>NW_028277063.1:6590825-8026651 GCF_059951505.1 Python bivittatus
CCTTTATGCTATATGATGTGGTCACTACAGCAGTATCTGCATCTTCCTAGTCAGGTACACACCTAGCAGATGTCTCACTTAGACAACCAGCAATTTTATCTTGCTCTCTTGGTGTGGCATATTTTGGATGTCTTTAAAATGTGCAGAATTGCCCCTTATTTCTTCAGGCGAGGCAGAACCTCCAGTCTCTCAGCTTTGCCCTCCATGTAGTAGCTGAGGTAGCATAGCCATGATGGGTTTTAACCCTTATTCACTGGATAAGCCACAAAGGTTCTGGGTTTACAGATAACTTAAAATAACGGCTAGGTTTTCACTACATGTTGAATCAGAACCCAACAAATCACTTTAAGGAGAGCTTCATGTGATGTGCGAACCCTGTTGCGTGGGGGTATCCGTGGGGAACAGCAGTGTCAAAAAAGTCAAAATGGCAGCCATCACAGCACAATCAAAGCTGCACTGTTTTTTACATGCACTGCATGTCGCCTTTACTTCATTTATTCCCTTTGCAATCAGTGACCACTTGAAAAAACCTTTTCTTTTCACAGTTCGTCTTAGTAAGTAAAAACTAAGAAACTTTATTAAAAAAAAAGAACTTTATTCTTTCATAAAGAATAACTTTGGTTCATAATCTTCAGGCCTCATGAAAAAGTGTTTTGGCTCTGCTGAGAAATATGGCTCCGTGTCTGCCAAGACCAAATTCTAAGGGAGTTATTTTTAGAGTCTCTGGTTGCCAAACTCTGCAAGCTAATGCTGATTCCAGGCTATCCTTTTAGGAAGGAAAATAATAGCTTTGTGCAGAAAATTTCCTCTAGAGATGAGTTGTCAGGGCTTGTTCTTGGTCATATGGAGGCCTGTACCTAGGTGGAAAATCTGGTTGGAGCACTTTCTGATGGACACCTACAGGTGATTTTTCTTTGGCTTCTTTTAAACAGCATGAGCAAATTCAGGAAGCTATGGCTTAAAAAAGGACTGATGGGATGAGAAAACAGGCTGATTAATCTTTTTTCTAGTGGTTAGGAATTTGGCCACTTGGACGCTCAGCCAGTTACTTTTTTTTTTTTCCAGCCACAAGAGCGAAAACATAATTATGTATTTATTCTTAGCAAAGGCATGCTTGCCAATCATTGTGGGAATCAGGTGCCAGGCACACACACACGTGCGCGTAAGCAGTGCCAGCAGAGTGCATGCGTGTCTGTGGGTGTAAGACCAGTGTGGGACTTTTAACAGTTTGTAACTGAGTAAGAGGAAATACTGACTAAATCATTTGGTTAAATAACCCACAATGGCCGGATTCACACAACACATTACTGTAACCAAATCCAAGAATCTGGAGCATGTCCTAGTTCACAGATTTTGTTTAGCCATGGTTTGTTCAGCAAACCATATAATCGTCAGATAGCGAAGTCAGCCACGGGTGACTGGCCCACAAGGTTTCATAAATAGTTTAATATGGATTATTATAGGAGGATTTTCAACCACCTTCTTGGTGTATAGGGGAGCTGCGAGTATCTTTCACGTAGATTAGTAATATGTTTTAAGCACTCTTTGCAGAGATTCCCGTTTCTGTGGTATGGGTGTGATGTTCATTACATGCGTGAAGGTGAAATCTGACGTATTCCGGATTAATAGGTCATGCCATATTAATAGAGTCTGCAAAGAAGCAACCTCGGGAGTGGGAGCGATTAAGATCTAACCATAAGCATGCGATGCAAGCCACGATGATGTAATGGTGCGCCTGACGTCACGTATCCCCCTTGCCACGCCCCGCGGGTACCCATACTCAACATTAGGCGATGCCACGTCCCACCTGGGAACGCCCAGACTGCTCCAGTTTCTTTGCCCTTTGCTAGACTCGATTCTCCTCCCGCTTAAAACCTTTCCTTTTTCATTCTAATCTGCTTTGATTCCCACCCCCCCCCAGCCCCCCCAGCGTGGAGTGGCCCTATCTCTGGAGCCCCTGCCTGGCAGCTGTGCCCGCGCACCTACCGCTGTATCTGTCGGTCAGGCTGTAGAAATCGTACTGGTCGAAATATTCCACCTCGAAAGGGGTCGGGCGCAGCTTCTCAGCTTGGACGAAAGAGGTGGACATGACGGCCAGTCTCTCGCTGCCAAACGGCGGAGAAGAAGAAAACAACCAGGACGATCGGGAGCTCGCAGCGCCAACTGATTTTTCAAGTTTGTTTGTTTGGGGGGGGGGACTGTGTTTCTGTGTATATACCTCTCTCTTTCTCCAAGGACGCCCACGATGGCGTCAGCGTTTCCCACCCCTTAAAGCCGCAGGCAGCAGGACAGCCCAGCTGATGCAATTGCTGAAAAACAGACGCCGGGCCAGCCGCGCGCTGGGGACGGGGTCGTTCCGGTGCCTTTCCCGCGGCTCAGACCACCGCCCTCCGCGTACGGCTGAGAATAAAGCCCATTCTCGGCAGACGTCTTTAGGGCTTCATTAAGACCTTGACTGACACAACGACAACATGCTTCCAAAAAGCAAAGATCCCTCCGTAAGGCCCACACAAGGAACACCAACAGTTAGACAACGCTACTGTAGAGTTTCTGGTTCTGTGCGTTGTGTGGATTTGACTTGCAAATCAATGAGACAAACTCCCCCCCATGCTGCCGTGTTTAGGCATGTACCGAACGAGACAACCTCCTTTGGCTGTTAACTGCCTTTGGTGAAAATTGAAATCACTCATCGCTTTCTCAATATGTATTCACCATTCTTTAATGTGGGCTACTCCCTTGTTAAGGGGAAGGGGCTGGGAATAGAGGAGGTGGCCTTCCAGAAGGGTGGCTTGGTTAGTTTGTGGAAGCAAAATCAGCTAAAAAAAATATGGTGGCACCTTTAACAAAATTATTCCACTTCCCTGTTCTGTTTTCAAAAGTACTGTACATGCGAAAAATAGGTTGTGAACCACAAAAGCTTTGTGGTTAAACTTCATTAGGTAATAAAAGTTTTTAAGTTGCCTTATACTGAAAAGCATGCATTGGATTATCTCTCTGGGCACCGAGTTTGGGCTTTTGAGCCTACCATATTCCCATTCATTGCAGTACTCTTGCAAAATGATGTTCATAATCTGCATTTTAGATGTTTTATAGACTGTGGATGCCACTACAGTGATTAATCTGTACTCCAGAGCGGTGCTTTTCATACTCCTGGCCCTATGCGCTCAACAATGCAGAAAACTTCACTCTATCTATGATGAACTACAACTCCCATCTTCCTGTCACTGGACTGCTAGATGGGAATGGTGGTGCTTTCAATCCAAGTCATCTGGAGAAACCATCTGGAAGAAAAGCTGTTGTAGAAAAATAGGTTGGGCTTTTTAAAAAAAAAAATCTTCTGAAAATTTAAAAACTTTCCACAGAGACACGCCCACACAGAAGCTAAACTAAAACAGAAGGCCTCCCTGATCCCATCATAGACTCCTTGGCACAGCAACATCCTTGTTTGAGCTGTCTGCCTTTTGTTGTGACAGTCCTAGTCACTAGGAGTGTCTGCCCCATTTGTACTTCACAGTCCCCCTGGACAGGGCCCCCTCATCTGCTGCTTTTGTTTACATTTTCCACTGGCTATTAAGACATTTGCCCTGGTTTGGACTGTGTCCAAGACATACAAACAGATGGAATCACAAGGACAGGCTGAGTCAATGTTATTGCTAAACTCCAAGGTGACTTACTCTGTATTTCTCTCTCTTCAAACACCGTCTTTTCTCAACCACCTCCATCAGGAACTTTTCAGCAATAAATATTCATTACTGCTTTCTGTAGCCTAGGTCTTCATTTGGACCCATCAAATCTGGGTGTAATTTTAAGACATCATTAATGGTCCCATCAAAAGATAATTTGTGAGGTGTTAGCTTCTGAAGTCAACAGAAATCTAGAGCCCGGGGACACATTTACTTTGTTCCCAGTGCAAAACAGACATGATGCATGGATTCCTTTATTACATATCTGAACAAACAAACAGTTCAATCAGGCACAGGGAAAGAAGAAAGGGGGTCATTTTTAGCAGATAGAACATCTACCTGGGAGAATGAATGGTAACTTCTGATACCCAAACATTCCCTGATTTCTTCTTCTAAATCTCTCCACGGAGCTGCTGTTGCCCACATAATAGAAAAAAATGGAAAGGTATTGGATGGCTTACAGCTCTTTTGTAGCTGAGAGGGAGTCAAATTAGATATCTGTAACTGCAATTGCTGTTCCACATGGCTGATTTCATACAAAGTGGACCCAGCCAATGTATGGCCACCTTCAGTGGGAGACCAGATTGCTGGCATTCTCACAAACAATTCCAGTACCAAAAAAGACATTTAGACATGGAAAAGGAAGGAAGCAAGCATTTAATAACATTAAGATCTACACTCATTCAAGATTATTTCTCTCCAGTTCATATCATTCTATCAAAAGAAGAAGAGGATCTGCCCTTTTGCACAACTTCTCAATTGGGCATCCAGGAAGGCCAAAAAAGGAAAAATGGTGGCCACTATCATGTGATTGAAGTTCTACCCTTTTTATACATGTGTCACATCTGCATGTAAAAAGAGGTGAGGCTTCAACTGTAGTTGCAGCCACCATCTTGACATTTTTGACCCTGCGTGGATACCCACTACTGATGTTTCTGCATAGCTATATATGCAACTTTGTATGGAATACAGCTCTGTGCATAAAACCCTGTGTGCCCAAGCGAAAGTTTTTTTGACTTCAGTAGTATAATTTGAAGAAGGGGGGTTATTACTGTTGGTAAACAACTGGTTGTCAGAAATAGGTGCTGATCATGCAGAGATCTGTTGCTAGGTGCTGATCTAGCTACTGCTCACCCATATTTAGGTCTACACTTGACTTAGTGTGAAGACCACATTTCAGTGTGCCATCTCCATGTGAATACAGTTCATCTAAAGCAGTGTTTTTCAAACTCGGCAACTTTAAGACGGGTGGACTGCAACTCCGGGTGGCAACTTTAAGATGGGTGGACTGCGGGGTCAAAAATGTCAAGATGGTGGCTGCAACTGCTGCACTGGCTGGGGAATTTGGGGAGTTGCAGCCCACCCATCTTAAAGTTGCTAAGTTTGAAAAACACTGATCTAAAGAGAAGTGGGGTGCACAGGTGTCTCCATACTTTCCTCTACCCAATTAGGGGAAGAGATACCATCAGATAATGGATCCCAGACATTTACTGCTTCTTAATCAGGAGACAGTACACAAAGATAAGAATTCTAGCTTGGCAACAGTAATTCAAACACTGAGCCAGTCAACAAAATTACATTGGGTATTTGGCAAGGCATTGGTTTATAACTTTTCTGTTCTTCTCAGAATATGTGAAAGTGCCTTAGAGAGCCTTTTATAGAAGATTTTCATGGTATAATATCTCTTTACTGACAAAGCAGAAGATGGGGGAACCTCCAGATAGTTTTAAGGCAATATCAAGCCTCCAAAAGCAGGTCTCTGAAGGTTCTTCCTGCTAGTGAGCTGCAAAACTTAAATCTTTCAGTGGTGGTTGCATTCAAAAGTGTTCCCCTCAAATTCTCTCCTGGAACAATTGGTCCAGGTCCACAGTCTGTGATCCTTAATACTTATTTAAGCAAGATTTTCTACTATTAAAGCTTCAAAAATTGAAATACGTTAGGGATTACCTTATCCAAAATGACTGTTTGTTGAGAGAGCCTGTTTAAGGTTCTACCTCTGTGAGTGGTCTAGAAAACAGGCTTTTCTGTGGTTGTCCCACGTGTGATGGAAGATGCTGCTCCCGGAGGTGTGCTTAGCCCCTTCATTCAAGGTGCTCTGGAAAGCATGGAAAACCTTTAAAAAACAGGCATCTGACACCAAGGTGATGATTATTGGGCAACCAATGTATTAGTTATGTTTTTATTGCTAGTCTTCCTCAAAAGGTAGGACCCAATTGATTGGAGTTTCTGTCTGGAGGGGCGTAAGGTATATTTGAGTTAACCCTATGGGTTTTTTCCTGTTTGCTTTGTTTGTTGATTGCATGCAGAGTCATAATTGTTCAAGTAGGGCAGCCTTATAAATTTCCTAAATAAATAAATAAAATGGGGAGGGGTACTTCTGTGAGTTGCTTCTTTTATGTCAATAGTGCATTGTATACTGCCCAGCGCCTTCCAAATGGATGCTATAAAAATAAAAAGGAAGGAAGGAAGGAAGGAAGGAAGGAAGGAAGGAAGGAAGGAAGGAAGGAAGGAAGGAAGGAAGGAAGATTGCTGTTAAGCAGTTGGTTCTGCAGAAGTCTGATGGAAGCTGTCCTTGGACACATCTGGAGGCTTTGGCAAAGCTAGCCTAAATAAAACATGGTTTCCTTTTGTACCACCTGACAATGTTCAGAATACAGGGAAATCCAAGCTCCATTTTATAATCAGTGCCTGCAGTGGTATCAATATTGGAAAGAGCAATGTTTTGTTCCTTAACAGGCAGGTGAGGTTTTTAATCAGAAAACATTAATTGTCTTCTTTCATTGTTTTTTCTCTCTTCCCCTTCCTCTGGCTCTCGAGTTCTGCTTTTGTTTCACAAGAAGGTTCTATGTGGTATATTAATAGTATAATTACAGTTAGCAATCTACATGTTCTCTTCTCTAAATAAAATGAAATTGCATTTTTAAAGTTTCATTTCCCCATTCTTCTTTCTTGCAGCAACTGTTTTCCTTGGGGCAGGCTGGAGAGGGAGACAGGGGAAGACTCTATATGACTGGCTTCGCATGCAGTGTGTGTAATAAATGCATATTTTTGTGCACAGCTTTCCACAAGCTCACCTGCCTGTTAAGGAACAAAACATTGCTCTTTCCAATATTGATACCACATACCTTAAATGTATTCATAAGGGTCCAGTCTGAGAAGGGTGTGACTGATGATTAATTTATGTGCCATCAAGTTGGCATCAACTATTAGTGACCACAAAGACAGATTTTCTCCAGGACGATCTGTCCATAACCTGGTCCTTCAGGTCTTCCAAGGGTGGGCCCATCGCCACTGTAACTCAGTCCATCCATCTTGTTGCTGGTCATCCTCTTCTTCTCTTTCCTTCTACCTTTCCCAGAATTAGAGCCTTCTCCAGAGAGTTAGCATAATGTGTCCGAAGTAGGATAAATTGAGCCTGGTCATTTGTGCCTCGTGTGAGACCTCTGGGTTGATTTGTTCTGGGACACACTTGTTTTCTTGGCTGTCCACAGCATTCTCAGGAGTCTTCTCCAACACCAAAGTTCAAAAGCATGCATTCTCTTCCAATCCTGCTTCTTCAAAGTCCAGCTTTTGCTTCCATAGAGTGTCACAGGGAATACCATGGCTTGCACAATTCTGATCTTGAGACTGGTATAATAGAAGTGAAAAGTTGTGCATCCTTGTGGATGCAAACATAAAACATTATTTACTAACTCTACATTTTATTTTAATGAAGCAAAGTACAGACTTATGTTGCCTCTAATACAGCCATAATTAGTGATAATCATTGTAATTATCTTAACAAGGTCATCACAGCTTAAGAACAACATAAAGACTAATTTATTTATTATGTCATAAAATTCATGAAATATTTCACTAGATGAAAGAGATTTCAGGCTTGACAGATTTATTTCGTTTACTTTATTTTACTACAAGTCCAAGATCCACTAGTCAGAATCAGGTACAAAAGGCATGCACATTGACCCAATGTTTAGCCATCTTTTGGCTAAAACAGCAAATGGCTGGGTTCACATATCGTATTAAGTTATAATGTAGTTTGCTTGGTTTTAGCTGAACCAACCATTCTGGTTTATAAATCATGATCTATAAACCACAAGGGCTGCATTTACACACCATTCTGTACTAAATAACCCAACAAACCACATCGTGTGTTAATGTGGATCTTGAGTTAAAGATCAGGGTACCTGTGAGCACATTTTGAACCTAGGAACTTATTTTCTGCATTTGAGATAAATTGAACTCATGCAAAGGGAAATATTGTTACACAATTGGCAGTCAGAAACAACTGCTGATCTATTGCATATCACACAAATTTATATACTTCAGTTCTACCTGCACCTGGTTTATTCCATGAAAGTGTATGCTGGAATAAATTTAAGGGAAACAAGTATCATTCTACTTCTGGAAAGATCATGTGAATCAGTGATAATTATCACGGTTAAGGTATCTTCACGCAACCTTGGAAGCATGGGTTTATGATGCTTAAATAGCCAAAACTAATTCAGTCAAGAAGCAAAGAATCTCAGGAAGTTATATACCAGGAATGAAGTTTAGGTAACATTTAACTTAACTTTAGCTTAAGGTGGGTGCAGTTATGGTCTCAATGGGCAGAAGAAAGGTGTAAGTATATTGAATATCGTAAGTGTGTAGCAAGTTTGAGGTAGTCCGACCTCTGTATCAAACAAAAACCCTCCTCTGAATCTACATTTTCTGGCTTCCATCCTCCAGAAAAAGCAAACATTGAAAAATAACTCCAAGATTATAGCTGCAAAAGTAGGTTGAAAAAGGAAATGTATGGGGAGAAAGTGAAACATGCAGAAATGTTTTTCAGATACCTCACTCCACTTTTCCTCTCATTCCTCCAAGATATAAAAAAAAAGTTCATAATGAACAGAGAAAAAATAGTGAAGTGCTAAAAATTCCCCAGAACTGACCCCCTTTGATTGCTTCCACACCCCAGTATAATAAAATGAATATAAATTAATTTCCTCACTGTATTCTACAGTGTACAGCTTCTACTCTTTGCTGCCAAGCCTTCGATCCTGGTATTTATAAATTCATGTTCAAATACTTGTGTGATCAAGAACGTACAAAAGCAGTTCCAATAACATATGATTGATTTGCTGCCACAGAATTATATGTCTCTTCCTCTGGAAATCATCCATTTTTTGCTGCTGTGAATGGTTACTAAAGGGGACTTTTGCACACATACATTTCAGATAGAATTGCCAGAGTGTAATTGTGTACAGTATGTGATAACCATTTTGCATTTCTTTTCCCTCCCTTTTATCATGGATGTCAAGATCCTAGATGTTGCTGATTTACAACTCCCATTCGCAGTCTTCAATGAAAGTTGTAGCATAGCTACATCTACAGGGTCATAGGCTTAGCATCACAGCTCTACGCTACTTTTCCTGCTGTTCTCATTCACATCATATATAAGTTCACACACAAAGACACCAACTGATAATACTTCATGGAAGTGCCCTTTATGAAAACAGACCACCTCATAGCATTGTTAGTCATTTAGACCAGTGTTTCTCAACTTTTTTTTCCTCTGTGGCCCCCTTCTGACCATGTTTTTCTCCTGTGGCCCCCTGTCCGGGTCCCATTACTGGATACATAGGACTATAACTGGTGCATTTTCTGGTGTGAACAAGACATTATTTGCAGTATAATACAGTTTGCTTTTCTGTGGCCCCTTTGGGAAATATCTTAGGACCTCCAGGGGGCCATACGGCCTCTGATTAAGAACCACTGTTTAGACAATTTTCAACAATAAAGAGGGTTTTGCTGCAACAGACTGTAAAAGCTACAGCAAACTACAGTACTTTTGATGTGAGCTCTGCCATCCCGTGACTCTGATGACTACCACTTTCAGCTCAACCAGTGCTGTAGCATCTTATCTAGGGTCAACAGTGCCGGGCTGGCACACTTTGTTCCTGAACAGATTGAACTGAGTAATGGTTGAAGTCAACAGCATGCAAAATACCTGAATGTGGGGAGGGAGGCCTCGCAGCAGCCAGTGATAGGCATTGCCTGCCACAGTAGCCAAGTGGACAAAATCTGCAGCTAACAGAATTGTCGCTGTAATCTGAGGAAGGTTCCTGCGTCTCTATGTGCCGTTTTCTTTTAATTACACTGTCAAGATTTTTTTCCAGCTGTTCAATCAAATCTTCAACAGAATGAAAAACATGATTATGGTCAGCAACTTTATTGGGCATAAACTCTTGCGGACCACGGTCCATTTCATCCAACATGGAATATAATCCTGAGAAAGGCGTAGACGAGCAACATGGATTTGTTGGTGACCCAGTTTCTTCAGCATTGCGGTTTGACGGGTTATGTGTCTTAATCCGTTTTGGTATTTGATACTTTTTGTTTTGTGGTTGCATTAATCCACTACACAAATGCTCGATACAAAAGGGGAGCTTCCTTCCCCGCGGAAATACTTCACTTTTTGCAATTAGTTTCCACCTTTTTTAGAAAGTATAGAAAAAATATTTAGGTTTTGTGTCTCAACTATTGACTGTGATTCTGTTTTCACACTGATTCCCTGCTAGGCTTCGTCCTCGCAGTTCTGTAACACTTACTTGGAAGCAAACTTCAATGAAATGAGTATTACTTACTTCCAAGTAAGCACCATAGGTATATTCTTCCTCTTTCTACGTTCTCCTCCGGATTTCCACACGAAATAACAACTTTTTAGAGAATATTACTATGAACCGCGACCACGTCTCAAAAGCTTCATTTTTTGAAGTCAAGCCACGGTGTCCTCCACAGCAAATGCGGGGTCGGAAGTAAACCAAACAGCCTGCCTTGATCAACAAGAACTACAATTCCCAGGAGGCTTTAAAAGACCACGTCCTACGTTCAGTCAAAAAAAAAAGATCCGGAAGAGAAATGGACAGAGGTTTTTTTTTTTTGCGGCGAAGTCTAAGGACGCATGCGCAAAATAAAGCCAGTGCGCTTACGGGGCGGGTAATTGACTCCGTGAATTGCGCATGCGTCAGCATCCGACTACTCAGTGCGCACGCGCTAAGATCCTAGCTGCGGGAAGCTAACTTTGCAGGTTTTCTGCATCATTTTTAGGCGCGCGTACCGCCTTTATTTATTTATTTATTTATTTATTTATTCATCTTTTATTGAACTTGCGTCAAGCGCTGGTCTGCCACTACCGGTACGGGCTTAAAACGGTAGGGGATAAAGTGCTTGTTGCGGTGATGGGAACTTACCGGAATAAGGGGTGGAGAGGCTTTTGCATGCGCATGCGCATCCAGCTGTCTATAATTGTGTTGTCGCCCCCTACCGGTTCTCTTTGCATGTTAAAGATTTGCTCTGTGTTGCGGCGCGTGCTCGATCGGGTTCATTGTAGTGCAACTTCTTTCGATCAAGGCATTATGAGAATGAGAATCTGTATCTTAAAAAAAGGAATAAAAGAGTTGATTTGAATGGGGATGCCAGCTACTCCTGTTTTCTTCGGGTGTAAGAAGTAAAAGGTCATTTACATTCTTTCAAAGTAGCACATTTTTAACAAGTATATAAACCAGAGTTGCCTGAACGCATCTCACGTTGTAAACGTCAGTATTAGGTTTGCAAAGAATAGTTTGAAGAGGCCCGTGCATTACTTACATTCCAGAGGGATGGCCTTTTCGGCCTGTAGGAATGTAATCCTGCTTCTCTTAAGAGCTCTTAGGCCAGCCGTGGTGGGATGCTCGCTTGCTAAGGAGTGTTTCGGTTCTACTTCGTTCATGCCAAGTAGACAACAGTTCTCTGGGTGCAGTTTAATAAAAACTCAGCTAAAAACAAATACAGAAATTAAAACGACCGATTTAAAATAGCATACTCTGCTTTTAAATTAAAATATACAACTCATATCTGCTGAAAAAATATCTCAGAAAATAAGTACATTCAGTTCAGATCACTCTATAAATATAAACACAGGAATACACCGGGAAGCTGGTCCCAAAGCTAATTTGCCTAATAAAGGTTGATAGAAACTTTCTCAAATTCTAGACGTACTTATAGATGGACTTTAATAAACGTTTTGTTTTGCTGTATTTATACTCAACATCTTCACTATTCTGCAGATTAAAGTTGTTTCTTCCCCTGCTACAGGAAAAAACCATTATTTTACTACTTCATTGTGAACACTTACTTGTGTTGAACATAGGATATGCTAAGAGTATTCCTCTCTTTATTAATGTTTTAAGATTTAGCGGTACAGTCTAGAATGTTATAATGGTCATTGATTTGAGAGAAATTCCTTTCACCCTCCCTACATTTCCTTCAGGAACATGGCTTTGGTATCAGCTGATTCCAGGATTGCTGAACTCCTAGGAGAATTGCACCAGCTTATCAAACAGACCCAGGTAATCTGATGGCTTTTCTGGAATATTTGGGCCTGTGTTTTATTTATTTATTTATAAATCAAACTCGTAAGCTCCCCATCTCACTATACAAGTGACTGTAGGCAGCTCACACATAAAAAGCATAAAAACAGTTAAAAGCACAAAATAAAGTTAAAAAGACTACAAATGGAGTTAAAAATGCAACAGGAAGCCTACTCAGCTTGTCATGGGCCATGGTGAGAAAAGGAGAAGGCTTTCCTTCTGCTTTTCTGGACAGGGAGGGTATCTTTTCATTTATGTCCACCATCTTGTTTTAGTAATGCACCAAAGAGTCTGTATAATAATGATGACAGGAGGGCAGGAAATTGGTGTGGTATGGCAACTTCAAGGAGCACATCCTGTGTGCTCAAATAGAAATCACATTGTCAAAAAAAATACCTAGAAACTCTTTTGTTGCTAGGAGGAACGATCAAGAAGTGAACATAATCTTGTGAATATCCAGAAAACACATGAAAGGATGCAGACAGAGAACAAGAGTGAGTAGAAACTGCCAGCCTTTTAACACCTTCCCTAGAAATCCTTTGTGAGGCAACATTTTGAGTCGGCCCCATTCCCCAGCTGCTGGAGAAAGTCAACTGGGCCAGTGTATTGAACTTCCATTACTCTTTAACAACTGACAACAATGGCAATGGCCGTGGTTGTTCTGAAGCCTGTAGACCAGTGTTTCTCAAACTTGGCAACTCTAAGATGTGTGGACTTCAACTCCCAGAATTCTCCAGCCAGCCATGCTGGCTGGGGAATTCTAGAAGTTGAAGTCCACACATCTTAAAGTTGCCAAGTTTGAGAAACACTGCTGTAGACAGTGGGAGCCATTGTTTGCTGCATCTGAAAAGCAACAGGTTAGAGAAATTTGTTAAACAATTTGGTTGCTGCACTCCAGAAAGGATACTCTGGAGCTGGAAAAGATTTGGAGCTAAAGCTAAAGTTTTCCTCTTGGAGGGAAACAGGGATGGGAGTTTTCTAGAAAATTTTGAATTGGAAAATGTTCTGGCGAATTGCTTGTACACATTAAATTAATTTGCAACAAATAGTCCTTATTTCCCTCTCACTTATTCCTACATTATCCCTCACAAACGACTAGACTGCAAAGAGTGTTTTGAGAATGAAATAATATAGTACATTACATTTTGCAGACTGAAACAATAATGTTCCTTTAATAATGCATTATTACTTCCTTGAAATATATAGCTAGTCTAAAATATATTGTTATTATTCCCTACCCACACCTCAGTTATGGCTCTCTTGACCCTGCACTGAGTGATAAAACAGTGTGTTTTTTAAATTATTCAGAGAAAAATGGGTAAGCAGAAAACAGGTTGAATATATGCAAAATTATGCATAATGTAGAGTGTTTCATCTAGCCAACTAATGGGCTTCCCACAGCCACCTAGCTGACCATTGTAGGAAATCAAACTAGTTGGGCTGTTGCTATATTCCAGTAGGAGTGACCTTATCTTTAGGCCTTGGATCTTTCCCTGTTCTTCTATATGAAATACCCTTAATCTACATACACTTGCCTAGTATATGTATATGTGATATATTTGATTTTAGCTTAATGTATCAGGTGAGCCTGACCTGTGGCTTATAAACTTTAGATTATGGCTCACAGTGTTGTGTTAATCTAATCAGCTTTAATATATTCAGTCAAACTTGATTAAGCAGACCTTGGCTTAGAACAATGAGCAAACTAGATTTCTATGTGAATTCAATATTACCTCCTGTCTTTCTTCCACCTAGTCTCTCCGTATTATCGGACAAAATTACGTGGCCTCTATACAACAGCTAAGGCTGATGCAGAAGCTGAATGCAAGTGAGTGTATCTAAATTGTATGCTTCTGATAAGAGAAGGTGACTTGTTTTCATTACTCTTGTTGCTTCTTTGCCCTCTTTACTCAGTATCCTGCGCAAGGACTTGGACAAGATTGCTGAGATTAAGTCTCTTCTGGAAGAACGACGCATTGGTGAGCGCTGCAAAGCTCTGAATAAGGAAGAGCAAATATGATGCTTGAACTATTGTAAATAAGTTGGGTGCTATCCCCAGATTTAAAAGGTTTTAATTATTCAAGGAGCCTAAAAAAAGGATGCATATGAATTTTTTGTGTGAACTTGTCTTCTGTTAATACAGGTGGTCCTCGAGTTACAACAACAATTGGGATCAGAATTTCCATTGCTAAGCGATGCAGTCGTAAAGCAAAACTGCATCGCTTAGCAACAGCAATCCTGCAGTTCCATTTGCTGTCATTAACTGAATTGCAGCAGTCGTTAGGCAAGGACCTCCTCACAACTTCCTGCTGGCTTTCCACAACCAAAGTCAGTGGGGAAGCCAGCAAGAAGTTGCAAGTCCCAGGCAGCAGGCTGGCAGGTAGGTAAGTAGCTACTGCCAGCTGGGGGAAGGCACGCAGGCGTGCGCAGGTGGCTGGAATGGTGCAGCGTAAGCACGGAGAGGCTTGGGTGGTTGCTGCCAGGTGGGGGAGGGGGTGCACAAGGGTGCAAGGGAGGTGCAGTGAGGCTCAGGGCGGGTGCCTGGGGGTGCGCAAATGGTGCGGTGCAAACGCAGAGGGGCTGGGGGAGACTTCCTCAGCGATCTGCAACCTTCCCTGCCGGCTTCCCCATTGATTTCTGGGGAAGCTGGCAGGGAAGGTCACAAATGGCAATCGTGATCACAGGGCACTGCAACTGGTTGTAATTGTGAGCCGGTTGCCAAGTGCCCAGATCGCGATCACATGACTACAGGGCTGCTGGGATAGCCAGAACTCTGAGGACCAGTCGTAACCGCCATTCATTCAGTGCTGTCGTAACTTTGAACAGTTACTGAACTAATGGTCGTAAGTCAAGGACTACCTCTAGTTAAGTCTAGTGCTGCCAGATCTGGGCTGCAAACATCCAGTCAAGCTTTAGATGATAGCAAATAGATACAGAACACTTTAATGCTTTGCTGCCATCTAGTGGTCATCTGTGTTTTTGTAGCTCAGTTCTGGTAACCCTAATCAGGTTGTGCCAGAAAAAAAATGGAATAAGAATCCTTTGCTCCTTCCAAGAAGTAGGTAGAAAAATTGGGGAAAGATGAAGCATTATTTTGATGAGAGTAATAGGCTTGTGTTGCTGGGTTAAAAAAATCACTCTAAGCCAATGTTTGTCTTAAGTATATTTTAGGAACAAGCCCCAGTGGCCTGATTCACGGCAAACCAAACTAAATATTTGCATATTTAACAAACAGTATGTAAACCCAAACAGATCCTGCTTAGGTTGGGGAGAGGTGCTGAGGACTTCAGATTACAAGGCATTCTTCTTGAATGGCTCGTCCTGCAGCTCTTTTATCCCATTTCCTAATAGGAAATTGCACTGGGCTGCCTTCCATTCAGTTAAGCATCTGCTGATCTGGCCAAGAATGCTCTACAGTTCCCAGAAATTCTAGCCTAAATTGGGCAGAAAGTTTCGGACTGTGCATCAGAGTGGCAGTGAGTGAAGATGAGAGTTTATAAGTGAAAGTGGAAATTCTGTCCCAGGATTTGGAACTTACTCCTGAGAGGATCAAGGATACACTTGTGGTATACTTAGAAGAAATTCACTGCCATAAGCTGGCTTCTGCCGGGAGTGTGCAGTACATAAATGAAGACAAACTGAGAAATCTGATATATAAATACATTCACAATTCTCTGTGACAAGGGAATGAAAAGTCTTTGCTACCTTAGCTCTTCTTTTTTTACTTCTGTATTAGGTTTATATCCCTCCTTTCATTCAAGACCTCAAGTTAGCCTACACAGTGCTCCCTCCTCCTCTTCTTTATTGTCATAGAGCATAAAGTTACTGTGTTCTTGATATGGAAGTGAATACAGCTGACAGGTCCATCTGAAGGCCAGGAGGCTGCCTGCAAAATTTACTCCCTTGGTGCAGTGGAACTGTTGTTTTCTAAGCTTAAACCATAAGGCTAGTTTTGACTTGGATTTTTTTTGTCTTCCATTGGTTAAGACACTTGCATCCCTAATGATTTGTTACATATAGCCAAACTTTTCTGATCTGCTTCCCTCTCTTCGCACAGCTGCCAAGATTGCTGGCCTCTACAATGACTCAGAGCCGCCACGCAAAACCATGCGCCGTGGAGTGCTGATGACTCTCCTCCAGCAGAGCGCCATGACTCTCCCGTTGTGGATTGGGAAGCCTGGAGAAAAGTAATTGCTAGGAAGGTGTGGTGGGTTCTGAGAATGTGAGGTCATTCTTCAGCCATGGGTTAGGCCCTTTTGTCTGGTTTCTCGTGCAGGCCGCCTCCCCTTTGTGGTGCCATCCCCGCCTCTAGTGATTATGTGGCCAAACCTGGGGATAAAGTGGCAGCTCGTGTCAAGGCTGTTGACGGGGATGAGCAGTGGATCTTGGCTGAGGCTGTGAGCTACAATCATGCCACCAACAAGTGAGTATACTTGGGACCATGAGAGCGACATAGAGGGTCTTCAGGTTGCCTTTTACTTTAATGGATAGTGTTTTGCTAATGAAGAACAACGGTTGATTGTCTTGAAAACAATCATTTGGAAGTATGTAGATACGGTAGGTGAGGGCCAGCTTGGTCTAATGATTAAGGTGCTGGACCAGGAGTTCTGGTCCTGCCTTAGCACAAAAGCCAACTGAGTGACTTTGGGCCAGTCTCTCTGTCCTAGGAGGAAGGCAATGGCAAACCACTTCCAAAAATGTGGCTTAGAAAACTGAGTGGACTTTTCCGTGTAGTCGCCTGGAGTCTAGATTGATATGAAGGCCATATCTGAATGTGTGTGTGTAAAAATTTTTAAAATCAGGCTGTCCTACTTAACATAGCTAAAAAAATTGTGCCACGCAAAGTCCAGAGGGCTTGTCCAGAGTTGAAAGAGAATAAACCTGGCGAAACTCTGTGTGAATGTGTATTTGCATGGTGTATATTGGGACGCAGTAGCACAGGGGCTTAACGATGCTGGAGCTTGCTGGCCAGAAATGGTCAGCACTCCAGCAGTTCAAGCCTGCTCTGCATGATGGGGTGAGCTCCCGTCACTCGCCCCAGCTTCTGCCAGCCTAGCAGTTCAAAAGCAATCCCATCTGCGAGTAGATAAATAGGTACTCCCATTTTGGTGGGAGGAACTGGCAGCACCTGTGCGGGGAAGCTGGAACCGGTGCTGGATCTGATCAGCTGAAAGAAGAAATGCTGGACACAACTAATGCGACAGGCGAAAAGATTGTCGGTGGAAGAAAGCCCAGATGAGCTGACTCCCTTGCGACCGCTGCCGGCCACAATAGAATAGGGTTGCACTGTAGTTGTATTAGAATAGGTGTAATTGTAATTGTAATGGTTAAGGTGTACTTTTGAGCTGCCCAAAGTTCCCCATTGGGGGAGATGAGCAGAGATAAATCCGAAATGTAAGGTAATGTAAATGTAATATTCATGTGCTTCTTGTCTGTTGAGCCTAAACTGCTGCATGAATATGGTCCAAAAGTGTTTCCTGTCTGAGAAGTCAGTAGTGTGTTGGATTGATTTTGAAAACATAGCAGAAGGATTTTTTTAACGGGAAAAAAGTAATCACAGATCTACTAGTGCACAGGTTCATACATCATCCCAGTGCTTTTCTTGTGCAGCCTTCAATGTTGTCCTTCAACTACCACCACTTTCAGAAGTTGAAATGTAATGGTCCTAAGACAAGACGAGAGGGGAGAGGGCAGAAAACGGACAATAAGTAGGCCAACTGGTTAAAGTTATTGATTTTCTGGGGTCCTTTTTAGTCAGGGACCCAGATTTTCTTAATCTAAATGTTGCAAACTGAGGTTCTGGATTGAGGTTCCAGGGTTTTTTGGGGAGGGGTGTCTAGTTAATTCTGGTTAGTCATAGCTTTTGGTCCATTGGTCATAGCTCCCCACGCTGACAAAAGTTGCAGGTTCTTGTATGCTAAATTTTTACAATGTTAAAGAAATCAGTATTAAGCTATTCTGCAGGTCACATCTACTTCAAGTAAGGTCTCCTTCCTTTCACTACATTACTAGAAATTACTGTAGAGCTTTGCTGATACAGATGCTAAAATTTACACATATAATAGACATGATTCTTTGGTGATAATTGTTATTATTGGTTATCTTTCTAATCTGCACTAACCAAATTTTTCCTGGCCGGTTGCAAAGTTTTACTAGTTTACTGCCTTAACTTCTCACTCTAATCTGGACAAATAAATGAACAATAAGAAGGTGGGTTTTAATTTTCCCATGGATGTAATTTGGGGTCCATGGGAGAATTCATCCTTGTTATTTTTTCTCTGTGGGCATTTCATTCGGATTCCTTCAAATTCTCATGTGGCATTTTCTCTTCTTCAGATATGAAGTGGATGACATTGATGAAGAAGGAAAAGAGTAAGTGATGAAGGGATTGTTAAAGGCAGAGATGCACCGTGTCAGGCCCCAGAAGCTTTGAATGAGGCTCCCAGAGATTTCCAAAATCTTTATCGTAATTTCTAATGTGGTTGGGGGGGGATTAAATATATGTCAGTACTGCATGCATATTCACTTTATTTAATGTTAATTATATTTACATTTAAATGAAATCATATGTATGTTATATTTTGGACCCATCCCTGCTTTGGGGAGTGTTCCCCAGTCCGCTTCCCAAAATTCAGCTGTGTCCCTCAGCCCCCAAATGTTTGGGTCCTGAATTAAGGGGCTTGTGTGGGAAACCTGGGACACTACATCTACCCATCTTAACTTCTGCTTTTCCGCAGGCGTCATACCTTGAGCCGACGTCGCATCATCCCTCTGCCTCAGTGGAAGGCCAATCCTGAAACAGACCCCGAGGCCTTGTTCCAGAAAGACCAGTTGGTCCTGGCCTTGTACCCCCAAACTACCTGCTTCTACCGAGCCCTTATCCACACTCCACCTCAGCGGGTAAGGAAGAGCCTGTACGAGTTTGCCTCAGTAGATGGTCTCAGCTGTAGTCTTCTCCAGCTGGTGTTAGAGTGGCTCATGCAGGTCCATGATGTAAAAGCTGCTGTATCCTTCAGTCAGACCAAAGGCCCATTGAGCCCTGGGCCAGGGACTTTTAGGATACTGCAGGACTGAAGTGGGGAAGCAGTTAGAGAAGTGTAGGAAAGAACAGGAAGAAGGGGGACAGAAAAGGATGACGTAAGGCAGTGTTGTCCAAACTTGGCCACTTTAAGATGAGTGGACTTCAACTCCCAGAATTCCTGGCTGGGGAATTCTGGGAGTTGAAGTCCACTCATCTTAAAGTGGCCAAGTTTGGACAACACTGACGTAAGGAGAAGAATTAGCAGAGAAGTAAGCTGCTTAATAGGTGGAGAGCATGAGTGAATGGCCATTCCTCTGTAGGAGGTAACAAATCCACTCTTTTTCTTGGCCTCAGCCCCAAGATGACTACTCAGTGCTGTTTGAAGATACCAGCTATGCAGATGGCTACTCTCCACCCCTCAATGTAGCTCAGCGCTACGTTGTGGCTTGCAAGGAAACGAAGAAGAAGTGACGTTGCCCTCCAGCAGCAGCATGGTGAGGAACAAGACCTATCCAAGTGGACTTCTACAGCAGGACAATGAATAAAGCAGGAAGGAACAGAAATCCATCAAGGGGAGGAGTTTCATTTATTGACCTAAGAAGCATGCGGGCAGTTTGCTTTGTGGGAAATAATTACATGATTACTTCCCAAAGTTAACTACCGTTGCAGGAATCAATAGTTCCTTTGGAAGCAGTCAACTAAAACTCTGTGAGTAAAGAAGAGGTCATTGTTTGGCTTTTGGGGATTTCTGTTACTTGGATTTTTAAACTTGTCCCCTGCAGCTGTTTTATTTCAACTCAAGCTGCCTTATTGGCATGCTTCGAATTAATAAAGTGCTGTATACTTTAGATTCTTTTCCAGTTTTTCCCCTTGTCAAGATGATTGCAAAACCTCCCGCCTTGGAAAGTAGATGTGGAATTAAATCCAGCCATCAAAACACAAGGACTCAGCCTGGATTTGTGAATTTCTTAAGGAAAGTACGAGGGTGGGGAATTTTTTTATTTTTTAGCGTGGGGTGAAAAAGATGGCTGGGCCTTCTGGTCAGCTGTGAAAGATAGTTTTAGTAATTGTTTCTATTGCACATTTGCATTCTTCACTCAGTTATTTCACCACTTCAAGAAAAACTGTAAATCAAAGGGGTGTTGCTCTTCCAGTGTGGTTAGAATTCCAAGAGAATCTTATTTCAAGGCTTGGAACGTTTTGAAAACTGGGGGCGATGATTTGGAAATACTCTTAAAACAGTGGATTGTATAATTTTATTTTATTTATTGCATAAATTGTAACAGTTTATTTAAACCATACAAGAATAAAAATGCAAAAACAAAGTAGTAAATAAGTAACAACTAATAAAAACTTACATGATGAGAAAAACTTGTTAGTAATGCATTTGGTAATGATTATATAATTTTGATTGAAGTCTTTGTCAAAGCAGAGTGTATCTATTATAACATTTAAAAAACTGTTACTGGGAAGTGCAACAACCAGATGGTGGTAGCCCTCAGTCTCTAGAATTCTCACTGGGAAGAATTATGGAGCTGGAAATTATATTTCCAGAAATGGGGAAATTACAAATATTTGATTTCTTTCTTCTTCCCTGCCAGTTTTGGGAGAACCTTAGACAGTGCAACACCACTCTCCATCTAATGAAACTCAACTTGCATCCCAAAGATTTTCTCTCACTGCATCAGATAATGCCACCTAACTCAGGTCGAAGATTTTTTTCCCTTTCACTTCACCAATCTTCTTTTAAATTTGACTTGAAATTATCCTGATCAAGAGTTCTTAGAAACTGAAAAGCTTGTAACTATTTCATAAAAAGTTTTGGCCTAATAAAAATATTTATAAACTTAGGGGAAAATGGCTTTTATGTGTTAGGACAATATTGTTCCTTTTTAAAGAGACGTGTTTATACAAACATTCAAAAATGAATTCTAGTTGGTGTCGGCTAGGAATGGGTTTTTTTCTACCAAATTTCTGAAGTGATTTTCTGTTTAGGAACATAATAAATAGCTGTCATGTAAATGTTTTATGTGACATTGGTGGTTGAGGAAATTGAAAGAAAGTGCATGGTGCAATGCTCTTCAATAAATCAAGCTTGGATTCACAAAAAATAAAACTGATTTAACACTCTTCAATCTTACCTGGTAACCTTGAGCCAGCTGCCACCTGTCAGTCTCGTTCTGTTTCAGATGGTTGTGAGAGGACAGGAATGCTTGGGAAGGAAGAAGTGACCCAAGGTTGTTGCCCTGAATAAAATTAATCAACAGACCACCACTTTGCAGGGCTAGTGCTGTTATTGCTGACCTTGGGATTTTCCTCTTGGTACCGCATAGTCTAGCAACAATTTAACACCTACAACCTTATATGCTTTCCTTTAAAGCCTAATTTTGTTATCCCCATTGCTTGATTGAGAAATGAATGTTCTCTCATTTTTCGTTATGTATGTCAGCTCCATGTCTGTCTTTTGGGTAGTGAACTTTATCCAGTGGCTTTTTAAGCTCATTAAAGTCCATGCAATAAATATTTCCTGTGGTTTGCTGATTAACTCAGTGGGTTATAAGCAAGATATGGGCAGGGACTTTTCTACAGGAGCAGAAAGCATTTACTAAGTATCAGATGTTATCCCTCATTTTGATCATTTTGTCTCACATGCAGTGGTTATTTTGATTGGACTGAGGGGAAGATATCCTTCAACAAGGAGAAATGTAAGGTATTATATTTAGGGAGGAAAAATGTAGAGCAAATATACAAGAAAGGGGATTCATGGCTTGAAAGAATTATCTCAGAGAAATACCTGAGTGTGGTCACTGACATTAAGATGAGACAGTGTGAAACAGCTGCTACTAAAACTACAGGTAGTCCTCGACTTACAACCATTGGTTTAGCAACCTTCAAAGTTACGACGGTACTGAAAAAAGTGGCTTAAGACCGGTCTTCACACTTAAGACCCTTGCAGCATCTCTGCAGCCGCATGATCAAAATTTGGGCGCTTGGCAACTGGCATGTTTTTACGATGGTTGCAGCATCTTGGGGTCATGTGATTGCCATTTGTGACCTCCTCAGCCAGCTTCTGACAAGCAAAATCAATGGGAAACTGCGTGATTCACTTAACAACCATGTGATATATTTAATGAGTGCTGCGAAAATGTTGTAAGATTGGGTGCAATCATGTGATGCCTTGCTTAATGACCATACCACTTAATGACTTTTCCGGTCCTTATTCTGGTCGTAAGTCAAGGACTACTTGTAATGCAGTTCTGAACTAAATGAGAAGAAACGTATCAAATGTGTGTGAAGTCTTTATTCCCCTGTACTCTGCACTGGTGAGACCACACTTGGAGTATTGTGTACAATTCTGGGCACCATATTTCTACAAGTATATTGGCTGGTTAGGTCCAGAAGAGGGTGACAAAATGATACACAGACTTGAGGACATTAAAGGGTGCCACAGAGAAGATGGTCAGGAACTATATTCCACTGTAACAAAAATTAGGGCCAGAAATAATGGGTATATTTGTAGCTACTTAGATGTTGCTTAAATATTAGGGAAAGCATCCTGATGTTAAGATATGTACAACAATCTACTTAAGAAAGTTGTGGAATCTCATCTCTGGAGGTTTTTAAGAAGAGGGTGGATAGCCACCCCTTGATGGTTAAATTGCTTTTCCAGCATGTTGCAAAGGGTGGGCTAAATGGTCTGTAGTCTCTCAACTCCTAAATTTTATGATTCTATTCTTTTTCTGTTACCAACCATCTGGTTCACTAGACTTTTCCTGAAGATGGTTGAATATGTATTGTGCAGGCTCCATCCAAGACCTTTTTAAAATTCAATTGGTCCCATCCACAGACCAGTTAAACTCATAGTGACTTCTTTTCTTGTTTTAAGTGTTTTAAATATCAGATGTTGTAGCTTTGACCTTTGTATGTAAAGCTGCTATTTCCAGGGAGAACTGAGAAGAATTTCTGCCTGAAGTCCCAGAAAATAAATGGATGGATGGATGGATAGGATAGGATAGGATAGGATAGGATAGGAAAGGAAAGGAAAGGAAAGGAAAGGAAAGGAAAGGAAAGGAAAGGAAAGGAAAGGAAAGGAAAGGAAAGGAAAGGAAAGGAAAGGAAAGGAAAGGAAAGGAAAGGAAAGGAAAGGAAAGGAAAGGAAAGGAAAGGAAAGGAAGGAAATTGGAGTACTGTAGATAATACTGAGCTAGCAGGATCATATATTAAATGGATCATATATTTTTCATACGTTGGTTGTTTATTCTCTCTGCAGCACCTTTCCTTAATCTGGAGCCCTCCAGAGGTGATGAGACTACAATTCCCATATTTCCCAGTATCATATAACTTGCCATTCCAAGAACGTGTTAGCAGTTCTCCAACTGATCAATTGATTACGTGCCATCAAGTCAGCATCAACTCTTAGCAACCACATAAATAGACTTTCTCCGGGATGATCTGTTCCAACAGTGCACCCATCACCACTGTAATCAAGCCCATCTACGCTGCTGCTGGTCATCCTCCTCTTTCCTTCCACCTTTCCCAGCATTATGGACTTTTCTAGAGAACTAGGTCTTTGCATAATGTATTCAAAATACAATAATGTAAACTTGGCAATGTGTGCCTTGAGTGAGAACTCTGGATTGATTTGTTCAATAATCCATTTGTTTCTTTTCTTGGTTCTCCATAGCATTCTCAACTTCAATAGCAGTGTCCAAAAGTTTGATAGAGGTCAATTTTGAGTATTCTGAGAATGGTTACCTTTAAAAAAAAAAAATTAGAATGTTATAGCACTTAAAGCTGAGAAAGCAGGCTTGATGGCTTATGAGTACTACCCAACACTTAAGTAGTTGGAAGTGGGATCTCAGGTTTTTGATTTTTGAAGAGTAGCAGAAGCAACGGCCAAATTTTCCTTCCTATTTGCAGGCATTGAAATGGAAGGGTGGGAGATTCTTCTAGCAGGAGTGGGTTTTTTCTTTAAAATGTATTGTCCATGATACTGCCAGAAGATGCAACATCGTCCCTGTCTTAGCAGTTCTGCCATTTTATATCCTACACAATAAATTAGATATAACTGAAGAGAGGGTGGGCAGGTATAATGGCACCCAACACAGAAAAATGGCCCATTTTTTTTAAGGGTAGGGACTAGAATTCTCAGGTTCAGGAAGATATCACTGGAGACCTTTAAGCTCAATTCTTGGGACATTATTAATATTATTTTTGGATAAGCTTAGAACATCTGTGATTCACCAAGCCATCTGGGTCTTGCAACATATCCTAGCTCCCCTGACTTTCCGCTGTTCAACTGGATTCACAGATTATGCAAAGCCATTATGTGGCTTGTTCTGATTTATGTATGAACCTGCTCATTAAGGCAACTGTTACATGCAAATGGGACCATCATGGCTTTTTCAAACCATAATTTAAAAATTCCAGCTACTCAATGTGGTTGTAAAGTTGCTTCCCTGGATTTTGTGTGTGTGTGCAAGAAAGTCAGATTGCCTATGGTGGACCCCAAACTAGATACTGCTAGATTTTCTTTCCCTCTAGGTTTTCAGCCCTATTTCCCTTCAGTTGATGTGGCCATTTTGTTCTTTCAGCCTCACCCTTTTCTTTCCTTTGTCCCATGTTCAGTCTTGCAGCAAGATGCTTGCAGCTTTCCTTTTCTCACACAGGCCCTAAGGAGTAACTGGCACACGTAGCACATTCTTGGTACAGGACAAGCTAATACACAGCATTAGATCCCAAATGCCAATCGCCTGGAGTTGTGTAACAGCAAAGGAAAAGAGAAGATCTGCCCACTGAGGTCCAACCACAGAAATGGCCCAGAGCCAGATTGGAATAGAAATCCAAACTGCAGATTGAAAGAGCAGCCAGCCAAATGAAGCCACAAGCTTTTGAGAGGCTCCAACTTGTCTTTGTAAGGCTCAAACTGCATTTCCTGATCCACTTCTTGAAAGTATGTTTAAAGTGCCTATTTTAGAAGAAAACGGAATGAAAAGCAACTGTAGAACAATATGGTCCTTGGCAGAGCTGTTCATTGCAAGCCCCATTTTTAGGAACAAATAAAAAGTGGGGTGGAAGACTCTTGATAGGAGTGGGGTCCCAGGTGCTTTTTCTTCAAAATAAAAAAATAGATTCTTTAATTACATTTTTTAAAATGTCAGTAATGCATCATAATGCAGTTTGAACCTCAGTCAGACTAACTTAAAACTTGAATAAAGGCCTCCTGTCAGGTACCGGATTCTTTCAGGCTCATGATTTAAAAATGGAAATAAGTTATTGAAGGAGAACTTTCCTAAGTTATGTGCTCTCATATGATCCTTAATGCTCCACCATAATATTAAGGTGAACACTTTTTCTTTTGAATAGTCAAACTATCTTTCTGAATTCTATAAGGTTTGCTACTTTCAGTGCTACAAGTGGTCCTCACTTTATGACCACTCACTGAGCAACCGTATGAATTTATGACCATGCTGAACAAGTGGTAATTATGACTGATCCTTGTACTTATATAGGTTGCAGCGTCCCAGTCACGTGATCTCCATCTGCGACCGTTTTTGCCAGCTTCCTACAAGCAAAGTCAATGGGAAAGCCAGCAGGAGGTTGAAAATGGCGACCACATGACATCCTTGCTTAATGACCCATGTTGATTTGCTTAACAACAGCACCTGGGAGTGCCGGAATTTCCATCGCTAAGTGGCGTCACATGATGTCATGCTTTACAACTGTGTCACTTAGCGACAGAAATTCTGATCCCAACTACCATTGTTAAGTAAGGACTACCTGTATTATCTTTGAATTGCTGATTTTAAGACCCCCTGCCATTTTTGTGGGGTATTATTACATTGACCATACATCATTTCATAAAGCTGTCCTTTAGATTTTATTTATTTATTTATTTTCTTGGGTTTGCTCTTGAAGTTTCCTTTGTAAATCCAAGTTATAATCATAAACAATGTTTTTTTATCCTTGTGAACCTCTTTTGGATTTGCCTCTTTTTCAGGTTTGTCCTTTATTTTTTCCAAGAAAATAGGGACACTGTAGGTATTATATGCTTCAGCTAAACTAAAGATATGAGAGATTATGTGTAATGCAAACTCAAGGTCATACACCCGGGAAGGCAAACGTTGCAACATCAAAATCTACTTTCCTTTGCCTGTCAAAACCCACGTTCATAATAATCCAAAGGGGATTATTTGATAACACTTTGTACACTTTTGTGAGAAAGGTAATACAATAGTATAAAAGCAATGTTGATAACCATTGTTCTCCACATCGTGCTTACTGGGGAATTCTGAGAGTTGAAGTCTATGCATCTTAAAATTGTCATGGTTCAGAAACACTGATCTAGAGGTTTACACAGAAGCATTATAAATATGGGAGTGACAGCCAATCTTTCATCTCCAACTCTTAGTCTCAGGAGGCTATGAAATGCTACAGTTACACCAGGAGGCAAAATTTAGGGTGGATGCAGATAAACAAGTTGGAAGTTAATCCAAATAAAACAGAAGTACTAGGGGTCAAGGATGCAAACATTTCTGGAAGAGATTGCAGTTCCTCCTTCCTGATTTGCCTTGAAATGGCACATACTGAGATGGTTTACAGCATTATCCTGGGCAGTTCATTTGATTTAACAAAGGGAGAAAATATAAGGCAGGAAGGCATGTGCAAGGTTATCTGTTCCAAAGTCCTGACAGTTCAGGAAACATGATCGGATTTCATGTGGAAATAGAAGATTATAATTAAAAGCTTATTTTGTAAGCCTTATTTACTAAAATGCTATAAGACCAAAAGAAAATGAGTCACAGGGCAGTTTCAGATGAGACTTTTATTCTGCACTTGTTTACCTGGAACACAAATGATTATGCAAAATCCAGATGTTGTCAACTTTTTCTTGTTACCCACTACTGTCCAGCATTTTTGTTTGCAAGTAATCCACCAAGAAACTAAAAGTGAAGTAGTTGCACTTGTTTTGGGGTGGGGGTTAGTCAGGAAGGAGGGAGGGAGGGGGGAAGGAAGGAAGGAACATTCCTTTAAAAAATATACAACTAGATGTTCTTAAACTTCTTCCAATGTCTGCATCACAGGGAAAGAGGTCAAGGATTAACAAGCGGCAATTTCATAAATAACATTGCAGATTAGAGTTCATCTTTGTTCTTGATGCAAGCTGATAAAACAACTTTGGGAAATTTGGCCCCAGTGCTATCTGATGTTAGAAAGAAGCTAGGTCTCTCTTGCTGTGGTGTATTTTGATGGGGGCACAGTGGCAGTTTGTCTTGAGCTTCACCTATATATCGTCTCAGCACCTTCAAAAGTTCTCACAGGCAACACAAGATCTTTCCCTCACTGAAATAAAAAGAGGTTAAACAGAGAGTGAGTGGAAGGTTACACTTAGGAATGAAGATTATGAGGTTGTACCAAAGTCCAAAGGTGGACTTCGAGGAAGGAGTTCTGAAGAGGAAAAAGTGACCACTCTAGATTTTGGGGAATGGTGGCATCAGGCAAGATGCTCATAGTGAAACTTCCTACTATAATGAAATCGCAGGATTTCATTCTAGTTGATTCCTCCCAGTTTGCTAGTTCTCTTTCTTGGGACCAACTAGTGTTAGAGGGAAAGGGCAATATGTGTGAAGGCCACTGTTCCTTCTCTTGATACTGGCTCAGCTGCACACTGCATGAAACCAAGGTTGGTTTGATAAACTACAATGTTAACATTACTTGTAAGACATAAACCATTGTTTATAATTCACAAAAGCTGGATTTATTCAACAAACTAAACAAAAAGCCAAACCACATTTGGGTGATGATAATTATTTTAATTATATCCTGTTTTTCAGCTCATTGGGCATTCAAAGTCAGCTTAGGGTAATGTGTTAATACAGCTACTGGCTTCTTACAAATGAGAGATAGCAATAATGAGGAGGATGTAACTTAGGGACAGAGCTTGCTACTTTGCTAGGCTGAGCGTCTAGAAGTGAACAATATCAGCCCTTAACATTGGCCATGATAAGGTAGCATGACATATATGCATGGACAATATGCTCCTTATGCACAGGGCAGCAGGAAATCATGTAAGCGAATAAACCTTTAATCAACTGAGAGTAACAGAGAAGCAGGTTCATATCAAGCCATTTTGCAGAGATGGCATCTTGACTCCATTCAGAAGTTGACCAGTTCTAATTGTGACAATACTGGTAAAGTATCATTCTGTCCATTACCAGCAACAAGCTAGTTTAAGAATCCTTCCATGTGACCTACAGAGCTCTGTCCTCCAACAGTAAAGAACGGCTTTGAGGGCTTTAAAGGAACAGCTTCTCCGGCAGCTGTTGCCCGAAGCAATCGATGCATTTTGCTTAATGGGAGGACTTGAACTGAAAAAGAAATATCTTGACTCTGGCAGAGGAGCTCTATAAAAAATAGAGAAGGAGGAGGGCATGCAAGCAAGCAAGCTTTTGCAGCAAGGAAGAAAAGTAGGGAGTTTTTTCAGCAGCTTTGCACATGGAAGAGAATCCAGGAATCAGAACTTTCAATTCCATACCAATATCTTACTTGATAGTGTGTTCATCCTATAGTAACCCATAAGCAGATACACTTTTAAAAAGCTGAGCCTATGTTACTGACATGTTAATAAAACAGAAGTATTAGTATTAGTACTACTAGTAGTTGTTATTCTTATTCTTATTTAAATGTATATGCTGCTGACTCCTTCCAACTCAGGACAGCCTACAACAACATATGGTAAAAAACATTCACAAGAGAAAAAATAATTGTCAAACTCCGTCTACATCATAAAAACACAAAATGAATAACTAAATAAGGCTAATAAAAACAGTTCTCCAATAGTGATAAATCATTCCCAAAGGCCACCATGGTATAAAACATCAATGGTAGAACGTTAACCTCCAAACCCATCAGCATAATAACCATATCAATCCAATGAATAAATAAAATTCATAATTAAAACAATTCACCAATGGTTTAAAAAATCATTACAAAACACCCTCTGGAAGAGTTCATTTTTGGCCATAACCAAGAGGGCCAGTACCGGTAGTCTTCGTTTAACAGCACTAATTGGGACTGAAAACTCCGTTGTTAAGCAAGATGGTTGTAAGTCAAAAAATTACATGACCATGCCGCTTAAGCAATGGCAGTTCCGGCAGTCCCAGTTGCCATCATTAAACAAGGATCACGTGGGCCATTAAATGAGGACCTCATGTAACCACAACTTCCAGCTTCCTGCTGGCTTCTCCGGTGTCTTTGCTTGTAGGAAGCTGGCAGGGAAGGTCACAAATCGCAATTACATGACTGTGGGGACACTGCAGTGGCCATAAGTATGAGGTCCAGTTGTAACTACCATTCATTCAGCACCATCATAAGTTCAAACGGTAGTTGAATGAGTGGTCATTAAATGAGAACTACCTGTATAGCTTTGAGGGTGAGGTGTGTATTTGTGTGTGTGCACACAGAGTATCTGTTAGTGCCTTCTTAAAGAAACAGTGTCATTTCTTGGACTCACAATGGAGCTGTGTGATCCCCTGAGGAATCACTGAGGAAGAGGAATCACAAGACTGAGGAAAGGAGACACGGACATGGTAGATCAACTGCTTTGGAGAAGGAACAGACATGCTGCTGGAGCTCTATCTGAAATATGCATTTTCCTAGGATAGGGCAACTATTGTGAAAGACAATTTCTTTAGGAGGTGCTGACAGGTGTGGCCTGCTCCAAAGCAGTTGCTCCACCCTGTCAGTGTCTCTCCCTCAACCATATTTTTGGAGATCATGTTTTCTGTCTGGATCCAAAGCACTGCACACCCCTACTCTTTATACTATATGATCCAAATACTTCAATGTCCAGTATTTCCTTCATGCTGGTTATTCACTTTTGTATTCAGTCCAAATTCATTCAACACCCATTACTCTTGGCCCTATCACTTCTTGTTCTACCATGCACATTCGAAAATACTCTACTCCCACTGCATTGCCAATTCTAACTTCCAGGCAGAAGCCCCCTCTTATTCATAGCCATCTTGGCTTCTTTCAACAAATATGCCTTGCTCACAATAGACCACAAACTACCCACCACTTTTATACCAGCATCTGTCTTAAAATTTCTCCATTGGTTTTCCATCTTTAGTAAGCGTTCTATTAAGGTACACAAATTCATCTACTTGCTCTAGTTTTTTTTAATCTCTGCTACCCATCATGGGTTTGGTCAATCAAGACTTTCACATAATGTTTTTTACTAAGAGAGAAAGTCTATATTAGGGTTACCAGCCTCAGGTGTACCTGTACCACATGCAGCATTTCCTGCTAATGGTAAGGACAGTAATGGTCAGTTTAGGCACATGTTGGTCAGGATGCCTGATGTGCACCCAAAATTACTCCAAGCATGCTATTTTATGCAAGTTACAATCTAGAGCAGTGTTCCTCAACCTTGGCAGCGTTCAGATGTGTGAACTTCAACTCCCAAAATTCCCCAGCCAGCCAGGCTGGCTGGGGAATTCTGGGAGTTGAAGTCCACACATCTGAACGCTGCCAAGGTTGAGGAACCCTGATCTAGAGACTACCTTGCCAGTCCACCCACTGTTGGACACATCTTATCAACTAGGAGGTATATGCAGCGTACTGACTTATATTCATGGTACATTTATATAATAAATAGGCTATTTTACTGTGAGTGAAAGAATGCATACCTAAGGAGGGGAAAAAGAGCAATCATATCTCCGTTCGAAACTGCAGTGTAGTTCCTTTCATTTGCATCTTGTAATTCTCGTCGAAACGCTCATTTTGTGCCACTGTGAAATGGTTCTTCCAGTCACCAGCAACTCCTAAATTGAGGGAAAAATAATAGCCAACATAACTATGGAGTGCTTGGTGCTCTCTGACCCTGGTTGTTTGCTTGCAGACATTTCGTTACCCAACTAGGCCACATTTTAAATATCGTTATGTTGCAATAGAAGAGAATATCTGTAGCTCAGGGTTGAACTGCGGAGTCCTTGCTTGCTTGCAGATGTTTTATTACCCAACTACTGTATATCACCTAGTTGGCTAATGAAACATCTGCAAGCAAACAGCCAAACTCAGAGAGCACCAAGGACTCCACAGCTCAACCCTGAGCTACAGATATTCGCTTCTATTGCAACGTATTTAAAACCGGATAAGGTAGAGTTGGGTCAGCAACATGGCATCCATACATATCAAAGCATCTGCTGGACTTTGAAAAGCCCCCCCTCTCCAAATAAAATAACTGAATTTTAAAAGACTGAAATGTCACTCAAGGCATCACCAAAATCTCTTGAAATGTTGGTGGTCTCTCACGAGCTTTTGTGGGATTTTAGTAAGTTTGCATGGAATTTTTGTTGAACCCTTGTGAGATTTTTGCAGAGTTGTATATGTATTTATAGTATGTATGCCTGGGGAATTATGTGATTATATAATGACATATTACCAGGAAAAGCTGATAATTTCTGAGCTTAACAACTGCCAGTCCTTTCTCTTTTGCCTCCAACCTGAGTGGTAAACTCTAAGTCTTGAATAAGATGTGGAGTAAGCTCCCTATGACGTGGTGACTATTGTAGGAATCAAAGAAGTTCTGTTTCTTGAGGTGCTTCCAGACCGAAGGCTCCTAGAAATGCTTCTCAAAAAGCATGGTGTGCTTGTTGTGTTTTTTTTTCATAACATATTTTCTCTGGACAGAAAAATTAGGGGAAAATGGGCAGAGGGAAATAGAAGGCTGATGAACAAGATACTGTATATTTGGGAGAATACGGAAGCAAGCACAAGGCAGGCACAATCTCAGTTCCTCACTCCATATTTTTTTCATCTTGATTAGGATTGTCAGACCTCAAGATCTGACTTGTCTGTTTCCCACTTTGGGATTCCCATAGAAGCACTGAAATCTCAAGGAAGAGGATCAAAAGTAAGAGAGCCATTAATCCCTCAAGAGCCCAGCCACAGCCTTCTCTGATAATGATACATGTTAGTCTACCCCAGGCCATTGCATTGCATTGTCAGTCATGGTCATTCTTGCTGGACAGTCTTGGAGTTAAAGCCCACACATCTGCAGGCTGCCCAGACTGGTGAAGATTGTTGTACATGTCACTTCTGCAAAGAGGAGCCTATTTGCCTACAACAGTGGTTCCCAACCTTTTCCATGTCCCACACCTCTAGGAAATGTTTGATTAATGTTTGCACCTCCTATGAAAGTAATATCACATTTGAAGATGAAGAAGTCTAATTTCTAATGTGGGTGAACAAATTGAACTTAAAAAAGTAAGCTTAGAACTCAGTGCATAAAATTGTCACACCCCCTGAAATTCCATCTTGCACCTTCTGGGGGTATGGACGCCCCAGGTTGGGAACCCCTGGCCTACAACGATAATATTACATCTCCGTGCTACAATTATTGTTGACCTCCATCCCACCTTCCTCAAGTAGTTCAAGGTGGTATTAAGAGCAGAAAGCTTGACTTCAAATTCCATAATCCCTGACAGCACAGCCAATAGTCCTGATGGCTGGGAATTCAAATCTAACAGTTCCTGAGCATGTCAGGTTGGGGAAGGCAGCACTAGTATTTTATCTTCTTGTGAGCATTAGAGATACAACTCACCCTTCGTCCAGCTCCAGTTTGATTATTTGACAGGCTCACCTTTTCTCATGAAAGGAGAGATGGTGTGATCCATAACTGAAGTGGGAATGCTTCTGTAATTAGCCATCTGGTTCTCACTCATCGCTTTGAAGGAGGTATGGTGTGCAATCTTCTGGACAAGGTTGTCATCAGCTGGCCTCTCTAGGAATTCCATTATCTTCCGAATCTCCCGTTGTGGATCCTATGTACAAAGCAACAATCAACTACTGAAAGCCAGGAATTTTGGATTAGGAAGAGCAGTGTGGTCTATTGAGTTATTTTAAATGAATTAAAATATGCTGTCCTGTAGCAATTTGAAGGCTATTACCTATCTGGTGTCTAGCTGTAATCCAGTCCAGAATGCATCTTATTTCCTTATGATGCTTTGCAGGTACACATATGTGCACATAATTTTTAGCCATGAATCTCCATGATGAGCCTGAATGATTTAATGCCACATGTGGCTGGCCAAATTTCAATCTGAAAACAAAACAGAGCTATCCCAAAATAAAGGAGTGGCTTCTGCATATTCAACTGACTTCCTGGATTTACAGAATTAATTAAATCCATTAATTAATAATTAATTTAATAATTAATTAATTATTAAATTTGTATGCCACCCATCTCCCTTGATGGGTGACTCTGTGCGGCTATATAAATATAAATATAGATTTTAAAAAATATATACATACACACATAACTTCCCTGACAAGAACCCATGAGCTTCCAGGAACTACAGAATTCTGACGAATCAACTGAGAGAAGTCGGAGACACAGAAAGAAAGAGAGGGGAATCTGACAGGACCTCTAAGATCTTAAAGTAATTGTCTTGAAGGAGATAATTTGCACGGAGGAAGTGAGAAAAGAGACAAACATAAATTCTGGGATGGCTTTGATTTTGGTAAAGCAGGCCTACTGAAATTAGTGAAACATGCCATGGTTCTTCATTTCCATGGGTCTACTCTGAGATATCTCTAAATCTAGATCCACTTCCAGGCCTATCTTTCTACAGATATGTAATTAGGAAGAGGATCTGAGAAATGCCATTCTGGACAAACACTAAGTAAAATAAATAAGTGGAAATAAAAGAAAATGAGATTGAATGGATGACAGCAGTTTTGCATCCTTGAGGGAAAGGAGTATTGTATTTTTTCTTTCCCACCTTTGGGAAGAAGAAAAGGGTGTATACTAGGAGGTTCAAAAACCCTTCTCTCCAATCCATTAAGAAAATAGTTACAGTTGGGATCTTCAAAGATATGGGAGGGACAGCTGTGGGGGCATCTGGAGGGGACAGGCGGAGTTCTAGGTTTCCCACCCCACAGCAACCACTTAATGAATGGAAAAATTCCCCCATATCATCTGTTTATGAGAGCACCCACAACAGGTTCTCAAAGCTCCAAACTATCTCTCACCCAGAAGGAGACTGGTAGAAGGAATGCCTTTTTCCATTCTCATTCTCCACAATGAGACATGATCTACAGTTCAGCAATAAAGTACCAGGTTTGGGGATGGCAATCAACTCAAGCCTGACTCCTCTTCCAGAAGAGAAGAAATGGGGGTAAGGAATCTGTATTGTTTTCTTCCTCACATAACCCTCTCCCTACAAGGCTCTTTTTCCAAACTAGCTGAGCATAATTGGAACTGTTGTCCAAATACCTAGAAGGCATCAGCATGAGAAAGGTTGCCATAGGTGCTGGGGTATAGTTTGCAACATTTTGTGATCACCCTGCACTTGTATCTTTGATTACTGAATGTTGAAAATATATGTTTTCTACTGTCAACTTCATCTCCTACTCATAGGCTTTCAGAAGCACCTGATTCAGGCCTGGTAAAATGAGAATGCTGGACTAAGGAATCTGTTCAAGCAACTTGGAATTTTTGGCCCTGGAGATGCTACAAAAGTCCCCTCCTATTCTTACCTGACTGTTGGCCATTTGGGGGTTAATGGAACTTTAGGTGGTTAAGACTTAGATTGGCAGAACAGGAGGAGGTCTACATCCTGTATCTAATTCTTAATCTGAGGAGGAGAAGTGAACAGTCTTGTATCACAAAATAACAACGTTAGTAAGAAGGGAGCAGAAAGACTCTTGCCTCTTTCATATCTTCATAGAAGAGGTACAGAATCCTGTATTTCTTCCTTATGTCCCACCAGCCTTTGACGTGATCATACCAGGATCCAAAAGACACTGAGGAGACAGAATGGTTGTGAATGATGGGAATTTTAGTGCAACAACACGGAGAAAGCTACAGTTTCTTTACTACTTACTTTGGTTCAGTCATCAGGAGTATGTATCAGGGCTAGAGACTCTAGCAGAACGTGGTAGTCAAACCTTATACAAAGAGCCATATGTTACATGAATCTATCTGTCCATCAAAAGGAATGGGTAACAAGAGGAAGAAGGCCCAGATCTGACCCTCCCATTCACAGAACTTCAAGCTGGGAAACATGTCACTAGTTCCAAGAGTTTCTACAAGACTTCAAGCATCTTCCCCTAAATGGTGCCCTGAGAAGTCTTAACCCATCCACCCCCATGATTTGCTCTGCTGGCTGCAGGTAACAGGATCAAGTGCACCCATCTTGACATTATCATACTGAGGAGGCTCAATGCCTTGGAAGGGTTTACTATCCACTTACCATTTCCATCCATAAACTTCTCCAGAAATTCCTCCCATGTTCCAGGCTCTGGGTGCACTTTTGCCATTTTGTAGAAATAATAATATGAGACAGCCACATCTTTGGCATTTCTGGCCACATAGATAATCTGTTGAGTGGCAAACAAGAACGCTAATTAAGCTGATCTGTATAATCTATTTCATTTCTGAAGACAAAGTGTGAAAGGACATATAGACGGCCTTTCCCCATTACGTTCACGCATTCAATTCTTCTTCATGCATTATTGGTCACATCTCTCTTTTTTCTCACCTTGCAGTTCTTTTCCCAAAAGGATTTGGGGAGCATTTGGACAGGGAGGTGGGTTTTAATTAGACATGGACGGGGTGCTTTCTTGAGCAGTTCAATGCCTGGAAGGGGAAAAAGAATCACTGAAGAGAAGTTTCCCATTCTCCCTCCATCGTTAGCCTATCCAAGCCAGATGTATTCTGGATGAATTAGCCTGCAGATCCCCTAATCCTCAACGAGCATTAGGAAAAGCTACCAGAGATGTCTGCAGGCAAATCTCCCATATTATATGGTTTGCATTTCCCCCATCTCCACAGTTGGCATTTCCATTCCACCTAATACAACTAGACTTGCTCCTCCACCCCTCCCCCACCTCCCAAATAGTTATCTAGAGGGGAGGACTCTATGATGTTTTACCTGTAGGGACATCAGGTACAGCAAATTCCAAGAAAGGAACTCTCATGTAGATGGGTTCAACGCTGCATTTTTCCAGACTGCCTTCTTTGTAGATCATGTCTACAATCTCACTGACCCAGGTGGTTCCTGAAAGCGCATAATAAGGTTGGGTGTGCTGAACCAAGACCATATTACAAGAAGAAAACTCAAGTTATTGCCTAAAACGAAATAGGATTTTGGCTACCATAAGCATACATAAGCATACATAAGCTACAGTAGGAAGTCAAGGAATAATTGGAGTAACCGGCAAGTTTGGCCTTGGAGTACAAAATGAAGCAGGGCAAAGGCTAATAGAGTTCTGTCAAGAGAACAAGCTGGTCATAGCAAACACTCTTTTCCAACAACACAAGAGACAATTCTACACATGGACATCACCAGATGGTCAATACTGAAACCAGATTGATTATATACTTTGCAGCCAAAGATGGAGAAGCTCTATACAGACAGCAAAAACAAGACTAGGAGCTGACTGTGGCTCAGATCATGAGCTTCTTACTGCAAAATTTAGGCTTAAATTGAAGAATGTAGGGAAAACCACTAGACCACTCAGGTATGACTTAGATCATATTCCTTGTGAGTACACAGTGAAGGTGATGAATAGATTTAGAGGATTAGATTTGGTAGACAGAGTGCCTGAAGAACTATGGACGGAGGTCCGTAACATTGTACAGGAGGCAGCAACTAAAACCATCCCAAAGAAAAAGAAATACAAGAAAGCAAAGTGGCTGTATGATGAGGCTTTACAAATAGCTGTGGAAAGAAGGAATGCGAAAAGCAAGGGTGAAAGGGAAAGATATAAGCAACTGAATGCAGATTTTGAGAGAATAGCAAGGAGGGATAAGAAGGCCTTCTTAAATGAACAATGCAAAGAAATTGAGGAAAACAATAGAATGGGGAAGACTAGAGATCTCTTCAAGAAAGTTGGAGATATCAAAGGACCGTTTAGTGCAAAGATGGGCATGATAAAGGACAAAAAAGGCAAGGATCTAACAGAAGCAGAAGAGATTAAGAAGAGGTGGCAAGAATACACAGAAGAACTATACAAGAAAGATCTTAATGTCCCTGATGTCCATGCTGGTGTGATCACTAACCTTGAGCCAGACATCCTAGAGAGCGAAGTCAAGTGGGCCTTAGGAAGCATTACTAACAACAAAGCTAGAGGAGATGACAGTATTCCAGCTGAGTTATTTAAAATACTAAAAGATGATGCTGTTAAAGTGCTGCACTCAATATGCCAGCAAGTTTGGAAAACGCAACAGTGGCCACCGGATTGGAAAAGGTCAGTTTACGTTCCAATTCCAAAGAAGGGCAATGCCAAAGAATGCTCAAACTATCGCAGAATTTCACATGCTAGCAAGGTTACGCTCAAAATCCTACAAGCTAGGCTTCAGCAGTATGTGAACCAAGAACTACCGGATGTACAAGTTGGGTTTCAAAGGAACTAGAGATCAAATTGCCAACATTTGCTGGATCATGGAGAAAGCACGAGAGTTCCAGAAAAACATCTACTTCTGCTTCATTGACTATGCAAAAGCCTTCGATTGTGTGGATCACAACAAACTGTGGCAAACTGTGGCTTGAAACTCAACATTAAAAAAACTAAGATCATGGCATCTGGACCCATCAATTCCTGGCAAATAGAAGGGGTAGAAATGGAAGCAGTAACAGACTTCATTTATTTGGGCTCCAAGATCACCGCAGATGGAGACTGCAGCCATGAAATTAAAAGATGTTTGCTCCTTGGGAGGAAAGCTACGGCAAACCTAGATAGCATATTGAAAAGCAGAGACATCACCTTGCCGACAAAGATCCGCATAATCAAGGCTATGGTTTTTCCAGTAGCAATGTATGGCTGTGAGACCACATTCTTCAACACTTCATTCTTGTATTGTCAGAAAACTATATTGGAATGATTTTTTTTTGCTCCAGGTCCCAATAAGGAGTAGGAGGATATTCTTATCAACCTAAAATGACCAATAAGTGCCTCTCTGATCCCACCCTTTAGTGATCACTGACTTCACTTCCAGTGGTGAAGCAAAATAGATGTTTTTGCTACTATAGACAAACATGGCTCTGCTCCTAAAATATCCACCGTGGAGGCAAATGAGTTGAAACAAAGGAATAGAGGAGGATAGAGATCAGTAACAGGCACAGCAAACTTCATATGATTCAGTTTTCTTTCAAGTCAAGGATGGCAGACAGCCCTTCAAGTCAGCAGAGGGGGAAAAAAGGTTATTATGATCTTCAAAACTAGAGCTTGCCATATTCCAGCTTTGTGAATACCAACTTGTGCTACCAATTTTCTGGCCGTATGCATGAACAGAAGAAAAGTCTAAAAACCAAGATTTTCCTTGGGGTGAAGAAGGGGTAACACCGATAAGGCTGGGGAAATATTCTTCTGATGAGTTTCCTGAGCTGTAAACAAAGTGACCCATAAAAGTGCCAACCGTGACAGGAGTATGTTTGCAAAATGAAAAATGCCTTTGGAAAATCCAGTTTTCAGTGGAGGAATTGAGGATGGGGAAGAGAACAGGAGGAGTGTTCATCTGACTAGGGCGGTCTGTTTTTCTGTGCAAGTCATGCACAAAAGCAGTTCTCCTCCTCGTAGAAATGTGTTTCGTGCGCCATGCAGAGGAAAGAAACTTGGAAGGGAGGGGAACAAGTAGGCAGGGTGGAAATGCATACGCCCTGTTCCTCCCTTCCTCACACACACTTAAAAGGGCAGCCTCCAGTGGCCTTTAACCTGGTTTGCTTATCAAATGAGGGTTCTGTTAACAAAAGTTTGGCAGTTGTTCAGCAGTCGTGCTGTGAATTCTTTTCTGCTGATTAAAGTTACTGGATCTGGGCCACCATCAGATGTCAGCAAAGAGATTCAGAAAGCTCTAAACCTTTGCTGACACATAGTGGTCATCCAGAGTTTTAGTACTAGATCCGGTAACTCTAGCAGTCAAGGGAAGCTGGCGTACCAAACTCTGCCTGTGAGTTTTCCCATCAGCAGACTTGGGTGTTGAGTCTCCAAAGGAACTGCACAATGGGAGCAAAATTTTGATGCCCTTTCCTTCACAATATATCATGTCTTTGCAGGAAGATATGTTAAAATATGTTATTCCTCTTTTTTGCATGTGTATTCAGGCTACACTTTTGCAAAAATTGTTGCTCAGTGTGTTTTAAGTGACAGATGAACTTACCTTCATAATATATCATAAAATATGTTAGTTTTATTCGTATACTACTTTTATATTAAATTGCAGGTCACCTATGCTGAATGCAGTTAGATCTGACCAAGAGTAAATAATGTCAAGGAGATTTATAGTGTAAGAATTTAAAGAAAAAACATTAACAAGAAAACTGGATGCTAATCTATGCATATTTGCAGATAAGGTTTTCATTGTTCGATTTCTGAACTTTCACTGAGAATGTGCTCCTTTGGTTGGCCTCTTAGATTATTTCAACATTCTTTCTGTCATTTTTCTTTCGAAAGTAAAACCAGGAAAGACAGAAAGCTGGAATAACACCCATCTATTACACCATACTGCAGTTATGAATCCTTCCAAAGAACATTGATATTTCTTCTCGTACAATCTAATGCTTAGCAAACTGTTACTAATATACTGTAATTCAGGACACAAGATATAATAAGCTTTTGCAAAAAAAAAAATAGTAGGAAGAAAAATACCTTCATCAGTATATATGGATGATGGAAAACTAAGGGCAATAAATTATTGGGATGCAGTTCAGATGTAATATAAGAAGATACGTCTGTTCCCAGACATACGGCCAGCTTCTCAAAGAAGAGATTGCTTTCAAGCTGCCTGGAATTTATTGTTTCATGTGTTGATAGAAAAAAAGGAGAAATAGAGACTTGGAAATCATCCACACATGAATGCCCAGAACTTATACTCTCTGTTTATAAAAATGCAATCAGAGGCATCACTCACCACACTTGGGGTATGTGGAGATCAGCAGGTCATCTGGATGTGCTTGGAATGCCTCCACTTCGTCATAGATTTCCGCGAAATACTTTATCAGGGGGACCCCCTTAACAGAGATCAATGGAGGGCGTGCCACTTCTTGGTCGGGCTTCATCCTGGCTGAGAAACGATGAAAGGGGAGGATGGCGTTTTGAGGAAACGGAACTCCCTTCACCCAGAGTCAAGAGGGTTGCTGCCCAACCCAGCAGCTATCCGGGATTCAGAGCCTGCAGGAGTGACAGCTCATAGTAGCACCAGCAAACATTTGGGAACATCTGACATCTAGAGATAGTCTTATCACCCAAGACATGGGACTGAACTGTCAGCTGGAGGAGATGGATAGTAAGGAAGAAATGAAGAAGGAACAGAAAAATGGAAGATGCCTCTAATCTCATTGTCCAACTTTGCTCCATTTTCAGATGTTTTACTAAGAAGCTGCTAGTTTGGCCTCTATTTTTCACTCCATGGCAGACGTGAAAAAAATTGCTCAAGGGATAATCAAAGCAACTTTACTTTTTAAATGCTTGGTCCCTCCTTCAGAGAAAACAACAGTACCCAACAATTTCTACCCTCAGATATTTTGGGGTCTTAAGACATCCCCTTCCCAGAGAACCCACAAGACCTGGCTCACAACCTCTGTTTCATATGACCCATATTCCTCCTTCATTGTGAAGAATGCAGCAAAACAGGAAGCTTCTCAGCTGTCTGGAAGTATTTACCTTGGCTCGGATGTATCTGGCTGGCCTGCTGGCGGGTTCTGGCTTGGGAACTGGAGCAGAGGCAGAGCCGGTGCGTTAGAATAAGTGGAGCAGCAGAGAATCTTTGGCTTGGAATGGGAGGAACCTAGAGTATTTAAGAGGAATTGAATCCAGCCCCTCCTGATTCAGCTACAGAGGGAGGGCCTTGCCTTTTGAAACACATTTTGTAATGCTTGGGCTGGCCAGAACTCAATCTCTTTCTTTAAAAAAAAAAAAAAAAGTTGCTGGCATTCAAACTTTTCTGAACAACAGTTCTTTTTCCCTCAAACATTTGTCATTAATATCAGCTTTGTTTCTAATGCTTTAAGTTATAAGCCCAGCTCAGTCTTCTAAACCCCTCTCTTTCCTTTTGCCTAGGAAGAAAACATTCCTCCTGCAGTTCTGTGTTCAAGTCCTGTTCTCTGGGACCTTGATTAATAAAGCAATTTGTTTAAGTAACTTGCACAGAACCTGAATGTCATCATTATGATTTCGTAGCTTTGGACTTGCAACTTTGCATAGAAAAAGCACAGCACGTGCTCAGCAGCTCAAGCACTGCATATTACCACATTGGAGGGCAGAGATCTAGCACTAAAATGGAACAGTTTCTTTGCTGAATTTGGACTCAGATAAAGATTTGGTTCTTGGTCCTGTATATAGTTTATTTCCCTTCATAATTTTTCTATATTTCAAAGAAAGGACTCAGAGAAGTGAAGGCAGGTACTTGGACTTGATCCTGTTGGGCATTGCCAGACACTCAAAGACAAGTCAATCTGAGCAAAACATTAACTTTTGTCTTTCTTTAATAGATATATTGAATAGACCTGTTCAACTTGTATATTAATGAACAACTAGGTGTTCCAAGAAGACTCATAGGGACTTGTGTACTCCTGAGTGGAAAATCATCCTGGAAATTAATCTGTTTAAAATGTCTTAAGAGGCATTTGACAGTACAACCAATTCACTAGAGAGATTGTCGGGTCGTCTTCATTTAAATGTGTTCAGGTAGAGGTTTCAGAGCCATCTGCAAGGCATGCTTTAATTTGGTACTAGGTGGCGGTAGGGTGGACTTGAGGGCTGAATGGTCTTTCTCAACTCTTTGCTTTGAGTTGCTTTGCTTTGAGTTGTCCCCAAGGAACAAGTGCCCTGGGGGAATCAGGCATCTTTTCAATCAAGTCAGACTTGGCGGGTTATCATTACATATAAATTACATACAAAAGGAGTATGGATTAAGGAACATATAAGCCCTGAACCCTTCTGTTCCCCATCAGTTGCTCAGACACAGAATTTTACACGCTGTGGAACCTCTACACAACAGACGATACATGCAATGGAACATTTCCATAGTTATTTGTATCATTTGTTTAGGGACATGATTATGTAAATGATGGAAGTGATGTCATTTGCATCCATTTATATCACATGTGTAATGATGTCATCATGCAAATGGTATAAATCACCATGATGATGAAATTTGTGATAAGTGCATAATGATGTCATCACTCACATAACACAAAGTACCACAAGGATGTACCATCCAGTTTAACAACCAAGAATCACAGATGTCCCCTTCCTGCCCACTGGTTTGTTAAACTGAAATTTCATTCTTCTAAAAAAGTAAGAACACACTAGGATTGGAAGGCATTGTTGTTATGAGCACTTCAAAATCCTCTTGAGTGGTGGCACAATTCTGTGGCACGTGCTCATATTTGGCTTAACAATCCCAGATTACCCACCTGGAGCAAAGATGGGTAAACAATCTTGTCATTTGCCAGAGCTAACTGGTAGGAAGGAGAAAAATATTTCCAAATTGCTGAAGGAGACAGAAAGGTCTGAAAAGTCTTTGCCTTGACCAGGCTGTAGCTCTGCATTCTGGCTGTAATGAGTTTCTTCCAGGAATTTCTCCCCAAACTAGAAGCAAGGTGGCCTTTGGTTATATATGAATGTATTTATTATACTTTAAGTTTGACATTGATCAAAAAAAGGGGGAGGGGAAAAAACCTCACACAAACCTTCTACCCCTGGCCTTCTGAAGCCTTTGAAAGACCCAGGTGAGTTATCTTCCATCTAGCAGGATGATATGAGGGCTGTTGATGGTACCTCTTCTCCAGAGCTCAGCAGCCCTACCAGGTCGGACTCCTGTTTCTCACAAAGGCCAGCAAAGTGTGGGGGGAGCCCACAAATGGGAAGCAAGAGTGAGACATTCTCCCACTATACTGTACCATATGTAACGTCTCCTAGTATTACCTGATACTGGAGGTAATTTCATTTATTAGATCTACATACCCCTTTCCTTCAGGAACTCAAAGTGGCACACCTCGTGCTTCCTCCTCTCATTTTCCCCCATAACAACAGCCCTGTGAGAGAGGTGGGGAGACTCACTCATGAACTCTTGGGAGAACTCCTGACCTATATAATCCCTTTCACAAGGTAATTTGGGTCTCCCCTTGCAGATTGAAGAGTAAAGATTTTTTAATAAAATCTTTTTTTCCCTCTCCTTGAAGTCTGTAGATGGTTTTAAAATCTTCCAAATCAGGATTAACTAGGTAGAAATTCTTTTACGATCCAAATTCTCCCGTTTTATTGCTAAGCATGTGGCAGGAAGCGAGAGAGTAATTAAGGACACTTCCCATCCCAATTAGCAACTTTTATCCTTTGAGTGCTATACCGTGTAAGGTTTTTTTCTTTTTCCCCAGCTTGTTATAGAACCCAAAATGGAATTTGCCTTTTCCTCTTATGTCAGGCTATTCATCCATCTACCTGCTGTAACACCAAGATGCTTTTTCTGGTCTCACCACTAGATTGAACCTCATCTGTGTATATGTAAATTTAAGATAGTTTGCTTCAGTGGGTGTCACTTTGTAGTTCCTAACAATCAACCCTATTTCCCGTCTGTTTGCTTATCGTCTCAATTCAGAGAGATCCAAATGGAAAGAATAGAGAATTTCTTTCTTTCTTTCTTTCTTTCTTTCTTTCTTTCTTTCTTTCTTTCTTTCTTTCTTTCTTTCTTTCTTTCTTTCTTTCTTTCTTTCTTTCTCTTTCCTTCCTTCCTTCCTTCCTTCCTTCCTTCCTTCCTTCCTTCCTTCCTTCCTTCCTTCCTTCCTTCCTTCCTTCCTTCCTTCCTTCTCATTTTCATTCTTTTGAAACCAAAGGAATGTTAGGAAAGAAATGTAAGGGGGCTCAGGACTTTGTCTGTCCAGTCATCTGTCTGTCTGAAAATAGGGCAGAATTTGGTGTGATGAGAGAAGCCAGAAAAAATGAAGATTGAGTTGAAAGGCTGGATCTGACTGGGGGCTGCAGAGAAAAGAACCCTAGAAAATCCCTATGGGAGGGGCATTGGGGTGGGGCTCAGAATGCTGCCAAACGCTCCATTCTAAGCCTCCTCCCTCCTGGTCATGTGACTCAGAGTGGAACATACACAGCCCACACTGAGCTTATCACAAACACACTTACATGCAACACTGAGGCAGAGCTGGAAGAAAAATACATACACACACACCCCACACAAGAAAAAGCAAAGGCCTGTTATAGCTGCTGATGGTAAAGGAGTTCCAGAAACTGGAACTGCCAGTATAAATCACTGGGTGCCATTCACAATCATGGCTGTAAATACCTTAAATTGAAGTAATATAGGAACAAGTTCAAAAGTTCTGATGCATATGTTGTGAGACCTTATATCTAATATATAAATATATTCCTCCATTCATTCTGATGTGCTGCCTTCTGTTGTCTAACTCGATGGATCAGAATAGCTCTCTAACTTCATCATTGCTCAATTTATTCAGTTGTCCTGGCAATGGAGTTGTGTCAGGCCCAACCCAAGAACGATGAGGCAGTCCAGTCCAGTATAGTTCCTTTATTAGCTTATGCCCTAAATCTCACCAGACTAAGCCTATGCCAAAACAGCTAGTGGATATACCCCGCGAACCTCTACGGAGGGGCTAGCTCCAGCTTCTTCTTCTTCTTCTTCTTCTTCTTCTTCTTCTTCTTCTTCTTCTTCTTCTTCTTCTTCTTCTTCTTCTTCTTCTTCTTCTTCTTCTTCTTCTTCTTCTTCTTCTTCTTCTTCTTCTTCTTCTTCTTCTTCTTCTCACGGTCCTGCTGCAGGCTGAGAACGGGCTCTCCCTGTACCCTCTCCTGGAATGCACTCCTTCCCTCTGATAGCCTTGATCTTCCATTCCAGTATCCTCCTCGCACATGCCTTCCATTATAACCCCCCCCAAAGTCAGGCTCCCCCTCAGAGATCTCAGGGGAACTGGGTAGAAGTGGTAACGATGAAAGCACAGGTGTGCTGCTTCCCTCCGAGCACCTGGCAAGTCTTCCAGCTCAGGCGACTCCTCCTGCAAAACAGCTTAGAATCCGCCATGGATAATCTTCCTCTCCTCTTGCCCTGTTTGAGTTTCCGACTCTCCCAACTGCCTGTGACTCTCTGGATAGGAGCTCCAAAATGCCCTCTAAAGGCCCTGACAAAATTCTGATAGTTGTTGAGCACCGGGTCATTGGCTTCTATCATGGGGGTAGCCTATTTTGCAGCCAATCCCTTCAGCAAGCTTAACACAAAGGACACCTTTGTGGGGTCTGTATGGAACTCTGCAGGTCTGCCGTCCATGAATAACCCGCACCGTGCAAGGAAGGTTCTCAACTGGTCCACGTCCCCTCCATATTTCTCCGGCATGCTTCCAGACAGGAGTATCTGTCAGTGCCTCCTTAAAGAAACAGTGTCATTTCTTGGGCTCGCAACAGAGCTGTCTGATCCCCAGAAAATGAGACTGAGGAAAGGAGACACGGACAGGGTAGATCAATTGCTCTGGAGAAGGAACAGACATGCTGTTGGAGCTCTATCTGAGATATGCATTTTCCTGGGATAGTGCAACTAAAGACACAATTTCTTTAGGAGCTGCTGATAGGTGTGGCCTGCTCCAAAGCAGTTGCCCCACCCTGTCAGTGTCTCTCCCTCAACCACATTTTTGGAGATCATGTTTTCTGTTTGGATCCAAAGCACTGCACGTCCCTACTATACTATTCCCCATGCTGGCTGGGGAATTCTGGGAGTTGAAGTCCACACATCTGAACGCTGCCAAGGTTGAGGAACACTGATCTAGAGACTACCTTGCCAGTCCACCCACTGTCGGACACATCTTATCAACTAGGAGGTATATGCAGCGTACTGACTTATATTCATGGTACATTTATATAATAAATAGGCTATTTTAATGTGAGTGAAAGAATGCATACCTAAGGAGGGGAAAAAGAGCAATCATATCTCCGTTCGAAACTGCAGTGTAGTTCCTTTCATTTGCATCTTGTAATTCTCGTCGAAACGCTCATTTTGTGCCACTGTGAAATGGTTCTTCCAGTCACCAGCAACTCCTAAATTGAGGGAAAATAATAGCCAACATAACTATGGAGTGCTTGGTGCTCTCTGACCTTGGTTGTTTGCTTGCAGACATTTCGTTACCCAACTAGGGCACATTTTAAATATCGTTATGTTGCAATAGAAGAGAATATCTGTAGCTCAGGGTTGAACTGCGGAGTCCTTGCTTGCTTGCAGATGTTTTATTACCCAACTACTGTATATCACCTAGTTGGCTAATGAAACATCTGCAAGCAAACAGCCAAACTCAGAAAGCACCAAGGACTCCACAGCTCAACCCTGAGCTACAGATATTCGCTTCTATTGCAACGTATTTAAAACCGGATAAGGTAGAGTTGGGTCAGCAACATGGCATCCATACATATCAAAGCATCTGCTGGACCTTGAAAAGCCCCCCCTCCCCAAATAAAATAACTGAATTTTAAAAGATTGAAATGTTACTCAAGGCATCACCAAAATCTCTTGGTTGTCTCTCATGAGCTTTTGTGGGATTTTAGTAAGTTTGCATGGGATTTTTGTTGAACCCTTGTGAGATTTTTGCAGATGTGTATATGTATTTATAGTATGTATGCCTGGGGAATTATGTGATTATATAATGACATATTACCAGGAAAAGCTGATAATTTCTGAGCTTAACAACTGCCTAAAACTTGTGAAATATGATGGCTGGAACAGCGATGGGAGTCCCTCTTCTTTCTCTGATTTATTCTTTCTGTCTCCTTTGCAGTCAAGGCCACTGTCTTACACATAGCTGGAGGTGCGGTAAGGCCTGTTTCTCCAATCCAGTCCTTTCTTTTTTGCCTCTAACCTGAGTAGTAGACTCAGTAGTATACTACTACTAGTATAGTAGTATACTACTATACTATATGAATAGTAGTAGATTCAAGTCAAGTAGAGTTGAATAGGATGTGGAGTAAGCTCCTTATGAAGTGGTGACTATTGTAGGAATAAAAGAACTTTAAAAAATAAGCTTAGAACTCAGTGCATAAAATTGTCGTACCACCTGAAATTCCATCTTGCACCTTCTGGGGGTATGGACGCCCCAGGTTGGGAACCCCTGGCCTACAACAATAATATTACATCTCCATGCTACAATTATTGTTGACCTCTATCCCACCTTCCTCAAGTAGTTCAAGGTGGTATTAAGAGCAGAAAGCTTCACTTCAAATTCCATAATCCCTGACAGCACAGCCAATAGTCCTGATGGCTGGGAATTCAAATCTAACAGTTCCTGAGCATGTCAGGTTGGGGAAGGCAGCACTAGTATTTTATCTTCTTGTGAGCATTAGAGATACAACTCACCCTTCGTCCAGCTCCAGTTTGATTATTTGACAGGCTCACCTTTTCTCATGAAAGGAGAGATGGTGTGATCCATAACTGAAGTGGGAATGCTTCTGTAATTAGCCATCTGGTTCTCACTCATCGCTTTGAAGGAGGTATGGTGTGCAATCTTCTGGACAAGGTTGTCATCAGCTGGCCTCTCTAGGAATTCCATTATCTTCCGAATCTCCCGTTGTGGATCCTATGTACAAAGCAACAATCAACTACTGAAAGCCAGGAATTTTGGATTAGGAAGAGCAGTGTGGTCTATTGAGTTATTTTAAATGAATTAAAATATGCTGTCCTGTAGCAATTTGAAGGCTATTACCTATCTGGTGTCTAGCTGTAATCCAGTCCAGAATGCATCTTATTTCCTTATGATGTTTGCAGGTACACATATGTGCACATAATTTTTAGCCATGAATCTCCATGATGAGCCTGAATGATTTAATGCCACATGTAGCTGGCCAAATTTCAATCTGAAAACAAAACAGAGCTATCCCAAAATAAAGGAGTGGCTTCTGCATATTCAACTGACTTCCTGGATTTACAGAATTAATTAATTAATTAATTAATTAATTAATTATTAAATTTGTATGCCAGCCATCTCCCTTGATGGGTGACTCTGTGCGGCTATATAAATATAAATATAGATTTTAAAAAATATATACATACACACATAACTTCCCTGACAAGAACCCATGAGCTTCCAGGAACTACAGAATTCTGACGAATCAACTGAGAGAAGTCGGAGACACAGAAAGAAAGAGAGGGGAATCTGACAGGACCTCTAAGATCTTAAAGTAATTGTCTTGAAGGAGATAATTTGCACAGAGGAAGTGAGAAAAGAGACAAACATAAATTCTGGGATGGCTTTGATTTTGGTAAAGCAGGCCTATTGAAATTAGTGAAACAAGCCATGGTTCTTCATTTCCATGGGTCTACTCTGAGATATCTCTAAATCTAGATCCACTTCCAGGCCTATCTTTCTACAGATATGTAATTAGGAAGAGGACCTGAGAAATGCCATTCTGGACAAACACTAAGTAAAATAAATAAGTGGAAATAAAAGAAAATGAGATTGAATGGATGACAGCAGTTTTGCATCCTTGAGGGAAAGGAGTATTTTTTCTTTCCCACCTTTGGGTAGAAGAAAAGGATGTATACCAGGAGGTTCAAAAACCCTTCTCTCCAATTTATTAAGGAAATAGTTACAGTTGGGATCTTCAAAGATATGGGAGGGACAGCTGTGGGGGCATCTGGAGGGGACAGATGGAGTTCTAGGTTATCCCACCCCACAACAGCCACTTAGTGAATGGAAAAGTTCCCCCATATCATCTGTTTATGCGAGCACCCACAAAAGGTTCTCAAAGCTCCAGACTATCTCTCCCCAGAAGGAGACTGGTAGAAGGAATGCCTTTTTCCCTTCTCATTCTCCACAATGAGACATGATCTACAGTTCAGCAATAAAGTACCCAGGTTTGGGGATGGCAATCAACTCAAGCCTGACTCCTCTTCCAGAAGAGAAGAAATGGGGGTAAGGATTCAGTATTGTTTTCTTCCTCATATAATCCTCTCCCTACAAGGCTCTTTTTCCAAACTAGCTGAGCATAATTGGAATTGTTGTCCAAATACCTAGAAGGCATCAGCATGAGGAAGGCTGCCATAGGTGCTGGGGTATAGTTTGCAACATTTTGTGATCACCCTGCACTTGTATCTTTGATTACTGAATGTTGAAAATATATGTTTTCTACTGTCAACTTCATCTCCTACTCATAGGCTTTCAGAAGCACCTGATTCAGGCCTGGTAAAATTAGAAAGCTGGACTAAGGAATCTGTTGAAGCAGCTGGGAATTTTTGGTCCTGGAGATGCTACAAAAGTCCCCTCCTATTCTTAGCTGACAGTTGGCCATTTGGGGGTTAATGGAACTTTAGGTGGTTAAGACTTAGATTGGCAGAACAGGAGGAGGTCTACATCCTGTATCTAATTCTTAATCTGAAGAGGAGAAGTGAACAGTCGTGTATCACAAAATAACAACATTAGTAAGAAGGGAGCAGAAAGACTCTTGCCTCTTTCATATCTTCATAGAAGAGGTACAGAATCCTGTATTTCTTCCTTATGTCCCACCAGCCTTTGACGTGATCATACCAGGATCCAAAAGACACTGAGGAGACAGAATGGTTGTGAATGATGGGAATTTTAGTGCAACAACACGGAGAAAGCTACAGTTTCTTTACTACTTACTTTGGTTCAGTCATCAGGAGTATGTATCAGGGCTAGAGACTCTAGCAGAACGTGGTAGTCAAACCTTATACAAAGAGCCATATGTTACATGAATCTATCTGTCCATCAAAAGGAATGGGTAACAAGAGGAAGAAGGCCCAGATCTGACCCTCCCATTCACAGAACTTCAAGCTGGGAAACATGTCACTAGTTCCAAGAGTTTCTACAAGACTTCAAGCATCTTCCCCTAAATGGTGCCCTGAGAAGTCTTAACCCATCCACCCCCATGATTTGCTCTGCTGGCTGCAGGTAACAGGATCAAGTGCACCCATCTTGACGTTATCATACTGAGGAGGGCTAATATCCAGGCTCAATGCCTTGGAAGGGTTTACTATCCACTTACCATTTCCATCCATAAACTTCTCCAGAAATTCCTCCCATGTTCCAGGCTCTGGGTGCACTTTTGCCATTTTGTAGAAATAATAAAATGAGACAGCCACATCTTTGGCATTTCTGGCCACATAGATAATCTGTTGAGTGGCAAACAAGAATGCTAATTAAGCTGATCTGTATAATCTATTTCATTTCTGAAGACAAAGTGTGAAAGGACATATAGACGGCCTTTCCCCATTACGTTCACGCATTCAATTCTTCTTCATGCATTATTGGTCACATCTCTCTTTTTTCTCACCTTGCAGTTCTTTTCCCAAAAGGATTTGGGGAGCATTTGGACAGGGAGGTGGGTTTTAATTAGACATGGACGGGGTGCTTTCTTGAGCAGTTCAATGCCTGGAAGGGGAAAAAGAATCACTGAAGAGAAGTTTCCCATTCTCCCTCCATCGTTAGCCTATCCAAGCCAGATGTATTCTGGATGAATTAGCCTGCAGATCCCCTAATCCTCAACGAGCATTAGGAAAAGCTACCAGAGATGTCTGCAGGCAAATCTCCCATATTATATGGTTTGCATTCCCCCCATCTCCACAGCTGGCATTTCCATTCCACCTAATACAACTAGACTTGCTCCTCCACCCCTCCCCCACCTCCCAAATAGTTATCTAGAGGGGAGGACTCTATGATGTTTTACCTGTAGGGACATCAGGTACAGCAAATTCCAAGAAAGGAACTCTCATGTAGATGGGTTCAACGCTGCATTTTTCCAGATTGCCTTCTTTGTAGATCATGTCTAAAATCTCACTGACCCAAGTGGTTCCTGAAAGCGCATAATAAGGTTGGGTGTGTTGAACCAAGACCATATTACAAGAAGAAAACTCATTGCCTAAAACGAAACAGGGTTTTGGCTACATAAGTGTACTTACTGAGGGTCTTTTCCCTGCTCAACACTTCATTCTTGTATTGTCAGAAAACTATATTGGAGTGAAATTATTTTGCTCTAGGGCCTAATAAGCAGTAGGAGGATATTTTTATCAACCTAAAATGGCCAATAAGTGCCTCTGTGATCCCACCCTTTAGTGATCACCTGGCTTCACTTCCAGTGGTGAAGCAAAATAGATTTTTTTGGTACCACAGACAAACACGGCTCTCTTCCTACAGTATCCACCATGGAGGCAAATGAGTTGAAACAAAGGAATAGAGGAGGATAGAGATCAGTAACAGGCATAGCAAACTTCATATGATTCAGTTTTCTTTCAAGTCAAGGATGGCAGACAGCCCTTCAAGTCAGCAGAGGGGAAAAAAAGCTTATTATGATCTTCAAAACTAGAGCTTGCCATATTCCAGCTTTGTGAGGCTGGAAGAGAAAATATTCAGATTCCATTAGCTTAAATAAGGAGAAAACATGTGTCCACTTTCCATCTCATGACAAGGACATTAAGATAACCGGTGCACCCCATTTAATGTTCGAGGAAAGGTTTTATGGCTTTAAACATCCTGTTTAACTTATTAGGGAGGCTGTTGTAGTTTAAACGAATTAGACAATTGTGTTTAGATCTGGCTGTTCCGCCTTGCATCTGTCCTTACTACAGCCCAGGGCAGTGTTTCTCAACCTTGGCATCTTTCAGATGTGCGGACTCGAACTCCCAGAATTCCTCAGCCAGCCTAGGGAATTCTGGGAGTTGGAGTGCACACATCGGAAAGCTGCCAAGGTTGAGAAACACTGCCCTAGCGTAACCTTGGCTGCTTGCTCTACCAATTTTCTGGCCGTATGCATGAACAGAAGAAAAGTCTAAAAACCAAGATTTTCCTTGGGGTGAAGAAGGGGTAACGCCGATAAGGCTGGGGAAATATTCTTCTGATGAGTTTCCTGAGCTGTAAACAAAGTGACCCATAAAAGTGCCAACTGTGACAGGAGTATGTTTGCAAAATGAAAAATGCCTTTGGAAAATCCAGTTTTCAGTGGAGGAATTGAGGATGGGGAAGAGAACAGGAGGAGTGTTCATCTGACTAGGGCGGTCTGTTTTTCTGTGCAAGTCATGCACAAAAGCAGTTCTCCTCCTCGTAGAAATGTGTTTCGTGCGCCATGCAGAGGAAAGAAACTTGGAAGGGAGGGGAACAAGTAGGCAGGGTGGAAATGCATACGCCCTGTTCCTCCCTTCCTCACACACACTTAAAAGGGCAGCCTCCAGTGGCCTTTAACCTGGTTTGCTTATCAAATGAGGGTTCTGTTAACAAAAGTTTGGCAGTTGTTCAGCAGTCGTGCTGTGAATTCTTTTCTGCTGATTAAAGTTACTGGATCTGGGCCACCATCAGATGTCAGCAAAGAGATTCAGAAAGCTCTAAACCTTTGCTGACACATAGTGGTCATCCAGAGTTTTAGTACTAGATCCGGTAACTCTAGCAGTCAAGGGAAGCTGGCGTACCAAACTCTGCCTGTGAGTTTTCCCATCACCAGATTTGGGTGTTGAGTCTCCAAAGGAACTGCACAATGGGAGCAAAATTTTGATGCCCTTTCCTTCACAATATACCATGTCTTTGCAGGAAGATATGTTAAAATATGTTATTCCTCTTTTTTGCATGTGTATTCAGGCTACACTTTTGCAAAAATTGTTGCTCAGTGTGTTTTAAGTGACAGATGAACTTACCTTCATAATATATCATAAAATATGTTAGTTTTATTCGTATACTACTTTTATATTAAATTGCAGGTCACCTATGCTGAATGCAGTTAGATCTGACCAAGAGTAAATAATGTCAAGGAGATTTATAGTGTAAGAATTTAAAGGAAAAACATTAACAAGAAAACTGGACGCTAATCTATGAATATTTGCAGATAAGGTTTTCATTGTTCGATTTCAAGCTGCCTGGAATGTATTGTTTCATGTGTTGATAGAAAAAAAGGAGAAATAGAGACTTGGAAATCATCCACACACGAATGCCCAGAACTTCTACTCTCTGTTTATAAAAATGCAATCAGAGGCATCACTCACCACACTTGGGGTATGTGGAGATCAGCAGGTCATCTGGATGTGCTTGGAATGCCTCCACTTCGTCATAGATTTCCGCGAAATACTTTATCAGGGGGACCCCCTTAACAGAGATCAATGGAGGGCGTGCCACTTCTTGGTCGGGCTTCATCCTGGCTGAGAAACGATGAAAGGGGAGGATGGCGTTCTGAGGAAACGGAACTCCCTTCACCCAGAGTCAAGAGGGTTGCTGCCCAACCCAGCAGCTATCCGGGATTCAGAGCCTGCAGGAGTGACAGCTCATAGTAGCACCAGCAAACATTTGGGAACATCTGACATCTAGAGATAGTCTTATCACCCAAGACATGGGACTGAACTGTCAGCGGAGGAGATGGATAGTAAGGAAGAAATGAAGAAGGAACATAAAAATGGAAGATGCCTCTAATCTCATTGTCCAACTTTGCTCCATTTTCAGAGGTTTTACTAAGAAGCTGCTAGTTTGGCCTCTATTTTTCATTCCATGGCAGACGTGAAAAAAATTGCTCAAGGGATAATCAAAGCAACTTTACTTTTTAAGTGCTTGGTCCCTCCTTCAGAGAAAACAACAGTATTCATCAATTTCTACCCTCAGATATTTTGGGGTCTTAAAACATCCCCTTCTCAGAGAACCCACAAGTCCTGGCTCACAACCTCTGTTTCATATGACCCATATTCCTCCTTCATTTTGAAGAATGCAGCAAAGCAGGAAGCTTCTCAGCTGTCTGGAAGTATTTACCTTGGCTTGGGTGCATTTGGCTGGCCTGCTGGTGGGTTCCGGCTTGGGAACTGGAGCAGAGGCAGAGCCAGTGCATTAGAATAAGTGGAGCAGCAGAGAATCTTTGGCTTGGAATGGGAGGAACCTAGAGTATTTAAGAGGAATTGAATCCAGCCCCTCCTGATTCAGCTAAGGAGGGAGGGCCTTGCCTTTTGAAACACATGTTTTGTAATGCTTGGGCTGGCCAGAACTCTACCCCCCTAGACATGGGACTGAACTGTCAGCTGGAGGAGATGGTTTCACCCTCTTGAAACCAAAGGAATGTTAGGAAAGAAATGTAAGGGGGCTCAGGACTTTGTCTGTCCAGTCATCTGTCTGTCTGAAAATAGGGCAGAATTTGGTGTGATGAGAGAAGCCAGAAAAAATGAAGATTGAGTTGAAAGGCTGGATCTGACTGGGGGCTGCAGAGAAAAGAACCCTAGAAAATCCCTGTGGGAGGGGCATTGGGGTGGGGCTCAGAATGCTGCCGAACGCTCCATTCTAAGCCTCCTCCCTCCTGGTCATGTGACTCAGAGTGGAACATACACAGCCCACATTGAGCTTATCACAAACACACTTACATGCAACACTGAGGGTAAATACCTTAATTTGAAGTAATATAGGAACAAGTTCAAAGGTTCTGATGCATATGTTGTGGGACCTTATATCTAATAAATAAATATATTTCTCCATTCATTCTGATGTGCCGCCTTCTGTTGTCTAACTCGATGGATCAGAATAGCTGTCTAACTTCATCAATGTTCAATTTATTCAGTTATTCCTGGTGATGGATTTGAGATGGATCGTTGGGTGCTATCCTCACCTTAGTCCTAACTCTTTTTGAGAGTCAGTGTGATGTAACGGTTAAGGCATTGGGCCACTGGGTGTGGGGGGACCCAGCTTCTAGTCTACCCTTAGCTATGGAAACCCACTGGGGGACTTTAGGCCATTCATTCTCTCTTAGCCCGATTTTCCTCATAGGATTGTTGTACAGAAAGAATAGAGAAGGGATCACTATGTATGCTGTCTCAAGCTGAAAGAAAGATAGAATATATATTTAATAAATAAATAATGTCCATCCAGTGAATCATGTTTGTCTACAAGCTTATTAACAGTCCGAAAAACTTTAAAATTTTATTAAGTATAATTAACATCTTGTTTGGCAAAAATCCCAGCTTTTTTCAGCAGGATATTTTATACTTGATTGAGAATTTTACATTGAAAACAGCTTTCTACCAATTTCCTTGGAACAGACATTAAGCAAACTGGCCTTTCATTTTCTAGATACCATCTTGAGCACTTTCAAAGAATTGATGTTACATAGATACCTCTTCAAGGCCTTAGGGATGGAGTCCATACCTAAATCCATATTAAAAATCCATACATTAGAAGATCACCAATTTCATACTTGAATACTTTAAGAACTATTCTGAATTGGCAATTTTTCTTAAAAGAAAATGTGCTGCATAAGTAATATGTCTTACCATTAATTTGTTGTTGGAAGACAAAATAATGCAAATTAATAATTTGGAAATATCTATTTTCCCTTAGATAATAGGACGAGTAATCAATACATCTGATTACTGTATCTGATATAACTGTAATGGAAAAAAGTAACATATACAATTCTCAAAAGATTTGGAACAAGACTATCAACTGAATTCACTATATCCTGGAACGCACAATATAAGATTGGAACTAACTTGTTTTTTGTATATGGAGGCATCAATAAAACTTTAAAACTTAAAAAAAAGCAATTTTATTGGAGGTAATATTTAATTAGCTTAACTGGCAAATGCCTAAGAGAGAGATGAGTTTACAAACATTATCTTATCTCAATGATAAATACAGCACAGTGACAAAATAGCAGTCATTTGGAAAGGAAAAAAGCAGGGAAAGAATGAGAAATAACATAAAAACCAGTTATACTGACCACCAGGATGCAATACATGATCAGTTTCAACATATTTGGGGCTCTTTAGACATACAGAAGACAATCTTATTCTATGGGACTCATACCCTCTACTAGGAATTAAACTCATGGACCATTGCACTTTAGATAACTATATAGCTTTAGGAACTATCCAGGTCCTGGTGCTCAGTGGTGTTGCAGGAAGGATATCTAGAATCTATCAGAAAGGCATATATACTCCACTTTCCCTTAAACTCTCAGAGAAAGAGATGTACAGATGTTCAATTCCCAGTAGAAAGTGTGAACTTTAGAGAATATCATTTGGCTACATACATCTGAAATGTTCCAGTTGTGACGACACCCGTCAGGTACTACCTCTTGGTGGACATGGTAACTGAAAACACCATATAGGATAAACGCTGCATAAAAATAGAGAAATAGAGGATGAGCAAGAAGCAGTAGATGCCAACTTCTTCTGATTGTATATTTCCTGTCCTGGCTACCCCAAAGTGGAAGAACTTAGACAGAGGAAGATACACTCCTGTTTTCACTGCTGCGAAAGGTGAAAAAGGAGAGATTGTTGTTTACTCTTTGTCTTTCCTCTATGGTATCCACATGGGAGGTGAAAAAAATCAAAACAGCAGGCACAACTGCATGATGGAAACCCTGCCCCTTTTTTACATGCATCACACGCACATCAGAGATACAAATGGGGCAGGACTTTGATCACACAGTGATGGCCACCATCAGGATGTTTTTGACCTCCCCAAGGATCTCCCTGGTTCTGTAATAGTACAATGTAAACGAAGTTTTTGCTACAAGGTGTGGATCCTCCGTCCATCAGCTTGGATCTGATTGTGAAAGAATAGGATTCTCTGTTGGACCTTACCTATGCATGCTTCTATAGCCAGAAAGGTTAGTCTTTCTGATCTACCCTTATTGCAGAGCAGGTACATGAGCTTGATAGTGGCCCACAGGTAGCTTTCATTGAAATTTTCACTGAATATTTCATTGAAATAGTCCCAAAGACTAGAGGAGGGTCAAAGCACTTCCGGGGTTGGCAGAGGCACACGCCCTCTCCATAATCTCACATCCCAATTAGCTCATCACTTTCCTCCCTGGAAGAGAATTGCAAGGTTTGGGTGACTGGGGTGAGGTTGTTTTTTTTAATAAGAACTTTATTAAATTTCAGCAAAAGATAAAATATAAGGAAACAGAAAAAAAGGATTGAAGAAAGGAAAGATCAGAAAAAGAATGAAATTTTAGGTGCAGAAAAGAAAAAAGAAAAAAAGAAGAAAGGTAACTTCTGACTTTCTTTGGTACAGGTACAAATATACAATGCATTCACCTCTTACTCTAAAGTTATTGAGTAGGCAAAAGTTCATAATCTGAGCCAAAGTTCACTGTCATAAGTTGTTTCAGTTTCTGTCCCAACCATGGAAACATGAACTGTTGTAAGGAAAGGTGAGAGTAATTCTGAGCATGTCCCTTTAAGCACTTCTGATGTCAAATATGCAAAAACAAATCATGCTTGAAGATTTTAGTGGGATTTTATTTTGCAGTGACAGCATAATATGGCTAAACTTTTACCTATGGTAAACATTATGGCTGTATTTACTCTGTTTATATTAGCAGTAGGAAAAAACAAATGAAGAATTGCTTTGATTAGCAGAAAACTTCCTTTGCTCTGAGTTTCACACCACGTGATGTGTATTGCCATGTTTCCTTCAAAAATGATTTGAAAAGAGGGCTTCTGACCACACCAGCACAGCATCTGTTCTGCATTAAAGCAACCTCTTTCTCCTGGCTTCTTTAAGAGTTGCATGAACTACTTTAATAAACAGTAAAGAGATTCTGCGCTTGAGCATCTGCAAGATGTGAAGTATTTCTTCTCAGTCATATTCAAAGCTTTCATCTCTCTTCTTGGAGCAGCAGATTGACCCAATCTGTGTCTGAGAGGGAATCACTGGGAGTTGGAGATAGAAAGATAAAGATCCTGGAGATAAGATTCTTGGCTTCGGTGTCCACAGATGATCTATATATCCTAGAAGGCCAAAAACAGTGTTGTATCCTGGTTTTACCTTTAAAACATCAACTAGTAGATGCCTAAGCTTATAAACGGAAACTATTTTGTGAAAAATGTCCTTGCTGGGGAGAGTAAATGGATACTTGAGCTGGAAATTAAGGGGCAAAAATGGTTGCAGCAGTGTTTGTTCTGAAGAGAAGGTAAAGTTCCCCATCCCAGCTTTCCTAAACAGGTGGGAGATGTGGCCTGCAGGGCTGCTGGATCCTGTGAGGAATTATACCTGCAAAGCACAACCATAATTAGCCTTCGGCAATGGTGATCTCCAAACGTGTTAGATCAAGGAATTCTGGAATTCTCAGCCAGCTTGGTTGCCATTCTGGCTGGCAGTTCTGGGTGTTGGGTTACCATATATGGGCTGCAAATTCTGGGTGTACCCTGGACTTCATGTTCAAACCTGCATTGTGTCAATAAGAGTTGCAAAATGTAAATATTTCCCCTTTTAAAGTGACCCTGATGCGATTAAGTAAGGATCTGACAGAATATTTGTTGAGCTGTTGTGTGGAAATTTCTAGGTATTTGGTAGATAAGATTATTATTGGGGTTCTTGTTGTTGTGTTCATTTATTATTTTATTTTTTAATTAAAGTTTGTAAGCCACATAGAGTGACTTCTGTAATTGAGGCATCAAACAAGCTAATTAAATAAATAAATATATAAGATCAGTCAGATCCTTTTGGAACTGGATGCCAGCTGGGTAAGTCCTAATGAGGGGCCTGAGCCCCCCAAATTGTGGACCTCTCCTTCACAGGGAGCGGTGGTTATTAAGTTCTGAAATCACAGTCCAGCAAACTAGCATTTGTTCAGGGGTATTACGCAATACTAGCAAGGATGATGTTTGCAAGGATGATTGAGATTAGGAAAAGGATCCAATGGGACCATCAAGTGCTCACCTATTGCCCAAGATATGTGTGCCCAGTTGGGCAATACGTTATATAACCCAAGTCATTATGCATATTTCGAAGGAGCTTAGAAAAGAAAAAGAAAAAATTACATGGCTCCTCTGGCAAAAATTCTTACACTGAACTCTGAACAAAAAGTTGCTCATTATGGACACTGAAAAAGTTAGGACACGACTGACCACAAGATCAGTTTTCTTGAACTCTTGTAACTACTTACAAACCATGATCCCAAAAGAATTCAGTCTAAAACTGTTTACTTGGCAACGCATTCAGTTGAATATGAATTATTAAATATCATAAGCAGATGGTTTTAGATTTTTGCATTAATTGAATGAGCTGCAAACTACCTATGCTTGCTGTTACAACCACAGGTTGAATTTAATAGTTGATGTCTGTAAAAACCATATATCTTGTTGAAAATTCTTTACTCTTCTTCAACAACCACATGTGTTTGTACCACATTCCTCTATCTAGTTATGCTTCATGGGATAGTAAAAAACAAAATTCCCTGAAGAAATTGTTAGAAGCTAGTTGAACATGTCACATTGCATCTTGTTTAGCTGTTAAATCATCACTTTCAGTAATTCATTGCTACTAAATATAAATCAGTAATTAACTGAATTCTGCAGTAATTGTAGAGGTATGTGGTATTCCCCGCCAGGCAGATCTTTGCTTTGTTTTTTGCCCACACTTTTTTTTAGAAAAATCCTTGAACTTAAAGTGGTATCATATTGCTTGCAGAAGTCAGATTGCGATGTGCCTTGAGTGCTTCCTCAATCACGCATTGATTGATAAACTGCAACATTTGAGCAATCGTGAGAAAAAAAATTGGATTAAAATGTTGAGTGATGCAAAAAGTCCTGCAGAAGAAAATTCTGTCAAAATGCAAACTAAAGAAAAGAGAATCTGCTACAAATCCCACCCTCCCTCAAAGCCAAGTTATTACTGAACTCAGCTAAACAGGAAGTATGTTTCCAAAACTAAGATTTTGCCAAATTTCAATGGCAGACCATGAGGCTGATGCAACATCTCCACCTCCCCTCGCTTGTCCACACCTTCCTCCCTCTGCTTCTCCATCCTGTTTCGTCCTGCTCCCACCAAGCTGCACAGAGCAACAGCTACTACATTATGTGCTTGCCGTTCTTCCCTCCTCCTTTCCGTTCCCGCCATCTTTTCCTGCACTTTGCCTTTCTTTGCTTGAAAAAGCTGTTAAATCAGGTCAAAAATGATGTGGTTGCATTATTGTTTTTGGCTTCTGTACAGAAGGTGAGAGGAGGAGGAAGGGTGGGTGTAGAGTACCTAGAGGCTCACAGCTTTCGGCCACATGATCTTGTCATGCTTTAACTCAGGACTGTAGTCTTCTCAATTCATTCTGGCTTGAATAAATACCTTGAGATTTAGCAATTGAAACCAGGTCTTTATATAATGACTCAGGGTGGCTGACATAATTTATAATTAACGAAGACCAAAGAATACCCATGAGCTGCCAAGTATGTTATTAATCTCTCCACACAAGAACCCTACCCCGATTTCTCCTCTCTATTCCAAGTTTTCATTCCAGCACTCAGAGAGACAGATTTTTAGTTAGGGTTATTGTAGACAATTGACTATCAGTAGCCTTTGCTAATCTGTTTCAAGTTACCTTAGATGCTGGCTGGATTTTATTATAGATTGGGTACATTTAGAATATGTTTAGCAGCATTTAATGCACAATGACTTACCAGAGATACATACCAGAAAACAGGCAACGTCCTATGAAATAACACAGCCTTCTCCAACTCAGCACGTCGAGGTATATATGATTATAAAGCCCATCATTCTCAGTCAGGATGCAGTGAAGTCTGGTTTGCACAGGGACCAGGTTGGGAAGATTGTAAAATAAATTGTATTTCAGGGTCATCAACATTCACCAATATTATGATGCCTTAGGACTTGCATCTTTGTTATGACACATACATGAAGCTGTGTGGTTTCTTAGATGTTGCGTGAGCAGGCTTTGTGAACCCAGTTATGGCAGTATACAAACTATGGCTCAGAGCTAAATGTAACATGTAAACCCAACCAATTTTGGCACAGTCAATAAACCAAGATTTAAATGATTTATCACGATGTGTGAATCTAGTTACTATATACTAATGATAGAAATGGCTTGGCTGGTATTCAGTCAACTTCAGGACGTTCTTATTCTGTATGGCTTAACATATATGGCTAGGAGGCAGAATCTTCTGACTTTTGGGCCCACCAAAGAATTAAAACTAAAACCTATTTTATTAACATTTAATTACAATTCAATTCAAAGTAAATTTTAATTTATTACAATTAAAATGTATTTTAAAGTAAAATATCTTTTTAGACCAGTATTTTTTAGGCTAGGGATTTAGATATGGTGCCTGAGTCAGTATGATGTAGTGGCTGAAATTGCTGCATCAGAAGCCTGGAGATCTTGAGTGCTAGTCCTGCCAGCTGGGTGACCTTGGGCCAGTCATTCTCTCTCAGCCCTAGGAAGAAGGCAATGGGAAGCCACTTCCAAAACTGTTAACAAGAAAACCGCAGGGACTTGTTCCTGTAGTCACCAGGAACCAGGTTGCCTCAATGGACCATAATAACTCTTTGCATCCAGAGTAATTTTAATGCTATATAGTAATGGAATGTTTCTTGATATAATTTCTAGCATTTCACCTGAAGTTCAGCTGTAACTCATCACTGTTGTAAAAGTCACTCTGCTGAAAGGAAGAGCAGGGAATAATTTAAAAAGTAATATATTAAACTATGTTTTCCTCTTTGAGTTGAAAAAGATTTAAAATTGTGTGGATAAAGCAATTTTACAGATTTTTGAAAATCTTGAGCTCCCCCTAATGGCAGTTTTTGACAACTATTGTATAAGATAAATATGTTTCTTAGATTGTTTGTTAACTTAGCGCCCTCCAGAAATGTTAAGTTGTGATCCCATAATTTCCACCTAGGGTGGCCTTTTTTTTGCAAATTATGGGTGTTCCAGTCCAGAACTTCGGGGAGACACTAGGTCAGAGAATCTTCTGTATATATAACCATTCCAAGCATCCTTACATTGAAACAACTCTATTGAAACAAACAGGATTGTTAAAAAAAAAAAAAATAATAATAATAATTTGGGATTAGAGTACTAGCCTCAAAGGAGATGGTTGAGAATGTTATGATATAAAATGACCAAAAGCTGTGTGGGCCTTTTACTCTGCCTTGGTCAAGCCCCATGCAGAATATTGCATCTAATTCTGGGCACTACAGTCTAAAAGGGACATCAATAAATGAGTGAATTCAGAGGATGTCTGCCAAGATGGTGAGGTGACTGGAAACCAAGTCCTGTGAGGAATGGCATAGGAACTGTGTACTTTTAGTCTAAAGAAGAGGTAACTGAGTGAAGATACAATAGCAAACGTCTGGTATCCAAAGGATTGTCATACAGAGGAGAGAATGAACTTCTCTGAGATTGCCCTAGAGGACAGGACCAGAACCAGGCTGAAACTACAGGAAAATGGATTCAGGTTAGATATGAGGACTTTTCTGATAGCAAGAGCTGTCAAGCAGTAGAATATGTGGTTTCACAAAATGGTCTGTTCCCCTTTACCAGAGATCTTCAAGCAGCAGCTGGATTGCCATCCATCCAAAATGCTTTATCAGACCCTGCACTGAGAGCCCTTCCAATTCTGATTCTATGGTCTATTCTAGCCCAATATAGATTTATCATTCCCCTCCCAATGCTTACTTACGAGTAAGCTATGGGGATGGGAACATTGTACTTTGCACACTAAAACTAAGCTCTTTTGGTATTCTGACTTTCAATGTAGCTGATTATCTTGGTTACTTTTGGCATAATTCCATCTTGACTCCTTTCTCCCTCAAGGTTTCAAATGATTTTTCTCCTCACCAAAAGGCTGAACTTCTTGTTCTTAACAGCCGCTTTCAAGCAGCCTTTTGGGAATCTTTGCACCATGTGGCCAAAGCCAAAGATCCTTGTTCTAGCATTGTTACTCTTTTTTCCCCACTTTTTGTCTACAAAATTCTAGGTTGTTTTTGTTGGAGTAGACAAACCCAGTGACTTCTCTGGAAGTGTATGCCATGTGATTGTCATTATTTTCTTTTAGATTGTTTACTGCTTTAGTTGTGTTCCCACAACATGCTAAACCACACACACCCAAACACAAAATCCTAATCCAAATTAAAAATAGCCAAGCTTAGCATGTTATAGAAATGCAGGTGCTGGACGTGTAACTGACCTTGTTAAACATGTTGGATGAATGCAGGACCACGGAAGTGTTTTATAAACCAATAAATTACAAGATGACGAGAGTTTGCTGATCTCCTTTTGGGGATCTGTTCCAGCAGTTCTATTATGACAGATGTGCATGGTTTGAGAAAAACCTTAAAGTTATATCACGCCATACAAGTGACTGTTGCACTGAAATGATTGGGGGACTTTTATTATCCTATGACCCAGCATATAGACACATTCTCCCTGGTGTCCTGAACTGGTGTGGTCTGACAAGTAAAGAAAGCATCAAATTCACATTCCCCCAAATTTTATTTGGCCATCTTGGGCCCATAAATACAGCTAGGATCACATATTTCACTAGTGATCTGATTTGGCTTAGAGTGATTTACTGACATTGTAGGAAGAAGGCCATGTTAATCTCTAGTAGCCAAAATCAGGAGTCTTGTGGTCTGTTTTCCAAGTAACAAATTTTATTAAGAGACATGAATAGCCTTTAATAAAAGTTGTTAGTGATTTAGGAACACAGTGATGATTTTTTGTAAGTATTTGTATAAATCAGGCCACTTTGGTATGTTCACTGAACCATGGTTTTGTATGGCGACCCAGCTTAAGTGTTTGATGAGGACCAAGGTGGAAACCACCTCATTCTGTCATGAAATCTTCATGAACTTCCACGAGCCATTCTTCTCTCAATCTATCTTCTCCCTAGAGTTGTTATGAGGAAAAGCAGGGCCGACATGGACAGGAGAAAAAAATGCTATCAGAATTCTCTTACTACCACTGTACACTTTTCCTAAAATGAAGCTAAAATCCTCCTTGTGGGGATCATCTATTTTTATCCACTGCCAATAAATAGGAATTTGTGGAAAAGATACAGTATCTGGTATATCCCAGTTTAGTCTTCCAGACCTCGATGGCCTTCTTTTGTATAGGCTTTATATTTTAAGTTTGTACTGTTTTTAAATTAGGTTAACTTATTCTGAATTCCATCCAGAGAGCTGGTGTTAATTTTCCTCTTCCCAGCATGTATTTTTGTTCTGACTTAGAGCCTGCCCCTCTGCAAATCAGAAACACTGACTAAGGGTACCAGGGCCTCTTTCTGGTGATACCTTCCTCTTAGAAATTTGCTAAATCTGTTCTTACACTGGATAATATTATTCTCTCACATCTTTAAAGCAGTGATTTTCACTCTGCTTTTATCGACTTATGCCAATACAATACCTTTCTTCACTACATCATGGTTTACATATGATGAACCAGCTTGAGGCTTTGATGACGACCAAAGTGGAATCTGTTTTGTATTATTACTTTTATCAATTATTATATGTTAAATATTTTAAACAATTGCAAATGCTTTAGATGGGCGTGTGCATCATTCAGAAAAGGAACGGGAAATACCATCAGATAATTGCGTGCAAACTCTGCAATGAAATACCTTAGCAAGCCCTCACCCCCACCCCATTTTATTTTGCTATCTTATTTTCAGGGCATTTGATGATTTCACTCCAATTTTCCTTTTTCTTTTTAGCTTATTTTATTGACAGTTGCAGCAAGGATGCTGTTATTTTCTGTTTGCAAAATATAAAGTTTCCCCAGCCACTCACATATCCCCATCTAAAAAGGCCCAGTGGGAGAATCTCTCTCATGAGGTATTCCTTGGGGTTTAATGGACTTGGGAAAACCCAAGAAGGCTTAAGGCTGCTGGAAAGATGAGGAAATGAAGAACTCCAGGATATTTATTCACCCTTGGGCCACCTTACATGAAGTGGCCTGTTCTCATGACACATGCATCTAGTTTAAGATCTCATGGCTACATGTCATTATTTTGTTATTACAGATCAGTTGTTATACAAACCAGAATTGTTTAGTAGGATTAAGTTTCAATGTATTGTGCAAACCCCAAAAATGGGTTAATTCAGTAACTGGGTTAAATGCTTTATAGGAATACAGTCAATGACTGCAGGAACACCACACTTCAATTTCACTTAAACCCAAGAAGAGAATTTCTCTGCAAGAAAGCAAATTCTCTTCCAACAAACTGCATGAGGGTCGATAGAAAGAAAAGGCAGAATTGGTGTGAAAAAGCACAGCTTCATGACTTTATGAACCATTCCTGACCATTCTCTTGCCTCCAAATCATCGCTTTGCCCCCTTCTACAAGGGCTGCAGCTTGATGTTAGTCTGTTCTTCAGAAAATGCACACGAGGCACTAACTGTAGAAAGCTCTTTATTCTGAAGTTATTTCCAAAAGGATGTTCATTCTTCAGGAATTCCATAATTTCAAAGGTGGATCAAAAAAAATGTGTGTGGGGGGCAGGATTTAAATGTGGGGAAAGCAAACCAAAATGAAAATGACACTTTCTTCTCCCTTATCATTACAAAGCAATATAGAGGAAAAAAAAAGATTTTAGAATGAAAGCGGCCTCAAAGTGTGGTCCTTCCTCTAAAATCCAAGTCTCCTGAGGTTACTCCTAAAGTGAACTCATTTCAGTTCAGCTTTAAAACTCCTCGGTTCACATCTGGTAGCAGAATCCCTAAAAATGTATTCTTCTTTGCTCGTATCTAAAGGCCAAATGTTTGCTGTCTTAGTTCTATGTCAAATACTTTTTAGGGAGTAAATCCCACTGAAAGAGAGGAACATATGCCTAAGTAAACATACATAGGACTGCACCATTTCAGGAAACACAGAGCCAGAAGGATCTATTTTCCAACCCACATCCTTCACATCTCTAATCATTCCCTCCACCAAAAGAAGCTAGGTTGGGAGTACACAAAACCAAGATTTCTTTTTCTAGAACCACAACTCTGGATCTCCTTCCAGAGGAGGCCATGTGGATGCTGTCATTCCTCATTACATTTTAGAAATACAGTTGTGGTTGTTTTTAGAGCCTTCAATGATCTCCAATCACTTTAATATGCCTTTGTTGGGAAACAACGGCTTGGCCTTGCTGTTATTTTGTAGTGAGTTTACTGTACGGTGATGTGATTCATTTGTTTTAATTCAAGACCTTACTGCAGTGTTTCTCAACCTTAGGAACTTCAAGATGTATGGACTTCAATTCCCAGAATTCCCTGGCCAGTATGGCTGGCCAGGGAATTGTGGGGGTTGAAATCCAGACATCTTAAAGTTCCCAAGGTTGAGAAACACTGCCTTACTGGATTAAAAGAAAAACACCGATAAATACTTTTTAAAATAATAATAAATAAATAAATAGTGCAGCCTTCCTACATCCGCGATCTCCCTACACGCTGGATTACAATTCACGTTGCCCCAACAGCATGACCGCGGTCACTGAGGGGAACGGGAAATGCAGTTCAAGGCATCTGCAGAGTTCCAGGTGGGGAAATGCCACACCAGTCTAGTGAAAGTGGATGTGCCCAAACACTGCCTTATTCCTTTAAAAAATGACGATACGTAATCTGGCCCCCAAGGAAGGAAATTTCACCCCAAATTTCCCAAGAAAAGAGGAAAGGAAAAATAGAAGTGCTGTGGAGGGTGAAAGTACCTCAGAGAAAATATCTCTGGAGAGCCATGCTTTGTTTTCTTTCAAAATCTGGATTTATTCATTGCTTTCTCTGCCTTGGGAGGATGGGTAGAAATGAGAAATTGCCACTGAAGAAATAGGTTGCTGGATTTCATCCCAAATCAGACTCTTGCACATGAGAGATTTTTATTATAATAATAATAATTATTATTATTGTTTTAAAAAGTGGGGAAGGTCAGCTTTCCCCACTGCCGTAACACATGGCTGGGAAAAGTGGTACTGAACTGATTTATTTCTACATATGAACCATATAAAAACAAAGAGTGCCCTGCCCTGCAAGGAACAACATGGTGGCCCCACAGAGTCACCCTCCACAGTCCTCTCATCACAACAATCCCCTGACTTGACCCAAATATGTGACACAGAAAGAAAAAGTAAAGAAAATTGAGAAGTGAGAAAAGCACATTCTGTCCTACCCAACCCCCCACCACAACCATGTGTTCCAGGGGACAAACACTGCTCTATCTGCTAAGAATAGCAAGGGGAGACCCATCCTGGTTATCAAATGTTTCTTTCCCCCCCGTAAAAGCTTTGCAGGAGCCACATCTAAATCCATGGGGCTAACCTGGCCACCAAGTTACCAGACCTGTTCCTGGGGGCAGCCCACTTTTTCAGCCCAACTACAAAGCAGCACATGGTCAGAGGGGGGTGAGGGCATCCTGCCCCAGAATCCTTCACAGTGCTTGCACAACTCACAAGCCCTGTGCTAGCATTCTCTGTCATGCTGCATGGAATCCTGAAACATGTACCTCTTGGACCCTGTGATACAGACCCTCCAGGTGGTGAAACAGCACAACCACAGGAGAATCTCTTCCAGATGTTGAAATCAACATGTCCCACTCACCCATCCCACATTCCTTCTGAAATTCCTTCCCTACCACCCGACGTGTCAAATTGTGACATGGATGGGGTTCTGGAGATGGTCAGCAAGGTTTTCTGCGTTAGGAGGGTTTGTCATGTCTAGACCTCCACTGGACTCTCTCAAGTGGATCCGCTGATGGTAGATCATGCTGTGCCTCCGCCTGAACCTCACTCCACACTCACCACATTGATATGGTCTCTCTCCAGTGTGGATTCTCAGATGCCGAGTGAGGTGAGACTGCCGTCCAAACCTTTTTCCACATTCAATACAAGGGTAGGGTCTCTCGCCAGTGTGAGTGATCCGGTGCCGAGTCAGATGGGACTGCCGACTAAAGGTTTTCCCACACTCTGCACAAGGATAGACCTTGGTTCCCAGGTGGGTCTTCTGGTGTCTCGTGAGACCGTAGAGATCATGGAATATTTTTCCACACTCCATACACTGGTAGGCTTGCTTCTCAGTGTGGGTTCGCTGGTGAGCGGCCAGCTCTGAAGGCCATATGAACCCCTTCCCACACTCTGTGCAGAAGTAGCGCTTTTCTCCCGTGTGGATGCGCTGGTGCGTGGCGAGTTCTGACGGCCATCGGAATGCCTTGCCACATTCTCCGCAAAGGTGGCGTTTCTCTGCCATGCCAGCTCCCAGGTAGGGAGGGTGATGAAGTGGCTGGCTGTTGCTGTTCTCACAATCAGTCATGAGAGGCAAGCTGTTGCCTGTGTGGGTCCTCTGATGGGCCGCAAGCTCTGAGGGCCACTGGAATCCTTTCCCACACTCAGGACAGAGGTAGTGTTTGTTCTTGTTGTGAGTTTTCTGATGAGCCGCGAGCTCAGAGGGCCACCGGAACCCTTTCCCACATTCGGGACAGAGGTGAGGCTTCTTGACTGTATGGGGTTTCACCATATCACCATTTGGAGTGGCTTTCTCACCTGTAAAAACACTCTGGGGCATACTGAACTCTGAGGGCCACTGAAGCAGAGTGTCAGCATCCATGGTGTAGTGTGGCTGTTCCCCAGCATGGATCCTCTGGTGGATGACAAGCTCCGTTGACCAGCGGAACCGCTTGCCACATTCTGTGCAGACGTGGCATTCCTCACCCATGTGGGTTTTCTGGTGCCTGGTGAGATGTGAGGATCGACCAAACTGTTTCCCACACTCAGCACAGTGATAGGATTTGGGCCGAGAGTGGACTTTCTGGTGCAGGGCCAGCTCTGACTGGCAACGGAACCGTTTCCCACATTCAATGCAAGGATGGCGTTTCTCTCTTACCCGTATCCTCTTTGGAGCCAAATGCTGCACTGCTCCATTGCGCCTTTCCCCAAATCCCAACTGAGGATCTGCTCTGCTGGGAGTCCGGGCACCTGCTTGGATGTGGGAATAAGAGAGAATTCAAAAGGTTTATAGACATGAACTCTAGCTTTGCTGCCCAAATAATCTATGATTAGCCAAGTTACTGTATTCATTTTAGGTAACCGACTGAATTAATTACGCCACAGGGGAAACCATGATTAGCCAAGTTACTGCATTCATTTTAGCTAATTGACTGAATTAATTATGCCACAAGGGAAAAACTTAATGAAACAAAATACTTTCTTGGTTTTGAGATAACACACACACGTATGCATGTTCCAATAGGTGCTTCCTTAGAAGAGGCTTTCCACTTTATTTTCCACAGCAGATAACGTCCCTTCTAAGGTGGCCTCCTCTCTGCAACTTTTCGTAGCTGGCTCTCCTCAACCTGGAGTTCCCCAGATGATTTGGGACTACAATATGGCTAGCCTAGATGTCCTTTACTGTAGCACCTGACTCATCTGCTCTGGGTGTGGAAGCTAAGTGGGGTCAGGCCTGGTTAATATTTTGATGGGAAGTATAAACTAGACTAGGAAATCAAAAGTCATCACAGAAGGTGGCAGTGGCTGACATTTATCCATGAAGTCCCCAGGAGTCAAGCTCAGCTTGAAGACTTCACCTTATTTCTCTTTGGCCATATTGTCCAGGAACTCTAGAAGTTGCAGTCCCAACATATTTAGAAGGTCCCATTTGGACTAATCATTGTGATAATACATCATATGTATGATAATAAAATGTACACAGAAGGACACAATCACAATATTTTCTCAAAAGCAGGCACAGTAGCATGTGCAGCAAACATGACTGATGCCCAAACAATGCCATGCACACAATGAGGTCATCACACAAATGACGCAAGTATATATTTGTGTTAAAACATCTGACACAAATTCATAAGTCCGGACATTTGCATGGTGACGTTATCCCACACAGATCATTAGTTATCCCCTTGCAGACGCCCACGAGCAAGGAGCTAGTGGCTTTTCAGCCGTGATTGGGATTCTAACTCCCATCAGTCCCATCTCCTTTGGGCAATGGTCAGGAACGATAAGGACTGTAGTTGACAGTTAAAGGGACAAGCAGTTCCCTAAATGTGACTCAGGTTTCAGTCCGAATGATTTTATTAAAGAGTGAGTCCTATGCCCCTCATAAACAGAGCCAAATGTTGCCAGCTTCAGACACTATAATTTTCCTCAGTCCCATGCACTTACTTCAGAATAAGACACCACTGAACTCAAAAAGACCTGCTGCTGACCTAGCCTGCATTAACTAATAATTAACATAATTAATAATTAACATTCATTATTAAGTTGTCTAAAACGTAACATGGGCCTTTTGACTAGTGAAGTAGCCTCTTTGTAACAATTAAGGCAGTTTTCCCACAGCAAACAGGCCTACACTGTAATTCAACCAGACAGCATAGATAACAGTACATCTGGTTTCTATACCTTTCAATTATTTTTATATTTTATTACTTTTATTAATTAAAGCGTACATTTCTAGCTCCTATCACTATGACGATAATATGTGTGGGCAATGCTGGAAAAAATCTCAGAAACCAGAAATAGATGGCTGGAAAAGGTTTCCAACAGTTGGAAGTACAACATCAGCTCCCTGGCTGAGATTTTGCCAGCTGTCCCCCACAAGACTATCTTCTTATATGGAAGAGTTAGAAGCTTCTGCTTTTCACTATTATGATGCCTAACAAGCCCATATTTGCTAATGCATTAAAAAGGAAGGATACTCTATTTGCCTGGTACAAAGATTATTTAGATGTAGAAGAGAATCTCAATTCATCCTGCTTCATCTCTAAATACTAAATGAGCTTGAGGGCCATTAAGGACAGCAGCCTTCAGGCAACTGCCAAAAAGTGATGTTTTTTACTAATGAGAGACAGTCTTCTGGAGTTCAAAGAACCATAAGGACTTTTCATTGGTGGCCAACCTTTTGATAGCCAAGGGCTACAACTCAGATTGGGGGTGGGGAAGGGAGGTAAGGCCACAGTGATTCAAAATAAGTGGGGCCAGGAGGCCTTATTCTGAAGTAGGGAGCCTCATCCTCCTTGCAGGATTCCCTACCTGCCGATACAGGCCTTGACTCACCTGAGCCACCTCCTTCTCCTTCATCTGCAGAAGAATCCCAGGTTGCTTCTGTGTCAGAAGAACCTATGCAAGAAAGTAAAAGGCCAGACCTAATGCTTACCTGAAAACATGCCTCAGGATATGTAAAAAATACTCACCATCGCAAGATGTTTTTAGACCTTTTAGAAGGAAAGCTGGCAAATCAAATCAAATCAAATTTTTATTAAGGTCACAGGCCAGCATAGAGGAAAGCTGACATGTTTTTGCCTGACAGCACTGAGTAATATTGTCTAAATACATCCATATTTTTAAAAGACCTGGATGAGATTGTGGAATCCGATGCCAGGGCAGCACAGGAATGGACTGCATTATCCATGGAAAATGAGTTTACTTTGGAACAAATGCATTTTACTGGAGTTTCATGGTAAAAATCCAGTTTCTATTTTATGTATTGTTTAATGGTAGCCCAGTTGAAATACAAAATTCCTGGGACATAACTTGGTTACTATGTCCAAAGCATAGGCTTCACAAATAACCTCCCCATGCTCCTGTTCCTCTCTTTGTATGTATTTGCCATAGTTTAATCCAAACCAGAATCAGCTTTCAATTCTATTTTAATACTTTTATTGTTTGCGCAAACCAGTTTACTGTACTTGAGGAGGATATCACAGCAGACCATTATTTTGTCATGCAGGAAGGAAAGGAACGGAATGTAAGACCCACTGCAGGTCTTCAAAACAATGGCTATGAATGATGGCATCTGGAGGACACTGGATTGGAGAAGCTGAATTAAGCCATCCTTAAAGGTATGCTTAGTCATCTGTTAGGACTCGTATTGCTGTAGAAACCTTATGTCTTAGGTGTTTCCTATTTTATATAATCATTGCATGATGGGAATATACGGATCAATATTAATTTTAAAAATGCATTTGGAGAAAGGGAAGCAATTCAAGGCACTAAGTGGGTCCTCACCAAGCAAACAGATGTCCACATCAGCCCGCTGTTCAGCTTCCACAAACATATCTCCATGCTCAGTATCTGAAAGGACTTGGTCTTCATCAGGAAATGTCACCACCACCTCCTCAAATAAGTCAGAATCCTGAAGATTCATCAAAGAAGCACAATTAACAAAGAAGCAGCCAAAGACTCTTTAATATTAAACTAAGCACACTTAGGGGAAAAAAAAAAAAGAATCAACATTTCATCCCTGAAAAAGAAAATAAAGGGAGATAAAAATTTTGGGCCCAGCCTCTCTGATGCGGCCTCTGCTTCCCCTACAGCCCTGGATGTTTTGGGGACATCTTTACTTTTAGTTTTAAAACTCCATCTTCCTGGGTGGGTTTAAATGGAAGCTAGTTGGCCATCTGTCAAGGATGCTGATGTAGAAGATCTAGTAGGCTGGATTAGATGTTCTCCAAGATTCCTTCCGACCTTACCTTCCATGAAACTAGGGAGATTTTTAAAAAATGAATTCACACATACGGTATTACAAAGAGGAGATATAATTTCATGATGAAATGGATACTTTCTATGACTTTCCAGGAGAGGTAAGATCAGGGGAGATTCAGGGAGAAGACTGCCATGTAGACAGCCAGTTTGATTAGTGGTTAAAGTGCTGGACTGGAAACCAGAGACCATCAGTTCTAGTCCTCCCTTAGGCATGAAAGCAGACTAAATGACTTTGGGCCAGTCGCTCTCTCTCAGTCCAATTCACCCCACAAGATTGTTGTCCTAAGGAAAACAGGAGACAGGAGTATTACTGTATGTATGCCAGCTTGAGTTGTACAAAGTAAGGGAGGGATATAATCGTAATCATAATATAGATTCTTCACACCTCACAGTATTCTGCAGTTGTAGCTATTCAGAATTTGGACTGCTTTCTTTGCATTTTAGTATCATTCACTGAAGGTAAGTGAAACATGTCGCAAAGTTTTTATTCACTGATTACTCATTGCAGTCTCACCACATGAATTCTTCTCAGTTGGAGAACCACAGGCATACAGGGTTTTTCTTCTGCTTTTCTGTGTACTAGTTTTTGATTTTAATACTTTCTCTAGACCTCTACCTGGAGCCACTAAGAGCCAACAACAAAATTAGAGAACCCCACGAATCAGTTCCCATTTGGTTTCTACCACTTCCCTTTTCAGACAGGAAAATCACAATTAAAAACCCTCTGGAAAAAAGGACATTCAGAGGCAGCACCATTTCCTGGTGATCATACTCTCTGCAGCTCTGCTCAGTTGTAATTCTATGTACATGTACTCCTTTGGAAATCTAGTTTTTTTTACGTGCTTTCCAGAGCTGGAGCAAATTGGCTTTCAATGGGGCCTTGTAACACATCACCCAAGGGCACTCTTGGGTCTGTTGCCTCCAAAACAATGTCTGCAATACCCCTATTAAATTAACTGAAATAGTTGAAGTCCCAGAAGAACACTACAGTCTCCTGCAACTTTTGGCCTTTGACCATAAATTTGATAAATAAAATGAACCTCAATTTTTTGAGACTTGGGGTGATTTGGGGGTCATGCTTTGGCTCAATGGTAGATTTTTATGATTTTTTGCTAATATAACCAATCTTTCTTTCGGTCCTTCTAAGGCAAAGGTACGCAACACCAAATTGGGGGGGGGGGCAGGCTAAATGTGTCCCTTTTCAGGCATTTTAGAAGCTGAGGCTAAGGCAAAAACTAAATTTCAATCAATTTAATCAAACTTGAAACTAATTAATTAAATAAATATACGGCTTCCACAAGTAATAAAAACTGAGATTCTAGAAATGCTGCAAGAGTTAAGGAAAACACGGTACTGTATGTTGGTATGTGAATGTGTGTTTTATACCCATATGGGTTTTGGAACTCAGGAAAGATGATACGGAGGAGCTGTCCAGCTGGGGATGATGGAGGATGCCATCAGATTGGGGAGGCTGAGTATCAACTTCTCTGCTGTGCAGTCTGGGAACTGTATTAAACATTTTCCCAACTGCTTCTGATTTCCCACAAGGAAGTTCCAATAAAAAATTCATGAGTTGAGACTTTCTGGTCCAATCTTACAACCGATTTACATCAATGCCCACTTTCTGATAACAGCTTAGGTTTCTGCAGAAGGGGCCTCTTAGCAGAAACCTAATTTTTACACAGGATTGCTTTACAGGCCTCAGGGTGAGAAAATTGACATTTTCTCCACAGTTCTGGCTTGCAGTCAGCTGCTAGGAGAGAGCAGAAACCCTTTGTTTCCACGCGGTAGGACTACAGCTCCCAGCATCCTTTGCGTAGTTTTCTGGAAATCCCCTGCAAGCAGCCGATGCAACAATTATTTGGGGTTTATGGGCAGCTGCAACCCTCTTTGTGGGAGACCAATGAGACAAAGGGGGAAATAAAGGGAGAGGAGGTAGATACTGAAAGATGATTTTAATTTAAAGATCTGCATTGTAGAGCCTGCCATGAGACTTCAGTGGGCCACCCAGGGACCTGAAGGGCTGAGGAAGGAAAGAAAGGAGGTTCAAGATAGTTTGGTTCTTGATAATTATTAGCGTAATTATTATTTAGCACCAACAATATCTCTGTTCCTTGAGACAATTTCTGAAAAACTTCTTGGGGATGCAAAAAGAAGATTACAACCAGTCCCTGATGTTAAATAGCATCAGGCACAATTTTGCCCAAACTCACTCCAGCCTGAATTCCTCAGGTTTGGCATCCCAGCTATTTGCAATTGCTCAGATGTTAAAGAAGAGACATAGCTGCCTCTGAAAATTACAGCCCCGTTTCCCTTTCTTTCCTCTCTCTACAGGAACATCCAAGAATGTAATGTATATCTGATGTGACCCTTTCCTGCACTCTCGTTCTGTGGGGGAAGAGAGGAATTTGGAGCTGGGTGATGTCTTGTCATGTCAACTGTTTCTCTCTATTATGGAAGAGAAAGAGAACATTTCAAATAATAGGGCTCTTTTCATAGGAAGTCAGGCATTTTTCAGAACAATTACTTTTGGCTTCTGGGAAAAAGTTAACAATTCTAAGTTTGATGTGTACCAAAAATCTGTATATTGAAAATCACATTCTGAAAATTTGGAATTTCTTTGGATTTATCAAGCTTGGAATGTAACTAGAAAGATAATTTTGCACTGTTGGAAAGAAATTATCACTTCAGACTTCAAATCCTGGATTTTTTAAAAAAATGTATCTGCTCTTAGCTTTTGAACTTGCTCTTTATCAGTGTGATATACATGTTGATCAATATGATTCTGTGTGGTCAAAATTTAATCTGCAGCTTAAAAAGTGATTTGTTTTATTTTTTAAAAAATATATACAAATGTGTGTTTTGGTCAGCTTTTCTCCAGTAGTTTTTTTAAATGTTTAATTTTTTCCTGTATCTCTTTTGTTGTAAATCCTCTCTTTTTACATATTATAGCAATAAAAACCAATAGACATCAATTAGCAATTGTTATAAAGCTAACAAAACGACAATGAATCATTCAAAAATCACACCAGCCAAAAGTAAATACAGGAAATAATTTATACTGTGAAGTAATTCAAATAAAACTTTTCAAAAAGTTTGATAAAAATAAGAGTAGAATTAAGCAGATGAATAGTTTGGTTTGGCACTAGAACAGTTTACCGTCATTCATTTTTGACTGGTAGGGCATGTAGCTCACTGAAAAAGATATCTGCTTCATTTATAGAAACTCTTCAGGCCTCTCCATAAAGATTAAATAGCAAATCTGGAATCTGGTCTAGACTATATAGACAAGGAGTAGGCAACCTGCTGTCTGCCAGTTGTTATGGACTGCAATTCCCACAATTTTTGCCACTGGCCATGCTGACTGGAGACGCGAGATCCAAAACATCTGAAAGACACCAAGTGTCCTTGCCTTCACACAGACAGATAGCCTGAATGGGCAACAGGCAGCTTTTGATGGTTCATTACTTGTGAAAAAAATCCTCAGCTCAGTGGCAGAGAACCTGCTTTGCATAAAGAAGGTCCCAGACTTCATGTCCAACTTCTCTAAAGAAAAGGATCAGACAGCAGGTAATGGGAAAGTCCTCCGACAGTAACCTTAGAGAGCCAGTGCCAGGCAAAACAGACTATAACAGTTTAGTCTGCAGTCCTCCAGCTACATTGGACTTTGTCTACCATTATGCCAAGAAACATGCAGCCTGTCTCCATCTGCACCGTTACAGTGCTATTTCAACTCCCAAACATTTCAGTTCAGGTTCAAAGCCTGGCTCCCAATTTTGCTGCAGTGGATGCAGAAGCACCCATGAGTCCTTTTAAATCCAGGCTCCCAATTAATACACACTTGAAGGTGATGACAAAGTCCTAAAGGGCTAAATAGCTCCAGAAATGTCACTCAATATGAATCAGGTGCTTCAATAAAGAGAAAGTTCCTTCGGATAAGAACTTCTGCTTGCTCTTATTTCCCTGTTTAAGAGATGGGAATACTGTGTCTGTAGCAAACTTTCTAATAAGGACAGACAGAAAACCAGTGAACTCTACAGGCTGTGACTCTCAACAGACCCATCAACCTGGCCAATGAAGAGACACTGGAGTTGTAATTCAGCAAAGCTGGGGTAGAAGGTTACAGTTTCCCCACTCCTGGAAATCTCAGATGGGGTTAAGAATCAACCCAATGCTGTAAACACATTTTCATGGCAACAGCAATCTGATCCAAGAGTTAGCTCTGCATCCCTGTAGGAAATCAGGTACCAGCTTGTGAGGAATCAAAAATTCAACCATTGCCAGAATTTTTTTCCCTCTGCATATTTCTCTCCCATCTTTTGCACAGCAGTTGACTATCTGCTATTCTCATACTCCTTCCTATATATGCTCATGGATTAAAAGTGCCAGAAGGACATATGGGATCAGCAGGCCAGGTCCACATTCTGCCAGGGACAGTTGGCATTCCCAATAGATTGCAGTGTGATAGGGAGACAATGGATTGTAACATTCCAGATTGGAGATGAGAGATCACACTTTTGGGTGGTCCCTGACATTAAAAAATGTCTGCGAGTGAAACAGAAGCCAAGGGAGAGGTAAGAAGAACAGCTCCAGTTACTAGGTTTGGTTTGGTTTGATTGTCTAAAGCAGTGTTTCTCAACCTTGGGAGGTTTAAGATGTGTGGTCTTCAACTCCCACAGTTGGCTGGGGAATTCTGGGAGTTGAAGTCCACACATCTTAAACCTCCCAAGGTTGAGAAACACAGGTCTAAAACCTGCTACAGGAGGAAATATTTAAAAATGACATCCACCTCATTAATTTGGAGCACCCATAAACCTGCCAAGGTCTCCTCAACCTACATATTGGAAATAGAATGAATCTGATATATTTCTTCAGTTTTAAGGGTGCTTTATTTTATTGCTCTGTGCTATTTTATGGGGCAATCATTGAGATTTTTATGCTTCGAAAGGTAGTTGGAAAATGATATAATGAAGTCATCATGAATAATAAGACCATTGTGCAATCGCCACCAGCTAGGTTTGTTCCAAAAGCAACACTTTGACTTTCCTCCCTAAAGCCCCATTTCACTTACCTCCCATCCCTGCTGCAACTGTCCCATCTCAGGTGCTTGCCTGTCCCAAAGCCTTCCCCTCAAGTAATAGTAGCCCAGCAATGAATCTTAAGAATATAAGTGAGGAAAGGGAAGGGGAACTGAGCCATCTCACCTCCTCCTCTGGTCTTTCTGGTTCTTGCTGCTTGGCCAGGAACTCCTCGGCTAGGGCCACTGCCCGCGCACATGTTTCCGGGCTACATTCCCACACCCGACTTCGGATTCCAGGAGGGAGGACAGCTAGGAACTGCTCCAAGATTAGGACATCAAGAATCTGTTCCTTGGTGCGGTTCTTTGGCTTCAGCCAGTGGTTGCAAAGCTCCCAGAGCTGACCACATGCCTTTCGGGGACCCTCAGCTTCCTGGTAGCAGAACTGCCGGAAGCGCCGGCGAGCAGTCTCCAGGCTGAAACTGCCTCCTCCAGATAGAGGCGTCCGTGCTTTGCCGACACTCCCTCTATCGGCACCAGCTGGGGAGGGATGGGGTTCCTGGTGGCTCTCTTCAATGAAAGATGCTCCCCATGGGGATGAAGTGTTCCCCACTTGCTCCAAAGTGGTCGGGAAGGCCTCTGGTTCTACCTCTGCTGCAGCTACCTCCACTACCTGAGTGATAGTGGAGGTGGCTGCTTCTGGTGATGTTAGTGGTGGTTCCATAATTTCAGGGGGGAGAGGCTGTGAATCAGTCTGTGACACCTCCTCCCACTGGACCTCCCAGCGCTGAGGTTGAGGTGCCTCCTCTAGTTGCACTGATTCAGCAGTTGGTGATGCCTCCAAGCCTAGCAGCTCTTCAACAGTTCCAGTACACACCACAAGCAGGGAGTCATCTCCATCTACTGCTCCCACTGCCTCCTGCTGAGGGCCTGGTGGGCGTGCCTCCTCCTCTTCTTCATCCTCCTCTTCCACATCCCCTTCTCCCTCCTCCTCCTCTTCTTCCTCCTCTTCTTCCTCCTCCTCCTCTTCCTCCTCTCCCCTCTCTTCTTCCTCTTCTTCCTCTTCTTCTGCCTCTCCTTCAGCATCTACTTCTACTTCTTCAGGCTCTTCCTCTTCTTCCTCAATTGTGATTTCTGGATACATCTCCTGCTCAAGCAGCACTTTAAAATGGAGATCCAGCTCCCCCGATCCCTGTTCAGACTCCATTTTGTCTTCCAAGAGGTAGACAGACTTGTCCCAATTGTAGACCGAGGTCTGGCCAGTGATACCCCAAGTCTCACAGGCAAACATGGTGGGAAGAGTCTTCTCCCTCAAACTTTGACTGCAAGCTTAGACCAAAGTTGGCCAACAATTTCCAGGAGGCAGAGAGATTGTTGTCAAGGAACCTGTTCTGTCACAGGATTCCTCCATACATCAAGAGGATTTGGTTCCCCCAAAAGTGTTTACATGAGTACTTTCTCCCTAAAAAGACAAAAAAGTAAGCAATCACCTGACTGAAGAAAAATGAGATTAATCAAATTCATATTTACAGCATTCATTTACATATAAGTAAGAAAAGTATTTCTGAGGAAAAGGTTTTTTTGTATGGTTTGGTTTAGTTTGTAATGTTGGACGTGTGTCCCACAGCAGGAACCATCTTAAGAAAAAATGCACCCTGAAGTGTAAAAAAGTACAAAAAAGTATTTCTCTTTTAAGAGCAGGTCAGTTACCCATGGGTTTCATTTTTTATAATTTAATCATTGCTTTAATCATTTAAATCTGTTTTCATTCACTGGGGGCAGTTCTCATCAGTCAAAAAGCTTGTAATGGCTTAAATACATTAATCAGACAGCTTAAAAAAAAAAGACAGGCCAAATTAAAGACTGGAAAAGTTTAAGATAAGAGTCAGCGTCAAAGAAAAGCCTCCTCCAGGACAGCAAACAACCCCTTCACAAAGGTGGGGGGGGGCGGTCACTCTGTACCCAATCTATTCTCTAGAGGGAGGGGGACAAAGAGCAGAGGATGATGGTATCATTCATGCAGCTCTCTCCCTGAATCTACAGATTCAGAATAATCACATAAATAATTTTTCATGGATCCCACCACTTCAGAATCCAGAGGCAAAGGGATAATAATCACATTACAGTATGGTTGTCTCCTCACTCAAGTTCTTCACCATCCTGGAAGCAAGCTTAGAATTATCCTTCCTCCAACATGACAATGTTTCTGGACGAAGGAACTTTCCGATTGCAGAAACCACTTGAATAGGTTACATCCACCACACACTTTGAAATGGTAGAGCTCATGCACGTTTGCCCCATTTTATTTATTTATTTATTTTGTACATAGGTATCAGTCTGTCTGTCATCTACAAAGACAGCTGAGAGAAGGGGAAGGACATTTACTACCAGCATTGTAGTAAAACAATGCTTTTTCCCTTCTCCCTGGTTTAGAAAAGAAGTGCAGCACTAAATGGAAGCTACAGAAAGGCAAGCAGATGCAATTAATTTGCAACATTGCTCCATTTCCCCCAAAAACAGCACACCTGTTCCACAATACTCACCCTCTATTGTTGCTGCTCCTGTTTGTACAACACCACACATGCTGATGGTGATAAAATTAATAATTTACCAAATCCATATAGTGAGGCAAAATGGCACAACAGTCAGGATAATTTTAAAGTATTCATTATTAACCAACAGTGAAAAAGTCAGGATTTTTTTTGCAAGTTTTCTAATTTGCAAAACAGGGCAAAATAGATTTGCAATTCCATTTAAAAATCATTTTTGCACATGATGACAAGGATGCATTGGCCCCTCCCACTTCCCCCCACCTACGAAGGTGTAGCCAGTGGCATATGGTACCGCTTACGGATCAAAACCATGGAAAAATAATTCCCCTTTATGTTTAACTTCTCTGCACATGAGAGGATTTCACAGTGGCACAATAAAACAGTCGTAAGCGAGAATGGTACGAGGGAGCACAGTTAATGAATGATGCTTTCAGGTGAATATATCAAATTCTAACAGCACTCCCCCCAAACCAAAGAATTTGAAACCATTTGCAACTAGTAATGAGGAAAATCTGAAATGTCTCCATAATTTTTCACTTCAAAACTGCATTTCCTTCCTCCCTGTTGCTCCTTGTCACATTGCAAAGGTATTGATTTACAACTGGCTTATCCGCTAAAGTTACCCAGTCAACATTAGTGAATAAGAATTTGAGAAGAAAATCTGGAGAGCGGGGCTCTGCGTGTTCCCATTGGAGACATCATATTGAAGTAATTTTTAGAGTGCTCAAAGTAATTACTGAGACATCTAATCTTTCTAAAAGAAGAAAAAGAAACAACCCTCTTTAGAAAAACGCAAATGATTGAACAATATACATAAAGCTACTATCCATAACAAAACCTATTATGAAAACAACAGCAGAGACACTTTTCCCAATTCATATTTAGATTTACACATTTAGATATACAGTACTGTAAATGGAAAGGGTTTTTTCAGAAATAACAGTTGTCAGAACTGGTTTGCTGATTCTAGTTTACTAGATCCACATCCCCAAATCTCTGTTTAGGACTTTGAAAGGCAAGCAAAAAATCAAAAGATAACTTCTGAGATTATTTCCATTGACTTATTTTGCCAACTTGATCACAGACTTTTGAGGCACAGGCATTTTTCACAAAACATTATGCCTGAAAGGTTCCAAATTCTATCCCTGGTTCTCCAAACAATGCCCAGAGGGATCTCTGGGCCACAAATCCCCCTTCTCAAAATATACATAAAACCCCCTAGAGAGAAGATAGGGGAGTGGAGGATAAGGCCTGTTCGCTAATTATCAACCCCATCAATTGTGGGTTTTCTAATGTACCTGCTGTAACAGCAACTTATAAGTAATTAAGCAGCAACACGATCATCTTTTTTAGTAATTGGAATGAAGGCTCTGACTGATCATTCATGGTATTCATTCATGGGGTTTTAAACCCAGGATCAGGGAGCTGACAGTCAGTTATCGCAAAACGAGCAAGTCATGCCACTTTTTCCCAAACAGGGGTTGGACATAAGCTCACCCCATTATGAAAGGGAAAGCTTTCATAAAATGCACCCTCTCCCTCCCCCACTTCAAACGCTAAGATCCCTTTCCCCATTTTTCCGACTGTAAATTCCTCTTCCTGTCCTCCCCCAGGACAGATGCCTCAACTTTCCCCTTCCAACTTCGCTCACTCCGTCTTAACTTCCTGTTCCCCCCACTTTCCGTGAGAACGTTTTCTGCCCAGCCCCCTCTTTCCTAAAGCTCCGGTCGCCCTCCCCTCCCTCTCCCGGACCAAGCCCCCTTGCAAAGGGGCTCTCCGACTGCAAACCCCGTCCGGGGCCCCCGCCCCCCTCGCAAGAGACACGCGCACCCACGGAAAGGGCCTTGAACCATTCATTTCCCCACCCCCACCCCTCTTCTGGAAGCGGGGCTTTCGGCTGCCCTACGCCCCCCGGAGCAGAGGCTCTCCTGCGCTTCCAGCCCATCCGTTCCCCCCATTTGACACCAAGACAAGGGGAATGCAGCCATTTTGCCTCTTTGATGTGGTTGGGGGTGGGAGGGGCAAAGAGATGGCTAAGCTTTCCCGCACCCCCCCTTCCGATCTCTGATATTCCCCACCTTGCATGGAGGGGGGCGAATAAAGGCGCCCCCTCCCCACCTAATCTTTTACACTGCCCCCCCCCCTCCTTGTCTCGCACGTGTCTTTATGAAAAGGGGAGGCCCGCCTCTGTAACTCACCCTTTGCGGGGAGAGCCGGTCTTCCCTCCCGCCCCCTTGCACCAGATGCGGCTGCTGGGGGGGTATTGCAACCCCAAACGTCTCCCCCCAACCCAAAGGCGGAGCAGGAAGGCGCCTCCTCCTCTTCCTTCTTTCCCACGTGGGCGGCAGTCCATTAACCCCTTCTACGTCCAGACAATCAGCGCGCCCCTCTCTCCCGTCCCCCACCCCCACCAGCCTCGGGTTTTTAATTTTCACGTGTTTCAGATCCGGTTACACAGCCAAGGTTTGAAGCGGAAGAGTCTTTGAAAAGTGGCTGTCTCCAGGCACCTGCTTGGACGACGGAATAATATAACCAATAATGGTAATAATAATAGTAGTAGTAATAATAATAATAATAATAGCAATCGTAATATCATGATCACGCTGATGGAATCTTGGAACACTATTCCCCGCCGTTCTGCCTCCTCACTTCATAATTTTTTTTTTTAATTCCTTTTGAGATCACCCTCGAAGCGTGCGCTTTTATTTTGGTCTTCTAACCGGAGCTGGCTGTATGGAACTGCTGTTCCCAAAACAACAAAAAAACCCCAAACCAAGAAAGCAAACAAGAAAAGGATTTTTCTGGCGGGTTGCGAGCTACACCGTTTATTATGCTTTTCCGGAGAACTCCAGACGGACGGCTCCTCGGGTTCATAGCCTATCGATAGCCTTTTCCTCTTTCCCTCCTCGGTTTTCTTTTTCGGGCAGAAAAACAAACAGAAGGCAGTAGTGGGAAATCCAGGAGAGGTCCTAATGAAAGGTAATGTGGTTTGGACCCCACATAAAATTCTGGGAAATACGCAGGGTGAAGCCTCAACAGAGTCCCCTTCTGGCAACATTCTGAACCGGGGTTAAATTTCTTTCCAGACCTTTTTGTGGTCTGTTGCAGCAACAAACCGAGGGACTTGTAACCGAAAGATCTACCTTTTTTTTTTCTTCTTGGTAGACTCTTTCGTGTACTGTAATAACATAACATTAGCTTGGATTTTTAGTTGCTGGCTGAGCTGCTGATTTTTAGCTTGGTGGTGGTTCTGTTTTTCTGTTGGTTTTTAACTGTTTTACTTTCTGCAATGTGTTTTAATTGATGTTAACACATTCCAGAGAAATATGAGCTGGAAGCTTCCTGAGTGTCAGCTAGTTACTCTCTCCCAGCCCTCACAGGGGCCTTGTTATGTGGAAAACTGGGGGAGTGAGCAATATGAATGTTGCTGCTTCTGCCCTTGAAGAAAGGTAGGATAGGAAGAGAAGTCAGGGGCTGTGGGCAGAGGCTTAGCGAAACATGTGGATTGCAAAAGGAATTAGGAAACAAAATAGTGAGAAGTGGAGTAAGAGTTCTAGAAGGCAATTGCAACCTTGTGAGGTCTTTAGACAATAGCAGGTAGTGGAACCATCATTCGAAACGGGTGTTCATAAGACACAGTCAAAAGAGTCAAGATGGCAACCACACTGGTGCAATTGGAGCTGTGCCATGACACCATCATCACACCATTGCAGCTGTCATCTTGAATTTTTTTTACCATACCTTGCAGATACGCTTGTTTCAAAGATCAGATGTAAGTGCAGAGAGATTGGGGAGATGTGAGGCAGTGGTGGTGATGGTGGGGAATTAGCGGTAAGAATGAATTTGTGCTTTTATATGAATTTGAGGATTTTTAAAAATGTATTTACATGACTTTAGAGGCTGGCTGACTCCAAACAATTCTGGGAGGTTTACTTATAAGAAGAGAACAATAATGTGAAGAGGTAGATGATGTGTGAACAAACAAATAAACCAAAACTTATAGAGGTTCATCGATCACCGTACTCCAAGGCTGGAAATACAGCCAAGATTTCAGTGCCTTTTGGAACATCACCAGGGTGGGAGCTACATGGATCTCTGGGGGGGGATGATGTTTCAGAGGACAGGCACCCCCGACAGAGAAGGCCCACTTCTGATCATGCTTCCGATTAGTGGAAAAACAAGTGATTTGGCAGCAGGGTGCCAAATAGATAGAAATTAAGAGGAGAGGATGGCAGACAAGTGCAGGGAAGTCTGAGAAAACTTAAGCATGAGATTACTTAAGTACAGCATAGGGCTGTGAAATGTAGACTTAGGTAAATGCAAGGGTAATAAAGAGGAAGAACTGAATTTTTGTGCTCTTGTAAACTGGCAGGTGATAAAATAAAGCCAAAGTGTATGATGGTACACACAAGGTAACACTGTCATTCATAAGGAAATTGTCTAGGGAGATGAAGATTTTGAGTGGAGAATGAGAAGTTTCAAGGTCTTTGAAAGAAAATTCAGAATTTCTGTCTTTGATATAATGGCTGCCTTCACATAACATCTAGACTAGGATAAAAATGGGATTGGGGAGTTCACACCTAACTGTGGTCTTGTTGTTGTGAACCAGGCCATCATTATTAAGCCAAAATACAGTTTAATTGTTTGTGTGCGGCATGTTACGGGGACACAGGAATTGTGTTGTTAACCTGGGTTCCCAATTAACTGAAGCATGACTTGGTAAATCTAGCTGTCTAGGTATGCAGGGCCAGAGAGCTGAACATACCACACTTCCTTTACACAACACAGAAAACCACAAAACGCTATTTGGGGTTAAAATAACCAAGCTTTGTGCATTATGTGAATACAGACATAGAGTTGGATGTTATGATGAAATAGCCAAACAAAAATTTCAGAGATTTTGGAGAGACAGAAGAGTTAGTGGACCAATTTGGGATAGAAAAATAGAGTGGACATCATTCGTACATAACTGGGGCTGAAAGCTGTGGGATTTCAGACAAAAAAACCACTTCTTTTCTCTCTCATCAGCATGGCAAAATTTAAATCGTAGTTCTGAAAGCAAGGTTTTGTCTTCCTGGACTTCAGAAGCTGCAACCAAAATAGCGCTTGGCCTTGTCCACAGGAGGCTTTCACCTTTGGACTGCAAAACTCCAAGTTACACTAGAGCAGTGGTTTTCAAAATGTGATCTGGATATCCCTGAGACCCTTTCAGGAGGTCCACAAAGTCAAATAAATAAATATTTTAAAATTTCTCAGTGTTAATTTCTAATACAGTAAATATCAATATATAACCCACATCATCCGAAGCTCTTTGGGTCCTCGATCATTTTAAAGAATGTAAAAGAGTCCTGAGGCCAAAATGTTTGAGAACTGCTACATTAGAGGGTAGCAAAAATTTAGTTTCTGTATCTCCTTACTGTCCTCTAGCGGTCCTCTGAATTTTTGCCGCACAGAGATACAGTAGTCAAGTTGCTAACAGAATTCATCAGCATGTCAGTGAATATTGTGGAATATGTTTTTCATCCTCATGAAAGAAAATAAGATTGCAGTATGGCACTGTAAAATATAAGGGAAAAAATAGATACTTTCTGCTTTCCTGCTTTGTAGCACAGTTGTTTCCTTTCTCATTCTTGCTTGAATGGACTTTATTGTGCTGACAACCCCTTTTACTGGAGAGGAGCTAAGGCAGTCTTTCTCAACCTGGGCAACTTTAAGAGGTGGAAGGTGTGGACTTCAGCTCCCAGAATTCCCCAGCTAGCATATGCTGGCTGGGGAATTCTGGGAGTTGAAGTCCACACCTCTTAAAGTTGCCCATATTGAAAAATCCTGAGCTAAGGGTTTGCTTAGATCCAGAAGCAGGGTTTTAGGCAGAGAAGTGTTGCAATAATATAGAAATTACTCAGTATGTGTTATAGTTGCAGTATATAACAACAAGAAGATATTAAACTTGTATGCTGCCAGACTCTCAACAACTTTGTTCTTTTCTGGAGTTATTGATTGAATTCTGATAGGAGCTGATAATGCTGTGCCAGCTACTGGTTGTAGGAGAACATGCCACTGACTCCCTTTTCCTGCTTCCTACCCCCTGGCGCAAACTCTTCCATGAATATTTTTTAGCTTTTTTATTTTTGTAATGTTTGGTTTTTATAACTTTTAAATGTATTTCTGATTTTACTTTGTTGCTAGCCACCCAGAGTCCCCCATTGTGGGGAGATGGGCGGGGACAAATCAAATAAATAAAAATAAATAAAAATAAATAAATAAATATGTCATTCTGAAGGGTCTTTGCATAGCCAGGTGACTAAGATGTCCCATAATGTGGAATCATCTGGAAAGAAGCAGGTACAATAATTGCTGGACCAGCTAGGGACCCAGACTTGGTCATTTTCAACCCAAGGGCCTGTTCAGGAAGGAGGCACTGCAACTCGCTGGAATGGTGGTTGTGAGAGATTGGGCCCAGGTGGTAAGAGCATTCCTCTGGGTTGGGCCACTGCTACTCAGAAAATGGCAGCCTGTGACCTGGTGATGGACAGGAGAACAAGGACCATGATCTCTCACCCATGCCCAACGTTTCAATGGAGAGCCAGGCTTGGTGACCTCCCAGCCTCCCTTGAGTTCCTACCCCTGATATGAAGAGAACAAACATCTCTGACTGAGGACACTCCCGCACTTCGTAGCTGCTGCATTTTAGTGCTATCTTTCTGAGTAAGCCCTTCGGTGAAACAAAACAAGGCTGCCACTTTAGGTTGTAGTTGCTACAGGGATGGACAGAAGCAACAAGGTGCTGAAAGCAGTTTTCCCATAAGCAACCCACTGCCCTCAGATGTATCCCATTGCTGCAACTGAACTGCCAGTGTCTGTACATGTCTCAGTCTTGTTCTTCGCCTCCAGCAGGACACTGCCTTGGGACAACACCAGCTACAATACACATACTGTACATAGCATTCCCAGACTCCACCGAAATGGCTATCTTGTACCTTTCAGATGATGGTGACCCAGACAGCTTTCATGTTGCCCAGCCCTGGTTTGTGGACATGTCTCCCACTCAGATACTTCTATACATGGGGAAGTACATTTTCTCAGAGGCTGGCATATTTGCCTCATGAAAAATAATGATAAGGCTGGTTTGGGTGATTCTAATGGGTTTCAGATGCTTATTGAGCAGTGCCCTCCTACATGACTGTCATCAACTTCTCTTATTCATAAATTCTGAGAGGCCTCCCACTTTGAAAACTTTACTGCTATTTCTGTTCATTTTGAGTTTGCATCTTTTCATATTCTTGTTGTTATTAATTTCCATTAGCAAGCAAGCCTAATCATGCTTTTTTTCTTTTAGACAGAGATGGGAAGTATTGTTTCAACAGCTTAAGACTCTAGCAGTCTTAAACTATCTCTGTAGAAATGGCAAGATTGTCTCTATATAAGAAGGATCACAGAGATATTCCATCAGTCAAGCTACATCATATAGGTAATCCTCAAGGGTAGCCACACAGTTCTGTCTGTTGTGTCAGAAAAGTCAAAATGGTAGTCACAACTGCCATCTTGACTTTTCTGACACAACAGACAAAATGTGACTACCATTTTGACTTTTTGACTCCTTCTGCAAACATGCTTGTTAGCCTTTCTCCCCATTCCCAATGGATTTTCTGTGATAAGAAAAATATATAAGAATTGCTAGGAAAACATGTTAAAAATAAAAGGCGAAGGTCCTTAGGCACTTCTTAAAATTCTGCAAATGAAGCAGGTGAGCCCAGTATGTCAAAATGGAGTTTATTTGACTTTGGCTTAGCATATTATGCAAACACAATCATTGTAGTTTGTCAGTCTTTGCGGGAACCCAGCAAGTTGTGGTTTATTGAATAAACCAGGGTTAAGCAAATAATGTCCTAAAACAGTGGGTGAACCCAGTGTACCCGTGGGGCCTGGAAGCACCTTTTAAATTGCCAAAATGCTGCCATCCATACCCAAAAAGAACGTATTACCCAGCTTGGACCAAATTCAACTTTTGCAAAAGTAGAAAACATTTTTTACGAAAAAGAGGAATAAGAGCGGAGAGAAACCCCTGAAAACAGCCTAAGGAGAACTGAGAATCTTAGTGGCCACACTAAGGGGGGGGGGGGCAGGGAAGCTGGAAAGAGCAAGAACTTTAAGATGTGTGGACTTCACCTCCCAGAATTCCTCAGCCAGCATGGCTGGCTGGGGAATTCTGGGAGTTGACCACAAGTCTTAAAGTTGCTGAGGTTAAGAAACACTGGGTTAAAGTGTCAAGCTAGGAACTGGGAGGCTGTGAGTTCTAGTGCTGCCTTGGGCACAAAGCCAGCTGGGCACCTGTGGGCCACTCTCTCTCTCTCAGCTCTAGGAAGGAGGCAATGGCAAGGCACTTCTGAGTCACCAGGAGTCAAAAACTGACTTTAAGACAAAAAAAACAAAAACCCTGGGTGCAGAGTCATATCATACTATCCATATTTCACAGAGGGGAAATGAGGTCACTTTTATTGTTCTGATGGCCCTACTTTTTCTGGTGGCAGCTGGAACAGAAAAAAAATGGGCAGATTGCAAGCTTGCATAGCTACATAAGAACTGCACCCACCCCCATGCCTGCATATATTAGGGGAAAGGCAACATAAGGAAAATTAAAAGGGAACCGTCCTTGCTAAATAGAAACAGATGGTGCACAAAACGACATGCGTGATGTTACCAGATTTTTGCACAACCAGTGATGTGTAATCATAACTTAGCCCGTACATCCAAACCTCAGGGCTCCCCCCGCCACCAGCCCCAGCAACATTACTTCCAGGCTGAATTTGGAAACCCGGTTACGGTTTGCATGTTTGTCTCTCTTGCTCTTTTTTTGTAATCTCGAATGCTTCATTGCGTGAAAAAAGTACTTTTCAAATCACGGGAACCAGGGAGCGCTGGCAAGCCAGATGCGGTCTCTTCTTTCTGCAGACGCGTTTTCCACGAATGAAGTTTTCCAGGGGTTAATATGATAGAGGGCAAGTATGAGAGAATGGGCTGGGAGGAGAACTAAACTCCTTCCTGCTCCGCCTTCTTTGGGGGGGGGGGAAATGGGGTGTTCCAACAGGGAAGTTGGACGTTACGGTGGAAGCAACTCTGGGGGTGAGTTAAAAGGGATCTGGAAGATGATGGAAGAGCATGGTGCCGGAGGAGAATATATTCAGCTGAAGGACTGAGAGACCCAAAGCTATCAAGATCAGGTGATGCTGTCTCCGTATGGCTCCTTTTAGAGCATATGTACTTTTTAAAAAAATAGTTAGCTTTATTGCCTTCCCAGTTGTGCATTGCAAACTGTCTTAGTTTCCTCCAAACATACACACTGAAAAATATGCCTTTGTCTAAACAAGGGCAGGGGAGCTTGATTGGCTAGCTAATCAAGAGGAACTTTCTCTTTGCAGGGGGCAAAAAGGAGTTTGGGGTCTCTGGTTTTATCAGAAGTGAGTCCTGGATTCAAAAATAACCTACCTACCACTGAATGCAGGTTAAAAAGAAAGAGAAAGATGAGACGTTTACCTCAGTTTTCAAGCAAGCTTAAATGGATCCCAGAGATATTAGGGGAAGGAGTTTGGGTTTTGTTAAGAGTGCTGGAAGCATTTAATCAAATCCCTTTTAATTCAATTTACAGCAATACTTCAAATTCTGATTTTGGCATCAGGAACCCTAAATGAAAACAGATTTGAACTTGGCTTAAATGCTTTGTTTGTAAATTTCAAGTTAGACACTTGGTATTTGTGAGGGCTAGAATAGATTCAGTTGACTCTCTGATTTATACCAATAAATCTCTCTTTATATTTCATAATTGACTTTTGTCAGTCAGACATGCTGCCAATACCCCCTTTTTGGAGAGCATCATATTGTCTTATAATCTCTTGATGAAAAAGAAAAATTGTTAGCCGGTTACTCATAAATGTTTTAATGTATTCACTTCTGATACATTTTTCTACCCATAACACAAGTCCTGAAAAGAAAAAAAAAGTGTTCTTCATTTCTGGATGATGCACAGATATATTGCAGCAAGAGTTAGATTTAGATAGTTACATAGGTAGATCTTAGAGAAGGCTTTCCGTGATTTGTGAGACAAAAAGAGGAAAGGCTTCTTCTAAGAAGGGACAGACGTTTAATTGTGAAAGGCTTTATAATGGATTAATCAGCTAACTGAACAAATATTGCAACTGTTTCCTATACAGCTCCTTCAAACAGATTTACGCACGGACTGAATTAGAACTGAGTCAAGAGGCAGGTTAATCTTCCTCTGAAAGGGAGTCTTCGGAAGGGAGACTTGAAGGTGGTGCCATGAGAGTGAAAATGGCGGTAGAGACAGAGGCAAAGGCAGACTTGAGGCCCTTAATTCAAGTGCCTCTGCGGTTACATGGAATCAAAAGAGAAGAACAAGGAACAGCAAACTTCAATATAGGAGAAGCTCCAGAGAAAGCAGAACAAATTCCTTGTGTCCTTCGTGCGGGTAAAGTCTTGAGTTGGAAATCGTCTCCGCTGATAAAGGAAGAGCCAGATGTAGGTGTGATCCAGCATTGGGAAATCCAAGGCCAAGAGAGAGAACAACCCCTTCATTTTGGATGCAGGGGGAGGTGGCCAATAGCATTTGAGCCGTGGGAGGACACACTAGCTCTTCTAGCTTCTTTTGAACATGTGGCCTACGCCTGCCAGTGGTCAAAGGAAGAACTGGTAGCCCGGCTTTTGCCAACTTTGAATGGGGATGCTCGCGAGGCCTACTTGAGTTTGGATGTTAGTGACAGACGGGACTATGGGAAAGTGAAGGCCGCCATCTTGAAGAGGGAGCCTGTGGCCACCGAGAAGCGAAGACGACACTTCCGGCAGTTCCGATATCAGGAGGCCAGGGGGCCGCGGGATGCTTGCAGGCGGCTTCGGGAGCTTTGCTGTCGGTGGCTAAGGCCAGAGAGCCACACCAAGGATCAGATCTTGGAGCTGTTGATTCTGGAGCAGTTCCTGACCATCTTGCCCCAAGAGATCCAGAGCCAAGTGTGGGAGCAAGTCCCTGAAACCTGCACCCAAGCGGTGACTGTGGCTGAAACTTTTCTAGCAAAGGAGCAGGAGAACGAGAGGCAGGTGTTGCAGGTGAGAAAATCCTCAGCTCCCTACTGGCATCTCAAGAGTTTCAGATCTGAACTCAGGAGGGTTTTCTTTTTCCCCCCTGTTCCTGGTTATGACAGGGGGTGAATGGGAGACAGACAATTGCTTTTCCCCCAACTACTACCTGATTTCCAGTCAAGCTCAACTCCCAATAATTCCATGGACACAGCATTTTGTTGGCAACAGCATGGAATGGTTTCTATTGCCTTCTTTTGAGATGTTTTTCAACATCCCAGTTTACCCTTCAGCCCTAGAATTTCCTGAAGATCTCACACCCAATATGAACCAGGTTAACCAGGTGCCTGGTTAACCTGGGGACCTTTTAAAAATCAGCCAAGATTAGAGAGGTGTTACCACCTCACAATTGGCCATGTTGGCTGAGTGGTCCGCAGCCATTTTTCCGCCCTGACACGTGGTCCGCGGCCATTTTTACGCCCCTGACACGTGGTCCGCGGCCATTTTTACGCCCCTGACACGTGGTCCGCGGCCGTTTTTCCGCTCCTGACACGTGGTCGTAGGGAGGGGGACTCTCCCTCCAAGCAATAGCTGCCTCCCTGTCCTCCACGCCAGAACGGATTAACGGTAATTACATTGAACCTTATGGGGAAATTTGCTTCGGGTTGCGACCAATTCGGGTCACGACCAGAGTCACGGAACGAATTAAGTTCGTAAACCGAGGTTCCACTGTAGAAAGAAAAAGAAAATAGGTGAACACTGTATGTCTTTGTCTCTACTCCGCCACTGCTACTTTGCTTTGCCTTGTAGGTTCATCTCAGGAGGTGCCCGCCTCTATCTACCCCCAAATCTCTTTCATGGTGGGGTTTTTGCAATGGTCCAGCAGAAGCTGAATCTCAGATTTTGTGTGTGAAGCAAACAAAATTGCTGAAGGGTTAGAATTGGGCAAGGATCAAACTCCAAGCAGTTAGGGTCAGATTTCAGGAGCTGGTAGTCAGCCCAAAAGTTGGGGTGTGGTACACATAGCTGGATGGCTGGTTTTAGAGCAAAAAGAGGAGGAAGGAATCCCAAGTGCCAGTGAAAATAATTTTATTGAAGCTTTTTGGAATTTGGAAATACATTTCTTTCTCAAGGGCACAATGCAAGAAAAAGCACAAATAACTATGCAAACACTTATAAAGGACATAATACAAAATTTATAAAAATAGATCATTTTCTTTATGCATATGCTAACCAATACAAAATAGGTGGGACAGCATTATCAGTCTGATATTGAGATACCATACGCTAGTGCAGTGTTTTTCAACCTTGGCAACTTTAAGATATATGGACTTCAACTCCCAGAATTCCCCAGCCAGCAGTGCTGGCTGGGGAATTCTGGGAGTTGAAGTCCACATACTGTATCTTAAAGTTGCCAAGGTTGAAAAACACTGCACTAGAGACAGGGACAGCTCTGAAATCTCAAACTCAGCTCTCTGGGAATTAATGGTCCCAACTGGCCACTGGGAACAAACTGCTTAACCACTGAAGCACACCAGAAGTGCAGCTTAGGGGATGCCCAGAAGTCAGTCTGCCCATTTGCAGTAGGAAGAGAGTGTTGGCCTTAAGACCTCTGAGCTTGACAGCCTGGGCTGGCCCCCTAGCTTTTTACATGAGGTTTGGTAAGAGAAATTGTCAGGGATTGCAAGCTTGTGCCAATGAACCATCTGCCTTGATTCACCCCTTAGGTTGCAGAATAAGTGGTGCTGAGGCATGCCTAAAGACTTATGGTTGTTTTTTGAGTTACCCAGACTTTCCTGACCAGCTAATTTTCATTGGTGTAGCCAAGTCTCTCTCCAGTCCAACAAGATATTTATTCCGTCTGCTGTTCTAGCGATTGTCAGCTAAAACAAGCAGCAGCGTCCCTCTACTAACCCAGTCCCTCTGTACTGAACTGGACCTCATCCTGCCGTTTCAGATGTCAGGACCGTGCAAGGACATGGATACAGTGAACGCCCCAGAGACAGAGCTGGTGGGGTCAAGTACCAGGCCAATAGTCCCATGCAGGGAGACCAAGCAGAGAGGTAGTGGGGATACCAGCTCATTGGGTAAGTGATTCCAATATTGTACACTCCCTGGGGATGGGATCTCAAGTCTTGCCCTTTGTACACCCCACTGCAGATTGCTCAAACAATTGTAGCTCTTCACCTATCTGTTTATCTGATAAATAATGGATAAGATGCTTTAGGGCAGTGTTGTCCAAACTTGGCCGCTTTAAGATGAGTGGACTTCAACTCCCAGAATTCCCGAGCCAGCATGGCTTGCTGGGGAATTCTGGGAGTTGAAGTTCACTCATCTTAAAGTGGCCAAGTTTGGACAACACTGCTTTAGAGGTTTTGCAAATGATTCTGCAAAAGTTATAAAGATGCAGCTCTTTTTGAATAGGCTGGTGACATGGGAGGAGACTGCAAATCATTGATAAATGACAATAGAGAAAAGTCTACTTCTAGGCCCAGATCTCTCTGGCAGTCAAATTCGCTAGTGGAAAGGGACCCACATAGATGGGAGATAGGGATAATCTCAATTACAGGAAAGAGCACAACAGCCCGGATAAGTCTTGCAGAGGGCTAGGCTCTGTGAAGAAACAAATAATGACTTTGCCTTTGAAACAAACTGAAGTTTCATTTTTAAAGAGCATTTGTCTTTGTGGGGTATCGGTTTTCTTCAGCCAACAGAAAGGCATGACCACCTGTTGATTTGTTATCTTTTTCTTTCTGTGTAGCCTGGGTTGCACAAAATGTGGCAGCTTCACACAGAAAGATTCTTTCCTCCTCTACTTGGGGTGATGTGTTGGGGAACCGAGTACAGTGAAGCTTTTGTTCTCATCAGGAAGAATGTAACCAGGAATCCGCACCAGCTACATTCTGCGTGGTTCATTTGGGAAATAACAGCACTATATTTCATGTGGTCTGTCCCTGATCAGAACTCCACTTCTAATTATAAGGACAGGACTTGAGATAGGGTTCTCAGTGACAGACATCTCTGTCAATCAAGAATCCATGCATGGCAGCCTTCCTACAGGCCAAGAGTGGGGAGATTTATTTTATGTCAAAAGCAATATTCTATCATCCTTCCTAACCCTTCCCCCCCTTTCCTTCTTTCCATCCCTATCTTTATCCCATTCTCTCTCTTCTTTCTCTGTCCCCTCCTCCTTTTTCTCTTCTTTATTCCTTGCCAAGCACTCTTACACATGACAATCAGAGAGTCCCATTCGCTATTTTCTGTCTGTGGCTTGGGGAACTGTGTTCAAACTACCCTGGATGACTTGCTGGATTTTTGTCGTAGAGAAAGTATGGCCTCTAAGGGATGCAGATATTAGGAAAAACAGTTCATTCTTCCCCTTCTTTTAACTGCTTCTTGAAACAGGGCCTTAGCCCAGGAAAACAATCCTCCAGAATAATGTTATTGGCATAGCACACAATTCTAGATACATATCTAACAGAGAAACATAATCACTGTTTTCCCAAGGGAAAATTGAGAATAGCACTCACTTCACCACCTGTGACAGAGCATCCTACCTTCTCTGATGTTGCTTCTTGTTCTCTTTAGCTATGTTGGGCTGAACTGCTCTGAACTCTTTTTTTGCTGCAGGTTCTTCTGACACAGAGACTACATGGGACTCATCGGCAGAAGAAGGGGGTGCTGGGGGCTCTGGTAGGCAAGATCCTTCTGTAACAGTAGGTAAGCTAGATGGTGGACTAGCTTTTCCTAGCCTAATGCCCTCCAGGTGTATTGGACCACAGCTCCCATCACATCCCCAGCTGGATTGTAGTCTAGCAATCTAGATTTTTCTTTATACAAGAAGAATCCAAAAACTTGATTTAGGCAGGGTTGACTAACACCTAAAAGACAGAGCTCCAAATCACAAAGTTTCATGGGTGTCCAGCTGGGTGGACTTAGGTAAGGCTTCCCTTTCTCTGTCTCAACCTCAGTTCCCCATCTGTAGTATGGGCAAAATATTATCTTGGAACTGTCTTGGAACTGTTGAAGGAATAACACCAGGATAACATGTATTTTGAATAGATACCATACCAAAGTGATGCTCTTGGGAAGACCTTGGGCCAATTGCTTTCTCTAAATCTAACTCTCCTAGGAAGGTTGATGTAAGGATAAGTACATGTCTCATTGAGCTCCTTGCAGGAAAATTTATTCAGCAGTGTAATAAACCAACAAATAATTTAATGATATAAGAAAAACCCAACTTTCCAGTATCAAGAATGCAAGACATTTTAGCACAAGCCTGTCCTAGCCCAGCAGAAACGGAGCTCTTTCTACCCACAAGTTCGGAATGAAAGAAAGCCTTCCTCTGAGCGGGGAGTAATTTTTAAAAATCAGACTCAGAGGCTGAATTTTCTCTTGTTGCCCTGGTCAGGCACTCATGCAATAGTTAAAAAAGTGATGTTCATACTTGTGAATATTCAATTGATTTAAACAACCACCCAAAAAAATACTTTAATCCATGGAGGGGAGCAAGCTACAGATCAGTGGCAAAGACTGTTGAACATTCCAAGTTCGCTCTTCACCATCTCTAAGATGTGGAGAGTCCCCTGCCTGAGATTTAGAGATTTCCTGCTAGTGAAAGTGAGGGAGCTGATGGAGGGACCTGGGGTTCTCTACCTATTGGTGGACTACAACTTTCATCACTCTGACCATTGATTCACACGCTTCAGCTTAGGGGACCTGGAGTCCCAACAGCAGCTAGACCAGGGATATGCAACTTCTGGTCAAGAGCCACCTTTGGCCTTTGAGTGATATTCCAGGGGCTGCACTCCAAAAAGTAATGGATAGTCAGGACAAAATTAAATTAACACTGAATTTTAATTAAAAGAAATGGTGGTTATTATAATTGCTGTTTAAGTATTGAACTATCATTACAATTTGGTGAGAATCTGGAAGGTTTCTGAGGTCTGCATCCAAGACTTTGTGTCCTGCAGGCAGCCCTGTGGCCCCTTAAATTCCACATCTCTAACCAGAAGGCCTACCTCTTCTCCACTGCCAGCCGTAGATGGTACTGAACCAAATAGCTAAGCAGCTAGAGTCAGCATAAAGGACCTTCTTAGAACTCAGAGGTGTTTGGAACAGGCCATGACGACCTCATGTACATCATGATGCAAATGATGTCGTTTGCATCATGCACATTACATAATTCACATTATGCTAATTACCTGTATCAGGTTGATAGTTTTCTGCCCCCTTTAGTTCTTGACAGCTGTGGAGTGACATCTGGATTCTGTCCTCTGGCCACACTCAAGAGGGCCCAAGTCATGCCTGAGGAGTCCTTTCAACAAGCAGAGTATGAGGACAGGTTTGGGGGAGCTGAGCAGCTCCAGGCTCGCCCACAGGCTCCCAGCAGGGACAGCGCCTACGCATGCACCCACTGTGGCAAAGGGTTCCGGTGGCCGTCAGCGCTCGCTGTGCACCAGAGGACCCACACGGGTGAAAAACAGCATCGTTGTACCGAGTGTGGGAAGCGCTTTGGCCAGCGGGGACACCTGACAGTACACCGGAGGATCCACTCGGGAGAAAAACCATATGCCTGCCCTCAATGTGGGAAACAGTTTGTGGACTCCTCCCACCTCACCAAGCACCAGAGGACCCACTTGGGGGACCAGCCCCACCAGTGTACTGAATGTGGACGAAGGTGTGCGAATAAGCGCTCCTTGGTGCAGCATCAGCGGATTCACAGCAAAGAGAAATCCTAGGCTGTGGATGCACGTGGTCTCCTTGTGGAAATGCTGGGACAGGATTATAATAGTGTGACAGGAAAGGATCCTTCATCTCTCTGCAGAGGTGAAGGAAACTTGGTCTGTGTGCAAGGCTCATCTCCCATTGATCAGCAGTATCCCAGTATCTGAAGAGTAACGCCCACTGACCCTTTTGCTCCTTCCATCAAGATACCTTCTTCGATTCCAGAATAAAAGGGGCAACCAAAGGTGGGGGGGGGGCTGTTAAAAAAAAATGGCCATAACTATATGACCAAAGCCCTGCCCTGTTTTTACACATATCATTCGGACGTTTAAATTGGCTTGGAAAAAGTGGATTTGAGCATTCATTAATGCCTGCAAGATTTCTGAATCAGGTCTAAATCATTCAGAATCAGTTTGTCAGCATCTCTTGATGCTCTGAAGATTTGTTCTGAAAATTAAGATTGAGTCAAAACAGTCAAATCCCCACAGAATCTCTGAATGATTCAGCCAACCCTATTATTTACTGTTCTAGCCAGGGTGGACGGTGAACTAGCAAGAGTTCAAACCACTGAATTAGTCTTCATTTGATGAAAGATTGGGGGGGGGGGAATCTTTTTGTAAAAAGAAGGAATTAAGCTTTAAGGTGTTACAGACTGTTGTTCTGGCTAACTGAAAAGATTATTGTGCTGACTCTTCTGAAAATGATTTTGCTTGCCCAGTTCCATTCAGAAATAATAAATGTGCTGCTTTAAATACTTTCAAAATTCTGACTTGCGTCAGTAATTCTAAGGAACTGGGGTTAGTAATTTCAAATTAATTAAAAATAAAAGGCTTTAAAAAGTGTGTGTACATGGGCACGAACACGTGTAATATTTTGAGCAGCAACGCTACTATGCATGTTGTTCGTTTGAAGCTAATATCCCTTTCCCAAGAAAATGGTCCTGCAGCTTTGAAGGAGTTGCTAAGTACTCAACACTGACCAGTAAGTACCCTGGTTGGCATCCCAAAACCTAAAGCCTTTCAGCGCTTTTTTACTTTAAGGATACATTTTTAAGTGATGAACAGCAAATGTGTGTGAGATTTGTTTTGCCCTCAGCTTCAAGAACGCTTATGCTGAGTGTGTGAACGAATAAGGGATGACATGAACAATGGTGAAAGAGTAAGTCTGGCATTCCAGGAGAATTGAGATCAAAGGCTAGAGCTTTAATCAAGTTTACAACATTGGTTTGCACTGCATTATCAGAAGGTTGTCGAGATTGGTAGAGGACCATGTATTGTGCTAGGGCTCAGACACATGGATTGTCGTCAGCCTGGAAAAATACTGTTCCTAAATCTAAGGGCAGACATGGAGATCACAGAAATAGTTTTTGAACACCAGTTACTGGGAGACAACAATCAGCTATTTTGTGTTCTTGCTTATGCACTTCCAGAAGATCCAAGTTCAGAGTCCTACTTTAGCATGAAGCTGACCGGGTAACATTTGTGATCACGCATTAAAATCCAGACAACCACTAGATGCAGCCACCTTTCTGCCACCTAGTGGATGTCCCGATTTTTGCTGCCCAGATCTGATTGCCTTTTCAAATACTGAGATGTCCCACCTGGACTGATTGGTGTTGCTCAGCTCTATGCTTGATAGTCTCTCACTGAGACAGAAACAACTCGGCTTAGTTTCCTGACTGAGGGTGAAGATGGCGTTCCTGTTTCCCATCTTTCCAACACTCTGCAACCTCGCTGGCTGACCACAATGTCCATTACAAGAAAGTGGAAATTGTGCTCTGGGAGCAAACGGAAGTTTTATCTTCTGTGAACAGAAAATGCTGCAACCCAGGTTTTTTGATACCCACATTATGAGGCTTATGTAGAATAACCAGACCGTTCATGGTAGTACACGATAATTTAAATCTTGAGAAACACTGCCATTTCTGCCATTGTCTTCCTATCATATAATTTTTAGGAGATCAATACACAACAAATTTGACCTGTGTTCAAGTTATTTGAGAAATTCATTCAGAATACCTTCCATTTTCTTTAAGGTGCCCTCTCCCAAAGTTTTTGTCTGTTTAATACTTAAGAAAATATTTTCCCATCTCTGCTGGTTGCTGAGTTTTTGAAAAAGTTGCCTTTTGAAATATATTGAAAAGTTTAAAAAGAAAAACAGCACCAACATTTTCTTCAAAATTAACACATTAAAAAAAAAAAGTTGTGTTTCAAAAATAACTTGTCTGATTGGGCCAGTGTCAGGGTTCACATTCTAATCAATAGCTACAGATGAGGAACCTTTGCCTATATCCAGGATTATGAGTAAATGCAATACTCATTAATACTTTTTTTAGTGTTACATTTTTGCTTCTATGAAGTCCTATCTTCCCTGCTGGAGAATGGTCATTAGTGGCTTTCAGCTTCCAGATGTTAAATTATGACTCCCATCCTTTCTATCCAACATAGGATGGGTGAGCGAACATAGGGAAAGCCAAAAGGTAATGCTGATGGATCTCTTGTGTTTTTCTCCCTTAATCTAAGAACCAGGAGATCCAACTACCTTTTTTTTTCTTTTTACTATTCTTGTAGTCAGTGATGGCCAAAATAGTTGGCTGAACTTGTACTTCTTAAGTGTCAGATCTACTATTGCCAAATAATTATATTGTTGTGCTTTTCCATGACAAGTAATTTTGTCAAATATTTTTATGGTTTGCTGGTGAGATATCTATCCCATAACTCCCAATTCAGTGACCAGTAATCACTTTCTGATTCTTTCCAAACCCAATATGAAGCTTTTCCAAATATACCACAAGGTATTTCTTTCTCCCACTTCATGAAGGGTAAATGAAGATTCTTGAAATGAGCTGTTCAGAGTTCACCATTTCAAGGACAAGTCTTCCATGCATCAGATTGAAAGTGGGAAAACAGACAAGGACTTAATCCTGTAATTAGACCTTGAGATACTTGGGCAACCTCCAAAACTCAGTGCAATGTTGTAGTCAGACCCCCTCCTTCAACCCCAATGGGGAAGATTAAGATTAGTGCAAGTATGAATTCTAACAGGCACTGCAGAAACATTTAGAAGCCATGCTCAGTACTGACAAGGTAGTACACTAGTTGTCACCCAGAAGCCTCCCTAGTCCTTTGAGCACTGCTTAGTCCCCATCCATTCTGCTTCCCTCAGCATAACAAAATCAAAGCTGAGGTTAGTAATGGAGACACATTTCTGCATCCAGCAGATATGTTTTTGCAATCGCTATTGCATTAGTGTGTGAAAGAGTGAAGGGTTGAGATGAATGACCAGCATGTGAAGATAACTGGTATTAGCATGCACACCAAATGGAACACAGTTCTGACTTTATCTCAAAGATGTTTAAGAGTTAGCCACAACATTCTGGCCACCACTTCCATGGAACCTTTGGAACTTTTACACAAAAACTCTAGCTAACTGGCCCAGAAGTCAAAGAGAAGTCTAACCCTTTCCCATTTTCAGTGATGGCACCCATACGCATATTTTAGGTAATGATTACTCCATTTGTCCCATTTCCAGAAATGGAAGTATACAAAAACTCTAACAAATGATGAAAACTGGGAATTGCAGCAAATCAAACCAAACCTCTCTGTATTAAATTGGAAGTGTGTACAAGATTCTTGGAGTATGAGAACATTTCTGAAAAAGCTAGTTGTCATTGTTGGACCTTGCTCTGGTACATACCATGAGTGTAGTGCTGATCATATTAGGTTTTACTAGATTACAGGATCCTGAATCTTTCCTCTAATTCATCACACCAAATGTTTAAACCAACAAAATTGTCCTCCCATTCTGCAACCTGAGTAGTCTGGCACTTGGAAATCCCACCTCAGTTAAAAAAAAAAAATCTTCAAGTATTGTCTATATCTGCTTTTTAAAACTTGATGCCTGGTAGGGGTTTTGACTATAATTCCTGGCACCTAGGTTGGAGAAATCTTCTGTATTACACACAGCTTAAAAACTTTGGAAACTTGGTTAATCTAGCAATTCTTCAAGGCAGTCACTTGGTCATAAAAACTAACTGTACAAACATAATTTTTATTCAGTGGGGCTGCAGATACCTTTTCTTATAAAAGAAAAATGAACTCTTACCTTGGCATCAATCTATACTAAAACTTGCATCATAATAAAGTGAACTCTAGGTCCTATATAAATTGTGCAAATAAAATACATTTGCACATATTTGGAGGTTCTTTTGCATCAATTACTCAAGTACACAAGGGTCTGGAAGAGTATCAAGTATTGTCTGTAATCTTGGAGTTCCAACTTTTGACTACTATGAATATTGCCCAAGTATCACTGTCCTTTTTGGCCCACCTTGATCCTTCTTACTCAGCTTTCTTCTAGCTATAAATATGCTATTTTTTTTCCTTGCAAAGATGAAAACCAGAGCCCTTTAAGAGGGTGAGTTTTATGTCTCAAAGTAAAATAGTTCCTTGCACACCATCATGGGCAGAACTGACTTTTTTAGGCCATAGAAAAGCAAATCTGGCTCAGTATCTTGAGAAAATGTCAACGTCTCACATTTATGATGAAAAATCTATCATAGCCTTTCCCAACCTGATAAGCTGTAACTTCCATTATCCCCAAACAAGGTGTTCATTCTGGAAGGCACCAGGCTGGAGAAAGCTGTATCATTATTCCAAGACAAGGTGGTAATGGAGGGGCTGGAAAAAGGAAGTATCTCTCACTGAGTTGCACTAATCTTTGAGGGGCATATTGTGGAAATAAAGCAATATGAAGAAATGGCTCTAGCATAATTAAAAGATGATCATATTGTCCTGATACAAGTCTTCCATGTTCAGTATTCACCTGTCATTTTTTTGATGGGGACTAGACAAACCTTGAGAGATCACTGAATGGGCACTGTACATTTGCAGCAGTCAGAAAGTGAAAAGGATATTTTTAGGCAATAATCCTTTGGTATTTGGGTATTTCGATCTTCTACCACATTGACTATGTTCATACAATATGCTTAACCTGGCTCTTGAATTAACCCATTATCTGGGTTTACACAATGCACTGGACCTTAACCCTAATCAAATGAGTTAGATCCATACAACATGCTAAGCCACACCAAAAAAGTAATGGATCTTAGTGTGAGCAGTGCTGTAGCTTGAGCGTTCACTGTCCTGATAAACGTATTGTGTCAACATGTCCACTGTAATTAATTAAAAGAGATCCCTGGTCAGGGCTACCAGGTCAATGTCAATAAGAAGCTGAAGGGTGAATTGCATTAAGTGTCATCTACTGATTCCCTCCAGCAAAGGACTCTCTAACCCAATGTTTCTCAATCTCAGCAACTTTAAGATGTGTGGACTTCAATTCCCAGAATTCCCTAGCCAGCTGGCTGGGGAATTCTGGGAGTTGAAGTCCACTCATCTTAAAATTGCTGAGGTTGAGAAACACTGCTCTAACCTCTTCCACCACACTTCCCATGGCCCAATGTGAACAGCTTTAAAAACTTAGCAGTGTTCTCCCCTTGAAGTACCAATGATATATTTTTGAGATATTCTTTGCTGAATGTAAAGAAAAAACTCTTTGCTAGTGTTGTTGCTCATGAAGAAGAAAGAGGCTGAGGTTGCAAATGGACGATAGGATTACTGGCAATAAAAAGGACCAGATGGAAAGCCTGCATCAACCCCCTTGTATACTCATGGCCAACCCTAAGATTATGCCATAACAAAGCTCATGTAATCTGCATGCCAACCAACTGAAATCATCCCCAGCTCTATTATGCATATTCCCACGTCAGTACAAGCCTAGGTTGACAATTTTCCCCTTTATCAAAGTTGTAATTTCCAAAAAATAAACAAAGCAAAACACTCCACAGCAGCTTCCCCAAGAGGGGATCTCCATCATTTTAAAGATTTAACCCTCTGCCAATACAGACTGGTCATTTTCTCTAAAAAATACATTGCTTTTGCTGCACAACAAAGATATGGTCTCAGGGCAGGGAATATAGGTTGTGTTATGTAACAATAAATCTGTCTAGTTGACTAGAAGATCTATTACCTTTTCTATTAAAAGAGAGAATGGGGGGGGGGAGGGAGACAGAGAAAGAGAGAAAGACATCCCACTGGTGCCACCACAATATTAGTGGTTTAGTACTGTCCAAGAAGTCAGCTCTAACAAGGCTCAGCACCTTTTTAGAGCAATCAGTCTGGCTGTGCTGTGGCTCTCTAGGTGGAACACAAATTGGTAACGTGGAACTGCCACCTTGTCTATCCCGCTGCAGGAGACAGGATTCATTCTAATTAAGCCATATTCAACAGGTAAATCTCTGCAGATGTTGAACTGAAAGTTCATCGGTCATCTGGCTCCTTATGACACTAAGCTAGGTGATTGGTCTGGTTCCACACTTTGGCCCTTATTGAGCTCTCAATGCTGGGAAACAGTTTTCTTTCCTTCTGGGAAGATCTTGGCTAAGTAGTGTGGGTTCTCCGATGTCGAACCAGGTGCGAATTCTGCCCAAACTTCTTCCCGCACTCAGGACACTTGTACGGTCTCTCTCCTGTGTGGGTGATCTGGTGTCGGATAAGATCAGAACTCCAACGGAATTTCTTCCCACATTGGCTGCACCCATACGGACGGTCTCTTGCATGGGACACTCGATGCCTGGTCAACTCTGAGCTCTGGTAAAAACTTCGGCTGCACTGAGCACATCGGAAAGGTCTCTCTGAGGCATGGGTCCTCTGATGACGAGTCAGCTGGGAAGTATGACCAAAACGTTTGCCGCACTGGGGGCACTGATGGGGCTTCTCCCCAGTATGGATCCTCTGGTGGGTGAGCAGATGTGAGTTACGGCTAAATGTTTTCCCACATTCTGAACACTGGTGAAGGGATTTTCCTGCCAGATGAGAGACTCCAAGAGAGTTGGGGCGTGCAGCTGGATTCTCCCCCATCTCGCCACATCTCACTTCACATTGTTGACTCACCCGTTCACCGCAATTCTCACCCGACATTTTCTCGTGGGAATTCCCAGATAGCATTCCCACTTCCACAGTGCCTCCAGGCAAAGGGTTCTCCTCTCGGTTCCCATTGGCCAGTAGAGAGCCTGTCAAAAAAAGAAAAAGAAAGGCCTTTCACAACAGGTAGGTGGGCAGGCCAGGCTGACAACATGCAGCTGTCAACACCAAAACAAACATGTATGTTTCCCATTGTACATTTACTAGAAACTATTTTTATACTTTCTGTTTGCAAATCAACAGCTTGTATGTTATTGTTTTAGTGATGAAAAAGCTGTGCACATACTCTGGACCTTTATAACCTCAACAAAAATGTTGTTCTGCTATTAGTACATGTGTTTGTGAGTATGGGCATGACCCAAATGGAGGAGACCCCTGTATTTTCTATTTGTCTGGGGTGGTGGTGGTGGGAGGCAATGACAGGCAAGGGAGAATAGCCAAGCTCCTCTTCTAGCTGTCACCATCAAGCAATCTGTAGTTATGTCACCTTATCAGCATATTTGATCATGTGCTATCAAATTGGTATTGACTCTTAACCAATGCATAAACAGACCTTCTCCAGGATGATCTGTCCCCAACCTGGCTCTTCAGATCTCCCAATGGTGTACCACTGACACTGTAATTGAATCCATCCATCCTGCTGCTGATTGTCTTCTTCTGTTTGTTCTTTGCATCTTTCCCAGCATTATGAACTTCTCAAGGGAGTTGGGTCTTGAATTCTGGATTGATTTGTTGTATAATCAATTGATTTGTTTTCTTGGCTATCAATATATTTTCAAGAGTCATCTCCAACATAGAAGTTCAAAAGCGTCGATATTCGCTCTATCCTGCTTCTTTGCTTCCATAGAGTCACAGAGAAAACCACTGCCTGCACGATTCTGATCTTTGTAGGTATAGATATGTTGTAGCTTCTGAATATCCTTTCCAAGGCCTTCATTGCTACTCTGTGGTAGTTTGCAACATATTTCTTGACTCCTAGTTCCTTTACTGTTGATAATCAATCCCAAACAGCAGAAGCTAACCACCACTTCAATGTCTTCATTGTCATTTCTAAGGCTGGTTGCTGGTTGTTGTTATTTGTTTGGTCTTCTTTATATTTAACGGTGTCCCATTTTTTCACTTTGCTTCTTGACTTTCATTACTACAGCTTGAACAATAATTTGCATTTTCAGCTGTCAGAGTAGTGTTATCAGCATAGGCTGGGTTATTGATGTTTCTTCCTCAAATTTTAAAGCCATGCTCATCTTCTTCCAAACCTAGCTCCCTCAATATATATTCAGCATATAGTTTGAATAAATAAGGAAAGAGTACAACCTTGTCTTACTCCTTCCCAACTTCCACCAAGTTCCATCCAGACTGCATCTTCCTGTGCTGTGTAGAGGTTTTGCAGGAGGACAATGAGATATTCTGGGATTGCTATTTTTCTAAGGACATTCCACAGTTTGACATGGTTGATACAATCAATGGCATTTCTATATTCAATGATTTCTTTTTGGTACTCTTTGGCTTTCTCAGTTATCTAGCATGCATCAGCAATAATGTCTGCTGTTCCTCAGTTTTAGAATCATAGAATTGTAGAGTTGGAGGAGACATAAAAGGTAATAATGTCCAACCCCCTGCACACTGCAGGATTCGCCACACCATCTCTGATAGATAATTATCCAGTCTCTTTGAAAACTCCAGTGAAGGGGGAAAAAAAACACTCCATGCAGTAACCTATTCCACTGACTGACAGCTCTTACTGTCAAGTTCTCCCTTATGTCTAATCTGTATCTACATCCTTGAAGTTTCATCCCTTTAGTTCTAGTCCTACCCTCTGGAGCAAGTGAGAATAAGCTCGAATCCTCTATAATGTGACAGCCCTTCGGATATTTGAAGACAGCTATCATGTCCCCTCTTACCTTTCTCCTCCGCAAGCTAAAAACACCTGGGTTTTTTAACTGTTCCTTATAGGATTTGATTTCCAGTCCTTTCACCTTCTTAGAAGCCCTTCTCTGGACTTGTTCTAGTTTATCAATTTCTTTTTTAAACTGTGGTGTGCAAAGCTGAATGCAATACTCCAAGTGAGGCCTGACCAAGGCAGAGTAGAACGAGACAATGACTTCCGGTGATCTGGATTCTATGCTTCTCTTGATGTTCTTCAAGATGTCGTTGGCCTTCTTTGCAGCTGCATTACACTGTCAGGACACGCTGAGCTTGTGATCCACTAGTACACCCAAATCCTTCTCACATGTGTTGCTCTTGAGCCAGATTCTCCCCATCCAATATATGTTTCCTTGGTTGTTCTTACCTAGATGCATGACTTTACATTTCTCCCTCTTAAATTTCATTCTATTTCTTTCTGCCCATTGTTCTAGCTTGTCTAAAACTTTCTGAATTTTTTCCCTCTCCTCCCACATATTGGCCACCCATCCTAGCTTTGTATTGCCTGCACATCTGGTAAGCATTCCCTGGACTCCTCATCCATATTATTTAAAAAAAAACATTGAAACAGCACCAGGCCCAGGACAGAGCCCTGTGGCACCCATTCAAAATGTCTGTCCAGGTATATTTGACACCATTTATAACTACCCTCTGAGTACGATCCTTGAGCCAACTGTGGATCCACATAACAGTTGAGTTGTCAAACGCATATTCAACCATTTTGTAGATAAGGATGCTATAACAGACTTTGTCAAAAGCCTTGCTGAAGTCAAGATATACTATAACCACAGCATTTCCCTGATTAACCAGGCTAGTAATTCTGTCATAAAAGGAGACTGTTATTCTGACATGACTTGTTCAGCATAAATCCATGATGGCTCCTGTTAATTAATGAATTCCTATCTAAGTGCTCACAGACCTGCAGTCTGATAATCTGCTCAAGGACCTTGCCTAGTACCAATGTCAACTCACAGGCCTGTAGTTTCCTGGGTCCTGCTTCTTCCCCTTTTTGAAAATAGGAACAACACTGGTCCTGTTCCAGTCTTCTGGTACCTTGACTGTTCTCCAGGAATTCTAAAGAATTACAGAGAGTGGTTCTGCAATTACCACTGCTAGTTTCTTCAATACCCTAGGGTACAATTCATCTCACCCTGGAGACTTTAACTCATTCAGATTAGCTAGGAATTCCCTCACTTGCTCTTTGCATATCTTGAGCTTCAGTTCACTTCCCCCGGCAGTGGCACAGTGAGGTCCGACCGAGGGTTCGTTCACCTTCTGAGAGAAAACAGATGCAAAACAGGAGTTGAGTTCTGCCTTCTCATTCTCAACTGTTTCACCATTCCCTCTCTGCAGAAGACCTACTGTCTCCTTGACTTGCCTTTTGCTTCTGACATACCTGAAAAACCTTTATTTGTTGTTTTTGGAATCCCTTGCTAGCCTGACCTTGTACTGGGCTTTAGCTTTTCTCATGCTAGATCTGCAATTTTTGTGAACTGCTTTGTATTCTTCTTTGGATACATTCCACTCTTTCCATTTCTTGTACATTTCCTTTTTTCTTTTAAGCAATTTATTAAGTTATGGGTGGATCCAGTTTGGTCTCTTTGGTCTCTTTAGATGTTTCTCATTTTTCCTTCTTGTAGGAATTGTTTGGGTTTGTGCCTCCAATATTACATATTGCAGAAGCTCCCAGTCTTCTTGGAGATTTTTCTCCTTTAGGATATCAAGCCATTGGGTCCTTCCTATTATCCTTCCAAGTCCATCAAAGTTTGCCCTTCTGAAGTCTAATATTGAGGTTTGACTGTTTGCAGTTTCTCGTCATCACGCTACCTGAAATCCCAGGATAGCATGGTCAACTGCCTCCCAGGGTCCCAGTTACCTTTACTTCCTCAACCATCTCCTCCCTTTGGTGGTCACTTTTGACACTCATCCTTAACAATTTCTTTAATTCTATAATACCTCTGGTTTCCTATCAATGAGGTACAGGACTTCAAAGTGATTCCTAATGTTGCCTTTGAAAATAGTAGGTTTATGTTTAAGATCTTACTTTGAAAACTGACTGCCTTTGTTCTTTCACTTTAGCTTGGCCTGGATCTGCTCTACAGTCAGCCCCTGGCCACATCTTTGCTGTTCTAACTGAGCTCTTCCACCTCCTTATATCAATAATATAGTCAATATAATTTTTGTATGTTCCATCTGGTGACGACTGTATATATAGGCATAGTTTTGGTTGTCTGTCAGCATATTAGCTGATCAAAAATAAGTTGGCATAGGATAAAGAGCTGTTTTATGCCAGAGCATCCATACAAAGTACAAACAGAAGTAATCAATTTTTAAAATCATTTCCATATATTGATTTCAGTCCTTGGCTGACTTGGTTTACCTTATACTGAAGATTCTTTGTTGCTATAATTATTGGCCATATAAGAGCAATGATTGCCGGGTTTGGTAAAGCAAGAAGCAGAGTACGAATATACAAGAGGAACCATGACCAGCTAACTGTAGGCAAGAAACAGTGGTAGTTTGGTTGAATAAGGAGGGCTGAATCACTTATGCTTGATTTTGCTCAGTTCTTCATTTCTTAGATTTCAGACTTGTTCTATTCCATGTCTACTGTAATTAATAAGTTTTGTTTCCAAAGAGCAGATTTAAGGGTAATAACTGCATTCCAGTTTGCACATAGATACGGGGATTAGAAACCAGATAAATGCACATGACATTGTTAATGAACATTTCTCCACTGTCCCTAGCTGGGATGAGAAAAGGCCTGGGGCAGTTAATTGGAGGAGCAACGGTTGGGCCAAATTAAAAGTTCTGGAAATGGGATTTATGGGAATTTAATACATGTCTGGAAGGAGCTGGGTCAGGCTGCATTAACGGAACGCCCTTCACCTTTCCAATCCTACAGTCACTTCAGTTAGCCTAAATAGTGTATACTGTTCTGAGTTCTATCTTAAACCTCTGCCCTCTGCAGTCAGTCCATGGTGCTCTTGGTGAAAAGTGTCACTGACATACCTCCTCCATTTATTTGGAGCAGAAGCCCAACTCATCTGAAGGGGAAGACTGACTTCAACTGTAAGATGCATTTTTCCCACTGAAATCTCAAATGCAATAGATATAAATGAGATCAAATGAGGCAGGATTTAGCCTGTCTCTATATTACAAAATCATTAAAATTTTGTAGTGCTATGCTAAGAGCCATTTTGGTGTAGCAGTTAAAGGCATTGGGCTAGAAACTGGAGACGATGAGTTCTAGTCCTGCCTTAGGCTTGAAGCCAGCTAGATGACCTTGGGCAGGTCACTCTCTCTCAGCCCTGGGAAGAAGGCAATGGCAAACCACTTCCAAAAAAACCTTGACAGGAAACTGCAGGGACTTGTCCAGGCATTTGCCAGAAGAAAAAAGGGCTATGTTACTGGAAGAAATTGGATTTAAGAAGGTTTATTTTCCTTTTCCATCCTCAACTTTTTTTCTTTTCAAACATTCAGATAGAGTGCATCTTGCTTAGGTTGATCATGTATAAGCTGCTCCAGTGAATGGAGTAAAAATGCTTAGATAAATAAAAGTTGGATTATATTCCCTTTTCCACCTTTGCCAAACTGCAGTCCCTTAAAAATGTGGAAGGAATTTCTGGAGACTGGAGGAATTCAAATATTTTATCTGACTTATGATTAAATAACATGGTTTGCACAGAGCTACTAAATCTGGGCTGCAAACGCCTGGATGCCCACTAAATGTAAGCAAAGCACTAGAATTCTTCTGAGGTGAATATTCATCTTCTCTGATAGCCAGTCATTCCATAGATTATAAAAAAAAAAAACCTGCCTGAATTTCCTAGCTCAGCCATAAGTAAGATCAAGGTATTGATGAACTACAACTCCCTGTTCTGGCTGCACTGGCTGGGGATGATGGGAGTTGGAACATTCCTCATCTGTTTTATACAGGTGGTTTATAAAACTTGCCTAAAGAATTTATCACTGATCGTTTGACTTAATGTGGCAAATGATTCCCTGTGGCAGGAAAATATTCCTAGAATATCCTGCTGCCCCATGAAAATAATGAGCAGCCGCTTCTCTCTTCCTTCTTACCTGTTTCCTGAAGGCCTTGTGGTTCCTGTTTCGGGATGCAGGGCATCTTGAGAGCAGGGCCTGGGGCAGGCTGGTTTAGTGTTACATCAGATGAGGATATGCACTCAGGATGGGGCAGCAGTGAGGCTGAAGGATCCCATGGTGCTCCAGGTAAAATCATCTCCTGTGGGCTTACCTGCTCAACCTTGACCCGCACGGTAACCTAGCAACAAGGACAAAAGTGGATCACTAGGAGCTCAGGGGAATCTGCCAATCTCAATTTTTTGTTTAAGCCTTGAAGCTAAAAGAAGCACTAATCAGCCACTCACCTTCCATGATTGCTGTTGTTTTGCAATTCCCATTCCAAAAACTTTTCAAAAGGACACAGAAGTTCTATCTGTCAGCAAGGGTCCATCTCAACCAACACCCTGTTTATTGCAGCAGCTAAAGAGGTCAGACAACCTGGGGTCTTCTGAAGGTTTTGGATTTCAGCTCTCATCAGCCCTAGCCAACATGGCTAATAACAAAGGATGGTGAGAGTTGCAGTCCAAAGCATCTGGAGATGCTGCTTTTGGCTTCCCCCCACCAGAAGCCCCCTGCGTGTTTGCATAACAAAGAGGCCCTCAACAACTGGTGGATAGCCATTTCCAACCTGTATAAATCAGGAAGAAGCATGGCTGGCTGAATGCAGGCTCATTTGCTAATAATGAGGAGGCCTGTCATGTGACCAAATCTCCCCCCCCTTTGTATATAAAAGAGGAAGTTTTAAAGCCTAATTTAAAAATAATCTATAAACAAAAGAGCAAATTAAAAAAAGACAATTGTTTAAATCTTGTGCCAACTCAAAGAACTTTTACCCATGTATTCTCCCTCCCTTGTGCTTGACTGAACTTTTTCCTGCCAATTTTGCATCTTTTAGATTGCAAGTTGCATTGGGGCAAGGCCTTGGTTATTTTTATATCCATGAAACACTGATACAAGTCCTTATAACACTGATATAAGACTCATTTGCCGGGGGGTGGGGTGGGGGAATGAGAAAACATCTCGGAGTGACTAAGGATGTTAGAGGCTTCCATCACTCTCCTCAGCACTAGAATCAGGAGGATTAAAAACTCCCTTACCTGTTGCTCCCACATCCCTGCCTCTCGCCGCCCCATCTGGTATCCTTCCACCAAGGCCACTGCTTGGGCACACGTCTCAGGGCCTCGTTCCCACACCCAGCTCTGAATCTCTTGGGGCAAGATGGTCAGGAACTGCTCCAGGATCAGCAATTCCAGGATCTGCTCCTTCGTGCGGCTCTCAGGCTTCAGCCAGCGACGGCAAAGCTCCCGGAGCCTGCGGCAAGCCTCCCGGGGGCCTTCGGAGTCCTGGTAACGGAACTGCCGGAAACGCTGCCGCTGCATTTCCACGCTGGCGCCTGCCTCCCCTCGCAGGCCAGAGGATTTGGACTTTCTATGCTCATTCCTGCCACCTCTGGCATCCAGGCCATTATGGGGTGGCTGGGCTTTTCCAAGAGCTGGCATAAGGCGGCTCATCCACTCTCCTCTTGGCCACTGGCAGGATTCGGCTGCACGCTCGAAGGACGACAGGTAGGCCTCAATGTCATCCACAGGTGCAAGTTCAGGTAGTTGGAGGTTGCTCCAGCCAGGGGCTGGGGGTGGGACAGGCACAGGGGCTGGCATGACTTCAGCAGGTGTCCTCAGGGTTTGCACCATCTCCTGGCACTGAACCTCCCATAGCTGTGGAATTGGATCGCTCCTCACCTGGGGAGGAGTTGCCCACCTCAGCAGATCACTAATGGTGCCTGCCTGCACAACAAGGGGAGCCTTCCCTGGAGCATCCCATTCCCAACCAGCTTCAGGGCATGGGGGTCCAGGTTCCTCCATTTTCACCCTTGGTGCCATTGTTTCTTCTAATGGGTACAAAAAATGGAGGCCTAATGCTGGAGGAGGCACTTCCTGTGTGGCGGCCATCTTTTACTCCTGCAGGGAAGGAAGCTCTTGTTCTCCAACCTTCCTGTAGACAAAGGTAGAACCGCCCAGCCAGTGGAGACTGGGCCAGGCCAACTGAAAGACAGCGTCAATGCAATGTGTAGTCCCAGGGAGCCAGATGGGTATAAGACACCCAACAGGAAAGGATGGATGATCCTTAAAAGTATCCTATTGCCAGTGAAGTGATGATAAAGTAAAAGGGCACCTCCCTGATACAGAAAGGAAAAACACCATTAACAATTATGTTCAGAAGAAGCAGATCCATCCCCAAATACTACCTTTACTTAACCATTATCTGCCCTACTACTGATACTCATTTCACACCTAGGCAATGGCAGTTTAGTATTAATACACTATCTGAGGATCAGCCAATCATATATGTTTATTTTCCCTTGCAGCCTCAACCAAAGGCCTGGACAGTGATACAAAATGGGCCAGTTTTCTGCAAAATGGTAACCTCCAGATGTCCTGGTTTACAACTGAGATGGGCCATGCTGGATGGGGATTATGGAAGTTATAGTCTATAAGGCATCAAGCTGGGAACACTGAATTAGAATGTACCTAGGGAATGTAAGAAGGGCCATTCTGTGTTAAGTCAAAAGTCCATCATTTCTGGAATTTTGCTTACAACAACGTCTAACTAGATATCAGGAATTCATCAGCAGGTAATGAAGCAATATCTTTCCCCTCCTGTTTTCAGGAGCACATAAAACTCAGTGATTTACTGCTTTAGAAGACTATATTTCAATATAGAAATCACAACTACTAGGTAGGACCTTTGAGAATACACAGCAGGACAGAGAGCTACTGTTCAGGATTCCAGCCCTCCGATCCATTCCTACCCCTTTTGGGATACGCTGATTCCCTGGACTATTGCTCAAAAGGTTTTGTGCAGTCCTTCCATTTCCCCCTTCCCCCTTTGTGGATTTTTCTGTGAAAAAAAGAAAACATGGGAAGAAAAAATGGGTGAATATAATTAGAACTAAAGGTGACATCTGAATGCCCCATAAAATTCTATGAATGAGACAGGGCTGTTTTGTAATAAAAGCCTTGTCAAGAAACAGTCTTAACTAGCATTTTGTGTACCTCGAAGTCATCCTACTACCCTCATCTGTTCCTTCTACATATTTTATGCAGTCTTCCTAAGTCTGCTCATGCTACCATTTTTCAGTCAGTGGTGCTCTTTTTCCTACATAAGTATCAGCACTCACAGCCTGAGTATCAGAAACATAGGGAATGAAAATAATCTCCTCCTTCAGGGATATGTCTAATCTCCGCTTAATGTCATCTAACTTGTGTGACAGGCTATAACTGTTTAAATTTCTTCAGCTTTAAAGGTAGAGGCTCCCAGCTTAGTTGGGCACCTGGCATCCTTTCTGCCACATCCTGCAGTGAATCCCACAGATAAAGAATACAGTTACTTACTCTGATTATCACTGGAACTACAATCCAATATCTGCTGATTTGGGAATAAGTCTCTACCAAATTCAATGGACAGATACATACAGAATAGTGCTTTTCAAACTTGGCAACTTTAAGAATTCTGGGAGTTGAAGTCCACATATCTTAAAGTTGCCAAGTTTGAAAAACACTGGTATAGAATATACTGTACTATCTATCTGAATGGTACATAGCCCATCGTCACTTAAGCTTTCAGAGAGAGAGATACAGATGTTAGGTTACGTCATGCCCCCGTACAGAAAGTTTTACATGACTTCCACCACTATCCTCTTGGGGGGGAGGATTTATTTATATATACTATATATCTGTGTGGTGTTTTCAGTTACACTGACCACCATGAGGTCCTATGTACAGAGTGGTGTAGTGGTGAAGGTGCTGGACTAGGAGCAGATATTGGCCACAGAAGTTTACTAAATGATTTAGGGCTTTTAGCCCTCTCTAACTCATAGGGTTGACGTGGGGAAAAATAGGATGCAGCACAATGGACGCCTCCTTAAGTTCATCACTGAAAAATGGGTAATCTTATCAATAGTACATCTGATAATTCTGTAAGGATGAAGCTGGCCACGGACTGCCTGCTTATGGTCAATGGAAGTGTAGAATATGCTATGCTTGATCATTTATGGAATCATTAGGCATCCCCCTAAAATCCATCTATTCCCTCTTTCTCTCATCATGTAAGAACACATGCATTGTCTTGCTGGATCAAGTTAGAGGCCAGTTTAGTTCAGCATTTTATTCTAACAAAGACCAGCAAGGGAGAAAACAGAGCTCAGGGACATAACTTCTTCCTTATGCAAAAAGACAAACCTGAGCATCTTCCTTTTAAATATTAAGTAGATGATCTGAAAGATGTCTCTACCTGAGTTTGAAAAGTCACTAGGATCCAGTGAGGCTGGACCTCACATAACGTGACCTGATGTAAAGCAGTTTTCCAACATTCATTTCTTTAGAGAAGGGCTGCAATCCAGTAGGGAATTTGCTGATAGCACACCAGGGTTCCAGATTCAATCCCTAGTAGGTCCTATGATAAGTTTGCATGTGGAGAAATCCTTCCGAAGTAGTGAAGAGCTTTCCCTACTTTTACTCAATCAGGATTACAGACCTGAGAATCTGATTTGACTTTTTAATGGAAACTCTTCCTCCCTCCCCAAGAGCCAAAGATGTATAAAAACACACAAATTCTGATAGTTTCCAAAGAACTTGGAGAGGGGGGCAACCAAAATGAAACATAACTCACAATCTTGCATGGGAATGAGGTGTCATTTTCTCACTGCTGTTAAACAGTTTGGTACCTGAAATTCTTCATCATCTGCAGAATGCCAAAGATTTATCAATAAATCTAGCTCTCCCTTGTGCTCCCTCCTGGAGCAAACCAGATGGGAACACATAGACAAATGATTTGATCTGGTAAGGACCAGCTTCCTATATTTATTTATCCATTTATTTTATTTGCAAGATTGTAACATCGTGACCTATCTTAAGGCCCTATGGGGTTACAAACAATCAAAATTCACAATTTTGGACTAGATGGATAGTCACATTTCATACTAAGGTACACTGGCTGTATTTGCATAGCACACTTTGTAAAGATTCATACAATGCATTGAACTGTCAGCTTACAAAATTGGTTGGGTTCACACAACGCACCACACTACCAAACTCCAAGGTTAAAACTAGCCAAGCTTGGTATAATGTACAAAAGTATCCACTATGTCTATAACTGACTTCAATAGGTGTGTTATGTGAATACAGCCGTTGCAGTTAGGCTACTCAATTGTTCAATTGGGTGAAATGATGGTTAAGGTAAAGCACCTTAACCAGAATCTAAAATCATGCCCTTTTCAGTTGATGCGCCTCACAGTCTGATATGTCATCTGAATTTGTAGGTCTCCAGTAACTACCATTGTTTTCACCTGCCATAGAAACAGGCTGATGGAATGACTGCAAAGCAGAGTTGCTCTGACAGCAGCATCTTTACTTCTCCAGCTTTTCAATCTCTGTGAACATGCAGGGAATTAATTGGACTCAGGAGGGAGGTGGGCGAAGATCCAGCCATTCCCCACCTGTGCCTCTAATTCCAAAGCCATTAGGCATTTTCATTCTTTTTTTCAAAACTTAAGGAAAATGCATAGGTGGCTTACATATCTGGACCCAGATAGTTTGCTGCAGGAGTAGTTAATTTGATTACCTCTGCATCAATCAGGATGTTAGTTCCCCAACCATGCTTCATGGTGACTTAAACTCAGCAGATCACACAGCCATAGTTTTATCTGGTATAAGGGAGACTCCAGAAAGGAGATTTTATTTCAAACCTTGCTTGTAAGCATTCATATCAAGCAAAATATGAAAAACTCTGCTACCTTTTCTCAGCACCTAATAATGTACTGATTCAAGCCAGCTTTTCCCAACCTGATGCCTCCTGACGTATTGAATAACAATTCCTAGAATCCCATTGCTGAAAGGATTTATCTCAGCATATGGCTTTCATTGTTCCACCTTGTGCCTGTGATTTATATAAATTGGGCACACATAAAGAAATGGGCCAGTTCTTTAGTTAATCCCACACCAAATGCCACACATTTTCTCTGGGTAACTCAAATTGTATATGGAGTATCTTGGATTTATCCCATCTTTAGGCCTAATCTCCATAAATACAGTACAGGATTCTTAAAGAGTTTTCCCTGCATCTGATGGCAATAATTAGGAACTTTAAAGTACTTGATTGGATCTGTTCTGAATCATCTGCCAATCTATTTCATTAGATATACCTCAAGAGTTTATGGGAACAAGATGAGGAAATACCGATGTTGAACTAAAGTCAGAGGGCCAAGGTGGACACACAGAACCCTGTTACTAAACTACTTTTTTCTGATTCAAACACATATAATTTTATCCTAAATTCAAGGGTGGATGGTCTACCTGGAAATTGCAGCTCCTTTGTCCTTGGCTAGGGCTGCTGAAATTAAACAAATCTACAGGAACACCCCTGTGACCTAAGACAAGGTTTGTATGGTAGCGTCCCCTAACCTGATGCTCTTCTGGATGTGTTTAGACTACAACTCCCATTTTGGGGATCCTGGGAAATGCAGTCACCCAATTAGGGATTGCTGGTCTCTGAGAATGAAGCGACGGAGCTCTTTTATTATGGAGATAGCCCTTCTGTGTAAGAACTGAGCACACTGGGGCCATCACATAATTTTACATTAATATTTTTAACACGCATAAAGGCGACGGAGTTGAGTTACCTCTTCCAACACTTCCTCCACACAAGAAATCCATAATCCCGCTGGATGTGACTAAAAAAAAAAAAAAAGTGACGGAGGTGCCTTACCAAGTAGGTCTCACTTTGTCTCACCCAAGGCGGATGCTGGGCTATCATTCACCCGCACCCATCTTTCCTGTACCCCCTTCCCGTGCAGCTGCCCGGCAAACAGAAGGCTCATTCAAGAGGATGAGTTTGAGCCTCTCCTCTTTTCCCTCCCCCGGAGAAACAGGGGTCCAGACGGCTAGGTTGCTCCAGGACGAGGCGTGGTTCCGAGAAAGCCCCTCTCCCCTCCGGCGAGCGCCCACCCGCAGCCCCCTCCATGGCGCGTGGGGCGCCCATGCATCTCCTCCCCAGGACCCAGGTATTCCGCTCCTGGCGCGGAGCCAGGCTCCTTCCTCTCCGCCTCCTTTCTAACGGACCCGGCAGGGCTAGCCCTGTTTCCCGGGGGGACCGCAGGCTCCTCGCCGCCGCCCTCCTTCCTCCCCGAGGAGCTGCCGAAGTTCTGGTCCCGAGCTCCAAGTCCCGTCCCCCGCGGAACCGCCTGGACCCCGGGCTCCCCCCGCCAGCCCTAACGGACCCGCGCCAGCCCGGAGAACCGCCGGGTCCCGGCGCGAAGCTCCGAGCCCCAACGGATCCCCGCAGGCTCCAGCCGCCTCCACGGTCCGCCCGCCGCCCGCCAGAGCCCGGGAGTCCCGGCTCCAACTCTTCCTCCGCGCCCCCTTTGTTTCCTCCGCCTCCTGCCCTCGCGCCCTCCCGCGCCCGCCTTGGCGCGCCCCGGGCCCGGCTGCGCTACCTGGGCCGGGGCGCCTCCAGCGCGGCTCTCTTTTAGGGCGCTTGTGGCGGCGGCGGCGGCGGCAGCGGCGGCGGCTCCGCCTTGAGTTCCGCGGCGCCCATCATGCCCTGGCCGGCTCGGCCCGGCCCAGCCCGTCGCCTCGCCTCGCCTCGCCTGCTGCGCCGCGCAAGCCCTTCTCGCCTTGCCCTGCCCTGGAGGTGGCCACCAGGTTGGTTCCCGGGCTGCGCCGGAGAGGCTGGGGTTAGTCCCCCCTCCACAGGGCAGGCAGTGGCTGCGATCCCTGTCAGTCAGCGCCGAAAGGAAGGGGAAGCCGGCTTGGGACAGCCCCTCGCCCAAAGGGGGAGGGGGAGGCTGGGCAGGGTTGCCTTGCCACGATTGCTCCATGGAGGAGTCGCCGAGCCGGGCCCCTCGCTGGGCGATTCCCTCCGCCCCCTGGGATGCGCCGGGGCCCAATGGCGCGCATATGGGCCGCTGCTCCTCCCTTGCCCTCCCAGGCCCCTTTTCTCTTTCTCAGAAGGGCAGGAAGGTATCGACTTAGCAGCATGCTTTGGGTTGTTGTTGTTGTTGTGTTGTTGTTGTTTGAGTGCATGGCCTCTGAGTATGTGCAGAGTGCTTTCCCCCCGGGGAAGGGAAGGAGCATCTCTAGGGAAGGCTCAGAGGTAGAAAGGTGGAAGACTGGGTTCTGGGTAATAAAGAGCAGTGATGAAAACGAATGGGAAATATGGTGGCTTCACCCTGGAGAAGGACAGGCCAAGCTCCTTGGCCAAGATAAGTTTCAGGGAACCAGTGCCAATCAGGAATTGCAGAACCGAGTTAGAGGGATCAGTGTTTGTTTACAGACTTGGGTCCTTTCAGGTGGGATTTTAATCTGACACTTGCTTTGCCTTGTTAATTAAATTTTACAGGGAATCCAGGTAACACCCTGGTCCTTAGTTACTGTCCTGTATTTGCCATTTACTACTTTTCCTTTAAAAAAAAAAAAAACTCAATAGAAAAAACCCATTAAGGAGGAAGAGATGGACTATGTCTTTTGGTCAGAAACCCTAGGAATGGTCCATCCCTAAACTCTTGTCCTATAAGGCAGCATGAGACACTGTTTGATTTTTAAGAGGAGCACAATAACATGGTGCCTCTCTGCACATGTTGCTGGGTTAGTTAGGAACACCAGACTTCGCATGAACTCAGGTATGGGGGTACCAAGGAAAGAGTGCAAGGTGAAAAATGTATCTACCTACCCTCCAGTCAATTTGCATAATTCGAAGAGGCTGAGATAAATTTAAAAGCCTCCAAAACAAACATACAACAAAAGTTTCAGAATAGTATGAAAATGTCCCCAAAGGCAATCTCAACTGAAAAAAAAAAATCTTTTAAAAAATAGCATTTACAGGTAGCAGACTCAACAACTTTTGAATTGTTTCTTAACCAGAGACCTCAAGGAATCCTTGCGTGTGCCTGGTGAACTTTACTGAAAGAGTTTTCAATAGACAGGATCACTGCAGAAAAAACCCTGGAAGACTGCCCAAACTTCCGAATGGTGAAGCATGTTAAGTTGGTACCATCTTTGCTAATGCCTTATATACATAGGTGTGCTATGATAGTACAATCATGTGCTATCTACAATGTGAGCTAATGGTTAAGGCGTTAGGCTAAGAGCAGGGAGGCCCACTTTTGGCCCTGGAAGCTCATTGAATGATTTGGGGCCCATCATTGTCTCTTAGCTCTCTGTGTCTCACAGGGTTGACATGGGGCAAAATAGGATGGAGCAGTATGGATGCCACCTTAAGTTCCTCAATGAAAGATGGGATATAAATCTAATAAATCGCACTGCTGATAGAAATCCTAAAGTTCTGGATTCCCTCCTTCCTGCTTTGGTGGTCAGCCAGAAAGTACAGTCATTTGGTAATCTTATTAGGAACTCAGCATCTTTGATAAGCATGAAGGGTCTTGGAGTGACCCATCAGAAACTCCAGAACCATGGTTAACTCTTACTTTTGAAAAAGAGCCAGGGGGGAGCTTTCCAAGGAGTGGTATCTGAGTTGGAAATCTAGGCCTTTTAATCCTAGAACTGGTTGTGTGTGGGGAAGCAAGGTTCATTGCACTTAGCAGGGCTCCTATTACCTGAGGAGAGAGAATTTTTTTCTCTACCTACAAATGGTCTCATAAGAACAGTTTAATACACTGTTGGGCGTCTGAGCCATATGTAACAAAGAGTGCTCCCAAACCATCGAGTACATACTTCACTTGTTTTTCCCCCCTTATTTTTTTGTAACACAGTGGTGTCACCTTTACAAGGGGGGAAAGTGTAGACATTCTTTTGACAATCAAGGATGACCTGTTCATGTTCACCTTTCCTTTCAGTTATATGGAACCAGGGAGCGGTGGCAAGTTGCAATAAAAGAATAAGAAAATCAGACGATGATGATGATGATGACGACGACGACGATTCTGTTCATCCAAATGAAGATTGCAGTCTCCTTGACTGGGTGTTAACTCCAATGATTTGGGTCCTAGCCAAGACCTAAGAATCATGGAGGTATCATCATCATCTCTTGTAGGGAGGCCCCCTTCTTTCCCTCCCTTCCTCCATCCTCCACCATGTTTATGTTTGGCAGAACAAATACACCAGAAACAATTGGTGCTGTGGAGAGGATTACCTGGAATATTATTCTATGTAAAGAGTAATTGTCACATAACCAAGGACAACAGACGTGAGATCACATCTGTGGTATTTCTTCTCTCACACCTTTTTGTTCTAGGCCAGAAGGTGAAAGTGGGATCCAGATGAACCTGGCAACTTTTCAGTGCCCATACTGAATCTCATTTTTGGCAAGGCAGATAAAAATCGATGACCTGTCTCTAAGTTAGCACTGAGCCATAAGATCAACTGGGTTGATTGTTAAGTGTCGTTCAAAAGAAAACTGGGAATTTGTGGGGATAATGAGTGACTCCCCTATTAGAGATCTCTAACTTTCTCATAAATGTAGTAGTATTCCTTAGAGGACTGAGGGGAGTCAAGATGGTTAAACCAAATTCCATTTATAGCAGCCAGGGCAAATCAAGAGATGCTTTGCTTTAGGAAGTGACTGAAGTTACTGAAAAGAGCCACTAGATGGCAAACTGAGCACAGGCAGGAAAAAGGACTTTTATCCCACCAAAGATAATGAATAGTTGTTCTTCTCATCGCTCAAAACTGGTTCTTAGCTTGCAAGGCGAGAGGGCCTGTGAAAGGCCTGCCCTGCTTTTCAGCCATATTGGCACCGGTCATACATGCATCCTGACGCTACATTCAGGATTTAATTTAAGATGGGTTTTTGGCGTACTAGCGCATTTGCTCAAAAATGCTGTTTGCATTTTAGCTGTACTAGAGAAGCTGTTTGTGTTTAGCTGTCATCCAGGTTGGACTCAAGCAAAGGCAGACAAAACCTGAGCTGATTAAAGATGCCACCATCGACACAGTAACCTTGGGAGGAAACTGCTAACTCAGTGGGAATTATATCTGATTGGGGAGAAGAAAACTAACAACTCAGGTTGCATATGGTATCTTGAGCTAGATCTAGTATGTCAGTTTTCAAGTTGTGCTGAGAGCCACCTACCAGAAGAACAAATTTATGCAACAGGGATATTGATAGGAGAAAAATAAGAATGTAAAATTTACCAATGAATTTCACACTTTCAACATTTATTTGTTTGATTTATATCCCACCTTTTCATTCAGCAACACACAGAGCACTCCCTCCTCCTGTTTTTCCCCACAGCAACAACAACCCTGCAAGGTAGACTGGGCTAAGAGAGAGTGACTGGCCTGAAGTCACCCAGTGAGTTTCCATGGCTCAGGGTAGACTGGAACCCGGGTCTCCTGACTCTTAGTCTAACCCCTTAATTACTGTACTACATCCCTTTGGCTCATTTGGGTTTTATACATTTGAGATCTGGGCAGCAAAGTTGACTTCTAATAATAATAATAATTTTTTATTATTATTATTATTTACTGGCTGCCCAACTCCGATGGACTCCACAAACATGGGTTATAAATTTAAAATTTGGCCTCAGAATTAAAACTCAGCACTTTGTGCAGTTTAGTAATTTCATCATGGATAGTTTTCAATAAAGCAACTTTTGAAAGAGATGGTTGGAGGATCAATGCTTGTATTAAATAAATACTATTACCCCATAAAATAGTAGACATCCAATCTATAGTTGCAAGAGGCTCACATGAACAGTAATTTCTACATTGCCAGAATCCCTCCATCAGTCTCAGATTTCTGCTGTCCTACTACAATATCCAAGTGCTCACAACTTGTCAAAAAGATCTTATTGTTAAAGAGAGATCAGGAATGTCTTCTTAAAAAAAAGCATTACCATTTTATGTTCCTTTTCATCAATTTTGAGCAAATGCATCCTTTTCCCCCTTGTTAAATTGCTGTAAATTGCTATACCCTATCACTTTTCAATGTACATCAGCCTTTCCCAGCCTGAGGCTTTCCAGATGTGTTAGGTGTTGTGGTCCCAACACATCTGGAGGGTACTTGCCTGAGGAAGGCTGTCATTGGACGCAAACCCAGGGACCAAAGGCACCAAACAAGGGAAATAACCTTTATTTCATGCTAAGCATTTTATAAACTGCCCCTTTATCAGCTAAGTCTTTATCTGTTTGCACTCTAGTTTTATGGTACTATTTAAGGCTGATACCTTAAACAATCAAGCAGTTATATTAATTAGTTAATCTGATCCACTTTTTTCAAGCAATGTTGAATTATGAAAAGCTAGCTAGCTTAATAAGCCTTTATTTTTAGTATACATACTTATAAAATAATGACCAGCAGTCTGTATCTTAGAACAGGCAATTCTTGTCACATATAAAGAAAAGATTGCTCTTCTAAGTTGTGCAAGGCCCCATCATCTTAAACCCAAGAAAAGGAAGGATAGTCTACTTCCTATATAAAACTACAGGTAGTCCTCATTTAGTGACTGCCTCGTTTAGCAACTTTCATGGTTATGATGGTAAAAGTAACTTTATGACCAATCCTCGCATGTATGACCTTCGCAGGTCTGTAAAGCAAAGGAAAGGTGAAATAAGATCACAAACAGTTGCGATTTCACTTAGCAACTGCTTCACTTAACAACCAAGTTGCCGGTCCCAATTGTGGTTGCTAAGTGAGGACTACCTGTATTCGGATTCACAGCATATCTTATATTTCCAAAGAAAGTCCCATTGACTTTACTTATGCACAAGTAACTGGGCAAAAGATTATACTGTTAATTCATTAACTGATTGTAGTTCATATAGTTAATAAATTCAATCAAGTGGCAACTTAAGGGAATCTTTTTCTAGCTGTATGCAACTCAGAATCCTTTATGTTTCCTCCTCCTCCCTTTCCCCACCCTGGCCATTTCTGTTCTGCTGAAGGCTTCTATGAAACTTGAAAGCTTACATATTCCCACCCCAACATGGTTCGGTAGAATATAGATATACACGATTGCATTTGTTATCTCTAAAGTTCTGGGGTGAGATCTGCCTGAATCAAGATGACAAGTTTCTCTCCTGGCCCAGGAACCTCTCTTTTAGCCCCCTCCCACCAAACCCAGGCGTCCCCTGCCTTTGCCCTCCCTTTCCCCCAGGCCCTCATCTTTCACACTTTCTCATTAAGCTGCTGTCTCTCTCCTGCCAATTTCAGCAGGTTGGGGCAGACCAACCGGTTTCTTTGCCAGGAGGAGAGGAGCAGTGGGGGAAGGAGGGGGTGCCTTTGTCCTGGCAGGGTTCCCCCACACCTGCCAGCCCACCCACCCATTCAGCTGCAGTGTGCATGGACCCCCAAGGACAAGTAGCATGCAACCGCCACCTCTGGCTCAGACTGCCCCCCCTTGCACTCTTTGTCATGTACCCCAATGTTTTACAAACTGACCTCTATTAGACACCCAGACGCAGATCTGGCAGTCAAGAGGCCACGATGACTGATTTATGTGGGGAAGGAAGCAACAGATTTCTGCTTCCCTAAGCAGCTGCGGGGGGGGGGGCAGCGGCAGAAGCAGAGCGAGCTGTGCGTGATGGTAGTAATTGAAGGAGAGTAGCAAACACCCCGTTTCTAAAGGAATTTATGCTGCATTAAAATGCCAACATTAACGTGGATAAAACCTCAGCCCAGATTGCTAGAAATTGGAAGATCACCACAGGATATTGGGATTAATCCTACATTCAGTTAGGTATACTTTATTAAGCCCATTTTGAGTTGCTACCATCCTCCACTAGCCCTCCCCACGTAAAAGTGGTGGGATGATAAACTGGTTGGGGGTTGATTTTTATACATGGAGATCCTTGTAGCAAGAAGGGAAGAAAAATGGTCATGGTGGTGTTTTCATGATATTAAAAGCTCATCTGACTACCATCCAGGGCTCATGAACCTAACTTTCCAAAAATCCTTCCCATCCCACCCACCTCCATAAGTAAATCTGGAATTATCAACATTAGGAGGCCATTAATTACATTTCTGAAGTTACTGCTGGATTCTCTAAAATTGTATCTATCTCTTGCCTGCAAAAATACTAATTAAGGGAACTTTTTAAAAAAGATAAGGGGAATAGAACATCTTTACTTCTCTTGCAATTTGGGTAACAAACTTCCCACCCCTTCTGCATTCACTCTGAAATCTGGATTATATGGGTAAGGCGACCAGATCCAACTGCAAAAATGTGGACGATCAATAAGTGTTAGTAAGATTTAGTAAACTTGTAAGTTTTTCCTGCCTTCTAGTGATTGTCCAGTTTTTTGTAGCCCAAATCTGATGGACCTAAAATGGGGAAAGCAAGTGGGCTTATTTATTGTTTGTTTGTTTATTTATTTATTTATTATAGTCAAATCCCGCGTGTTCCTGGTGCAGATCAGCCCGCCACACTTTGTACTGTCTCATTTAGGGTTGGACTAAGTCGCTTCTGCGATCCCTTCCCATTTCCAGAATCTGGGATGCTGATAAAAGTATCTGTTACTTGATGACAGTGAGCAATTAATGCGCTGCTGGTTTGCCAAGGGACATCACTAATCTGCCATTCCAGAGAGGGCCCCTTGGATGATCGCAATCCACGAGCACAATGCTTTTCCAGCAGGGTCAAATCAATATTTGACTGCCGGTTAAGTTAGACAAACCCAGTCATATAATACATGCAGGCATAAATCTTTCTTTAATGGATCTAAAATTCCTGTTTCTTTGCATAAAGCACACACTAAAAGCTTAGGGAAAATTATTTTTTTTACTACTCTTTAGCAAGCCTGATTAATTAAGTGGCAGGTTGGTTAACGTGAATTTAGAGTTGCTGATTGCACGGAAATGTAATTAATTTTAACAATGCCTTGTAAATCAGTCCCTCCTAACCTGGGGGTGACAGTTCCCATCACCCCAGTCATCTTGAGACTTATAATCTAACATTGGGAGGGCACCAGGATGGCTGCTGGGGATGGAATTGTAGTCAAACACAAGGTACCTGATTAGGGAGGGATGGGCATGGGTGAACCCCGTAGCACTTTTTACTAATATAGGGTTACAACCTGGGTAAGAACGAAGTACATTTTCTTTCCTCTGCCTGTCCTACTTTGCCTTTTTTTCAAGGCATCTTTACAAATAGGTAATTTTTAATCAGTTTGGGGGGTTCTGAGGCACTGTCGCAAATGTGTCAAGGGTGCCGAAAGCCTGTCTGAAATAAAGGACATCCATTCTAGGGAAAGGAGAAATGTCCCCCAGCACCTCTTTCCCTCCGAAACGTGGGATAAAGCCAAGTCCAACTCTCCCCCCACACTACCTCCCTGTCACAAGGCCAGCTGGTGGCTTTTGCCTGCAACAAGCCAAGGTGGAGCCCACAGCTCCTGGGTTCTCCTGCTTCTCCCATATGGCCACACGCCCTCCCTGCGGCCCAGCCCCTGGATTGCCTCCCCTCACTCGGCAGTAATGTCAAACAGTTGTCTGTGGTTGGAAAATAACGTTTTTAACTAACAATTTGGAAACTTGTGTGTTCAGAGTGCGATGGAATGGAGGGAGCAACTGGGAGGATTCCCAGGCTGTGGAAAGGACACATGGGCACACGTACACCCCACACTGGATGATGCCCCTATGCTTAATGGCCTTTCTTTGTCTCTTGAAAGGCACAGGCCCTCTCTATTTTTAATTGACAAGGAGGTCAGTTGTACAGCAAGCTAGCTGGGTTCCCACCACTCCTTAGACAAGCTAAAATGGATTTTGGTACATAGTTAGTGGTTCAGCAATATTGTGTAGGGCTACCAGAACCAGGCTGCAAAGCTCTGGATGACCACTAGATGGTGCCAGAGAGATACAGGAAGTGTGAGATTTTTGCAGGCCAGATCTGGTAGCCTTGATGTTGTGGGAGCCCAGCTCTCATTTTGAACCAGTCCATCACATTAAGCCACAATATGGTTTATTTGCTTAGGGACAACATGTAGGAATACAACTGCATTTTGTGAGTCTGAATTTAAGATTTAGTATGGGGTAGATAAACACTGCTGGGTTTATTAGGAACCCATTGCAATTACAGGTAGTCCTCACTTAGCAACCACAATTGGGACCAGCTATTTGGTTGTTAAGCGAAGCAGTCGCTAAGAGAAACTGCAATTGTGCTTACAGTCTTAACTTGAACTTTCCTTTACTTTACAGACCTGCGAAGGTCATAAATATGAGAATTGGTCATACAGTTACTTTTTCAACACTATTGTGACTGTGAATGCTCGCTAAATGAGGCAGTCACTACATGAGAACTACCTGTATCCTATCTCTACAAGGCTTTGTTCTTTAATATTACTGCTCATCTCACACATCCAAGAAAAACCAAATCTTCATTGGCCCAAAGATTTGTGTGGCTAACTTTAAGCCACAATGGCCCTCAGTGTCACTGTGAGCCCTGCACAGGCAGGAGGGTTGATCAGGAGACAAAACTTCCTTTTCCCTCTTGCTGCCCATTTTGATAGGGCCACCATCCTGCTATACCTGCCTGCATTCTACAGCACCTTTCCCCAGCCTTGAGCCTCCAGATGTGATATCTGCAGCTGGCACATCTCTGCCAGTGTTGGCTGGAGATGATGGGATTACAGCCCAACCAAACTGTAAACTCTGCATTTGGGAAGGCTGTTCTAAGTGGCCATGAAGGACACAGGGCCCTTATGTAGGACAGAGGGGAACATGACGCAGAAACCCAATCTGACTAAGCAAGAACCAGCAGGCCAATGAAAGAATCCTGTTATAATCCAGAGAAGGAAGTGTTTGTCTAGTTAGCCCTGGGTCGATTCATAGGCCGACAGTCAGTCATCTCTCCTACCCATGTCCTCACGGCCCCTGTGCTTTGCTGGTAGGTCCAAATGGCATTGCTGCCCCAAGGAAGAAAGGAAATTGAGGGGCATAGTTCTTTGGTTTGCTTGGAGACGGTAGTGAGCAAGCAGATAAATAAGTCCAGGGAATGATGGGGTCAGAAGTGCCACTATAAGGGAAATGGACTTATGAAAATCTCATTGATGTTATCCTGTCTTTCTTGGTACAATCCTATCATCATGGCAAGAGAGCCACTTTGGTGTAGTGATTAAAGACATCAGACAAGAAGCCGGGAGACCGTGACTTCTTAAGCCTTGGTGACCTTGGGCTACTCGATCCCTTTCAGCGCTGAGAAGAAGGCAAAGGCAAACTACTTCCAAAAATGCTGCCGATAAAACTGCAGGTACTTGTCCAGGCAGTCACCAGGAGTCGACTGACCCGAAGGCACAACTATATCTCATGATAATCAGTACATGGATTGAGGTTGTAAACTTTGCAATGTTTCTTAGAGGATCCACTGGGGGCTTTTGCTGGGAAAGTCAAGCTACAGATTTCACTCTCTCTACAAAAGTACCTCCAAGTCTGGCACAACTTCTTCTTACAAAATGTCTTGTTTTTGCTTGCATGGAAGCAGTCAGTCCCACTTCCTTTGTTTTCTTTCTTGGTCACACTCGAGAGGTATGGAATGCCAAGAACTGGACATTTGCGGTGTTCAGTGCAAATGAGAATTCATGAGCCGTGTATGGAGCAGCAAGCGGGCTGGGAAACGGCACTGGCTACGTTTCTGTCTGGATTCAGCTTCTCAATCCAACGTCAAGTTCCAATCGCAAGGCAAAGACCAACTCCACAGAGCAGTACCTGTCCTACTTATTACATGTGATGGGACTTAAAATATGAGGTTTAGCTTACAATTTCCCTTTTTTGCGGGGGTGGGGAAGAAGAAAAGTCAATCAACAGCAGCTCTGATTCTTTCGTAAGACCAAATTCTATAGGTGTATCTGGTATTTTGTCTTAAAAAATGTCTTTCTTGACCTTTTCGTCAAGATGTGCAAATGGATAGAGGTCTAGTGCCATTAACCAAACTGAGTGCTACAGATGGGCCTGATTCAGACTGAGACCTGTTTTTGATTTTAAAAGTCAATCCCAGAACATTTAGTGAGATAAATAAAGGGCAGCGTGGCTCAAAGGACTGTATACACCAATTGCCACATGTCAAACACCACATCAACACGTCTGCACTTATAGTGACTCACAAACCATAGTAAGAGGATGCATATACAGACCGCCTTGGTGTGTTCTTTAATAGCACTGGCATACCCACATATTACACAGAATTCATCACACCTACTGATAGGAAGTTACATCCAAAACATACATATGTACAAACTTCTGACAAACTTCTGCTTCAGGCAAAATTGTCAGTATTGTGCCCCCAAACTTTCCTCATTCATCTCTACCCATCCTGGTTTAGCATTTTCTTTAAAACAGCATATCCTGCAGTGATCAAAGTGGAAGACATTAAGAGAAAGATTTAGGGGCATATTGCATCAAAGGTCAATACCACACTCAAGTATTAAAACACATATATGCGCTCTCGCTCTCGCTCTCTCTCTCTCTCTCTCTCTCTCTCACACACACACACACACACACACACTCAGTTGCTTTTTCCAAACCAGTCCTCCCTCCTCTGCAAACTTCAACAGCTGCCTGAATCGCCTCCAGCACAAAAGCTTCTGTTCTTTCACATACACATATATATTATATTGCACTCACTTGTATTAAGTTTCAAACACACACACACACACACACACAACTGCTGTCCATTTTTAATAAATAACTATTGCTGCTCTCACACATGTTAGCCATTATACTTTTGTTGATTATTTTATTCATTCATTATTCATCACATTTATATAGTGCCAAATCTTTTGACTTTTAAACTTTTATGCCTCCTTTAAAGCTCTCTGAAGCCTGCTTATGAGATAAATATAGCACAGAACCCACAGTGAATTGCTAAATGCTCGGATTAGTAATAATAAAAGCCAGCAGTAGTTAAGTGGAACTGCCACGTTCAGGAGCAGTGTACCACTGGATACTAATTGCTAGAAAACGGGCAACAGTGGGGAGGCCTATAGGCATCAAATGAGACCAAATGTAAGTTGCTAGATGAGATAGATTTTCAGTATGATCAAAGCTTGAAAAGGATAACTATCGTTTTATCAATCAGCACGCCCATCTCTCACAAGTACACTCACTTGCATGCGTAATTGCCTGTTTACTGACAATGGGCGTGTGCTTTTGCACTCACAAATTTGCCCAACTGCAAAAAAGGCCGAATAAGCAGGTGTCTCCATTGTGGTGCACCAACAGCTCCTGCTCCTTGTCTCTGATACACTGGCAGATACACGCACACCCTTGATAACGTTTGCTATCTCCCTCCTCTCTGTGAATGACACATGCGGATGTCTGACACACATCTGGCAGAAGGGTTATGTTACTCCATCTGGAGGGTTGTGTAACGCATTCCTCCCACTATGGACTAGCTGTTCCCACACCCACCTCCCCTGGAGATGTGCTTGTGCCTATATGATGTGCCTATGCTGGAAGGACAAGGCCAACCATGTTGCTTTGACAGCCCATCCACATGTGGTGACAGGGCGTGAAGGGATGTGTAAGAATGTGAGACAAAGGTGGAGGAGTTATAAGCCTGTGGTGTGGAATCACTGAAGCAACTTTCTCACATAGCGGACGTGCACAATCTGGAGCCAGGTGGTCACACCCAAAGCTCCAGGGACCTCAAAGCTACCGATCCGTTGATTACAGTCACAGATCCTAAAAATTCCTAATAAAAAGCAGTAAGAGGGGCTTACAGATTCAAATACATTAAACCAGTAAAATGTATGCTAATAAATATAATAAATAACGTGGATGTCCCAGGACAACATTCAGCCCATTATAAGTTGTTTTCGTAGCAGAAGACAGAAAAGCAGCAGTTGCTTCTTGCATTAAGCACCACTGCAAAGATCCGTCAAGGTATTTTACTGTAATAGGCAACACAACATTTATCGGCTCATCTTTCTAACATAAGGAAAGGGTTGAACTGAATTGATCCATTAGCCGTACCTAATTACCATTCAAATTACGAACAGCGTGTAAATGTTCACGAAATGAAATGAAAGAAAATTAAACCTGATGTTTGTCTCACCCCCACCCACCACTTTTCTGAGGGCACATCACTCAGAGGGGTACCACTGGCTAAACGGCACACCCTCATACAGCAACCCTGTGGGGACAGAGGGCTAGGAAAGCCCTCTGGCTCCCCTGGTGACGCTTTGGATCCCTGCACCGGGGGGACCCAACTGGATTGTCCCCGCTTTGTGCCTCCCTCCCTGGGGTCACCCCTGACTGATCCCAAAGCATCCATCTCCTCCTTTTAACACATTTGTTGCCATCCCCTTTGGTAGCTGGATGCCAGGAGCAAGAGACAGAAATAGATGTGCCTGGTAGACTATAGGATGAGAGGAACAAAAGGCAGCATGCGTGGAATCTCAGGCACCCTGCTTCAAACAGGAGCGAGATCAGAGCAGGCTCAACATTTGCCAGGTGCAGCTGGAGGCAGATCTGAGCGGGGAAGGGGGGGTGGAGGAAGAAAGCCATTCCTCGCTGATGCGCATGGAGGATTGGGTTACTCGGAGCTGGGGAGGGGGGAGGGAGAGGATAAGGAGGGAGAACCAGAGATTCCCATGGGGCAGGGAGATCCCAAAGCTGGCAAGAGGGCCTTTTTTGTTCCGGTGCAATTAAGCGGGCCGTTTGCAAAGTCTCTGCTTCTGCTCAGCCCAGAACTTTTTCAGGCTGAGGGCTCTGCTATCACTGACGCAGCCAAAGAGGTACCGAAAGGTCCTTGAAAGCCACTTAGGAGGGCCCTAACACCAGCTCTGGGGAACATCAGGGACAACAGAGCTGAAGTCAGGAAGGCTGCGCTATGAGAACTTCTGTCGGGGTGCTTTGGGGTGTGTCCGAATGCCTCTGTGTGAATTTGGTGCAATTTGACTAGCAAAATAGGGCTGTGCGTTTTTAAGGACTCGGTTGCAAACAACAGTTTGTCGCCATTCAAGTAGAGCAGTGTTTCTCAACCTTGAGAACTTTAAGAGGTGTGGACTTCAACTCCCAGAATTCCCCAGCCAGCTGGCTGGGGAATTCTGGGAGTTGAAGTCCACACCTCTTAAAGTTCCCAAGGTTGAGAAACCCTGAAGTAGAGCGTTCCTGCTCAGAAACTGGTGAGAAGAACAACACAGTGTATCTCGGACTTCCTCCTTCTCTGTCTTCTCTAGAATTTAATGGCTGAATATGCTGTACTGCGTTAGGCTGCCAGCTTGGAGTCAGTGAAAAGCAGAACTGCTGCTATGACCTACTGCTTTATGGTAAGTGGACTATGGTTCAGTTTCTCATTGAGTAGCCTGAAAACATACCTAACAGTCTATTGCTGAAATATTCACAAATACAGAAAGTCCTGCCCAATCTGGTGCCCTCCAGATGTGTTGGGACTGCAAACCCCAGAATTCCACAGCTGGCACGCCATGTGTTTCATCATGCAAGGCAATCTGCCAGCTGTGGAATTCTGGGAGTTGTAGTCCCATCATAGTGGAGGGTACCAGGCTGGAGAAGACACCGTCTGGATACACACAGGCGCTGAATTTACCATTACTGTATTTGACCAACTCTAGCTTCAGTTTTTCTTTAATTTCCACATTGCATCTTAGGCCAGGGGTGGCCTTCAGCGGTGGGAGAGGAAGGGGGTGTCCTCTGCTGCAGCATCAGTTCTGGGATTCATCAGGGCCAAATTAAAAGAAAAGGGATGTGGCATTGAGTGGGTGGGAAGTGGAGATTTTTGAGGCCGGTTCTTGCAGCTGGAGGCCAGATGAAGGCAGGGCCTGTCACACTGTCACCATTTGATTTTCATCCTCCTTAATCTTTAATTAATGGACAGGAAGAGGCAAAAATTGCCACCCGCTCCGCACCCCACACTTGTCCCCCCTCCGGAACCACCTGTTTGATTAAGAGAGAACCTCCCTGGGGCAGTGTCCTGTGTCCCACATGGGGCGGTGGGGTAGGAAACAATCTCGCATGGGATTGCCCTCTGCTTGGGTTGCACAAAGGCTAGCCCAGAATAGCTTTAGTTCCCAGCTCACAAGATAAGGCTGAAGATGTTTTGATCTACAGTTCCCACAGTTGTTTGACACTGGCCAGGCTGGCTGGAACAGATGGGAGCTGAAATCCAACAGTCAAGGTGGGCCCTATTGGGTTCTTCCAAATGTGGACTAGGCCAGGAAGGCTTGGGTTGGCAGTATGTTTGACAGGGCATTTTTCTGCAGTAGACTGCCAGAGTGGCTACAAAGGATGACAGCAAGCTCCCGTTGATGAGATCAAAAGTCCATCTCTTCCCTGCTCAGCCAGCTCCTGGGTTAGTTAGTATGTTGTGCAAACACAAGCCACAGTGACTAACCAAATTTCCACTTCACAACTACTCCCAGCACTCTTCCCCAACCTTGGTACCCTCACGAGGAGTTGGGGCTGCAACCGCCAGAATTCCAGCTACCCTGGACATTTGGGAGTATTATCTTGACACATCTGTAGGGCGCTAGCTTGGGAAAGCCTACTTATACCCTGGCTGCGTTCGCATGATATGCTAATCTGGAGTTAGCACACAGTTCAGCCAATGGTTTACAGAGCACACTGAACCATAAAGTTACCACTGGATGGATTCATACAACATTGAGACATAAACTGATGAACCACAGTGGTGGAGTGTGTTGTGAGAGCGCAGCCAAAGCTTTTGAGAGCTTTCCCTGTCTGGAGGTGGTTAGAGTTAGAGGCCTTCTACATGCAAGGCATATATCATCTATCCTTGGGCCACAACCTTTCAGTAAAAAGTTACAGTCCTCTCCTCAACATGTGGAGGGGTACTGAATCTGATCACGGGGAAAATATGTAGTTATCATGACTGGTAGGGTTTGCCTCTGTGGATTTGTCTGATTCCCCTTTAAAGGCATCCAAGCTAGCGGCCATCACCACATCCTGTGGTAGCAAATTCCACAAATTAATGATGCGTTGTGTGGGGGAATTTTTTTTTTGTCTGTCCTAAATCTCCTGCCAAACTATTTGACTAGATGACCCCAAATTCTAACTTTATGAGGAAGGATAAAATAAAATGTATCTTTTGGGGCATTTTGCCCACATCTAACACTCTCTCACACACACAAACATATGTGCACACACATCCCACCGAGAGACATCTGCAGGAGAGGTAAAGTCAAGATGGCAGCCGCAACAGTGTAATTAAACCCTGTTCCTTTTTATGTGCACATAAAAAGCTGTGTGGCTTCCATCACACAGTTGCAACTGCCATTTTGACTTATTTTACCCGCCCCCCCCAACAAACACCCATGGCCCCACCTTTATTGCCAATAAACTATTGCATTAATATCAATCTTTTATAGGATGATCTTTCCTCACATACTGGATGGATTCCAACACCGTCCTCCATCTTAAATCCAATCAACGCACATAATTGTTGAGCTCACATAACATGCTATCCCCCCTCCCCTGGCAAATGAACCATTTAACACGATGATCCGCTTCAAGCAACGGGCTAAGATATTGTCTGGATTCGCACAACACACAGAACCACAAACTACCCAGCTCTATTTAGTCTCATCTGGTGTACTGTGAGAACTCTGTCAGTGTCTAATTAACTGATGGGATTCATTGCTTAAACAGCCTTTAAAAGGATGAGACAAATCCACATATCCATGGATTGGTTGAGCTCTTCACTGGGCTAGCAAAATCAATCCTGCCCAGCCACAGAATGGGGAGATGGAGCCCCTCTCTAGCTCTCCATCTGCTGGGCTGTAGCAGCGTTGGGAGAAATGGGGCAAGGGTGTGGGGGGTGCTGGGGGGAGATCGACCTGGCTTTCTTCCCAACCTGACCTCATCTGGGTTGGTGTTCCAGGTGTTGCAGCTGCCATATTGTTGTTTGGGGGCCCCCTTAAGGCCACGTGGTTAAGCAATGTGGGGAGCTACCTGCCCCTAAAACGTTCATCCCATCGACAGTATCTGGCCTTAAGTTGAACGTGCCATTCTCATTGCTGAAAGTGACTCGCTGCTGTTTTTCTTTTTTTAGATCTCCAGCCAGTCTCCTGAAAGACTGATTTTGATTTTTGCAGTACCAGTTTGGGACTCTTAATCTGAGCCAGCTCAGAGTTATTCTACAGTCAGCAAGTGAGCCGAAGGAGAAGGAAGAGGCTTGGCTCCTTGCCAGCCATCCGTCAACTGGTCTGCCAGTAGAATTGAGTTGCCGACCACTGTTGTATGAGCCTTAGGGGTGATGTGAAATTTCCTGTGCCTTGGGTCCTGAGGCAAATGTGAACTATTCTACAGTAATCATATATTAAAGATGAGAAACCAAGCTTGTCTCATGTGAGTCTCGCTCCAGGTCCCTCGCTCATAAAAGGAAAAACGATCCTTGGATACTCCAGGGCTAACTCTCTAGTGGTTTGGCAAAGAATGGGAAAACCCTTGCTCAATCTTGTGTGCATAAAAACCAGTATTTTCCTCTCCCCCCGCCCACCCCCCTGCCCCAAACAGCCTGCCGCCAACCCTCCTTCCCCACATATCCAGTTCCACTTCCAAGATCCTGATTGCTGGAATGGACACAAAAGATGAAGGGCAGCCATTCACGTTCCATGATCTGGAAGAAGAAAAATGTGAGAATAGAATTCCGTTTTGGACAACTCGATCGTTTAGGTTGGTTAGTTGGTTGGCTGGCTGGCTGGCTGTTCATTCGAGTGTTCAGCCCACATTGCTGCAAACCTAGCTTTGAAATCTATTGCTAATCCTCAGCGGTGAAGGCCATCCAAATTTCAAGAAGCCTTGGTCATCATCTTTCAAAGCCCAACAAAGCAGACGTAATGGCTAGAAATGTCTGGTTTTTTTTTAATTAAATGATTAGAATGGGGACGATAGTTTCAGGGCAAGTCCATGTGTTTTCATGCAGATGTTCTGAAGTTTGATCCTTGGGCCAATAAAAAGAAACTTGAGCAGGAGGTCCTGAGAAAGACCTCTGCCTAAAACCTGGAGCAGCCGCTGCTAATCAGTGAAGACATCAGACTAGACCAACGTTTCTTAAATCTTTTGCTCTCAGGACCCATTCCCGCTTAAAAAAAAAATTATGGAGGACCCCAAAAGAGCTTTTGTTCATATGGGTTATATTTATCGATATTTAAAAATTAAAACTGATGCATTCGTAGACTATTTACTGAATCATGTAAAAACAATGTTAAACCCATTAGATATTAACATAAATAAAATATTTTTCATGAAAAAACCCTATATTTTTTTAACAAATAATAAATAATAATGAGAGGAGTGACATTGTTTTAAATTTTTGTAAGTATCTTCAATATCAGGCAAATAATTTTGATTTTGCAGAGCCCTGAGAGGGTCTTGGGGGACCTTCAACGGTCCTCGGACCACACTGTAAGAAACATTGGACTAGACCAGGGTTCCTCAACTTTGGCAACTTTAAGATGGGTGGACTTCAACTCCTTGCTGGTTAGAGAATTCTGGGATTTGAAGTCCACCCATCTTAAAGTTGCCTAGGCTGAAGAACCCTGGACTAGACCAACCAGTGGCTGCATCTGATAGCAAGCAACGTCCACTGGGATTCTCAGAAGGCTGAACTGGGTGTGGGCAGATGCAGAAGTTGTTCATTGCCAAACTGTTTGAGGGATTGTGTGTATACTTCGGTTGCAGCAGCTACTGGGTAGGGTGTGGATCTGTGATATGTTTGCCCTCCCTGGTTTATTCCACCACCAAGAAATACCAGGATCCAAGCTCCACCCATAATCCCAGCAGCCCGCTGTGCCAGGCTCTGCTTACTCAATGCAGAGAAAGGCACGCGTTCTGCAATGCTCAGGGGCACTCTTGCAAAGGGGATCCAGGACTCAGGTCTGGTGGGGCTGCCTGCTCCCCAGCAGCACCCAGCCGGAAGGTCCTCAAGATGTGACGCTTTGAAGCTTTGGTTCCTTGAAACAAGGCAAGCAGCCCTGACCCGTCATATCACCTCTGGGAAATCCCCTGCTTTCACTGGGGCCTCTTTTCACCCTGAGGAGCAGGAGGAACATGCCAGGCCATGAAAGAGGAGGCAATTGCTGCTTGCAGTTTACTCTCCCAGGGGCACTTACTAATTACAGGTATATTGCTTCCAAATATGGAGGTTCTATGTTCAGAGCTTGAGGTTGGGCCTTCTTTAATATTAGTGAAGCAACTGCTTCTGATGGTAGACACTGATATGCATATGTGTGTGTGTTTATCCTCCTATCCATTCCCCTCTCTTAAAAGGCAGAGCTGTGTGTTTCTGTATTACCATCTGCCACCCAAGGTAGCCTTGAAATTGCAGCTGGGGAAGACGTTCCCTATCGCCAGTGCTGAAGTAAGATTAACCCGCCGGCCTGTTCAAACTCTTAATAAGGAATGGGATCAGAGCATGTCAACATCAAATCTTTATTACGGCCATAGGCCAGCATAAGGAAAGTGGGGCACAGGCATTTAAAAAGCATAAAGGAGACATCAAGAATAAAAATAAAACTCTAAATCTAAAAAAGAAAATGAAAAGCTAGAAGATATAAAAGACATAAATTTAAAACTAAAAGTGTATATAAAAAGCAAGAATCTAAAAGAAGGGGTAGGAGCGATGGATGGGTATAGGAGAGCATAAAAGGTTAGTATGTGGAGGACTATGTCTTTCAACTTACAAAGCACTCTAACAGGCAGACTAGATGCTCGTTAAATCTAGTTTATAGCACATCTGACAAATTTTGAGTGCTGCTGCACAGATCCTGGCAACGTCGTATGTTGTAGCAGGGTTGGAACCTGAAAGCAACAGGTTGGTGTAAAATTGGCCTGTGTGCCCTGGGTATTTATGCAGTAACGGTGAGATGAGTCTAGTTAGAGCATCTCATCTTTTTATCTCAGGCAGCAAAATCTCTCAGGCCAACGCTCAAGCCGTTAGGGCACCCCTGAGGTACAAAATCCAAACAGCAGCTTGCCCGCAGTTTAACACCAAGTCCGGCATTGATTACTTGACAGTTTGAAAAGGTAAGGAAATGATTTGCTTTCCTTGACTCAGGCCTTTAGGTTCATGTGTCCTGTCCTGCTTGCATTCTTGATCTATGGGAGTTTTTCTCAACCTTGGCCACTTGAAGTCTTGTGGACTTCAACTCCCAGAATTCCCTAGCCAGCCAGTTGGCTGGGGAGTTCTGGGAGTTGAAGTCCACACGTCTTCAAGTGGCCAAGGTTGAGAAACACTCGTCTGAATTGTGTTTACCTTAAATTGCTTTGTTGTGCCCAGAAAAAGTGTCTCATAATTTAGTAATCCAACTGGATTCCACGGATGGAAAGGGACTATCTATGGTCCTAACAATAATAATTTACAATGCATTTTATGCCTACATTACACATACAGGAGAAAATGTTTGAATTTTAATGTGTATGTACCTAATTTGCTTTCCTGCGAAGTGGTGACCTTGGTATTCCATCTGTAAGAATTTTTCAATGTGTTCTGTGTACAAAATGTGTAAATGTCTAAAATTATAATACTAATAATACTAATAGTTTATTTTTATGCCACTCTTCAAGTGGCCAAGGTTGAGAAACAGATCTAGGGTCTCACGTGCCCCCGCAGTGATGGCCTCTCAGCCTGACTAGCTGGTCTCGTGAATGGCCCCCATGCCTCACCCTTCCATTGAGAAAGGACTTGCCCCCCCCCCCCCCCCCAAGCAGCCTTGGTACTTGGAAAGATTTATTTGAACAAGAACGTATATAATCTTGCATTTTCAAACTGGTGTGAACTGAAATGTTTTGAAAGCAGAGGCTCTCCAAATTCTGCAGTGTAGTTTGGTAGCAGTTTAAAAATAAAGTGGGGGGGGGGGAGAAGCTTGCCAGAGAAAGGTCTGTATAAAAGTGCATATATTTAATTTAAATAACGTACAAAGAAGTTTTCTGGTAAAGAAAATTATTTGTAAGAACTGTTGTAAATTGCAAAGAAATGAGGGTTAGGGTATTTGAAGAAACGTACACCAAAACACAAAGTCATTTTAACCCAGTTTTTTTTTTTTAATCTGAATTAAACTGTTTGCAGCAATGAGAAACCCATAGTAAGTGAAACTGACAGACTAACTCCTTCATACTGGGTATTAATTCTCCTTACCCATGTTCAGAGACTGAATATACTAATTCCAATATAACAAGGAAGAGATTACCATGCAGGAATCTTATTACCTAAAAGTCTTCAGCAGAAGCGGGGGGGGGGGGGAGTTTCAATAAGGTCATATTTGCTTTTGGCTGTCATGTTCAGGAGCTGCCCTCTAAAAAGTAGGAGGGTTTGGGAGGGAGGCTTTAAAGACAGATATTATGATTATACCATGTTTTTAACCTTATTTAGCGACCATTCATAGTTAAGACAGTGATGAAAAAATAACTTTACAACCAATTCTTGCATTTATGACCTTCGCAGGTCTGTAAAGCAAAGGAAAGCTGAAGTAAGATCATAAGCACAGTCACAATTTCACTTAGCGACTGCTTTGCTTAATGGCCAAGTTTCTGGTCCCAATTGTGGTCACTAAACAAGGACTACCTGGTATTTTCCCCTTCAATTGTGTTAAAAATGACACTCTGGTGGCAACTTTTGAGAGAGCTCTCAGGTTCCCACTCCAGATGTTGGGGACTGCACTCAAAGCTTGGATCATATGGCCCTGGAGCTTCTTCTTGTGCATCCTGGTATTCAAGGCACAGTAGGATGTGCATGTAATCTTAGTGGAACAGCTAGAAATTGTACACATATCATTATCTGAAATGACAGAATGTAATGCAGTTTAAGGTTGTAAATACTGTATTTGAATTTGATTGTCCTCTCCACTCAGTTGGCTAGAATCCTTTTATTAAGTAATCGGGTTTGGTCACTACACATTTTCCTTGGCTTCTCTTGCCCTTCCCTTTCTAACTTCCTTCACTATAATTTATTGAGAATTCCTTGAAAACTTTGGGCTGCCTCTGATGGAAACAGGATGCTGAACGAAAGGGACAGTTGGAATGAACCCACGTTAGATTTTTACTTCTCATTAAATATGAAGTGCCTGAGAAAGGCAAGACCACTCCAGGCTCCCCCTGGACCTTTGGTTGTGACCTTCAGAGTAAAGGAGGCTCTCACCCACGGGACAACCGTGTCTTCCTCCATCTGATTCTGCGTGGGGTATCATCACAGACATGTGCTGGGGCTCCAGTCGGTCTTGCAACAATCTTGGAGAACCCAGTTTTCTGGCCTTCAAGATATTGTAAGTTTAAGTTGGTTGGCAAGAGATGCTTAATGGTGAAGGGGATACACTCACCATTAATCCTTTTCCTGGGATGAGCTCTTCCCATCTGTCCAGCTTCCAGAAGAATGGCTAATTATTCAAAGAGATGCAAGGAAGCTGCCAGCCTTCACGTGTTGCAGCTCTCCCACTCCCCCCAGCTCTAGCCAGCATGGCCAATGGGGAAGAAAGTGGGAGTTGCAGTCCTGCAAACTTTCCAGGGTCACAGATTACCTGCCTATTTAGTAACGGTGACTCAATTTCCTCTCTCCCCTCTCCCCCCACCCCCGTGAGTGCCTGTATGCACTTGTACACCCTCCCATGTGGCTACCTGCGTGCTGTGCTACTGGCAAGGAATGTGAGAGTGGTTGCAAGGGGCAAGTTCTGGAGCTTGCCTCAGCATTTGAGGGACTTGGTTGCATTTCAAAGTCTGGATTTTTCTATGCTTGAGTGTTCACAGAAGCTTTTGTAGTCAAGGTATGATTGATGCCTCCACAGTCTCCTTCTCATCCCCCTCCCCAATATGCACCACTATTTCAGGTACCACCTGGGGCCACTCCCTCCCCCCCTTCTCCAAGCCTGGGGGGGATTCCAAGCCCCCTTCAAAGGGGGCAGGTTTCTGCAGGCCCCAAATCTTAGCTAGCTTCTTCTCCTCCCTGCACGGAAACCCCCTCAGCCAGCACTGGGAGCTGCCAAGAGACACCAAAACAAGCCACATCACACCTAATCCCCCCTTGATCCCCAAGAAATTGCTTCCCCCCATTCCACCCCCCTTGATAGCTTTGAACCTGAAAGGAAAAGGCAGATGAAAGGAGGAGGAGAAGAAAAAGGCGTGGTCCTCTGGGACTGATAAGCCACAATGCCAACCCACAAGAACCCGTCCTGACTCTGTTTTGTCCCCTCCACCCACCGCTTGCTAATCCTGGCATCCTTCTCTGCCAAGGCTGCTCAGTTTCATCTCATGGCACCTCCACTCTTAGTGTCCCTAGGAAACCTCATTCTAAGAGCCCTTCCATCTCTCCACACCTATGTTACCACATTTACCTAATTTTATGTGGGTTGGGTGGTTACTGGTCCCTCAGATCTGGAAGGATCACTAGCACTCCCTGTTTGAGAGGCAGGGTTGAACAAGAGCCCTCTCTCTAAGGCAGTTCTGGGAGTTGAAGTCCACACATCTTGAAGTTGCTGAGGTTGAGAAACAATGCTCCAAGGCATCATTTTCTGCTGTGGCGCCTGTCCTGTGGAACATCATCCCCCTGGAGATTAGATTGGCCCCAACCCTGCTGGCCTTTCAAAAGACCCTGAAAATATGGTTTTGCCAACGGGCGTGGGGACCAGGGAATGTAACCTAACTAGCACAGTGGCTGTATTGAGTGTCAGCTGTGATTACCTCAGCTACGATTTTTTTTTAGTATGCTTTTATATTATTTTCTCTTGTGTTTTTTTTAAATAGTTCTATTTTATTTTTTGTTTTGCTTTTAATTGTTTGTCAGCCTCTCGAAGTCCTATATATGAGATGGGCAGCTATATAAATTTGAAAAATAAGTAAATAAGTAAGTTAATAAATAAATAAATAAATAAATAAATAAATAAATAAATAAATAAATGACTTTTCTTCCTAGGGCAAAATCTGCCCCATTATCCTGAGGGAGAGCCCAAATATAATTTTTATTTCCACACTTTTGTCCTTGGTCTGAGATGGTGAAAAGATAATGAGTTCCTGGAAGGATGTGGACCTTGGTCCGTGTGCAACAATGTCCATCCTGCTGTGGAATCCAGCTGGGGGGTTACATATTTATGTACCCATATGGTGTCTATGGGTATGAATAGTCATTTACTGGAACCCTTAATGCAAGCATTTGGAATCTATATGTTACGTGTTCTTTTGGGAGAAGCTAGGCTGATGATTGGGATGTTCTTTTTACAGATCTAGTTTTCTGGGAAAAAGGATTGTTTAATGATTGATTTGTTTAGCTATGGAACACCTTGAGTTTCGTAAGATAGTGATGAGGAGGCTGAGAATAATAATAATACTTCCATATATTTCCTTAGATCAGTGTTTCTCAACCTTGGCAACTTTAAGACCTGTGGATTTCAACTTTAAGATCTGTGGACTTCAACTCCGAGAATTCCCCAGCCAGCAAGGCTGGCTGGGGAATTCTGGGAGTTGAAGTCCACAGATCTTAAAGTTGCCAAGGTTGAGAAACATTGCCTTAGATCATTCAAAGCATTTTATATTTATTATCTGGCTATTCTGTTGTTCCAGTGTTGTGGATGGGGGGTTGAAACTGAATCGGAAGGAGAGATGGAAGACCTTTTTTCTGGCTACAAGTGCATTTCCTTAGGACTTTCATGGTAGCGATGGGTGGGACCACAGCAATGGGTGGAGGCCTAAGTCTGCATGTCCCCCCGCCCCCTTAAAATCACACCAAAAAACCTGGCTGAAAATGTTCAATGTTGGCTTTGCAGTAACATCTCAGCATTACCACATGGCCTTTGGTGGCCCTTTAGAACAGAAGCTGAGTTGTGGCCTCCGACCTCACAGAGGATGCTTGTTCCTGACTGAATCTCTAGCAGTTTCCAGCAGTAATCGACCCAGATTCCTAAACACTCTCTGGCAGAGCAGGATTTTCTTAGCCCTCCTTTGTAATCCGCTCAAACCCTCAGATATTTTGCATCTGAACATGCTGGCTCCACCAAGCTACTAGTATTTCCAGTTCTTCAGTTTGTCTAGTCCAGCATTCCCCAATCTGGCATCCTCTAGAAGTGTAAAGTGATGACTTCCATATTCCCTGGTGATCATTCCCTTTGGATATATTGGTTGGGGATCATTAGAATTGTATAACACATTGGGAAGGCTTTGGTTTGGGAACAACAGGTCTTCCTGAGAAATCCTCAAGGAGTTACCATGATGCCCAACATCTACCTTGTGGCATGCTTTGAGTCAATCTGGCTCTTGTAGCCTCCCCAACAAAGGATCCTGGGAATGCTAACACATCAAAAGTGTTTTTAATTTGAATAGAGTGTTTTTCAGCAAGATTACCGTTCCCAAGAATTTTTGAAGGAAATCCACAATAGCTAAATGAGTTTTTTAAACCAATTGAATGTTGTACTGCTAACTTTCTTGAACACAGGGATGGGCAGACTTAGGGTTTTTGAACTGTTTTTACTAGAATCTCCAAATCCATCACCTGGAGGTTAGGTGACACATAGTGGCTCAGAAGAGGAAGAAGGATGGAGGGAATTAAGAAGCAAAAGTACCCCTGAGCATAGTTTAGTGCTGAACTGGCAGTCCTTTCACATGAAATCCCACTTCTGATTGTTTTGCTTTGTTTTCTTACATCTCAGCAACATCATTCTGAGGTAGAACAGAATTTGATCTTGCCGCTTTTGCTAAATAACTAGGAGTCAGAAGCGCATCTTGATCGATTGAAAACCATCAAGAGAACTATTTAGATGGGAGATGTATCTACTACATCTGGACAAAGAGGCCATGTTGGGGAGGACTGCTCTACCCATTAACCACAAGCATGGGCTCATCTCTCTTCCACCTTGGAATGTCAGTAATTTTTTCAGAACTACTACAAGGAGGTGAAGCAGGTTACAAATTCACCCTAGATTCAAACCTAGAATCTATTTTTATTGCCAAAGAATTTGATTCAGTAACGCGCATCAGTCTAGTGCAGTACTGGCTGGGGAATTCTGGGAGTTGAAGTCCACACGTCTTAAAGTTGCCAAGGTTGAGAAACACTGGTCTAGTGAATTCGGTGGCATACAAATCACTACAATAAATAAAGAAAAGCATTTGAATATGAACAGACAACATTTCTACTTAAATTAATAACCAGCGAGATCAGGCTTTTACTGTGGGTATCTAGCAAGTTTTGAACCACTGGAAACACGGTGCGGATGCTCAGAGATCCTCTTTGATACTCACTAAGGCTTAGCCCTTCCTGCCTTTCAAAGAGGATCCAAGACAAGCCTTGGGCCATGTAAGATCACAGAAGCATTTTCTCTGGTTTTCTGCGTGCTTAACATCGTCTTAAAGTTGACAAGGTTGAGAAATACTGATCCAGAAGTTTCCATTGGTGTGAAAAGCTGCAAATACTGATTGGGGCAGGGTAACTTGATTATATTCTTGATATCGAAATATCTCTGCTAGGTGCCATGTGCTTTTCAGACACAGTTCAATGTGTTAACATGTAAATGCCTATACGGTTGATCCTGGCTCTCTCACTGATTGCCGATATTCTATGAAGCTGTCTGGCATTGACTATAGGGTTCTTTTTGTAGATGCCCACTGACCCAGCTTATGAGAAAGGGCATTCTGGCAGCATGAATGCCTCTCTGCCCACTCGCTTTGCTTCTGGGAAGACTGCCCGAGCGCTTTTTAAAATTACGGTTTGGGTCTCGTGTTCGTTGAAAGGGCTGATGCGTCGATTCTGTTGTTCAGTGGACGGTTCTGTAGTTGTTACGCTATTATTTCTGTTCTTACCAGGTGATAGTTCTCATCTCATCTGTGAGCATCATCTGGACGGCTTTCCCTTGCTGTAGCGCCCTTCATTCATGTAGACAGGACTCTGGAGCCGTCAGTGCAACGGCCCCCCGCGCATGACGCACGGCGGGCGCTGAACAAAAGCTGCCGGGCGGGGTGCGACCCGCAGCCCAAGCCTGCCCCGTCCCGGCCAGCCGGCAGCTTCCTTGGCCCCTCGCGCCGCGTCCCCAAACCTCGCTCTGCCTCGCTCCGACCCGCCTCCGCCCTCCGCGGCCCCGCCTCTTGCCCCGCCCCGTCTCGGGTTTCAAGGCTGCGCGCAGAGCTGGGAAAAGGGAGCGACTCGCCCGCAAAGCCGCTGCCGCCAAAGAGCCGCCGCCGCCGCCTCCTCCTCTCCCTCCCTCGGCCCTCCCTCTCCGGGATGGGACGTCCCAGGGGCGGCCGCCGGCCAGGGCGGGGAGATCTGCAGGGAGTGGGGTGGGGATGGCGGGGGAGCTGCCTTCCCTTCTGCCTCCGGCTGCCAGGGGAGCGGGCTGGGGGGACGGAGCGCGGCGGCGGCGGTGGCGGCGGTAGCTGCAGCTGCAGCGCCCGAGAAGGGAGCCGTCTGGCCAGGCGTCGTCGAGCCGGGGCGCGCGGCTGCGACAGGTGGTCCTCTTGCTTTAGGACGGCTGCTGGCGGATCCGGCTTCTCCCACTCCTCTCCCTCTCCCAGCCGATAAGACCACAACTCCGGCTGCCTGAGCTGCGTCACCCGACCGACGTAAACAAGCGCCACGGTGCGGCTCCCCTCGGGTTTGGTCCTCCGGGGATCGGCTCCGGAGGCGGCGGCGGCCGCGGCTGGGAGGATTCCCCTGGACGCCACCGTCCAATAGGCGCCGAGCGAGATTCCCCGAGGGATAGACGGCACCCATCTGGGGATGACACCTGGCGGATGACACCTGGCCTGACCCGCCAGCCGCTCGGAAGAGGGGGGATCCGGAGATATCCGGATTCACTCCAGGAGCGACAGGGGAGCATAAGGGATTGGTCGGAAGCCAAGAGAGGCGGGGAAGGGAGGAGGAGAGACGGGGGGAACTATCCCTAAGCATCCCGCTTCTGGCAGGAGATCCAGCCGATTCGAGATCTGAAGCTTGGGAGCGAAGCCGAGAAGGGCGAGGCGCAATCCCGTCTCCGAGGCGCGTCCTCAGTCCCGCCGCCAGGATGATCTCCGACCCAGAGAGGTCCCAAGCGCCTCCCGGAACGGCGAGCTCGACCCGTGGCTGAGTTAGGAGGGCGCTCGTTAAGCTGCTGACTCCCGAGGAGACGCTCCAGATGCGTGTCGACTGCCGCTCTTTCGAACTGGGAGAGGACAGCCTCCGCCGCGCTACCCCTCAGAAACCCGGAGGAGAAGGAGCATAGTTCCGACGACCGAACCACCCTGGACAGCGGAAGCAGGTCTCCAGGACCATGGCAGGCGGGGACATTGTCCACTGAGCCAGCTGACCCACTTGATCCCACTGTGACAGCTCAGAGACGGTTGCAGGTCTAGTTCCCAGCACTAGTTGCCAACTGGGATCCTGGCGGTTCCCACGCCCTCCAGCTGTGGGGCAGCCTTGGTGCCCAGAGCAGGGGTGACACTGTCCAGAGATGCCCTGGGGAGTCGTTGGTTTCCTGCTGGTGCTCCTTCAAGGGTCGTGGACTCTGCAGAGAGCAGGTGAGTGAGCAGGGGGCGAAGGGGAGGGTGCCAGGAATGGGGGCCATCAGATCCAGGACCTGAAACTTGAGAGGGAGACAAAGAGACACCCCAAGGGTCGGTGTTCTCCAGTGACAGGGAGCAGACCTCCTGGTTTGGCAGTCCTGGCTTTCCCGAGCCAGTGTTCTCCAGACAGTTTGGACTACAATGCCGATCAACCCCAGCCACAGAGGGCCATGTGGACCCTCTGTATGCATTGGACCAGAGATCCAGCACCCCCTACCAACACCATGGGAGTTATAGTTCACAAGGTTGACTACCAAGTTTGGTGGAGACCTGAGCAAACATGCCTTCTGCCTCAGGTGCAGGCAGCATTCACACAACACACATTGCCATGTCAATTAAAGACCCACCAGCTGCATTTGTACAATGTGGCCAGCTGGTTTATTTTTGAGCTTGTCTGTTCATGGCTTACAGGGTTGTGAGAACCTCGCTGTGCTAAGTTGGTAGAAGTCCAGAAAATGGGATCATTCCGGGACCAGGTTCAGTGTGCTGTGTGCTGTGCAATCATGGCATCTATTCATTCCACGTGTGCCTGTGAAGGTGTCACGAGGGTGTTAGCCACGCAGGATTGTCGAGATGGGGAAAGCGACAGGTTGTAGCCCAGCCGCAGCCCCAGGCATGGACGCGCCAGAGTATGGGAAGAGGAGGAGGAAAGCGCTTGAGCAAGCGGGGCCAGCAGGCTCTTCCTCCGCCTTTGGCCTGGGAGGACCCCTTCTTCCTCCCTCATTTGGTGCCTGTGCTTGGCCCGAGGAGCCCCTGGCCTCAGAAGCACCCCGTCTAGGCCACCTGTCCTGCCCGATTGCAGACAGATGAGCCCCGCCAACTCTCCCTTGGCCTGGCAGACCAGACAGCTGCTGGACCATGAAGGGCAGCTCTAGCGGTGGGAGGGGGGGGAGAGCAGCCCTGGCAGGGATCTCACCCCCCCCAGTTCAGTTTCAGCTGGGTCTTCTGGACCAAAGCATCCTCTGCCCCTCCAGATGTGCTTGGCTGAAGTCCAGGATACCTGTCAGATGGGAATCCTAAGGGTGGGGAACTGGCTGGACAGGGTTGGGCTGGACTGTCATTGAGGAAAAAGACTGTGATGGCAGGATGGGAGGGGAGCAGCCTTACCTACACCCCAAAGCCACTCCCATGATGCTGGCAGCTTCAGTGAGGGTCTTTCTCAACTCCTCCTCCTCAAACCAACTAACCCCTCTTTCAGTTATTTGCAAAGATGGTTAACTGGTTAAATGAGTTATGTCAAGGTTTAAGGGACTGAGTATATGGGAAGCAATGGAATCACTTGTTTTACTTACTTGGTGTACATGGGTGTTATTAGGACTTCTTCAGCAAGGAGAAACGGGGGAGTTTGTGATCTTGACGGATCCAGCTGAGACTTCTTCTCAGCCTTTTGTTTTCAGCATTCATAGCGCTGTATGAAGAATGAGGAGACAGGACACTGCCCCAAAGGGGTTGTAAGTGAGAAAAACGAGAGACAGCCAAGGAAGAACAGAAGTGCAGCACTGGGAAAACAGCTCGAGTTTAGTCAGGGCTGCCTTCCACAAGCTGGTGCCCTTTGGGATATGTTGGACTACAGCTCCCATTAGCCTCATGCAATAGGCATACTGGCTTGGGATGATGAGGATTGTAGTTTAACCCCTCAGGAAAAACGCCAGACTGGGGAGAGCTGGAATTGGGTGCAGGGAATTGTAGAGGGTTCCAGAGGTGCTGTGGATTAATTAAATGGATTAAATGGGAGGAGGAGGTCTCGTGAGAGGTGTATTGTGTATCCACCATCACTGGGAACATACCATTTGACTGGGAACTCCGACCTTCGATGTTGAAAGGAACGGCCAGGATTGTGATCCCTCCTGAGTGTGCTAGTACATTTTGCATATATTCAGAGATGCTCTTTCCTTTTGGAGCGTTCCTGCGCATATTCCAGAGTGGACATCTCTTTGGGACGGGATTGTGGCAGCAGGCTAAAGAACCTGCTTGGCGTGCTAGAGTCTGGCTTCCATCCTGGAATCTCTTGTTTGAAAAAACCCAATTGTAGCAGGTGAAGGGAAGCGTCCTGTTTTATCCACTGGAGATGCTATCTGGCAGAGCAGGCTACCCGGGGCTCAGAGGACCAGCTGATCTCCGCATGAGACTGCTCCATATATTCACAACCCAGCCAAGGTAGATATGTTCTGGGCTGAAGACCAAATAGCAAATGCTGTCCAGGTATGCAGGAAGAAGACATTTATATTCCACACCTCCTTTTAATGTATCTCCTAGGGAGAGGAAAAGATGCCTGGCTACTTTCCCGGCCAGGGAAGGACTTATATCATGGAGTTGGATGTTAATCCTTGAGATCAGACAGTTACTAAAGTTGCCAATATTCTCCCTCTTGCCCCCCTCCCCAAACATATCCTGGCTGTCCTTCAGTGCCTTTAATGTAATATTTTCCTGAAGTCATCCTACTTCTCTGTTTACTCTGTTTGGGGACCCCTCGTTCCATATCACTTTCATGGACAAGTGCATGGAAACTCTTGCGCACTATGGTTGATTCATGTGCAGGTACACCTGGTGGGTGCTCTTATTCAGAGATTGATGGCAGAGGACTTCTAAAATGGTTGTTTGCACTCTCCATCCCCAACAACAGGAAGGATCATCAGGGAAGATGAACAACCCTTCCTCCATTTTTCTTCTTCCCATTTTGGGCCTCTTTCACAGTGGTTAGATGTAGCCTGGATAGGGGAATGTGTGTCTTGAGAAACAGATGCAGCCAAAGAGAGATGCCAGAATCAGAACAGCAGTGGAAAGAATGGGGTGACACAGAAGAGAAAGTGAGATTCAGTTTTCCAGTTTTGCAAACTCTACTCGCTGGCTCCACCCACTGTTTGTTTTTGGCTCAACCCACTCCTATTTTGGCCCTCCCCACCAACCCACTCTTATTCCCCACCTCCGTCCCCATCAGTATTTCTCTACCCATTAATCACCGTCCAGGTTAACATGTTGTGTGAATGCAACCACTAGCTTTTTAAGTGACCTGATTAAATATGGAGCACAGCCACTAAATGACCCGAGAACATTCATTCATTCTTTTTGAGCTTCTCTTAATCTGTTACACAGGATTGTTGTTAGAATAAAATGAGAGGGAAGTAAGGAAGAACCATTCAGATTGTTCTTGGAGAAAGGGCGGCATTAGGTATGATATGGATGAGTGAGTGTTTTTTCCTGGCCATATTTAATTCACCCTGGACTTACCTGCTGGAGAAGGTAAGGGCTTTACCTACCACATGATCCTACCTTTCCTGAAATCTCACTCCTCCTCTGCTATTTGTGCTCTTTTACACTGACGTGTTCAACATGAAACAGCAATTCAGCAGATGAAATATGAATGCCTGCAGTGAAGCTGGAGTGGATTGTGAAAGATTCACCTGTTGAACTTCTGCCCTTTGGTGCAGTTAGCAAAGGTGGGGGAATACGTGTTGACAACCCTGATGGCTGCAGATCATGAAACGCTGCATTTTCTCTCTTTGTTCTTTTGCCAGAATCAATTATAATTTCTTTCTATTTCTTTTGTAACAGGAAATGCCAGTTAGTCTTTCAAAGTAGCTTCTTTCTGTTTTCCTGTGTTCTGAACAATGAGAACAGAAAAAGCCAGTTTTAATGCATCGGGCTCCTTAAGGGGGCACTGTAGTCACAGAGGCAGCTAGACCTGTTCATTTCCTTTCGTTCCAGGCAGTTTTCAGAACGTCCCTATTTTTATTTTTTAATCTCCTAGGTATCTTCTTTGATAATGCCTCAGCAACATTCCCTGGCCCCGAAAAAGTAGTTGTATTAATGACCTGCTGAACTTCAAACATTTTGGAAACCTGTTCAAGGTTGAGACTCAGAAAGAGGGGTACAGAAGAAAACAGTAAGACAGTTTTCCGGTTTTGTGGAATGAGGAGTAGTTGAGCGTGTGGAATGCAGAGGTGCAAACTTAATACATAATCCGTGTTCCGAAATTAAAGAGTTATCTGAACTAGCAGCATTGTCACATCTCGCCACTTCATTATCCTGTTGTGTGGATTTTGGCTAAGCCAGGATTTATAATTTATGAGTGAGAACTCCTGCCAAAAGACTTACGCCAAAGGGCTTGTACCAAAAGCGCATGCTTTTCAGTTTCTCACAAGCGAACTAGGGATGTTCCTATACTTGTAAAACCCATTATTCCGACGCCAGAAGCTGCAGCCTGCCCTTCCTTCTGATGCATGCAGTGGGTTGAGCTGTCAATCTCATCTTTCCAGATTCAGTTTTCTCCTCCAGTCAACTACAAATTAGGTCTCAGCAAGGGGTTGTATGTCTTTGTTCCCACATAAAAATCCATGAACATGAGGCAACATGTAATGCCTGCCACTGCAGATATGGTTGCTGGGAAAGCCTAGTGTACTCTGAATTAGGTTTTCCAGGGAACTCTTCAACTGAAGAAACGTGCGCTCTGTTTAAATCACGGGAGGACAGACTATTGCAAACTAAATGAAGACCAGGCAGGATAGAAACTTCAGCAATGTGTAACAGATGTGTTCAAGCATCAGTTCCTGGTAGGAGAACTGAGTTCTGTTTCTGTCCCACCTTTTCTCAGAGAAGTTTAAGGCAGCATATGTGCTTCTCTCATCCCCGCCCCCCCCCCGCCCCCCGCCCTCCTGTTTTTGCCTTACCACAGTTCTGGCAGGCAAGTCAGTCTGAGAGACAGTAATTAGCACAAGGTCACTTGGTGAGCAATATAGCTGAGCGTGGAAATGAGCCGGGATCTCCTCTGATCAGTGCATCATGCTGGCAGGTTTCTGGGTCCATCTGCGAAATGTTGAAAGGGGTAAAATAATAGGATTTTGGAGACTGGAAGGGATGTTATTGCTGCATGCAGCAGCTTCTCAACCTGGTGCCCTCCAGATGTACGGTACTATGACTCTCATCAGCCCCAGACAACAGCTGCTCCAGCAGAAGAAAACCCCAGGGCCCCGAGGCAATCGGTTTCACTGCTGAATAGCTCAGGATCATTAGGAAGTGACTTCTAAGAAGTTAGCCAGAATCACATATTTCCTTACATCTTCCTCACATTTTCTACCCATGGGTTCCAGTCCAGCTCTCGGAACTACAGACAGGAATTTAACTCCACTTTTTATGTGAAAACCACGGTCACGCTTTTGCTTCCCCTTCTCTTCTCGGGGTTAAACATGCTTAGCTCTTTCTTTTCTCCTTCAAAAGACTTGCTTCCCAAATCTGGTGACTCTCCTCTGCTTCTCAATTCTCTTCCTGACCATCTTTTTAAAGTGTTGAAGGTTTTAAACAAATTCTGTGATGCTTGTACATTCCCTGTTTACGCAGGTTATGCTTTTCTTTAGTTTTTCACTTTTGTTCGCCTTTTCTTTTTTTTCCAGAAATGAGCTCTTCCTCTCTCTCTTTCTATCCCAAAATAGGACAGGATGATGGGAGTTATAGTCTAACACTGCTGGAGAGCATTAGATTAAGGAAGGCCTGGTGTATTCATTTAATTTGCAACAGTAAATGATTTTGCATTCATGTTGCATTATATTGGCTGCAAGCAAAGAGGGCATCTGTTTTGTGAAAAATATGAGGAAAAGGCAATTGCTTAAATGTAATCTTCACTTTATGGCTGCCTGAGGTACAGCAGCCCAGACATTATATACTGCCAATTACATGCATGTAAGTGGCATGTTATAGAAACCCAATACATCCCCCTTTCTACCTTCTCTGTACCTTTATGGATCCCATGGTAATGGTTTCAAAGCTATGTAACAGGAACTCTGACTACCCTCCCGAAATTTTTAGAACAAGATCCCTGATGTCACTGAACAGAGACATAGTAACATTGATTTATCAGCAGTGGCATTATGGCAAATTTTGAACGGCAGCTTATTTTGACAGACGCTGCTTGTGAATGTGTGTGTGTGTGAATACTTAAATATATACATAGTTAAATATATGCAGAGATTTGTAAATGCATACCACAAAGTTGCAGCAACAAAAACCAAGAAGGGAGCTCCTCTCTCCAAACAGTCCAATGTATGCTGATATTTTGGGAGGTGAGGAGATGGAAAATCAGGTGTAAAGAGGAAAGAAGTGGAAGATCCTGGAAGAGTTATAAATGGCTAGCTAGAATACTGAAAAGGAACATCTCCAGCCCTGTAAGGTTTCCCTCTGCTCCTTCTCTCCTCGTCATACCCTTATTCTTTCCTTAACATCTCAGCCATCTCTCATCTGAGCCTTTTAGTTTTTCACATTTGTACTTGGAGCATCTGCTACAGGGAGGCCCTTCCACTCACCTTTGTTTGCATTTCATTTTTTGCTCTCTCAGATTTCTCAGTGCTCAAATTGTTTCCAAATTTCCTGCAAGCTGAGGCTGGTCTGCTGGGGAAGGCTTGATGCATGCTGCCTGCCATAGGTCCCTTGAGTGAATCAGGAGGGCTGTCCCAGGGGTTTGTTTGAAAGCATCATTGTTGGCCCCTGGGCCCTGAAGGCCCAGCTGGACATGGGAGTAGCAATAAACCCAGATTCCCTTTCATCATGTCCACTCACACGTAAAATGAGGAGGAGGCAGTGTGGATAGTTTGGCTTAACCATAGAAATAGTACTGAACACCAAGCCCTTCCCGATTCCTGGGCCTTGCTACCTCTTCAGTCCATCACAGTGTTCCTCCCTTCCATTTTCCAGCTCATTTTGGCTCTGTTTTATACTGAAAAGAGAAACCTGTGGCTACAGAAACAGTGGGTGATAAGCTGAAAGAAGTCCAGAGCATTGGTGCTTGTCTAACATGCACCATTCGCGCTTGGCCACTTCTGTGTGAGCTGTGTGAACATGTGAATGATGGCCCTGTTCAGTCTGGCTTGGCCCCAAAACACCCCAGTTCCTCCCTGGGGCTGCACAGTGGGGAAGGGGAAGGGGAAGATCCGTGGGGGTGGAGCAGCTGTCTTCCAAAGCAGCTGATCTAATATGACTGCTATTCTCACTATAGGGCCCTGGTAAGTATTCAAGGATCTCCAGAGTATCCGGAACACACATGCAAGCCACAGAGATACAGAATAAAGGTGTGAATATACTCTTGAATTTTTTTTTAAAGAAAGGCATTACAGAGATGTTTGGCATTCTTGTCTGTCCTATTCCTCGTCCTTTCTCCACAGCCTGTTGGTCTTTCAACAGCTGCAACCCCAGCAGGAGGAAGCTTTCCACAATAGTACCAAAATAGCTAATCCCACGTTTGTTGAAACAGAGCTATGAGCCCCCTGCCCCGCCAACTCGGCCTGTGTGCGTTCCATTGCATTCATGTCACATTTCTTCAGCAATTCAACAGTGCGGTAACACCAAGGCCTCCTGTACCATTTGTCTCATGCCTCACCCCTGATTTTTATTCCCCCCTACACTTCCCCAGGGCCATCTCACATTCGTGCGCCCCAGATAGCACTCCGCTGGTCCTAAGCAGCTTCTAAGGGACCAGCTGCCAACACACACCACCTGCTAGACATCCAGTCTCCGGCTGCTGTGGGCTTCCACATCCTCCCATGAAGAGCTCACTTTGCTACCCTCCCCTTCCTAGTCCATCCCTTTTGCTTTATATCAACCACCTGTTTATTATGTTCTCAGCTATTTCCATCCCCAACAACAGGTGGGGCTTGTCCCTCTGGGGCTCATGTCTGCTAGGTTGGAAAGGCATCTGGTTACACCAGGAGAGGTTTGGGCTTGGAGGATGGTGGGTGGATGGATGGATGGCAGGAGGCAAGTGAAGAGAAGCACAACTCATGGGTTATTCTCAGTTCTGGAAGGACGTTACTATGTCTGGGATAAAACAAGGCAGGCTAAGGGCCAGGACTCCCAAGATCTCTGGGGGGGCGGGGGGGGGGGGCAGCTGCTGGATGTCTGATCTCCTTGCCAGCCCAGAACACAGCTTCTTTCCTTGCTGAATACAGAGTTCTACCACCTGGCATTTGGCATTATTTAGACTGCAGGAACCCTTGCTGAATTCGTGTCATTTCTCCCGAATAATAATAATAAAAAAAGGTGCATGTGGTGGTGGGGGGGTGGAGAAATAGAAGCCAAATGGGATTCTGCAAGAAAAATGGCATTCTGCCACTTCTGCAACCTACTTCGTACCGTGCCAATTAGCATAGCCATATTTCTATGCATGTTTTTCTTCCTAATTTTTCAGCCGAAATACACGGTTATGCAAATTGTCCTTACGGCTGGCTGTGATCCTTTTGCTTCCTTGACGTGCTACTGCAGTGTTGTCCAAACTTGGCCACTTTAAGATGAGTGGACTTCAACTCCTAGAATTCCCCAGCCAGCATGGCTGGCTGGGGAATTCTGGGAGTTGAAGTCCACTCATCTTAAAGTGGCCAAGTTTGGACAACACTGTGCTACTGTATGCCAGCATTCTCCCTTTGCTCCACTTCCTGGGTGGGTAGAGGCCATGGGATCGTCAGCATGGCAAGGGGTTGATCTTTTCTCACGGACATCCTTTCAGATCCAGAACTCTACCTTCTTTGCCTACAGCTATAATGGAAATAAGTGGCAGGATTCCAAAATTTGCACCAAGTACTGTATATACTTCAGACTGTGAAGTATATACTTCACATTTGTGAAGGTTCTTTGCCCGTAGATGCAAATGAATACAGTGATGACCGTGCTTGTATGACAAGGAAAGAGAACGCAAGCCAAGCCAGGACGGAGTTGGGCTAGAATTTTTTTCCTTGATAGGTCAGTTTTTCCTTGGGTGAAACAGGGTGTAGGTATTATGTGTTTTGTTTATATGCAGGAACATTTAGAAATGACATTCCAACTTGTAACCTGATGTGGTGCATTCCTTCCATCAGTTCTACATTTCTACCACTTCAATCAGCTGCCTAGAGAGACAAGACTCTTTCCTGGGATTAAAGTTTGTGATGTGAGGAGAAAACACTTTGCGTATACTTTATTGTTATCGTGCCTGTAAGAATGGGTTTTCTGGGGCAATTAAGTCCTGATTCTGCAGATACAACTGGATGGCTCTCTGTCTCTCTACAAGGGGGCAAGATGCTTAGTCAGGAACCCTATGAGCACCCGTGACCCCTAAAAGCCCTGGTTGAAATACTTGGAGACCCTCTATATTTTCGCATTCTTTATCAATTAATAGTTTTAAATGCTTTAATATGAGTTCTAGGTTGCTGCATTCTGTTTATTTGTTTTAATAAATTTAATTAGATTTTGAGGTAAACCACTCTAAACCTGGTTAAGAAGAATAGAATGGAGATGAAACAAATCAACAAATAAAGGCAAGCAATAAGCCTAAACAGGAAAATTAACTACACAGGGAAAATCCTATTAACTGCTTGTAAATAAATCTATTCCATTTCAATCCAATTGAATTTAATTCTGCCTTGGCTTTGCCCAGTTCATTATCTTGTCCCTGCTGCCTTTGGGGAATATATCCCCACCTGACACACTATTCAAAGGCCCAGTGTGGCCCTTACCCCCCATCCCCAAAATGTTGCACATCCTTGGTTTAGAAAGACTCATTTCTGACCTTGGTAGAGGCCAGAAATTTAGCAGAGATTCTGCCCATCTCACTGCCCCCCATAACTCTTTCTTTGTGCTCTGCCTGCACTTGACTGTCTTGGCATGGCCGATTAAATGTGTCTTTGAACTCTTTGATCCTCCTCCATTCCCTCCTCTTCCCAAATATGAGTTCTAAAAGAGTCTCCTGTGTTTCTCTTGCCTCCAGCCAAATCTCAAGGGACACCCTCCACCAATTCCCTTTGAATCTTCAAAGCCCTTGCATGCTTTAACTGATTACACATTTAGCATCTCTAATCTCTTTTTGGCCCCCACCCTAGAGGCAGCCTTGAGACGAGTCCCTCTTCTTCCAAGCCTGTCTTGTCATGCTTGCTCTGATGTTTCTCCAGCTCCACATTTCAGGATTGGGAGGGGGAAAGGAAAGAGTGGCAGCTGAAGGTCTCCTATGAACTCCCTAGAAGTGGAAATGTTCTCCCACTGTAGGTCTCCATTCTTGTGATTGCCTTCAACTTTCTGACCAAAACTAATTCCCCAGATTATGGGTAAAATAGGTGCAGGAACATCTTTTGAATTTCCTGCCCCAAAATTATATCTCATTTAATTAATTAATTAATTAATTAATTAAATTTGTATGTTGCCCATCTCCTCCTGACTGAAGATCTTTCTATGAAGGAATAGAGGGTGTTTCTTTCACCAATAAGAAATCAAAGGCTGTCCGCACCCATCAGCACTCCCTCTGGGATTGAGAAATTAGCTTTAAGGTCTTTTGAAAACTTGGTATCTCTTCTTCATCTAGAAATGAAGCTCCAGAAGTTGTAACTATATAGGATGTCAGAGCTATCCTGCATAATTTATGCTTGAACAAATATTTGAGTCAAGTACAGGTAGCCCTCATTTAATGACCACAATTGGGACTGGCAACTCGGTCGTTAAGGGAAGCAGTCGCTAAGTGAAACTGCAACTGTGCTTATGATCTTACTTCATCTTTCCTTTGCTTTACGGACCCGCAAGGTTGTAAATGCAAGGAATGGTCATAAAGTCACTTTTTCATCAGCATTGTAACTGTGAACAGTCACTAAATGAGAGGGTGGCTAAATGAGGACTACCTGTAGTTTCCCATTGTGCCACTCTAACAATGCCACTGCTCCCTCTCTAAGAAAAAGAGTTCAGCGGGATTCCCTGGCTATATTTGCACAGCTCACTCTCTTGTTGACCTGACCCAGTTAGGGGCATTGGCTGCATTCACACAACTTAACCTGAATTAACCTATTTTTCAGATTTGCACAATACATTGAATCATGCATTAAACAAATTAGCTGAACTCACCCAACACATCAACTCACAAAAACTGACTGGGGTTAAAAATAATCAAGCTTAATAAGTTGTGTAAATGAGCTTGCTAGGTTTTAACTGACCAACTTAAGCTTGTATGAACATGGCCACTAATCTCTGACCAAGTACAAATTCAGCAGTGCAGAAGCCTTCAGTCTTTGAAATTGCAAGCCCCTTATTTTCAGGGGATAATAATGTTCTTATAAATATTACAGAGAATATATACATAGATTGTGTGTGTGTGTGTGTGTGTGTGTTTGTCCCACTTTCAAACACATTTGGCAGCTAAAACATCTTACAGTGGGACAAGGAACTGATGGCCTTCTAGATGTTGCTGAACTGCAACTCCCAGCAGTCTCAGCAGATATGGCCAATGGTAAAGGATGCTGGGAGTTAGAGTTCCAGCGACACCAGGAGGGCCACAAGTTCTTCATCCATGCGTTGTTTTCCTGGCAGGCTACCATAAGTTCCTTGGATGACCTTGGGCTGGTTACTGTCTCTCAGTGTAACCAAACTCTCTGGGTTGTTGTGAGGACAAATCTGTTTGTATATAACAGCTACCCGAGGGATAGCTGTGTTACTCTTCTGCAGCAAAATCAAAACAGACTCTTATGCCACTTCAAAGACTGACAACTTTAGCTTTTGTGTATCGTAGTCCCGCTTATCAGATGCATAGAATAGAGTCCTGTGAGGGAGAATTGCTGTGGCTCTCAGGAGAGAGAAGGGAAAGAGGAAATGTTGATCAGAGACGTAACTTGAGTTAGAACTGACTAAATAATTAGGTTTGGTCATAAAGCAGCAATTAAATAGGGTTTAGATGTGAAGAGAAGGCATTGCTTGGTTGACCTTGCCAAGAGTTGGGCCTGAGAAGTTGAAGAAACATCCATGTAATCCTCAAGAGTTGAACTTGTCTCAAACCAACCTTTACTTTTTATGTGTTTGTTCTTCTGTGAATGGGGAGGAAGTGCAAGATAACGCACACCCCCATTTAGAAAATCAAAATAAGCGGGAGAAAACATGGAAAAAAACATGTCCCCCACCATCTCTCTTTCCCTCTGATTATCCCCCAGAATTATCTGAATGTTTTATGGTGAATGGAGCTGATTATCGGGGACTGCAGAACAGAACTGCGCCTGGAACCGCTGGGCGACCCTGCCTCTACTGGAACCAGACGCGAGAACATGCCTACAACACGGCCAAATATCCCAACGGCGAGTGGGGACTGGGCAGTCACAATTACTGTCGGAACCCAGACGGTGATGTGCAGCCCTGGTGCTACATCTCAGAGAACGAGGAAGGGATCTACTGGAAGTACTGTGACATCCCAACCTGCCACAGTGAGTGCTGGAGCTTGCATTGAGCGGGGGGATCAGCCAGAGTGGGGTGAAAAAGTTTGGTCCACTCTGTAGGAAAGTGAATAATTGCCAGATGTTCTCAGGAAGTTGAACTCCCTTTTCTCAATTGCTTGCTGGTTTTGCTTTGAGTCTGTAACTCAGCTTTTCCCAAATTGGTATACTATAAAGCAGTGTTCCTCAACCTTGGCAGCTTTCAGATGTGTGGACTCCAACTCCCAGAATTCCCCAGCCAGCCATGCTTGGCTGGCTGGGGAATTCTGAGAGTTGGAGTCCTCACATTTGAAAGCTGCCAAGGTTGAGGAACACTGCTAGAAAGGCCAGAGTGGCTGGAAATTATGGATGTGCCATGCTGTATGGCTCTCTGGCACCGTTCTCCTACTGTTCTCCTTCAAACTGATAAGTAGATCCTTAGTAGTTTATTCTGATCAATCACCAGCTCAGAGGAAAGATCACTTGCTTTGAAATTTATGTTAAAGGAGAAGAACATTTTAGTAAAATTCTCATGGGTGGAGTGTTGTGTTTTTGCCTTTCTTTATTATGGGAGAGCCAAGATGTATGTGTGAAAGTCCAGGCTTAGTCTTTGCTTCAGTCAAATCCCTACTGGCCTTTTTCAGATTTTGAAGTTTGGGCAGCCAGGGCAACTTTGAAGTGAAAGAAAGAATTATAATAGAAAAACAACAATACAGCTGTAGCACCCTTGCCAGCTCCAACAAGAAAGTAAGCCCAAAACATCAAGAAGAGAAATTTGAATGAAATTTTCAAGCATCCTGAGAAAAAGACAGAAAAACATAAACTACTCTCGCAGGGGAAGAACACTTCAGAGAAATTGTAAGGCAAAGGTTGGCATTAAATCCAACATATCCGAAGAGCACCAATTTTGAGACAGCTGCTTGATGCCTTTCACTCAAAACAATATGGTAAAGTATATGTCTGAAATCATTAAAAGGCATCCTGCCTGATTCTGTCTCTCTCTTAGATCTTACAAATCAAGACTAGCCAAAAAAAGTTCATAGCCATCCATGAATGGACTTTCTCCTGCTTTGCTCCCAATTTGTGGACTAAAAGTATCTGCAGACTCTTAGCTTTTGTGTCTGGCCGTAAAATTTGCAAGTAGCGATTCAATGCTTTAATATAGACAGATTGAGGAGAGAAATTGGTTGCTAAGATATTATTACATATGTGCAGATCATATTCTATCCAGTGACCAAATAAATAGTTAAAACTGGTGTACTCTTTCAGTTTGGGGCAAATCACTGGATGTTTTGAATTATGTGGACGATTTGTATATACAGGTAGTTGTTGCTTACCTTGTTTAGTGACCATTCGAAGTTACGACTGTTAAAAAAAACCCCAGCTTTGCAACCAGTCCTTGCATTTACGGCCATCACGGTATCCTGCGGTCATGTGATCGTCATTTGCGAGCTTCACAACTGGCTTCAAACAAGCAGAATTAAAGAAGAACGCAGAAATGAAATCGCAAGTCGCAGTCACATGATGTCTTGCTTAACGACCATAGTGATTTGCTTAATGACAGAAGTGATGTTGTAAGTCCAGTGCAGTGTTGTGAATTTTCACTTAGCGACTGCGGCGCTTAGTGATGGAGTTGGCGGGCCCAGTTTTGGTCGGTAAGCGAGGACTACCTGTAAAGTCTTGCAGTTGTGCATTGTTGTGGTGCCTTCCTGCAGAAACATTGAACATTTCTGCCCATGGACCTGACTTAGATATAGACAGCCATATAAGTGGAACCCTTCATTGTTTCTTTCAGTGCCTGGCTATGTGGGTTGCTTCCTGGACTCTGGAACTCCCCCAGCACTAAGTGGGAGCAGTGGCACCTCCACCAAGCTCACAGTGCAAGTTTGCCTCAGTTTCTGCCGCAAGCGGGGCTATAAGGTACAGCCGTCTCTTTGTTAAACGCAGCTCAGGTGGCCTACACAGTACACTGAAGGTGTAACTTCAAACAGCCCTCCCAGCCTGGTGCTGTCCAGGTGTGTTTGGACTTCGTCTCCCAGAATTCCCAGATAACAGGCTGGCTAGAATTCTGGGCTGGACTAAGAATTCAAGAATTGTAGGAACTGCAGTCCAGATATGACTAGATGGCACTGATTGAGAAAAGAGGGCGTATAGATTAGTATGAAATACTAACTAAAACCAGGGAGTGAGTCTGCCCAATCCATGTTCTGTTCTCCTCCTCTCCAGCCTAGAAAAAAAGCACCGGTGAGAAATATTTCATTCTTGCTATCTGCCACGTGGGAGATGCGTGGTGCAACACTGGGCTTGTTTTTCATTTAAACCTGACATTGTTTCAAATATGATTTTGTCTTCCCCAACCTGACTTGGAGTCCTGAGAAGGCTGATTTAAAGACTGATTATATTTAAGGATGTTTTCAAGCATTTAGCCTGGTCCAAAGACACACAAAGCAGTGCTCTGGCACAGCAAACAAATTTAACCAGTGTTGGACAGGAGACCATTAGGAGACTCTGCATATAACACCTTGATGAATAAAGAAATTTGGGACGCAGCCGGGTTTAATGGCTATTTCTCTGTCTGGGAACCAAGAAGCTATAGTTCCCTGTATAGAAATGTCTGGTAGAGCAGCTCCATTTGTAGTTTCAACCTCTTTTTCACTTGTCTTCTTAGCACCCCATTAAATAACAGTTCCCATTAAGAACAGCCATGACAATTCCTTCTTTCTATTAATGGGTAGCCAAGATGGCTCATATCTCACATTTCAACAAATCCTGTCAAGGCAGCTATAGTGGTTCAGCTGGCAACCGATCCACGGTTTTTAATGAAGAAATATCTATTTAATATTGATATACGGACTGTTGAGTTGCCAACATTTCTGAGCTGATCTTGGCTACTGGGCCCTGAGCAGCTGCTGCTTGATTTGATGGGCAACGGTGCCTATCTCCGTGCCATAAAAAGCTTCCCTGGTTGATTTGTTTGCTGATCCCGGCCCCACATCGGAGCCTTGGAAGCCAACCAGCTCTCCACCCTTCATTTGTAATTCAGGGTGTAACATCTAAACACCAAATCAGAATGGTGAAATTATGGCCTCGATGTGAAGAGAACCCTCTTTGGGGGGCAAAGTTAGTTTGCACGGAAGGCATGAACCCTGATTTTCTTCGCTTGCTCGGGGCATGTGCCTTCCTTGATCCACTTTTCCCCCTTTCTTGGATTGGTTTTGCATCCTTCTCTGCCTTCTCTGACAACTGATGGGCGCAGAGTAGACACATATTATCCTCTTCTCTATTTTCATCCCATCAGCCTAATTCTTGGCACCCTGTGAAACAGAGCTCAGCCATCAAACAGCATTTGTTTTGTCGTTCCAGGCTATCAGTTTTTATTAGCGCAACAAATGCACAGTTGTTACCCATTTATCACACTTGGTTCGGACGGCTGCCTTCATGGTTATGCTTCTGTTCTGGAGATACTGAATTTTAAGATCAGTCTATTTTTTAATACCTGGGAAAGTGTTATTCAGTCGGGTTGCTTGATTAGGGCACCTGTTTAAGCTTTCTCATTGGAATTAGCAAGACTCTAGAGCTCTTGCAGGTATTTTTGGCTCTTTCCCTGATGCTAAGCTATTGATGATAATAGTAAGAACAAGAATAATAATCTTCTGTATTCTCCAGCCCTTTTATTTTATGGAAATATAAATATGCTGGTATTATTACTCTGCATAATTGCTCCATAGAAAGTAAACCATTTCTTCTGGCCCATAAGTGGGCAACTGGTTCAACAGTTTATCATGCAAATAAGTCATTATGGTCTGTAAACCATGATTTATGGCTGAGCATGTTGGGTGAACCCAATCAATTGTGGCTTATTCAGTAAACCATGGTTAAATCAAGCATGGCTCAGTGAATTCAGTCTATGAGTATATCATAGGAAGTCTTGAATTTCCTTCAAGACAACTGCCTGTCCTCTCCTTGTTTCCTTGTAAGATTTCATGTTTCACAATCTTAGCCATGCAGTTAAAGAGATGGGTCCATGTTTAAACCTTCTCTTATTTTCCTCTCCCTCTTTGGAAGTTTGCTGGAGTAGAAGCTGGTTATGCCTGTTTCTGTGGTCATGAAGGGGATGTCCGGCACAGCCAGCAAGTGAGTGCTGTGGAATGTGATCAAGTCTGCTTTGGCAAGTCCAGTGAACTGTGTGGCGGAGATGGTCGGATTGGCATATACAATGGTAAGTGTGAGAATGTGGAAGCACGTTCTTAGTAAAGATGTATCTGGGAGTGCAGTGATACAGCTAAATGTGCACAGATGAAACTTTCCCCCTCTGCATAATATTAAACGTTGAAGGTTATCCAGTGAAAAGTGATGGGGTTTAGAAGTAACTTCAATATATTTTTGGAAAGACAAAATACAAGATACTACTTATTCAGGTATCTGGAATCCATGTCACCCTACATGGCATATTAAGCTACCTCTGGCTATAGGAGTTTTTCAGAAGTTTCATATTGTCTACAGGTAGTCCTCATGACCACAATTGGGACTGGAACTTCCATTGCTAAGCAATGTGGTCATTAAGCGAGTCGTGTCCAATTTTACGCTTTTGTACTGTGGTCGTTAAGCGAATTACATGGTTGTTAAGTAAATCCAGCTTCCCCCATTGACTTTGCTTGTCAGAAGCCACCTGGGAAGGTTGCAGCTGGCAATCACATGACTCCAGGATGCTGTAACCATCATAAATACATGCCAGTTGCCAAGCACCCAAATTTTAATCCTGTAACTGTGGAGACACTGCAATGGTTGTAAGTGTGAGGACCGGTCATAAGTCACTTTTTTCAGCACTGTCATAACTTTGAATGGTTGTTAAATGAATGGTCATAAGTCAAGGACCACCTGCATAGCCAGTGTTTCTGTGATGGAATGGTTTGGTGAAGGCCACGCTTGGGGAGATAAGCATTTCCTTAGCCCCCAGAATGAGGGTGGGAAGGTGAAGAGGATGAGACTGGCACCACCCTAAGGAATTCGCAGTGTTTTCTTGCTGGCTTGGGAAGTTTAGATTCAGTCTGGCAAGACTGATGTCAGGTTCAGCCCAAAGAACTCCACGAGACAGTACAGATATAGTTCTATAGTGTTTATTAGCTTCCACCTACAAGACAGAATCTCACCAGACTGAATCTAAACTTCCCAAGCTAGCAAGCAAACACTGAGAATTCCTTAGGGTGGTGCCAGTATCATCCTCTTCACCTTCCCACGCTCATTCTGGGGGCTCCCGAGCGCGGCCTTCACCAAACCATTCCATCACAGTTTCTCAATTTTGGGAGCTTGAAGATGTGTGGACTGGGGAATTCTGGGAGCTGAAGTCCACACATCTTCAAGCTCCCAAGATTGAGAAACACTGCTCTATATACACACTGAGGCCATGTTCACATATAGGATTAGGGTCTGAGACTGTCATTGCTCCTCCCTGTGTCCTCTTGACATTGTGTACTGTCTGTGAGGCTTTGAAAAGTGATCTAATTAACTACTGACTCATTTCCTGCTCCAGAGAAAATATTTCTCCTTGTTTCGCTTTCTAGATCCTGGAATTTCCCTCTTCCTTCCTTACCGTCATTCACTCATCTTCTATAGTCGCACCATGCAATCGCTGGTTAGGATTGTTTTTTTTTAAAATTCTTGTCATTGCTGCCAACTTGCTGCCTTTTCTGTCTCCTTCACTGGTCAGCTGGAGGAAGTGCTGGCCAGCTTACAGGGTGGAAGGTGAAAACCTTTGCTGAGTCCATCACAGTGGCACGAAAATGCTGCTTACATTTGGCGGGGGTCAGCTGGTGGCTGTGCAGAAGAGGATAAAAATCCACGAAACTGAGCAGGATTAAATCCTGAGAAGAGGCATTAATAGATTCAGAGGCATCTGGGGCAAGAGGGGTGGGCAGGGTGGAAAAATGACAAAAACAATGTCACGCCATCATGATGCAAGCTCTGCATCTTTTGGGTGTGGTTTGAGACCTTGCACACGTATAGAAAAGGAGATGAGCTTAGATTGTGACGGTGCAACACTGTTTTCATCATTTAAATGACAACCTCCAATCCTGCGGATGCTTCTGCATGGATCACGTTGCCTCTTGTGGAAATTGACGCCGTAGCATAACACTTTTGAACCTGGGATTATGAAAACTCCACTGTTAACGATGTGCTTTACATATCTCTGTATGCAGGTGTGTGTGCTTGAGTTCACGTTTTGCCATAGCAGAGAGCAGTAAATGTTTGCAAGTTTCGTTTGCGAATGTCAGAACCCTCATTACAAATAGGAAGGACGTTTTATGAACAAACGCACGTGTTTTGGGAGAGAAGAGAACAGTGGTACTTTCTCTGGCCACCCCCAAATTGAATACCGTGGGCTCCCATCCTGCTAGTTTTATGTTCCCAACATCTGGGATGCAGTTATTTATTTATTTTTAACCAGTGTTCGTTTTCCAGAACTTTGTTTTGCTTTGTCTTCCTGTTTATTTAAGATGCAGCTGGGCTGTTTTCCTTCCTGATTTTGACTCTGACAACGTGCGTTAGCAGCTTAGTATTCTTTCCATTTTAATTAGCTTTTAACAACAATAACAGGATCTATGTAGGATCTGCTTTCACGCGTGAGGCAGTGCGCTGACAGTTTTCCTAATACCATTGCAACTTAGAAGGCGCGTGACGAGCACAACAAGGCAGTGTCTGCTTTGTTTAGAATATGAGTGTGAGATGCACACAGTCATTGTGGAGAAGAGGGAGGTGCTAAGAAAGGTCATGCGTTTTGTATGACTAATAGCTCTGTAATTGCAAACTCCAGCTTGGGTTTTTAAATCTGGTTTTCTCTTTTGAATTGTTCTTTGTTCCTTTAAATTTAATACAGTCTTCTTTAAGAAAGGAAAAGGGGAAAAAATCCTTCCAGTTCACCAGTATCTTCCCGAGGCAATGAGCTCGGGAGCACTGCTGTCAATGTGGGGGTCCTGATGGAATGCTGTGTTTTGTGTTCTTCTTTTGGACGACTGGAGGGAGTATTTATTGGGCCTTGAGGTTCTAAGTATTTTGAGGGTCAGCAACAGTGAAGACAACCATGGTTGGCTTCACGCTTCTTTTCAGGAATGAAGAGAATGGGAACTCTAGTGGGAAGCAGATGCCCTCAGTCTCACCAAACAGTCCCTCAGGTGAGAACTCAGTCTAACCACTGAATATGAGACCCTGATCCTCTGCCTTGGATGTTGGCCCCGGTTTAGCTCTGACAATGTGCCTTTCTCTGTTGTGTATAATGATTTGAGCTGCCTTGAATCTTGAACTCTTCTGGACTTTGATAGGTTGCCCTTTTCTGATCCCTTCCATTCTGCTTTCCTCCTCTGAGTTGTCACTTCTGTCTGCTCTGGATCCTGCACTCCCTGTCCCCCTTTTTCCAAATCTAACTTCAGACCCCGGAGTCTGACTCTATCAGGGCTGGTCCCAATTCAGTTGTACAAATTCCAAAAACTAATTTCTCTATGGATATATTTACTTGGATGGGGAATTTATTACTAACAGTTATTGTTTTGAAATCATAGTTATCAGATGAACGCTAGTAAAACCAACTCATGCATATGTGCACCATATACAAGGGGACAGAAAAATAATACAACAAATATATTTATGTACATGTTATATAATATTGACAAGCCATGTGCAATTACAGGTATGTATCTATCTCAACCCATACCTGGGCTCCCTACCACCTCCTGGGTTGCTGTCAGGCTAAGGGCCAGCTTCCAATATTAACTTTATTTCCAAGAATGACTCTGGGCCCCAACTGGACCTTGTAAGATTAATGCATGGCTACTTTCCTCTGCATTGTTTATAAGGGTTTCTCTGTCTGCCCAGAAAAAGGACAAAGGTAAGACATTGAGGTAGGGAGACAGTGGAAAGTAGCATTCTGGCAAATCAGTGTTTTGTAACTGGATGGTAGCTATTCTGCAAATTGTGATTTCCCCATACCCCCACAATATGTTCCCAAAATTCAAAATATTTATTTATTTATTTATTTATTTATTTATTTATTTATTCATTCATTCATTCATTCATTCATTCATTCATTCATTCATTCATTCATTTATTGGATTTGTATACCGCCCATCTCCCCCGACGGGTGACTCTATATTCCTATTAGGAACCTCTGATCTGGATACGGTTTGGGGGCAGACAATTGTAACTAAGCGTGCTTCCACAAAAATACCTTTTTTCAGCATCATCTTGTGTTTCTATGCATTCTTTCAGATAAAATATTGTGCCTTCAAACTGAATGCAGAAAGCAGGGATTTTGAACATTCAGTTCAAAGGACAATCTCTACATAAGAAAATGATGTAAGAATGAAGAACGTGAGGCTCCCAGATAAAAGAATCAAAGCAAAACATTAAATAGTAGTTACCAATCAGTTGGCGTTGCAACAAATGCAATACCGAATGCGCAACAGAATCTAACAACAATGTAAAGACAAAACAGAATAAAGAATAAAGAAATAACAGAGTGCTGCCTTTTTCAGGATAGTATTAAATATTCCTCTAAACCAATGTTTCTCAACCTTGGCAACTTTAAGATGTGTGGACTTCAACTCCCAGAATTCCTTAGCCAGCATGGGTGGCTGGGGAATTCTGGGAGTTGAAGTCCACACATCTTAAAGTTGCCAAGGTCGAGAAACACTGCTCTAAACACCCAGTACAGGAGTGTCCTTCTAACCTAGAACCCAGTGAACATCTTTTCAGCCTCCCAAATTCACCTACAGCTGACTCAGGAGCCCTCGAAGCATAGCAGTCATGCCAATCCAGCATTGACATCATGTGTTCCCACAGCACTGTTCTTCTGGGGCTCAGCTTCTGTGCAGCTCAAATCTGAATCTGGTTCGTGATCTGCTGTGCCCGAGCTCTGTGGAGTTTTAGGGTGGGCTGTTTTTCTCTACATGGAATTCTTGCCTCTCCTCCTTTCCCCTTTGCTTGAACCTGGCGTTCTTTAGGATAGGGGTCCTCAAATTAACATCCTTTGTGTGTTAAATCCCACCCTATCACAGAACCTGGTTTTGAGCCGTACCTGGAAGGAGGGGCGAGGGGGGGTCAGTTTGACAAAAGCAGGGCCATGACATCATGACGTAAGTCCCGCCTCTTCTCTATGTGTATGGCAAGGGTCTGTGAACACCCAAAAGGTGTGGAGCAGTGAGATCCTGCAGACGCCACTGTTGGTTCCTATCAACATATAAAGAAAAATCCAGTTTTTCAGCCTCCTGTTATTAGTTGCTGTAAGTTCTAAAGACATTAAAAAGCATGAATACAATAATTTTTTCTCCTGTAAGTTCAAAATCAAAAGTGGACGCTAAGGAAGGCAGAAGCAGTGTTTGTCACTGTGAGAGTAATTTTCCCCTAAGCCCAAATCAAAAATAATGGGAGAATGAGCTAACTAGTGCAAAGGGTTATTTGATCTTTCTCCTTAGCCCAAACCTTTCAGAGGTTGCTCCAGTCCTGAATTTTCAGGACTGCTAAGATCATCCCACTTAACTACAGCCTGGTTGTTTTGCTCTTTTTCTGTAGACTTTCTCTTTCTCTTGTAGGCTGTTTCTCAATGTGGGGAGGAGAACTGCATCCCACATTGACTGCTTCTGCATGCCACCATTGATATGTGTCCTACTGGTTGAGAAACCCTGATCTAGGAGATTTCACAACCGTATCAGTGAACCCAACCTTAATTCTCCTAGTAAGTTTCACAATACCTCTAAAAAACTGCCCCACCATATCTTTCCAGCTCATTTAAGCAGTTTCCATGGAAGGCCTGGCAGCACACTGCAATAATATGCTGTCGTCACAACTTTCAGTGGGAATTTATATGCAGAAAAATGCATATTAAAGGAGCTTTCCCTAATACCAGTAGTTTAGGGCTTTTTTGCAAAATGGCCCGACAAGAAAAGCACAGAGTGTGTATGGAAAACATGCAGGTGGGCTTAGCAATTTGTTTTTCCCCTTTCTGTGTGGATCAGGGGCAAGGGGTTTTTGTTGCTCCAGGAACTGCTGTAGCTCAGGGCCCAGGGCCAGAATGAATGGCATTTTTTTGCACTCACCTTTTGGTTAGCTTGAGGGATTGGCTTAAGGTGTTCCTGCCTGTTTTCAGAGTTCCAAGGAGTGCCAACAATCACAGATCTGTCTTCCAAATTTGTTGTGGGGCGGGGGGAGGATTGGATTGGGAAGTAGAATTGGTGCTGTGCAGAAGCGCTGTAAAATTGAGGTAGTTTACTCAAGCACTCTGCAGCCCATCACCGTGAGATACCTAGCTATGCAGAGTATTATTTTATGCATATGATCCTTGTAAACAGCTGCATTCCAGGTGCCACCTCCCTCCTGTCTCAGAGGTTGCACACAGAAATAGATGAGCTTATGAGGCATAATTGTTAAATCTGAGCCAACTGCAGGATGTAAGAATATTGCTTGCACAGGAAAAGAGAAAACTGTTCCCGTAGGTGGATCTTAGTTTTGGCCAGGTTATGACAACTCCATGGTAGCCGGATGCAGTGTTTAGTACACTCTATTAATTGCTTTTAGTGTTATGATGTAGGATGTAGTAGCTGTCGACAAGCCCCAGATTCAGATCTAAGATCAACCACGTGCTCACTGCTTAGCCTTAGGCAAGGTGCCCCCATTCAGCTTTCACCAGCCCTCTATAATCATTAGGGTGGTGCAGCAGTCCACATTCAAAGGTCTACACTGAGTTTTGAATATACATAGCACTTGTGGCAAACACCTTTTCCTAGAAATTCCTAGATTTTGCTAAAATTGGTATGAATCTAATAAATAATGATAAATAGGGTGTGTGAGAGCAAGAATACTGGTGGTATTGTTATTTATTTGTTTGTTTGTTTTTCAAATTTATATACACCACCCATCTCACTATACAAGTGACTCTAGGTGGCATTACAAGTAAAAAAACTATAAAATCTTAGTAAAAATGTATAGGTTAAAAACTACAAAAGATACAGTTAAAACTAAAAAGTTAAAAGTATAGTGCAACTAAAAAGGCGGAGAGAGCATCCTCAGGTTACCAACTACCCCCAGTGCTGCAAACCCCCGTGGAACCCCATGCAAGTTAGCAGAGCCAGGTTGTACACTAGTGGGAGGTGGGATAGATCTAAAAATGGGAGGAACTCCTTTCTCCATTTTTATGATAACCCAGCAGGCTATCAAGAGAGGTGTAGCAGTACAGCTGAGCCTATAACACGGGAGGATGGAGATCTCAAATCTTCTCTCCTAGGATCCTCATATCCTGACCCCACCTCCTGCTATATGTAGTGGCTGGGCAGTTCCCATTAATACTATCTACCTTCCAAGCAATACCTTATTGACATCCTCCCAGTCACCACCTATGCTGTCTTGCTGGCAATAGCAATCAGGAAAAAATTAAATAAATTCTATAATACAACCTCCTGCTAGAGGGTAGAGGGAATGGCCTTGAGGGATAGGAGGAAGAGACGCTACCAAGGCAATGGTCAGATAAAAGAGGTCTGAGTTTGGAGCAAGAATATAGTGTGAGTAAATATCTCAGACAAGCCCATTCTTAGTTCTCAAGAACATAAACGGAGAGAGGGGGTAGGTGTATTCAGTTTTGCAAGATTCTGTTACTATAGCTTTACAGTAAAGGTGTATTGACCTACATGATGTTAGTTTCCTAGTCTGATCTACCTTGAAGGGCTGAGACTGGCTTTGTAGTGTAGAGGCAGGAGACTAGGAATTTCAGCCCTTCTTTCTTCCATTTGGAAAATAGACTAATCTCACAAGAGATAAACAGAATATTACTTTATTGACAAGAGGTCAAGATAAGATAATAAGGTACAGGTAGTCCTTGTTTAATGACCACTCATTCAGCAACCATTCAAAGTTGCGACAGCACTGAATGAGGAGGACTCAAGTCTGGTCCTTGTAGTTGTGGCCATTGCAGCATCCCATGATCATATAATTGCAATTCAGGCGCTTGGCAACCAGCATGCAATTACAATGTCACAGTGTCCTGTGGTCACATGACATTCACTGCCGGCTTCCGACAAGCAAAGTCAATGGGGAAGCTGGCAGGAGGTCACAAATGACAATCATGTGAACATGGGCTGCTGTGACCGTGTGGTATTTACCTAACGACAGCAACTGAGACTGGCAGAATTGCTGTGTAACTTGGTGTGGTCATGTGATATTGCATTTTACGACCGTGTCGCTTAGCAACAGAGTTCCCAGTCCCAATTACCATTGATAAGTGAGGACTACCTGTATACAAAGCTCTGTCTGCTATAAAAACGCTATTTCCTTGACCAAAAAAGAAGTTTGCTGGATGAAGTTCTGTGCTCTCCAGCAGACAAAGCAGAAATGGCCCAGAGGCTTACAGTCAGATAGGACAATTCACTTTTTTCCAGAAGCTCAAGGAGGCTTACAAGGGAAGAGGATTCCATTGAACTTCCATAATGGTAACCAAAGGTTGGTCTGAAAGAGTTTTGGTGCCAAAGTCACCTGTGAGTTTCTATAGCTGAGAATGGAGTTGACCATAGGTTTCCCTGGTTCTAATCTAATTAGGCATATTTGGTTGATCACAAGCCCTTTAAAATGAATTAGTTTAAGAGATATTGACTGAGGTCACAGATTGCACTAAACCATTATGTGGATTGCTCATTAAACATCATTGGAAGGTAGGAAAGTGTTTTAAGTTTTGACCCAGAACCACATGAGAAACTAATGCTGAAGAATCCAAATTTGAAGATAGAGAGGCAGATCTTCTATTTGGATGTCTGGGCCAAACAAGGGATAAATATCTTAAGTCAGTTGATTTTTAATAGTTGTTTTAAATATTTTGAGAGATTGCCTTCTGAATATGATTTACCCATAACATCTACTTGGCAGTATATATCATTGAAACATGTACTGACAAAGCAGCATGGCCCAGATGCTTTTAGTAGCTTCAGAAGTACCTGGAGTCTTGAGATGCTTAAGAGGTGCAGCGCTTAAAGTGAAGCCAACAATTCAGTTTTATATGGAATTTAAAAAATAGAAGGAAGGTTAGCTGTAGTTACATATCTGTACTGTGGAACAAAGAATTGGAATATCCAATCTTGGAAAAATCAAAGGGTCTAGGTTTTAAAAAATGTAAAACATACTTCTTAGGATTTAAGAATTAAGGTAATTCAGCAGAACGTATTATTTTATGTCTACTGGATTCCTCAAATAATGTTTTTAAAAGGTTGGACATCAGATTTTTTAAATGTTGGCACTGTAAGTATTTTTCAACATCATTTTGGAAAGAAATGGGATGTAAATGAGTTGTTTATTTATATTCCTAAAATAGGGAATTTGTTGTTTTATGAAGACTTTTGGCTGTACCCTAAGCCTAGGGCTTGGCAAACTTACATAAATTGAATAAAACTTATCATCTTGATATTAAGGAATGGATTCAATATATGTTACCTATTTTTTAAAAGCCTTTTTATTCTGAAAATGAGAAGTTGAACAAATATATTTCTATATGGTCTAGATTTAATGATAAATTTAAGGATTGAATTAATCCCATACCAACATTAAATGGATATTACATATTTGGATCTTTTTTAATTAACTCTTTTTATGTTCTGTTCTGGTACATTTAGTTTATTTTCATCATTATGCTGCATATAGGGTTTATGTAACTAAATAGCCACTATTGTACCCTTTTTTGTTGATGGTGCCCTTGTTTGTGTTTCACTATTTTATTATAATTTTTTTTTTTTGCTTAAAAATATCTAAATTTCATAACCTAAAGTTGAGCTTAATTCAGCAGAGGCTTTACCTTTAATACTGATTGCAATTCTGTTCTGACTTTTCTTTCTCCCACTGTTCCAGTCTCCATGGGGGCTTGTCAGGGGAACTTCAGTGATCTCTCTGGCGTGATCTACTCTCCGCAGTTCCCAGATGACTACGAAGCCAACAGCAACTGCAGCTGGGTCCTTTACCCTGCAGGTTGTGATTCTGTAGAGCTCAGCTTCCGGATCTTTGATGTGCATGATCCAAACGACCGCCTGGAGGTGCGGGATGGACACAGTGACCTCTTACTGGCCCAGTTTGATGGGCGCCGAAGGCCAGGAGCACCTCTGCTCTTCCCCACGGACTACCTTTTCCTCTCCTTCCAATCAGACCAGTTTCTGCAAGCCCAAGGCTTTGCCATCTTGTATCGAGGTACTCACTGAATTTTGGCTTCCTTGATTGGTGCTGTTACCTCACTAAAATGTTAGAGGAAAGTTCTAAACCTTATTGTGATGTTCCACAGGAGCTTTCTCTCTCTCTCCGCTTCTGTCTCCCGAGTGGGCTCGCTTACAGAGGGAGACACTCAGCAAGATGAATAAGGTCAACTTTTCAGGCAATATAATGACAGATGCCAGCTGTCTTTGACCTGCAAGGTGGTGGATAAATGCTTGTACTAGAAGCATCTTACCCTTGTACTCTGGGCTCAATCCAATGCCTGTAATCTCTTTCCCTGGGGCTCAGTTTCTCTAATTAGTAGATCCTGGATCCAAATGTGTAAGAAAAGGAGTATAGATGTTCTCTCTTGGAACATCTTTCAGGATCCCTTGAGAAACCTATTACCCATGCTTACTGCTATCTGGCCAAAGCACCTTTAATATGAAAAACGCACCTTCCCATATCCCCAAAGGGTTAATTATAGGCCAGTTTCTCTTGACATCCCTTTGAATCTTTCTGTAGCCCCAGACCAGTAATCTGGCTGTGTCACCAGAGATCTCTTTAACAGAGCTGAATTTGCGAGACTGGGAGGCACCATTGTTCCAGGCTCCCACAAGGTTCAGTTCAATCTTTGAAATGATTGGTTGGATCAGTACTTTTCATTTGGGTGGTATGTTAAAATATAACTCCACGTATTCCCATTTATGGGGTCACTGATTTCAACAGGGAAGAGAAGCGAAAGGAGAAAAAATACATTGGTATACCATGCATTGAGAAAAAAGGGTCAGGTGAACATTTTGCTTTTGAGCTTCCCAGAATCTTAAAGAGACCTTGATCTGTCTCCTTTTGCATGTGAAGTTTTTGTTTGGTTGGCTGATTTAAATTCTTGTATTTTATCCAGCCTTCCTCTAAAGCCGCAGTCCACCACTTCCACTGACTGAAAAATGGGTCTCAAAAGAGTTGCTAATGAACTGCATTTGTTGCATCTGCACAACTTGCCTCTACTACAACTCTCATCATGGCTACACACACACACACACACACACACACACACACACAGAGCCAATGCAATAGTATATGGTAATGAAAGGCTAAATTTTAATAAATAATTGTTCTAACTGTGCCAGGGTTACATTCAGAACAACTGTATGTTCATGCCAAATCAATGTGGCAAAATTGGTGAGGCTGGTGTTACTATTTATCATATCAGGAAAGTTGGGAGAAACAAGTTTGAGAGTTTAGTAAGAAGTTATGTTGAAAATCCACTGTAAAATCCTTCAAGATTCTGATTTCCATCCAGGAGTGAAAGCTTCCTCGGTCAACTTACGGACCCTTCCAGGTGATGGATCCCGTCTGGTCCCAACCTCTTCTGATTGGCTGAACTCCACCTGGACCTACAGTTCCAATGACTCTGCCATTGGGGTAGGAGGTAAAGGACTAGACCTGGGGTGGGTTTATTCCATGAAGCTGTCAAATGTTGTAGCTTGACTGGTTGGCTCTAGGCAAAACAGATTCTTTGACACTGTAGTTTTGCCCTGGACCAAAGAGACTATGGAGCCAGCTGTATATTGCATTCTGGTTACGCTTGCTGAGAGAACCAGGGTATCATTAAAAAAAAAAAAAATTGGAAGAGGAGAATTCAGAGCAGAGAATACCATTTGCAAGAAGAAATGTACTTAATCCTTTTTTTCATCTACTATTTCTTTCTTCTAAGTCTAGGGTGGGCCTGGGCATGCATCCCCAGCTTCAATTTTTTAGGAGAATCCCCAGATCACAGTGCTTAAAATTGCCCCATAACCTTCTGCCTGGTTTTGGTCCCAAAATATATATAATAGATGAGGCATATCATGCACCTCTTTTGCATTTTTTAAATCCTTCCAGACCTGAAAAAATATAAAGGGGGTTTCAGTCTCATCTCTGGTGATAGTATACAGTCCTTGTTATATATACCTCCTCTATCCTTCAGGAGCAGAAAGAAAATTAAGGGCTGTCTACAGCTAAAAATGTTGCCTGTGCATCTTCTAAGTAGAACAGTTTTTCAGCATCTTCTCCCACAGACATAATATTCAGGTGGATATTTTCAAGGGTAATAATTTGGAATAGAGCAATAGGTATGGATGGAAAGCAATTCCCCAACCTGCTGCCCTCATTTATTCTTTGCAGAATTTCTCTTTCCCAGAAACAGTTTCTGACTGAAACAAAGAAACAACCACCAGGATGCTCTAAAACATATTCTAAAATGATCTAAAACGTATTTTTCAAATGGATAATAGGGACATTGAAGGCACGGGATCTTTTCACATTTCTATACAAACTGTTCTTTGTTCTGCAGATTATGAATTGAAACAGGGCTGTCCATTTCCTGATTGCCACGCATTTGGAATGTGTATTTTTGAAATGAATTTATAAAGGGATATTTGAAAGAAAATATGTCTTTAAGTATCTAGTGCTCTGTAAAATTGGATGCAGGTTAAGCAAAAAAAATGCAGAAATGGGATGCAGTGGTTGTAAACAGGTAATATTATCATCGAGAAGAAACAGATTGATATGCACACCTTTAATGTGTAGCTCAGCTTTTCCTAATGTGGGCTCTCCAGATGTGCTGGCACTGCAACTCATAATTCCTAGACAGCCTGGTCAACTTGAGGAAGGATGAAACTGGGGTATCACAGTCTTGCAATCAACCACTAGAGGTTACCTCTTCCTCTCATTCTGATATCATACTCTTTGTACTCCAAACTGGGTGAATGAACACAAAGGATCCTAGCAGACGACCCCTTATTTGGAACAAGACTTTGAATCTCATGTATGGAAAAGGAACAAAAGCAAGATAAATCAGAACCCTATGCCAGAAAACTGGGCATTGTGATCCATACAGTATGACAGTTAGCCAGTTTGTAGATATATACTTATTTAGCACATCTTTTTCTGCTGTCCTTATGGGAATGGGAAAGGTGGTTTTGAAAACTCCCTTTTTGGCTTCTGTTCAGCCTCTGCCTTACCGACTTCAGTTTTGCTAGGTATTGCTCCGCCAGTTTCAAATCTATTTGTTAAGCCAGAGGGACTAAGAAGAGCGCACAAAGCTGAAGCCAAATTTCTCAGCTTGGCATATGTAGTTCCATGACGCAGTCAAAGAAGAATAGAATGCACATTGTCAATAGAAGGGGGCCTTCCTTTGCCTACATATCTGGTTGACTTGTGTTCATGCAAACCTGCGTGTGTATATATACATACCATACACAGAAGTATACTGACTCACACACATTTTCATGGCGAGTATCTCCACTTTTGATGTTTGTGCCATGTTCCTAAGAACATGGACATCAATAAATCATTCCTCTTGTTTGTCAGGCTATCTAAGACTTTATATAATTGGTTGCCATCTTCTAACCTTCTGTCTCCTCCAGAGTAATGAGGCTGTTTTGCTGCTCTGTGTTCCCTACACCATCTGGAAGATGTTGGTATTATTCAGTATATTAAATATGGCACCACCTAGTGGCAGAGGCTTTGCAATTATAGAGAGGCTTGAAAGGGGCTTTAAAACCATCCCAGTTAGGCCAAAGTGAACATGGCTTGGAGTTCTATGATCCCTTCTTAATTTTTTAGTGGCAGGCAATTATGGCACTTGAAGTCCAATATGTATGGAGGGCACCAGGTTGAGGAAGGCTGTAGTAGTGTTTGGCATGATGGTTGATTAACTCCTTGCTTAATACTTCAACATTCGTTGAACACCCATTGATCTCTTCTGTCTTTGTAACACAGCTTGGGTGATGTATACGGCCACAGGGACCTTCATCTTAGCCATCATCCTTGTCTCGTATCATTTGCGCAAGAGGTAGGTTCAAGCTGACTGGGAGATGTTGTGTACTGTTCTAATTTCTTGGAGGCTTGGAAGTCCAGGGACTGATCAGTGCTGGATACAAGGAGCCGTAACTTCCCTTCCTTTTTTGCAAGATGAGAGAATAAATTTGGGGGAAAAGTTGGTTCAGGCCAAGAGAGTGGAAAGGTGTGCGGAGGCTCTCTGGGAACAGGCAAACTCCCTGAGCCTCATGGAAGAAGAGTTGTCATCAAGCAGAGGCAAGCAATAATGACTAGAGTCATTCATAGAGGAGAGAGAGAGAGAGAACAACATCACAGAATAACCATTAGCAGCATGGACACCCATGGACACAGGGGTGGTGAAGGGACCATTTGTGTGATCAAGTATATATGATCATTTGGGAGTCATCAGTTTGTTTACAGACACCACTGGCTATCAAGAAAGTTGTTTCATATATATGGAAAAAAGGGGTAGTGCATTGGTGGCCTCCAGGTATTGCTAAACTACAATTCTTAGTAGATCAGGCAGCATGGCCAGCGGTTATAATTCAGCAACATTTGAAGGGTCATATATTCCATATTGCAGTTTTAAAAGAAAGACTAAATTTTACACTGTGCTGTATTCTAAAATAATAATGTGGAGATGTCAGAAGCTAATAGGCACACTGGGTTTTGCCCCTTTAGACTTACACTAGGAAATGTTTCTGTGTGATACATTCATGTAAGTTACTCTGGAATCTTGTTGATGCTGTTGCTATAGGTGTGTCCAATCCAAATTTAGTCTTTCAAGAACAAATTTTTAGCTGTGCAATCATGTTGCCTCCTTCATGGAGTTTTATGCATGTAAACATGATTGCTTCTTTTTGTAATCTTCCAATATTTTCTCACTGCTGCTGTCATTTTCTGATTATGCCTACCAAAAACGAACATAATACAACAAAAGCCTTGCTAAGGAGAAAAGGACTGAACAACTGCACAATATATTTGATTGATAGAATTTGGAGCCCTCCGTTTAGAAGCATTCTTTGTCAATTAGAGCAGAAATGTGCAAATCAATTGGTTCCACTGATTTAATTTAGCTTCATCTAAATTGGGTCCATTATCCTCCTCCTCCTCCTGGTATATATTGTCCTGATTACAGATTTGTATTTATGGCTTGGCCTGATGGGAGTGGTAGTCCAAGCATTATGGGGAAGCCTGTGTTAAAGTGTGAATGGTATGCCTCTAATGATGGGCAACCAACGTATTCCCAGGACCTTTCCCCGTTACTGTCCACCCGTTCTTCCTTGAGTCAGCACATAGCAGTGCCAACATTAACTGCCCCCAGGGCCATTCCCTCAACTGCCTCTGCAATCTACTGTCTTGACTGCATCTGTCCAAAGCCACATTTTGATTTGTGAATGGGGCAATTGTTACAGGCAAGGTGATAGGCTTTCTCCATTTGTTGCCCTCCCCTTTGAATATGTGACCAAGGGGCTGGGAGATCACCTAGCAAGATGGTGGGTGCAGCAGTGCAAACGAACCCCATCCCTTTGTACGCATGTGTACAAAAGTGGGGAAGCTTTGATTGTGAGGCCACAACGGCCATCTTGCCTCTTTTGACCCTCCCCTGCAGAAGCTGTGTGCAAGATTCAGCTTGTCTTCTGTAGGCTGGGTTCTTTTGCCCCACTCCATTTGGGCATCTCCCAAGTTAAAATAATGGGAAATGAATGAATGAATGAATGAATGAATGAGAAAGACAGACAGACAGACAGACAGACAGACAGACAAACAGAGACAGACACCAAGACAGAAATTGTCTCAGGGGCGAAACTGCAGGTAGCGCTGTCCTGTTGAGAAAAGATCTGAAACAGACTAGTTGCTGAGCAACCTCCACCTTCAGTGGAGAGGGGAGATGATTAAAACTGACAAATACAGGGAAACTAGCAAATAAACAACAGAAGCCCAGTTCAACATCCTTCCTTCTTCTCTGTATGAGGGAAAACAAGACTGCTGTATGCTAAGATAAAGGCGCATTTCAGAATACTGCTAAAACAGGCTGGTATAAACATACTCTCCCTTCTTCCTCCTAGAAAATACTGGAAGGTGACTCTCCTTTGCTCTCCATTTTTGGTGTCAGCCACAGATAGGGTTGTGAGGAGGTAATGGGTAGGAAAGAAGTTCAAGAATCAAAGTACTAATGGAAAGGACACAAGAGGCTGAGATGGAGGATGACTAGTGACCAGAGGGGAGGGGCCAAGCCAGCATCTCCCCAAACTCCTCTGATCACATCAGCAGCAGGTCAATTGACCTTATCTCCAAGATAATGGATGACCAGGAACTACCAGTTTTACACATCTTGAAGCTGTGATGGAATCCTGTTGGCTTAAAGGGAAAAAGATAGCTAAAGACAATTTAGAACTGTACAGGTGGTCCTCATTTAGTGACCACAATTGGGACCGGGAACTTGGTCGCTAAGTGAAACCACAACTGTGCTTATGATCTTACTTCAGCTTTCCTTTGCTTTACAGACCTGCAAAGGTCGTAAATGCAGGGACTGGTCACATTACTTTTTCATCACCATCGTAACTATGAATGGTTGCTAAACAAGGCAGTTGCTAAATGAGTACTACCTGTATCACCAACGGGCTGGGAACAAGTTGAAAATTGATGTTGCCAGAGCATGATTGTGCTGTTGTAAAGTGCAATGAGTAGCATTAGTCAGAATGCGTGGCTACTGCTGATGTCTTGCTACCTGAGTCACCTGGCCACATCACCTATTTCTCTCTCTTTTCCAGGACCTGCCTTTTTGTGCAAAAGAAGACGGGGAATTCTTTAGTCCCATTCTCCTCCAAAGGGCCACGGAACCGCTGCCAGTGTCTCGGGGGTGAGGCATGGGCTGTAGCCTACCGACATACCCGTGTGGTGATCTGCACCACACGTGGGGCCCCCCATCACCGTCCTCTGCACAATGGGGGTGGAGTTGCTGGAGGAGATGATGAGACGTCCTCCGATTGCTCGTGCCTGTGCCACAGCTATGAGAACCTTTCTTCCACCAACCAGTCCTCTCTCAAATCTCTCATCTCCACCATCTGAGGAGCTCAGACCCTGCAGTTTGTGACTTTTACTGCCAGACAATTAAGGCGGACCTTCCTTGGTTCTTTAGGGACAAAAAGACTGGGGCCTTACAGTGTTTAGCCACTCAAGATGGGAGGCAGTGGCTCTATGACATAGTGGAAGTCCAAGCTTTGAGGCTGAGAACCACATTCCAAAAAACCACAGGTCACTTGGTAGCAAGGTGCATGATGGTATTCCCTACATCACAGCTTTCTTGAGGCAGGAAAAGCCTGAGGGAGTGGAGATCTTCTTATCATGTCTCCTTGGGGAAGACACACAGGCCTAATTTAATGTTAAAGCAGTCTTTATGGCACTGGAATTTTGTAAACAGGTCCTGTTGGACAAAGAGCACTGGTAGAAATCCCCATCATAGCAGGAACTGGTGCCCCATGGCATTATGGGAAAATGTAGGCCTGTGTGATAAGATACCTGTTCTTTATAATTGATGGAAGGGGGGAAACTTGGGAAAGGATGGAGGCCTGGGAATAGTAATCATGGTGGCTACATCTCCAGAAAGGCAGGAGATGGGGGTCAAAAGCTTGATTCCACATGGAGGGCAATGAATTTTTGGACACTGACTAGGGAAAACGGTTCTCATGTGCTGGATATATCACTGGGGAGGCATTTAGCTGCAAACAGAGCCTGAAGACCTTGGGACACTTGGAAACATTATTCACTTGGCTTCAGGGAATTTTGTAGATATACCAAAGAATGAGGAAAAGGAAAACTAGCTGTCCTGTGTTCCAAGGTACAGTATGGGTTTTGGAACTCTAAGCCTTCATTAAATTATTTTCATATTGGCAAGGATGCTTCTGTCTTATCGTCTGAAGTCATCAGCTCTGTTGGGTTGTGGTTCAGAGCTTGATCGATTTTCTGCTTTCCTGAACTGGGTAGGAGATACACTGGATTATCCATTCTCCACTGAATATGACTCATTTCTCTGTGCGTTCTGCCATTAGCAATGGGGAACTGAGAGATCTTGAACAAGAGCACAGAAGCTGGAAGAGGGTGGGGAACCTTGCTGCTTTCCTCTGACTTTCAGCAATCCTGTTTCGGATTCCTGGTTTCCTACTGATTAACTGGACCTGCAGCGTGTTTGGGTTGTCCCTAAAACTCTATGAGCCCTACAGCTGTACCCCTGGCTTGGGCTGGGTGTGCATCCATGCTGTTCTTCCCCGAAAAGGTACAGAATATAGGGTGGCAACCAAAACCATTAGGGGCCTTGAGCAATTCCCCAATGAGGATTTTCACAATGTTTGGGATGAATTTAATGAGGAGAAGGTGAGCAAGAGAGCTAATGACAAAGTTGTATAAAATTTTGCATGGAATGGATACTCCTCAATAGTAGAACATGAGTACATGCAGTGAAGCTGAACAGGGGGGTGTCAAAGGGCAGGTAAAAGTACTTCATGTCATATAGCAGAGCCTAACTAGTGGGAACGGGATCTTCTGCATGCAAACTGTTCTTTTATCGAGTCACAGAGTACCATTGGTGGTGGTGTGGGGGGAGTCGGTGGCTGTCAGCAGTTCTACAGTGTGCCAAATTCTTTGGTATTCCTTGCCTGGTCATAATGGCTGCCAGCACAGCAGACTTTAAAAGAAGGGGACAGAGCAATCTGCTATTGGTCTCATCTCCTGTTTGGGGTACCCGGTGGCATCTGGTTAGCCACAGTGTGAAACAGGTTGCAGGGCAACTCTGCCATTGATTTAATCCAGTGTTTCTCAAACTTGGCAACTTTTAGATGAGTGGACTTCAACTTCCATGGTGGCTGGGGAATTCTAGGAGTTGAAGCCCACACATCTTAAAGTTGTCAAGTTTGAATAACACTGAACTAACCTATCAGGTTTTTAATAATATACTTGACCTATCTTCAGGAGGAAGCAAGGGAGGACCTTATTCTTTCAAAATCTATGAAAATCAACCTTTTGGCGTGTGAATCCATTTTACTGGCTCGTGTAATTCTGCAGCTGGGAATGGGGTGTGGGTGGGAATCTGCTCCAGCTTTTATTGGCTTAAAAACAACATCCCCTAGACTTTCCCAACCCTGGTGCCCTCCAAATGATGATGTTGTTAAATACTTTCCCCAATACAATACAAATCAGACAAACACAGCAGTTACAAAAATGTATTACTATAAAATTAGTTGATAACTTAACAGACAAACCTGTAAAGCAAGATTAAGCGAAACTAAGAGTTACAATCCTAGATCTTCTGGAGCACACCAGGTTTGGAAAGACTGATTTAAAGGATTTGTTTGAAGGAGCATCCTTTGTGCATTGCAGGGAGGGAACAGTGTTAATTAGGGAACATCACTCTGTGTGTGTGTGTGTGTGTGTGTGATTCTTCATAAACAGAATGTATGGAATGTTTCAGTTCCAATCATTTTAATTGCAGGATCTACAGCCTTGTTTACATACATGCCTTTTGTCAGTAATAGGCACAAGAGCCCAGTCTCTGGAATACTTCAATGGCTTGCAAGAAGACATGAGTCCAGACATTTCTGAGACCTGCAGAGAACTGTGTGCTTCTTTGTCTAAAGACCACCTCAAATCCCTTTATATATTTTGACTGTTGTTATAGTTATGCTGTGGCCACGACTAAATCTAAACATAAGACCGTGACTCCGGGAGCTGTTTTCAGCTGTAGGGCTCAGCCATCAAATATGTGAAACAATAAAGAGTGCCTCTGAACATACGTAAAGTGCTTTCCTTCACCAATTGGTAACTACATCAGCTGCCTGGGCCAGAATTGTAAGGCAGGGGCTGGCAAATTTGTCTCTGATGGGTCCCACCCAATGTAGGTTGGCTCTCAATCTTAGGATCATTTTGTGGCAGCTGGAGATGATTACAAGCCACCATTTCAAATTTCCTGGAAGGATGCTGGACTGGGCATTCTAGGAAATGTTGATATCAGCCCATCTGACCGTTTCAAATACCGAACCGTGCCGGGAAGGGGCCTGTTTCCACAAATGGGACCTGGGTTAAATACCCCATTACTTCTCCGTAAGCTTTTTTTTAGGTTTTGCTGGATCTCCAGGCCCTTATTTTAGAAACATTTACTACAGAGCCTACATTCACATATATTTGGTATTTGTTCTGTCTTTTCAATGAATTGAGCCCATATCTGAAACCTTATCAGGCCAACCTCTCTTCCATCCTACTGTATACATAATTGACATTTGTTTAAGATCAATTATTTATTATGAAATAATTGTGCCTCGTGTATATTAAGGGAAAGCAAGTATCCATTAAAATTAATTGCATGTACCCAGATACAGACATAGTTTGAAAGTATAGATTGGTTTATTTAATGAAACACATTCAGAAGCGAGCTGTGTATAAGACAGTACATTTTTTAAAAATGTTCCTACTGAAATTAAAATTGTCTTCTTTCCTGGAGGAGGATAGAGTCTACCACACACAAGGAAAACAGTCATCTTGCTGATACCAGCGATTGGGTGATAGTGTACAGTAACACAAGCAGCTGAAGAATCCCAGAAGTCCCAGAAAGACATTATCCGGTGTGCAATTGGAGGAACAGCCATTTGACCTTCTTTGACCTTTGGCCAGGGAGTGGAGAAGCTGATGCCCCTTTACATCCCCTGCAAGTTCCTGAAAGCTGTTTACAAACCCCATTTAGTGCGATCAATAGAGAGGAAAAGAGGACTTGATTTACCCTCCACTGAGAATCGCTTGCAAAACCAACAAATTTGGGTTTAGCAAGTTTCATAGCCTGCCAATCCCTCAATTCCATATTCTTATGCACACAGAGGTTATACCAGAAGAAAGCAGAATTGCATATATTGGATTAATGGAATGCTAACAGTAGTGAATATATTGCAGTTATGCCTTTCTCTTAGTTACCTCAGACTTTCTCAGTAATAGCCCAACAGGTTGTGTCTGAAGTGTGCCTCTGCTTGGCTCGCCTCTCATTTAGAATGGCCCCGAAGCCTATTTTATTTCAGTGGGCCTTTGAACCATAATTTGGTTGTAGGCAACCACTGATGGTTTCCATGATTATTTCTAATATTAATGCTACATTACACTTTTATTTGTTCTGCACTACCTTGTTGTGCACCACCCAGAGCATAAAAATCTGGTGGGGGGAAAGGGGGTGGAATAGAGGACCAATTATGATATATGTGTACGGATTACTTGTGTATTTGGATTGGATGTGTACTTGGGTTACTTGTGTATTTGGATTGGATGCTGAGACAGAGGTACAAAAGGCCAGGGTTTGCATAATGCATACTTCATCGTTTTTGGGGTGAGCAGATACTTATGGCCCAGACTTATGACTGGGGCAGCGTACACTCCATTGGGCAGGATTCAAAACGGATACAATAAAGAATAAAGAAATAAATTGTTTCACACAGATAGGAGTAATATAGCGCATTCCTCATGAATGTGGACATTTTCTGGGTGAATGGAGAAAGAATCTGGACCTTGTTTCATAAATTGTTACCCATCAAGAGAAAGTGAAGGAACGCAATTCCAAACTGCATCAATCTTGTATCAGTATCCCCATCCTGTCTTCCGTATATGAGGAGAATCTTCTATATGATTTGAATTCCCTCTCTCCATAAGGGCAAAACAACTTACAGACTGGATGTTTCTTGTTCAAAGTGCATTTCGGCCACACACCCGCTCTGGTGTCAGAGGAACCACTCTCAAGCAGTCAGCAATTGGGGGAAAATAATATGCAGCTAGACTAACACACAGGGCTGTTGTGAAGATTATTGAGGCCTGACCTTTTCTGAGTTTGATAGCTAAGCAAGATGGTTAGGATTTGGAATTGCAGGGCTGTGACATCGCAGAAGAAAGCAGTATCACACCGGTTCCATCTTGTTGCAAAGAAAACTGCCTGTCTGAGTTTAGCTCAGCTCTTAACATATTTTGGCATTTTTAAAAGCAAAAATAAACCTAAGCTAGGGGGAAAGTTCTATTCACCTATACTGAGGAACCCTTTTATAGAGTCACTCAGTCCCCCAGATAGTCTGCAGGCTGTGAAACTCGAGCAGTTTCATTATGATGAACCATTTGGAAACTTGCAGGTGCTTTTGTCATCTCGAACTGGCTTGTTTATGGCATTATTTTAAAATGGGTTTGGGGAAAATCTACAGGAGAAAAGGTGTTATACAACCACTTTAAAAATTAAATACAGTTTATCATATAAAGACGAGGAAGAGTCATCATAGTAATGCACCTCCTTTTACGTTGTAATAGAAATATGATGTAAAATAGATCAATGAGAGAAATCTTCTTTCAAGAAGGTTGTAGGGCTGCTCTTGAGGCGCCTGCGATTAACCGACTACGGTATTTTCCGATTAATTAGGATTCAGAGTCAAAAGGTGTTAGCCTTACACACCCTTCAGCCTTTGGGGGGCGTCTTTTGCCTGCTTCGGGCCATCTGCCGCGCGCGCCGCGCTACCCAATCACAGACCTCTCTGGGAGGAGACTAAGGGCGTGTCTCAATGCTTATGCAAAAAGCTGACGCTTATTAACAGCGGGCACTGATGGGAGGAGGGCCTACGGTTATGCTAATAATAGAGCGCTATAGTTTTGTCCCGGGCGGTTGATAGGCTCTCAAAATAGAATAGGTGTGGTTTGCATATCTACATCCTAGTATTAAGCAGCGCACAGAATCCTGGTTTGGACAAGTCCTGTGCACACCGAACTGCGGTGCAGAGATTATGCAAATGAGACCAGGGCTGTGGGCGGGGTTTGCGTGAGCGTATGCAAATCGGGAAGGGCAGGGCGCGTTGCCTGCAAGAGGCGCGGGCAAAGGCGGCGGCCGACACCCGTATCTATTATGCTAATGAGGTCGGTGGGCGGGGCAGAATTGTGAGCTCAGGCTGCGGAGGGGAAAGAGAGCGGGGGGAAGCCCAAGGAGGAGTCCCCGCCTGCAGCGGCCCCATCAGCAACGGCAGAAGCAGGAGGAAGGAGAGCTGGAAGGATGCAGAACCCGGGGAGAAGCTGACCCTGGGGGGGGAGCCCGGCCATGGCCTTCCTGGGGGGAGCCCGGCTCCTGGACTGGGCCAGCTCCCCCCCTCATTTGCAATTCAACCGCTTCGTGCTAACGGGCTACCGGCCGGTCAGCTCCGGGTCCGGTTGTCTCCGCAGCCTCTTCTACTTGCACAACGAGCTGGGCAACATCTATACCCACGGTGAGATGCGGCAGACGCTCCGGCGATCCATTCTTCCTCCCCCTGCCTTCTCTCCCCGCCGCTTCCGGGCTCCGGTGTGCCCCGATCTCCATGCCCGCCCGGCAGGGCCGTCCCCGCGATGGCCCCGGCCGCCACCCGCGCTTCTGCCCACCCAGAGAACCCGGGAAGTGCCCGGGGCATCGGGAGGCTTCCCCGCCCGTCCCGCCGCTTTAGCCGGTCCCGCATCCTTGCACGGCTCGTGTGTTCCTACGCCGGCCATCCCACAGAGCCAGTATCCGATCTCCCTCTTTCAGGGCCCGGATAGGTTGTTCCCCACCCGCAAAAGACTAGGAACCATCCCCACGTTCTGCCCCCCCCCCCGCCATCCTCCTCAGATCTGTAGTTCCGCTCAGCGGGATATTGAACTCCACTATATTTGGCCGCCCAGTGGAGCGCAGTACTAGTAGCCACCGAGTCACTAGACTGCTGGCTTAGCTTTCCTGCCCCCGCATCCTCAGGCATACGGCAGCCCCACTGCCAGCCAGCCCCCCTTGAGGAGTTAAGGTACCTGCCTCTTCTCTGCACACAGGCATGTTTTTCTCCAGTCTCCCCAAACTTCGGATTGTGCCCCTCCCTGCCTTGTGGACAAGCGAGGGATTCCTCCTACCAATGGCAAAGGAGGAAAGTTTGCCAGACTTGGGGCAGAGTTGTGCAGGGAGGCGTGATGGTGGAGTTCTGTGTTGTTGTAGCAGCGCCCTGTCTCCTCCCGGCAAGGTTTCTGGGGGAGCCTTGAACTTTGGACTCCATGGGCTTCCCTGAGCAAACAGCTGAGAAGGGCTAAGCTCCTACTTGGCATGCTGGAGGCCTCAGGTTCAGTCCCAGGCATCTTTGGGTGGATTCGTTATCGGCTCCTTTGCCTTCCTGCCCCTTGGTCCATGGCATGTCAGTGTGCACCCTGTCCTGGATTTAATTCCGTAGCTTTCATCCATGACAAAAGAGCCGGAGTGAGGAGCCTGCACTGTTCAAATGTTGCTAAACCATAACTCTGGTCAACGATAAAGTTGCTATGAGTTGTAATTAAGCAGTATCTGGAGGGCTGAAGGATCCCCATTCATGGAAAAGTGAATAGGAATGGGTTGTTTTAGAATTTCCCCTCAGTTCAAGGAAGCAATGAAATCATCACTGATTTCTCTGAATTTTTTTTCCTGGCTTTGCTAGGGGGTACAGATGTTAGGCTAAATGCTCCACCGAGAGCTGGGAGCCTTACAAAGACATCCACAAAGGTGATTAGTCCTCCTCATTTTTTTTTTTATACTACATAGCTACCTGAATTGTTTTGTGGCATATTGATGATACTAAAGGAAAACTGGCCTGGCCTGGCTGTGCCAGAATAGGAGAATGCTCGGGAAGTCAGATAAATAAATGAATAAAGATTGGCAATGAAAAATTCTGACTCTGCAAAAAGTAACATCTGTTCAATAGCCTGTACAACTTTGCAATCTGTTGTAAGTTGAAATACTGTAATTAAAATGTATGGGGAAGGGGAGAACTCAAATGGTAATACGTTTTATTTAATTTATTTCAAATTGAGGAAACAACTCTGTTATATCTGGAACTCTCCTGCTCATTCACTCGAGTCAAGACTGTGTTTCTACCCGTATTCTAATGGGATCCCTTGTACCACTGCTTTGGGACATTTCCTATGCTTGCTGCCAAGTTGCAATTGTAAAAGCAGAGATCCTTGTGAGCAGAGAGGACTGATTTGGGTTGGTGGATCACAAATTAAAGAAATCTGTTTTGGACTGAAGAGTGGGAGAAAAATAGGCATGCATATATACAGCATTATTTGAGCATTCAAAGGACTTTGTGGTGAATGTTTCATTAATTCTTGTAACAACTTTGTAAACTACCCTAATGCTTCATCCCCATATTCCTGATGTTTTTGGAGACTCTTGTGAGTGCTTGACTATGGTCCCTGCTCAGATTTTAGTTATTCCATTGCACTAATTAATTGTGAAAGGAAAACCATGGTTTGCAAGATATTTATTTATTTATAATTTATCTTAGGGCTTAGTCAAGTGCTGGAGTCCTCGTTCTCTTCAAGGAAATGTTGGTGCTTCTTCCTGAAAGTATATACTGTACTATAAAGCCTTGATTTTATGAACCAATTGGGAAAAAGGGTGCCTGTTAGATTTGAATGTATTTAACTACATAATTTGTACACATTTTTAATGTAAATTATGTAATTTATGTAAAAAACTGCACAAACTTTACACAGACTTTATCTATTGTTTAAGAAATGAATGCATATTCAGATTTTGTCTGCTGTGTCCAAAGTACACTGAATGATATGTCCATAAAATCAAGGTTTTACTGTCTAACTTTCATTTTTAAAAAAGGTTCTAATGTTAGAAAGAAAACCATGCAGGCAGAAGTCTACAGCTAATTCTATAAAGAATAAAATCAGTGTATCTTAAAAGATTTGTGTAAGCTGTTTGTAGATATATTCTCTTGTTATCTTCAAACACTTGGTCCTTCTTACTATAAAAGTTGTAGTCTGATTTCAGAACCCACCTTTTAAATTGAGACCCCTCTAGAGCAGTGTTTCTCAACCTTGGCCACTTTAAGATGAGTGGACTTCAACTCCCAGAATTCCCCAGCCAGCCATGTGAAGAAATATCTGTATCCCAAGTGGAGGCAGCTACTATGCTTCAGGAATCGTTTGGTCAACTTGTATATGTGACTTTGCTTTTCATTATGGAAAAGAGGCAGACTGTCAATATACTGCATTTATGCAGTGCAGTACCTAAACTGTTGGACTTGGGGGACCAGGTTCTAGTCCTCCCGCAAAGACAGAAGCCCCCCAGGTCACTTAAAACCAGTCACTATCTCTCAGCCCAACTTAGCTCCACAAGTTTGCTGCGAGAAACATTGGAGGATGGACTGTTGTGTACACCACCTTAAACCCCTTGGGGAAAGGCAGGGAGTTGGATATATTTGTTATTCATAATAAATGAATAAAATAAATTAAGGCAAGTGCCTTCAAGAACTGAACTTTGCAGTCTTCCTTAAACAGCAGCCAGTGAGCTAAGACTATGTTACACCTCTTTAGGAAACTAATGCCTTTCTGTTGTTTAATTATTTCCTGTGAGAAAATGAGAAAGACTGTGTTTCCACCATGGGCAAGTACATTAGTCTGGAATAATAAAGGAGTGAAAAGGGAGTAAGACTAGTTGGGTAATGGAACAAATTGCCCCAGGGCCTTGCAAATTTCCTTTTGCTAGCTGTTCTTGTAAGTCAACAGATGAGCTGGTCTTCCATGTAAGGGCAGCCCTTCCTGGCCTCTTATGCCTAACCAAGGGAGGTGCTTAGCAACATTGTGCAAAGCTACTGCTTACTGTTGCTCATCATGGGCGAGGGAGGAAGCAAAACACTTCCTGCCTCAAGTGACTTTTTTGAGGGAATGGCTTTCTCCATTCTGGCTCCCTCCCAACATGGAGACTATGGTTCCTTTGTCCTCCCCACCCAACCAGATCGCTTGGAGCAGGGTTTCTCAACCTCATCAACTTTAAGGTGTGTGGACTTCAGTTCTGGGAATTCAGGTCTATACATCTTAAAGTTGCTGAGGTTGAGAGACACTGACTTAAAGGGTGCCAGCTTTGGGAAAGTTGGTTTAGAGGTTCTCCATCTTTATAAGTATGGTAGGGGTTCATTCATTTGTTGAATTAATTGATGGATTAAGAGATGTTTGACTTCTATGGCCACCATAATTCCTCTTGGGTATTTTACAAGATTGGGATTGCAAAAGATTCCAATCTACTTGTGGCAAAAAAATCAGGAGTGTGGTAGCACCTTTTCTACCTAACAAAATGTATTAAAAGGCATAAGCTTTTGTGAGCTGCAACACATTTTTTTTAAAAAAACTTGTTAATTGGAAAAGGTGTTACTGGGCTCCTGATTTTTTTTGCCACCGTAGACTAACCAGCTCTCCTATCGTGTCTACAACCTAGTTAGTGTATATTGTTTTACACCAAGAAACAATCATGGGTTGAGGATGAATCCTCTCTGAAACTGTTTCCAGAATTGTCCTTTCCCTTCCTATATACACTTAGTTAAAGTGGATCCATTTCAATGTACTGGAGTCCATGGTATCCCCCCCGCAACCCCCAAGTGTATTTTTCAAGTGTATCTTGATTATCAGAAGGACTAGAAATGTTCAGCAAACCAGAATGTTACAAGTTGATCAACATGCACTCTTCTGGAAACATGGCATATCAATGACTCTCATAGTGTCCTCCTTGAATATTAAGCTTTTCCTCGATGTTCCCGTGCTGGTCAACAAGAGCATTACAATGAGAAAGGGCATTGTTCTCAGTCCGCTGATGTCAAACGAGGCCAGGGAAGAACAAGAAGAAAACAGAGAAGCAGTTATAGTTGCCAAAGTGTGTTGAATGGCAGCGGGAGGAACTCAGCAGTAAACATTTGCTTGGCTTTGAACAATTTATGTAGCAACTTCCAAGGTTCTCAGAAAACAGCCTGAGCAGTGGCCTCTGGAGCAGTATTTTTCAACCTTAGCAACTTTAAGATGGGTGGGCTTCAACTTCCAGAATTCTGGGAGTTGAAGTCCACCCATCGTAAAGCTGCTAAGGTTGAGAAACACTGATATGGAGCCCTGAGGGTGTTGTTTAATGAATCACTGTCCTAAGAGAAGACAAACATTTAGTTTTCTTCCCTCTGCTAAGAAGAAAGGACTGCCCTGGCTTATTACAATAGAGTCCGAGTTCCTAAATGGAGAGACTTCCTTCCACGTTGTTTTCTTTGTCAAGGCAACACCAGCATGTCTGCCAAGGAATCCCTGCACGTTGCAAAGGATCCTGGGAGGGGGAAGCTGTCAGGGGCGCTGGATAATGGTGGACATGCAGCTTTCTCATCCAGCTTATTCCATCCTTCTGAAACCGTCTGCATCTCCGGATTTGTTGGGACGGCCTGCTCCCAGAATTTCAGCCAGCTTGGCCAAAAGGGGGCTGAGAATTCTGGGAGTTGTAGTCCCATTGCAGCTGGAGGGTTCCAGGTTAGGGAAGATGATTCTAAAGAAGGTGGGGGGGGGAGCAGTGCCGGTGCAAAGTTAGAAACGCGTCTGCTGTAATGTTTATGTGCAAATCTAATTCATCCCTCAAAGAAGTGCGTTCGGAAGAATCCCTGAGCCATGAAAGCTCTTTAGTCAGGTGGAACTGCGGGTGGGTGTGTCTGCTTATTTGCTTGTACTGACTTCCCAGGGAAATTACCTTACCGATGCTATTGATTATCTTAGTGTTGCAAGGAAGGAGATCTCTAGGGAGCGGCCTGCACCAGATGCCTGGGGTTGGTTTGGCAACGCCACTTCTTAGGGTTGTGGCCCAAGAATGTCAAAGGAAGAAGCCAGGGTGGGGTCAAAACATTACTTAAGCTAAAAGATTGATCTGATCTAGCATTCTTTTTCTGGTGCCAAAAACTTCTGAGAAACTTTGAAGTAGGACATGTGAATGTTACTCATCTATTATTTGCCCTTAGGCAATTCTCTGAGCTACACTGCCTTTGCACATGGAGGGTCTACTAGGTTTTCTAACTATTAGCCGTTGGTTGTGGGAGACTTTTGCTTGACTTTGACCAGTACTGCAGCCTGCACAATTGTTATTCTTGGTTAAAGAATGGAATATAATGAGCAGGAGTAATTCTCTTTGACGCTTTATAAAGCCACTGGCAGTTAGAATAAACCATGCTATTCTTAGACCACTGTGGTTTGTTTTGTTTTGATTTTTTTTCCTGTGCTGTGCTGTAGCTCCTACCCCAAGGAGCAGATTGGACTAGATGATCTCTGGGCCTTGCTTGTGCCAGTTATCAAATCCTCTAATTGGCTTGTTGTGCAGCTCAGTATACAGGAGTTTAATCTGTCCATGGAGACGTTTCTCTCCAAGTTCAGTCTAGCTTAGTTTTTGTCTCTTGCAGAATTGAGGAGTCCTGCTGGGAGATGAGAAGGAATCATGGTTTAGAGCAGTGTTTCTCAACCTTGGCAACTTTAAGACCGGTGGACTTCACCTCCCAGAATTCCCCAGCCAGCCATGCTTCTGCATTGGCCAAGAAACCCTGTTTAAGCATTTCATGTTCTCTACCCAATACTGAAGGATAAGGACAGGGTATGGTTACCATATTTGAGCTGCAAAAATCAAGATGATCAAGAGATACAGCAAAGAGGCAGCCCTTTTTGTATCTCTTTACTGTCATCTACAGGTCATACAGATTTCCACAGGCCAAATACTTTATGAGAAGCAAAGAGTTACAGATACTACTAGTCTTGACTCTCTTGTTAGCCATACTTGTTTGCTAAAAACGTTGACTTCTAAGATCTGTGAAACAAAGGGCTGAGACACAGGTGTAGGCACCTGGGTATGTGTGTGGCATGAGGCAGGTGACATGACTTATGCACCTGGAAGTAAGTGAAATAACACCTCCAATAACCACCTTAAGAGGTAGCTCCCCCATAAAACCCATTGCCCAAAGTATCAGAGCATGTTTTGCATGTTAAAAGACCCAGATTCAATCCTTTGTTTGCTTCTCTAGTCAGGAGCAACAAAATCTCTGGTCAAAGTAGAGCAGTACTGCTCAGCTTGGGCTCCCTTTGGATGAGTGGGCCAACTTCCAGAATTCCCCAGGTCGCTTAGCATTGCTAAGAATTCTGGGAATTGAAATGCACACATCTGGAGGACATCCAAGTTTGGGAAGGTTAGTGTAGGGGTTCTGCAGAGTCAGGTGGATGTAGGGTCTAATTCTGTAAACATTCATCTCTCATACCAACCCTGTCATGTCAGTTATTCCATGGGCTCACATTGATTTTTGAAGCCAGGGATCAGAAACAGAGGCTGGATGTGCCTCAAGATTTATGAGTCCATGCTTGGAGAAAATTAGCATGTCTTTTTCCATCTACTGTGTGTTTCTTTCTTTTAAAATTGATCTTGCCTCCTGGTGCAAGAAACCTTAGTTGAAGAATTTAAAATTGAATGGACAATTGAGGTCACATCACAACTCTATCTGGGGAAGGGAGGACCAGACAACAAGAGCTGTTGTAAGGGATTGTAAAAATAACCTTGATGAAGGAATGGATGATCCATTAAAGAAGGAAATACAACTACTCCATCCTGGGGAATGGGAAGCATGAGGAAGAAACCCAAGATAATCCTGCCTTGATTCTGTTTGGTGTAAGAGGGAGCAGAGAGAAACTGGCAGGCTTCCAAGTTTCTGTTATTATACCCTACAACAATCAAGTGTCATTCCTGGAATCTTAACAATATCTGCTTCTTGATCTGCCCTACCTTGAAAGGCTGGCAGTTCTGAATCAGGTGGAGAACCACGAGCCTGTCAGCTCCAGCCAGCATTACCAGGGCTGAGGAATGATAGGAGTTGATGCCTAGATATTTTGTACCCAATTTTAAAGGAAAGAAAAGAATTCTATGCCAGCCCTTGCTGACTTTGTTGTTCAAGGGGATGGGGTTACACCTTTGAGAATTTCTAGCTTCCATATTGCTGTATGTCTTGCTTAAATTTCATGTGTTCTTATGTTGTAGCAGCTCCTACACAAGAAATATTCTCCCTTTCCCAGCCAAGAGGTTGTCCATTGGTAAAGTCAAGATGGTGGCTGTGCCTGTGCAAAGCCTCAGCATTTTTTTTTTTTTTTTTTACAAAGGAGTGGTACTTCACTTATACAGGTGTAGCCACCATCTTGACTGTCCTGACCCCCTCCCCCTCATACCCTTGGGCTTATCAGCTGTATTTTGATCAGTATTTACAGGGCCTTTTGTGACGGAGGAAAGCAGGAGGGAATCCAAATGGTCAAAAGCTTGGTACTTTTAATTCAGAGTAACAAAACTAATTAATTAAAATCCTGAGAATTGTTTCAACAGACTCATTTACTGGGCCATTGACTACAAAGAAATTACACTGATACGCAAGGAGAAGAAAGCATATGTGGGGAATCAGATGAATATTGTACCCACTCATCTGTCAGAGACTTTAAAAAAGGTCATGAGTGTTTCTGCTAGAAATAATTTTACAAAATTATAAAACAAACATTTTGTTGTATCTATTTGTCCAAACATTACAGCTTTGGTGTAGAATTCATTCCAGCATCAAACCAGATTTTTATGTAGTGCTTCTATCATTTTCTTTTCTAGGCTCCAAAAGTGGATGCAGTTTTGGGGGGGCAAAATGATGGGGAGTCCCAAAGATGGGATTTCTGAATTTAAGTCCAGGCACTATAAATTTACATTTTATGTACACTTTGAAAAGCTTATGAAAGTTTTCCTAGCTCTAAGCAATTAGATAAGAAATGCATTTGACATTAATTTCCCACAGTATCTTTCTCATCCCAGCTTTCAGTTTGGCAGGTCTCACTTTTTGTGCAATGTTGTTTTGGAGGCATGTGGGATGGGGAAACACAGGGGAGAAAGTAAATCAAGCCTGAAGGTACAAAACAACAGGTAGAATTGTTTAAAGAAATACATTCACTTTCCTGTTTTATCCTCCTCCTCCTGCTATCAAAGCTGTCTGCAGGGTATGTTCAAAAAAGTCAAAAGGGCAGCTGGGCCAGCACGATCAGTTTTATGCATGCAACACACACAAACAAGGCAAAACTTTGATATCACCTTCGTGGCTGCCATCTTGACTTTTTTGACCATCCCTGCAGATACACCTGTCTGCTACACATGAGCAGTTTTTTGTGTGTATGTGAGAGACAGTTTGGTTGCTGGAAAGAAGATACCCACTAAGACAAATGCAACCCTTAAACCCTTTTCTCTCTTACAGTCTTGTTCTGCATCTTTTAGACCTCTGCTTGGGTTTATTAAAGTCTGCATCCCTTGTCTTTTAGGCTTATCTCTTCTAGCCAAAAGGGCTAACATCCTGTTTATAAATTTAAAATAAAACCAAACCAAACAATAAAGAAATTACAGTTCCAGAATTTTTTGAGGGGGGTATATCTGACGTTTCTATTACAATATTCTTCCAGGCAGCACTGGATGGCCAAAATCAGCCTTCTCCAATCTGCTGCCCTCAAGATATGGATTGCAACTCTCATTATTTCCAGCCAGCACAGCTGTTTGGAAGTTATTGGAATTGTAATGCAGGATAATTGAAGGTCACCAGATTGTGAGATGTTGGCATAAAAGATAGGGCACCTCCCCTTTTCATGTTATCCTCATAACAGCTTTTTTCAGGAAGTTAAACTAAAATCTAGCTGGGTTCTTGCATTGCACTGGTTAGTGAAGTCCTAAGTTTATTTTAGACTTAGTGTACCTCCAGCCTTTATGCCAAAGGAATATGTGTGAACCAGTCTACAGTGGTTCAACAGTCTATGATTTACAAATCCTGGCTTAGTAGGACATGCAAAATCAGGCTTAACAACTAGCCCAGATCTCTCTGATCTTAATGGAACCCTCTAACCCAGTGTTTTTCAACCTTGACAACTTTAAGATGGGTGGACCTCAACTCCCAGAATTCCCCAGCCAGCCATGCTGGCTGCGGAATTCTGGGAGTTGAGGTCCACCCATCTTAAAGTTGTCACGGTTGAGAAACATTGCAGTCTAACCAGTCCGCTACACTATGGTTTTACTAATACTGTATATGGTCATCAAAACTTTGTAAAATAGGAGGAGGAAAGGGAGGGTTGCAGATTTTTTTGTTACATGTATACCTTGGATTTGAGATTGCTTCTGGTAGCTGGCTCCCTAGATGCTCTCGGACTCCTGATATAGTGTATAGCATCAGCTGGAAACAAAGTGTTGTGTTTTGAACTGGGCACTTGGAGACGTTTTGTATTGCTTAAGGGGATATGATAGGAATCCCCACACTCTGCTGTGGGGCAGCTACGTGTGCAGTCTGAGCTATTCCAGATTCTTTTGACCTGAGTGACATTGTGTGGCCATGAGGTAGGAAGAGGACGTTGACCTGGGCTTCCCCCTCTCTTAAATGCTTCTCCCCGTGGCTAAAAGAAGATTGTACCTACTCATCCTTCCTTCTCTTTGACTTGGAAGATGCTGTTCAAATAGCATGAGAGAAGTTATACTTCCATTGCAGTCTGGTACAGTTCTGAATCCTTCGTGTAGTGAAGAGTTTTGACTCTCCTTTCACAGATAGGAAACTGAGGCAGACAGCTTGAGATTCAGCCAGGACTTCATGGGGGTGGGAATGGTAAGGGCTTAATTCATATTTACTTAAAAGTTTTAAACCTGCCTTTTGATGGCTCACAAACATTTTAAAAACATCCAGTTTGAATAAGATGGATTCAATCAGGCTGGAAAATTAAATAATACATTCTAAGAACAAATAAATGGGTCAACAGTAGCTAAAAAAAAAGAAAAAGAAGATCAATATTAATTGCTGTTTAAGGCTGAAATGAACAGGATAAACTGTGCCTGGTATCTGAAAGGCGATTGCGCCTGGCAAATATGCTTACCGAAGGGGTTTCATAATTGTGGTGCTGTCACAGAGAAGGCCTTCTCAGGAGAAGTCACCTGCTAGCCACCGGAAGCAGGAGACTGCAAAACGCAGACTGAATTGCCTTGCTAGGTCCCGCCAAAGTTCTGCAATTTGCCTGTGACAGTGGATCTTCAAGGAGTTAAGAGGAGCAGCCTGAAAAAGGATGGTGGAGGGAGGGGACATCCATTCCTATTTGAAGCTGAGCATGGAGGCTCAGGTTTGTAATAACCAATCTGGGGTGCGCCAGATCTTTTGCGCTAGAAATCCCTGATAGTTCTGGAGGACGCCAGTTTGGGGGTAGCTAAAACCATTGATAGATTTATTCAGTATAGATTTGTGCAATGTCCTTTTTTTTTTTTTCTTTCAATTCAACTGGGGCAGGCAATCCTTTTTCCTCACATCCTTTTTTGCAGCTTGCAGAAACTGCTCACCAGATTTCAGTCTCAAGCCTCTAAATCTTTGAGAATCCCAAATTATGATAATTATTCGCCATCCTTTTGTAACTTCGGAGCCACAATTACTCTTATTTTAACTTTCTCCTGCCACATGGAAGGTTTGGCCTTAACACTAAGCCATCTGCTCCTCTCCGGAGCAAATCTTGAAACACTGCAAGATAGGAAACAGTCATCCACCTTCTATTTATCTTCCTTCCAGATAGCTGATGGCGATCCTATTATAGGCTCAGCTCCTTTCTTTCTTCCTCCCTCCCACTTCTCTCCAGCAGAGGGCCCAGTCTCACAGGTCCCGTGGGAAGGAGGGCACCTCCTATCCCAGATATGCTGAAATAGCAGTTTCTGATGTAAGTGGCTTACACTTTAGCAGCTGAGCACGTAGGTGGCAAGGAGAACCCGATTTGAACTCTTGCATAGGTGCTTTGGGCGTTTAAGCACAGAAGTGTTTGGCCTTGTGTAATGCCTTTTGCATGTGCTTATGTATGTACATGTGCGCCCAAATCCACCCACATCCCGTTTATCCTTGCTTTCGTCGTCTCTTCTTCCTGCTACTCTGTCAGTCAGAGCCTGGATTGTCACTGGCTCAGAGCAGAGACCTGTACATCTTGCACAAAGCCCTCAGTTGTTCAGTCTGCATTCGACCTGTATTATGGAACAACCATACTGTTTTCCCTCAGCTTTGGGAAATCTAGTCTTGCTTACAGGTTTGCTGGAGGAGGGATGAAAGTTTTACTTTTCTTCTCTCCTAGTACTCACAAGAGAGCAGTTAGCACTGTCCTGTTTAGCCCCTGAAGGGTTTTCGGAATGACCAGTACACCCCAGCCCATCCACCCCAGCAGGCATGCTCGGCGGGCTCATCCGTGCTGTAGAAGTGCTGTGTGTGTTGAGTATTTGTTTCTTTGTGCAATTTCTATAGCCCATCTCAATCCAAGTGTCTCTGGGCGGCGAGTATATGAATGACAACCTGCAGAAATGATAAGCGAGATTTGTCCTAATACCCAGAACAAGATTTGGTGTGAAGAGCAAAGGGAGTGGTGTATTGGTTCATGAGAGTGGGTGACAGTGGGTGCACAAGCAGTGGAACTATCCCCCATCCCCTTCCAGGAATTTCAAAAGGTAGCCCGATGCAGTTATATTTTCCCTTGCCCAAGATTGTATGGCTTGAGGCGTATCATCATTCTTGATTAGTATGATATTGCCACAATGCCTGAGTCCATTGCCCATCTGTGGCACAACCTTGGGGGAGGCAAGCAAAGCCTGGGTTATGACAGGTGTGCAGTAAGGAACAGAAACGGCGAGAGAGGCATAGGAGAAGAGTTTTGAAAGGAAAGATGAGATACAGTTGGAAGTCCCCAGTCAGCTGCTGTCTCTTAAGCCTGGAGGCTGAATGGAGTTGAAGGCCACTTCTTTCTTAGCCTTTGACATTTTGTACAGTCTTTCAAGTTGCTAGATCTCTTTTGTGCCCCTCGTTAGAGAGATTAGGCCTGCATACATGAAAGCCTAATACTGTACACAATGACTTTCCCAAGGCCGCCACTGTGCTTTATGGCTAATCCCTGCCTCTCCCATTTCCCATACGTTGCCTGCAGACCTGCAATTTCAGACTGAAGAGCTAGAACCTTCCCATTTTAAGTGCACTGAATTTGCACCCTCAGCCTAAATCTGTAGTGTAGTTGTGGCATCCACCTACAATTTCAACAATTATTATCTACATAGACCCACACCCACCCAATTTCTAAAATTGATTTCCAGCTGCTTTCAGGTTGGTTAGCATCCTTTTGGGGTGTTTCAATTCAGGTCTTACTACTTTTCTTCTCGAGCTTGGATATCAAGCACATTCCTCAGTGCTCTGAGGGTGGGATGTGAGAGAAATGACTGCAACTCAGTATATTTCCCCCTAAAGTAAAAACATCCTCCTCCAGGAACTAAGCTGCTGCATAGCTTGCTTAATTGGTTTGGCTGCATTTTGGAGGCATTCGCTGTTGTATAGCTAGAGCTTGGGTACCAAATTCCTGCTGTCAGCAAGTAGTTGCAAGTTATCTGCTGACACGCTATCCCTGTTGTCCTTGGGGCTGTCATCCCATCCGGTGGAGTTTCTGGGGACCAGTCAGAGCTAAGGTGGGAAAATGCTCATGTATCTCTTCATTGAAACACCAGCTACTGGCTTCAGCGGCTTGGTTAAGGCAGCTGCCCTCACCTTGTATCCTGGGGAGAGGCTATTTCTTGGATCCCCAAGCCCAACATTTTAGATTCCAAGCCCATGACCCTCACTATCAGTGGAATGTTCTTGAAGACAGTGGGACCATAGCTTGGTAGGAAGATACATGCTTTGGGTGCAAAACATCCACGTTCCAATTTTAGGTCAGGCAGGAAAAGTTATGTCAGTTTTCCTCAGACTGGAAGTTGGGATTGCCTGCAATTCCCATTGTCACAATCAAGGATGTGCTGCTTTGTATTACGGGGGTTGTAGGCTAACGCATCTGGAGAGCCCAGGATTGGGGAACTGTTGGTTTAGACCAGCGTTTCTCAACCTTGGCAACTTTAAGATATGCTGGCTGGGGAATTCTGGGAGTTGAAGTCCACATATCTTAAAGTTGCCAAGGTTGGGAAACACTGGTTTAGACAGTGCTGAACTTAGAGGAAAGCTCTGCCTCTCCTTTTATGGCTGGGGCTTTGTGTCTGTGCCTGATGCATGATTTAAAAAGTGGAATTTTCTCTTTGCATCATCAAGATAAAGCAATCTACCAAAGTTATCAAGCTCTTGGTGAGCCTTTTCAAGAAGTAAGGAAGTAGCAATCCTGGGGTGTTTTAAGGGGCTCAAGGTTTTCTTTCTAGAAGTGTATCCCCATCTTTGTTTTGTATTTTTATCTTCTGACTACTGCCTAGTGCTCTTGACGTGTGTGCTTTTTTTTTTTTTTTGCAAGGGATAGAATAATGGGGGGGGAGTGATTTACCAATTAACATTCTGTTTTTCATACCATTGTTAAAGACCCAGGAACCCTGTTAGCAAAACAAGTTGACTGCAAGCCTTCTGCATGCTAGCAGCGACACCTCAGTTTGTGGCTCTGCCTTTGGCCTAGTGGCGGCCTCCTGAGTCTTACTTGTTGACTCAATCACTTGTAGAATTGTCTCTTGGGCCTGACACAAGTAGAATTGCTGGCCTCTTAATGAACTCCAAGGGGGGTGTTTATCACCTTCCTAATTGAGATCTGGCTTCAGGCAGCCTCAATTAGCACAGTAATTGGGCTCAAAGAGACCTAATCTGTTTGTGTAAAGCTGCAACCACTGGGGAAACAGGAGGATAAGGTCAAGCATAGACAGCAGGATGTGCAAATCAGAATGGATGAAGTAGTTTGGATTTGGAGTGAAAAGGAAACCTACTCCAGGTTATAGTAATAGGCGCATGCCATTTCTTTCCCCTGAAATAATTTTTAGGAATCAGCAGGGCTGGATGACAGATCATATCATATCATATCCCTGAGAATGATGGAGTTGGGATCAAACAACATTTTGAAAGGGTGAAGATACCTCATATCTGCAAGTTTTTTTCTTTGAGGAGAAAAATCAAACAATGCCATACAAGTTCTAATAGTTACGTTGACCAGCAAAAAGCACTGTATGAACAGTTCCATCCTTATTGCAGGTAGCAAGATGCTTTTCTGTAGGGTTCAAACCCTCTACCAGGAATTGAACTCATGGACCTTTGTATCTTAGATGACTATCTGCAGTGCATTAACTTTAAGAGCTATTGAAGTCCTGGCACTCAATGGTTGTAGGAAAGAGTATCTAGAAACGCTTTCAGAATGGGGAAGTCATGTAAAACTCTGTACAAGGGGGCATGAAATAATGTAACATCTGTATCTCTCTGCTCTGGGAGCTTAAGGGAAGGTGGACTGAATATGCCATTCTGATAGCGCTTCTAGAATTTGAACCCCGTAGAGTAACATCTGGCTACCTGCATGTAAGGAGTCCCAATAAGGACAAAACTAGGCAGGTGGTATCTCCTGGTGGTCAAAGTAACCGAAAATACTACAAAGGATATATAATACCCCCTCCCAAAAAAGGAGGTGTGGAAATCATGTAAAACCCCATACATAGGGACATGACAGAATGGTACATCTGTATTTATCTGCTCCGAGAACTTAAGAGGAGTTTTAATAGTGTAGATTAAATAGATCACAAAGTTGGGAATCTGCAAGCAGTTTTTAATTCAAACATTTTCTCTTTGTATTTGTGCTTTCTTCTGAGGAATTCTCAATATCATCCAAAGTAAACATTTTATAAGGACTGGCAGAAGGATGCCCTTTGTTTAATCCACCACCCCCTAATATTTTCCTCGCTTGAAGTGAACAAGAGGAAATGAATAAACCAGCTTTCCCCAGTCTGGTATCTTTCAGATATGTTGGGATTTCAATACCCCGAATTCCCAGTCTGCATGCAATCCCAACACATTTGAAAGCCACCAAGCTGGGGAAGACTCAGCAAAGTCTGTATTAAAGAAAATGCACCTCTTGAGAGGAGGGCCAACAGGTTGAGTGTCCCTACACAAAAAATGCTTTGGTTTCTGTGGTCCATGAAATTTCTTTCATCTCTGTTCTGTGATAGCTGATGAACAAAGAATGCTGCTGCGGGCAAACGAATGTTATGGGTGGGATAAAATGCAGGAAATGCTGACTGGATTGCAAAGAGAGGAAGGGATCTCTGGTACTACCCCTAGTTGGAATCTGAATAGTAATCCACTCTCTCTGTTCTTTCTTCCCTCTTCTTTCAGGTATCCCTCTGCTGGGCTGTCTCTTCGTGCTGCCATTGACCATTCCATGGGCTCGACTTTCAGAATCATGGCTGGGAATAGTGCACTATTTGGCTTGCATTTTTCCACAGCTGGGCAGTGTGCTTTACCACCTCTTCATGAATCATGAGGGAGGCCCTGCTGTTTACCATACGTTGCTCACCCTTGATATGTGTGGGGTATGCATGGTCAACACTTTGGGTGAGTTAAAGTGCTCCCCTGTTATACTTGGATGACTTACTGGGATGGAGGAGCAAAAGAATAAAGTCACTATTTGTACTGAGAACACAGGAGGACTGAAACTGCTTTTTGAGCTGGGAGCAGGTTGCAATCTGGAGGGTATATGAGTTAAATTGTTTTGGATTTGGGTACTGAAGAGCCAATCTTTATGTGATGACAGAAGCCATTTTGGGTAAAAGATCAAGAATGAAGAAGAGGTAGGATGGATGTAGAATTGAGCAGTTCTGATTATGCTTAGAAAGGAAATACTCATACTGACTTGAAAGAAACTGAATTTAAAACAATGAAAAATCTCATATTTTCAGTGAATGATCTTTGCATTGTAAAGGTAAATTATTTGGGGAAAAAAGAGCTTTTCATTCCTGTAAATACAATAGTGTTTGTTCTGAGAGGGTCTGAGGGGCAGCTGAAATATTTCAAGAGTGCTAGTGACTGGTCATGTAAGCTGATTGGCACTATTTTTATCCTTAATTTCTTGGTGGACTGACTGTCTCTTTCCATACAGGTGCTCTGCCAATCATCTACTGCACGCTGGCCTGCTCTCCACTTCCTCGTACTATTGCCCTGCTGGCCTACACAGGCTTGTCAAGTTATGGTATCTTTTGTGCAGTGACTGCTCGCTCCAGTGTCCGGCGCTTACGAGCCTTTGCCTGGCAGGCTCTGTTCCGCTTCTTCTTCTTCTACTTGCGGTGGGTGGGACTAGGCACTGGCAATCCCACCTCTCTGCGTTCATACCTCATTATGGACGGCCTGGCCTTTCTTGGGGGCGTCATCAACATCTCGCGGGTGCCTGAGCGCTGGAAGCCAGGCTGTTTTGACTACTGGTTCAACAGCCATCAGATTATGCACGTGCTGGTGGTGGTCAGTATACTCTATCTCCACTGGGGAGTAGTGGCTGATCTTCATTGGATCGCCAACTATGCCTGTCCAACGGAATGACTGCATCATGTTTGGACTCATCCCTTCCACAGAAAATCTGCTGATTGAGAAGTGGGCAACTTCTAAGGTGTGAGCCATTGTTCTCATTGTTCAAGATCTTCTACAAGGGCTGAAGTGCATAAGAAAGGACATCTTCTGGATATAATTTATTTAAAACAGGCTGCATTTTTTTCTGTGGGGGTTATACAGTAATTTCCTATTGGTTGATTATTCATGGATCAACTTGTATAGGATTTATATACTTCTGAGTCTAAAGTAATGGATTTCCACTGCTTGAGGTTTAGATCAGTTTGTGCTGTTCAACTATTCTTCCCAAATTACAACAGGCAAACATAATTTGGTTAAAAAATTGATCTCTAATAACATGTGGGAAATAATTAACTGTACTAGTGAAGATTCCCATCCCCCCAACTCTTATTCTTGTTCACTGTAGGACTTTTTGTCATCAGAGCTAGTCTTCAGGTAGCTTTGATGGTAGTTGGAAGAACCCTATTTACTTGGATCTCTTTTTCATCTGCATTGAAGATGAAATGGGCACTGGGAAAAAAATATATGCTTGTTCTTAGTAGAAGATGTTGGAGCTGTGTGCAGCTTCTCTGCTTTTTAGAGACAGTTACTTAAATACTTTTTATCCAGGTATCTTTCAGACACCATGCAATACTTTCTTATTTTTAAAAGGGCTTGTCAGACACCAGAATATTAAAATCTGCTGCATAGTTTTTCTTTACCTGCCAGAAGGATAATTAGGAGCCTTGAAATTGGATTTGGATTGAAGTTCAGGAGCCCAGATTTCAAGTTCTGGGTACTGTCATCAACTTTAGGGCCATGACTCCTTTGCAGCATACCTCAGTTTCCTATTTCTCTCTTGGCAGAGTATGCAAAAGTTTATGGTCAGATTGGAGTTCTTTTTCTGCTACCACATCCCAATTTTACCCTGACCAGAGCAGTGCTTTTCAAAGCTTTATAGTTTTGTATGAATTTGGAAGAACTCTTTCTACTCCATTGATATGGCTGCTGCAGTTGCAGTAATCAGTGATAGGCAAGTGAGATGCTGCTGTCTTCTCCCCTTTATTACTGTCCTGACTGGTCCATTTACTACAGTAGGCTTCTACATTTCAGTTCACTTCTTTCACTAGCTTCTGGAATTGGTCCATTCTGAAAAGTTCACTTTTTAATTTGACTTGTTTTGGTACAAATAGAATCCTGAATTGATTCTTCCTCTGAAGAATTACGTTTTTAACTGCTGGTCCATGATCAGAATTTTTGGGGGAGGGGAGCATTTTGAGAACCTAATCAGAAGTGGCAGGTTGAGGTTCAAAACAGCATTCTAGCAAATATTTTTAAATCCCTTTGAAGACTTCTCTTGGCTCAAAATTAAGAACTGGGAGCTTAATTGTAGGTGCCTAAATTTGGCTCATAGTCCTTAGCTGCTGAACCATATTAGGTACTGATACGTGTAAGACCATTGTCTAAATAGGGGTGAAGTATGTGTGATCTTATAGGCCCTGGTGCTCTTCCACATCTGAACACTCAGAAACTTGTGCATAATGTTATTTTCAATGTAAAATGGATCTTCAAGTGGAATTTGTTTTAGTGTTTTATGGCAGATCTTAATATCACATTTTTTGGTTTAGCTTCAAAAATACATCTAAATCAAGCAACCCAATCAATATTTGGTAGCCCTTTATATTTTGCATTTATGTAGATCACAGTAATTTGGCTTTTAAAAAGCTATGTGTAGATGTTCCTCTCCTTGAAATGGGGGATTCTCTATTTTCTATGCAGCACTGAATTACTCTATATTGTATTAGTGAATGAGCCACAGAGTATTTAAGAAAATAGTTAAAATCTGTTATGTGACCTTTACTGAAAACTAGTTTTCAATGTATAGTAAACCAAACCTATTTGGATTTTAATCTACTTTAGGGCCAAATAAGAAAAAAAAAATCCTTGTATCTTTCTAAGAATATAAGTGGCAGTGGAAACTCCTTCCTCCAAGGAAAGAAACTGGGAGAGGGCAGAGGATGATATTGTGACTAACATATCAAATAAACTTATTTCTGATTCTTTTAAAGATCAAAATTGGCCTCCAGCACCTGGAAATCCACCTTGTTAAAAACAGACAGACTGAAAAGGAACAATGTAGATTTATAGGCATGGAAGCCAATTTTGATATTTAAAAGAATCAGAAAAAACTTATATTAGTGTGTATGTTAGCTTGGATGTATCCTCTTTAGAGAAAGTAACTAAACTTGGATAAAACATGGAAGTATCTGATGTAACTTAACAAGAAGCTGAAGTAGGAAAGTGAGTCAGATGAGTTCTTGCAGGAACAGGGTGAAAGTTAAAGAATTTCTGCGTGTTAGGTTGTAAGTAGATCTGTGTTATGAAAAGGGAAGGATTGACCTAAACCTTCCATGTTAGAATGTGAATTTTGTGTCATACAGCTATTTTGGAAGAGGGTTTAATCTGCTGCTAATCAAGTCTTGTCTCTTGTTATCTCAGGGTAGATGGACATTGCTGATGTTCACAGCTTCTGAAGTTGAAGCTACACATATCTTTAAAATAAAAGAGCAAGGCACCACATCCAAAAATGCACTTCATGGGAGAGGGAGGGAGAGATGGGGATTTTAAGTGCTTATGGTCCAGAACCTTAAAAAAGGCTGAAAAAAATTAAAGCTGGGCAGTGGCAGATTTGTGCTTTTAATAAAGAATATCTAAAAATGGGGCCTATAATAAGAAATGAACTGCTACTTCAAATCTGTTGAAATTCTTCAGAAGCTTCCCCCATGATGGCTAGACCATCTCCAGTGCCAGGTGGCTCCTTCATATAGCCACTAGGGCAGTGTTGTCCAAACTTGGCCACTTTAAGATGAGTGGACTTCAACTCCCAGAATTCTCCAGCCAGCCATGCTGGCTGGGGAATTCTGGGAGTTGAAGTCCACTCATCTTAAAGTGGCCAAGTTTGGACAACACTGCACTAGGGTAACCATCTGATTTCATTCTGATGCAATGGAAATGGGGTCTTTAAAACTTTCACACTGACAGTTTTTACTGTGTCTCTAAAATTGAACAAATTACTGCTAAGGGTAAGAGCTATAACCTTGAACTGTGGTTCAGCGAAAATTACCGTGCTGGCTGGAGCTAGCTGGAACGTTTCACAAGTGAAGAATCGCACGTTTCTCCTGGAAATCATAGTTGAAGATTCTAATACTACAAGCTTTCTCTATATTTTCATAAAATAACTGCATGTTTTATAAAAAAAACATAACTGCAAAAAAATGTTTAGCGAGACAGAGTTCAGCTCAGTGCTAGTAGCTTATTTATTGAAAGAAATTAATTTAACTGAAAAGTTAAATAATTGGCTCTACATTCTAAAAGTTTCATCACATTCACCTGAAAGTGAATAAGAGTTTGTACCCTGTATTCTCTTGATGTTTTAGAAATCTGATTTCTGGCTTTTCAACTAGAATTACATGATATACCCTTATATTTTAAAAATACCCACATACACTTACAATTCAGACTCTGAAATTCAATGCCTGGACAAAAATTTAGCACCTCATTCCTGTTACAACCTAGGCTAGAGAGAATAAGGATTAGATCAGCTATGAAACAGCTGTATTGGCTAAAAGGAAAAAAAAAAACATGTAGAAGGACCTTTATTAGACCAATTTAAATTTTACAAAATGGGGTGCTAGCTTTGGAATTTCTAAGATCTCTTCATCAGGTAAAAAGATTAACATAACACAGTTAAACAAAACCAATCCCAGGACATGCTGGTTAAGAGAGTTGTGACTGGTACTTAAGATAATTTTGCCTTAAACTTCATTATTCTCACCTTATCTGTGAAGCCCAGAACTCTTGCTACTGAAATTTAAGTTCAGCACTGGAACTAAACTACACCTATTAAGTATGCTGATAAATGGAATGGTTTTAGCACACGTTCATTTTGTCTTTATGTAAAACAAATAGGGATTTCCTAATAGGAGCCACAAAGTATAAAACCTATTATACTTTGTCACCTATTATTTTGGAGGCAAAAATCAGGTGGTCAGTACTGGTAGAAACAGCAAGGCACATATTGCCTGTTTCATACTGTTTGGGCGTGTCCTCTTCTCTGGTCAACCGTGCCTGCTGCCATTCTGTTGCTGTCTCCCGAAAAAGCTGGACACAGCAGCACTCTGCTAGTGATTTGTCAGAATTATGCAGTAGTACTAAGCTGGCAATGCTGGGCTTTAACTTTATGATTTTTACCAGGTTAGCACAAGGATGAAATCACCTAATAACAGAATGATGGGATCAATGTACTTTTTGCCCCTTTGCTAGTCAAACAGCATAGAGGAATCTGGTCAAACAGCATTTATTGCCTATTTAAGGAAAAGGAAAGAGAGCAATGGACAATCCTAGATAAAAATGCTGCTTGTAACTCAGCTTCCTCAGCGACTTTTTAACTTCAGCTTGGGTTATAGCATAAGAGTACAGGAGGAGGAAGCCTACAGATGAGGGACACTATCCTGTAACCAGATTGTCCCCCCAAACCCCTACTTCCTCTTGTACCATGACTGGTGGATGTTTTTCCTACTAGCTGCTGATATGCAGAAGAGGAAAAACAGTAAAGCCAGAAAAATCAGCTGACTGCTTTGGTTGTCATGCGTTGCATACATAAAATCAAAATGGTGCCATTCAGTGAGCCAGAACAGATGCCATAGAGGCAGGACAATGATTGGCAATGGTGGCAGCAAATTTCATGCTGGTACAGGGTTTTTTTGCTGACTGAAAGATGAGTAGATAGCATGTTAACTCATCAGTAGGCTCTCAGCTGAGTATGTTAGTCTAAGAGGACACATGCATGCTAATCATATCCTAATTGAAGCTCAGTAAAGTAGACTGAACAAGCTTCCAGAAAAGCACATTTTTATCAATCACCAGTCACCTTTTTCTCTACCCAGTAAGAACAGGGCATCTCATGTAACCTGACTGCAAAGTCCTGAAAACAAGTGAGACACAGTAGATATGGGCAGCTAATAAGCTTTAGAATTTATCAAAGGCGTGTGCTCAGTTTACAGTCACTTCTCTGAAGATCTGTATTTTCAAGATTTCCTTCAGTTAAACAAAACTGAAATGGCTTTCCTTGTCTATTTGGCTTGGGTTTAAATAACGTATCTCCTTTCGGTCTTTTTTTTTTTCTTTATGGAGTTGTACTTTATAGTCAAGTCATGTTTTTAAAAAAGAAACAGACCAATAAGTGGAAATTCTGAATGCTTTTATTGTCATGACTTACAGCTGCCACCTTTGTAAAACCCCAGAATGAAAGATTATTCAGTCCCGATTCCCAAGCCCACAAATGGCAGCAAATCTCTGGGACACAAACAGAAGGGGACAAAACTTAAAAAAGCAATGTGTACAGAATGTATTTAATCAAATTCATATAAAAGTAGGATGCCTTTTCTCTTAAATGGTGAGACAGTATGATCTGCTTTCTACTGATTGCCAGCAAATACTATTCTTAAGTCCTGAAGGCAAGAACTGGTATCTCAAAAACAGCATTATATATGACTCAAGCAGACAAAACGTACGCACAGCGAAGCATCCATACAAATCTTGCCTCTCCTTTGCTAGACTGAGCTTGGTCATAACCCAGTGCCTCTGAGCATACTGACCTCTAGCATAATGCTAATGGCAGGAACCCCTTCAGTACCAAAAAAGGGCCTAAACAAACCAGCAAATAAATACAGTTCCCCCATCAGCTCTGACACTTTTGCTCAGATGCCAGAGAGTCCTCGAATAAGCTTAACAAATTTTTTGGCTCAAAAGTGGAGCAATGATTTGAGCATTGAGGTAAAACTGATTCCCATTCATCTTCTGCATCATCATATGCTAGTGTGTGCTGCAAGCTATTCACAGGTAACAAGTCTGATGAAGTGGGGCTGTTGTATGGGGACTCCAGACTAACGCAACTAAGGTTGGGACTTCCCGGGAGTGCAAAAGACCTGCAAACAACCAAAATAAACAAATAAACAAGGAAGTAGTTACGGAAACCTCACAACTTAGCAAGGAAGAAACTAAGACATTTGGCTTCTTCACAATCTAAGCGCTTGAGAAAGCCTCAAGGTTCAAAATACTGTACTTTATCTTTTACTGTAGAGGTGAAAGCATGTAATAGAAGTGTTAGCCCAGTGCTATATAGTTGCTCCCTGGCTGAGTCATCAAGCATTCTGAACATTATTTTGTATCTTCAGTTTGCAGGCAACTCTGCAAAAACCTCTAGAAGTTTAGTTACTGGCTGGTTTTACATACAATAAGCCTTAGTTTAATTAACAGGAGTTTACTGAATACATTACATTTGCTGGATTTGCACAATCCACTAAACCAAAACAAACCACATTATAGCTTAGCGAGTTGTATGAACACAACTATTTCCTTATAGTATCACTTCAATAACAGCTCACCTGTTTTTCCTGCAACTAGTCTGTTGAGGTGAGGGATGCCGTGGTGTGGAGGTGCTTCCTGTACATGGGCATATGGTCAGCAGAGGGGAACCAGGTTGTCTAAAGAAAAGCAAATAGGAGGTTTTACTATCAGGCCTAGCAGAAACCTGACAAAGGTATGTTGAAGAATGGGTGGGGAATCCAGACCAACACATAGAACAAATGAATGCACAACATGTTTGAACAAGTAGGTTGGGTTAGTCATTTGCTCCCTCTTCTCCCTTTCAGTTCATCATATAACCTCTATACATATAACAGACCTGTTCTTTCTGTCCTTCAAGGAAAAAACAAAGACTGTTAGTCATTCACCTCCAAAAGGTGGATTCCAAGCCAGAAATAATTTGAATTATCGGGGGTTGATAATTCTTTTTTGATAGAGCAGTTGGCCACCCTTAACAATTAAAAAAGATGAGAATAATTTTGTTAGAGAAAAAACGGGATGAGTACTTTAAACTGAATCAGATTTTCTTAATGGTTAGACAATAATTGACAACTGACAGCACTTTTCATAAGCTACAGAAACATTTCTTAATAATTAGAGAAAATATCAAAGAAGGAGTGATACAAATTCTCATATGAAAAACAATTGGATAAGTTTACTAATGCCATAAGTTGGCTTCAGGTTTGTGGTAGGTGTTCTAGAGAATCATTACAACAGCTGTAAAAAGCATTTGGAGAATACTGCTGCTTGGAGTACAGGTAGTCCCCGGGTTAAGAACGCCCAGTTTAAGGACGACCCATAGTTAAGAATGGAGTCTATTGTAGCCAAATTCAAGTTAAATATATAATGGTTTGCGTTAATTACACTACTATTTATACAGCATTATACAATAATACTGTTCCAGCTGACATACAGATTTGACTTAAGGACAGACCTTGGGAATGGAACTTGTTCTTAAACTGGGGACTACCTGTATTGAGGCAGTTTCTCAAAGACTTGGTGCAATCAATTTGAAGCTCTTCCTTGGTTGCCAATTATGCTCCGGGCAGCAAGTTTGGAAGGGCACTTCACAAAGTGCTTCTTCAAACACTTTGCACAATCCTAATCACTGTCCCCTATTTTGGGTTTTAGAGATTGCTAAAACCAGAGACAAGGTAACTGCATGTGGTTGAAGTATTAGGGGATTAAAAAGTTCTAAAAAAGGACTGGTCAATGGAATTTGCTTCATGTTACTAATTCATCAATTCCAGTGTCAGAAAGGAACTTTTCCAGTGGATTCTTGAGAAGCTTATTTGTCTTTCAAACTAGACAAGCAGTTCACTGACCTCAAACACTGGGATTCACCTACCACAATTTTTAATGTTAAACAGCAAATTCTGAGACAGGGCACTTGCTTGTGTTCACTTTCTACTTCTACCATGTTTTGAGCTAGGTAGATGATGGAAGAGGGAATGTGCCTCTCTCCCTCCAACTTACTTATCTGAGGACTGCAGCTCCACAGGGCAAGTGTGGTTATGTCGTTCACTTATCTCTGAGAGCTCAAATACATCCTCACCAAGGGTCTCTTCATCACCCTCATCTTCTTCGCCCCAGTCACTAGAGAGACTGCTGTTTTCTAGTGGAAGGAGGAAGGGTGAATGTGGTGGTGTGACTGGAACAGTCTGATGCCAAAAGAGCAACCAATGAGCTGGACTGCACAGAGCTCCCCAGAGCCACTGCATGAACCTGAGGAGAGTCTGGAATGAGCAGGAGGAAAGAATCAAACACTTGAGAGAGATCAGCAAGCAGAATATACAGAAAACAACTGTGAATTATATCCTAAATTTGACAATAAAACTGAGACTAGGAAAGGGTTCTAGCATTAAATGACAATGAACATTTGATATAAATCAGTGACAATTTTGTAGTAATAGGTGTCAAAGAATTCCAAGGACTCAGGGAGAAATATATAGAGCTAGTTCAGTCTCATTCAATCACAAGCAAAGGTACCTAACAATTTATTAAGACCCTTGGGTTAAAAGAACAGAAAAGAAATGAAAGGGATGGCTATAGTTATAAGAAAAAGAGTGCTCTGACAGCACTGTGGTGTATGTATGTATGTATGTATGTATTTTACTAATAAGGTTTATCAATCCATTTTGAAACAAAAATACATAAAAATGAACAATCAGCAGAGTATGTGCTTAAAGGTTGCTTTAGAATTAGGACTATAATGATATTTGGCTAAATTCATGTTCACCTTGTACATGGAGACTCCCTGCTGGATCCCAGATTGTGCTAACAACATCAGTTTTCGCCACCTCTCAGTTTTCTGCATGAGACTAGAATTAAGCAGCATCTCCACTGAGGGCCGGAGAAGATGATTAGGTTCCAACATGGCAACCAGAAGTTTTCGCAGCTCGACAGAGAGACCTGAAATGGATAGAAAGGGTCAGTCGCCTACCTTTAATTGTGTGGCATATTGAATTTTTCACATCACTAGCTTCTTCACTTGACCATTCTGGCTTTGATAGATGCTTTTCAATTTGCCTGCTTCCCAAAAAGATTGCCAGCAGAATCCTTGCACTGTAGATATTACATGCAGAGATGTCCCCTTTGCTGCTGCTCACCTGCAGTGAATTCAGGGGGCAGATAACCCTGTCGAAGCTGCTGCCAGCCTTCACCTCCATTGGGGAGCTCCATATTACAGGCAATTTCTAGGATAGTTATGCCAAGGCTGGGAGGACAGAAAGACATAGATCAAGTAACTGAAGCAAGCAGCACTATTAAACCACATCATTGATTTTTAACACCCATTGTTAGCTACCTTTGAGGCAGAGGAGCAAAAACTATGATAGTGGCCATTCCTGGCACTAGGAAACCTAGCTCCCCACCTTCCCATCACACTCCACACCTGAAGACATCAGCAGCCTTGGTATATTCTCCACGGAGCAACTCCGGGGCCATGTAGCGTGGATCCCCTTCTTGAGCATCATTCAGATCCCCAGAGTCCAACTCCAGCATTAGGCCAAAGTCTCCCAGCTTACAGACATTGGTAGATGATAGGAAGATGTTAGCTGGCTTGACATCCATGTGTAGAAGGTTATGATCATGTAAATGGCGCAGTCCTTGAAGCAAATCCCAGAGGAAGGCCTGAACTTGCCATTCGGACAGGGGCCCATACTCCTCACAGTACTGCAACAGGGTGCCAGGGCACAACTCTGTCTGGATGTACAGTTGTCCACGCTCCTCCCAGGCCTGTACAAAGCTCACACAGTTGGGATGGTGCCCCACATGTTCATGCTTGCGCACCTCAGCCAATTTGCGCTGCCTGTCACCCTCACCCCGGAAAGGCTCCACAGAGCGCTTTACTGCATACAACTGACCATCTTCACGAGACCGTACCTATAAGAGAGAATGGGGAGGATCCTGGCCAGTCCATGGAAGTGCTTCAACTTAAGAATCCTACCTAATAATCCTAACATCCAAGTGAGGAGTGGTACTGTTCTCTCCCAAGAATATCAATTTTTGTGACAAGTAAGTAATGTTTATATCATGTAAGTAGGCTGCAAATATGTGTACTGTTTGTTCTAATTGCTAAGGCAGCCAAAGTTAAACCACAAGTATTTAAAATACTGTAGTTTGAAATGCAAAAAATTTTACAAGAACATTTTAAACAAACTACTATACAAATTACACTAAAATATAGGAAATTATCTGCTGTGCCTAACCAAAAGTTCAATTTGTTTCTTTGAGTTGTCTGCTACATGCTTCAAGGAGTTTTACAAGTTGAGTATGATGCCAATACATTTATTCCAGACTCCACATAGCACTGCAGAATATGGAATTTCCATTTAACTGTCCCAACTAAATCCCAGTGATAAATATAGTCTCCATTAATTTCTGTAATCTTATTTTAAGCTATTAATCATCACTACCTGATGATGCCTTACCTTGTATACTTCCCCAAAAGATCCTCGTCCCAAACAGCTGAGTTTCTGGAAACACTGCCTGAAAAACAGCTCTCTTTTAGAGGCATCATACAGATGACTATGTAGAGGTGATTGCTGCTTGTGTGAGCCATGGAAGGAAACACTGCGTGGCTGGAGCTTGGTCCAAGGCTGCAGACGGCGGTCAGAGAAAATTCGGCTCACAGTTAATGTGCTCTTGTGGCGTGGCCGTGGAGGAAGGGTATAACTGAGTGGTTGGCGGGCCCTTTTGATTGAAAAACTGCATTCTGCTTCCCTGAAGAAGGCAGGCACTGGCAGAGGAGTATGGCTCAATTGAGATTCAGCCCCTGAACAGTCAAGAGGTACCGGCATATCTGAAAGCAGAAAGTATAATCACTAAGATTATGCAATAGCTTCCTTTACAGCCTAAATCATAAAGCAGCAAGTTTTGGTGCTAGGCTATAGAGGACTTTCCTTCAGGTTCATCAGTCATAAAAACTGGATATAAGCTGTGGTTAGATACTTTTCCCCATATTTAACCTAACTGAAATAACACAGATCATGACATACATTGAGTTTAAACCGTCTTTTCATACAATGCAATAGCATATTAAAGAGATATACTTTATTATAGTCAGTGACCATTACTGAAAAGAAAACAACAACAAAAAACAATAAAATGTAATAAGCATCCTTAAGTTTATAACTTTAACTCATATGAATGTAGGTAAGTAAATATATTTAACATAAAATTATAAACCCCATAGAGCTAATATAAATAACTAAACTTATAACGCCTATTAGCTAGGTATCTGCTTTGTTTACTTCTTTACAATGTTTGGTTAGATGCACTTAAAAGGCTAAATAGAAGGAATAAGGTAAGCAGTAGCATATTCAGAAACATTACAGCCTGAAAGACCTCTAGTGATCTTATGGCAGAAACAAACGCTTCTTTATTTCTAGCTTACAATTCTGGAAACAAAAAACCTTTAATTTGATGTTAATCATTTCTATATTTTTCAGTTCTTTTTACAGTAAGGTTCTCTTTATGTTTGTCCTTAAAAAAAAACCTTATCAATCAAAAGCTTTAGTAACACCCATGCTTTCCAATCAGCACTAGATTTCCATCTGAGAAAATCAATGCCCCGTGGTCAGCTGTCTCCAAACCCTGGCCATTTGAGGAGTATTTCAGGGAAGACGCATTTCATCTATCTGCTGCAGTTGCCCAGGATCCATCAATAACAGTGATGAAGTTTCTTAGTGATTCCTGATAAGCCACGTGACATTCAAATGAAACTGACAAATCTGGAATCTGATTCTCTAGAGGCACTCAAATTAAAGTAAACACAACTGTCAGCAGAAGCACAAACTGAACAAACAGTAAATGGAGCACCAGTTGGAAAATATAAAGAGTTTCAAAGTATTGATCTATGCCAGCAGTTCCTTGCTTACATAATCCATCATAAGGCACTTGAATTTAAAAAACAACACAGAAGCAATCTTATATATGCTTTTGTTATATGCAAATATAAGATTGCTTCTCTGGGAGTAAACTATACTGAAAATAGTAGGGATTACTTCAGAATAAAGATTATAGGATGCACTGTATGGCCGCTTGTTCAATATGGCAACTATAATTTTGTATAATGCTTTATTTAAAGGACACAAACTATATCTCTACAATGTTCAGAGCATCAGACTAAGAGTAGGACGACTTCAAATGTGGTTACGAAGCTGGTTCTGTTCTGCATATTGTGGAGTAAATCTCACCAAAATATTGTAACCAGCAGGGTCCAATGATCATTTTTAGGCAAGAAAGTGATCACTGGACTCCACCCAGAGTAAAGTAAAATGTTACAAAGCTTTTATAGACATTAAAATAGGCATTTGCAAGAAGCAACTGAGTTAGAAGAAATACTTTTATAACAGAATTACAGATTGGGGGGGGGGTCATTTCAGTTCCTGAATGCTCAGCTCTCCCTCAAAACTAGTCTGTACTAGTTCTGCATCTTACTTTGTAATCCAGCCTATGTTACTCACTCGCTTAGAGATAATGGGTCTGGTCTATAGATTTTCCACATTATACCCATCCCTCTTCTCTTCTTTTCAAACTTTTTTTTAACGGAAAGTCTTAACAACAGTAAGAATGAATACAAACTGAAGTACAGGTAGTCCTTCCTTAATGACCACAACTGGGACTGGGATTTAGGTTGCTAAGCAATGTGGTTAAGTGAATTATCATGTGACTGCTCCGCTTAGTGACTGCAATCCTGGCAGTCCAGGTTGCCACCATTAAGTAAATGCACCAGTTGTTAGGCGAGGCAACTTCCTGCCAGCTTCCCACAATCAAGTCAGTGGGGAAGCCAGCAGGAAGTTGCAAGACCCAGGAACAGCTGGGTGGGGGAGGGAGGGAGGGAGAGCGTAAGTGGGAGAGTTGGTGAGGGGGTACAGGGGTACGCTGTGGGTCGGGTCTGCAAAGGCCTCAGAATTGCTTTGATTTTCAACCCCAGAGTCGAGGGGCTTCTGAAGCCTCTCCACTCTGGCTGAAAATCCTGCTTGGATTTCAGCACGGAGCTTTTTCAGCCAGCCCTCAGAGATGAGAGGGAGTCCTCTTGGCAGGCAGCAGGGGCTTGCAACTGCCAAGTGCCCTGTGATCACTATTTTCAATCTTCTCTGCCAGCTTCCCCAGAAAGTCAGTGGGGAAGCCAGCAGGGAAGGTCACAGGCTACTGCTGAGAGGACTTCCTCTCAATTGGGGGCTGGTTAAAAAAGCTCCGTGCCAAAATCCTGCTTGGATTTTGGCATGGAGCTTTTTCAGCCAGCCCCCAGGAACTAGAGAGAGCAGTGGGAAGAAGGGGGAAAAAAAGGCTGCTTTCAGCTCTCTTTCCCTTCTTCCCAGCGCAAAGCCAGCCCCATAGGGCCCAGCAGCTAGGCCAGGTATGCCTCGTCAGCAGCAGGAGCAAGACAGAAGTGAAGGTTAGCTGGGGTGACAGAGCGCAGGGCGGCAGGGGGCCAAAAGGGCAGATATGAGGGGTGAGATAGGTGGGTGGCGGGAGTTGAAGTGCCCCTGTGGTTTTAAGTGCGGGCAGCTACCAAGCACCTGAATTTTGATCATGTGGCTGTGGGGGCACTGCAATGGTCGTAATTTCGGGCACAGGTTGTAAATCCATTTTTTCAGTGCCATTGTAATTTCAAATGGTCGCTGAACAAATGGTTGTTAAGCAAGGACTACCTGTAGGATGAGAAAGAAGAAAGGGAAAGGGAGAAATAAAAGGAAACGCTAAAAGTGCAGGTATGGTATCCAAATATAAAATAATGGTCTGCTACTACAGTGAAACCACATTTACACAAGTGGGCATAAGCATAATATGTTGATAATATTCCAGGATTCCATTGTCAGAAGGGATTTTACCTCCAAGATTGCGCCATTTATTAGATGGACCCCAATCTTTATGACAGTAACATTACAGATGAAGTTTCCCGTAAAACGTTTCACTCCATTACACATACCAATATAGGGAAAGATATTGTGCAGTTAAACTTTGAGGCATTGCCTCCTACTTTTCCCAGGTATTGTTTTCTGAGAGCTGGAGAGATCTAACATTTCACTAGGTTCTAAGGGATAAACAAGCTTGGAACTCCCTCCAAGAGAGTAGACTGGCATGTGTGAACAAAGCCAGCAGTTAGCAGCATTTACCCAGATTGCATATTGTAACTATATTTTTAAAAAGGTAGTTCCTGCCACAATCAAAAACACACTAAGCAAAGTAGCAGACAGTGCTGTTATTTCTCATTTCTGCTGCTGATTACCCAGTTGCATGGCTGCAAGTTTTTCATTAGGTGGCTTAAGGCTTACACTAGCAGACGGAGCAGGTGCTTTCTTAAGATGAGATTGATTAACCCAGTGGGACAGGCCCTGGCTCTTGGCATCCATAGGTAGGTATTAATAGGTACTGTACTTGATATGGATCCTTCCACCTCAGACTCAGGAATGTCTTTGGTGTAGTGCAACAAGAATCCAGCCCACAGATTCAACTTGGAGTATTTCAACCCAAATGGTAATGCACAATTGCTATTGCTTGTTTTGGGCCTGAAAAACAGTGATCAAACCTTTTAAAGAGGATATCACAGATTCATTTTCCAGATGAGGATTACCCTTCTTTTGTGCCACATTTAATGATGTCTTCGTAGGCCTTCCTTTTATGATTTCATGAGGAATCAACCCTAATGACCATCTGGGTGTATTCCTCAAGATCATTAGAGCTGGAAGTAAAACATTTGGCCATGAGTATCCTGAGTGATTTTAACCAACCCATTCTTCAAGACTCCATTCAATATTTTTGACACACATAACATGTAGCTTTGGATAATCTTCCTCAATAAATAAATGAACAAGTATAATGATTTTGATACATTCATTTAATTGATTTTATCTACTTTTAGGACTTGTGTGGAAAATAGATCACATTTTAGGTCATATTTCTGCAGAAATTCAAAAGGGTTTGCAAACCTTTAAGCACCACTGTATATACCTGAAATGTTACATGTAATTTTATCCTGAATTTCCTGGGTCTGTATGAAGTGATGGAAAGAGCGAAGCTTCCCAGATCAGTAAATTTTCTTGGTATGTGAATGTGCATGTTCCACCAGCTAGATTTGGGATTTGGCACAAAGGATACCTAAGAGTACTGTACATGCCTCCATCATGCTTCTCATCACTAAACCTTTTAGCTAGCCTCCCCGATCAATCTCCATGCTCTAAATTCCTCCTCTTGCAGCAATTCTTCATTTGCTCTGCCTTTTCCCTGACGTCGTCCTACTGTCATTCCCTCAACCTCATACAAGGGGAAAAGACAGTGCACATACCTGAAATATCTTTGGGCTAAATCTCCAAAGGCAGAGCCTATGTAATACCAGCTTTAAGTTGGGGATATAATTTGATCCCACTCTTGATTCCTTTTTTACTTTTAACTTTCCCCTTAGTTTTCTTCATTCTTGCACTTACATAAACAGCTTCTCAGACTTCTAAAATGAGAATCCTTTCTTTGATATGCTTCTCCTTCCGACAGACCATAAGAATCATAGACTTCATTTTTCCCTCTAAGTATTTTTATGACCTCTAAGATGGAAGATTGTATCCATGTCCAAAGAATTGATTTTTGGAAATTACACTTCCGATTCTGACTTGGTCCAAGAATGCCATTTAAAGAGGTATTTAACAGACTGTTTTCCATGTTTATCAAGCATAAACTTTACTGGTCATTTTTCAGTTCTTTTCAACTGAACCCTTTTGGCCTATCTTGCCTCTCAACCTTATTCATTAACCTCATGCAGCCCACTGAGCACATTTTGCAGTCAGCCACCTTGCTTTTCAACTCTATCTGGCAGGCAGACTGGAACGTTAAACAGACAGCCAAGGTTGGAAGCAGTACTTAAAACACAGGGAATAAACTTTCACAAAATTCAACAAAGCAAATGCAGCCAGATTAAAGACAATTAAATAAATATTTTCCTATTCCAACATCTTGGAACTATGCTGGGTTCTCTGCTGAGCCAGTCTCCTTGGCTATTTCTAATCAGGTGTAGACAGGAGTATCTTGGACTGCTGTGAAAAAACTAAGAAAACTGCACACTTAATGCAGCAGCACCTGTCTCCAAAGTTCCACTCCTGATCCTTGGACTTCCTGTCCTGCCAACTATGCCAAGAAACTGTGGTGGAAATCTCCCCAAAATATTAGAGGTTCTAACAGTAAGTTTATTGGGCAATAAAAGTGCAGTGATTACTGGATTCCACCTACACTAAAGTTAGTTATGTGGCTTTCCTTATACTTTGGCCCACGTGACTAACTCACGTAGAGATAATGGGGTCTGGTCTATAGATTTTTCCAGAACATTAACTTATTCTCTGATCATAGGTCAAGCCTATGATATTTAAGCCTCAATTATTTTACAGAGTTCTAATGCACATAAAACTGAATGCCTATGTATAGGGAAAAGAACAAACTTCTTGAAAGAGTTAAATAAAAGTGTAACTAGCAAATTATTCATTCAATAAATAATTTATTCCCCTTTGAAAAAACATTGTATCCAACACACCCACAGAGAAAGAATCTACTTCCTCACCGATAACACATCAGGTGAAAAGGGAACATTTGTTTCTCCAATCCTAATATAGTACAGCCTTAAGCATTTGAAGCTTTTCTGCTTTCCTACATGATTCTACCCATCTCCTTTACTGTCAGGCTCAGTCCAAGAACAGCAAGGAAACAGTTCATCCAAAATCAGTTCTTTTATTGCTTATCTTGCCAGACTAAATCTATACTACTGCACCTAATGGATATACCCTGGGAGATTCTAGGGAGTAGCTATCCTGAACCTCTTACACTTCCCACACTCCAGTTCTAGCCTGTGTTGTCTTTTGTCTCCCTGCCCTTCCTGCAATGCACCTCCTCCTTCCTGATAACCTTGCTCCATATTGCAATCCACCACATCATCCCCCACTTCGTAGATACCTTCCATCAGTTACTGCCAATATGCTTGGAACTAATTCTTCCCAATGCCTCCAGCTATATTCACACAACATGCTACCCCATGGTTAATTCTGATTTATTGAACAAATTCAACTGCCTGGGTTTACATAACACAATCAAAACTAGCAACACTGGCTTGATTCACAAAACACACTAGCCTAAAATATGGTTGGCTAATTTGTGGCTCAGTGTATTATGTGAACCTTTAGACTCTTAAGTCACCTTTTTCTGCAAGTCACTTCTCAAAACTATTTTCCACGAAACCGTAATCTCCTTTAATCCCAAACTCTAATATAACTAAAGGTAAGTAAGCATAACTGAAATATGCATATTCTCCACCACCCATTCTTAATTTGCCTTTCCTTCTTCTAATGTTCCTCTTGTACTTATTTCTAGATTATAAACATCTTTGGGAAGGCAACTGCACTCTTACAATTTGTGGTGGTACACAAAGGCAAAATTACCCTTGAGCTGAGCAAAACTCTTGATGACTACATGGATTCATCCATGCAGTTTTTTGTTTTTTTAGTAATAGTTCAAAGTGGTTTTCCATTGCCTCTTTCCAGGATGATGATTATCCAATCTAACCAACAACTCTAGTACTACCTAGTAGCCTCGCATCTAAACACTAACTAGGGCCACTGCTGCTTAGTTTCCAAGCCTTGACAAGGTCAGGCAAGTGCTGCCATCTGCCAAAACATAGAGAGAAATCCTGCTAGGTATAATACCCCAATAGTAACTTTCACCATTCTGGCCTCTTTTTGTTAAAGTATTGGACAAAAATCTCTACATCCTAGCTATTTAGACAATTAGCCAGGGATGGTGAAAGGTGTCATCTGGAGGTCTGGATGACACCAAGTTGAAAAAGGCTAACATACAGGGAGGAACATAGATAATGTGACTTACATAACAGAGCTGAATTCCTAAAGCTAGGGTAGCCTCCAGTTCCTGCCATCTGGAGCCAGCTTGGCTATGGCTCTACTTGAAAGAGACAATGGGAACTGGAACCCACACCTAATTAGAGGGGCACAGAAATTATATTGTTGGAGTGGCATTATCTGCATACGTAGGGTGGACAAGCTGCACTCCCTATTTATTTTGTCCTTTTTTCTTCCAGGAACTCAAGGATAACTTCCACCAATTCTTTCCCACAACAAACCTGAGAGGTAGGTTAAGCTGAGAGAATAACTGTCCCAAAGCCACTCACTGAGTTTCCTTGGCTGAGGAGAGACGTGAACCTGGGTCGTCCTAATTTAACCACAGCACGACACCAGCCCCTTCACCAACCTGCCCCCTTCCCCTTCACTATCACAGCCACGGGCTATACTTTCTCCCCAGAGCATTTGGCAGAGTGTGTGCACCTTTCCCCATCAGAGGTTGGCACGGGCGTAGTCAGCTCTACGAACCGGTTCCCTTCCCCCGTGGAAAGACTTCGAGGATTCTCCTACCTCTTCCAAATCTTTCTCCGTCCCAATCCCCTCTGAGTCGCGAGACAAGAAAGCTCGGGTTCTCCGTGAGTTCCCAGAGGCAGGAACCCAGTTTCCCTCAGTCCGGCCACCTCCTGCCCCTCCTCTGAGGCGCGCCAAGCCTCCTAGAAGACACCTAACGCTCCGCGCTCGCGCCAAAATTCCAAACGGCCTCGCCCACTTCCGCCTTCTACGTCATAATCGCGACGGGCGCGCACACCCACACACCGCGCTCGAAAAAGCACCAACAAAAAGACTCGGGGGCGTGCAGCGAGCGCCCTTGCCCGCCCGCGCGCTTGGCGACCGAATTCCGCTTTTCTCTCCCATTTCCAACGCCACCCGTCGTGGGTCGCGTCACGTACTTAAAAGTAATCAAGACCTGACAAAAAGCTTACAGGAGGCGGAATGTAGAAAGAGTCTTGAGATTCAATTTCCTTGTTTCATTTCCCTCCCGCATCTCCTTAAAAGACGGTTGTTTTACCTCAGCGCCATTATTCTGGTACTGTATTGTGTATCATCTGTCGCGCAAATCGGAGCTCTAACATCTCGGCTGGAAAACTCAGGACGATCATAGAATGGCAGCAAAAAGCTGGAGGTTATGTATCATGCGTACTTTTGTGGCCTAAATACAGTAGCCTTAGGTGAGAGATAAATGTTTGTCATCCTCAAACTGTGGTCTATGGAGAAACTTTAATAAAATGTTTATGAGTTCCTTGCTCAAAGTCAGTTTGAAAAGTGAAGCTTTAGGCTCCTCTGTTCCTTCCATTTTTGTTTCATTAGAGCTTTTATTTCATCTATAAAGAATATAATGAAAAAAATCTAGAAGTCTCCACAGTCTTTATGCTATGGCACCATGAAATCTGTTGTCACTGGGAAAAAAAGATCCATTCGTATCAGTGGGATTTAGGATTGTGCTATTAATTTTTAAAATCGCTATTATTTATTTCTAAAATATATTGTCTACAGTATAGCAGACACTCTTGGATTGATAACAGTTTATATGAATGAAAAAGAAACAGCAGTTGACAGCTGCTAAGCAGCTGATACAAAATTAACATATATTATAGCACAGGGTATAGAAATTAAGAATAATAAAAAGAAACCTAGAGAATATCCTATGCCTCTTTTGGCATTTTTAAGATAGTTTGCAAACTAAGTAAAGTTTGAGATTAAGGTGCTGGATTAGAAACAGTGAGCTCAAATCCTCTCTTCAACATGAAAGCCAGCTGGGTGACTTTGGACTAGTTGCTCTCCCTCAGTCCAATCCACCTCGCAGGGTAGTTGTTGTGGGGAAAATAGTAGGCAGGAGCACACACCCCTTTGTGTTGTACAGAATAAAGGATATATAACATATAATATAAAAACCACCTGTCCCAGTTTTTTTTTTACTTTTTATTTATTTTATTTATGTTATTTCTATAGCCCATCTCAATCTGAGTTACTCTAGTTTAGGCAGCTAGACATGCTTTTTTGTCACCTATTCTTTGCTTTTCAGAAATAATTTATTTTCACACTACGATCTGAACACTTATTTTGGAAGATAAAGAAGATCTTACAAACTTGTAAGATCGTGTCCTATATCAGTAATTCAGAAAAAATCTGAAATGATATTTCAGATCAGGAAATTTTACCATTTCTTCTAATCTTACTCCACCCAAGTTTGATATCATAAAACACAGTCTGTGGCAGAAAATGATAAACTGACTTGTTTATTAAAAGAAAAATCAAATAATTACCTTAAGGAATGGAAACCATTGATGGACTATTTGCAAAATGCAGGCGGGGCAAAGCTTACATGGGGATTTGAAGATTAGATTATAAATGTAATGGGATATGTTTTGACAAAAGAATTATTCCTACTTAATGCATTAAAAACTAGCACCTATGACACTCTTATTATTATTAAGACCAGAGATAGATTGGAAGCTATCTATTTTTCATATCTTTCTTCTTTTTCTTTTACTTTATCTCACGTTTTCTTTTTCTTTTCTTTATAATTTGTATTTTCCATTTTCTTTTTGATTTCTAACTTTTAACTTTGTAATTTTAAAATTTCAATAAAATATTAATAAAACACAGTCTGCAAAAAGTCCTACAAAACTTTTGAAAAAAATATTAAAAGTTTGCAACCTAGTGGACTAAAGTAGCTGCAAACATTTACTATACTATTTCACTTCAAAATTTTATTTTTCTAGATTGTTCTCTTCCATAATTATCTCAGTTGTTATGTCAGTTGTCTGCAAAATCTTTCCTTTTGTGCGGGGTGGCTCATAGTGATAAACTGAGTTGGTGTAAGCAATATAAATGTGTATATAAATGTATCTTTCCAGTGTTGAATGACAAGTCTCCTAGCAAGAAGAAAGGCATGGGATATCTATTTGTGTTGTCAAGCCATCAATTGCCATATAATAGGAATATTGATCAAAAGAATATAGCTGTCTGAAAATATTAAACCCTGTCTCAGACTCAATAACAGTTTTAGGACATTACAAAAACCTGTTTTAATGAAGTATTACTTTCATTGCATCTCCAAAAACACGATGATTTACTGATTCCTTTCCTATACAAATACAGCGGGGTACAATAAGTACGAAATATTATTTTTGTGAATAAGCTGTAATCTAGATCTATTGAAATTTTTGATACAGAGGTTAAGACAGTTTCCTATTGTTTAGATGAAGTAGGGTCTCCAATCCCTTGTTAAAATTTGCATATCAAATTGATTTATCCATAACAAAGACTAATTATGGGTTTGTTGATCTCATAAGATTCAGTGATCACTTCTAATCATTTAGGTGTCTCTGAAGCTGAAGATGCTAATGGTCCAAGATGGCAATAGATATAAATATTGCCAGTGGCCAGCAACAGGCAAATAATATTTATCCTTTAATGTAAGAAATGATACAAACTTATATAATAATTGATCTTAAGTAAAGATCCCAACATCCATCCATATTTTCAGTATAACAACTTATTTTCTAAATCAATGTCTAGATTATCCTATAGCATCAATTTAGCATGAGAAAAAGGATCAAAATGCCATGTTCAGAAATAATATACTATATCACATCTATCATCTAGAAGATGTTGGGGAAATTAAGCAGTAAGCTTTTAGTCTGATAAGATATATTTATATATTTATGGAAACTCACAGCAATGGAAGGATATTTAAATGGGATTTTTGAGAAATACTGTACATAAATAATACAAGGCTAGTTTTTGTGATCAAGGATACCACAAATATGCAAGACATTGAGAATGGTGGATTTATTTTTACGTGAAAAGACATTGGTGTCTGGGCCTCCAGAAACATAATTAAATGAAAAACATCTCTAGACAGCTTCCTAATTTGTTGAATTCATAAGGTATGTCTTGGGGAAAAAAAACAAAAGCATTTTCTAGCTTCTCACATTCTTTATGTAGTACTGGTCACAGACATACTATGAGCTCTTGGAAAATATGGTTGTCCAAAGCTTTAAAAACTAACATGCAATGTTCTTCATTCTTTTTTAAAATGAAACATTTCTAATGACAAAATAAACTACACAGAAGGAAAAAGACACAATCATTTATATGGGAAAACTTAGTTGTTGGTCTTCAAAATTAGCACCAAAGATTGTCCAGATGCCAGATCTTGCTATAAGAAGTTCCATAGAGCAGTATTGTCTTTCAGCATTTTCCAGAAGGGCAGCGAACTAGAAAGGAGAGTGAAGATAAAGGCAGCCATTATTTCATATTCCAGCATTGCCATTTACAGAGACTGACTGCAAGACAGCATGAGATGGTTTTGGAAATGTCTGTCCCATTCCCCAAATGATTAGCTAGGAAGCCACTTTCCCAACATTCAAAAATTATTCACCTTCCTTGTATATCTTCCTCAAACCACATAATAACCCAGCACAGTTTTTTTTAAAAAACCAAAATAGCCAAAAGCACAAATACAATATTGTTTTAAACAGGTAGGTAGGTAATAATATATTTGTCATTACTTCCTTCAAATGATGCTGAAACCTATAACTGTAAGTATGTTCAGATTTCTGTTAGGGATCTCTAATCCTTTTCATATAAGCTGAAATCCCAGAGCCTTCATGAAAGACAATGATTGGGTTAACACAATATGCTGTTATGGTTTGTTTTAACCATGGTTTGTTGATTATGTCACAGTGGCTAGGTTCACACATGGTCTGCAAGCCACAACAGTTCACCCACAAGATAAATAAAAAAAAACATGGCTTGTGAACCTAGCAAATGTTTAGATATAACTACTGATAATTTTGTGGAACTTTTAATTTTACAGAAATGCCTAGAAATGTGGACAAATATACATGTTCTGGTTGATGCAGGTATGAAGGTGAGCAGAAAATCAGCATAACAGAAGATATGTACAGGCAGTCCTCACTTAATGACCACAACTGGGAGTGGAATCTCAATTGTTGAGGGAAGTGGTCATTAAGTGAGATGCCCATGTGACTGCTTCGCTCAACAATTGCAATCCAGACACTCCCGGTTGTGGTTGTTAAGTGATCTCCTGGGTCATAAAGCAGACGGAGTGAAAGGGCTGCCTGCTGAAGGATTTCAGCTCCACATGGAGCTGAAATCCTCCCAGCAGGCAGCCTTTTCACTCTCAAACATTCCTGCAGCCCATCAAAGGGTTTGCCCTCCCCTCTGCGCACAGAGGGGAAATCCTTTGCAGGGCTGGAGGAATGGAGCTCAGATCTTCAGGATTTGAGCTTTGTTCCTGCAGACTGCAGAATGATTTCAGCTCCCCTCCATCCCCTCCGCTTGCAGGCTTCTCTGCTACCTTCTCCATTGACTTTCTGGGGAAGCTGGCAGAGAAGACTGCAAATGGCATCACATGATCACGGGGTGCTTGGCATCAGGTCGTAAATGTGAACCAATTGCCAAGCACCCAAAATGCGGCCACGTGACTGTGGGGGTGGGTGGGGGCGGTGCAACATTTTACGATGGTCAGAAGTGCTTTACAGGCCATAAAGCACTCCTTCTGAGGCTGTCATAAATTTGAACCATCGCTAAATGAATGGTCCTTAAGCAAGGACTACCTGTATTTCACCTTTTTTATCTTACCTCTATAGCCATTTCCCAGGTATCCATTCATTCCATACTTTGATTCTTTCCCTCCTAAAGCCAAAGAAAAAAAGATACCAAAAGAGTTAACTCTGGACAATGCATTCTTCTGTTCCTCTTACATCATATTCTTGTTTGACAACACTTTTTTATATAATCTTAAGCAAAAATTTTACCATTTAATAAACTTTAATGTGAACAAATTTTACCATTGTTTCATATCTGCATGTGTGCAAACTACAGAACTCCAAAAGATGAATCCAGACAACCTAATCATACTGATAGCCTTTCCCAACATGTATCTGATCATAGCAGAAACATGTCCTGGAAGCATCTTTTTTTCTGTTATGTCTCTGTAAAGTTGCCATCATCTCATCCCCCAACCCATGATAAACTGAAGCCATCTTTAGCTGTAACAGGGTTAAAGTATTTTCTGCTTCCGTCCAAGGGTAGCCTCAAGGTGTACCAAATATATTAAACTTTGCCACTAATTCCCATGGAGGGAAGTCAGAGGACTGGTGGTGTCTGGGAACAAGAAACATGATAGAGATTGGCAGGATGCCAGAATAGTTTTCTGCCAACCCCTGGATGGGTAGACAGCTTTTCAATTTATCTTGGGAAAAGTCCATTAGAACTGATAAGAGGTCTGCCTGTTTTCCCTACTCTTCATCAGATGATCTACCAGCTAAGCAACCTGGTGTTTTCTTTATTTGTTGTTTAAAGCCACTGTTTGCTGAATGGGGGCGCAAGGCTATGCCAGCAATTTCTTTCTCTCTTTTGTGTGGAATGATGAGGGGATTTTGTTGCTGCAGGATGGTCTTTCTTCCATCCCACAGGCAATCTTCAGGGATCTGTTCATAGTGCCTGTCAGCAGGTACTGTTTTGTTAAGAATGTATTTTTCCTCCCAACAACTGCCTCTATAGCAATGTTCATCCATAGATACAGATGCTGGGAGACTTTGCCGATATGCTGTCTTTTTACCATCGCAATATGGTTTTCAGTGCAATAGAAATGAGGCAGGGAGTTCTTCTAGGACCCACAGTAATTTGGGGTAGGGCCCTGATTGCATTTCAAGGTCTGAATCTGCGAAGACAGTTTGCATAGCCATATTCAGAGCAATTTGGTGAGATTGCTGAATGGAAACTGTGCTATGTGGAAATGCCCTAGATACCCTGTTACACTTAAAATAGATCCATTGATTACAAAATTTGAATTCCTCATTATTTTTTAATTTCCCCAAAATAACATGTTAAAATAAGCTTATGATTACAAAAATCCTCCTGTGCAGTGTAATCCAACATAAGTTTCTTGTGTTCAGTGAGGCTTACTCACTGAAAAACTTTCTAACAAATTTTAGAAAGGCCCTGTAAGCCTTGTAACTATTTCAACAGAGTGTACTGGTTTTTGTTATATTTCTCATACTGTCTTTTTAAAAATTTACTATGGTTGCTTTTGCGTACTTTCTTAAAGGTATGATCTACATCAGAAATTATGACTGAGCAGTGGAATGTAAATATAATTGGACTGTAGGAATGAACAAGATTTTTTTTCTGATAAAAGTACAGCTAATTATGATGGACTGCAGTCCAAGGCATGAAGCTTAAGATGGATGCTTTGTTGTGCTAAGAGCAGGGCTAAGTCACTGTGACTCCTGAAATCCTATTTTTTGTTCAGTTAAAAATAATACTTGAAAGGAAAAAAGGATCCTTATAGCAGTTATAACTAGCTAAAACTGCTTATAATGTGGAATAGTATCATCTTGTGGAGAGCCAATAATAGTAGGAAAGCCTTCAAGGAAGAGAACCTGTCTTCAGAAAGCTGTTCCCTCTGGATTTGCCTTCCAGAAAAGCCCAGGGCATTTACAGAGATGTCTGTCCCATGTTCTGGAGCACACAAGGTTTGTATTGGGTACTAGTTCAATCTCCTGGCCACACAGAACTCCCAGTGACATGCCAAGAACAATTTCAAATCTTTTCCAGTCACAGAAGAGTGAGGTGCTTTTAATGGTAGCTTGTCCGCCATCAGATCTGGGTCCTATCACTCACACTTTGGCAACATCCAGATTAGCTGATTGTGAAGTGCTCTATTTAAGGCTGCATTTGAAAGACTGTTTGGAAGCCAATTATTTCTGAACTATCTACCCACACTTTTAATCCAGGAAAAAAAATAGAGCATGGTGCTCTGATTTTGCATTCAGTTTCACCGGCTTTAGTTGGTTGCAGAGTCCAGGATGGCTAGATAGACTTACTTACTTATTATGCCTGAATCTGTAGGAACCTACATGGTTAGAATAGGATATCTTAAGAACTAAGGTAAGCACCAGAGGCTTAGCCCATGTGCTCTGAAATGTGGAAGATAGCTATAAAAAACAGGTCTTCTCAACAATAGTGCTTGGATTAAGAAATACCACTGAATAAATACTTATGCTTCTCTTTAGGTGGCAAACACTTGCTTTTTCCAGAGGGGATTCATACTGATAATCATGGAGCTTCCCTTATGTGGTTACCCTAAAACTTTAAAGTACAATACTTTCTTTAATATTGTGTTATTGGTTGTTATGATTTTTTTTGTTAAATTACCTGGTGGTTCCTTCTGCTTCAAAGAGGTATAAAAATGCTAAAGAACATAGTCCTGAAGCATCTTATATTGAAAGACTCGGAAATTACCCAGAACAGAGTTTGAAAAATTATTGCTTATTCCAAAGATCTGGATGTTCTATTTTTCAGACCAATTACAGTTTCAGGATATTAACAAGTGAGTAAAAAAGATGGGAGAACAAAAATGTGGTGCCACTTACTATATCCTCCTAATGGCTGTCCAGGGCCTAGCAGACCGCCGTATCCTCCTGGTGCTTGCCCTGCAGCAAGAGGGCCATATGCACCTGCCAGACAAAAGAAGAGACAGAATTTACTCACAATGAAGAGGCAGTATAGTCTCTGGTGGTGCTATGAACCTTTTCTCCGCAGTGATCCTTAGCCTAGTTTGGCCGCTGCTCTCTTTATATCAATGTCCTGCTGAGATATTGATGTGCTATTCTGGTTCTTATTACTGCCCTGATAAGCTATTAAAATGTCCTTATTGATAATACTGAGAATATTTGCTGACTGGCTGATGAACAGCCAACGGAATCTCACCTACAATACAGGGACCTCTCCAGAGAATCCAGGGAATGACTGGTGTGGGTCTTCCGGGCTGTGTGGCCATGTTCTGGAAGTTTTGTTTCCTAACGTTTCGTTTCGCCAGCACCTGTGACCGGCATCTTCAGAGGGCAGGAGCACAGACGAGCAGTTCTCTCTGTGCCCAGGGTGATGTGACCCTTTTGTGGGTATTTATAGAGGTCTGAGGGGGGGAAGGGGGATTGGGTGTGTGTGTGGGGGTTACTGAGTGGCTGCTTGTTTTGGTGTCAGAATCTTACACGCAGACTCTGACACCAAAACAAGCATCCACTCGTTAACCCAACCCCCCTAACCCCCCATCCCCCACACACCCCCATCTCCCCCTCAGATCTCTATAAATACCCACAAAAGGGTCACCTCATCCTGGGCACAGAGAGAACTGCTCCTGTCTGTGCTCCTGCCCTCTGAAGATGCCGGTCACAGATGCTGGCGAAATGTTAGGAAACAAAACTTCCAGAACACGGCCACACAGCCCGGAAGACCCACACCAGTCATCGTATTCTGGCCGTGAAAACCTTCGACAAATCCAGGGAATGATTGATCAAAGCTGTTCTGGTCATATAAACACACCCATCTAAAACGGGGGAGGGTAGTGCAAAAAGATGTATTACACACAATGGCTCTGTGTTGGCTTTAGCAGAGTTAGTGTTAAAATCAGCATGTTTAAATCATGGGTTAGGATGAGATAAGGCTAGTATCATGTGATGAAGGGAGAAGATTAAGATTAGAAGGGTCAGAACATTCTAATGCTAATTATATAACTGTTAGCAGGATGGAGACTAAGAGTCTTTTCTGGAGGGTGGGGTGAAGGCTCACACTTAACCTTACCTGCCCCCAGTCCATTAGCTTGAAGGTTTCTACTGTTCAAATATCCTAGTCCATTTCCATTGCCTGCACAGGAGGGAGAAGTAAAAGATGGAAAGAGGAAAATATGCAACATAAAAAAACCACATCAAATGCCTGTCACTATCTTCTCCTCACTCTGTAAATTTTGATCCTTAGAATGCGATCTAAGAAGCACTGTTGATCAGTACTTGCCAATAATGACCTTCTGCCATCTATAAAAGAACCTGTGTTTTAAATCTAAAATAGGAACATGGAAAATCCAGGGGAAGTATATTTCAGTCTCCCAGGATACTCTGCTGGCAATCTGAGAGCTATTATTCAACTGCATCCTGTTCAGGCAATATGTTTCCATGTACAATACAACACTTAATGAGTGGTGAACAAACCGTCCTCTCTGAATGGTCTGGTCGTGCTGTCAACAACAGCTAGTCATCTAAGAGTAAAACAGGATGGTCTGCTGAGGGAAACCTTTATGTAGATACGAAGGTATACTGGTGTGTGTGTAAATATATATATATATTTTAACATTTCTGGCCTTCAAGAGCTGCAATGGGGGTGGGGGTGGAGAATGGCAATGATGCAATGACTGGTAAAATTTGCAGCCCTTTTGGGTGGGAGAGTTTATTTCTTTTAACAGAAAATGGGCACATTAAGCTTAACACAATCATTTCGCTATTTAAATTGTTTGATCTAGTGGTTAAAGGCACCAGGCTAGAAACCAGGAGACTATGAGTTCTAGTCCTGCCTTAGGTATGAAAGCTGGCTGGGTGACTTTGGGCCGATCACTCTCTCTCAGCCCAACTCACCTCGCAGAGTGGTTGTTGTGGGGAAAATGGAAGAAGGAAGGTGTATGTTCGCTGCCTTGAGTTATTAGAATAATAAAGGCAGGATAAAAAAAAACGTGAATTGTATTTTAACAAAGGTGATGTCAAAAGTTGCCAATTTGCTGCTAAATTTGGACATCCAATGCTTGGGGTTGATACCTTCTATCAGCTAGGGGTTCATCCCTGGCTTAATAAACTCAACCTCTTTGGTTTGCAAATCAGGATTTATAGCAGTGTGGTGTGTCAACTTAGGTGATTGCAGTTTATTCAAGAAACCATAATTAAACCATGTCTTAGTACAATAAAAACCCAGTCAATGGATCATTAAAGGCAGAATAGTCTCTCTGGACTTGTTTTAATAGGCTAACCTAACAACTCCTCAGAAATTTGAGGAAGTTGCCCTGGGATAAGGAAGGAAGGGAGGGATGAAGGGAGGGAGGGAGGAGCAGAGAGAAAGAAGGGAAGGGAAGGGAAGGGAAGGGAAGGGAAGGGAAGGGAAGGGAAGGGAAGGGAAGGAAAGGAAAGGAAAGGAAAGGAAAGGAAAGGAAAGGAAAGGAAAGGAAAGGAAAGGAAAGGAAAGGAAAGGAAAGGAAAGGAAAGGAAAGGAAAGGAAAGGAAGATGCAGGAGTAAAATTGGTGCTCCTTTATTACCTCAATCATGTGCTAAGTGTTTTCCATTTACCTACAACTTGGCCACCCAGACTTTGGGATTCTCAGGAAGACATGAATAATTACTTTTGCTTTTTTGAGATGAACTATTGCTCAATTCCTATTTCCATCCCAACTTCTGGGAGATTCAATTTCTTACCATCCAGCCCTATTGCCTGGGCAGGCTGGGATTCATATCCTACTTGTGGCCCACCTGGGTGAAAGAGACCAAAAGCAGGAAGGTGAATTTTAAAATCAACAGATACAACAGTTTTCATATCTTGTAGGACTCTCCAAGCTGTAATCTAAGGATTTTGAGGCTGGTGTCAGATCCACAAGGTCCTTGCAACACAGCAGATTGGCCTGCTATATTATCTTCCTACTTATTGGGAAGATGAGCTTCTTTCTTCCCAAGCCCATACTGGCAATCAGTAATCATACCACCTAATCCTGGAGTGAGCAAGTTGAAGGAGACAGGGGCTGCAACATGGCCTCTGCACTTTCCAGGGGACTATAGGGAGCCATCTGGTGAAGTCACCAGAAGGGCTGTTCTTTTTTTGTTATTTTTTCCCTGTTTTTTAAAGGAGCAGGTGAGAGAAGGAGCCTCTGAGAGGCAAATTACTCCTATTTTTATCCTTAAAATCCACCCAAACAGTTTCTAATTGTCATCTGGAGGCTCATTTCATGTGTTTTGGAGGAATTTAAGGAGTAGTTTGCCTTCTAGAACCTTCTGCTTCCATTCCCTTATTTAATTTTGGAAAATAAGAAAAAAAGAAGTGCTGGGGGGCAAGTGCTGGGGGTGGGGTGACATGAGGCCCTAACCACTCTTGTACTAATCAATTTTACTGGTAAAAAAAGAAAGCTGCAGTGTCCCACCATGCCAAATTGAAAGCAACTAGACCAGAAGTTGGTTCAGGTCTCTATCTGAAACAAAATGAAAACCAAGGGCAGGAGATCCATGAAAGATAATCTAGAACTCAGGAAAAAAATCACGAAACAACTAGAGGAGTGTAGGAAAAAAATTCCATAATAGTCTTACCAAATGGTCCTGGTTTACCTTCCACTCCAAGACCAGCAGGTTGAACACCATATGGCAGCTGGCTAGGTTCTCCTAGAAGAAAGAAAATTTTAGCTCCAGTGTGCAAGAGATATGGTTTACAAAAATGAATGTCCTACCTGAGTCTACTCCTGAACTTCAGTCTAGCTTTCCAAGAAGACAACTGGCTACCCCTGAAAGCTGCCCCTCTTTAATGCCCCTTCTAGGAATACCACTCTATTGTTTTCTTTAACCAGAAGAGGAATTCAGTTGGTATAACCCTTTTCCTCCTTACGTATTGGACTTCCTTCCAATACTGATGATGAAAAATATAATTCTACTTGCATGTATGACCTATTTGGAATGATCGTTTCAGTTCTTAGAAGCATTGTCTAGTGGGGGAAAATATCTCTACCTACAAATTTCCTAATCTGTTTACAGGTATAGCAACTTTCTAACAAGTCTAAACATTGGGATTCTTTAAAAGCTACCTTGAGTTAGTTAGCATTAGATTTAAATTTATGCTATATTTCTGCTCTTAAGCAGTGTATAAACAACCCCATCACAAATCATTCTGCTCTACAACACACCATATCTGCCAGCACCATAATCTCCCAAACCAGTAACTTCTGGTTGCTGTGGTTGCCCTCTGTACGGAAGTTGCCCAGCCCCTGTAACAGAGATGGCAGTCAGAAAATTAACTGGAACAGAGAGAATCCCTTCCCTCTGTAGCCACCCACACATCCCACATCTTGAGACAAATCTGCAAGCTCTCCCACAACCTTGAATTTCAAGTAAATGGAACAGGCATTCCCTCACTCCAGGGATCTGAAGCTCTAGGACAGCTTTCCCCAATGTGGTACTTGGATAATAGATTACAACTTCTATCATCCACAGCCACTTTCTGTCCAATACCTTTGAAGGATACTACTCTAGAGAAAGAAGCTTGAGGAGATCTGTGGTTCTTCCATAAGAATTTCTCATTGCCTTCCTCAAATGACATCATTTTTTTTGGAGGAAGCCATGACAGAAGGTGCTCAAAGCTTGTTAAGCACTTAGCAAAGTCCACTCAGCTAACTTCAAACTGTACAAAGATTTGTTGGGTTGCCAATGCCTGGCAGAGGAATGCTGCTCTTCATTCTATAACAGCTTGAAGACTTACCTCCATATTTGGTGGTGGCTGCGGCAGCAGCAGCAGCGGCAGCAGCAGCCCCAGCTGGGCCCCCTAGCTGACTGCCATATGGAATCTGGGCACCTGCAAATGAAACAAACCAAAAGACTGTGTTCACATGACACATTTAATCCATCAACATAACTATGGTTTGCTCAATTAACCTAATTTCCTGGGTTTGCATAACACGCTGGACTTTAAACAAGCCGTATGGGCTGAATTGGCACAAAAAGTGAGGCTAAAATGTGGTTAGCAACTTTCTGCAAACGCAGCCTGCACTTCAGCATTCCTACCCCACAGATTCAAGACCTGTTGTGATTAATGTCTTACAAAGTAAGCATCTTTCCTGAAATCTACTTTCTCCAAACTGATAGTTCATTCCCCAGATCCACAGCTGTAAATGGAAGGGGAGGCTGGGAACACTAGCTGCAAGAGTGGAAGATCCGGAATAAGGCCTTCTGCATTTTAAAGCAAATATATCTATAGGGAAGGAGGCTTGTTTCAGCCTGAGGCCATAATAGTGATAAGGATGCCTTTGATGCTAAAAATTCAAATAAATAATAAAATAATAATTTATGTCATTTTCTGATCCAAATTTCTCCTTTTGGAGCTACACATTGCCTCACAAGATAAATAGGAGCTATACAGTACTGGGATAATTTCAGACAAGAAATTGGTATGATAAAAAATGGCAAGAAAAGCCTAATCCCATGATAGCCCTGATCAAAATTCACAGACAGACTGACTGGGTTTGCACAGCATCTTAAGCCATAGTCTAGTTGATTTGGAGGTAATTGCAATATACATAAACTCAGCTAGTGTAGTTTGCACACCGTGGTTATGGCTTAGCATGAGGTAAAAGCCACAGACGTTTGCAATCAGTGGTTTATGGCTTAGCACAATGTGGCTTCAAGAAACCATGATTGAAAGGAATCGTGGCTTAGCACAATGTGTGAAATCTACATGTTTGCTCTTCAAAAATGCTGATCCATCTAATTATGAATCTCACTGGAACAGAGGAAGCATTGCAGTTCAGTAGCCATCTTTTTAAGCCAAATGTTAGATATTCCTGCCTTGGCAACTTGTGCCTTCTAGATGGGCTGGGACTACAATTGCCAGAATTCCAAGAAAACATGGGAAACTGATCTGCTACTTGATGCTTTTAATTAGCAGTATGGGATTCCAGCCATGAGCTATCCCCATACTCAAAAGAGCATTTCAATTGCCATGAACCTTGAACTTCACTGAAGGGAGATAGGACGTTGTCTGGGTCTCATGTAAATTGCCTTGCACCTTAAACTAATGTTCCTGACACTTTCATCTGCTCAAATGACTTGCTCCCTGTCACACTTTCTTAGCTGAAGCACACAATAGCCAAAATAAGCTCTCACACTGAGCTAGAGATCCATGGTTGATAACAAATTTTGTACCCCGTTTCTTTCTTACTCTTCGGCTTCTCCCATACCATCTCAGTTCCAAGTGAATTTGCCCATCACTACCAATATGATGCAGTGGCAGCGGCGGCTGCTGAATTTGAACATGAACAACCAATGTTCAAATATGGCCTTTGTCATCAAGTTCATCGGAAGGCTTAAGCATATTGCCATCCTTTTAGCCACCCCCACTCCCCCTTTACCAGTTGTTCCGTTAAAATGGCTCTCTAAACTCTTTGGAGGAAAGGAGAAAAACAAATGTGAGAAATTAATACCACCCATCCCTATTTCCACCTGGCTGAGCTCCAGCAAGAGGAAATCCATTGCCTCCAGCTCCATAGCCTGAAAAAGAAAAAGAAAATGTGATTTTCCTAGCTTCAAACCATCAATCTTGAATTATCTACTGTCTTATTCTAAAGCCGATGAATTCAGCTAAAAAGACAGCACTTATTTCCTAATATATTGGTCAACAGCTCCGCATTCTGGACATACCTATGTATTACAGCAAGTGGTGTGTAACAATATTTTCTGGCTGCTTCATATATACAGCTGTCTGTGCTTCTGAATTAGTGATGCCACGGAAAACCATGAACAATTTGCATGTAATAAATAATGCAACCATGATTTGGACCTGCTTTGTGAAAATCCTGTGTATCAGGCATCCCAAAATGAGATGGCAGAAATGGGAACAAAGAAGAAAATGAAGGGGCAATCTGTACGTAACAGTGCAGCCAAAAGAAGCTGCTTTCTACCCAGTTTATTGACCCACTAGCTCAGTACTGGTCACTCTGACCTGCCTACCAAAATGTTCCTTGACTAGCAGATGGCAAGTGCTGAATTTCTGTACATTAGCAATAGGGTATTGTTAGTACAACTCTGTGAAAAGGCCTACTTGCATGATACTTACAGGTGTCGCCTGTGTGAGAACACGTGTAGCTTTCTTACCATTGCCATATCCATTCTGCAGTCCATTGCTTGGGTAGCTTCCGGCTCCACCACCACCCAAATATCCTATTGAAGAAAGTATAAAACCAAGACACAAACAGATGGACGCTCTTTTCCTCTTCTTCCTTATCTTTTGCTCGGCCCTCACAATAAAGCTCAGATAGCAGAGCTGACACGGAAAACTGGAAATTACTTCTGAACATGTGTAGAGTATCTTTCTTGTTCAAGTGAGGAGACATCGGGGACAGAGTCTCTAAGCTAGAGGACGTGTTTTAAAAAGAGAATTGGACCTATGTATTTCTCTTTGGAGAGATAAATGTTTAAGAAAACCGCCAGTGACTTTGTACCCACAGTTTTGCAGCTAGACCCCCTGTGGACTAATTCTTTCTTCTAGGTTATCAAGCTGCGTTCTACCTGGTGGGTAGCCGTCAGAAATGAGCCCTGTTTGTATCCTGCTCACAGTAATCAGAAGCTAAGACTGTTCTGAATGCTTCCCTTCATAATCTTCTCTGTTCCTTGCCTTGTCGCTGTTCTTCATTGCCCTGGCACCTATCCCTGAGAGCAATCCTTTGTTCCTTTCTTAACCCCTTGAGTCCTGCAACAGCAATGTCTCACACTGTATGCTAGAGAGCCTAGTATATGTAATTTCCCATGACTCCCATGTCCTTATGACATCAGGTATCTGATGAGCAAGGATACATCAGCATTCCAAGCACAAGAGCACTGCAATATGGTTTTCCCTGTGGTTGATACTATATTGCTCAAGATCCAAAGAAACGGGGACACTGCTGTTTCAGTACTCAAGGTGCCAGGAAGCAAAAGTGTTGAGAATGCTATTAATAAAATATATGTGACATAGGCAATTCCATCTGGTCTAAAGATGACAATTTTTTAAATTTCAAAATTCCATCCTCCTGAGCAAGATCATAGGGTGAAGTTTCTGATCACACATTTAAATATCTTATGTGACATTTAAAGATGTTATTTACTTGTTCATTGTGTTCATGTTTGTAAAATTCATGTTTATGAGTAGGGGGAAGGAAATGTCAAAGAGGAGAATCTCTGTGGAGATACATGACACAGAAGAAAAAAAATGGCCTTGGGAAAATCTCTGCAGGGATGCAGCAAAAATAAAAATTAGAAAAGGAGAGTCAGCTTGCAAAAAAGTGTCTTAGACAAGAGCAAGAGGATATTATAAAATGAAGGGCTCAAATATAGCAGATCAATGTCCTAAACTAGGAAGAAGAGCTTACTTACACAATTGTGGTCCCTGGGTAATTCTCTGTGAATTCCTGCAGATCGGTTCTGCATCTCCACTGTAGCCTATTCAGAATTTTCCCAGAGCCTAGCGTTTGTTTGAAGCCTTATCTTCTTTTGCCATGCACAGCTTATAATGGTAGGGTTCCCACCACTCCCTCACTTCCAAAGACAGACACAATGCCTCAGAGATGAAGTGTGTTATTTCTGGACTCACATGACAAGGACAGGTTGGTCGTGTGAATTCATAGATGTCTCCTTGAAGAATCATAGTTACTGGTAAGTAACCAGTTCTTTTTCCTCATGGTCTTTGTGATTCAACATATAAAGGAGAGTCACAAGTTACCGTATGTGGAGATGGGCAAGAGATCAAAACAAGGATAACATTGCCTTGCCAAATCCGCATCTTATTGAGACCAAAGGCACAATCTGTAATGTCTGATGAACTGGAAAAGTGCAACCACATGGCAACCTACAAGATAAAAATATAACCCTGAGAAAAGGCGGCTGTTGAAGCTACAGTATGGCTATCATTGAATAGCTGTGGACTCTAATAGGATGTGGGTTTCCTGCCAAATCATAATGAAGTGTAATTGTTGCTGTGACCCACTGGCAAGATGTTGGGATGATATAGGAGTGCCTTTCCAAAATCCATAATTGCAGATCCTTCTTAAAGGAAACAATTCAGCAAAGAGAAAAATGCAGTGGCATGCTATCTATTTATCTCATTTGCTTGTCAAACTTATTTATTTATTTATTGCATTTATATCTGCTGAGAGTCTTGCAATTGCAGCAATGGATGGATGAAGGAATAAATGAATAAAAATAAACTGCATGTTGAACATGAAGTGCATATAAAGTCCATTGTAAGTGGCCTTTGGAGTTAGAAAAAGATAAGGAGGATCACCTCATAGAATAAATGAAAGTCAGAAACTGCAGCTGGCAGGAAACAGGACCTGAATAAAGGATGACTTTATCCTATGGAAAAGTAATAAAGCTCATCTCAACAACAGACACAGAGTTTGCTGGCACTTCTGGCTAATCTAATAAGCACTAAAAAGGCTGTCTTCCAAGAAGTAATAGAAGGGGCAGGTAGCTATGGGCTCCAAGGGTTTCAATCTGGACAGGACCAAGACTTACAAGTGAGTCATAACACTTCTCCAAAGGCTTGGCTCAGAGCCTATTTCTGGAGATGCTGTGAGCCAAGAACCCTGGTTATGATGGGCCTGCACAGACAAGATTTGACTATGAATCCAAAATAAACACAAGATAGAATTTTACTCCCACCAATTTGGCATTTCCTAAAAAAGAGTGCTAAAGACCATACAGGCTGAACAATGCCAAGCAATTTCCCTTGAAAGAAGTTTAAGATGATGCTGAGAGAAAGAGAGAAGAACAAAACCATAGATGCTACTTTTGTAGAGGTCAGAACAGAGGAGAATTGTGGGAAGAAAAAGCCCCAGCTTTACTGTAAAGATCCTGGTTTTTCAGGCTGAATGCTAAAAATGGCTCTGGAACATTCTGTATGGGTTCAACAGTATAGAACCCATATGTGAACTTGTGCTTGCTTTTAAGTAAAAGCAGAGAGCATCAGCTTGATCAATGTATGTAAGTATGTGAATTGCAGGGTTAGCCTAGCCCTTTTGTGTTGGAAGGAGCTAGAACCTTCAGGTGTCCCAAAAGAAATCCACTGGAGAAGCTGAGATACTATTACCTGCTTTGGAAGGCTTGCCTCTTGCTCCAAGACCTGTGGGATGACAGAGTGAGAAGTCAGACCTCTATATATTCTGCAGTGCTTTTGGATATACACATGTATATATACACATACGTTCCAAAGGGAGAAATTGAGACCATGATTTACATAAGAAAACACTTTAAAAAAAAGATCTGCCTCAATAAATAGAGATAATGGAATAATTAGGCTGACTTTGCATTTGTTTTAATTCAAGTTGATATATAAAGATAAATGTGAGAGATGCTTTTTCCAGCAGAATAGTTTGTACTTTGTACTTTGTTCTAATGTTATCATACATTATTCTGTAAAAATGTTCCATGTAATATCTGTATTTTGTAAGGTTTATGTATCTTTCTTTTTTCTTTCCTTTTTCTTTTAAAATAAATTAACTTTTTAAAAAAGAAGTGCTTCTTCAACGGAGAACAGGAGAAATAAAATGAAGAAGAAATAGATCCTTACCTCCCAAGTGGAGATCAGGACGGGGGTAACCAACACCTCTGTAACCTGGAAAGCAAAGATGCATCATGAGCTACATCCTAGTTCGAACATCACTTGTTTGTTTTTAAATTGGGATTTAAATTAAAAGTGGTTATATTTCATTTCTATGTGAACGACATACAAAGCATTTTTAAACAATCATGCCAAAGCAACTTTTCCTAATCTGATACCCTCCAGATATTTTTGTATGCTAGAGCATCATGAGAGCCCTGAGTTGAGAAAGTTATGCTTGCCCAACATAAAATATCTCAGATGACTTTCCAAATTCCTAGCCAGCAGCAGTCTGGGAAGTTTGTGCTAAGTGAAACAAGTTCCACAGCAATGCATACTATTTCAGAATCTTAAAAAAAAATGCTAGAAATTTGACATTAGAAGCATTTGCTTAAGACAACCTGTTTGGCTTAAATATTCAACAGCTGTCCCTCATAACATCAGGAAATAGTTCCTGATGTGTCTCTCTGCACTTAATCAAACATAGTTTTTGTTTACTAGTCTTCAGTAAACATCTAATACTGCAAGATGGTTTAAAAAGGGGATCTGTGAACTTCACCAAACACAAATCAGGTGGCTTGGTTCCCATATCTATAAAGATGGGCAGAGCTCTATGTCTAGGCCAAATCAAATCTTCTTCACGTCTCATCAGAAGTACTGCTATAATCAAATGTAATCAGTGAATTGTCCATGGCTGGTCTATCCTACCATTAAACAAACTGAGGCAGCTGACTCCAACTGCTGGCATGGAATATCATAAAACTTGAACAAATCCTTAATTTTGAAGAGAATTTTTTAAAAGGCCAACCATTTCTAATCTTTGTGCAGGCAAATATATTGTTATTTTCCTTGGTGTTTTCTTATTCATGTGTCAATACTCAAGACTTAGTTCTGCTGTCTGGTTTTTTTTAGATTCTGATCTTAAAAATGTTTTGTTCAGCCATCGGGAAAAAATACATATAAATTCTTAAAATGTATCTTCTACTATTAAGGGTCTAGAGAAGGCATCAGACAGATTGATCTTTCAACAGTCTTCTTTTTAATTTGCAGAGTCCAACTGATAACTTCCTCCTCTACCACCAGCCCTTGCTCCGGGTGGACCTGTTATCATGGCGATTCACTCTGCTTTGTCCAATTCACTTTCCTTTCCATCTGCTTTAACCCTTTTCTTTCCAATGGGTCATGTCAAGTCTGAAGGCACAGCCTTTCTAATTTTTGCACAGAAACCAGTCATTTGGAGCACAATAATTTGTAAGTAATAGTGCAAGAGGAGTTGGGCTTAATAAACTAATCCATTTTCCATCATTCATTTCTCCTACAGGAGAAACCCTCACTTGTTAACAGAGGGTGGAAAAATTACCCCCCCCCCATTTTGTGCTAAACCTGCCAACAACCAAAGGAATTTCTATGGGCCTTGCCCCACTTGCATTTAATTACAGCACAAACACACCCTGGGAAGATCTTTTTCCTACTGTGTCCTCATGCAACAAGCAAGACAGGCTTAAATGGTTCCAGTGTTAAAATAGCTCCCCCCCCCCTTTGGACAGTATCCAAGGACAGACTTAAGGTGTGTTAACTGGAAACAAAGCCAATCAAGGCAGGACTTGAATCAACAGTGGGGTAGCAAATTGTACACCAATGTAGTCCTCTGCTGACTCAAGGATGAGTGGAGAGAACTTCAACTCTGGTGAGAAAAGTTCCTAAATCTAGTCCTTATGCCTCGCCCTTCCCATGATGTTGAGAAATGCTGAGAAGGTTTTAAGTAGGGTTGCGCAGAATGTGCCATAACATCACATTGTGGCCTTGGCTGCTCTAGATGTTCCAAAAGTGATACAACATGGAATGTTCAGAATAGGCCTTTTTTAATGTAGGACTACTGTACTTGGAGAGCTCAGAATATCTATTTTGAAGATGGAACATTGCATGCATTGAAACTGAGCAAGAAAGGCCCATCGTACCGGTTCCATATCCAGCTGGGATTCTGTAACCTGTGAAGAGACAGAAAGAATCCGACAGAGAAGTATTAGATAGGAACATTAATCAATTCAGAAAAAAAAATGGAAAAAGGGGATTGCTGAAAAGTCCTGAAATAATAGTTTTTTACATAGTGTGCCAACCTGTGACCTCAGGGCCACATGCTCCTCCAAGTCTGCTTCCCCAAGCATCTTCCTAAGTTAGTCACAGAAAGGGACAATTATTAAAAAAATAGGTAGTAATCTCCTAGCCCTGTCCCCTTTTTGGGCTGAAGCCACTGAAAAGGCAGAGGTGGTCCTCAGCTCCAGAGAGACTATACATCCCTGCTAAATACTCTTTTAAATCTTCTCATCACAAATATCTGGTTAAGAACCTGATTGCTAATGTCTTTCCAACCATTCTGGAGTAGGTATGCTCAGAGTTGGGTGCATTACACTGAGCAGAAGAAATCAACTGCTCTGTCTATATTGAATAGGCATCATAGTCCCTGATGCATATTTAGCAAAGAGACTGTCGGTGCAAGATTTTGTCCTGCCAGGTTGGAATCTGGCTGTCAACATGAGCATTGCCTACCTGGCTTCCCTGGTTTGCCCCCAAAGCCTCGTGGAGCCCCAAATCCATTTTGAACTCCTGCAAGGATAGAAACAAGGAAAGCTAAAATTTGGGGATGGGATGACTACAGGCAGACTTAAGGTGTTTTTCCCTCAAACCATAAATTTTGCTTAGTATTGACAAGGAAAAGGAGTCCAAATCTTGCATCAATTCTTTCAGACTAGATTGGTTGTGATGTGTGCACAAGCAGAGAAACCAGAGAATCAGCCACCGTTACTGTGCTGGGCTAGAAATCCTACAAGGGTTGCTAATAAGATAAGAGTATTGATTGAGAGAAAGCATTTATAAGCCCCTCTTTAACTGGTGGAAGAGTGGCATGAAAAAATGGAACAATTACTTTAAAATCAAGAGGTCCACATTTGTGAACTCCTTAGTAGGCGTGTGCAAAGTCTTCTGTCTTAGAACGTTTGAAGATTGGAATGGGCTGCTCTGAGTGGTCCGTAAGTGGCTTGAACTTGGTACAGACCATTCCAACCTAATCTGAGTGCTTCAAGCATTCTGGAAATGGTCCATCCCCAAACAGCCATTCTCAGGTTACTCAGAACCCTCAGAATGAATCAAAACGGAACATCCTAAGGTTCAGATTTTCTCACACCTCTGTGGTGCTAGGAATGCCTGGCTCTACAATTTGTGTAAATGAAGAAGCGGACTAGACTTACAGGCTTCTGCAGGGAGGGTCAAGATCTGCAAGGTGGAGGGTGCTGCATCACAATAGAAGCCCCTCCCCTTTTGTATACATGTATGTGGGTACAAAAGGGGCAGGGCTTCATGCATAACACCGCCATCTTGCAGATTAGACTATTGCTGACTACTCAACATCTGTGGAAGAACATCCTCTGAAAGCTTCATAACTAATACATAAACACCGCCCTGTAAATAACTAAAATGTATTCAAGCACATCTGGCAAATGTAGTCCTTTCCACCACCCTTTTTGCTTTCCGTCTGTATGGTGCTTATCACACAGGGAAGCATTCAAGGGTGACTCTGGGTTCTGCCAACTCCTTCCTCCTTCTCTGTGCCACCAGATGTAGGGGAACCTTCGGTCCTTTCAAGTTTTAAGAAGGCAAATACAAGTGTTTCTGTTTCAGTCAAACTCTAGCCCACAAATACAAAAAAAACACACACAAAGAAGCACAAAGCTGCTTAGATTTATTCTACTTATGTGGCTAAACTTACCTAGTCCTGCAGGCAGCCCTTGGGGCCCATAGGCAGAATATTTTCCTATGATTATAAAAGACAAAGATGGAAAATGTAAACAGAAGGATAATTACAGGTCAGTCTGTACTACAAATTATGACCCATATTGCTGTTGAACTGTTACCATATGCTAAATATAATATGGATCGGGGGAAAAACTGGGTTCACATGCCCCCTCATCTGTGAAACTCACTGGCTCTACGGACCAGTTAACAACTACTTCTCAGTTTAACTTAAAGGGCTGTTATGGCGATAATTTGGGAGAGTTCACCCTGCTTAATGCTTTTAGCTCCTTAATGGTAGGATAATATCAAATAAGAGAGCCAGTTTGATGCAGAGGTTAAAGACACTGAGCTAGAAACTGGGAGACCAAGAATTCTAGTCCTGCTTTACACACAAAACCAGCTGGGTGATCTTCTCTCAGCCCTAGGAAGAAGGCAAGGGCAAACCACTTCCAAAATCCTGCTAATAAAACTGCAGAGACTTGTCCTGGCCAGAAGCCAAGACTGGCTTGAAAAATAAAATAAACCAACAAAAGATTCTTTTATTCTCTCTGTTGATAATTCCCATAATCCCCATGCTGGCTAAGAATTCTGGGAGTTATATTCTAACCAGAATGAGAGAGAGAGAACATATGTGGTTAAAAGCTCATCATGCCATCACTGAAACCAAGGAGGTATTTGCCATGCCTCCTTCACATCTATGGCTTTTTTCATCTGGTAGGTGGACACATTTCAGAGCAACATAAAACCCCAAGTTGCAGTTACCTAATATTCCACTGACCTGATATAACAAGAGGCAAAATATCTTTGGTACTGCATCAAAGATATTGCATAATAACTGGTAACAGTGGGGGGTAATTATTTAATTTTATTCCTCTTTTGAAATAAAGTGAACCTCCTCCCCAACCTGTCATTGCTACCCAACTTACCAGCTTTGGCTCCAGTTGGCCCCAATCCAGCTCCTGGCTGTATGCCTCCTGCACCTGAAAGATAGGACACAAACAAGGAAAGCTGAAGTCAGGGACATCCATGGGGATGGGTCCAAAATGTCAGGATGGCAGCTGCAGCTCCATGACTGAAGCATCATATGCACAATGCATGTAAACAGGGAGGGGGCTTCAAGCATGCTGTCATAGCCACTCTGTGGACTTTTTAAATCCATCCACAGACACCCATTCCTCCTTAGTTTAGTTTCAAAGTTCAACTGAGCTATAAAACAGGCTGGGGGAAATGAGTGAAATCCTTGAAACAGGAAGAAACAAACAGGGTAGGTTGGTTTCTCTAGATGATTACTTCTCCCGAGAGAACTATATGGTGCTATGAATGCATGGAAATTAACTCGATTTCCACGTATACAAATTTAAATCACTCACTGAAATAGGCTTTGAGAAAGAGGAATCGCGTCAATCAAGTAGCACCCCACTATATTTCTAAGAAGGCTGAGGGGAGGGAATGACACAAAATACTTACCTCTTATTAGAGATGGAAGGTAAACTCCTCCCTGGCCACTTACTTGAGGTTTCACTCCTAAAATAAGTCCAAAAGAATTAGGGAATGAGACTGGAGTCACACATTGGTTCATACGTCAAGTTAAGTCACAAGATTTAAACATGATTTGTTGACTAGCCCAGCTAGGTGATAGCATCTAGCCAGCCTTGGCTGTTCTAAGCAGCACAGAACCTGGTAGTACTTGGATGAGAGACCACCAAAAACATCAGGGCTGAAGCAGTAAATCTGAAAGGGAAAAAAAAATCACATAAGATGAGCCAGTTTGGTCTAGTGGTTAAGGCCCCAGGCTAGAAACCAGGAGATTGTGAGTTCTAGTCCTGGTTTAGGCATGAAAGCCGGCTGGGTGACTTTGGGCCAGTCCTTCTCTCTCAGCCCAGCTCACTTCACGGGGTTGTTGCGGGGAAAATAGGAGGAGGAAGGAGTATTAGGTATGATCACTGCCTTGAGTTATTATAAAAATAATAAAGGCAGGATTTTTTAAAAAATCTAAAAAAAAAAGTAGTGGGAAACTTTTTTATATACCTAGGAAAATTATATGGACACATCCACAAATCATCAGGGGTCAGGTTCTTTTTGCTACTGATGTTTTCTGAGCCATAATGCCTGGGTTCATACATACTTCTCAGTTCATGGTGGCTGGGTATTGCTTACAGTATCTCCTCTTACATCAAGAAATGTATACGCTCATCCTAGATACGGGTTTAGGTCCAGACAAAGATAAGTCAATGAACTATGAGCGAGGCTGGTTTAATCTGGCTTTCTTTATGTCCTGACTTCCAGTATGTCTTGTGGAGAGAGAATTTTGCAATACATCAGATGGTTGAATTAATCGTCATTATCATCCAACCCCACACAACATCCTGTCCTACCCTCAGGTCCTAAGCGCCTGCTCCCATTGTCCCAGACTGTGGACCTGCTCCCTGGAGGCGATGGAGCAGCAGGCCCACTGTGTATAGCACATGTATGCTTATCCTCAGCTGGGGCTGTATAATGCAGCACTTCAAGCTGCTATAACCCTTGGCTGTTTTTGTTGCTGAGAGAGCAGTTTTTCTGTCGCATCTGGTGGAAACCATCCATCGTTTTTTTGTGACAAGTCTGATGGGGTCAAGTCTGGGCCTTTCCACAAAGCTCCTTTCAGAGCCTGAGTCTCTGATGCCAAAGGATTATTTAATCGCTGTGGGGAGACATTTAGGACTTCTAATCCACCTAGAACTGCACTGGCTTCTGGCATAGAGAGTTGGCCAGCCTGCCTTTATGGCTCTGCGAGGGTGTGTCAGTGTCTCCCCCCCCGTCCCCTACTGAGGGCACTAAGCAGGCCTTTGTGTGCAGAAGGTGGACAAGAGTGCTAGAGGAATTTGGCATCTTTGTGCCAGACAGCTATGTGGCATAGGATGTAGTGTGCAAATTCCTATTCCTTTCCTATTCCCACCAGAGTGGTCCTTTGGGATAGATTGGAGGCACAGAAAGTTTGGTTGGGGAGTGGGAAATATGGAAGGCCAGCTGTGTTGAAACACTCTACTCCCATTGCTGGAGAAAAAAAATTCCAAGGTGCTTAGCTTATAGCCTTCTGTTCTCTCCACACTACAAGATTCTCCTCAGTAGCAACATATGGTTTTAACTAGCCTGCAATTGACAACAAATTCCTCAACCCTTCTTGTAATCATATGTGCAACTGTTAAATAATAATGATAGCTAATTTTTTCTAAGTACTGTTTACTGAGATAGTTTTTAAAAAATAAGACAGTCCCATCAGTCAGTTTTACAACCAAAAACACAGAATGCAAAATGGGGGAAAAAAGGAATGGGAAGGAGGTCAGAAAGTGAGCAGCTAAAAGTTACTAAAACTGCACACCTGATGTTTAATATAGAGTAGCGTTCCTGGTTCTTATTAGATCAGTCCAAAGGTTTATCTAGCCTAACTGGTGTTAAGGCCAATTGTCTAAGATACCTGCAGGAATATATAACCACCATGATTAGGAAATCTTGATCCCCTTATGTCCTATGAATCTGCCTCCTTTTAAAGTCATCTAAGAAGTTTCTAGACATCATCTGGGGGCAAAGCTATTTAACTAGCTCCTCTGTTAAGATGCACTTCTCCTTATCAGTCTTCTTGAGAATGCCAGTACATCACTTTCAGGGGAAGTATGGTGAACTGAAGATGTCTCTGCGAAATGGAGCCGATGACCATGGCAAAGGCCAAGGAACTGGTGAGTAGACCGGTTTCTTGGAACCTCTCCGGATAAGGAGAGGATGGGAGATCGTTCACAAGTGCTCCGGATGGCTGCTCCTCATGAAGGATTGGCCATCTTACTTACAACTGCAGCAGAGACTTTTAAAAGACACTAAATTCGCAAACCTCACTTTCTAATCACTTTCAAAAAATTGCCTATTAATCATCTTAAAGCTATTAGAGACCTTCAGAATGACAAATTTGAAAAGTCTTCATTGGGTGAGTTTATCTTCATCTCTGAACAAAGGAAAAATTAATTACAAGCTTAAGAACTTAAATAATTTGAAATAAAAAAATTAGAGAGAGAAGCTGAAATATAATTATATTTATAACTGCTGTGAAGAATATAGGAAGCTACTTCTTTATACCTTTATATCATTCTTCATATCTTTCCCTTTTTTTCCTACTTTCTTCTATTTTTTTTCTTATTGCACTTTTAGCTTTTTCTGTTATTTCTCTCTTTCTTTTTCATTTCTCTGTTCTAATTTAGTTTGTATTAGTTCTTATTATTTCTCTTAAAACGTATATATATTAAGGGTTAAGGGTCCAGATAAATTTGGAATATTGACTTTTACGATAAGATTTTGGAATTAACTACAAAAAATAAATAACTTCTCATGGGAAACAGATTTATTTTGGTTATCTTGGCCGTTGCAAGTCATAACAAAAGAGAAGTGATGATTTTAGAAACTAGACACTAGAGGTGTCTACAGATTTTAAGCACAAGAAAAAAAATACAAGCCTGTTTTTGATGTCGGTTAATACAGGGACTTACAAAATGACACAAAACATAATATTGGAAATATTAAAGATCTTTGAAGGATAGAGCCAGAAATTAGTCACTACAATATTAACACTGTCAGTAAAGATGTCTGCTCCTATGGATAGACTATGTCTAAAAGGTGTTAATGAAGGAATTGCAGATGTGGAACAAATTTTATCTGACAAGACAGAGAAAGTACAGAATGTGGAACTACAAATGTCAGGTCAAGAGAATAATTTGGAAAAGGACGCTTTATTGGATATACAAAAGAAATTGGCTGAAGTTTTAAAATTAAAAGGGAAATACAAATGATAAACTGAGAGAATGACCTGGAAAATGTTTTCTTATTGGATCGACAAAAGAGGCTTGCTAAAGCCTTGAAGAAATCTGTGCGATGGGATAAAGAAGAATTGAAGAGAAATCAAATTCTATGACAATATTTGATTGAATTAAAGATCAAAACAGTTAGAAGTAAAAGGAAGGAATATAAAGTTGTTTTATTTAATCAAGGTTAAAATGACATTTTTTGCAATGTCTTGCAAACCTTTATGGACTTTTTGCTGACACCAGGATTGAAAAGTTGATGTTTTATGGATTTGCTTAGAGATAAGGGATGGGATATGGGATGAAAATATATCTGTTTAACCTGCTAGGGGGTAAAGAATTATTAAATTTGTTTATACTTCTGATGAAGGTTGGAAGTCACTTCTTTATATATTTTTTTCTTTTTCTTTATTATATGCTTTCTTTTTCTTCTTTTTCTTTTTTCCTGCACTTTTTATTCCTTCTTTCCATTCTCTTTTCTTTCTCTAAGTTTAGTTTGTATTAGTTTTTACTATTGTAATTAAAATTCTTAATACAAATTATATTAAAAAAAGGGAATAAACACATACTTTAAAATGAAACAAAGTATTAAAATTAAATATGAAATGGCAAAAAAGAAAAAAAAAGAACGTCAGCACATCAAGCCTCCTATCCTCACCACAATCTACAATGTTGAATTTTGTAAGTTTGAGCTTAGGAACTGAAGCCCTCTTGATATTGTTGGACTTTAACTCCCATTGGCCAGAGTCTGGGAACAATAGGATTTGGAGGCCCTATGCTCTCTGCCATTCCTAAAAATCTTAGGTGTGATGTGAAGAAATGCTTTTTTTTAATCTGTCTGAAATCTCTTGCCATTCAGACTGAAGGCACATCCCTTGGTTCTCTAGAATGACAAAGCAGAGGACAAACTTGTAAGATACAAAAGCTGAGCAGTTGTAAGACGGGATGTTAATTGCTCCAGTATTGCACCTGCAAGATAAATGGAGTATAACAGCTTATCCAGATGTGCTGGCAATATAACTCCCAGAAATAGCAACACAGCTGGCTGTTGACCATACTTGCTGAATATTCTGGGCACTGTATTCCCAACATATTCAGAAAAAAGGTCTGCTGATTAAAATTGCTTTATTAGACTTTAATCTGCAGGCTAAAATTTTAAAAATTCTCTCAACAAGTCACCTTTGTTTTCCTTGACATTTGCATCCATTTACTCTTAATGTTAATTTGGCCTGATTTAGAGTGCTGAGAAACTAAAAAACAAAAAACAAAAAAAACCTTTATTTAACTGGTGTTAACAAAATTGTTATCATAATGTTACTTTTGGATTTTCTTTCTTTTTCGAATAGGTAACAAAAGCATCTGCCGTTTTGGTTCACTGTCATTTACAGCCAATGAAAATAGGGCTCTTGTTTCTTTTTAGGCAGCCCCGAAACCTTTTTGGACATACGGTTTTATTATGAATGGTGGGCAAGGAAGGAACAAGAGCTGAAAACAGTGTATTACATTCAAATGATAAATGTATTTACAAAAGAAAAAGTATTCACCAAAGAAAAAAGGGGGGGAGGGAAACCTTCAGTCAGTCAGCCAGTCAAGCAAGCAATCTCTCTCTCTCTCTTCGTATATTAGAACGAAACTTAATGTATTTTGGACTTTGTCCTTCTTCAAAACCTTTTACTTTATTCAGGCTACTCTTTTAGGAAAAGCACCTATATAGTCTGTACCTACTTTCCTTGTGAGAGACTTTATAAAAGTAAGAGTGTTTGAAAAGCCTTGTTAGAAACACGCTGAGCTTCATCTTAAAATATCGTTTCAGATAGCAATTGGGGGTTTTCCCATCTTGGTTCTTGATGCTTTTCTTCTTCACTGAATTTATTAAAAGAAAACTGTGGTTAAAATTAAGACTGGGGGGGCGGGAGGTAGACTCTAAGGAACTTTATTCTTCCATTGTACCAAGCTGGAAATAAATATACCACACACATCATTCTCACAATGTATAATCATGAGGTAGATTTCATTTAATTTGGAGCCACAAGCAGATTTTGGCTGAAACTACTCCTATGGGCTTGTGCTCAAATATATGACAGGGTTTGGTAAATTTTGCAACAACTAAAAAATTCTATTAAGACATGAAATGTCCACTTAGTGGTATGTTTAGACAATTTTACATTTCGAGTAAGGATTTAAGCAAGCCCTTCTCCTGCCAAGCTTTAGTTGGCAAGGTGGATTAACCTAATTTCTTCAGTTTGGTAAGCCAGTTCTGCTCTGTTCAGAAGCATCATTTTGTTGAACAGAACCTCAGATTCTGCCTCCCCCAAACTGCAAATCTTGCCCTGATCCCAGGATTGCTATGTGAACAACTGTTCTCTTATAACTCACCTCATCATCTCACCACCTTTACCATTTCCATTTCTTCCTTTCCCTTGGGCTGTTTAGCGGAAATGGACGCACGTTGAAATTTAACAGCAAACTTGCACTGATCATGTGCAAATCCAGTGATAAATGAGAGATAAACCATTCATTTTAATGACCTGGTTCCTGCAGGCTTTCTAGCCACCTCACTGAGTTCTCATAACCAAAATATTTTGTTTTATTATATACAGGGCCTTACCGTTTCCTTTAAAAAAAATCCAACAAATATGAAGTGTGTCAACTACATGCATTGCAGTGAATAAAACTACTATAGGCAAAAATCACATCAGATGAATAGGTCAAGAAGCATATATAGAAAGAAAAATAGGACAACCGTGAATTCTGATTCTGTTTGTAACTTTATAAACTTGCATCATGTCTCTTGCATTCATCTTTTTTCATTTGTTTTTAAATTCCAATTATGTCTTATTTTCCTCATAGGAAAGGGGGTCCATGTTTGTGATAAAAACAAAAAATTGGATTCTCCATTGCTCCCTGCCTGATACATAACCCCCCTTTTCACCCCCATCGGTCTTACTTACCTCCCTGCAGGCTGCCCCTGGTCAAGCACAAGAGCAGAAGCATAAGGCAGAGATTCAACCTGGCCATTGTGAAACGCTGCAGTCACTTCGCAAAGCCTCTGGGTGCCACACAATGTTGAGTGGGGAAGGAACAGCTGCTTTTATCTCCTCTTCTCACTCCACCCACCTCACACCTTCCTTCCTCATTCAGTACTCAGACGATATTCCTTTTGGTTTTGAACAGAATTCAAAAAAGTGTTATGGGGTATAAACAGCGTACTACAGTCCTACCTACTCAGCTATCTAACATAGATTTGCAACAACAATTTCTGCAAATGCTGCCGGACACAAGCTATCACAGTTCTGTCCACGCAACCTGTGAGGACCATGCTCACAGAAATATGAGTACCACTGCTTCACTGTATTTTGGACTCATTAAATAGATCGAGTTGGTGGTGGTTGTTTTTGCAGAATAGAAACTAAAAAGCATAAATGTTCAAATGATCTGAACTTTTTTTTAAGGCTGCTTTTAATTAATTTCATGGTAACGGCTCAATCGTAATTTGATGGGCTTTTAATTTTGTAAACTGCTTTGAAAATGTGTTGAAAGGTACCTTAGATATCTATGAATAAACACACAATGCTTCACAATGGCTACAGAGCCAGGCTGAGCAAAGGATATATCTCCTCAGAGTACCGCATATAGTTCTGGGCATCCGATTTCCAGGATACTGACAGGTTAGAATAGATTCAGAAAAGGGTGACAAAGCTGGTACATGCCCTGTAAGGACAGGCTGAAGGAACTTGGGAAGTTCAGTCTGAAGAAAAGAAGACTAAGAGGACACATAATAATAGTGATCAGGAGCATAAAGTAATGCCATAAAGAAGATGGTCAGAGACTATTTTCCACTGCCACAGAAACTAGGACCAGAAATAATGGGTGATAAGTTGCAGCTACCTAGATTTAACTATAAGGAAAAACTTCCTGATGGTAAGATCTTTCCATCAGTGGCACAGTCTACCTATGGAGATTATGGGTTCTCCATCTCAGGAGGCTTTTAAGAAGAGGCTGAACAGCCACCTCTTGAGGATGGTTTAATTGGTTTTTCTCTAGATGATGAGAAAAGTAGATGAGATTATCCTTGTGGTCCTTTCCCTCCACTCCACAATTCTGTGAGACTATGAAAATGGCACTTCTCGGTTTCATATACAGAAGTCATCTGAGCTGGCATTTGGCTATTCGTTACTGCTGACAGCATCTTCCATTGTGCAAAGGCAGCAGGCGAGCGTAGCAGAAACAGGGAAGACTGCATGGAACAGATGTCCTTTAAGGGAGGGGAATGGCTAGGTTGGTGGGAGGAATAGTTCAGGAGCAATAATAAGGGGAAACTAATCTCTCCTCTCCTGCAATGCACCTTCATGCTTGGAATGCTGCATCTGCGGAAGGCACAGACCCTCTGTTGCTTTCAGAAAGGGAATATGGGGTAAACTCTACCTGTTCTTTCTTCTTCAAAACAGCTCTGTAAAGTCATTTGCAAAATCGGCCCTCCTCATCCAAGATAAATACTTGGGTTGGTTTCCCTCCCTGAAATTATTACATATCCGCCTGGATGTTTCATAAACTTTTGCATCCAGCCAGCTGTGTAATGTTCCCCCCGAGCCCCCCTTTTTTCTTCCTCCTCACTTCTCCCTGCTAGCCGTGTTTAAACTGTCTGGGATGGACACAGTCTCGGCTGTTGAACATTAGGTTTCCTGCCAGGTCTTGTTCCCCAAAGATGCCTCCAGCTCTCGTGCTGAAAGTTCAGGAGGTGCAGCCTTTGCAAAAATGTTTAATGTGGACTAAACTACTTAGCCGCATATTAGCTGATGATCTTTTCTGAGTGTCATTTCCACTTGGTTGCATTATGAGTCATGTTCTTATTAAACAGTTGTTAACGATCTGGAAACTTCTATCTGCAACATAGGAATAATACTGGCCAACTATACAAGTTGGTTGCATGTACCACTGGCATGTATATGAAAGGTATGGGTACCCTTGGGATAGGTTATATCAGTGGTCTTCAGGTTTTAAGATTCAGCCAGAGGCACCTGGAATTGGCTCTCTTCCTGTTTTTCTCCTTTTGGATCTTTCTGGTGTTTGCTAACGCTCAGTTCCTGCCACAGTGTGTACCCACCCACCCCCCATAAGTATGACCTCCCTATTGATTTTGGGGCCAACACATACATAGCCTTTTCCTGCTTTCCTCACTCTTGGAAAACACATCTACATTCTTGGTCCATGACCTGTTCTATCTTCAGGGCAACCACAGGGGATTTGATCCAAAAGGTCTTGATGTATGGAAGGAGGAACAATTGCCACAAGAATGGGGTGCTTTACAGCAAACACAGATGGCAAATTGAGGCTGGAAGGTCAGTTGGCTGGGTGCATAAACATATCCACTTCTTCTCTTCTTGCAGTGTTTAAGTACCAGAGATCACTGTCTGGGAATGCTTCATAGACAGAGATCTGGGGGGAGGGGGGGGGAAGGGAAGGGAAGGGAAGGGAAGGGAAGGGAAGGGAAGGGAAGGGAAGGGAAGGGAAGGGAAGGGAAGGGAAGGGAAGGGAAGGGAAGGGAAGGGAAGGGAAGGGAAGGGGAGACAGAGAGAAAGGGAGGGAGGAGAAATCCTTCCCATACTTCTTCTCTATTCAACAAGATTGTGTTGTAAAAAAACTGAACCAGCTTTTTACTAGGAAGACACAATTGGGTTAATAAGTAGATAGATTTTACAAGGCAGCAACATCTTAGCCTTGTAGCCTCCAGATGTATTGAGTTACACGTCCTATCATCTTGTCTGCCCTCTAGGAAGATCAGATCAAGAAATCAACTCCGCAGGAAGGCTAAAACTACTTTTATTGAGATTGGCTATCCTGCGAGTCTGACTGTGCTGTATCTCTTGCCCTTTCTTATACTCTTGTGAATTAGAGAGGTGTCTGTCTGAACCACTTATGAACACTATCTGCCTGTTGTGGACTTAAGATACTGTATGTTTTTCCCCTTGATGCTTTGGTAACGGAGCTTGCATATCTCCGTCAAGGTCACCTTCCTTACTATCTACACAATTCTACCTATACCGAGTTAGGAAGATGGGAATTGTAGTCCATGACATCTAGAAGCCACCAGGTAGACAAGGCGGTTTTAGGCTGTAACAGCCCTCCCAGAAGCTAAGGCCTGCAAGCAAAGTCGGTGGATTCATTCATATACAGTATAGTATCTCCACTGTAAATGTAGCAAAAGACAAGACAACCTTAGTGGAAGGAAGGCAGTTCCACAGCAGGCCATGCGCTCTGCATGCAAAAATTATGCTGCCGGTGTTGGATTTGGGACAAGGTCCAGGACCCCACTACACAGCACAATCTTCAGAAAAGTCTAAGGGGCAATGTGGGTTAACATAATTTGCAATTAAAGAAGTCATACAATTGAACATCTTGGGACTGTTTGGGGTGAACCCAGAGCATATTTAAGTCCAGTTTCTAAAACGACACCCTTGGCTAAATGTGTCAGTTTCAATCCTCACAATTTCAAGTAGAGCAAAGAATATTGATACTCCGTTCTCCTGAAATCCTGGGGAACTGCTATCATTCCACTAGAGGAGATACTGAGCTAGATGACTCAGTAAGTGGGGTTTGTTATAAAGCATGCAGGTATTTTCCCTGGGAATAATGGGACTTCTAGTCCAACACATTAGGAGGATGCATTAGATTGTGCAGTAGATTAGGGTACAACCCAAGACAATTGGTACTGTAAAGTCTGAATTAAGGGGCATTCACAGATGTTAAAGGTACTAATTTGGAATGAGGTATCAGAGTCAAAAAGTTATCCAGCCCATGTCTGACAGAGAAATGTTACAGACCTCAGTCCAGATATGGAGAAAACCTTGTACTTATTGCTAGAGACACTTTGGCATTCTCATGATCCTGCCTGCAATAGTGGTGGCCCAACGTGATCAACCAAAAATTTCCAACTTCTTTGCAACCACTTGGAAATATTTTCCCCCTCATGTGTCTTTATATCAGGAGGAATGCATAGAAGGGGATGTCTCTTGACCTTTGGCTGGGATTGGAGAGGGAAACCTCTATCATGTCCTTTGCATCCCAGCAAACGTCTAAAACTGAGTTTAAAAAATCACATTTGGTGTGATCCTTGTGGTGGAAAAAAGGGCAGGGGTTATCTTCTGTTGGGAACAGTTTGCAAATTGTTGTAGTATGACAGGACTTTATATCTTGTTTTGTTTGTTTGATTTATTGATCATGTGTGATCAAGTCAGTGTCAATTCTTAGCAACTACATAGATAGATTTTCTCCATGACAACTTATTCCTAACCTGGTCCTTCAGGTCTTCCAATGGTGCACTCATCACTGCTATAACTGAGTCCATGCTCTTTGCTGCTGGTTGTCCTCTTCTTCTCTCTCCTTCCACCTTTCCCAGCAATACAGCCCTCTCCAGACTTAAGTCTGACATTAGTGGTATTTTAAAGTTTTTAATAAATGGAATAAGATACATATGTGGTCATTGAAGACATGCACTTGAGAGACTTCAAGTTAACTTTCTTGCACCTATAGCAAGGTGAGTCTCAGCAAATATATTAGGAGAGATTTCCAAGTTAAATCCTAGAGCGTATTTCCAGACAAAGTAGGTCATCCCGGGTTAAAGAAACTGCCTCAATATAAGATAGCAACACTATAATTTACCACAATGATTGCAGAGTGAGATAACTACAAGTAACTTTCTCTGGGTCAAAGCTGGATAAAAGCTAGTTATCCCATACAGTAAGCTCCCATTATTCAGGAATTCCTTCCTTCTAATAGATTTACATGATTGATTATATAATCTTAAAAACAAACATGAAACAGAAATTATAACACAGGATAATTTAATTTTAATTAAAGAACCTCCTAATGTTATAGTAGAACAAGAGATTTTGGATACTGCACAAAGGAGTATTGCATAATTTTGGTAGTTAATAATGGGGATTGTCAGTTGACTTAGACACTTTTTAATGGTCCAACTAAAGACAAGCATATACACACACACAAAGACACACACACACACACAAACGTATGTATGTATGTATAAAATAAATAAAAAAATCTTTTTGGTTTACAGGTAGACCAAATAACGGTAACCAGGGATTTTAGTTTAATTTGGGGTTCAGGCATGGATCAAAATAAAATTTCAAGGAAAAAATTAGTTCCCAGAGTTGGAAAGCCCTCTATGCAAACACCTAGGAATTTTATTTAAAGGTACATTGAGACCGTTAAATTCAAATCAGCAGGAGTATACTTTTTTAAATCAATCTACATGTTACATGTTCAAAGCTAACAACTGTTGGCCTTCTGGAAGGCCCTCAAAACATGGGTTTGCCAATGGGCTTGGGGATCCCATGACAGAGTGGAGCCTGTTAGATGGTTAGTTAACTGATGCACTCTCTGTACGCTCTGCTGCCATTCTGTCATTTTTCTTGTTTTTAATTTTAATTTAAATTGTGTTTTTAATGGTTTTTATGTATTTTGTTTTGTTTTATTATCCCACTATGTGAGATGGCCAGCTATACAAATGTGATAAAATAAACAAATAAATAAATATTTTTAAAAATTGTTTTGATTAATTGTTGATTTAGTTGAGATTTGTTAAACTGGTTTAATTACTATTTCTGATCATGCACGAGTTGTAATGTCATTGGTTTTAAGAAAACAAGCTCTAGTTAGAGGGTATTTTAATACTGAATTGCTGTATGACCTTTTGTTTGTCAAACGAACGAACAAATAAAAAGATACAGGTTTTTTTTCAAACAAATAGAAGATTGACTACAGTAATGTGAGAATAGTTTGGGATTAATTAAAAACATTTATGCATAGCATGATAATAGCTTAGTCCTCTTGGAGTAAAAATATTCAGTGTAGAAAGTCCAAACAGAACGTGAAAGACGTTTTGGAAGCATATGCTAGCAATTACTCTTTGGAAGTGTATTATGCTTTTAGATTGATGAAATTGAAGTTTAATCAGTTATTTACTTTGAATACTGAATAGTTATCAACAGAGTATTAAACAGACACAGTGAGAATAGGGAGAAAAATATAGTACTGTAAACTATCGGCTTCTTGTTGAAGCTGAAACAAAGCTGAAATAAAGCAATATACCTACAAAAAGAAATTATCTTTGAGATAATTCATGCTGATTATAACAAAATTAATTCCCATTCTGTGGAGTTTTAGACGAGCTTCATTCTACAAACATTGAAATACTTATTGAGCAGATGGATGCTTTTTAAAATGGAAATGATCTTTTAGAAATGTTGGATGACCATTCAAGGGATTTAGTTACACTTTTAACTTGACTGTACAGGAAATTTTTCATGTTGTTGAAAAAATGAAATCTGAAAAGCCCCCTGGGCATAATGGAATATCCACACAGTGATATAAAAACTATGTAGTGCTGGACTTCTATTTTGTTAGAGAGACATAAAGAATATTTTCAAAAAGGATGCCTGCTGCAGTCATACTATGAGGCTTACACAATTATTATTGTGCAAAGGGAAATGACTCTATAAATTGTGCAAATTATCACCTGAGATCTCTGCCAAATTTTGATGCCAAGATTTTAACAGCTCATTTGGAATGTAATTTATAGAAGGAATTGTCTCCAATAATGTATTAGCAGTATCTGTTTTTATGAAAGGACAAGTTTCTGATTGTATTAGATTGCTGGTAGATGTATTAGCATTGCATACTAATTTTAAAAATGAAACTGCTATTTTGGCTTTATTAGATCTAGAAAAAGCATTTGATATGGTGCAAATTAAGTGTTTGGAGCAAGTTATGAAGAAAATGGATTCTAGTAAAATTTATATCTCGGATAAAAATGTACTCTAATTCTTCTGCTCAGGTAAATAGGTAATGGGATTATTTTTTCTGCAGTCAGTGAGAGACGTGGAACGTGCTAAAGATACCCATCTCTCTTCTAATATTTAATTTTGTGTTGAGCTTTAGGTGTGTTTAATAAGATGGTCTGGTAATATTCATGCTGTGTGTGGAGCAGAAAGTGGATATAAATTGCTGTTGTATGCAGATGACATTTTGGGTCTTTTTAATGATTATCAAAGTTCTTTACCTAGATTTGTTGAAATGGTACAGCAATATGGTAAATACTCTAGATACATCAGAAATGGGAGTAAATCTAATTTTATTGCGATTGCTAATAAGGAACCTATGGAAATAGGTAAAAGGTTTTGTTTCTTGTTCATATTATATTAAATACTTGGTTATTATAATTCCTAGGAAAATACCTTGTTTAATAGATATGAGTATTTCAAATGACATTACTCAAGTAAAAAAAGATATTGTAAGCTGGATGAAAATAGCAGTGAGTTTGTTGAGAAGAATAAATGTAGAAAAAATTAACATGGCTTTGAGATTGATAATATATTCTGAGAGAGGTGCTTATATGGGCTTCACTCAAATATTTTAAACAGTTTGAAACGGTAATGGTTAACTTTTTATGAAAGGAATAAATACCTAGGCCTTCTCTTTTAAAGTGATGGCTGTCATACGATAACGGTGGACTTAATTCTTCAGCAACCTGCTACAACTGTGAGAAATAGAGAACCAGTGTTTGTAGGGGAATAGCAGTTCCAGTGTTGTACTACAGATTCCCAGTCAGCCTGTAAGACCAGTCAATGACTGGACTTATTCTCTCTCAGCTTCATCTATTTTGGAGCGTTGCTGCAGGATAAAATGAGAGGCAGGAAGAGCCGTGAATAAATGCCATCCACAGGAAGGGGAGATATAAAAGGAATAATTAATAAGTTTGCAGTTTGCCTAATTAGAGGCTGAGATACTGGCCACAAGTACTTGAACTCCATCAATGCCTTAGTTCAGGCCTATAGCAGGGTCAGAAAAAAGAATTGACAGGACACAGAAGACTGCAGAGATATTCCCCTCCCTGAAATATCTTCATATGGCTACACTCATTGCCCGTGATTGTGACTTAGCTTCCTTTTTTCTCTTTTTTTCAATGAAGGGCTAAAAACAAATCCCTGTGTTTGCAGATGCTGTGATGCCAGGACACGTGAGGCCCCCATACCTATTTTTGCTGCCTCCTGATTACAACTGTTGAAATCTCCAGCATGATTCCCCGCTATTTTTAAGTAGGAAATAGGATGAAATAGGCCGGCCATAAGATTTTTTGTTTTCTTTTAACAAAGAAACACGTTACCAAATTATTACTTGTTCCTGGTTTACAGAGTAGAATAAAATCTGTCTAAGTCTCTAAGCCTGGCACGGGGAAGTATCATACATCTGTTTTCCTAATTTTCTAGCCAGCTCTGCTATTGTTCCCAAGAGTATTGTGTCCCGCTTCCCAATTCTGTTTCTTCTCCTGTCCTTTCCAGCCTGTTACAGTTGGCTCTGATTTTGCACCTCTCACTGTACGGAGTCTATTTGCTCAAACAGATGGAAAATCAGTCTGTTGTTGCTTCTTGGTCATTTACTTCTTCCAGCAGTTCTTCTATGGCTGTTTTTGTTAACTGCTGTTGAGAATTTATCTTGCTTAAAATATCTCTGCTCCCTGAGTCAAAACTGAGGTGACTCCAGGACACATTTGAAAGACAGGTTATCCTGAAAGGAGAAGATGCCAGAAACCACCAATGAATCCCATTTCTAGTCCACCTGAGGAGCAGAATGGAAAGATACAGCAAGACTGGCATGCAGCCAGAAAGTGGACTGAAGGAGATGAAAACATGAACCTCTGATACCTCTGAATTATGAGTGCATGTGTGTATATTGTAGCTGAGATAGTCTGAGGGGGAAAAAAAGCTAGGTCTTGGGAGCCAGTTTTGTCAGATATTTTGAGAGGTGTTGACCCAAGTATTCGGTGCAAAATGATAACTAAGGTTTCTGGGTTCTCTGGAAAAGAACACAGCAAAATCTCTGGTGACTTGTCCAGAAAACCTTACTTAGCATCTTGTCTCCTGGCAATCCATTCATAAATGAAAGGAGAAGAAGGAGAAGGAGAAGGAGAAGGAGAAGGAGAAGGAGAAGGAGAAGGAGAAGGAGAAGGAGAAGGAGAAGGAGAAGGAGAAGGAGAAGGAGAAGGAGAAGGAGAAGGAGAAGGAGAAGGAGAAGGAGAAGTTTTAGAGCATTACATATAATGCTTTAAAAGAAGAGTCTTTCCCAACTCAGTGCCTTTCAAAAGTGCTGGACTGAAACTTCCATTATCCCGAGCCAGGATGCCTCAGAATATTCTCGGCCTCAGTGTGCATCTGCTCACAGATGCGTTTCCTGCATCCACTTTACCTAGTGCTCCTGAAGTGACCACAAAAGTCTAACAAATGTTCCTCTCTAAAATTAAAATAAAGAGAACCCCTAGTGAGTTTTAGGGATTGATGGGCCACAAAATATGCACTTTTGTGCTTGGAGGATCTGCAGCTGGCATTTTCTGAATGCAGATCACGGATGCTGCTCTTGCGTTATATGGATTACTCAGAAATAAACCCCTCTAACTTCCAAAGTCTTTAGGCCCAAATAAGCAAGCAAAGGAGTGGTCACCCCATCCTTTATGGTTCTCAGAAACTAATCCATAAACAACCCCTTATAAAACCTAATTGTTCAGCATGCCAAACTTTTTCTTTTGCGCGACCCTTTATTCTGCAGTTTCTCTGCACAGGCTTGTGGGAGAAAGCCTTTGAATTACCAAAGTGGGTGGGATCAGTGGTCACCCTGCTTCGCCCCTAAGATATGAGGTTCCTCTGCAGCTCCATCAGAACCTGACTATTCTCGTGGGAAAGTCAAACAGCAGGTACATTCCAGGAAAGGAATGTAGCAAGCAGGTGAAATGTTTGGAAATCTGGGGAAGGAAGTATAGCCCACGACAAGATGACGTGGATGGGCAAGCACACATTGCCTGGCTGCAGACAGAAAAAGAGAGGGGTGTTTCCAGAGGAAGACACAAAGGCTCTTTTGAGGCAGAACAAGATCAAGTAAGATACCATCTTGGAGAGACGGAAAGAACTGGCAGCATGGTCCCCTCACTGGGCAGTCTGTACAATGTGCAAATGCAATTGTGCATTTGCAGATTTCAGAGGGAATCTGTTGGTGCGTGACGACGTTGTGGTGGCCATTTTACGTTTCCCAAATTGCTCTGGATGCCTGGCTTTGTTAGTTGATGCTGTGACCTGGCATTGTTTTTGCTGTCTTTGCTTTTTGTCCTCTCTTTCTTGTTACTCCAAAGAACACCAGCACGTGAGTGACCAGCGGTGGGAAGAGAAAGAAAGAGCAGCATTGCCAGCTCCCCACTGGCTATCCGATTCTAGTTATCGGCTCCAAAATTATAGCAACATCCCCTAGGAAATCTGGGCCTTGGAATATTTGTCTTTTGATTAGATTTATACCTGGGCTTTATTTAATATGACATTTAATGCAGGGAAGAGAACAGAGAAATAAGAGAGTTAAGAAGAACAGATGTGAGCCAGTGCAAAGGCATTCACTTGCTGGGAGGCCCCAGCAAAATATAGGCAAGGGCTTATTCAACAAAAGCGTGTCCTATCTTGGAAAGGAAAATGTATTACAAAGAAGAAAAAGGAGGATAGAGGTCTGGGTACATATGCACATGCAAGTTTAAAAATAATGATTCTACTTTATATGAAAGCTTTTCATAACATGGAAGCCCGTGAACAGGTTGCTTCTGTTCCTGCCAAATATGCTACCTAAATCCCAAGTACTGACGGGCATCTTCAAGAGTCTCCTTTCTTAAATTATCTATCCATCTATCCATCTATCCATCTATCCATCTATCCATCTATCCATCTATCCATCTATCTATCTATCTATCTATCTATCTATCTATCTATCTATCTATCTATCTATCTATCTATCTATCTATCTTAAACCAGAATTCAGCTTGGACAGTCATTCAAACTGAGAAAGCTTTCAGAGCAAGAGTTGGCTTCTACCAGCTCTTCAAAGAAGACAACTGTCTAGGGCAGTGTTTCTCAACCTTAGCAGCTTTAAGATGAGTGGACTTCAACTCCCAGAATTCCCCAGCCAGCCATGCTGGCTGGGGAATTCTGGGAATTGAAGTCCACTCATCTTAAAGCTGCTAAGGTTGAGAAACACTTGTCTAGGGGCATCATCAAAGGGAGGATCAAAAAGGTTAAGGTGGCTGCATGATCGATGTCCTGTCCCCTTTTTACATGTGTGACATAAGCAACACATGTAAAAAAAAAAAAAAGGGCCAGGCTTCAGTTGCATGGCTGCAACCACTATATTTCACTTCCCCCATGAACGGTCCTACAACAGTCTCCTGTAAAGTAGTATGGGTGAGTATTAAAATGCATCCTAGATGGCTATATGATGAGAAAGCCAATTAGGATAGGAAAATGCCAATTAGCAGCAACTAATTGATCAGAGGCAACAAAAATAAGAAAGGGAGTAACTCAGCCACCCAGACACATGTCCCAAACAGGTTCATTGTGGGCTGATGAATAAAACCAACCAGGAGAGAATTCCTTAGTGCTACCATATAGCAGCCCTTGACATTAACCCAGACGTATATTCCCCAACATGATACCTTCTACATATGTTAGCTTAGCCCTCCCTTGGCTGCCAGTCAGTATCAAAAAGGAAATTATGGGAATTGTAGTTAAATACAAATGCCATAGAGGATATTTAAATGGGGAAGGCTGCCCCTACAGTAACATTTTGAAACTGCTGCAGTTTTTTTTTTTCTTCAAAGCTTGCCCCCTATAGATTTATCTTACCCTTTGAAATTCTCTTCCATATTTGCATGAATGCATGCAGGAGGATGTACAATTCCCTTTACTGGGTCTTGCCCAAAAGTTGCTATTTCTTCTTTCACTTTCCAAAGACCACACAATCAACCCCCCCCCCCAAATATCATCAGCTTTGACAGCCCTTTAAAACCTTGTTTGGATGCACAGAAGTAGGTGGAGCCACAGGAAAGCTGAAGGTGGGGCCAACATACATTTTCCTGTTGCTCATTAAGACCCGCAAGGGAAATTTAGAACAGAATTGTGAACAAGGGAAAAAAACCATAATTATAAGATTATATGTGTTCCTTGATTTTTTTCTTAGCAATAAGGCTCGAGTTCTGACATCAATCAAGAAATAAAGAATCCTATAGAAGTGTAAGAACAGAGAAAGGAAGAGAAATTGCGAGGGCGACTTTAGGTCAGTGGAATAAACCAGACCTATTGTTCAAACAAACATGGTTGTGTTTGCCCTGCTAAGTGAGTCCTAATGTTCCATCCTGTGTGTCAAAGGAATAAATAGTAGAACCTCCCCACACCCGATACTTCATGAATGCAACCACACATGCACGCCTTGCATTCTTTCTTGTTGGTAATCAACACCAACTTCTGGGCTTTCAGATATGCCTCCTGCTGAAACCACTACTTGGCCTTGGAGAAAGAAAAACAACCAATAGTATTGGCATTTAGAATCCAGAGCATGGCACAGCTGTTCCCGAGGCTGGCATCCCCTAGTTGTACTGGCTGGGCATTGGTACTCCCATCCCATCTGGAAGGTGCCAAGTTGGAAGAGGTGGCACAAAATGTCCAATAGCAAAATTGCTTTCAAATAGAGGGGACGCTGAGAATGATGGGCTTGGTTCTGAGGGTCTTACTCTGTAGCGTGCCTATTTATGCATTGCCCATAAGTGGAAAAGCACCACTCCTCTCCTCCCCCAAAACAGGATGCTATAGGACATTCGCATTTGCAAACCTTGAAGTGACTGTGATTGTTAAATAGAAGGGCAATGCATATGGTGATCAAATGGTTTTCAGATGGCTGTTGATGGGCACCTCAACCCCCCTTCTTATAGCTCTTGGTATTGAAGTTAGGCGTAGAGTATAACATTTTAAAAAGAGAGAAAGATCTTCCAATAAAGGACACTCCCTGGTGGCCTATCAAATAAGTACTGTCCTTTATCTAGTAGATGCACGTAATCTCTAACTAAAAAATGTCTCAGGCTGCTAACATACTATTCAAAACAATATTGCCAGACTAAAAACAGTATGGTTAAAAACCACACTGATCAGAGCAGCAGAAAGTAAGAAACAGAGAGGATCAAAATAAAAAAAAAAAACAATAAAAAAACCAGGTTCACATTCCATACCAAGCCATGTTTTTCTTAACTTTTTTTTGGTAGCTGAGTTCACACTAAATCATAAAGCATGGTCTACGAACAGTAACAACTGGCTTCATACAATACCCTAAGCCAAAATGAAGCAAGCCACGTCATGACATGGTGCAATGTGTAAATCCAGTCAAAGAGAGCTTATTGGGCTACTGTGCAAAAATATTAATTGTAGAACACACAACATAAATTCAGGTCTGTAGATCTGTCAACATACATGTACTGTCATGTTTGATATAAACCAGGCAGTTGGAAAAAACATGGAGAATAGGGAGCTAAAAGAAATGAAGGGACTTCAATCAGTCCTGTAAATTTTTAAGCAAGATTGTTATTGGAGGGGAAAGTAAAGCTTGCGCCACAAGTTTTCTCTAGGCAAGAGAAATAATATTTGTCTTCGCAGTTTTTTTCAAAGCCACTGGTGAGCTGGATCAGTTGTCTGCCATTTGTTTTACATTTGTCACAAAATAGAAATTAGGAATCCAGGCACATGGGCATATATTTCAGCTGTCTGTGTGATTACAACCCCCTTACACATATAAGAACTGCAAGATGTGATTAATCTTTCCCTTTAAAGCATCAACCATCATTTGAATTCAGGTTATGAAAAAGTAAGATGGCTGCTATAGAAATGTGAATTCTCTAGGTTCCAAAACTGATACAGAAATATGGGAGACAGCTCTGGAAAAGATATTTCCATGTGTCAAAATAGAATTGGATGAGAATAATTTGCAAAGAGTTACTAGCAGAGGATTTAAACTGGTAGGAAATAGGGATGTTTCAATCAGCAAAAAGTATTGGGGGGCAGAAATGTTCAGCTAGACATGCTGGTTGGGGACAAAGGGAGTTGTAGCCTGCAACCAATAAAAGAAAAGGATAGAATGGACCCCCTTCCATGTACAGGTAGTCCCCAGTTTAAGAATGAGTTCCGTTCCCAAGGTCTGTCCATAAGTTGAATTTGTATGTAAGTCAGAACAGTATTATTGTATAATACTGTATAGGTAGTATTGTGTAATTAACTCAAACCATTGTGTATTTAACTTGAATCATTATATATTTAACTTGAATTTTGCTACAATAGGCTCCAGTCTTACCTATGGATTGTCCATAAACCAGGCATTCTTAACCCAGGAACTACCTGTTCAGCAAGTGGGGGTTCATGTTTTAAAGTTATCATAATGTTAAATACAGACATATTGCTTTGCCTAAAAATAAGGCTTTTTCCTCAAATGCTTTGTGTTTAAAATGGGCAAGTTACTTTCGATTTGCTGAGAATATGATAAGAGAAGCAGGTTTTTTTTAAGCTATACATCATTTGGGGATGGAGGGAAGGATCATCTTAAGTATGACATATAGGTACATTTAATCTCAGCAGGTAGCTGCATGTGGCTGATCTTAGCTATTTAGATCCTACAGCTATAGTTTAGGCTAGAGTGTAAAATAAACCCCATCCTGCACTGATGTGTCTACCAGTAGTCAACTTTGATTTAAGGTTCTCTTATGTTTACCTACATTTGAAGTTGAAAACTAGGCTATCACAGAAAAAAAAAATTCCAATTTAAGCTTTCCTTATTGTGATTAGTTCCACTACCTTATGCTAAGTTAGACCTTTAGTTTGTCCAGCTTAGCTACCCTCTACTTTGCTACCCTCTCTCTCCATGGTCTACCTGGATTCTAGAGATTCAGTCTGGCACTTTTGAAGACCAGCCTTAATCCTCTGAGGGCAAAACTAGAATGCTAGCAATGCGCCTTCCGTTACCTCTCATCTATAGATCTACTCTAAAAACCTCTATATCCTCCTCATTCCTTCTTAGGCCTACAAACTTGGACTGGAAAACCCGAAATGACCACCAGATGGTAGGAAAAAGGGTTCTCTCTGTCTTTACTGCCATCTAGTGATTGTCTTTATCTTTGCAGTCCATATCTGGTAGCTCTGCTGCCTCCCTCATAAAGAGACCCATCCTAGCTCAATGGCCTGTATGCAAAAGGTTCTAGTTTCAGTCCTCAGGATTTCCAGGTACAGCTGGAAAAACTCCTGCCTGAAAACTTGGAGAGATGCTGTCAGTCAGTGCTGAAAACATTGAGCTGGATGGACAAATGGCCTGGTTCTGGCAAGGACAGCTTCTTATGTATGAGTTTCACAGTGCCCTCTGGAGGTTATTGTCAAGTGAATTAATGTTTTTTAAAGGAGAAACTATAGGATGCAGATCAAAATGCTGGCATGGGAGTAGAAGATCCTTTAAATCAGACCTCATCAAATTTAAGTCGGGAGTTACAAGAGTGCAGACTTTGGAGTTAAACTGTGTGAAAACTCCCACGAGCTTCAGGTGGACTTTTCCTCCAGATATAAGTAGTTTGTAACAGGTTCTAGATTAGGGTTATAGTTGGGAGGGGGAAGAAAAATGTAACATCACCCTTATTACAAAGTCCTAATTTGAACCCTTCCTTAAGGGCAGTTTGCTCCTTATTATTACTATTTTTAAAATTTATTCATGCAATTACAAATTGCAAGAATGGCGTAATGTCTCGTTTGTCCCACATTCCCATGGTTGCAGTTCTTGCTTTCCAGGTTCTGAATTGTCTAGGCATTTAGGAATGTTGGAGGGGAGTTTACTTTGAAAAGAAAAAGAAAAACAAAAATGCTACAGCTTTCTGGCAAGAAAAAAAAAAAACTGTGATGGGAGTTTGCTTCCTGACCCCCTCTAGGTTCTTTTCTTCCCTTGCCAAAATGTGACTCCTAAACAGTCTCTTCCACAGCGCTCCTTGCATAACATACTTTCTGCTTTTTATTTCTGGCTGAGCCTGTTCTCCAACTTCCCTGCCTCTATAAGCACATTTTAGTTCTGTTGGATAGATACAATTATTACACAGCCCCAATAGGTGCAGTCACCTTTTTACAATTCCTAATCACCAAACACCCAAGGAAGGAGGTTAGAGGCTACTATAAAGCAAGAAATGATCAGTGATGCAAAAGGAATCTGTAGGATTTTAGGCCAGTTCCCTATTTACTCAGATATGTATGTATGTATGTATGTATGTATGTATGTATGTATGTATGTATGACATTTATATGGTCACCCATCTCACAAAACGTGACTCTGGGCAGTGTACCATCAAACCATAAAAAACAAAAAAACATTCAACAAGTACAAAAATTAATATGATTATTAAAAGGCTAGGAGAGAGTGTCAGCTATTACAAACAATGGAGCCACCTCACCAGATCACCATTCCCTTGCGACCCCCAAGCCTGTTGATACAACCGGGTTTTGAGGGACTTCTGGAAGTTTCCAGAGATGGGATCAATCTTACCTTGGCAGGGATGATGTTCCAAAGGGTGGGTGCCACGACAGAAAAGGATCTCTTCCTGGGTCCCACCAAACAAAGCTTGTTGGCTAATTGGGACCCACAGCATGCCCCTTCTGCCAGACCTGATGGGACAGGTAGATGTAATTGGGGAGAGGCAGTCCCTCAAATAGCCTGGCCCCATGCCATGAAGAGCTTACAGGTCAAAACCAGCACCATGAATTGGACCCGGAAGCAAACTGGCAGGCAATGCAGCTTGCGGAGCAGAGATATAACATGTGCCATTCTAGGGGCACACATAACTGCCCGCGTCACCACATTCTGCACCAGCTGAGGCCTCCAGACACTCTTCAAGGGCAGCCTCATGTTGAGCACTAGCAATACCCACAGTGTTCATTTTCAGCTATCAAATCATTTACATCGACTTACTTGCTAATGGCAACATTTAATGGGAAAAAAGCCTTTAAAAGGAATTAAACATTAACAATAAAAATAAATGAAATAACTTAGCATCTCCTCTGAAGCCAACTTACTACTCCTCTGTAGTTCATTCAGCAAATCATGGCTAGGCACACCATTACCCAGTGTTTCTCAACCTTGGCATCTTGAAGCTGTGTAGACTTCAACTCTCAGAGGAAGTTGAAGTCCACACATCTTCAAGTCCACACATCTTCATGTTGCCAAGGTTGAGAAACACTGCCATAACCCATGAGTATTGTGTGAACACAGGTGGGTACCCATACCTAAAAGAATGATAATTGAAGCTATTCACAGTAGTAGAATTTTGACCAGACATCCCAACAATTATATACAGTATATTGAAAATAAATCTACCCATGGCTATATATTTCATTCCATATATTTATCAGATATATAACAATCTATATAGTATGGATTTAGTGCATTGTATGAACATGAGTACAGGCCAGAACGAGCCTCAAATTGTCTTGCAAGCATAACTGGGTTCACACAACATATTAGACGAGATTAAAACAGGGTTAGATAATTTGTATTTCAACATGTTGTAGGAATGTAGCCAGCTTTTGGCTTATTCTTCATCTCTATTCCACTCCTCCTGTGAGGGCCAAAAGAGGCCCTATTTTTGGCCCCAAACTTTGCTTTTCTGTCTGTAGAAGTCGACTTCTATCCAGGCTAAACTCTAGAGCGTTGGGTGATGCTGTGTGTTAATATATAAGTTATATAAATAATATATAGCTAATATACTGTATATATAGATAATATATGATAATGTGTGATCTTGTATATCTATATGAACATATAGATAATATGTGATCTTGGGAACTTGGGAGTGGCCGATGTAATTGCTGCCTTGTGCCTGGAACCGTGCTTTCCCTTTGCACAATGGCTGCACCCGGTTTGCCACCCCACAGCTGCTCAGGAAGAGCTAGCCAGGAAGAAAAGTGTATGTGTGGGCAGGGAGGGGTTGGTATGACATGAAAGGGTGTGAATAATATTTGGATTTTTTTGCCTTTCTCTTTGATGTCTTGCCTTCATCTTTTGTTTTCATTCTTGGGAAGGCAAAGCAAAAGAACTGCATATGAGAAGAGGAGGGGAGGGGAAGGGAGGGGAGGGGAAGGGGGCGATGAGGGGAGGGGTGGAGAGGAGGGGAGGGGAGAGGAAAGTAGGGGAGGAGGGGAGGGGAGGGGAGGAGAGGAGGACAGGAGAGGAGAGGACAGGAGAGGACAGGAAAGGACCCCACCCCCAAATCTAGCCAATCTGGTATCATCCAAATGCCTTGAAGAACTACTGTTACTACTATTAACTCTGGACTGAATGGGAAAAAAAAAAGTATACCTCTACAAACAAAATGAGCTATGTGATAAACATCAGCTAAGTTTTAGACTTCTGCTTAAAAAACATGTTTACATGCCGTGCTGGATGATTAATGTGCACATGGGGGCGCATGATTGTTGCAAAGCTAAATTAAAATGCCTATTTCCTTGGGTGGGTTCTGTGTAATGCTAAGCCATATGATGTGGGAAACTACCCCCTATGGTTTGTAAATCAAGCTTTATGGCTTGGCATGTTAAAAAAGACATGACTTCGCACAATGTGTAAAACATTAGCACTGCGATCAAACTATGATTACAACCATAAGAAACTTTTCCAGTTCTCTAAGCAGGTTTCATTTGGATTTGATACAGCTTGTCCCATATAAGATCTGATCAACTGCTTGATTAATCTCAGTGCTGGCAGAGGACAGCCCTCCAGTTTTTCTTGGAGTAGAATCTCCATCATCCCCCATCACCTCAGGCCATGCTGTCTACATGTGATAGGTAGTGGATTTTTAGACTTTATAATCTTTATACATTTAGGCTTTATAAATGTGGATGCTATAGATTTCCATTCTTCCACAATACAGTTATTCCGGTTTTAGCTACAATTAACACATTACATGTTCCTCCAAACTGGGGGTAGAGAATGTGTGGTCTTCTAAATCAGTAGTTCCCAACCTTTTCCTTTATGAGGACCACCACGCCGACAAGCTTCATAAGAAACTCAAAACTGAATTTTAAAAATGGACAAAGTTTTGCAAGATTGCCAAATCTTCATAGATGTTGGTGTTCTCATAGGAAATCTTGGAATGAGAAAACCAACATCTTTCGAAATTTAGTAGCCTGATGATGATGATGATGATGATGATGATGATAAGGAGGAGGAGGAGGAAGAGGAGTCCAGTGCCTGCACTGGACCACTAGTGGTCTTCTGCTTTAAATCAGAGGCAGCAGCCACGTTTAAGACTTTTTGGTAGTCCAAGAATTACAGCAGAAGAGGCAATGATGCAAAATGGGTGGGACTGTTTTTTCTAAAAAACAGGTGAAGATGTAGTATTAAAGATATGAATACACTCTTCAATTGTATATTGAATACTTGCAATGTTATCACTATATCAAGAATTAGGGGGTTATTAAGCATGGAGGCGGCAAAAAAGATTATACCTGAGTATTTCAAAGATGACAACCTCAGATTTACTGTCTTGGATTGTCAATATGTGTTCACTTTCTCTTTATAAACTGGCTTTTTGTGATACAAAGGAAAGACTACCAACATGATCCTGTAAACTGAAGGCTTAATGATATATTTTAAAGCTGAGCTGAATCTTTTTCTGTATGTAATATATTTTTGTTATTTTCTTTTTCCTTTTTGTGTGTGCTTTTTGTGTATGATGTGGGTTTTTGTATGGGTTTTTGTCCTTTTTAAATACTTTTTTCTTCTTTTATGTACAAAACATACATACACACACACACACATATATATATATATATAGTACATTGCATGCACAGCAGCATATCCCAGGTGCGTATACACACACACACTTTATTTATTTAATATATTTTAAATACTACTTCCTATGCCAAAACATCCTAAACTGGTGAATAGATACACCAACCCACACAAAAATGTATGCATATGCATGCATGCATGCACGTGTGTGTGTGTGTTTATGCCTAGAAAAAAGTAGACATTTTCAATTCAACCAGCGTGTTGCAGTGGTTACAGTGCTGGACAGAGACTGGGGAGATCCAGATTCAAGTTCTGGGCCACTCTGGAGCAGTCAGTATCTTTCAGTCTAGCGTATGTCAAGAGTTGTGATTTCAAGTATATGTGTTTTGAGTTTCTTACAAGGAATGCAGGATTAAAATGTAGCAAATAAATGAATACTATCATATGTGGACAAGCTAAGACTATTGCTTGATTGAAGAAATCTTAGTTAATGACTTGGGACTTTTACCAGTTAACTACAGTAATACCTCGGTTCACGAACACTTCTGTTCATGAACAATTCGGTTTGCGAACAGCAGCGTTCACAAATTTTTGCTTCCGTTCACGAACTCCACGTCGGGTGACGAACATGACCCGTGGCCATCTTCCCTGCTCTGACATGTGGTCGTGGCTTCCTCTAGACGAGATCGTGGTCACAGACAGACACTTGCTGTGAAGCTTTTTGGTGTCACCTCAAGCAAGGTTAGTGTTCTCTCTCTTCATATTGTACTGTACTGTACTGTACTTTGTTTCATATTTTTGTGGTTAAAAAAAAATACATATGGTTCAGAACGGATTAACCTTATTTACATTGAACCTTATGGGAAAATTTGATTCGGTCCGTGACCAATTCGGTTCGCAACCAGAATCGTGGAACGAATTAAGTTCGTGAACCGAGGTACCACTGTAATTTCATTGGTTAATTCAGAGCTACAATCTTACATTCATGTAGTTGGGGTAAACCCCACTGAAATAGATCTGAGAGAGCCAGAGCACTGGTTGTGATATGTTGTTGTTGTTGTTTAGTCGTTAAGTCGTGTCCGACTCTTCGTGACCCCATGAACCATATTGCGCCAGGCCTTCCTGTCCTTCACTGCCTCCCTGAGTTTGCTCAGTTTCATGCTCATTGCTTCAGTGATGCTATCTAACCATCTCATCCTCTGCCGTCCTCTTCTCCTTTTGCCCTCAATCTTTCCCAGCATCAGGGTCTTCTCCAAAGAGATCTCTCTTCGCATTAGGTGGCCAAAATATCTGAGCTTGAGCTTCATTATCGATCCTTCCAATGAGCAATCAGGGTTGATTTCCTTTAAGATTGACTGGTTTGACCTCCTAGCAGTCCAGGGGACTCTCAAGAGTCTTCTCCAGCACCACAGTTCAAAGGCATCAATTCTTCGGCGCTCGGCCTTTTTTATGGTCCAGCTCTCACAGCCATACATTACTACTGGAAAAACCATAGCTTTGACTATGCGGATCTTTGTCGGCAAGGTGACGTCTCTGCTTTTTAATATGCTATCTAGGCTTGCCATAGCTTTCCTCCCAGGTTGTGATATAAATCTGCATATACTTTATGGAAGAGAAAGCAAAAGGGAAAAATATTGCATCAGTGTTGGAGAGAGCGGAAGGTGGACTATGGTTTCTTTGTCACAGATAAGATGCAGGTGAGTTGATGCAAAGATTATTTTATGAGATGAATTTCCCGTTTTCAATGCTGCTGAGACTATTAGCTGGCAAAAGAGAAGCAGGGAAACAGCTGATAACTTTTATGATACAGAAGCACCGTCATTGCTCATATGGCATATTGGAAAGTGGGGACTTAAGTCAGGGAAACAAGCAAGAGGAGAAAATATTAAGGTCTCTCCTTCGGTCCTACTACCCTAATTCACAGGAATGTGTCCCACAACTGCTTTTAAAGAAGGGAAACTTTCTGAATCAGGGATCTCTTCCACCATTTATAGGCTGGGCAGCTGATCTTCTTGAAAAGGCAATACTAGATTCTACCACTAGAGGGAAGACAGGCACTGTCATTGCACCTGCCAGCTCTGTGCAACAAAACCTTTTTTTTCCCCTTTGAGGTAACAATTTCTTTTTAAGTAAGTTGAAATTGGGCATGCTAGAACACACCTGGAACAATCCCTAGCACTACTCTTTGGCTAGGATCACACCCATGCTAACCCCTAAATCTGGGTTAACAAAATATAATAGTTATGTTTGTATAACATATGCCCAAACAAATCAACCAAATTATAGCTTAACATATGACCTGGTTCACACTCCATGCTAAGCAAGCGGGTCCTTACAACACATGAACAACCAGCTCTCTTTTAATCTAAACTGGCAGCACCAAGCCAACCCTGGCTGATCTTGAAAAAGCTAAGCAGGGGTGGGTCTAAGGGGTACATGGATGGAAGACCACCGGAAAGCTCATTGTTGTTAGCTAGGATGGGAACTTGAAAAGACATTTCAGAAGGCAATGCGAATCCATTTCCGTGCAATGCTGTTAAGGCCAGCCCAGGATCTGTATGAGGCAGGGGAAACCAGCGAGGGAGCAGCCATAATGTGGAAATTGGCTGGAGAGCAGTGCTGGTGGCATGAAGGCCAATCCAAAGGTGAGGATGAACAATGGGGCTGGGGGGAGATTGGCACATCATGGATCTAATTTGCAACATCTGGTCCACAGGAGCCTTTTCTGGGTGCAAGAGTTGCTTCTCTCTCACACAGAACCACTGCAGCTCCTTGGTTCTCGGAGACATTTATGGAGATCAAGTACCAACAGAGGCGAATCTGTGTAGCTCAGGATTGAACTGTGGAGCCCTTGGGGTTCTCTGAGCTTGGTTCTTTTCTTGCAAATGTTTCATTACCCAGCTAAGTAACATCTTCAGTGCTGGAATGGGGTTTGCTTTCTGTTTATATACTGTGGCATGCCCTGCCAGTGTTGGTGGGGGTGGGGGTTTTGTTTTGTTCCTCTGGTAGTTCCTTGATTAGGGTATTGTTTACTGCTTGCTTGTGTGCCTGGTGGTAACCTCTGCTTATCTGGGTGATGATTGCTGGTGAGGAGATGTTCTGGTCTTTTGTTTTCTTTTCTATTGTCTCTTTGGAATAGTGTGTAGATGCTGTTTATCTCTATGTGTCTGTTGACTGCTGCCTTGTCTGAATACCAAGCTTCCAAGAATTCCTTTGCATTTTTGGATTTAGCTTGGTCCAAAGAGATGAAGTGGCACCAGAGATACCTAGAAGAGCCCTGGAAAAAGACCTGCCTTAGATCTGGCCAGTCGCTAGTAAGAACTCATGCTCACAGCTCCCCCTTGAGGAGCAGGTGGCAGCTGTAGTCAGGAAGGCTTTTACAATTACGTCTTGGGCACCAGCTGTGACATTCTTGGATCAGGAAGCCTTGCTCATAGTCACTCATGCCCTAGTCAGTCCCCTTTTGGATTACTGCAATGCATTCTGCCAATGAAAACATTCAGAAGCTACAGCTGGTACAAAATGGGATGGTCCAGATGGTGATGGGTATTTCTTCTAATGCTCAGATGGGATCCCACTGTTCAGAAGCTGCATTGGTTGCCAGTCAGCTTCTGTGTGCAATTCAAGGTGCTTGTTGTCAATTTTAAGGTCCTACATGGCTCCATCTGTGGGGTGGCCTTTTCCCATATTCATTTTCCTATCCAATCAGATCGAACCAGGTCAAATTCCTCCAGGTGCCATCTATCCAAAAATCCCACATGAAGGGACATATGAGACAGGTATTTTCTATTGCTGCCTCCATGTTTTGGAAGTTCTTCCTATGGAGATTCAGACTACAGTGTGTCTTTCCTCCTTTGTGTTTATTTTTTACTTAAAAAAAAATCCTTTATGAAACTGTTGAACAATTTCTTCTTTGGAAAAAAAAATGGCACCTCTTATTTCTAGTTATTCTTTAACCAGATTGGCAAAAACAACTATTTAAAAATTATCCCATCCTTAAACTGTTGCACTCTTTCAATTATAATAACATGACAAATTAAAAAAAAAAAGGTTTGAATGGTATCTCTAAGGGGAATATTTTGATAAATGAAGTGAAAGAAGAAAAATAATTGGAAGTGGAAAATAATTCAGAAAAATGAACAAGATGATGATGGCATTTGGACAGCTTCACACACCCATCAGTTTCTGCACAATATTAAGGCCACTAAAGAATATTTTCCAGAAATGCACCATGTTTTTAGGGATAAATGCTGTTACAGGGAATCTGCTCTTAGTGATGCAGTCCTGCACAGTTGAAACATTTGTACAAACCCTTAACTCTCTTGTTCAGGTTATGGTAATCTTCAACAAACATTCAGTCACCCACCATTTTCTTTTTGCAAATGCATCTTTGCAGCTCATTCCCCTTCCAGTCATGTAGCCATACAGATCCCACAATCACATCCTTGGGGTGGCCATGAAATCCCCCAAAACCCCAATATTACCAGAGACACCAAAGAGCGCTTGTTTCTCATTCCATCTGTCAACCACTTTTGAGAAAGAAGTTTCTGTGCTTCCCCAATGAAAGCTTCATGGCCATCATGAGCTTCATGCTGCCTCTATTAAGCTTCTGACTCAATCCAACTTCTCCTCAAACTGAGATTCTTATTTTTTTTTCAATATGTTTATTTTTATTGAGGGGCTTTCTTTTATAACTAGCCACTCAGAGCCCTTTGGGGATGAACAGCATACAAACACAGCAAATAGACAGATAACTAGACAGACAGACAGATACAACAGGTAGGTAGGTAGGTAGGTAGGTAGGTAGGTAGGTAGGTAGGTAGATAGATAGATAGATAGATAGATAGATAGATAGATAGATAGATAGATAGATAGATAGGGGAATCTTTATCTTTTAGCATGATAAACCAGATGTCATTTCATTCCTGCTCATTTGAATAGTGGTAGTAGTAGTCAATTAAGTGATCAAGCTGCGGATTACATTTTTTAAATGTTGGCAGAGGGGTAAAATACCTCTGGGCAGTTGAAGCCATAATCATACTTTTGTGTTTAGATCTTGTGTCCTAGGTAGAGAATCATCTTTGCATGAGAGCTTCCACCTATCCTCCAGATGTTTTCCCATCAGTGGCAAGAGAGGGTGGCCACTCTAGTTCCAAAGACCGGAAGGTGCAGCAGACAGGCTACCTGGGATCACCCATTCATATGACACATTTTCCCAGGATCTCTGGCAGATGTTTTTTTCCCCAGTATTTGTTATCTAGTTCTTCAGATATGAAATGCTACAGACAACACATGTCGCCTCCAGAAGGCAAGTCATATGCCTTGTGAGTGACTAGGTTTTACACAATGGGCTAAGCCAAAATGTACTTTGGTTTCAATTTAGCATTGGCTAAACCTAGCCACTGCTGTTTGTAAACTATGGCATAAATCTAGATGTGTAGTTGTAATGCAGCCGACTGTGGCTTATTCAAGTGACTATGTTTAGCAAACTGTGGCTTAGAACTGGTGTGAACCAGTCAGTGAATTACAGCATTTTTCTTAAAAAGAAGGAAAAATATCCCCTTAGCTAAGAATTATTAGATACTTTCTAAATTAGGCAGCAGGCAACCTTTTGGCTAGGAGCCCCCATTAACATTTCAGGGACGGGGAGGACAGTTTTGGGATGATGATGCAAAATAGGAGAGACTGAGTCATACATGTTAGAGCCCCAGGAATTCTCTCCTACATTTTCAGGAGAGTTTGGGGATGCTTGATTTTTTACAGCTTTCATTAAAATGTCAACATCTTTCTTGCCTCCAAATGGATGGAGGAGGATTCAAGGGGTTGGAAATACAGGTTGCTCATTCCTTGCTAGTTGAAAAGGACCAATTATTATTATTTTTATTTAATATCTTTATTTTTTGTAACAAAGCAGTCTTTGATCTTAAAAAAAAACTAAAAAAAATTAAAAGTACAAACTAAAAATATAAACTAAGAAGAAAAAAAAAAGAAAAAACCAATCTTATATTTATAATTATCAATAGTCACTGGTTAACCAATGAATTCACTACTATAATATGAACAATACATGGTATTATTGTAAGATATCACAGAATCTCTGCCATAGTAACACATATTGCTACATCCTTTGATTGGCAGAAGACACTGCCTTTTTCAAAACAGACAGATCACACATTTCCAACAACCTTTCCTTGACATCTGGAATAATATCCCTTTTCCAATTTCTTATAATTCCTTTGCCACAATTATATATTACTAGACACTAAGCTTAGACCTCTTGCATTTGCAATATTGTTTTGACCCCAAGCTATAGATCTTGCCATCTTCAGTTTTATAAGGAAAATAATGTATTTCAGCCAGATGAAGGTACATCACTGATCAAAGTTCTGGCTGATTCATTAACTAACCACTGCACATTTTAATGTTTTGTATGTAAATGCACATATGTCTACATTCTATATCTAACTGCAGTTTATATACTTGTGAATGTGAAATACGTGCAGCTTATTTTTGCAAGATGGAATGGCCCATTGAGCTGTGGTATGTTTGTTGAACTGTTGATAACTCATTGTAGGATAACGACATTTTTTACTAGTTTATCTTTAACACAAAGAACAACCTCCTTCCTGCTTTTAAAATCAGATGAAGGATCGCTGAAGAAATTCTTAGTGCTGAGGCAGGGTATAAACCAGGATGGGCCAATTTCATTTGTTCAAGGGCTGCTGCAGACTAAAAGTGGGCAGACTAAGAATAATTTTGAGGATGTTTTAAGGATGAAAAATTGCCCTTGAATCACTCCCCAAAACTAATACAAAAAGAAAAAAAAGAAAAAGAGGGAGGGGGAGAGAGAGAGAGAGAGAGAGAAAGCCAAAAATATTGACCCCACCAACCTGGAATCATCTGAGGGCCACACAGCTGATGCTGACAAACGGCATATGCCTCTCCCAGCCTCATTCATTGCTTCCCTGCTGTTAACAGTGGAAGCTTCCATTACAGAAACTGGGAGGCCAATTGGGGAGTCAAAAAAGTCAAGATGGTAGCTGCAATCCAAGCCACACTTTAAAAAGGGACAGGAATGAAGGGTGGCGCTGCCATCTTGACCTTTTATGAACAACCCCGCCTCCCCCAGATGCTCATCGGTAGCGTTCCCAGACCCAGCAGGGCTGTTTGCCATGCTCTGAAGACACAACACAAATGTAATTATCTGAAGACAGATCTGTTAAATTCCTAGTCTAAAACTCCTGAATTTACTCCCCAGAATAAACTGTCTAAATAGCAAATGATGGAGGAAGAGGAAAGCACGTATTTCAAGGATTTTCTTTGTGAGAAATAAAGGGTTTATAAGCAACTTTCTATTTTTGTCTGTGAAATATTGGAAGGCACAGAATAAATTTTTGTCCAGTGGATTAGACTCTTTGCCCGATGGTGAGGGCAGAACAGGGGAACATGAGCTCATTTTGGCAAACACTTCTGAACAGGTCTGAAGTTTTTACATTTCCTACCGTTTAGTGGCAGGTCAAGTGCCAGAACCATCCACCCCAACCCTTCCTTGCCCTATTTCTTCTTTCTCTGTGTTTCTGGCTCTGATTCAATCCAAGACGTGCCCTGTTCCCAGATCTGTGGGTTTTGCCAAAGCACAAAGAAGGGCAAGGCAAGGCAGGGCAAGGCAAAGCAAAGTTTTAGGTGGTTGGGTCCCAAACTAAATATTGTATCTCTGTCTAGTTACATCACAGCTGGAGCAAGGAACAGCCACTACCTTCCTCCTGACAGGTATAGGGTTCAACCAGTCTGGCAAAACAAGTACTGGCTTCCCATTTTTATTGGCACCAGTCTTGAAAACCCTTCATGGCGTGAAGCCTGTAAATTCGTCAGAGTTCTCTCCTTGTATAAATAAATAACCTTGTGTGTTCTGGACTGGTTTGTTAAGCTCACTGATTTCCATGGAGAAATATGTCACCTTTTCAAGGAACAATAAAGCAGGGCCTTTTCTGCAGCTGCCCGAAGACTAGGAAACGGTGCCCTGTTCAGGTAAGCAACTACAAAAGGCCTGTAGTTGCTTACTACAGTTTCATTACCCAACTAGGTAACATCATCAGTCTGCAAGCAAGCAACCAAGGTCAGAGAGCACCAAGGACTCCACAATTCAACCCTGAGCTATGTATGTCTTCCTCTATTGGAACAAAAGGCCTATTTAATTTTTAAAAATATATGGTTTGATGGGGGTTTCCAATTACACAAATGATCTTTTGTTGCCACTGATGTCAATTTTATCTTTTTCATTTGAGTTGGTTCCAGATTTAACCGTATGTTTGAATAGGCCTACTGAAATCAATAGGATTAAAGTACCCATGACTAAATTAATAACAACAATAACAGCTTCAAATATGTGAAGGGGAAGCAAACAAATGGAAGGAAATAGAGTAGAAACAGTGGAGAGGAAGGAAACCTGAAATAAGAGTTAGATTATTTCTGTCAAACTTTGGTTCCAGATATCAACAGGATTCCAAATATAATCTAGTTTAGCAGTTCTCAGACATTTTGGTCTCAGGACACCTTTACATTCTTGAAAATGATTGAGGACCCCAAAAAGCTTTGACTTATGTGGGTTATATCTATCCATATTTATTGTATTAGAAATTAAAACTGAGAAATGTCAAAATATTTATTTATTTGACTTCGTGGACCCCTTGAAAATGTCTTGGGGACTCTAAGGGTCCCCAAACCACTCTTTGAGAATCACTGATCTAGCAGAATTAATTACGTAAACTCTGGAGAAAATATCTGGGACAAAAACAATTTACCTTTCCAGCTACAAAAAAGGCTCACCCAAGGAGGACAGCATTGATCTCCCTATTAGCTAAGCCCAGGGTTTACAGACCAGCTGCTGTCCCTAAAATCTCCATTTGCAAAATCTGTCTAGCTCCCACCTGCTTCAGCTCCTCATCCCTGCTGGCTCTCAGCCCAAGCTGAAGCCCAACCATCACATATCTTGAAGGTTTGCCCTCTTTCATATCAGTATGGGGGGGTACTCTGACCCACCTTGGGTTGCCTTCCAATTCATGTAAAAATCTTCATGTTTTGCTCCCCATCTGGGGCTTTCCTTACACCAGGCAGATTTGTGTGTGGTGTGCAATAAAGGGGGGCTGGGTGGGTGGAGATGGGCAGTCAGAACCCAGCATTGTGGCTCTGCCTCTCCCGTCTCTTTTCAGTGCTTAGAGCCTGGTGAGCCTCTAAGCAGGTCCACAGCGTCTCAGTCCTCTGCACCAGTTTCAAGATTACCCAAACAGTCCATGTGAACATCTAGGGAAGGCTTCTTGGAGTTTTAAGAACGTGATAAAATGTTCACAGTAAGACCTGATCCACTTTTTCTGTTAAGCCATATTGGTTTGAGTCTTTAAAAAAGAAAATAAAAACTAATACACACTAATGTATAGAAAAGGAGAAAAGAGAAAAAGAAAGAAAGCAAAGAGAAAGCAAAAAGTGTAAGAAAAAAAGTTTAAGAAAAATAGAAAAGAAAGAAAAAAAGATACAAAGCAGTGGCTTCCGATATTCTTCACAGCAGTTATAAGTACAATGATATCTTAACTTCTCTCTCTAAAAATAGATCATAATACTCTTCTTTCTATAATCCTGTCTAATCATCAAAACTATAAATCACAAGTTCATTTTTTTCATTTTTACGCAAAAAGTCCATAAGAGCTCTCCAGTCACTAATAAATGCAGATAGTGTCTTTTCTCTAATCAAAGAAGTTAGTTTATCCATCTCAGCAAGATCTGTCAATTTCAATAACTGTTCCTCCATAGTGGGTAATGTCGAATCTTTCCATCTGTGTGTGCTGTATTGGTCTGATCCTAAAATGTTTTGTGAGAGTGATTGTAAAGGCATCTAAAAGTTGGCCAACCATTCTTACAGTTCTAATCCTAATAACTGAGAATAACCATCCATCTTGAAAAATTAAGCAGGGTTGGATCCAATTTGTAACAGGAAATCCCAGGACTGTCGAAAAATATCAGGCAAGAAGACTAAGGCAAGCCACATCCATACTGTTGCCAAGAAAACCACATGGACATCACTAGGAGTTGAGCTTAATTTAAAGGAATTTTTACCTTTACCAGCAAGCAACATTAGGACTGGAAAGGGAGAGTTTTCAGATTACTGGGTGTGATTTCTAGACAGGATTGAACCATTGATAGAAAGAGAGAAAAAAAACTCTGCAGCAGAGCATGGGGGGGGGCGCATTCAAAATGGAAACAGTATTTTTCTTAATTATAGCTTAATCTGACCTTTTCTCCAAATTGATCAGAATGTAATACCTCCGTCCAGTTGTCACAATAGGTGTGTAAGTCTCTTTGTGGAAGGAAACCCAGTTTTTGTTGTTATTCTTCTCCTTCAAATAAGATGCTTTTAAAAAGGAGAGAAGGACAAAATCATTCAAGAGAACTGAAGACCAAAAACAGGATTCACTGTTTTCACCACCACCGCACTTGGTTCACACCGTGTGCTAAGCTATAAACGTGGTTTTGGCTTAATGTCCTGAGTGAACTCAGGATTAGGGGCCTGCAAGGATATACCCCTGGCCTGGCTTATAAATTAAGGCTAAGGTCTTGTGCATATCCAGTTCACTATGGTTTGTGCAATAAATCATGGTTAAGCAAACTAGGGCTTGGTGTGATGGGTGAATTAAGACAGTTAGCTTGACTTGAAATAGCAGTTGAATTTTTCTTCCAGATCTAGCAATGGACAACTTCCTTGCCCTTCAGGGCAGCAGCTTAGTTTTGTGGTGAAAGGCTGGCTGATGACTCACAATAGTTCGGTCCTTCCATATCTGCTGTCTGAGGCAGTTGCCTCATTCGGTATAATGATAGATGAACTGGGTCCACATCTACAAATAATTAGAGGAAATATTGGTAGCCCTTCCATCCCCCTTCCCCTTTTCTGTACGAGTATCCAGAAAGAAACAGAAGCGTTAATTTGGGGGAGCTTCACTTCAAAGAGGAAGTAAAACTCTTCATGCATGCCATGCTGCACAGAGAGCTCATGCTATGTGCAGGAGACGGTTAAGAATAGGCAACAGTTATGTGAAAAACGTGTGTGCCAAGATCTACCACTAAGCATGAGGCTGTACCCTCGAACCCAGCCCAGGTGTCACCCGGATCCCAGAATATTCTGCTCTAGCTGGCGGCTTCCTTGGGAGTGACACTCCTTGGCCAGAATTGGCCCTGGAATGTGGGTTCTCTGTTAAGTGTTGTGCTTTTTGCATGGCCCATTATCTAGTCGTGTGTGACAATCCATTTGTTTAGCTTGGCTTATTCAGACGTGTGTGCCTGGGCCATTCCGTTCTGCTCCTGATGGCTGCTGAGTGTCAGCGGGTTAATCGACGTTTAATATTGGATGGGTTTCAACTCTTAAAATCTTCCTCATTTGTCGCTAACTGGACTGTTCCAGTTTCAGCATTATCCCCTGCCTAAGACGCACGTGGGCAGCATCTAAAAACAAACCCATTCGTTCTGGCATAAATTATAAACAGGGCAGAGGTAAGCAGCCACAGCAGAGGACTTCAAGACACCTCCCTTGGTTCTGAGGTTTTTTTGAAAGAGGTTTTAAATTAAAAAGACATAAATAGGAAATTGCCATGTTGTGAATGCAAACCTTCGATTTACAATAATGTTTTCGCTGCAATGGGAGAAATTATCTTGGGAACTAGTTCAGTTGCTGCTTAATGTGCATTTTATGACTGACTGCCCCCTGCAGCAGCCACGTTTTGGATAACCAAGTGTCCCTTGGCAGCCATTTTGTGAATGAGCCCACCACCTGTTGTCAAAATGCCAAAGGCACTCCAGGTTAAAAACGGCGCTCCACCTCTGTATTAGAGCTTTGCACCACCCCAACGGTGGCTCAAGTATTGTAGGAGAAACTTTTTTTTTAATCGAAGGAATTCAGCCCTCTTGGCTTTTACATCGGCGGAGAACAACAAACTGCAAAATAAAAAACGCAGCCAAGGGAGGCGAGCTCCCAGCAGCGTGAAATAACGGCTAGAGGTGCAGAGCAATTCTCGACCCTAGAGTTGCCTCCGTTCCCTCGGGTTGGCTGTTGGAGAATCTGTGTGACTCCCAGGCAATCCGGCTTTGCAGGCGGGCACAAACCAGAGTTGCCCGGCTGGACACGGGCTGGAAGTTACTCATCGGCGTGCGGAAGGCTAAGGAAAGAACCGGGGCGGGCGGGAGCACCTGCTCGCTCGCGTTGGGTGCCGTGGCCAGCTTATGCCTCAGATCGGCTCTTTTAGTCAAGGTGCCTTTGTCCGAAGGAGCGAAAAGCGTTTTCCACTTAAGGCGCGCGCTCAACCATTGCGACCACCGCTTTGCTCCGGGCAGGGGCAAAAAAACGGGTCGTCGAGGGCGCGCGCGCGCGCGCGCGCTCCGCGGGGAGGGCGGAGAACAACGCAACGTGTAAGGGACGCTCCCTCTGTGCCGGCCGCCAGGTGGCGCCCCTGGAGACTGGGCGGCGGGGAAACAAGATGGAGGGACATTTGATCTCTCCCAGGTGAGCTGGCCCTGGTCTCCCTTCACTGCCTGCCTTTGTTCTCCGGGCCAGTTCGTCTCCCTTGGCAACGCGATCCTATCTTCTGCAAAACGGGAACATGGGCACTAGTTGCACGCAGCAGTGACCTAGAAAGCAAGCTCTGGGCCGTGCCTCCCAGCGCCCTCCTCCTTTCGTCCCTTTCAGCAGTGATGGTTTCAAGTAGCCTTCCTCTGGGAACTGACCCGGGTCACCCCGGCCTCCCTGAGACGATGTCAGCCTGGGTGAGTCACCCAGGACTGCTGTCTTGGTTTGGCAAGGCCTCAGAGAGGCTGCTGTGCAGAACAGCTGGGCCGAGATGTTGGACGGAATCCTAAACTCAGATTTCTCAGCTGAGCTGGGAAGTGAACTGAATCGAACTGAACTGGGGCGGTTGGCGCTCTCTTTCTGGGTTGTCTACCTCACAGGATTGTTGTGCGGACAAATGAAGCGGTTGAAAACCTCACGCTCTTTCATGAACTCCTTGGAGAGTGATGATGATGACTGTTACTCTTAATGCTCTGATTATAATTTGAATCATAATCCCATGAGTTTACAGAAGGAAGAGTGAGATAAAACTGCTGTAAACTGCATTCAATTCATCCATGTGTTTTTTTATAATCAGTGTGAGAGGGGTTTCCCCCCCTTTTTTAGGCAGAATATTGTATTATAGCACTTGTTTGTTGTTGATTTATATTCTACATTATTTCTAGGCCCTCAAGGTGATGTACATAGTGTTCCCTCCTCCAGTTTTTCCCCACAACAACAACCCGGTGAGGTTGGTTGGACTGAGAAATAGTGATCCAAATGCTAATTCAAAGCAGTGCATCTATAAACTATTTTACCTCACTGCTGCACAGCTGTTGTACAGGGATAATGGGAACACTGGAATTTTGAGAGCATGTTGTGGGCACGCTCACAAAATGGCTGCTGTAGACAAAATGGCTGCAGTGGAAAACGTGGTTGGTCACAAAATATCAATTTATGGAAAAGCAAGCTAGTGAATTTAAATCAGCACTAACAAAACACAATTGCTATGCTTGTATAATAAGCTGTGTCCAATGAAATAGAATCATATTCTGGCTTAACCTGATGCTCCATCTCACACAACATACCAACACAATGGCTGGGTTGCCACAGCATGTTGAACCGCAAAAAATACACAACTTTACTTTGTGTTATTTGAGCATGTTATGCAAACTCAGCTATTGAATCTCAAATTAATTAGATGGACAGGTCACACAGTATGTTAAATTAATATGTGATTGGCTCATTTGTGGTTCATTATGCTATACAAATCAAGTCATAGTCTGTGTTGCCATATGTGTGAAGTTGAAGGTTATGCCAATGCTCAAGAGCTAATACGTGCATATTCCTAGAGAGTATGTGCATGTGCAAAGTGCTACCTAGGTACCCCTGACAACCAAAATGTGCTGAGAATGCAGCAGAGTGCAAAATGAGGCAAATTAAATCCTTGACAATACATTTTTAAAAGGAAATTAAGCAGTGGCTGAGGAGGAATTGAGCAAGATTGTTCAGAAAGACATATTTTCCAGTGTTGTCATTAGCTAGCTAAGATTATAACTGCATCTATTGCAAAGAAGAAAGTGCATAAAATAAAAGTGGGCAAACTTTTTTTTTTTGAGGACTTTGTTCATTTAATTGTATGAAGCCTGATTAGCTTACATGGTATCTTTTTTAATACTTCCTGCCTAAAAATGGTAGAACTTGCATGATTTTCAGCAAGAGGGGGCTCCATGATCCATAAAAAGGGGTTTGATAGTACAAACTGCCAGCCCCAGTTAAAGCATGCACAAAGTGACATTTCCTTCACACCTAGTAGCTAGAGTCGAATCCCATATAACTGGGTTAGCAGATCAGATGGCATGTCTTCTGTCCTAACATATATAAAAGAGCTTTCATAGGTCAAACTTGGAAGCCATTTAGTCTGCTAGATCACACAGTGCCCAGCTGGTTATTTCCTGAAGAATATCAAAGCAGCAATAATCTCCTGCTGTTACTCCTTGACCAGCAGCTGCTACTCAGCACTAGGGCACTTTTGATGTCATCTTCAAAAAGCTGTGTCTTTTCTCAGGATCACACACACACACTCCAAAACACCTTTCGGAGATAAAATCCAAAACATTGCACAGCACCATATTGCCTATGCATTTGCAGAATGTGTTTAATAGCTCTCAACGGGCCTTAGATGAATGTATTACAATTCTTTTTACAGTTATCCAAGGATCAAACTGAGAAAATAAGCATGTGCATGGTGATGAGAAGGCACTCCTGATCAAACCCTAGTAGAGTAAGCACAGATGCTTTTACCCTTGGCCCCAGGCCTAATGGAAGACTGCTATTGCATTGGAAAAAAGCTATTCTATTGTCAGGCATGACAGTTTTCCCCCTACTACAAATAGCAGGTGGGAAGGCCCTGATCCAGATGTTCCACAGGATTAAATTTTAGCACCTGCAATAAATTGGCATTTCAACTGGGCATCTTCAGATGGTAAGGCATGATGAAAAGAGAGGATTTATCAGAAAGAGGTAGTGTACCAGACATAATATTGTGCTATTGCTACAAAACTGTGCAGTAGATAGGCAGGAGGTAGAGAACAGCTTGCCGCATTGAATAAATGACAGAGTAAGAGACTTTCAGTAGTAATTTATGCTTAGAATACTTCTGCAACCTGGTGCTGCCCAGATGTAATGTTGGACAACTCCATAATCTCCCAGCCAGTATGGCTCTTGTTGGGATTAAGGGATTATGGGAGTTAGCAAATTGTGAAGGCTAGATTGCGACCATCAGCTTTGGAAGGCAGGTCAAAATTAAAATCCCATCCTCTTAGCTATAAAGTTCAGTAAAGACTTCACGTCGTCACTTTCTCTAATCTAACCTACCTCACAAGGTGGTAATGAGAATAAATCAGAATAACTGAGTTAAGTATATTATCTCAAATTCAGTGAACAGAGAGAGGGAATACAAATATGAATAATAATGAGAGTGATAACAGTTATTAAGGATTTTAGATGTAAAGATGTTACAAAAATATTTATCATTGTTTTAATGCTTGAAATGTTGATCTCTCCCTCTTGAGATTTCCTGCATTACTTTGATGGCTCTTGAATTTTTCAGTCCAAAAATCCACATGCTGTTTTGTATGTACAAGTACTACAGCTTAGCTGTAGGGAGCTCCATTTTTTCCACTTGTTCCACAAGGAAAAAAAAAAGGGCCATCAGGGGGTCAGAAGACAACTCCTTTTACGGCTATGTCAGGCAAAAAAATAATCTCTTGTTTATCAACTGCGGTTGCCATCTTATCAACCCTTTTCAAACTTATATGTGTTCAGCTTCTTATCAGCCTTGGGCAACATGACTCATTTTGAACTGGAGATAGAAAAATCCCGTTAGACTACCCAGTCACTTTATTTGACTGTCTTAGGCTGCCTTAGACCACATAGTCAGGTACATACTTAATTCAGAAATAAGCCCTTTGTGTTCAATGAGATTTAGGATTAGGGTTGATCTGTATGACCAGTTGCCCCTGCAAGGGAAGGAGTACATGGCCTCTACTCCCCCCAGCCCAATGAGGAGCTAACCTCTGCCCATCTTTTCCTGCTATGTATGAAAAGTAGGGTTGTTTTTTTTTAATTTGTGCCAAGACAAGTGATGTTGCCCAGGTTGCCTGCTGCACTTCATTTCATTCTCTCCATTCCAACCCACCATTGTATGCTGTGGGAAGGAGACCCCCTCCTCTCTGGTCACCGGTTGTTGTCGTTCACAGCCATCTTGTCCTGTGCCGCTAGGTTGTGTGTCCTCCTCTGAAGGGATTTTGACCAGTGAAATGCTGGAAGTTTTTTTTTTTTTTTAATGTTTACTAGTGGGCATTCCTTCCCCTCCCTCCTCCCCAGGTTCACTGATGGAAAGATGAAATGGTGGATTTATATTTTTAACAAGGTGAAATTGATGAGAGTTCTGCCAGAACCACAGAATACTGCAGGTTCTCACCTACAGCTTACAGCTCAAACTACTCAAATGTATTATTAATAAGCTGCAGCCCATATTAGACAATGACACTGCACTTTCTCAGGTACTGGGTGGCATATGGGCGAACATCCAGCCTGAAGCAGATTCTCACAAAGAACAAGAAACAACAGAACAGTGATGCTAACGTGGAAACCAGATCCTGCAACAAACCCAAATGTCTACTTCGCCCCCACATCAATACCAGCAGCGCTGTCACAGGCCCCAACAAATGCACACTTAAGATTAGAAGCACCTTCACATGCTTTTCCTCTAACATGATATATGCCATCACCTGTCAACTGTGCCCCTCTGATTCTGTGTAGGACAAATGGGACACACTTTTCGCAAAAGAATGAATGGACACAAGTTTGACATCAGGAATCAAAAAAGGATAAAGTAATACCAGAGCATTTCAACTTCCCAAGATATTCTGTGGCAGACCTTAAAATGATCATCTTGGAAAAATGAGACTTTAACAGCACTAGTGCACGAAAGACTGCTGATTCAAAGTTTTCAGACAATCTCAGAAGATCTCAACAAACACAAAGGGTTTTTAACACATTGGAATTGTTAATTGATAAGATATGTGTACTCTGTCTCACAAGTAACCTGCATCTGCGTACCTAACCTGTTTTCGCCTCACTCCCCCCATGCCTCATCCCAATTTAAACCCTACATCAGTCTAGCACTCAGTCCATCTGATGAAGTAAGTTGCAGCTCTCGAAAGCTTACGTCTTTCAATAAAATGTGTTAGTCAGAAAAGGTGCTACCAGGCTCCTTATTTTAAAGAATATTGCCAGTTTCTTGTCGTCCAAGGGACAGGAAGAATAGAAAAATGGTCTAGTCTGTTCTGGTCTTTTTTTTTTTTTTTTTACCAATGGATTCATTGGATAGGAAAGTGTCATGTACGAGAGGGAGTTAACAGAGGGAGATCTGGATTAAATCTCCATGTCCTGAGAGACCTGCCCAGAAAGGAAAGCAATTAATGCTTGTTTTCCCAGCACAAGCAGAAAAGGTAAAGAAGCAGAGGAATCCCCCAGTCTGGGTAGGATACCAGGCCAAAGAGAAGGAAGGGTTGAGATCTGGAAAGAGACTTTCTATGCTGGTTTCTTTTCTAGCCAGTTTAGGCACGGGAATCAAGCAGCTAAGGGCTGCAGTGCAGAAAAACCCTCTCTCCTAGGAATGCAGATGTATAATTCAATCTCCTTCTGTCTCATTGGTGTCTCTGTTTCACCTCCTTGCAAACCTGTGGGGAGAAGAAAAAGAGGCAGGGGCAATAGAGATACCACGGGTGGAGTGACATCACTTTGAGACCACTCTAGTGTCTTGTCTCTATCCTGGGGATGGAAAGAACAGTTAAAATGGATTCTCTCTCTCTCTCTCTCTCTCTCTCTCTCTCTCTCTCTCTCTCTCTCTCACACACACACACACACACACACACACACACACAAATGGGATGACGCCAGACCAAGGTTTAGATCAACTGCAAATTCTAGTTTCCCATTGCAGTTAAGGAACTCATCCAGAATCACAACCCTTAACTGGCTTTGGGTGTTAAACCCTAATCAAAACATGGACAAGCACATCTGTAAGTCAAGTTCCAGTGACTGGATTAGCACATCACAGTAAGCCATAGTATGTTTTACAATGTCTTACTAAGTAAACCAAAATAGACTAGATTCTCCCAACATGCTAAGCTAAAAGTGACTTACTCAGTCTTATACAGTGAATAGGACTGAATCCACTGAATTACAGATAATCAGAACAAAGTTTACAGGGGACACGGTGGCGCAGCGGCTTAATGACGCTGAAAGTTGCTGGCCAGAAATGGTCGACGCTTCAGTGGTTCAAGTCCAGCCTTCGCGTTAGCAGGGTGAGCTCGTTTCCTCCCCAGTTCCTGTCAACCCAACAGTTCGAAAACTCACGTGAGTAGGTAAATGGGTACTCTCACTCCGGTGGGAGGAAAAATGCTGGCGGCGCCTTGCAAAAAGGAGTCGGGAGCAGTTGCTGGTAAGTGCAAAAAACCGTGCGCGAAAAGGGCGCGAAGCAACGGCGAAACAATTGCCTTGAAAACTGCAAGGACTCGTCCAAGCAGTCACTGCAGAGTCGGTAACGACTGAGCGCAGATTAAAAAAAAAAAAGAACAAAGTTTAATTCTGATTTCTCTGGTTTGAATTAGAATAAAGTTGTGGTTTTACTCACATTATAGATATTAACTTAGCATACTAATGCCAGGTTATGCTGCTCCCAACAAATGCTTTGTGATAAACACTGTTAACAATAGTTGCACTGTCTATTCTTTAAATGCAACTCAGGATAACATTTCATCTTATGAACTGAAGTCCACAAAAACTTCTATTATTATACATTTATTAGACAATAAAAGTGTGACAAAAGTTGTTTTTATGACAGTCTGTCCACCCTGTTGCGCCAGCTTTCAAATATTATGTCTACCTATTGTTATTAATTTGCTCCACCCCAGAGGGAGTTGCATTTGTGTAATGAAAATTATGGGATGTGTGTGTGTGTAGATGTGCGTGCGTGCATGCATGTGGACACCTGTACTAAGCTTTCAGTTAATTTATATAGTACATGCAGTGCTTCTGTGTAACTCTGGAATTATGGCTGGTTGGCATAATGAATATCTAATACATTCCACTTCTTTATGCCTCTCTTCTAGAAGAATTTGACCACAATAACTCCCTGTATGTCTCTCTGTCTTTCCTCCTCCCTCCTCCACCCTTGCTTGTTTTTCTCGGCCTCTTCCTCTCCCCCCTCTTTCTCCTCTGGAATGGGCAGCTTCCCAACTAGCCAGCAGAAAATAAAGAAATATTCAAACTCTCTCCATAACACCACCACCCAGTCCTTGGTTACCATGGATCCCCCAATGCCCTTCGCAGTTTGGTCTGCTGCCCCTCCCAGCCACCTGTTGGGGGTTCATATAACCCGCCCCTCGCTGTCCCTAAGCTCAGGCTCCCTTGGGATCCTTCTAGACAACAGCAGGTACCTGTGAAGGAGAACAATGCAATAACAAACAGTTTGTCGGAGCCACCGAGAAAAGAAAGCAGTGGATTTATCCTTATTTCTCCTTTAGGGGTTCTTCATCTTTTAGACTTCGGTCCATCCTTCTCCAACCCAGCTCCAAAAGTGACACTTCACAGACAGTTATTTCTGGATGACCCCACATCATAAACCGTCTCTTGGAAGCTATAGATTGCCATCTTCAAGGCTGCTTTGCTTTGCAGGTAACCCAAGAAGGCCTCTTCTGTAACGATACTGCTCGCTAATCTACTAAAGAGACTTAATTTTGCAGAAAAGCTCCATAAGTTTCTTTGTCCTAGGCAGCCACATTGGTGCAATATTCTGTTAGGATTTATTATCTAAGTTTGCTTTCAGAGGGGAAACATAGACTTCTGATGTTGCATCCCTCCATTTAGAGGTTGCATTTTTGAATTCTCATCTTCATTGGTTTCTATCCAGAACAGCTTGTCTCTTGGTGTTGCTGCCCATACTCCACCATTCTTGGCCCTCCTAGAGGGCAGCAGAAGAAAAAATAAAGAGGTGTGCATTTTATAGCCTAGGTGAAGGATACCCATAATGGCATCTGCAGGGCTAGAGATCATGGCTATGGCCCTGTGCATCTTTGGCTGGTTGGGGACTATCCTTTCGTGTGCATTGCCCATGTGGAAGGTTTCAGCGTTCATTGGAAACAACATTGTTGTGGCGCAGATAATCTGGGAGGGACTGTGGATGAATTGTGTTGTACAGAGTACTGGCCAGATGCAGTGCAAGATCTATGACTCCATGCTAGCCCTCCCTCAAGATATCCAAGCTGCCCGGGCCCTCATGGTTGTCTCTGTGGTGCTCGCTGTCCTGGCACTGTTGGTGAGCATTGTTGGAGCCAAGTGTACCAACTGCGTGGAGGAAGAAGGTGCCAAGGCACGTATTGTCATTACCTCAGGTGCCTTCTTCATCATCTCTGGACTTCTCGCCCTCATTCCTGTGTGCTGGTCAGCCAACTCCATCATCCGTGACTTTTACAATCCAATTGTGGCTGAACCTCTCAAAAGGGAACTGGGGGCTGCTCTCTATGTTGGCTGGGCAGCTTCCGCCTTACTGCTCCTTGGAGGATCACTCCTGTGCTGCTCCTGCCCGCCACGGGAGAACCGTTACCCAGGCCGCATTGCATATTCTGTCCCAGCCAGATCTACTGCTCCACCAGGCAGTGCAATTGACAAGCGGGACTATGTATGAGCAGCTGTGGTAGAGGTGGTGAAATCTGCCAGATACTGTGAGGCCCAAACTAAGACAGGTATTATTGGCCCAAGGACTTCTGGAATAAGAAGATGGGACAACCTAATCGGTTTGGGTTCAGCTGTGATATCTGGCAATTCTGGAATGTCGGTGTGCGTATGCGTGGGTATATAAGTATAAGTGAGAGATGTGAATGAGTGGATGACTGGGGAAATGTGAACAAATAAAGGAATACGTGAGAGAATGAACAAACATTTCTGAATGAGATGACTACATCAGCAAACACAAGTGGAATGCAGAAACAAGTGGGGTGGCTGAACAAACAAGGGCAGGTTGAGAGGACAAGTATATGGATAAGTTAACAGCTACACAAAATGTGCATGGAGGTGAAAAATAAAGAGGTAGATGAGGAAGAATAGAAACATCCTGATAACAAAGGCTGTGCAATTTGGTAGAATGAGGTAGCTATCTTAGGCCAAAGTAGTGGTCTTCTCCTTTTCCCTGTTGTTCTTCCAAAGACTTCAGGCTGTTCCTTCTCTTGGAAGACTGAACTGTGAGCCACAAGGTGTGCCCTGCGCTTCTAAACTAGCTGGATGTCCTCATAAGCTGGCCTGTCAGTGATGATGAAGTGTGAGTCAACTTCTAAACCAATTGTCTTTTGTATATAGAATAGAGTGCTGCCATAATGAAAAGTGGTCAGACAATCACTGCAGAGGATCTTGGAGGAAGCAAATTATCTGGACCCTTTTAAGTTGGGTTTCAGGCTGTACAGTACAGTACAGTACAGTACAGGTGACGCTGTCAATGTTCTGTCCCAGTGTCTGGAGGTGTTCGGGTCTGGATGGGGAGGAACAGACTGGATCAATCCTGACAAGACCAAATGGGCGATGTATATTTAACTGTCCCCCCTGCCCCAGATCTGGGGACTTTTCATCTTTAGTTTTATATGGGATAGTGCTTCCTCACTTGAGGCTGGTACGCAGCCTGAGGATCATCTTGGATTCATAGTTCCTACTCAAAGAGCAGGAGGGTCTTTGCACAGATCCGTCTGGTGCACAACTTGTACCAGTTCCTAGAATGGGAAGCTCTTCAGATGCTCACCTATGCCCTAGTTACCTTATGAATGGACGATTGCAATGCGCTGCACATGAAGACCACTTGGAATCTACAACGGTCCAGAATGCAGCAGGGCAGGCAGTGATGTTCATGCTATGGTACACCCATTTATCATTGCTGCTGCACGAGCTGCACTGGTTCCCAGTCTGCTTCCAGGTGTAATTCCAGGTGTGATTCAAGGTGCTGATTATCACCTACAAAGCCCTTCATGGCATTGGGCCTGGTTATTTGACGGATTGCCTGTTCTGATAGTTTCTGCCCACCCAGTAAGATTAGGCAAAGTGGGTGCATTCCAGATCCCTTTAATTAAACAGGAACCTAGGGAGTGTGTCTTCTCTGTTGTGGTGCCTATCCTCTGGAACAGCATCCCCTCCAGAAATCTGTAAGGCTCCCACCCTGATGACATTCCAAAAGATTTTGAAGACTTTGGGTAGGGTGGGTGTAGAGCCCCTGACAGTTGTTTCATTTTTTTCTGAATGTACATGGTTCTTTTTTCTTATTATATGGTTTTCTTATTTTTTAAAGTGTAAGCTGCTCAGAATCACCTGAAGTTGGGTGACCCCTACATTTAAATAAATAAACACACAAATATCCTTTATCTCAATCAGCAGATTGTTTTGGGTCTGCCCAAGCAGATGTACAAAGAGAACAGGCCATGAGACCATGAGGATAGACCAAGAAGCAGACAAATTAAATAATGAGAACAACAGGAAATGGCACTGAGAATGGGCTGTGATATAAACTCCCTTGACTACTCTGATACAAAGGCCATTTTTTGGTCAAGATCTGAACCTAAGAGAATGAGAGACAGAGTTGAAGAAAAACTGTGGAATTTAATTTTGAAAGGAACAAAGAGGAATAAATGCATGTTTGACTGAAAAAATCAGGGACTTAATGACTCTAAGAAGAGTTGTGAAGAGAAAAGGTAACCAAGCCAAATCTGCATAAATAACAAATGATTCATGGAAGATGTGAATGTTGGAGGAAGGCCAGAATTCTCTGCAAGAGGATGCAGGGAGAAAAAGACTGAAGTGGGAGCAAAAAAGCTAGTTTGGATTTAGTGAAACAGTTGGGGGGGGGGGAGTGGGAAAGGACCCTGACCCTACAATTGCCTTGGACTGGTACTGTTTGCTCTCTGGTTAATAATTTGTCAAGGATTTGGCCACTCTCAGGGGCCTGGATAAACAAAGGGGTCTATTTCTTCCCCTGACCATTGATCTTTACCCGCTACAACCACCTGCCTCAGACAGTGATAGAAAGAAATGCATCAGAAAGAAATAGAACTTCGAACAAATGCATTAAGCCTCGTCCCTTTACAAAGATATTCTGGCTTGCAATCTGTTTGGATTTGGGTTAGAGTCTCTGGAAAACAAAAAGATTATTTCTTCTCTCTTGTTTTGCTCTATTTGCTTTGTTTTTCAGAGATGTCCTGCAATAATGCAATTCCCTTAAGCTGGAAGAGACCATGAGCTTCCTTTTCATGGTTCTCCCACCCAGAGTTCTGCATAGTATTAATTGGCAACTATATTATTCAGATAAATTAAAAAAAAAAATTTGTAACTTAATTGTGCCTGACTTTTTTTGAAGTGGGGAATGGGAGTTACAGAATTTCGGAAGCGGTATTGATGTGAAAGTCTAACAGTCAAAGGATGGGAGTGCAGGCTTTGTAGAATGCACTTGACTTGGTTACGGAGTTAACCCATAGTTAAGATTCACACAGTACATTGAACCAAATGGGCCGGGGTTGCACAAAATAGTCAGCTACCACAAAACAAACCAGGGTTAAATTTAGCCAAGTATGACATGCTGGGCAAATACAAACCCTTAAGACTATATCTGACCTAATGTGTCATTAGAATGCAGCATGCCATGCAATGTTAAGTCTCTCCCCCAGTGCTTCATTTTGCACAGGACTGATGCTGAATATTAAAAATACAACGCTATTTCATGGCAAATCTTGTCTGACCCAGTAGCTCCTACTCTTGAGTTCCACATGGGTAAACTAGTTCAAGAATGGCACTCTGTATGCACTCAGGGATGCCCTGACTGCTTTCTGTCTGCTTTGTCCTTCTAAAGTGGGTCTCCGGTTAAGCTGTCCTACAGCCTCAAACTCAAATAAAACAGCGAGGTACAGTAAGGCTAACATGCTAATGCGATTGCACAATTGTAATAGAAAGTAAAAATCACCAAGTGTTTAAAAACAACAGAGCTACAGGAGTTCACAACTGGTTTGAAACTGGCTCTACTTTTAATCTTGATCTGTTGAAACTGGTTGGAGGGTGTTCAGTGGAATTGGAGGCAGTCTGGACGTACTCAGAAGCACTCTTCTTTTCAGCCGAGGTGAAAGTATAAAAGAAGAAGAAAATCGCTCCTTGATCATGAGGGAGAGAGAGAAAGCAACAAGCCTCAAATTAACCTCATCCTAACAAGAGTATATCAAACTGCTAAGACCATTGCACTCTGTGGTGTAGAATAACATGCCAGCAATTTGTCCAAAACAGAGCACGGAAATGCACAAATAATATATTTGTCATTTGGCATATAGGAGGGAAAGTACAGAGCAGGCAGAGTGGCACCTGAAGAATCTTGGCTTCTGAAGACTAATTTCTTCTGGCGTGTGCTTTGGGGACCCAGGGTCCACTGCCCCAAAAGCCCAGGTGCAAAGGGAGACAGACATACTAAATTCCATAGAGAGAAGGTGGGGCTGGTAGTTTGGGGAAAATGCAGGTACACATTTCAGGCATACTTAGGCACACTCCATTCCTTTTGATTCTTTTGCATATTTTGGGCCAAAGCCCTGCTATCAAAGGAAAAAGGTGGTAAAGCAAAGCAAATATCAAGTTTCTGAGGTTGAGTCCCAGCTATAATTACATGTGTGTTCAAGTGTAAAATAGAGGCAAAAGATATACAACGTAAAGTGTGTGATGTTCCCAGTTGGGCCTTCATAACAGCACTTCAATAGGTCATGGTTGGCGGCAGTGACCCCTCAAGCAAGACTGGCCATTAATATTTACCTAGGAAGTTTCACTTTCTTTTCCACCTCTTTTAATTCCCCACAATTCTGAAAAGATGGTGCTCTGAATTATAGAAAATTAAAGTGGAGTGTACGTGTGTGCGTATGCACAGGGACACACTGAACAGCCACATGGGATTGTGTAGACCACAATACTGCTTGCTGTGTTGCTAGCACAGGTTAACAGAGGAAAGAGCTCATCAAGAGGCATTTTGCTCAAATTTGAAGCTGCTTCTAAGGCATAGCAATGAAGACCAAAGCGTTTATCTTGCCATTTCCTACCCTCATGGACCTCCTCCCCCTCCACAAATTCCCAAGGGGCACAAATCTCTTGGTCTCTACATGGCTTCCTCATACATTTAACGGCAGGGGCATAAGTATCAATGGCACCTATTCTTTACCGGCCCCCCCCGGTGAATTCCAGGCATTTTTCTGATATGTGGCAGAGGGAAGAGAATGCACCTATAGCTTCCCCGATTGAGAGGATATCTACTAAAGCTGTTCTTCCTAGAATAATTATTTCAATCTAGTACCAGAAATGAGATGTGCATGAAGGAATGTGATGTTTGCTTTATAGGGAGTGGCCAGGTTTACTTATAATGCTTAGCCATGGTTTGTTTAATAATTCACAATGGGCTAGTTCATATGCCCTAAACCAGGGTTCCTCAACCTTGGCGACTTGAAGATGTGTGGACTTCAATTCCCAGAATTCCCCAGCCAGCACAGCTGGCTGGGGAATTCTGGGAGTTGAGGTCCACACATCTTCAAGTCGCCAAGGTTGAGGAACCCTGCCCTAAACCAAAGCGAGCAGTTGGATTATAGAGCACAAAACAGGTGAACCTAAATAGAGTCTGAGCTAAATCCTGTCTCAGCCTCAATGCTTGAGGGAGAGAGGTATGGTAAATTACAGGGACGTTTGCATTTCCCACAAATCAGGACAGAATTTTTTCTTCAGGTTCCGTTCTCAGGGCTGAGAGATGAGAAGTATCCCCTAAAAGAAAAGGAAGTGCAAGAGCCCACCCCTCACTTGGCTTCACGCTTCCCCTTTCCTTTCTCAGGGAGGACAGAGGATCATTTATTTGGGGCGACACAAACAGCCAGTGAGGTAATGGTTACTGAAGTAAACAAGTAAAGATGGATCCGTTTCCTCCTCCGCTGCATTGGCAAAATGAGAAAAAGCCAGCGTCCAGAAAATAATAGAAACAAACAAGGAAGAACCAGATCCAGTCATGCCATCATTCAGACCGTTGCTTCCTTTCTACCTCACATCCTTCTGCTCAAAACCTGTCCCCCAGGATGGGGAGCTGGACTGTGAGTATTTTCTCTCAGAGAAACTCAGATTCTAGGAACCTGGCAATGAGGAGAACACCTGGCTAACTGGCTTCACTTTCTTTTAACCAGCACGCAGAAGTGCAGACCTACACTTTCGCCCCCCCCCTCAAATACTCCAGGTTTCTTGGATGTGGGCCCAGTAGTCCACCCCTGTAAGACGAGATCCCTGCCTGGCTTCTTGGAGAGGTACCAGTACATTCCAGTGCCAGGCTGAGCCTTCCACAGTCAGGCGCATAGGGACAAGGAAGCCAGACCCCCGGCATGAAGTATAGCTTCCTCCATCTATGTTGGCATGAGGTTTGTGAGGCACAAGGTACTGCCAAGGGAGGAACGCTAGCAGGAAACAATTGGGGGAGGGGCGGGGAGGGTGCACGTCCCATGTCATCTTAGCTGTTTACACCCAAGACACCAGCGGTTGGATTTCTGCCTCTAATTCCATATTCTGCCTCTGCTATGCTAAGGCCTGCACGTAGCAGCAGGTTGAGAACCTCCTATGCTTGCCAAATCCCAGGGCTAAATCTTGCGGAGCCCAGCCACCGCTTAGAATTCTGGGAGTTGAAGTCCACATACCTGGAGGGTGCTCAGGTTGGGGATGCTGGACTTAGACCTTTACCACGCTAAATTTCCACGCTGAAACCCAAACCAGGTTTCTCATGACAGGCAACGTGATATGAATGTTAGCATGAGAGCCACTTTGGTGTAGTGGTCAAGGGAGCAGGCTAGAAACTGGGAGACTGCGAGTTCTAGTCCTATCTTAAGGATGAAGCCAGCTGGGTGACCTTGGGACAGTCCCTCTCTCTCAGCCCTAGGAAGGAGGCAATGGCAAACCACTTCTGAAAATCTTCCCAAGAAAACTGCAGAGAATTGTCCAGGCAGTTGCCAGGAGTCAAGACTGACTCAAAAGAACAACAACAGCAACAAAGGATTGGAGAATTCTAAGTCTGAATCTTCACCCAATTTACTGGGGTTCCTGGGAAGATCTCTCTTTCAGCCTCATCTACCATGTCTTAATGAGCCCCCCCCCCAATTGTCCAATTCTGTACTGTACTTTCATTTTCTTTTTCTGGTTATTTAGTCTTTCTCCCATCTTCTTCCAGCAATCACCCAGTTCTGTGATAGTCTGTGTGCTAATCCAAGTGTGTAGCACTTGTGTTATTGTGGAATTTGAGGCAAAAAATCTTTAAGTGCTTCACTTCCTTGGCAATAAAAACAAACCACTAGTTAAACAGTTAACCATGTGCTGCCCTTTCATGGTATCTAAAATCAGTTGCTTAAGGCTGCTGCTTTAGTGGTAGATCAACCATAGCAGAACTCCAGCCTTCAACACTTACGTTAAGTTCCTGGTTCAACCCCATCACCGTTGCCAACTTCTTCCCTTCAAGTTGCTTCAGAAAATTTTAGCCAATCCCTAGTTTTCCCAGCTTGACTTTGCTCTTTGTATCTGCTTTGCACTTTCAGGATCAGCAGTCTCCTGAGAATCAAAATATTTTGTGCAGACTAGCTCTATCACTATGTGTGCTTATCATCACTTTGTGCTGGACAGTAGTGTGACTTTCGCAGGATATGTTGGGGCAAAACCGAAATTCCTCCAAGGAACTAGCCTTGCCTCAGAGCTATAGATTCCTGTGGTTTTGGTACATACTGTATTCTAGTATCTTCATCAGGAATGTACATACTTCCTTGGGGCAAAGTGATTGCTTATCTTCTTTCGCTCTTGCTTCCTCCCTACTATAGTTTTGAAGTCCTAATTGGTAGAACTATCTCTCTGGGAAAGGTTTATTGGATGAGACATCTGGCTGAGATCTGCTTGGAACTTTTGAACGTGTGCAGAAGGCTTTACTGTCTCCATCGCCACATGCTCAGGATTTAAAGAATAAGGCTTTCTGCTAAAGAAGTAATAATGATCTCCTTGGGGAGCCTAGTATTGATGCTGTGGGGTTGTTTTGCAAGATGAAGGGAAGACCTGTAACTCCATGCCTTGTCTGTGGATCTGAGAGAAAATGTTTAGAAGATATGAGGTGGAAAATAAAATATTGGGCCAGGTGATTTCATGTTGATGATGTATGCTAATGCAACTGTTATATATCCTTTTCCAAATTTGTCCTTCTCTCATTCTCTTGTCTGAAGACCTTGTTTACTGCTTCAGAAATTGTTCTCCAAGTTCTCATCTGAGGCAGATGGGAGGATAAGTGGAATCATTACCTTAAATTTGAATGTCTCAAGTTCAATAAAGTTTTTCTTTTCTTGTAACTGACTCCGCATCTCATTGCTGTCAAAAGCTTGTGCACAATGATTGGGTTAACATTTTTTTTATTTGTGTCTTCAAGTCAGTGTTGACTCCTGGTGACAGCCTGGACAATTCCCTGCAGTTTTCTTGGCAAGATTTTCAGAAGAGGTTTGCCACTGCCTCCTTCCTAGGGCTCAGAGAGAGTGACTGGCCCAGGGTCACCCAGTTCTCTTCGTGTCTAAGGCAGGACTAGAACTTACAGTCTCCCGGTTTCTAACCTGATGCCTTAACCACTACACCAAACTGGTTCTCTTGGGTTAACACACTGTCCTACTATATCATTGTTTAATAATGGTTTATTAGATAACCAGAATTGTCTAGGAAATTGACTCTGGACAATTCCCAGCCCTAGGATCCATTCTGAATCTACTAATTTGCAAGCTCTTTCTGCTAAAACCAGTAGATGGAACTAAAAAAATATTTTAATTCAGCCTCCTGTAACCTGATGATCTTCAGATATCCTAGGCTATACAATTTAGTATGATTTGTGCTAATCCAATTTCTTTTGCAGAGAACAGAGGCCTGGCATTGAACCATGAGAATTTTGCCTCATTTGAAGTCTCCATCAGCCTTCTTCAATGTGGGGCTCTCTTAGATGTCCCCAATAGATAATACTTAACTATTCTGGAAGAAGTTCTGTAAAAAAGTTCTGGAAACCCAATATTACTTTGATGGAGGCAATATAAAAATGACATCCTTCTTTTGGCGAGGGTTACAGCGTAACCTACAAATGTCTTTCCCCAATGTAGCGGCCTTCATGGTCTAATCAAATCAAATCAAATCAAATCAAATCTTTATTACGGTCAAATACCAGCATAAGGAGGGTGGGGTACAGTCAGTTTAAAAAGCATAGAAAATACTTCAGAAAAATAATAATAAAAAGCTAAAGATATAAAATAGAAAATATATATCTAAAAGGGATCTAAAAGAAAAATTATGAAAAGCTAGAAGATATTAAAAATATACATAGTAAAACAGAAAGTATGTATAAAAAACAAGAGTCTAAAAAAATCTGAAAGGAGGGGTAGGAGCATTAGAGGGGCTAAGGGGACATAAAGGTTAGTATGTGGCAGACTATATCTATCAAATTACAGAGCGCTCTAGTATGATGAACTGGATGGTGATTCAGACTAGTTTGTGGCACAGGCATCATCTGACGAATTTTAATCGCTGCTGCGCAGAATCTGGCAACATTATATGTTGTAGCAGGGTTGGTATCTGAAAGCAGCAGGGAGGTGTAGAGTGCGCCCTGGTATTTATGCAGTAATGGTGAGATGAGGCTAGTATGAATGTCTGTGTAATATAGGCACCGGAGAAGCACATGCTCTGTTGTTTCTGCGTGTCCAGAGTCACGGGCATTGTCTCTCAGGGTAAGGGATCTTCCTGTATCGTCCTTCAAGGACAGCTGAGGGGAGGGCATGGCATCGTGCTAGAGTAAAGGCCCTCTGGTGTTTAGGTACTTCAAGTTTAGTTACGTAAGCCATAGAGGAGGCAGAGTACCTGTTGGATTCACTGGCAATAAAGGTTGGGGACCTGGCTAGAACCGGTTGGCGCTCTGTGTCTGCTACATGCTATTTGATGAGTGCTTTGGCCTGGTCATATCCCATGCTGAGTAGAAGACGTGGAGAGAAGCCCAAGGTTGAGATTTTAGTTGCTTCTACCTGTTTCCATGTGGACTGAAAATCGTCCCTCATAGTTAATGGGGCAAGGCCAAGAGGGAAAAAGGGGAGTCTGAATTGACAGTTGAGTATGGTCACCCACACTCTAGCCTTCACTTTCATGAGGCCTGTCTCTAGTCTTAGGGTGGCATTAAAGACACATTTTGGGACTTGAAGGGCCGATCTTAGAAATTTGGATTGTACAAGTTCTAATGGTGCAAAATTGGGGAAGGGGCCCAGCTGGGCAGTATAAAGTAGTTGTGCTATTGGCTTGGCTTTGAATAATTTGAGTGCTGCAGGAATATAGTGGCCACCTCTTGTCTTGAGAAATTTAAGGATGGCAGATGAGCTCCTCTGTGCATTTTCAGCAACGTAGTCCCCATGGGCTTTCCTACTGCCAGTGGTATGAAGAACTACCCCCAGATATTTGAAACAGGAGACCTGCTCAATCTTGTAGTCATCTGTGCTCCAGGAGTGGCTCTTGGGCCTTTTGGCAAATGCCATGATTTTAGATTCATGGTATAGGTTTATAGCTTCCATCACCCCCAGATTTTGTCCAATGGTTATGCTAGATGGGTACACTGTAGTCACAGGCAACTGGTAGAAGTCATGATAATGCCATGCATATCACAATGCCATCCTAATTACTTAATTTGAATAATTTGGGTGACATCATGATGAATGTGATGTCACTTTGTAGACACCCATGGTCATGAGTGACTGCAGGGGAGCAAAGTGCAAATGACATGTGTGATATCTAATGTAAATATGTAACCTGCAGCATTTTCACTGACATAATTCCGTATCAGTATTTCAGCATCATGGTGATTTATTATGAACATTGCTGGATGAGATGGTTTATTTGGTTTTGTGGCAGTGTGTTGTGCAAACTCCGCCACAGAAGACAGCAGGTATGAACCCAGTCAGTTGTGGTTTATTGAGTAAACAGTTAAACAAGCCATAGTTTAACATACAAACATTCAGATTCAATCTGGGTTCAAATGTAATACAAAGCCACAGCTTGCCTACTCATGATATACTGCAGCCATCTCCAGTCTCAGCTCCCTCCATAGTATGGACTTAAAATTCCCATAATTCTCAGCAATGGCCATATTGCCTAAGGAATTCTGGGAGTTCAAGTCGACACCTCTAGATAACCCCAGATTGGGGAAGACTAGGCAAATGCAAGCACTGTAAAGTCTACATTAGTTTGAGCTCCTGGTGGCTTCACAGACAACCAGTGGTTTTCTTGGCCACAGTACTGAAATCCTTCCCAATCCAGTGTACAGCTCTACCATTTCCTGGCGGCATCCCACCCAAATACTGACCGGAATCAATCTCAAAGAGTTCGAGATAAGCCAAGGTTGGTTAGGTGCTGCACCTAACTGGGCTGGGATGGCTAGTGAATAAGCCTCAGCTATCTGAATTCACACAACACTCTAGATCAAAACCAAGCAAATCACCTTATGGCTTATCTGTGAACGCAGCAATAATAACCACAGCAACGGGTGGTGGCGGGGAGCATCAGTCGCCATTCATCATCACGGTTTCCTGCCCTCTGTTGGACAAAGAAATATAGTTGTCTTGAATGTATTCCTCCCGCACTGCATTCTCCCCAACCCAGCCTTTCTATCTAGCCCTTCTGCAATGCAGGAGTTTCTACTTTGGGAATGCCCTATTGTGAAAAACCATCCACCCTCACGTGCAGTTTCAATGAAATGGAAAGCACCGATGATGAAAGCTTTGACTTCATGAACCAGGAAAAAAAAACACCTTTTTCCAGAGGTAGATTCCCAGGTGAATATCAGAGTTACACACACACACACACACACAAAGAACAAGACAAACCGCTATATACAAAAGCCTTAATTTTATTCCGGTTATATTAAAAAAAAAAAAAAAAAGAGGAAAAACTGGCTTCCAGTATGAAATGCATGCAAGAGCAATTGCAAAAAGTTAAAAACAGTAAGAGGGCTAAAAGGCCACATCCCTTTTCTTCACAAAATACTGTACAACATTATCACAGCTTCAAAAACATAGGCTTAGAGTAACCCATTTCCACCCCTCCCCCCATGATCCTATGGAACAGGATTTGGTCTCTGAGCCATCACAGGCTGTTTCAGGTTGTGTAATGGAGGGGTGGGGGCAAGCACACACAAATGCTTTTATCACAAACTACTTGAAAATAGGAGTTTGATTCAATACCTATCTACCTATACTGAATTCTTCTATCACGAATCAAGGATTCTCTTCAAAACAAGAGCTGAGACATGTGGGAGTAAATCTATCTAGTGGTAACAGTGGGGCAGGGGGGAAATACTGATGGGCCAGAAATGTTGGGAAGTCGCGGAGCAGGATGGTCTGTTCTCCATAGGGACATCCATTATGCAGTTCTACTGCTCCCAGGGAATCCACCAGCAACAAGCTTTCAGGATGGCAACAGCTTCATCTCGACGTGACGCTCTTACACATAGTTCTTGCTGGGATAATCACTGCGGGGCTGAGAGACAGCAGCCGTGTATCGAGCGCTGTAGTTGTTGCTCTCTTTCTTGGGGCAACTGCAGCAGAGCAGCGCTCCTCCGAGGATCATCAAAGCCGCAGCTGCCCAGCCAAGGTAGAGGGAGGAGCCCAGCTCTCTCTTCTGAGCCTCCACAACTAGGGGGCTGTAGAACTCCCGGATTATAGTATTGGCTGACCAGCAGACGGGGATGAGGCAAAGGACTCCCGCTACCACAAAGATGGCCCCGGAGACAATGATGATCCGTGCCTTGACGTCTTCCTCCTCCACGCAGTTGGTGCATTTGGCGCCCACAATGCCAACCATCAGGGCGAAGAGGGCCAGAAGCACGGAGATGACCATGAGAGCCCGGGCGGTTTGCATATCCTGAGGCAGAGCCAGCATGGAGTCATAGACCTTGCATTGCATCTGGCCGGTGCTCTGCACGACGCAGCTCATCCACAGCCCCTCCCAGGTGATCTGAGCTGTCACAATGTTAGTACCGATGAAAGCCGTGACCTTCCACATAGGCAGGGCACACGTGATGATGGCCCCAATCCAGCCCACTACAGAGAGGGCCATGCCCATGATTTGAAAAGCAGCCGAGACCATGGTTCAGTGTAGGCAGTCCTGGAGGGGGACAAGAATTTTATGAAATGTTAGTCTAATATCACAGTGCATCAGATAACTACATTTAATATTTGGCAGGGAATATTTAATAATATGTGCAGCCTGAATTGTCAACTGGATTTCCACCGTTTTGAAACAGGGAACACATAAAACCATTAACAGGAGTCCAAAATAACCTTACACAAACAAACAAAGAACCAAAAAACCAGGAAAATTCAGTCAAATTTATTTTCATGATGTAACCTACCTACTTTGCATCCAGGGCATGGGGGGGCGGGGTTTCAATTGCCCAGTCACATCTATCCTTTTGATGTCACGGACCCCCACCTCACAGATGCTGCTGTTTGCAATCACTGCCCCTTGCAGTTTAGCCTCTCTTCTGCATATTGTTGAAGTATTAGCCCCCATAAAAGGATGTTCAGTTCTGCTGTAGGGAGCAGGCCACGTTCCATTTGGCACCCACAATTTTCCCTATACAGCCTCTGATTTAGTGTAAAATCCCAAATTTTGCTGATGGACACTAGTTTAGCTACTGTTTCAGAGTGGGATTAGACTAGTCCAGTGTTTCTCAACCTTGGCAGCTTGAAGATGTGTGGACTTCAACTCCCAGAATTCCCCAGCCAGCAAGCAGAATTCTGGGAGTTGAAGTCCACACATCTTCAAAGCTGCCAAGATTGAGAAACACTGGACTAGAGGATCCCACCACAGACATTACTGGAGTATAACTCACATTACTCCCCAGCAGCATGGCCCAAGGTCAGAGTAGTGCAAGTTACCATGCACACATCTGAAGACCCAAGGCAGGAGAGGTCCATCAGCTACCATAAACTGGAAGAGATAAGACCAAGCTTTGCGTTCACCAAGTTCCTGCTGGTGGAGAGAAACAGGGGTTAGTCAATGCTTTTGAATCCTGCCTTTGGTTTCTAGACATATTTTGAAACCATACTCCAACACTTCTGGAGACCAACAGGCTGGGGAGGCTGACCTAAATCCAGGTTAAGAGAAATCCCTAGTCTAACCGAGTAAAGCCTCTCTAGGGCAAATAATTGAGAGCCTAGAGAAACATAGTAAAACTGGAGACCGCTAATCTAAATTTCAGACAAATAGAAAGTTAATGAAGAGATCATCTGAGCCGACCATGGTGGAAGTTACAGAGCCCATTGTGCTGGTGTTGCAGGCAAAGCCAGTTTTCCCTGGCCACCCTCCCCCCAGTGCTAAGGATTAGCTGCTTGCATTATATAACCCGTTTCCCAAGCAAACTAAGAATCTATCACTCATCCCATGGCCTACCCATCATAGGGGTTTAAATATTAGGGGGAGCGGACAATCAACTCTTGTGAGCCTGTGCAAGCTGGCTCCAGCACACCACTAGATACAAGTCTATCCAGAAAACAAATCTAACAATGACAATTCTGAGATAAATGGCTGAGTCAAGAGGGATTTGGACCTAGTTTCCCCAATCAAAGGCCAACATCTTAAACACCACTAATTAAGGCTCAGTCATTTCACTGTAAGAATGTAACCTGCAAAATTTGGGGGCTTGATCACATGCCATGCAAAGTCATTGTTCTACCATTCTTGGAGCAAACCCTGTGCTCCACAATTCAGCAATTTGCCTTCTCTTTAGTTTGCAAATGAATCTGTAGTTGCATCCCAGGCACAAATGTTGCTTTTCTTATTCTCCTCCTCCACCACCACCACCACCACCCAGTCAAGCCAACATTTAAATCGGGTTTATAATTCTCTTTCAGAGATGCAGAATAAATCAGAATCTTCCACTTCTGCTGTAGTTGCAAACTAAAAAGTGTTTAAAAGTCCGATCATGGAAGGAGATAGGGATGTATGTATGTGAGCACAAGGGTCTCCCTCAAAGTGTCATTCTCATTTCTCTGGATTGGCATTATATCCACCTGATCCTATAGCTGATGACTTAAAATGCTAATTTTGTCATTTTGCCAAGCATATGTTAAATTCTTCAAGGCGATACTTGCACACTTTCCCCATGAATCACACCTCAGAATCATGTCCAAATTACCAAATCAGCTATAAGAGTTTCAACAGTTTATAATCTCTGTGGCTGTGTGACCTATCCCCTGGTTTTCGACACATCCTGCTGATTAATTCTTTTGGAGAACTAAAAAGCTTTGCATAATTTTGATTGAGCTTAATAGTTATCGTTGCTGTTATGGTCTTTCAAGTCAGCCCGGCACCTGATGACTTTTTCTTGGCCAAGAAGTGGTTTGCCATGACCTTCTTCCTAGGGCACAAAAAGAGTCACTGGCCCAAAGTCACCCAGCTGGTTTTATGCTTCCAGGAGGACTAGAACTCAGGTTTCCCTGCTCCTAGTCCAGCATCTTTATTAATTGTAATTCTTCAGTCATAAGAATTCCAAAGTTCTAGAGCACAAACTTATTGTCAGTTTTAATTCAGGAAGGAATGTTTGTTCACTGAAGTATTAGGATCTCAGATTATGTAGGTTATAGGTTTGCTAAAGATGGAGAATTAAAGATTTGAGGTATGACATTTGAGTATTTTACTAACATCATCAGCCAAGTGGGAAATAGCAGTTAACACTTGCTGCAACTGTTAACATAAGAAAATGGAGAGATCACTGGGTTTATACACAAGTCATGATTTCTTTTACCATGGTTAATTATATAAATCGCCACGGCAGGGGTCACACATGATAGGAAGCTATAGCCAAACAAACCACACCATGGCATACTGCAATATAAACGTAACCAGTGACTTGGATTTTTGCAAGCTTTGAAAACAACAGTTTAATCCTAAACGTAACACAACCTTCTACCCATCTCCCGCCCCAAGCAAGTTCCTGAACTTTCCAACTTTGGAATCAGTTTAATAAGTGGGTAGGAAAGGTAGCCAAGTGGGTGAACCTTTTTTTTTTTCCTGAAAAGACGAAAATTGGTTTTTGTAAGTCCTGTTCCCATCTGACTCAGGAAACAGCCTAAGGGAGGAGGTAAAAAGAGGTTTTGCTTCCAATACAAGGTTGATCCCAACTCATCACTCATACAATTGTTCCAAGACCAGCTCTGGCCCTGTAAAACTCAGCCACTAGTTTTTTTGTTTTGTTTTCTTTATCTCATCATGAATAGGAGCTTTTCAAATCTTCCTCCAATTAGTCAGGTACCTAGAATATCAATGGCTCTTGTGCAATTAGCTCTTCTCTCCCACAGCTTTGCTCGCAAGAGGTCAAAGATAGTTGCACGATGTGCTGTCTCAATAACTGCATCCTGCATCATCCCTTGCCCCCAGGGCTGCATGGGAGTCATCTGGAGTTTGTTGGCAACATTAAGTAGAGGAAATAACAGGTATTTATCAACCTTTCACCTGGCCATTAGGCAAGAGGTACATACCTAGCCAGAGGCTTTCTCCTTTCCCTTTCTTGAAAATGGTCAACCCGGCTTAACCTGAGTTTGGTCCTTGACTTCCAACCCACCCCCTTAACCCTAAAGCTTCTTTCACACAATGGACTCATATAATTTACTTGGTTTGGGATTAGCGTACTGGATTAGCGAACTCAGCCATTGGCTAAACAGGTTCTGTGAATGTAGCCAACTGTGGTTTATTCAAAAACCAATGTTAAACAAACCAAGGATTAGCCCAATGTGTAAACCCAACCTCATCAATTCCAGGCAAAGTGTGCTACAGCAGGCTGCTGAAACAAAAACCACACAGCAGGGCAAGAGAAAGACAGAACTAGGTTTGCCTGCAAATTCCCTTTCTCATACAAAAAATGAATTTTTAGGGAAGAGTTCCTCTAGCCAGGCATCCTCAAGATGTGTTTGATGTGACACTTAAGATCAGCAGTCTGATGATCCTTGTTGCTGAGACTTCAGGATGATGCTAAGTGAAGGGAAACCTGATTAAGTGTTCTGAGGTTCTCAGAACTCTTTTGTTCTGCTTTTCCATATTGGCTGCTCTGAACTATTTTTTGACGTCAGTATCAGGCGGTTATAGCTCAGGGATCTTGAGGGAAAAGAAAACAGATCCTGCAGGTCAACAGCCCATCCCTGTGCTACTGTGCAAGAACACCAACCCAAGATTTTATAAAAACAATACATAGAGACAAATAACATTGGTTGAAAGCCATGTTTTGGATGAACTTTTTGGGATTGGGGTAGATAACAAGAAACTTTATCCTGGTAACCTATGCAAATGGCACCCCTAGAAAAATATGTCCCAAGTACACAAAACTAGGAGTCCTGTAAGCCGAGCATTCGAGATTTTTATTTTACTTTAAAACTGCCATATTGAGCTGTATCTGGCTCAGTACGCTCTTCATATGCTTAAAATTATCACCATCTTCACTTAGAATCAGAATAAAACTGCAGAAAAATCAGGATGGGACTGGTGTACATCACCATCCAAGCAAGTAAACCTTGGGCTTGAAACACTTTCCAAATATAAAATGAAGACCAACTACAAAAGCCAGTTCTTCTGTTTCACTTGACAGCAAAATTTGTATCAGCTGAGATAGAGAGAACAGAAAAAAAAAAAAAAAAGGCTGGAAAACAACAATAACGCTATCTTAAAAGGTCCACCTATTATTATCGTTGTTTTCTTACAAAACTGACCACTCAAAAAAACTGCGGTGTGAGGGCAAACGGCACATATTTAAAGAAAGCCTAAGAATATGACATCCTTGAACCCTGGAATGTTAAAACCAACAAACGTCTACATTGCCAATTCCATCTGTCTCATCCCCCTATGGCAGGCTATTTGCAATGTCTTATTCAAGCAAAATCACCTTTTTTTTCTAGTTTGGGTGTTTTCCTAATTGTTTTCCTTGTTCCGAGATTTTGCAACCCATAGTCAGGACATGACAAGCAACACCCCAAGATCAGGCTGCCCCAAATCAATGGGCAGAAGGCCTAATTTTTTTTGCATGCCCCAGGTTTTAAATCTTTCTCTTCAATGCTGAGATTGGGAATGGAAGCAGAGGGACTCTGTGAGGTAAACAGTTTCCACTGCCATCTTTCACCTCCTTCAAAGCCCTTGCCAAAGGCTTGCAATTAAGCTATTTTATTGATGAAAGTCACTGGTGCATGTTCACAGGGCTTTTGTGGAGAGGGAAAGGGTAAGAACACAACTGGTTTGCCTCATAGAAGGCTCTCACTCCCACTGAACCCTTCAGTCCTTAGTGACACAGACCAATAACACTGTGGTTATCTACCAGACAGTGTCTTGCAACCCATCGGAAGTGGTAGTGGTGGGGAGTCTTGCTCCCAACCTCTGCGTCTGCTTTGGTCTGACTACACCATTATCCAAAGTGTTTTTAGACCACTATGTATGCAAGCAGTTTTTTAAATCTGCAAAATAATCTAAGCCTGAGAGGAGTTTCTTATATATTAAAGTATCATCAAGATTTCCCTTGGGTCAAGATCAACTTCTTGGCAACTATACAAAAGGGGGTTGCCTCTGTTTTCTTTCAGGAGGTTTTCTTGTCTTCCTAGTTTACCCAACAGCCCCATCCAAGTCCTAATCAAAGCTGCCCCTGCTTAACTTCCAAGATCAGGGCTGCTATCTATTGAGGCTACTTAAACACTAAAGTGGTTCTTTCTAGTGATTATGTATTTGTGTATTGATGTATTTGTGGGGCCCCTGTCATATCTATATAGTTTATCTTTTTGGCTGTTTTAGTCTGGGCTGCGTGTTTATGTGTGTTTATTTTTATTGTTTCTGAATTTTGTAAGCCACCCAAGGTCTAATAGAGTGGGTGACTGTAAATCATCATCATCATCACTCACAAGCATTTTGCACGTGTATAGTTACCTACCACAGGTTTAGCCATGGAACTATATTATCACAGTCTCCATCCCTCCACCCCTAGACCACTTGCAGTTGTTCTCAAGAAATAACTTCTACAAAGTTGCTTCTTGGCAAACTGAACCCCTTAAATCTAATCCCAGAAAAGCGGAAAGTAGATGTGTTAGACCATGGTAGCAAAAAAGTAGGAATCTGGAAGCACCTTTTCTGACTAACACATTTTGTTAAAAGGCATAAGCTTTCATGAGACTCCTGATCTTTCAGAAATTCTTTCCAAGAGGAAAGGTGAGAGAAAAGTGTAAAGGCAGGCAAACATCAAGTTATAGAGCTCAAAATGGGCCCTTTTTTTTAATCTGAAAAGAGACTGAGTACTGTCTACACAGAAGATGACAGCTTCCTTTATTGTGGCCTTACTGGCTGTGTTCGCACAACCTGCTTACCCACAGTTAACTGATTTATGCAATTAATCTAATTTCTGGATTCATGTGATACATAAACCATAATAAACTAATACCATAAACTAATCACGTGGGTGTCAGTTTGCACAACATGCTATGCTACAAACTGGTTGGCTAGCTTCTGCCTCAGTGTGTCGTGTAAACACAGCCACTGCTTTTGCCATTGTATTATATTTAGACCCTGCCTTGTCTTTGGGAGCTCAATGAGGTGTATGTGAGGGGACTTGCTTTATTTTCCTCTCTGCAACACCACCTTTGTGTGGTAAATTGGTAAGCCAAAGTCAGCTATACCTAGTACTCAATGTTTAAATGTAGACTTGAACCATGGACCAAGTCCAGTCTCTTAAACACTGTCTCATATTGACTCTTAAGTTCAGGAAGACAACTTAATAGTCAATGCACAAATCCAGTTAAGGCTACAAGATTGTACCATTTTATATCACGATGGCAGGATCAGTTCCATATCACATCTCTCTGCTTATTCTTGTATGAGGTCAATTTTATATTTGCTCTTAGATTGGGTAGATAGAGTGGGATGCCATTCACTCCCCTGGCAGCATTAAACCTCATTCAACAGATTAAGCCATCTCTCTTGGTCTTAACTAGTCCTGGTCAGAACAGCCAGCAATTATCATCTTCATAGCCATTGCTTGTAACAAAGAGAGATGGTCACGGTCCTTCTTTGTTCAAGAAGAAAGTCTAGCTCAGTTATGGGACCATGATATTTCTGATGGGGAGAACTTTACCGCTATACAGAGGCACTGGGCCAAGCATCGTGCCCCTAAGTTTCCCATCTAGTTTAGGGTTCAGAGGCATGATGGATAATTTCTTTGCTTGATGCTACAAGTATATAGGAATTCACCTGTTGCAAGAATTCTGTATAATGCTCAGTGTAAGAATTTATGCCTCGGCGCCTTTTTAATCCCAGCCTCCACCATTTCCAGGCAACACAGAAACTGCAAAACAGAACTCTGGATTCCTCCCTTACGAGTGTGAAATATTTCAGGAGAACCAAAGCATTTGTTGCCTGGAACTTTATTTTCTGTTCCTCCTCAACTTAACTCTGAAAGAGATTTGCTTTCTCAAACCACGTCTGCCGTCCACCTCAAACAAACAGGCACAGTGAGCGCCCTTGCAAGATGCACTTAGCCAGAATTCAGTTTACTCAAACCCATTTTTTTGAAACTACCCGACATTGCTTCCTGTAGATTGTGCAAATACAGCCAGTAGCGATTGACCCTGGCCTTTGTTTATCCCCACAGACTAGGAATAAGTTATTTATTGTGAGTGCATGCCTGTGCCTGTCTGGTGCAGGCAGCTGAAGAAGTACTCAAGATTTCATCCTTAGCTTTAGGCATCATTTTATAGGGTGGGAAGAAAGTCATTATCTACAAAGAGGATATTCGCCAACCGTCACCCCAATCCCACCAGTTCATCTACCCAACTTTTCAGGCGAAGGGACACGCGGTCACCGTATGGCTACGCTCCAGAGAACAAAGGTTTCCCCCTGTGATTCACGTATGTCTCGGGCGGGGCCGAGTTGGGGGCGACGACAAGAGGGCGGGGACGCCCCGAGGGCTTTTTCCTCGCCCTTCAACCGAAACTCGCCCCCTCCCCCCATCTCCAGGGTGAAGGGGGTTTTCTGCAAAACTAGCGCGCGCCATCAAACCTTCAGGGCGCCACCCAACCCTCGCTCGGATCAGGCAGGGAAAGAGCGGCCCTTTTCCACGGGCGAAAGAGGAGAGCGCGGTGACCCGTAGCCTTACGCAGTTCCCCGCCACCCAGTTCCTAAGAAAAAGGTATTTTGCACCTGACGTTTGTTACGACTTAAAAGAAAACAGAAGAAGAAAAACTCCCAAGGACGGAAAAAAATAATAATAATCGAGATCTATTGTCCGAAACCGACAGGTTGGCATTAAACCCGTTTTTTCTACAGGAGGAACAGCGCTGGAGTTTCAGTACCCGACTCTCGGGGGCGGTGTCTTTTTTAGGTCATACGCTGTATGTGCGTTTATGATCTTTACTATCGATAGCCGCCCAGAGTCATGAATTTGAGATGGGCGGCCATAAAAATCCAATAGATAAATGAAATGAAATAAAATAAATAAATAAATAAAATAAACGCCCCTGCATACGCCGATCACTATATTCAATACAGCTGATTAGAGCTTAGGGTTAACCCCCCCCCTCCGCCCGCAAATTAATTTGGAATCGGTAAAAACCAAGCCAGGTCAAGTAGGCACCGGCGCGCTCTTCTCGAGCGCCCTAGCTCTCCAAGCAGCCGCTTTTTCCAAACGCACCGCCAGCAGCACGAGGCTCTCCCGAGCGGGGACGGAAAGCGGGAGCCGGGTTCGAATCTCCCTCGTCTGCTCTAAAGCCCCCTAAGTTTGGGGACACAACAGAAGCGTCCTGGCGCCGCTTCCTCACTCCCCGCACCCGGATCCACAAGTTTTCAAGACTGACAAAACTCAGCTTTCATAAAGCTAGATGATCCCGGGCGTTGTAATATACATATGCGAGCGTTTAAACACACACACACGCAGAATGTTTATTTTTATACCATAAAAGCCAAGTATTCCGTCATGCTCATCAAGTTCGGACTCTTACCTGTTCAGTTGGACATAAACTCTCAAATTCGCTTCCACAGCCGGATAGGACGCTGGGCGGGATAAATGCACGCACCTTTCCATATGGGGCCGGCTATATACCCCTCTCGTCCCCCTCATCCCTCCCCAGACCACACCCCTATCATCCCGCGGTGACGTCACCGACAGGTGAAACTGGCGACCTGCGACAGGAAGCGGGAGGGGAAACGAGACCCCAAAGCGAGGGGGGGGGGAGGAGGCCGAGGGGAGACCGGCTATTTGGAGAGAAACCAGATCCAACACGCTTTGACTAGTATCGCGGTCCCGCACCTTGACTGGGGTCGAAGGACGAATCTCGGGCTTAAGTGGGGCTTGCCAAAACCTTGCTGGAAGAGATTAGAAGGAACAAGTGAATATTCAGCAGGGACAGCTCTAGGAACTGGTTTCACGCTGAATCTGAACAGCCTGGGTTTCGTTCTCAGGAACTCAGCGAGTGTGCTTTATTTATAAGCCGAAGTTAAGTAAGTCATAGCTGGAAGCACTATGTGAATATGGCCACCCTGGAACCATAGGACGTCTGATGTCCCTCATTTAAAAATGGCTGGGGGTGCTCCTCTTCCTTGGAGCTGACTCCTGCTTTTGTTTTTGGCTGTTATTCAGGTCTTAGGGAAGAGCTGTGCCTTCATTATGATAAGCTTTTTATTACTCTAGGTCCATAAAATCAGGAGGAATCTGTCCTTCTGTCTGTATAATCAGAAGGGGTTTTTCTGTCCCTAAAATCAGAAGGGGTCTTTCTGTCCATAAAATCAGGAGTCTGGTAGCACCTTTTCTGACTAGCAAATTTCATTAAAAGGCATAGGTTTTCATGAGCTGCAGCTCACAAGAACTTGATTCTTTTAATGGAATTTGTTAGCTGGAAAAGGTGCTACAGGCACCTCCTGATTTTTTTTTTTTTTTTGCCACTATAGACTAACATGGTTCTTCTCCTACTCGGTCCGTAAAAGGGACTCAGGTCTTTGTCCTGTTATTTCATTGATTTATTTGCAAAGTGTTCTATCTTTCCCAGCTCCAAAGAGACCTTCAATCAGAGGACCTTGGATTGAGTTTTGGTAAACTGCCTTCACCTGATGAGAGAAAAACCCCTGCTCCCTCATCCAACAGAGGGAAGGTTTCAAATTTGGGCTCCCAAAAGAGTCAGAATATGCAGAGAAGCAAGCCACTGTTTCAGCCTCAGTTTCCTCAGTCTGCAGTATGAATGCAGTATTGGCCTGTCTTACAGGATTGTTGTGAAAAAAAATTGCTTGATAATGCAGGTAGAACATTTAGAAAAAAGTACTATAGGAGTGTGAGTTCTAGTCCTGCCTTAGGTACAAAGCCAGTTGGGTGACCTTGGGCCAGTCACTCATTCTCAGTCCTAGGAAGGAGGCAATGGCAAATCACTTCTGAAAAACCTTGCCAAGAAAACTGCAGGGACTTGTCCAGGCAGTTATCAGGAGTCAAAAAAACTGACTTGAAGGCACCAACACCCCCATTCCCACAAATGGCATTATATTACTGCTGTTGCCATGTCTGAGGTTAATTGATGGCACAGAAAAGATTTGGAATTCAACAGTTCTAGTGCTTCCTGTCCTCTTCGTGTGCTCAGACGCACTGCTATTCAGACATGTCAGGGTTGAACAGAGATATTTATAACAGGTTTGGGGGATCAACTCTGGAGATTTGTGCTTCAGATTAAGCCTGTGTTGTAAGAATGCGTGTATAAGAGTCATCGATTCCAGACTTACCATTAGACAAAGTGGGGCAATGTCTTTACTGACAGATAATGGGTCCAGGGATCAGGAATAAGAGGCTGGGGCACATGGTTGATATAGCCTGCTCTGTGCCCCCTAAATGTCCCCTAAGGTAGCCTGCTGATTTCTCCTGGGTTGCCCGCTTGTCATGTTGAAGTAAGATTTGACTGTTGGTATCAGCCTTTGTACATGAATTGGGTGGGGGGTGTTTTCTCTTTTGCTTCAGGCAGCAAAATACCTTGTGCAGATCTTGAGCGTATGTGTGTTGGTGTATGGAGGTATAAGTGAATGGTGTGTGTCAGTAACTCCTCCCTCCCATTGGCATGTAATTCCCCATGGGTTTGCACAAAGGAATGCATTCCCTGGGAGAAAAAAAGGCTCCCTCCCTACTTCTCTTTTGAACATAAAAATAACCTGTGCCAAATCAGACAAAAATCCGTCTGACCCAGCATTCTGTTTGCCCCAGTGGCCAATCAAGCACTTCCAGAAGGCTCAGTTCTTCCCAGAAGACTGGTGCTTAGAGATACACCTCCAAACATGGAGGTTTTCCTTAAATAGCTGGAAGCCGCCGCCCTCCATCCCCCCCCCTTCCCTTTAAAAGGCATCAGAGCAGGTAGGCATCCCAGTTTGAGGCAGCAAATTCTGAAAATAAGAGAGCAGTCCTCAAGGTGTGTCCCCAGCAGTTTGCTCTTTTGGACTGTAAAGGGACTTCAGTCTCCAAGTGTGCTTAGGAACACAATGAAGAGTTAACTTGGAGACCACTGAAGATCTACATTCCTGAGTTTCTGGGACAACAAGGAAGTGAATAAGAAGATTGGGGGCTGGGAGTCCAAATCCTTTTTGGGAGGAACAAACAACAGATCTAAGAGTTATATACAGGTTAAAGCACACGTGGAAACCTGCTGACCAAAATGCTTTTGAGTGTGTGTGTGTATGAAGCTCCTTTCCTTTACTAGGGAGTGACACCAGTTATCCTTCATTTGAGATGAGGCTAAAGACTTTAGGGGTGCAAATTGTGACTGCATTTCCTCATCCGGCTAAACCACAAAGTGGTTTGTTTGGCTTTAGCAGGGAATGAACATGCAAATCCCGCCTGAGCGTCAAGTTGATTCAACACTGCATCATTTATTTATGAATTTATTTATTTATGGTAAGCTTATGTTAGATAAATGTAGCATTGTGGCTTTGATCAGGGTGCAAGCCTGTGTGTCAGTTTCTTGGGATTAGATATCTAAAGAAAAGAAAGTAAGTGTGTGTGGGTGTGTGTGCAGGGGTTGAATAACCCCCTGGTGGGTGTAAAACTGTCCCCTTTCTGGGCATGACAATGAATGTTTCAAATGGATACAGCTAGGAGATCCGGCGCTTTCATTCCTGGGATGCGAAAAGGGAGAAGCAGAAAAAGGAGAAGGAGAAGGAGAAGGAGAAGGAGAAGGAGAAGGAGAAGGAGAAGGAGAAGAAGCGGAACAGAAAAGTGGAAGCTGTTCAGAGACCGCAGAAATGAGGGGTGGGATGTCTGTGGTTTAACAACAGCAGCCTAGGGAAAATCAACAAAGAGAGATTTCTCTAGCACCTGTGTTTGACCGATGTGTCAGTTAGAACTAACCCAAATGCCTCAAAATAGTGAAATAACTTGCAATTTTTCCATAGTTCACCATCAAGAGTGATGAAAGATGACACAAGGGTTATGCTGTTTTGTAATGTTTAGTTAGTCCTAAACTGTTTATTGCCTTAACTATGCACTTTGTTTTTCTCATGGACTGGTATAGCTAACCTTAGCTTTTATATTTTCCCTGAGTTTCCCAGGGATTATTTTCTGTTTTATGGCAACTTTTTAGAACATCAAACTTCTGTTTGTGAAGAAAACATCATGGAATGTGGCTGTATTAATTGCCATAGCAATTCCTGAGTTTGCATCACACACAAAGCCCTAATGATCCCTCCGGAGGGGATCCCAGGAAGACTGACCAGGCCCCGTGGTCATGAAATGCTGATCAAGTTCCTTTCTCCACAATGACTTTCTACCCCAGGATTTTTCAGACTGGTTTTCAAGGAACTGAAAATGGTGCTGCAAAACCTTGATGGGTTCTGTGAGAAACTAAGGGGGGGAAAAAGTTCACTCGAACCCAGCCAATTTTCTGGGCCTAGAGCAATGTTTCTCAACCTTGGCAACTTGAAGATGGGTGGACTTCAACTCCCAGGATCCCCCAGCCAGCATGCCTTTCTCATGCCTTTCTATTCTTGCAAACCATCTTTGCTTCCATCACATCCATATGCTGCTTTGTACACTGCCTTTGTTCTTTAAACTCCATCCAACCACTTTCTCCCCCCAGTCTTCCCCTTCATCCTGAGTCATTCATATCCTTGTTTTGTGATTAAGTGGCATCTGCAGGTGAGGGTCAAAATCTGCAAGGTTGTGGGTGTGGTGTCACAATCCAAGCCCCACTCCTTTTCTACATGTATCATTCATGCACATATAAAAGGGGCAGGGCTTAGAAGGTGATGCTTGAAGATTTTGACTTCCCCATGGACACCTGTATTGTGATTTGTCCTCATTCATTTGTCCATAAAGAAAACAAGTAAACAAGGGTACATTGCACACACTTGCCTTAGTTCCTGCTCAATTTTGAACCATTTCCTGAGTATCAGTTTATTCTCACACATGCTTTAGCTCCAACATGTACTGTTCTTACCTCATTTGGAAACCAACCTTCAACTCCATAATGGCACAAAACATTCCATAATTTGAGGCTATACTGTACACTTTACAGGTAGTCCTCATTTAGCAACTGCCTCATTTAGTCACTGTCTGCAGTTACAGCAGTGATGAAAAAGTAACTTTGTGACTGATCCTTGCATTTATGACCTTTACAGGTCTGTAAAGCAAAGGAACGCTGAAGTAAGGTTGTAAACACAACTGCAGTTTCACTTAGTGACTGCTTTGCATAACGACCGAGTTGCTAATCCCAACTGTGGTCATTAAACGAGGACTACTTGTATTGTATACCTTCTATGAATCAAGAAACACACATTTTCTTTTTCACTTCCATACATTTTTCCACAACCTGCTGAAGACCAAAAGTCTGTTCTACGAGCTCTGCTTGGTATAAATTCATACTGCAGTTTCTAAATGTCCTCACTGTCACCTCTCATGTCCTTCCAATCAACATTCTGTCACGTATCTTTCCGGGCAACTTAACAACCTAAACACTTCTTACTATCTTTCCCTCTGCTTAAGGTAACAATAATGGCATTCTTCTAACTGTCAGGTACCAATGTTTGCACATGTATTAAATAAGAGTTATATATTGAGATGGGTGACTATATACATTTGATATAAATAAATAAATGTGCAACCACTGCATGGGGCAGGGCTTCTCAAGCCAGGGGTGATACCATAATCCCTAAAAATTAAATGCATTTGTATGATCCTCCAACGTATAGGCGCATAAATCACAAAGGAATCAAGCCATTTGATGGGCACCAGAGGGAGGGAGTTATGTCTCCTTTCTGCCAAAGTGCAGCCTATCTGGAATGGTTTGTCAGAATTTCCAGAAAGCAATGTGCTCATTTCAGGTCCAAAACAAAACATGTTTTCAACTTTGTGCATTTTTCCTGGTGCCTTCAAGTCAGTGTTTTTTGTGCCTTCAAGTCAGACAAGTCCTTGCAGTTTTCTTAGCAAGATTTCAGAAGTGCTTTGCCACTGCCTAGGACTGAGACAGAGGGACTGGCTCAAGGTCACCCAGCTGGCTTTGTGTCTAACGCAGAACTAGAGCTCACAGTCTCCTGGTTTCTAGTCTGGTGCCTTAACCACTACACCAAACTGGCTCTCACTTTGTGTATATCCCCACTTTATTTCCATGTTTATTTTTTCTGTAGATCTGCACTGGATACTACCAAAAAAAAAAAATGGCCATGTCTTTCATCCAGAACCTCTCATCACAGACAATCTAATTATGCTTTTTGATTCATTTATCACATATGCTCATTATTAGACGCATGCTTAAATCAAGGATTTGAAACAGACCTTTTTCTAAATAGTCACCCTCCAAACAATCACCATTCTTGTTCATTTTCTGGATGGCTCAGTTGCATTTTCTGTACTCTTTCATCTCTTTCTCACCCATCCATTCATGTCACCTAACAGAAGGGTTTCTCCCCAGCATTCACGTTGCACATTTTCTTCCCCAAATTCATCCCTGATTATTCTGTTAACACCATTCCCTAGAGTACAACATGAAACCATCACCAACCAATTAATACCTACTTTCATAAATACTGAAAACAACCTAGATGACTATTTTAGCTCTTTCATTCATAATGAAATATGAGTCATGTCTGAGCTCATCAACTTTTTTCCACAAAAGCAGACCGTCTTCATATAGTCCAATTACATCCTTCCTCTTCTTCCTGGTTTCACAGACACACAGAGTATGTTCCATTTTCCTTTCTTTCATTTCACATGTTAATTCATGCCTTTTAATATTTCCTCATCTTGTATTCCACATTGCAGTCTCCAGATGGGCCTCTAGACACTGTCTTCAGCTGCCCATCATGGCTTTGGTCACTCAAGGGTTTCTCATAATGGTTTTTAGTACTGTATGATAGAAAAGAAGTAGAGTTGATGATCAGGCTTAGTTGTACCCATGCTACATGTATTATTTACTGTTAATAGTAAGGACTGCTAAATTTGGGAACATTTGACTAGTATGCCAGAAATCTAATCAAAGCCCAGCTCATGCATGGTCACACTACTCTATGCAAGCTAGCATCTCTAATCCAGAGACTACTTTACAAGCCAACATACTTTGCTTGTCTCCCATCAGTATGAAACACATACTGCAGTGTATTCATACCCTCAGGATATTTGATAATTAATGCTAAATAAATCATTGATCTGTACTTTTTTTTCTTCTAACAACCACTTGGGAACAAGACCTTTCTTCACTGAAACAGTTGCGTTTTGTATGTGGATGGACATAGCTGAATGAATATACAAGAATATTCTGCATGGTGTGAAAGGCTGATTCAGACACCTTTGCTGAGGAGACTTTAGCAAATATAATCAATACTTATAGAGAGGAGAAATTTCAATTTATCTCCCCTTCAAAGGCCTGCTCAAATAACCTGGTTGTAATTGCTTTTCTGAATCCCATAATAGCGGGACAAGTTGACTCTCCAGAACAATGCTATTCCAGAGAAGGGAGGTAGTGATCAAGAGGGTCTGCCTCCAAGAGCCTGTTAGGAGGGAGCCTGGTGGAAGCCCACGTTTTTCAATCTAATGATTTCTAAAGACTAATATTGCCCTAGCAGCCTGACTGTTGGAGGTAGGAAACCTGAGAAATAGGAAGGATTGGGAATGGAATACCGATTCCTAGAAGAGGATTCAACTAGCTGTCAATCTGTGTTTAGTAATGGTCTTTTCCCAGCTTGACAATGATGTGGAGACAACTGAGAAAGTACAACTGTTTGCAAATTCCTGAGTTATATGTGTGAAGAGAGCAGTGAGCCTCCCTATCCCCCCCAACCTCCCCAATTCACAAAAAAGCAGTTTCTAAGAAACTGAAAACATGTCTGCTCTAACTAACAGAACGATAAATTGAGTCTTAAAGTGAAAGTAATTCAGTTGTTGAAAATTTTATAATCTTATCCCATTCCCTTTCAATAAATCTGGTTAAAGAAGACTCTGTGAGAATCTTGCTGTTGGTTGAGTCAGTTACTAGAAGTTTGATACTCTGAAAACTGGCTGAGTTTGATAGAAATACACTGGCATGGAAAAAACAATCATTAGTGAGGAAAACAATTAAGTCTTATATGGAAGAATTGAATTAAGTAGACCCCTGGCATTTGATGTATCCAACTAAAAGAGAATATACATTTTATTCAAAAGTGCATCAGAATTTTTTTAGGCTTGATTATTTCTTAATATCATCAACTTTATATCATCAAAGTCAAGAATGTAACACTGATGTTTGTTATGTATTTGATCATAAAGCAACCACCTTGAAATGTGTGTTTCAGAAACAGTTCAAGGTATTGAGAAACTGGTATGTTAATGTTTCCTATTGAATGATAAAGAATTTGTACAACAAATGTGGGTAGAGACCTTACAATATTTTGATTTGAATTCAGAAACATCAAGTGCCTGAATTTTTGAATGGGAAGCATATAAAGCATACATTTGAGGTAGAATTATTGCTTATGCATCACACAACAATAAGATTAAAAATAAAAGGGAAAATAATTTGAAAGATGAATTGAAACATTTATGGGCATAGATGGTTAGATGCCCATCTACAGTTTTGTACAGAGAAATACAGAAGAAGAAATATGAATTCACTACTATAATATCAGAGCAGGCAGAATTTATGCTAACAAGTTTATGACAGAGATACTGGGAGAACAGTGAAAGACCCGGTAAGATCTTGGCTAATAATTTAAATAAAAAAAAAAAAAGATAGGGCAATGATTCCCATCATTAGAAGTGAAAGAGATGAAATGTATAAAACTTCAATGGATATTAATTGTCAATTTTAAAAATTTTATTCAGAACTATATAGTAAACCAGAAGATGTAACGAATGAAGATATAGAGGCTTTTAAAAATAAAATTAACCTACCACATTTAGAATTTATTGGACTCTACTATATCTGTATAGATAAGGATTGTCCAAAACAGTATTTTGTTGGAGATGTAATAAGGACAATGCCTCTTTAAAACATGTTCTTACAATGTCCTATACTTACTAAGTTTTGGGAGAAAGTAGTAGACTATATAAATAGGATTGTGTGACAAAAGCTAAGTTTTTCAGAGGATAATATTATTTCGAACTATATACCTAGTACATGGAATTTGACATCTGGACGATGTAAATGGATTTTTTGTGCCCTTACTTTGGCCAAAAGACTGATATTGCAACACTGGAAAGATAAATGTATGGCCCCATTTACTCAATGGCTTGAAGACCTGATTGCGCTTGCCACTTATGAGCGGATTGCCTATAGACGTAGAATTTGTATGGACAAGTATAATGAAATATGGGACTCATTTATACAAAATACAGTAGGTTATAAAAAACATGATAGTCATATAAATCTATTACAAATATATATGTACTTGAATAATATTTGTATTAGATAAGTATATATAGAATTGAAATTGTTTATTGTTATAATGATATATTAATACTTTTTTATCTCTTTGTTGTATTTTTTCACTTTTTTGTTAAACCACTTTTATGTATTTTTTTTCTTTTTGTAATCAAAAATTAAAAATAAATAAATAAACAAAATTCACTGGTGCGTGTGTGTTTTTTTGCTGGTCACATAAAGTCTCCCTTGAGTTGAGGGACTACATTGATGTTTTCTTGGCATGATATGAAAGTGGTTTGCCAATGCTATCTCCCAGGATATTTTTTTCAACTTCCTGTTCTAGTCTACAGTTCTGGGATTTCTTGGTAGTTTCCCATCCAAATACTAGCCAAGTCTAATTCTGCTTAGCATTTTTTGAAATCATTTAAGTTTGGTAGTGGCTATCATCTGCTGAAGATTAATTAGTGTAATAGTATCATAAGAAGTAATCATTCCCCTTTAATGTATTGTCGAAGGCTTTCATGGCCGGCATACGATGGCTGGTGTGGGTCTTCCGGGCTGTGTGGCTGTGGTCTTGTTTCAAGACCACGGCCACACAGCCCAGAAGACCCACACCAGCCATCATTCCCCTTTAGTCTCCATGGAAGATGCAGCCCAGGAGTATGATGCCCTGCTCTTGACACTGTATTCTAAGAATTACGTTGAAAAACTTAGGATTTGTAGAAGAGGCCAGCTAGGATGGTATAAAATGTGCAAACTCTGTTTTGTGAGTAATAGTGGAATTACCTGGTATTTGTATGGTAGTCCAGAGAAGTAATCATGATTGATTATGTGTCATCTAGTCAGTGTCGACTCTTAGTGACCACATAGATAGATTTTCTCCATGATGATCTGTCCCTAATCTGATCCTTCAGGTCTTTCAAAGGTGCACCCTCACCACTGTAACTGAGTCCATCCACCTTGCTGCTGGTTGTCCTCTTCTTCCCTTTCCTTCCACCTTTCCCAGGATTAGAGCCTTCTCCAGAGAGCTTGATCGAGTAGGATAATTTGAGCCTGGTCATTTGTGCCTTGAGTGAGAACTATGGTGGATTTGTTTGATTATTCATTTGTTTAGTTCACTGGCTTGTCCATAGTATTCTCAGGAGTCTTCTCCAACACCAAAGTTCAAAAGCATCAATACTTTTTCTATTCTGCTTCTTCACTTTCACTTCCATAAGGTGTCACAGGGAATACTATTGTTTGCACTATTCTGGTCTTTGTAGGTATAGACACATCACAGTATCTGAATATCTTTTCCAAGGTCTTCATGGCTACTCTACCAAGTGCTAGTCTGCAGTGTATTTCTTGACTGCTTGTTCCTTTAGTGTTGTAAAGGAACATATTAAGGGGCAATCTGAGCGAAGGTAGAACAGGATACTTGGCTCAGTTCACACATTGTTTAAGCCAGGTTTATATAACCATGATTTATTAAGGCACAGTTGATTGGAATCTGCACAATGTATTAAGCCATCAATTAATATTACAAACTACAGTGGCTGGTTTGGTATAACACATTAAGCCAAAATCACACCCCACAAGGGACAAATCCACTTATCCTCTTGTGTTCCAAGATGGACTGAAACTGCAGGAAAGAGAATTTGGAGAAAATTATTACAGGAAACTTCCTTACTATATCAATAGTTTTGAAAGAGGATCAGACAAACTCAAGAACTGGTGGGTGTTTCTTTCCTGGACATATTGAGGTAGAGGTTGGAGGACTATCTGTTAGGCCAGTGTTGTCCAAACTTGGCCACTTTAAGATGAGTGGACTTCAACTCCCAGAATTCCCCAGCCAGCATGGCTGGCTGGGGAATTCTGGGAGTTGGTCCACTCATCTTAAAGTGGCCAAGTTTGGACAACACTGTGTAAGGCATACTGTAGTTTCATTCATTGGATTATATATCTTCTAAGATCCCTTTCTATCACTTAAACTTGGCAGCTTTAGCAGCTGAAAAGGTGAGCATGACATTTTCCCCTTTTGGTTATCTCTTTGCCCATAGGCAAAGATTCTCTTCTACTCAGGCAGGGCTCTTTGTTTTCCTGTAGTTGCTGAAGTGTTTTGTTTTGGTTTTTACTGGGTCAGGGATTCTTTTCACTGGTAGGTTTCCATTGTGCTTTTTGTTTTAAATTTATGTTTATTTTTTCCCTTTTTAATTAGACATGCATTTTATCTTTATTCAGATTCTAATGAGCCTGTCTTGCCGGCTGTTTCTGACAGAAAGGTGAGATCTACACCATGAATAAATTGGCAAACCCAGCTGAGATGGAGCTGCTCCAGGCTGTTGTTTTGAAAACCTGAAAGGGGAGAAGAAAAACAGGGCTGAATCACTGGCAACTGAAAGCAGTGGGTGAGTCAGTATTTGGAGCTGAGTCAAACCTAAGTATCGAGGAACCAAATTCATATGATGACATGTTTGTTCGCAGAGTCACCAGAAGCTTGACAAATTATGGAAAGGCTGGCTGGCATACCCCGTCATGCAACATGGATACTATTTTGTCTGTGACGGAAACCGCAAACAAGGAACGTATCAGAATCTGAGACAGTTCCAGAGTGAAGAAAGGAGAGGTGATTGACTTCATCTCAGGTACCTTTGGGCAAAATGTGTGACAGCAAGAGATTGCTTAAACCATTGATCCTGGCCATTTTTCTTCCCAATATGACCCCAGCTATTTTTTCCTCATCCAATGTGGAACTAGACTACTAGTCGAAAGATGCTAAGATATGTATCTTTGTGTGCTGGTTGACCTTGACTGGATTCACAAAACACACTCTACTACAGTGCAGGTTGTTTGAGGTCCCTTTCACACAGCCACTGGCCTTGCCCCTCACATCCTCAGCAGTAATTCAGTAATGCTGTGTTAGCGGTCCACTGCCCCCTCTCCACTCATGGAGCTGCTAGTAGGAATGGACAAAACTGGCGGCCGATCAACACTCCAATCTTGTTCTTCAAAAACTGCTTTTACTTTCTGTGAGCAAGAATGAATTACTGTATTTCATACTTATTAAATTATGCAAAATTACTGCTTGGTGTAATTTTTTTTTTAGTATTTATGTATAGGGTTGTTTTATAGTCTGATTTTGATTGATTAATTAATTTTAACTATTTATATGATATCATTTTTTAATGGTTCTTGGGTCTTTGGTTTTAATTGTGAGCTGCCCAGAGTCACCCGTTGGGGGAGATGGGCGACATACAAATTTAATAAATAAATAAATAAATAAATAAATAAATAAATAAATTTGGGAGGATGGTGGGAAGATGGCAAGGCACCATGGCATTGTTGGAAACATGAGAAGGGAAGACCCAAGGCCAAGTGGGGGCTCTCACTTATGGGGAGCAGCTCATCCTGCAACTATAGAGGAAATGCTGGAAAACTGTCTTTGGGTATTTCCTTGGGAGCAGGAATTTAGTCAATAGTGAATTGTCTCAGCTTCCTGAACACCACACAGGATTCATGGTGTTGAGGGAATGCAGAGGGCACCAGTGATCTGCACTGATCAGTGCCTCCCTTCTGCATGTAAAGGGACTGGTTTTGGCTTTGTGAAATCCCTGTGGCCTGTCAGCTCTACTTTACAGCTTAGATATAAATGTGTTGTGCAAACCCAACCAATTGTGAGTGGGCCGTAGCATACTGTGACATGTGAACTCAGTCCAAACATGTGTAAAGGGAGAGGTTGCCCAAACATCAGTTGGCCTTCAGCAACTGCTGTAGTTTATCTTGCAATGCCTAACATCTGACCCTGGACTCTCATGGTTATATTATAGGATTAAAACAGGTTGGCTGACCAGTACTAATCAGTGTTTGTCCAGAGTCGGTCCCTCTAGGGGAAAGGGGGAATAAGGAGGCTAATTCTGGCAAGGTTAGAACCAATCATCCTGGTGGCCACTGTTTCTCCTCCTGTTTCCAGTGAGACCTCCAATCTAGTCTGCTGTGGGCAAAAAAAAGAAGAAAAAGGCACAAAATTTGAACCTCTCTACTATAAATAGGGTCTGCATGTTGATAGTTGCTAGAATTCTTCTTAACACTTTTAGTTCTTGCAATAAAGCATACTTACCAGACAGCTGTGTCTTTGAAACATAGCTTTTAAGACTTCTAGTACCAATATGGCTGAGTGAAGCCTGAAGGGGTGAACCCCTGACCGTAAGGATACAAATAATGCGGGCACCCAAGCAAACTCTTGGACCCGAAGCATGAGTGAGTGTGCCTCAGCAATTCCATATGCTGGATACTAATGCTAGATCTTCCAGTTCCTTTGCATGTAGGTGGTAGGTTGAGTTCGCACATTTCATAATGCCATAACAAGGCAGTATATGACTGGTTTTGTCCTATATTGAGACTCATAAGACATACATAGCCCAATCTTATTCTATGGGGTTCAAACCCTCTATAGGTAGTCCTCATTTAACAACCACAACTGGAACCGGCATCTCCATCATTAAGCGACATGGTCATTAAGTGAGACATTATGTGACCGTGACAGACGTACAACCTCACTTCCATTGTGGTTGTTAAGTGAATCACCAGCAGTTGTTAAGCAAGACATTACATGACCACAATTTGTGATTTTACTGTGGGCTTCTCCATTGACTCTGCTTGTTGGAAGCTGGCTGTGAAGCATGCAAATGGTGATCACGTGACCACAGGATGCTGCGATGGTCGTTAACACCCGCCAGTTGTGAAATGCCCAAATCTCAATCACATGACCATGGGGGGGGGGCGCTACGATAGTTGTAAGTGTAAGGACCGGTTGTAAAGTTATTTTTTCAGTGCTGTGTAATTTCAGATGGTTGCTAAACAGGACAGTCATTAAGCAAGGACTACCTGCATTGGGAATTGAATTAATGGACCATCGCACATTAGATGACTATATATACTTGCAGGAAGGGATCTATAGGACCTATCAGAATGATATATACAGTCCACCCTCCCTTAGGCTCTCAGAGAAATAGATCTATAAAATATATGTTACAGAGATGTAAAACCTCATACTCGGGAACATTACATAATGCAACATCTTTCTCTCTCTCTGAGAGCTTTAAGGGAAGGCGGATGTATATACCGTTCTAAGAGATTCTAGGTGTAGCATGTCTGTGTGAATTCAGCTATTGTGGCTTATAAATTATGGCTTATGATTTAGTGTGTTAAGTGAACCAGCCAACTGTCCTTTACCAAACCATGGCTAGTGCAATATGGGAATTCAGCAGTAGTTTGCCTTCTGTACGCACCCAATATGTTCCTTGAGTCATTTAGCTGAGAATTACTCTTCTGGGGAGATAGTTGTATGTGTTCGTGGATGTTTGATCTATACTAATTTTTCCACTGGAGCATATTATCTTGGAATGAAATCTGCATCCAGGAACTGCTTGTTCCTTGGCTGGAATCCTTCAAAGAACCTCAGTGCAGCTTTGTGTTTGGTCAGCAGTGCTGACAAGCGAGTATTCGCAGCCCCCTTGTGCCAATGGCTTCTTCCACAGCATTTCTGAGTGCGTGGTGGGGGTCTTACAGAGAGGTTAGAAAGCCCCTCTTCTAAGGAGGAGTGCTTGCTAGTGCTACAATTGCACTGGAATAAAGTTGTCACTCCCTCTTGTCCTTTTTTCACACAAAGTAAACAGCATGCATTCTGTGCAAATATGTTAGCACTGTTGTTAATGTGGCACCAGAGAACAATAGGGCTGGCAATCCTCTTCCTCTTCCTCCTCCTCCATTTATTTGGACACACTACATAGACAAAAAAAATCCTCCTCCTAAAAAGTGGTGACTAGCAGAGAAATAGTTTTATTGGTCTGTCCCTGAAAAAAAACAAAAGGATCTTGTGGCACCTTAAAGACCAACAATTTTGTCATGGTGTGAACTCTTGTGGTCCAGCTGCCCCCAACTGCTGGATTCACATACACTATGCTATATTGAATAAACCACATTATGGCTTAGAGCATGTGGGAATCCAGCCTGAGTGGGGTTTGTGTGTGCGTGCGTGTGTGTGTGTGTGTGTGTGTGAAGAATCTGGATAAAGAGGGAGTGCATGAGGGAATGTAATAAGCAACCCAACTTAATATACCCCAGTTATATTGGACTTCAACTTTGATGAGCCTTTAGTGAACATTCAGCAGTGGGAATTTATTGAAGTTGAATTCTAGTACAAGGGCACCAGACTGAGGAAGGCTGAAGTAGGTTGTATCCTGGTACAAAGCATGATTGATTGGCTAGCAGGTACTTGGAAGAAGGTGCACCCTGTGCTCCAGGATTTTGTTGCAAATGTTTCTGGCTTTGTTACAATGACATGTCTATCCATGGAGCACTTAACAATACAGGTAGTCCTTGACTTACGACCATTCAACTGTTTAAAGTTGTGACAGCACTGAAAAAAGTGACTTATGACTGGTCCTCAGGCTTACAACCATCACAGTGTCCCCATGGTCACGTGATCACGATTTGGGTGCTTGGCAAACTGTTATGATGGTTGCAGCATCCTGCGGTCATATGATTGCCATTTGTGACCTTCCCAATTAGCTTCTGACAAGCAAAGTCAATGGGGAAGTCGACAGGGAAGATCGCAAGTCGTGGTCACATGATGTCTTGCTTAACGACCTCACCGCTTAATTACAATGTTCCTGTCCCTATTGTGGACATAAGTTGAGAACTGTAGTTTACTCTAGGACCAGGCAAACTTTTGCTGTTGGGGATGCAGGGTAGGGGGGGACAGACCCCAAGAATTAAAATGAGTGAGGCCAGGATATCAAATGGATGGAGCAGATATTTGGTCTGGTGGAGGTGTAGGGTTTTTTATTTTATTAAGCTTGCATTTGTTTCTAAATTACATTTTATTAAGCTTTAATATGTTTCCTGTCTCAGAATGGTGAGCAGTCGTGCCACTGATTTCTAGTAATAGTGGTTGAGGAGATCCAGGGGGTGGGGGTGGACATAAAGCAGGGCCTTTGGGGACATCAGTTGCCCATCCTGGTTTATTCAACCTAGGTGTTTGGTGTCACACAACAGACTGAAATATAAACTGATAAAGCACAGTGGCTGGATATTTGGTTAATTTATGGTTTGGTATGTCCTGCCAACTCATCTGCCAAATACAGGTTGTTCAGAAGCAATAGTTAGGACTTACAAACTTCCTGCAAGTGTCTGGTTGGCTTCTCTGAGAAGTTCAGTTCTGCACTAAGGGAGACTTTAATCTGATCTTACACCTTGAAGGACAGCCCATGCCAGGAACTGAGAATTGAAGTTGGCAGAATTTGGCATGGCAAGGGACTGACAGGGTAAGTTTCACCCTTTTAAGTCCTAGGTTTCAGGCTGCTCTTGAAAGCATCAAGGAAACAGCTGCTGGAAACAATTGCCTATTTCAAGGAAGGATATGGTGATGCCATTCCTGTTTTTTGGCACGGAAGCAACATAAAGACTGGTGCTAATTATGGGATGGCAGACCTGTAAAACTGAGGAGACTTCTATTTTTGTTCTATCATGCCCCCTTCTGGATTTGAGACTGTTACACAGCTCCATAACGCTTGCCCTGAAGCAATCCGGTAGAGTGCTTAGATACTGAAGAGGTATCAACATGAATTGTGTATAGATAGGAGTTCTGTAAAAGTTAAAAGATAAAACAGACGCTCAGCATGAAGAACTTTAGGTCTGTCAGACAATGGTGATTGTGTGGCTGTGTATGCGTGTGTGTCTCTCCATGCTATTTTGAATTGAGCCAGAATGTGGCATAAGAAAGGAGTTTCTTTTTATTCTTCTTGCTATTGATTGTTCCACTGAAGCTAAATACTTAAAATCTGATGAGCTGACTGGTGTTTTAGGAAATATCCTGAGCCTTGCAGAGTATGCTGTTGGAAATTAAGACCAACATATGCCTAACCTTCCTATAAGGAAGATGAATTCTGGGCACCCTATCTCAGAAGAATATTCGCAGGTTCAGGGGAGGGACTGAGGGAGAGATGAGATGATACAGAACTGAGGGAAGACATGATATTGGCATTCAGGTACATAGATGGGTTCAGTAGGAAAGATAGTCAGATAATATTTTCCACTGCCACAGAAACTATAAACTAGAAATAATGGGTAGGTACAAGTTGGACCTTCCCATCTTTTGCTTAAATGAAATAAAAACATCCTAACAATCTACAGTACCTATGGAAACTGTGGGTCCTCAATCTATGGAGGACTTTAAGAAGAGGTTGTATAGCCACCTCTCAAGGAGCGTTTAATTGTTCTTCCTGCACATTCCAGAGGGTTGGATTGGATAGTCCAGGTAGTCCCTTCCAACTCCACAATTCTCTGATTCTATGAATTTAGAGCCCATCTGTTAACTTTTTATCTATCTATCTATCTATCTATCTATCTATCTATCTATCTATCTATCTATCTATCTACCTACCTACCTACCTACCTACCTACCTACCTACCTACCTACCTACCTACCTACCTATATATCTGGGAATAACAAGAATCTTTTCTAATTTAATTTAGGAATCCAAACTCAGTATCTAATATTGTGGGTTGCAAAGTAGCAGGACCTTCCTAAGGTCACAGTGGGAATGGAAATGGAGGAACCACACAAAGATTATTTTTTGTCAACAGCATATATCAAGGCATATCATTTTGGAGAGGATGAAGGTGAACGTTTAGGCTTGTTTTAATTGGATTGGTGGCTATGTTTGCATTAACAATGGCCAGGCAGTTCTGCTGAAGTTGTTCAGACTTCAAGAGCTCCTTGATTTGAGAGTTCAAATAAGAAGGCTGTTAACCCAGATGTTAGTGAAAAATCATTATATTACTCACATTCCTCCGTGTAGGAAGGCCATGTTCTGTATAATCATAGGAGGTTATGCAAAGTTATTTTCTTGTTTTCTAGAACCGCTTCCAAGATTTTGGTAACTACATTTCCCAGTCAAGAGCAACTATTTGTCATTAGTTACTGCTTCCTTGTCTGACTTCTTATGATAGCTTGATTCTCACAGGAAATATCTTAAATCTTATATGAAAATATGTTTCTGTGAAAAAGCATCTCCCCTTCAGACTGTTTATGGGCATCACATAGACACACACTTAACCATGCTGGAAAGTGTGCAGTAGACTACTGTATATAAAGACTGCATTCTCATATCTTGCTAAACTATGCTTTGCCCAGCAATAGTTCATTAAACCACTTGTTCAGCACTGAGCAGGAAGTAAGAAGATGTGTGATGTCCCTTGGTTGATTAATATGTTTATGTATAAATGTATTGGAAATGCTTGTAGTGAGATAAGAGGTGCATTGCCTGAGAACATGAATGTCCACGTACTTTTATATTCAAACAATGCCTTATTGGCTGAGGACCCAAAAGATTTGCAGTAAATGTCTGATAGATTGTATCATGCAACATAGACCTGAAAATTAATGTATCAAAATCAGGATTGCTGATAGGAAACACAAGTGAACAGTTGCAAGTTGTACATAAGTGGCAATAAATTAGAACATGTAGATGAATTTGTATATGGTAAAATGTTTCTTTAAAATATATGGAGAAATTTTATAACCTTCAACTGTTGGTGGAAAGGTAGTAGATAATATGTGGCCTGGTGCAAGAAATAATGTGAAAACGAGAAAAATGTGCATAATGCTGTGGAAGTGAGAGCTGTGTATGTACGGAGAAACATAAAATTAAGTTGAATGTAGTGGGAATGGTTTACTTAAGTGTGTATGGTAAAACAAGAAGAAACAGAGTCAGAAACAGGTAATGAATATAAAAGTGAGTGGCCAACATGAAAGAAGTACATTGAAGTTTTTGGTCATATAGAAAGAATAAAAGGGGATCAAATCACAAAACAAATACATGAAGAAAGAATGAATGGATCAAGACGAAAGGGGAGATGGTATGGAGTTGATAATATCCTCAAAAAGAGACAGGGGAGTTTTTAAGAATAGAAAGCAATGTATTAATCAGCACATTGATATGATGGATAGAAAGGCATGGAGAGCTGTAGTGAATGGTGTTGACATAAACTAGATTTTATTAGATTTTCTTTCTTTTTTTCTTACCGCATGGTTTTTCTTCTGCTTACTATCAATTGCTTACTCCAAAGAGAAATGTGGAAAAGCATACCTAGATGAATGGTTTGTGAAATAATTTTTGTTACACACCAGGCCATAAACCACAATAATTTTATTTATTATTAAATGTGTATGCTGCCTGACTTCCAAGGACTAATATAGATTGTAATGGCTTGATTCACAAAATATGCTAAGTTTTTTTTGAGCCCCAAAGCCTCCCATCAAGATGAGACTCAAGAAACTGGGCTATTTTAATTTCTCAATTCAGAGATAATATTAAGGAGCAAAATGAATACCTTAAGGCTTACAGAGTTAAGCTATTGAGTGCCTTAACTTATTCAGACTGTCCAACCCCTTTATAAAGCCATCCAAGTTGGTAGCTTGGAGTAGCTGGGCCTTTGATTCTGTAGAGTTCTTATCTGAGACCTTAACCTGTCCCCATTTGGTTCTCAACAGATGAATGGGACTACAGTTCCCAGCAATTTTAGCTTTATGGCCAATGGACTGGGATGAGAAGATTGTCCAAACTAGAACAAAATATAGATGTCTGAGAATGGGACAAATTAAAATCCATGATGCAATGCAAATGGTACATACTGTCCCTGCAATTTAAGCCTCACTGGACTCAGTGGAGTTGATTTCAAGGTATAGAATCAGCTGCCAGAATAAATACACTTGAGTGCACCTATGCATTTATGCAACATTAAGCACACAAACCCCACACCAATGCACAAATGGACTGGTTGTCGTTCAGTTAAAAAGGTCTTGGGTTTTTGTGTAGAAATATGAATTAGAAATGGAAGTCCCCACTAACTTCCGTATATTTTCTTCAGTTTTTACTTTTCAATCTCATCATCTTAACCATTTCTTCACTGGCTCAATATGACAATGCTTCCTGTGTTTCTTCTTGCATTATGCATTCCAAACTGTTGGAAATGTCACTTCTGAGGAATGACAGTGGAGGTTTCATTTCCACACAAAAGCACTTTTCTCCAGAACCTATCAGTCTATGACTTGGTTCACAATTTATTTTGATTAATGGTAATTCAGTTGATTCAGTCCAGTGCTAACTGGGTGATATTAAGTGAGACAGACATCACCCTAAATCATAATAAGGTTTCTCTGATTTTGATTTAGCATGTTATCGGAATCCTGCCAACTGTGTGTTTTTTACCCCATATATCATAGTTAAGGAAACCATAGTTTAATATGATGTGTGAACTCAGTCACTGAAAGAATAGCCATTTACTCTTCTTCTCTTATTCAAAATCCAGGTATAAACACAAATATAGTACCAAATTGCCTGGTGGAAATGTGCAAAATAGTAGATAAATTCATTCAGGGAAGTGGCTTGTAGGATGTTTTATATTAAAGTGGAGAAGTTGCCTCTGGGACCCTACTTGCCTTGAATGTCCTAGAAATACCTTCACAATTATCTGTTTTATACCAAAGGAACCTTTTAAAACAATCTGCAGATCTGTTACTTGGAAGATAGCCAATCAGCTGATTTGTGAGATTTTAACTTGCTGGTATGTTTCTGGAATGCATTCAATCCTTCCTCCTATTGTATAATTGGGTTTCAATTATACCTATTTAGTTTCAGCAAGTTTAATATGTGGCCAATTTTAGTAGATATAGGAATGTGTTTATAAGAGCACCTCAAACATGACCTGCAATTAATCTTATCCCCCTCCTCCTCAGTACAGTTCTCCATTGCCACATTGTTCAGCCCTGATGAGTCATTAATTTGCATTGGAGCTGTGCCTTCCCAGAGGGCAGATTTTACAGGGATTGTTCTTTTTTCTATGCATGCCCCATAAGGTCTAATTTCCCCCCCCCCTTTTTGGGGGGGATTTTTTTATCCCACCTTTCTTATTTTTATAAATAACTCAAGGCAGCGAACATACCTAATACTCCTTCCTCCTCTTATTTTCCCCACAACAACCCTGTGAGGTGAGTTGGGCCGAAAGAGTGACTGGCCCACAGTCATCCAGCCGGCTTTCAGGCCTAAGGCGGGACTAGAACTCACCATCTTCCACTTTCTAGCCTGGTGCCTTGGCCACTAGACCAAACTGGCTTCCTATGAATATCTACTGAAACTGCCGAAGACAGTGTCTTGGAGATACCAACTTTTTCCTTTTCTTCAAGTATGATATTCACTTTCCCGGGTGAGTGCCTGACATCAGTTTGTTTGTAAATAAATAGAAACAAATTCTCACAACTGGGTGTATTTGCATGATAAACCAATCACAAAGGAGCCACACATGATAACGGGGCATGTAAACATGGCCTGTGTGGTTTGTTAATAGTTCAGCGTACCACACAATTCCATAAAATTGAGCAAACCATGAGCCAGGCTAAGCATGTCAGTTTAATTATGGTTGGGTCAGTATTACATTATGCCATAAATTGATTTTGTTTGGTGATAGCAGGTAGTATCAACACAGTAGCTTGAAAATGGTGGTTTATTCAGTAAATCATGAGTTAGCACGCATGAATTATTGTGGTGTGACTGAACTACTGTCCCACTTTTGGACTTATTTCTAGTTCCACCATTCAGATTTTTCATTTGGCCTGACAACTCTTGGGTGGCTTGGAGCATTTCGATGTGCTAAAGTTGAGGGGTATGTGGGAGCTCAGGAAAGCCTAAATTAATTTTCTATCAACAGAGGAAATTAAATTTTACAGGAGGTCAACTTGCATTTTGCCCATTCTGAGTAATGCAGTTTTTAAAAATGAATCCTGCCACCTTCTTCCGTTGAAGCCAACGCACCACGTCGTGAAACAGAAGATAGCAGGCTTTCACAAAATGGCAGGCACGTGCATGACGGGAAAGCATAAGCAGCGCGGCTATCACTTAATCCGCCCTCTGCAGTGCTACGGCAGATTCTTAAAAAGTTTTCCATTGGGCTTTCCGGGGAAGTCTCTCTAGGAAAACAATTTACTGCCTTTTCATTTACTGAGGAGGGAAGTTCGCAATACCAACTGGAACGTGTAGTCCGCCTCTAAAAGATATTGGTGCGACAGCTACGACAGAAAAGTCATGCCTGAACTACAATTCCCAGCATCTTCGAAAACACATGATTACAGGAACAGCGTTTGAGGAACGTAGACACGATGCACATGTCCTCCGGCCTAAAGTTCTCGCGAGATTTACTCTCCCCTTCAACACTAATTTGGGAGAACGCGGTGGCTGACGGGAGGGACGGATATTTACAACCCTTTTTCCCTCCTCCAACCCCCGCGACTGGAGCTGTATTTCCCGAAGTGTACTGCGCGTTCGTCTGATGGTGGTGAAAAAAAGACAGAGAGAGAGGCTGAAAGGGAAGTGAGGAGAAACCGAGAAAATTCGGTCCAGAGACACCCTTCTCGCCTCCCCCAGAACGCTTTAGGAAATGGCGGCCGACCTTCGTGCTGCCTGCGAGGCATCTCGGGACGGGTAGTCTTTATTCTCGTCCTCTGTGGGCAGGGAGCCCCTGGCAGCCGGCGCGCGAACTCCACTTCCCATAAGCCAACGGGCGGAGGGGGTACCAGGCGAGAGCGAATTGGAGGGGACGGGGGGAGGTTCCAGGCTACCTCCTCCCCCCCTCCCCTTCCCCTCACCCTCCGCCTGCGCCGCGGCGGCTGCTGCTGCGTCGGGTGAGGGAGCGCGAGCGAACGGCGCAGGCAGAAGCAAGAGGCGGGGGCGGGGAGCGCGGGGCTGCGTGGGGAGAGGGAGGCGGAGGAGCAGTAGCTTGGAGGCGGGGGTGGCGCGGCAGGCCTGGGGAGGTGGGGGGCTGGACGGCGCCACGGGCTCGGTGTGTATGTACGTGGGGTGGCCTTTGGGGGTGCTGAGGTAAGAGGCAAGCGAGATTTGCCCTTCGTGTGTTGGGAGGATAGGGAGGACCTCGAAGCGAGTGCAAGGGTGGATCGCAGGCTTCAGCAGGCCTTGAGGGAGGAGGCCTAATGGGCTGGGGTGATTTCCAGGGAGGGAGGTTGGGCCTAAGGTGGCAGGGGATTGGAATAGGGGGCTGCCCAGGCCTTACTGGTCGGTAGGGTGGGGGCTTTTTTGGAAGGGTAGGTAAGGAGTATATGTCACAGCAGATGGCAGCACCTACCCAACCTTGGCTGATGTCAAAAAAAAAAAAAAAAAAAAAGCAAAGCAGGTTTGGGCCTGATTAATGTGTGTAGATGGGGGACCACCATGCAAGTCCCAGACGGTAGGTTAGGCTAGGAAATTTTTTAAAAAGCCAGACACTGAGCAAGCTATTTCAGCTATGCTGTTGCTAGAGAACATGATATGGAAATGTTTGTGTAGTTATCAGTTTATTTATTTATGTACTTTGTGGGTTGAGCTGGACTTGAGGAAATCTTGCTTTTAAGGAGGAGAAGGCATAGAGTGGCAGTGGGCCTATTTGGTTCTTGAAAAGGGAGCCTGTAAAGGAAGGAGGATAAGACAGTATAAATCAGTACTATTAAAGGGTAGGGATCTAGTGGGTAGGTGGTAGCTATGTAGAGATGTTCAGCCTTGTAAAGGAAAGGGTACAGTGATAGATAAGCTTGTAAAAAGGTAAGAGGACGGGTTGTGCAGGCCAATCCTTACTCAAAAATAAGTCCCAGTAAGTTTCCATGTTAATGTATGTAGGATTGCCCCCTCATTGGGAAGGAGATTTTAAACTGGGACCATGGGGAAGAAACCAGAAGTGTATATAATATAAAAAAAGAGGGGGCTTAATAGATCTGTGCTTGGAGCACAGGATGTATATTAAGGTAAAACAACTCTGAATGCAAGTGTTGAAATCTTGAGAATTGAGGCAAGAACTGTGGACTGAATAATTTTGATAATGGATTACAGCTTTTGGTTGGGTTTTGGTTGGGTTGGAAGAATGAGTAGCTGGGACTGGTTGCAGTAGTGTGGAGAATAAAAATTTATGCAGTAGTAGAGTTCCTCTAGAGAGCATGTACTTGGGCCCAATAGATTCTGATCCACTGTCAAGAGAAAAAATAGACACTGTTCAGGAAAAATAGGGAATGATAAAATGTGTAGTTGTCTGGGACAAGGGATGGATTTAAGAATAAGGAGCTTTTAACAAAAAGGGAAAGTAGTCAGTTCATGGAAAAAATACTGTAGCCATTTTCTTGATTGCAGGCAGTGGAAGATATACCCATCTGGGGATATGGAAAATGTTTGGTAAAACTGCAGCTGTTCTTGTTGCTTTTGCCTCTTCTCATACTGTCTTTAGGTATCAGAGGCACCAGAGGTGCTAGTCTGTGAGAGCCATGTACAATGGGATAGGACTCCCCACTCCCCGGGGCAGTGGCACCAACGGTTACGTGCAACGGAACCTCTCGGCTGTGCGCCACAAGAAGGATCGGACTGACTACAAGTCAGAAGAGGAGCTGAGGAAACTGGAGTCATCTCTGGTTAAAAAGCCCAACCAGGACATCCTGGATCACGAGCGCAAGAGGAAGGTTGAACTGAAATGCTTAGAACTGGCTGAGCTCATGGAAGAGCAAGGGTGAGTTGTTACAGGATGGTCGAGGCTAAGATGTTTTCAAGATGTAATGGTGATTGAGAAGACTAGTGAGAATAGTAATGGGCAGCTGAAAGGAGCAGATAAACCCAACACTGTTAATTAGAGAATATATAGATTTGGGAATGAGATGATCAGTATGTTTTGCATCCATAATTTCTCATTTCAGGTCCTTGGCACTCAGATTTTGCAAAAGGTCTCCTTTATTTTTTGTTTGGAATGATTAGCAGGCAAATCTTTTAAGTATAACATCTATATCCTGGGTAAATGAACACAATGAGTGTTCAGTATTAGCTGTGTGCTTTTTCCATGCTGAGTTGTCAGTTTGAGTTACTTTCAGTGGAACTTGTTCAGAAGCATTTCTTTAATAATCACCTAAACTTAAGAATAAGATTTTTATATACTTAGTAGAACTTTGGTTATTCTTGCAAGATTTTTAAAATTGGGTAACCATATTTGGGATACTAGAAATGAAAGTGGTTAAAAATAATATCTTCTATAGCACCAATAATGCCTAGGCATTTTTGAATATTATATAGAAATTATCTTGGTAGTAATATACAATAATAATACATATAATCTGGTAAGGTAGGCTAGTATTTCAGAGTAGCTTTCAGAGAATAATGGCCGGCTGCTTAAGAGACTAAATGGTTTGTGAAGATGTAAAACATTTATAGTAGAAGCAGAATTTGAACTAAAACTCTTTTTGTTTACATTTTGGTTTTAGCCAGTATACTGTGCTAAGGAAAAGTTATATACTTTCTGTAGGGTGAATTCTTGGATCTCTTACAATCCATGCATTTTGTTACCTTATTTGAGTGAAATAGTTTTTATATGGGATGCCTCTTGCAAGTCCACTAAACTCCATTCTGATGCATACAATAGGTATGGCGAAGGAGAGATTCAGGAGAAAGTAGCCACTTTTCGGATGATGCTCCTAGAAAAAGATGTAGCTGTTGTCAAAGAGGGGGAACAGCAGCAGAAGTCAACGTAAGTAAGGCATTGGTGGATTTTGTGTTGATGTTTTGGTAGGACAGCTACTTTTCATCTCTAAGAGAGGCTGTTGTTCCATAAAATGTGCCATGCTTCAATCTGTTTACTGGCTAGATCCTCTTTGTGATATTTTTCCTGTTCTGTTAACTATTCCTTTTCTTCTCCAGTATTACAGAGACCCATCAGCTGGCTGAGGCCAATGAGAAGAAGAATGAGAGGCTGCGAGCTGCTTTTGGGATCAGTGATAGTTATGTGGATGGCAGTTCTTTTGACCCCAACCGCAGAGCCAAGGAAGCAGCAACAGCTGCAGTGGCCAAACAACAACAGGAGCAGCAAAAGCAGTACAGGTATGAGGGGATCCCTACTGGAAGGAAATAAACAGGAATTGATGAAGAAGTAACTAGTTATGTCTACCTCAGTAAAGAAATGGAGTGAGATTTTCAGTTGTACTAGGAGACTTAAAAAAAAAAAAGACATTCAAATTAAAGTACCTGAAATGTAGGAAATATTAAGCAAGCATTGCATATGGGCAGTAAGATTTCATCTTAATGAGACCCCTGTAACATGTATTATTTTATGAGATACTTCACGATTGTTATCCATTCTTGATTAGAATTTGTGCATAATTGACTTTATTGCCTGTACCCTTGAGAGAGGTTATTTTTTGTAAGGAAAAGTTACTGAAAGATAGGGTTCTTAGTAGGCAGTGGCTTATGTAGAGGATTGTGGATTGAATTCAGGAAGAGACTGTATTTATGATCCTGTTTGGGATTTGGCTTATTATTTGGTCTTTGTCTCCTCAGTCTTGTCAAAGAGTCCAGCAGCTCCCGCTCACCATCCCCAAAACAAAAGAAGAAGAAAAAGAAGAAAGACAGAGGCAGGTGGGTGGGTGAGCCAAAGCACTGGAGTCCTCCTTGCAGACTCGTTAGAGTTAGAGAGAGGGGGCAAGATTTAGAAGTAGAAAAAGAACTTCCAAATGTTGAAGTTTCTCAGAAAATGTATCCTGCCCTTTTGACTTATCTTTTCAAGGTCTGAGAGCAGATCACCTTCTCGAAGAGAAAGGAAAAAAAGCTCAAAGAAAAAGAAACACAGGTAAGGCAATTGTATGAGGTAAAAGTGACTGGCCTAGTGTGGGGATTGGATTTTAGGGATATCATAACTTGATCATCATGTGATGATTTACTAAGTCCTTTGAGGTTCTGTGTTCAAGTATGTCTGAGAACAGGACTTTTTCTTTCTCTTAAGAAAGCATCAATCCTCTTTTTTTTCCCTCTGTGGTAAAAAGTGGTTGTATAATAATTAGGGGCATGCTATCTGTTAGGCTTGCATTTCTCACTCTGTATGCTGCATTTACTTTTCCAGAAATCTGCTTACAAGCATCCTTGATGGGATTTGTGGGCAGAATTCATATTTCTAATCCAACATCAATTTTGAACATCAGCCTTGCCCAGCTAAAGTTATCAGGCATGACATCAGTTTTCTGGTAACTTGGGAATAAAGTCTAATACTGGAACAGGAAACCTGGTGCTTTTTTAATGACATGAACACAAATTCTATAATCCCCGTTCATTAAATATATTGGATCCAACTGATGGAAGTTGTAATTTAAAATATCTGCAAGCATCAGATCACCAACTCCTACTCCGTTCTTTTTTTCTAGATCAGAATCAAAGAAAAGGAAGCACAGGTGAGTCTTCAATAATCATTAGCCATTTTAAAAATGTTTGGATGTAGAAGGTAGTGGTTCTTTCAGCTTACTTATTCTCAGAATCACCTAAGCTAGGATGAATTAAGTTTGATAATTTGTATCTAGTAGGGCTCTACAGTGCTTAGATCTGATTTCCAAAAGGTGCATTGGAGTGTGTGAGAGTTGTAAATGTAGCACTTGTTTCCAACATCTTAAAGCAGCTGTGCCTTTTCATGGGATCCTTATCCTAGAGAAAAGAGAGAGCTGCTTTAAGGTTTTGCAGAGAACGGCTGTGTTTGTGATCCTGTGCACCGGAAAGTGCTTTCAAAAGCTGTATATCTACATCTAAACTTTGTTAATGATTCTGTTACAGTGGTCTCCCGGCTGTGAATTTGGAGGTGGTATATTAGGGATCAGCTGTTCTTGGGTATTGCTAGATTTGTGGATGTCCTGTGAAGGACATGAAAAGAACAGAGGGAGAAACAGTCACTGCATACATTGCTGTTCAAGAATGATTCAAAACAAACTTCTTTTCACAGATCTCCAAGTCCCAAAAGCAAACACAAATCCAAGGAAAAGAAACGAAAGAGGTAAAAACCAGCTATTCTACCTGTGCTATGCAATTAAAGTTGATCTTTTTTTGGCATGCATCTAATTATCGTTTATAACTCTTTCTTAGGTCCACCAGTGAGTCTGCATCTCAGAAAGGCCGTCGGGATCGCTCTTCCTCCCCAGATGGCTCTTCCTCGTCAGATGCTTCCCACAGCAGGTATGGCTTGAATGGCGAATCAAGCACTATGTCTTATAACTAGTTATTAAACTTGGACAGAGTCTTGTGGATTAAGCTTTTGATCATTACTTGTTTACAGATCAGGCAGCCCTGTTATTCAAAAAAGGAGCTTCCTTAGACGGCAGAGCAAGTCTCCCTTGCCAAGTTCACGAAAACCAGAAGCTGAAGTGGTTTCTAAGAATCTGGGAGAGAAGGAGCGTTCATCTTCTGCTGAGCCTGCCCGGCGAGGCAGGAGCACAAGTCCTCGAGAAAGCAGAGAAAAACGGGAGGTAAAGAATAATATACATATGCATTAGGAAAGTGAGAAATAGTTACATAAATAAAGTGACTTAGAACATAATGGCTTAGGAATACTGATAGGTTCATTAAAATTGGAGAGGAGAAATAGCGGATTCCAAGCTGTTCTTTTAATGTATTAAAGCATTTATCACCTGCTTTTCAACAAGAAAAATTCTCAGACTGATTTTCAGATGAATAAAAGCAAAGTAATGTCTTCCTCAGACTTATAATCTAATGATATTTTGTTGAATATTTTTTCCCAACCAGGACACTTTTGTGATGTCTGGACTTCAACCCCCAGAATTCTCCAGTGAATATGCCATTGCTAAGAATTCTGGGAGTTGAAGTTCACACAAAATTCCCCAGATTGGGAAATGCTGTTGTAGAATGACAACCAGCTTCCCTGTGAGAAAGAGCAACAGGACCACTTGCTGAAGAGGTGATAGTATTATCTGGACCTCCCTGAGCTATTTTCATTATACCTGCTTATTTCTATTGTAGCTGCCCATTATGATAGTTTAGAAATTGGTATTTCTAATTACTTTGTCTTTTTCCGTCTTCCTTCCTTTTTCCATTGATGTAATTAAGATTAAAAACAACAAATCCCAGAGAATTGTTTTTACCATTTGTGGTTTTTGTAATGGCCACCTGGGGTGTAAATGGGCTGCTTAGAGTTAAACAAGTATCCTAGTGACCTGTCCATCTACAAAATGGCTTTAATATATTTGGGGGCTGGCTGCTGTACTTTTTTTTTTTTTTCCAAAGGACGGTTTTAATTATTTTTTTTAATACTCCTGTTTAGAAAACTTCCAAGCATTCTCCAGTATGTGAGACCCTTCAGCGTTCTCCAAGTCCTTCATCTCCTGCCAAAGAGAAAGAAAGAGACAAGGAGAGAAAGTCTGCTCGGCATGGGGGTCGAAAATCCACCCCCTCATTTGAGCGTGATCCAAAGTGCAAGCATCATTCTCCTATGCCGAATGATCTTTCTCGAGAAAAGCGTCCCCCTTCTAAAGAGAACAGGTCTCCAGCCTGTTCCTCTCCATCTGCTAAGAAACAGTCAGAGGATCGTAATGGGACTCTTCCACCATCCAAGGCTAAGATTTCTCCTGACCACAAGGAGGAGCCTACAGCTTCCTCATCAGCTTCTAAGGCTGTTGAGACCAAGTTGAGGAAAATGTCTCGTGAGGACTCAACACCCCAGAACTCACCTTCTCCTTCAGAGAGTGGTAGTTGCTCCTCTTCTTCCTCCTCTTCTCCTTCCCCAGCAACCAAGGCTGTCCCAGTTTCTCGTAACTGTTCTCCAGAGGATCCTCCCAAAAGGCAAGACAAAGAGAAGAGCTCTACCCAGAGAGAGAAATCTAGCTCATCCCCTGAAATCTCTCATTCTGGACAAAAGCAATCTTCCAAGACATCTCGACGTGAACGATCCAGCACGCCTCCAGCTAAAGGCTCCAAATCAAGGGCCAGTCGGAGGGACAAATCTCTCTCTCAAACACCCACTACTCGTAGAGGTAGATCTCGGTCCCGGACCCCACCTAAGAGAGGTAGATCACGCACACGTACCCCACCAAGGAGAGGCAGGTCTCGCTCTCAGAGACGTGCTCGATCCCGTTCACGCACTCCTTTGCGAAGGGCACGATCTCGAAGTCCCCAGTGGCGAGGTCGATCAAGAACACCTCAGCGGTGGGGTAGGTCACGTTCACGTACACCTCCCAGATGGGGTCGATCCCGTACACCTCAGAGGCGTGGCTGGTCTCGTTCTAGAACTCCCCAAAGGCATGGATGGTCTAGAAGCAGAAATAGTGGAAGATGGGGCAGGTCAAGAACACCACCAAGAAGGGGGAGGTCACGTTCAAGAACACCAAGAAGAGGCAGGTCTAGATCAAGAACGCCACCCAGGCGAGCAAGGTCCCGTTCCAGAACGCAACCTAGAAGAGGCCGATCTAGAACTAGGACCCCTCCTAGGAGAGGAAGATCAAGTTCCTCCCCAAGAAGAGAGAAATCCTTGATTTCAGCCAGACGAAGCAGATCGGTGTCATCTCCAGATCGGAAAGTCTCCAGAATTTCTTCTAGGAGAAGTCGATCTGATTCGTCTCCAAGAATGAGGGAAAGGTCCAGGAAAGTGCTAAGACGTAGCCCTTCTGGTTCCTCTCCTGAATCAAGAAGGTTAAAAGCATCTCCCAGACGTAGCCGATCTGGATCACTTCCGAAAGCTAAAAAGAAAACTCAGTTGTCTCCAAGAAGAAGTCGTTCAGGCTCATCTCCAAGGTCAAGGAAGAAAAGATCAAGAACACCTCCAAGGCGTAGTCGTTCTAGTTCTTCTCCAAGAGTGAAAAAGAAATCGAGGTTATGCCTCAGACGAAGTAGATCTGGTTCTTCTCCTACACCAAAAAAGAAATCCAGATCACCTACTAGGCGTAGCCAGTCCAGGTCACCTTCTGCCCTAAAAAGTAAACCCAGAATGTCCCCTCAGAGCAGTTCTGGTTCATCTCCAAGGCTCACAAGGAAGTCTGATGTTTCTTCAGTAGCTGAAGAAAAAACTAAAATCACTTCAAAAAGAAGTCGATCTGGTTCATCTCCAGCACTGCGAAGGAAATCAAAGTCTCCTTCAAGACATAGCAAATCTGGGTCCTCTCCAGAACCAGAGAAGAGATTGCCAAGAAGGCGAAACAGATCTGAGTCTTCTCCAGAAGTGAAAACAAAGCCAAGGGCAGGATCATCCCCAGGGCTGAAGAAGGAAATGAGATCATCTCCAAGGCGAAGTCGGTCTAGTTCCACTCAGTCATCAGCAAAGGAAAACTCCTTATCACCAATAAGGCGAGCAGCTTCTTCAGAATCAAAGTCTGCATCTCCACTGCAGCAGAGCAGATCTGGAAGGTCTGTAGCAACAAAAGAAAAACCTAGATCGCCACACCGAAGGCAGAGCAGATCTAGATCACCTCTGGCTTTGAGAGAGACATCTCTTTCTCCTCTAAGACCAGTTGTATCTGGATCTTCATTAGAAATAAAGAAGAAATCTTCTTCACCATTGGATAAATGCAAAAATGATTCTTTGGAGTTAAAAAAGGCTAGGTCATCTCCAAGGCGAAGCACATCTGGTTCTTCTCCAGTGACCAAAGAGCAGTCTAGATCACCTCCCAGGACCAAGTCAAGATACTCTCCTGAGATGAAGAAATCTTCACCTTTGAAGCAAGTCAGATGTGGGCTGTCCCCTCAGGCAGTGAAAGAGAAATCTCCCTCCAGGAGAAGTGAATCCAGATCATCTCCTGAACTAAATGGCAAAGCTAAAACTCCTCCAAAGCAAAATAAATTCCAAGAAGTGAAGGCAAAATCTGGATCTTCTCCAGGACACAACAAATCTAGTTCCATGGCAGTAATGGAGAGTGCTTCACCTCCATGCCAAAAGAGTAAATCAGGCTCATCTCTCTCTGGAAAAGAGAAATTGCAATCACCCTTAAGACAAATGCCATCTGAGTCATCACCACTACTTAAAAAGACAGATATCCCATTGAGGCGGAGTAGATCTGGATCTTCCTCTTCCTCCTCCTCTTCCTCCTCCTCTTCTTCTTCCTCCTCTTCCTCTTCCTCTACTTCATCATCATCATCTCCAGAAGATGATAAATCTCGGTCACCACCCAGACTGAGCCGCTCTGCATTGCTGTCAGTCAACAAGAGTAAATCAATTTCATCCCCAGTGCATAGCAAATCATATTCTTCTCCAGAACCAGAGAACAGCACATTTGCAACTGTTACAAAGCACAGTAGACCTGGAGCTTCTCCAGAAACAAGAGAGACTTCTAAAGCTGCAGTGATGGGGCCTAGATCACCTTTAGAGAAGAAAGGGGCATTCAGAGATGCATCTCGAAGGAGTAGATCAGGTTCTTATTCTGGAACTAAAGAGAAGCCAAAAATGCACTCTAGTGAGAGCAGTTCAGAATCCTCCCCAGAATGGAAAGAGAAATCTGAGAGCAGATCTGTGTCACCGCTCAGACCAAGAGTAAAATCAAAAACACCTCCAAGACGCAGAACATCAAGGTCACCACCCAGATCTAGACCAAAATCCAGAACTCCACCAAAACGTGGCAGGTCTGGGTCTCCACCAAGACCTAAAGTGAAGTCCAGAACACCTCCAAGACGACGTAGGTCTGGCTCATCTCCTAGAGCCAGAATAAAGTCCAGAACACCACCCAGACGACGTAGATCTGGGTCATCCCCAAGGTCCCAGATGAAATCCAGAACACCACCCCGACGCCACTGCAGAGCCGGATCATCTCCGAGACCGAGAAAGAAATCTAGAACCCCTCCACGACGGCGTAGGTCTGGATCACGAGCAAGAGAAAAGTCTAGAACACCAGTTGCAAGAAGACGGAGATCTGTGTCACCGGTGAGCCCTAGACGCAAATCTCGAACACCTCCAAGACGTGGAAGGTCTAGATCGCTCTCCAGAGAAAAATCAAGCACCAGCACACATCCGCATCGGTCTCAGTCATCATCCTATTGTGACAGACCTAGAACTTCTTTGCGACAAGGAAGATCTGGATCTCCCTCGTGGAGGAGTCGCTCCCGTTCACTCTCCAGGCGACGAGATAAATCTCGGGGTTCATTACGGAGGGAAAGGTCAATTTCCTCTCCAGGTAGAAGCCGCTCAAGGTCCTCTTCTCGTCAGGAGAAATCTAAACTACCGCACAGAGGTCATTCCCATTCACCAGTACAGATGTTGCAGTTGTCCCCAGAGAGGACTGCAACAAGTCGGAATGCATCCCGCTCACCTCCCAGATTAGATGCTTCACGTGTAACAGCATCATATAAAGGCACTGGGTCCAGAGTATCCCCTGATTGTCAGTCATCTCCTGTGAGGAAGCATTCCAGATCAGGCTCCCAGGAAGCCTGCACCTCTCCAGGAAGGAAATCTCGCTCCCCTCCTGTTCTAGAGAGATACCCCAAGTCTGATCTCCAAGAGAAGCCAGCAAGCTCCTCTCTTTGGCACAGCAAAAACAACATTGCTATTCCTTGTGCTCTAACCCCACCTTGTGAGGAATCTCCTAAATTGCGAAAAGCGCTCTCTCCTGATCCATCTGTGCTACATGAGTTGCCTCCAGTGTCAAAGAATGGTGACTCCACAGCCATCCGAGACAGCCCAGGAGATAGGAATCAGACCATGCACCAGGTTACAGTTAAAGATGATACAGGAGTTGGTGCACCTCTGTCAGGGAGAAGCAGTTCTCATGCAGGCTCTCTTTCTCCTGTAAAAGCTAGGTTGTCATCCCACTCATCTTCCTCCTCATCTTCCTCCTCCTCCTCTGCTTCCTCCAGCCCCTTACCAGCATTGATTTCTGTGCTAGTGCCATCCCCCAAAGAAGAGGAGATTGTATCTGAAGGAAAAGTGGCAGACAGGTCTGAGGTGCACTTACCGACCCTTGAGGCTGAGCCACAGTTGGCTTCTGTCACCATGGAGGATGACACCAGGAGCAGCTGTCCCACAGTCCTACAGCTTGCTCTTCCCTCCCCTCCACCCTCTGCCCCTTCAAAGGCAAAGAGAAGTTCATCTGCTTCATCTACCAGTTCATCATCGTCCTCGTCTTCCTCCTCATCCTCGTCCTCTTCAACTTCTGATTCTGAGTCCAGCTCATCTGAGTCCAGTCCCCATGATCAGGCAGCAAAGGATCTTGAGGCTGAGATTGAACTGAAACAGTAAGAGCCTTTCTTCTTAGTAATCCCTTTCCTCCATGTCTTTTAAGCTGTTGGCAGTCACTGCCTGGTGATACCCTACATCTAGTTTCTTCTTGGTCACAAGAATATCCACATTCATTCATTTTATCACTGTCCTTGTCTTACATATCTAGTCATGAAATGCAAGCGATACTTTGTAATGTTTCTGTGTAAGTATATAAAATAGGTACAGGCATGTATAGGATAAACACAACCGATAATGTTTTTGTATCTAGCACTGCTATGTAGACACAAGTTACTGAATTCTTATGTCAGTTGAACCCTAATCTAGCCTTCTATATAAGCAAATACAAATAGGCCAGTAAGCTATACAGGTAATCCCTGGGTTAAGAACGCCTGGTTTAAGGATGACCCATAGTTAAGAACAGAACTTACTGCAGCAAAATTCGAGTTAAATACACAAATTCAAGTTAATTACACAGTGCTACTTAATAGTATACAATAATACTGTTCTGGCTTGCGTACAGCTTAAGACCTTGAGAATGGAACTTGTTCTTAAACTGGGAACTACCTGTATTTCTATGCTTGGCTGTGATATGGGGGAAACAGACTCCCTTCCTCTGTAGGGAAACCAAATGAACTCAAGGGGCAACAAAGTCTTACCTGATTCCAAGAGAAATTCTGGTGAGAGGTGATTCCAGAGGAGCCAGGTGAGAAAAAGGTCTCTGTTGCAACATGGTTACTCTAGTATGAGGGATAACCAGTTGATCCTGGCTCAATAGTTAGGTCAACTGCATGGGCGCGCATGAGTCACTGGCAGGTCTTTCAAATAACTAGAAGTGTCCATGCACAAAATGGTCGCTGTGTATACCTTTCAGCATCTGTATTTTTATCTGTTCTCATATTAATTGTGCCAGTTGAAAACTTAAGTTTCCACACATCTCTTTGCATATTCAGTATGTTTTTTGTGTAGGCCTAATATTGTTACCCTTCTGAAATGCTTCTCCATTCTTCCTAATGCGTTTGAAACACTGTAATAATAGCCTGTGTCCACCAGAGGCTGCCCTTGCTTGTGTTACTGGCTACTACTAGTAGATACTCCCATGGAACAGAATTTTGTCTCTGTATTATCTGTATCGAGTTTCATGCAAGCATTATACTGCATCAAAGTATGTCTGCAGAAAATGGATGGTAGTCTTTCTTGAAGGATATGTACTTACAGAATTTAAATGCAGCCTTAGTTTAGGTACCTTCTATAATTCTGCTTTCAAGATTCTAGTGTGGAGTACTAAGGTGTTTTTTTGGAGAAGAATGGCAGAGCAAGGAAATGAGGGTAGAGAATTAATGGGGTGGCAAGAGGTAGCTTGATGGAATTTGTAATTAAAATATTGTTCCATTTTGAGTCATTGGCCGTTCGAGACCCTGTTTAGTCATTACTTTTTGTTTGTGAGAGCACCCTGAATCTTCAACTCACGATGTTTATATTCTGGATCTATTAAGCAACAATGCAAGTGACTCATCTCTGGTCCCTAGAAAATGAGGTCTCCATGAGGTAGCAATAGCCTTTGTCAGTGGAAAACCTACGCTTTTGAGTTCTCAACATGGTACTAGGTATCAGTGTGCCTATCAGTGCCTCCCTTCGTATCCTCCAGGTTTTCTTTCCCATATGATTTTCTTCAGATTCTTTTAATTAAAAAAAAAAGAAAAGGAAAGCAGTGTGTTGCAAAATATCATCAGTTTCAATTTTAATTATTTCCAGCAATGTCTCTCAGTTCTCATGAACCTCAGAAACATATCTGGAAGGTGGCTGCAATCGGGTTTGTTTTGAAATATACGTAGGGTAGAAAGAAAAGTAAAATGAAGTGGGAGGCTAGTGTGGTAAGGAGCCAACCAATCAGTTTTCTTTGTGGTATTTTCAGACTGGTTATGCTCACCACTGCTATCATTTTGTGAGGGTGCCCATAATATGCATTCAAAATTCCATCTGCTTAAAAAGTTTGGGGATCCCTATCTTTACTGTTTTTTTGACTGATGGTAGGGTGAATATGCTTCTAAGAAGAATTTCAAAAAGACTCAAGTCAGCTGTTTCCCTAGACTTTTCCCATAAACAGCATGAGCTGGAGTTTGTGGGTCTATTCACAAATTTGAGTTTCTTGAGTTAACCCATCTGAACCTTGTTTCCTCTGTTGCAGCCATCCAGTCTTTAATTATACCCTCTCCCCTTTACTCTCCTTGTAAAGGCCACCAAGCCCAGTGCTGAAAGAGAGCAACCGTGATGAGCGGCCTCTGGAAATGGGCAAACGTAAGTGCCGTTCTCGAAGCTCAAGCAGTTCAAGCAGCAGCTCTTCCTCTTCTTCGTCCTCCTCCTCGTCTTCAGCCTCTTCCTCTTCGTCATCTTCCTCCTCTTCGTCATCTTCCTCTTCCTCAACGTCATTGCCTAAAACAGGACTCCAGGCAGTGATGAAGGGCCCCCCGAAGAAGAAACCATCTCCAGAGAAGAGAAAGTAAGTATTTCGTTAATGAAAAAGTATAGTTTACACCTGAGAATCAGTGTGATACCTTATTGGCAATGTTCTTGAAGTGTGGAGGTGAACCAGCTCTTCCCTTCCTTGGCTTGACTTGGCACTCTAAGAGGATACCTTGTCCTGTTTGCTGAATATTTAAGGTAGCTTCTAGCATCACATGCCTAGTGAAAATGTCATGAGAATTTGGGGAAATAGCCCAAGAAGACTGCCAGGTGGTAAAAGATCTGCAGAAGGTTTGTGGCACCAGTTTTTGGGGGGAGGGAGAGGTGTATCAGTTACAGTAGGACTTCACATAGAAGGCTCTGCCTAGAGTACTTTAAAAATGCAAAAACAACAAAAGCATTTGCTAAGAATGTTGTGGCTTATATCTGATGGTATTTTCATTAGCTTGTTTTGCCATGTTCTCTTCTAGACACAGAGGAATGAAGAGCACTAAAGTTCTTTGTATCAGAAATCTGGCTTAGCCTGCATCCAGTTCTGGTTTTGATACTTTACCAGATATTTCCTATGGAGATTGGAACAAAATTCACTTCCGTGGTTGGCAAGTCATGCCTTGAAAAGAGACGGGTTTTTTTGCTTAGACCCCACTGATGCTTTTCCTTCTATTTTCTTGCTATTTCCTGTTCCTCCCAGGCCTGCCTAGATGGATTGGGAAGTGATGGCAACTAATTTGAAGAAAAGCAACTAGTGCTGCCCGCTCTATTTAATCGTTCTCTTTCTTTTAGAGCAGTATTTCTCAGCCTTGGCAACTTTAAGATGTGTGGACTTCAATTCCCTGAATTCCCCAGCCAGCATGCTGTTGAGAAGCACTGTAGAGGCAGTGATGAAGACAAGACTTTCTGGGAAAGTTTTGCCTGAGAATGTACTTGAAGCTGGCATGGGCTTAGAAATTTTTTTTTTTAAAACAACTTTGTGTGAATACCGGATGTGATGCTCAGAGATTCCACTATCCAGGGATACGCATATCTTTGTATTCATCTTTTTGTTTGACTATATATATCTTAACTTTTTTCTTCAATAGTTGAAGGGGTTTGCATTGCTTAGTCAAAATGCAGAAAATGCCATTTGTTTTACCATTGGCATACCCTTCCTGCCTGTAGGTCACGCAGCCCTAGAAAACCAATCGACTCATTGCGAGACTCGCGCTCTCTCAGCTACTCTCCAGCAGAACGGCGTCAGATTTCCCCTCCTGCCCAGCCACCCTCTGCTCCAAGGGATCGACGTAGGTAGGTCTCTTTAGCAAGTCTGACTTTCCATGGCTGCGGTGCTGGCTAGGGGTTATCTCCAGAATGAGAACAAATTTAACATTGAACTCAAGTCAATTTCATATCCTATTCTCTATCCAGAGACAGGTCTAGGGATAGGTCCCTGCAGAGAAATAGACGAAGCATCAGCAGGTCTCCAGGACGAAAACGGCGACGCAAATCCCCCAGTCCCCGAGCTCCTCGCCGTAGAACTTCAAGGTAACAAGTATGTGATTTGCTAGTTTTAGAAATGTCTAACAATTGCTAAAGGTCCTGTTAAGTGTAAGTATTAGTGATTCAACCGACTTGACTGTACTTAACCAATATAGTTTTGTTATTTCTGAAACAGTTGGTGTGTTCTTACTCATTTCCTGAAGGCATAGTGAAATTGTGGTAATGTCTTTAATCCTAAAGTCTCCAGCTTGAAGTCTCTGGATTCTTCCCATTTACATCTAGGTGCAAATCAATGGGAAGTTGGCTTGCTCCAAATAAATTGCCAGCATACCAGTATCATCTTTATTTCCATGAGTGTCACTGGGCGTTATTTGTTTAGTGGGCTTGTCTGCCCACAAAAAAAAAAAAAGAAGACATAGCCAAGCTGAGATAATGATGGTATGGAATGTCCTGGCTAGACTAGAGGTCAGAGAAGATTATCCTCGCTAATCTCTCTTCTGGTAAATGGGTATTTTGTGACTAGCTACTTGCCTACCCAAAACAGCTGGGGACTCTATTAATCTCAAAGTGAGAGTTGTTAGGTTGAACATACCCCATTTTCAGAAAATGCTCTGTTCCATTTTCCTGCTGATTTTGAAGTGTGAGATCCAGAGAGCTATAGATGAAGCATTTACTAATTCCTTCTCCTGAAACTTTATCAGGGCTGACTTCTTCAACTCTGTAAGCCTTGACCACTATTCTTTTTTATTTAAACTGTTTATGCTATATTATTTAGCCTAAAAAGCTCCCATAAACACCACTCATCTTCTGCCCTCGCACTTGCAATCTAAAAATACATACACAACATAGAGAGAAAAGGAGATGAGAAGCAAAAATGAAAAGTCAATTTATACAAAAGTTGTAATATTTTATGGTTGTTAGAATAGTCTGGTCTGATGAAAATGGATTGTTCAGAGGGCCTCAAGGATGCTTTCTTCCTCTCACTCTACAGAATGTTCTTGTTGTTCTTTCCTGCAGGGTAGTTGATTCTAAAACCCTTTGTAAGGAGGGCATCCAAAGCCCAGCAATTAGTGGCAGCAGTGGGTGAAGGTGGCAGTTTCTGGTATTCGTTGCTGCTTTAGTAATACCGGTTACCTTTCCTCAACTTGGAGGAGTGGAGGGATAGACCTCCCTTTTAATAACTGTTGGTGGGGAATTTTGCTGTATTTATAACTCATTTCTAAGCAAAAACAGTTTCTGTTTGTGTGCATTTCCATTGTGTGTATATGGAAGTCATTACACTATTTTGGTCCTTAGTGCATTGCAAATACATCGGGTCCTTGAAGTTGTTCCAGTTGGCATTATAAACTTCAGTGTCTTCCTTTTCTCCTCTCTTTGCATTTCCTCTACTCTCCTCAGTCATAATTATCCCTGTACCAGTAGTATTTCAGTGGTCATGTTTCTTAACACAATGTACTTAAAAATATTTGTATGTGTTTATACTGATCACCTCTGGGCAAAGAAGTCAGATTGCCATCTTGTTTTGCATTTCTTAATTTTTTCTCCTCCCTTTTCTCCCCAAGGTCCCCATAAGCCTTGTGGAGAGTGGAAAGTCCTTGTCCTCGCAACCACAGACTGCGCCACCCCCAGCCTCCAACAGTGCTGTCCCAGGTGGGAGTCCCCCGCCTCCTGATGTCCACTGGAAACCAGTGTGTTTGCATGGGGGGGGTGGAGGGCTCTTCATTTGCCATCACCTTTTTATTCTCATTAGTTTTTTCCTTTACTGTCCCTGTCTTTATTGCCCATCATTTGTCGGCAGCTACATTCCCCTTGTCCCTGGACATTTCTGCTCAACACTCACCAGGATCCGCCGCCTCTGCGCTCCTCTTCCTCTTCTTCCAACAGTTGGTGATGTTCATTTGATTTTTTTTTCCTCTCTCCTGTGAGCATTTTTTTTTCCTGTGCGTTTTGCAGCTAAAATCTTTACTTCTGTGTTTTGAGAGAGCTGTCTCCTTTTTGTTGATTTAGACATAAAAGGTTTTAAAAAAAACACAAATGGGTGGGTGGGGAAGTAGAGGGATATGTGACCTAATCTGTTTGATTTAGTGTTTCTCAGGCCCCCCTCTTTGAAATGGTGGAGGGTTGTAATAAAAAGTTGGAGTGCATATTGGCAACCTAGAATTTGATGGAAGGGCAGTGCTGTTTAGTAGCTCCTTCCTTTGTTGACCACTGTTTCTATCAAGCTTTTTTGAAGAAAAACAGGCAGTTTCTTTCAGTAGCCTGCAACAGTGGGGGTTGATTCTTGGTGGTGGCAAAATTGAGGGTTAAACTATTCCTGCTCCTCCCCCAGAACAAAAAAATAAATATGCAGTGCTCTTTTTCCTTTTTATCACTCAAAGGAGACTCTTTCCTATTGATCAGCTGAGCCAGGTCATGAGGGGTTAAGTTTGGAACTGGAACAGGGGCATTCAGGCATTTTAAGGGGGAAGGTGACTGAACTTTTGCTGAGAAGAAGCTGAGAAACCCTAAATCAGGGAGGATGGGAACAGAAGTTTCTTCATATTTCTTAAAAGCATTTAATTTTTTTTGATATGTACAGCAAGGAGATTTTTTCTGTCAAATAAAAAACTTATGAAATGCAGAAACTGTTGCTGAGTCATTAAGAATTTTCTCCAAGCCTGGTCAAAGGAGGTATTAACTATATAGGCTTTTCAGCATTACTGTTGCTTCTTACTCTGTTTAGAAAGGTACTCTGTGCTTTCTGTATGTTTGAAGGGGGAACGAATAGCAAGAATAAAAATACTTAAGTCCCTTCCATTTTTAAACACATGCACGCACACATTTCTCTATTCAGTCTGCTAAAGATAAAATCTAAACTTTTGAGTTAGCCTTGTTTGGGCAGTAGAAGTAGTGTCCAAACTACTTCCCTTTCAAATAGAAAAGAAAGAAGCTTTCAAGCAGGCCCTTTGCAATAGACTTCATTTGGATCTGTGGTATGTGATTTGATGTACAGAGAGGAGAAATCTCATTTTTCTTTAAAAAGTCACTGATTTTCGTGAATTGAAAACATCACATTAAAGGAGAGCAAATTCAGACTGGAAGAAGTTCTGAAACGGCTGATCGAAACAAGATTCTCTGTTCCAGCTGAGAACAAAAGAAATAAAGGAACTATAATGGCTCTGACTTTTAAAAACTACTCAAACCAATATTTTGTCTGTCCATCAGTTTAAACACAACTTCCTGCCAGTTGTATTTATCGTCCTTGCAGCTGCCTGCTGTTGGCATTTGGTTACTTGTCTACATGGTGTTCTGTGTTAAAGCCATTCTGGTTTGCCTTTTGCCCCTTTCACTTCCCTAACTGAAGTATGAGTAAATATTATAGGATTTTTCTGTGAGTTAGTGTTCTGGGTGGGCAGGAGGAGGCAGTAATTGATCCTACCCATCTTGTCAACTAATACATGTTAGAGCCTGCTCTTGCCAATAGTGTTTGTTTCGTTTTTGGTCTTGCTTTACAAAGGAAAATATACCCCTTGCCAGAGCAGTGCACAGATTGTGAACCTCCTTTTTTCACACACTTCCCCTCATGTCAAATCACAAACATGAAACTCTTGGCATGGAATTTCACATTTTATTGTTTGGGATGCCTGAGCCAAAGACATCTTAGATTCATGGAGCTAAATGTATAATACTGATATAGGAAAAATTACATTGCAACATAATCAAAAATACACATTTTTGCCTGTTGTCATTCCGTGTCCCACCCTTGTTTTCTGTGCCATTCAGTTTCTGTTACTATCTTTATGTATGTGTTAGGTGCTAGTGGAATTCAGAATGGTCTGCTTCTCAGCATGAAAAAGAATGCAACATGTCTTATCCTGAAATTATGGGCTTAGAAATGATATCACAAACAAACAGAAAACATGACGTCATGAGCATATACTAGCTATGTGACTTTTAAAAATAGGTATAAAGAATGTGTAAATATATTTGGCATTACATTATTGGATGAAGGCAAATCTTTTAATTAATTACATTTATCTAGATCTTTCCTATTTAGTAAAGTACTAAAATAACACATGGACACCTTTTGAATGGCCTGGAACTGGCAATCTTTTTGCCCTTGAGGATAGCATGAATAGTAGGTGGCAACAGATGTGGTGCGGCACTGGGAAACACTGAAGCGGTCCGGGGCTGCAATTCAGAGGGTTTCAGAGATGGCACTGGTGGGGTTGTCATGTCACAGGTTAAACTTTTCCATCCTTTTTGGGTGGATGTTTGGATAAGGATGGGAATGGAAACGGGAGATCTCTGTGAAACAAGTAATTGCTATTTATACTCTTAACCGGCTCAACCCTGAAAAAAGCCTTAAGTTTACTTTTGGCTGATTTCAGCCTGATTTGAGGGCTTTAAAGCAAACCACTCTGATTCCCACTTGTAAACCCTGAAGAGGAGGGAAAACTGACCTGAAAAACATTTGTGTGAGTGTGTGTGTGAAAGGGTGGCGGGGAAGGGTGGCAATGGGAACAGGAGGCCACTTAGAAGCTTCTTGTCCCATTTCTAACCCTTTTACATCCCTGAAATGTAGCCATTTTTTGGCTGTATTTCAGCTTGATTTTTCAAGGTGCTGGGAGAGCCATGTATAGCCCATGGACTGCCTACCCCTGATCTAAATGCGCACATGCTACTCATGCACGCTGTGTTTTTCCTCCTGGCCACCTTGTCATGCATAGATGGGGAATTTTAAGCCTCTTTCTAAATGCTGATATCATGTACCTTCATTCCAGGAGAGAAGCTCATGTTTTTGATTTTAATGAATAAGATGACATCTCATGTTGTGACAGCCCACAAGAACACAATTTCCTTGTGTGCCCCTTTTCTGTAAACAGCTGTTTGGAATACACAATATGGGGAATAGTAATTCAGACAGCAGAACCAAGGTGGATAGCCATGATGGGCACTTGGGAAAGCCCTTAAATCTACATTTCAGTTGTCTGATGAGTACTTTAATCCTTGAGAAAGATACGGATCTGGAAGTGATGCTCTAAAAGTATTCTCAGGTAAACTGATAGCAAGTGCACTTCGGTCTTCCCATTTGGCATGCAGACCTTAAGACAAGGAGAGTTGGGGTGTATAAAAATAAATCAGGGCTTCAAGATGGAGTAAAATGCACTTCCCCTTTTCATGTTATTAAAAAAAGCACAACTCTCTACTTCCCCTTTTCTGCACGTCTTTACTAGTTACTGTCAGCTCTTGAGGCTAGGAGTGTTTTAAATGAACAATTTTTCCACACAAGATTCAGAGGAACAGCAGAATAGTTCCTGTTCTCTGACACTGTTACTTGATTCATTATGCATTCATGGGGTTGGATGTAATGGTGCTGGAGATTTACTTTGTGTGTGTGTGTACGCACCTTTGATTCCTGGTGACTGCCTGAACAAGTCCCTGAAATTGGCAACATTTTGGGAAGTGGTTTGCCATTTCCTTCTTCCCAAGGCTGAGGTTAATATATTATTTCACATTTTATCCAGTGGGACCTAATGCAACTAACTTTCTTTGTATCTAACCAGCAACCTGTGGTTGAGAACACTAGAACTGATTTTGAATGACTTTTAAAAATGCCTGTGTTCATTAAGCCCTCAAGCTATTTTGTCCCATCTTTGTAAATAAATACAACATACATTTGTGCTAATATTTTATTTATTTTCATTAGATTAATGGACATGAAATATATTCAGTATTAGCAAGCCCCCCCATGTACATAGCCACTAGCTTATTCTGTCATCACCACCACCACCACCACCACCACCACCACCACCACCATCATCATCATCATCATCATCATCATCATCATCACATTTCAGCCAACCTCTTTCCTAAATGGCAAAAGTAATTTAGGTTTGGAGGGAACTATCATGAGTTTCTAAATGTAACAAGCAAGAGAAATAAAACTTAATGAATTCTGAATTTGGCTTTGCTCAACTAAATATGTTTCTAGTTTTTTTGATTCTTCAAAAAACATGAACATATTGGAATGTAGCAGAGGGGAGAATATGACTCACGGAAGGAGAATGAGGAAATAGTAAAATGAAGTACAGGCCAAATATATTTGGAATATCTTTGCCATATTGTTAGGTTTTCTTCCTTACTTTATTGTACTTAAATGCAGAAATATGTAACCTAAGTCATAAATGTGGCTTGGAGAATTTTGAGTCCAAATGCTGGAAAATGGGGATGAATATAGTAGCAATACATCAGAAGGAATCTGTACTTAAATGTTGTGCAATATAATCTGTGGGCAATCCCACAACTTACATGTTACGTTGCCTCTTCCCTTTTCCATCCTTGTTCTTGATTGTGCTGTTCCTTGTTGCCTCCGTTGCTCACAGTACACTCATCCATAAAGTAGGAAACACTACACTTGGACACAAGCGTTTAGTAGTGCTTTCTACTTTATGGATGAGTCCACTGTCCTTAAAATGTAGCTGTAATCTGTGACAGGCTTTCACTGTTGTCTTCATCCAGAATTACTTTCTGAGCTGGCCTCCTATTTAGTCTCCCCTACCCCACCCGCTGACAGCTCCCTGGCTGCTGATAAAACAGGGAGACGCTAGCAGGAGGGGAGGTTTGACAGTCTGTTTTGTGGGCTAGGAGTGAGATAGCACTTTTACTGGTATTAAAAGTACTCTTGCTGCTCAGATAGGTTCACAGCCTACATAGGCTTCGCAGCTTACATAGGGTTTCAGCTGCTTCTAACAACAGAGGGTAAAATAGCAAATAAACTAAATCTTTATGTGTTACAGCTTTACTAGATACACATGGCAAAATCGTGTAGAAAACAAGGACTACAAATTCTCTGAGGGTGGCTATTTTTTTTTTTTCTTGGTATTTTTCTCTTCCCTATATGTTTCCTTCTATCTGAATATCTCCCCACCCTGTCCCTTCCCCAGTTGTAGAAAGACTAAGTAACTTCTGTATTAGGTTATAAACATAAAAATACTTAGAAAAGGAAAAACTAGTGGTTGTCGTACCACTTTTTAGATAGCCACTGCATGTGACTCCTTTGACCAGTTCATGTGGCGAATTGTAGAGACTATATGAGTATGTGTGGCCTACCCTTCAGTAGTGTGTTCCAAGTCCAATGTAGAAAGTCAACGGTCATTTTGTATCCCAAATTCTTTTTATGCAACTCTAGCGAGAATCTCTTGCTATCTTAACTTGCTTTTCCCTGTACGCTCCTTACTTCTGGAATGTCTTTCCCAAATGTCTTTGTGTGTAGTGGGGAGAGGAGAAGATTTCCCAGTTGTTCTCATTCTCCCTTAAAATACACATTTTTGGTGAATGTGCAAAACCAAAACCTAATTATGTGAAACTAAACTAAATTCATCTTTTTCACTCCTACTTCCCCGCCCTCTTTTTTTTTTAAAGTGCTAGGCATATTGGTTATTCATATATAGATTTCACTAATAATGGCAGAATTATTTTTAAAAAATGTGGAACAGAAGATCTGACTCCTGATGTCTTCAGTGTCATTGGTCCTGGAGTAAGTGGTAAAACCTGGCTTATCCAGTGCATGTTTAACTAAAGAAACTCCTTTCCCCAAATTGGCAGCCATTGCTCCTCAGCTTGCTTAACCTCCCAGAATTATTTATGTTGTATGTTTAACTCAAGAGGCTATCCAGTGACAGAGACGTAATACTGGAGTAGAGGTAGGCAAATTGGTGCATCCCAGTTATTTTGCACATCAATTCCACCAGCCTCAAATAGCACTGGGAGTTGCAAGAGACTATGGAAATTGTAGTCCAAAACTTTGAAAGGACACAGAATTACTCTATATGACATATTACAGATAATTGTCTGTGCTGGAGGTTTTAGCAGAATGCCTTATAAATATTCAACAAATTGAATATTCAATAAATTGAAAAAGAAATACATTATCTGAATGAAAGCTGTTGAATGATGTTTCTTTGATACTTCATTTCTCAATCCTTAACTTCTCACCTTGAAATCTCTTATTTTCTTTGACGGAATTAGGTGTTTTACAGATTGTGGAGATGGAAGCATGCAGCTCAGGTTTTGGTGTAGAAAGCAAGTATCTCTGTCGAGCATTAAAAGAGGTGAACAATTAGCTTTGAAAACCAATATAATTCTAGCAGTCTGGTAACTCTACTGCATATTAACAAGTTGATTTTATGTTTTTTAAAGTCAGGGCTGAACTTTTAAAAGCACCTTAATTTAGTTTTACTTAATGAAAAATATTTTTGGAAAAATAAAGAACTAGCACACTGATCCTGTTTGAAAATTCTGCCCTTCCCACTCAGTTTAGAAAAACAGTAACACTTGTATTGTCAGAAAGGACAGTATTAGTTTGGTGTATCTTGGACTATTGCCCCAAGTTCCATTGCTAGCCATGGAAACTTACAGGTCAGCTTTCAGTCAATCACAGCCTCATAAAGTTTTGGGGGAGATAAAATCAATTTATCCAACATAAATAGATTTAGTACAGATAAGAGGTGACCTCTGAGAAAAGCAGCCACCTACACTGACCAGCTCCAGTTTCTCCTTTACTATCATCTTTAAACAATACAGTATTGGTGTGAATAGCATACTTGTTTCACAATGCCCAGTCAGACAAGCAAGGCAAAACAAACCATGTATTAGCTTTTTTAACAGGTAAATGTAACTTTATTGGGCAGCAATAGGTAAACAGGTTTAGTGTGATGTCACATGTGGCCTGCCAGGGATGAATGTTGTGTAGACCTATCTTAATTATATTTTGGGGTTGGGGAATGAGACATTTAACTAGAATAAAGAAAATTTCTTTAGAGAGTATTTTTTGTTTTAATTTCAAAAGTGATAGGCAATTTACCAGAATTAAATTTGATTAATTAGGGTAAATGTGTGGTTTTTCAATCACCATACTGTAGTAAGATATATGATGCCATTAATGTATTGCCTAGTAGCTTTACAGAGATCAAAAAATTAAAAATATATCCATTGACTCAGAGAAGATCTAGTTTTGAATTTAGGTCTGATGAGATTTTCTTGAATGTAACCTTTACAGTTATCAGCTGGACTTATTTTTAAATAATATCATAGTATATAGTAAGCAGAGCTATAGAGGAGCAGCCCAAGAATTTATGGCTGTTGTATGTGCCTAGGTTATCAGTAAACTTTTTTGAAATGCAGTGCAAAGAACCTTTTGGCTTGTTCTTAGGTGAAATCCAAGTCTCCAATCACTTGGAATTAAGCCCCAATAAATGCAATGGAACTTACTTTTGAATAAGTCTGATTGCCCTATTAAATATTTTCCAAAATGATTCAAAGGGTGTTACAAAGTGGTTAGTTCACGGATATGTTATTAATGTGATTTTAAAACAGTGGAGATAAATTGAGGAAATTTCTTCTTTCCCCTAATTGTTCTATTAAATTAAATTTTTGTCAAAATATTGACATTTAAAGAATATTATTATAGCTAATTTATCTAGAGGTCCCATACCTGTCTCTTTGCTTTTTTTCGCTGTCTTAAAGCAGCAGTTTCCCACTTTTCTGTTATAAGATCATTGCATTGTGATTGAAAGCTTTAGGGTGCTACTACAGAAGCACCATACTATATATGACCACTGAACCTCAACTAAATTAATTTTTTTTAATACCAAAATTTTTGAGAACACAAAATCTCATAGATTATTTGGTACTTCTGCCTAAAATCTTATGAGTTTTGGGAGGGAAAGCCAGAATTTTAAACAAGAATACTAAAAATCTTGGAGACTTGTATTCTCTTCGAGTTTCGGCCATTTTAAGAAAGATATTTATTTCGGCACCCATGCTAGAGGCCACCCGCAGTACTCTTGCAAACCATTAGTGGCCTCTGAACCACATGTTGAGAATTATTGAACTAGATCCTTTGTGCATTAACTCAGACAATTTCTCCATTACCTTCAATGATTTTTGAAAAATGCCCTCAATCTTGCCTTTTCAAGTACTATTGTTAAGTATGGATCAGCATGACTCTGAGCCGCTCAGTCACCCGTTGGGGGAGATGGGCGGCATACAAATTTAATAATAAACAAAATAAATAAATAAATCAGGCACTACAGCAGGTCCCTTTCCCCACAAAATAGTTTCATGTACTCTTGAATCTGAAAGGATCACTTACGCTGCCTCCTATCTTGGACAGTTACACTTCACTGTGATTCCAAAAATGGAGGAAAAAAAAAGTTATGCATATCTTACCGGCTAGTCTTGGTCCAGAGGCAGGATTCATGAAGGAAGTATGATTGTATCCTGAGACAAAAGGGAGTTTTCAGATCAAAGTTCTGTGCAAAGGTGCAGGGATTTCCTTACACCCAAACAGCATAGGTTTCTATACAGAAAGAAAGTGCCCTAGAACAAGTGAAAAATGGAACTGAAGGTAAAGAATTCCTTTAAAATACTATTAACACTTTTTGGGGGGTTGGTTTGAAAAGGATTTTGATTTTCTTTCCCAACACTAGAGGGCACATGCATTAAATTTCCAAGATCCCTTACACAGTGCCTGAAGAAGTGTGCACCCACTGGCGCCTCCGCCATATTTCCTCTTGTTTAAGTCACGGTATGACTTATGTAACTTCCCCATTTTTGCTTCCTGTCCTAAATATGCTTAGAGTAGGATAATATGAGGAATAGGGATTTAATAGACTTAAGGACAATGACCCCATTCTCTATTCCACCTGTCTCTTGTAAAAATATGGACCTTAAAGCACTCCTCTCTCTATTTTCCCTTTAGACAATTTTTCCCCAGTTCTTGCCCAGAATATTTGACTGACACGCTGGTATGCGAGGCTCTCAAGAAGCCCGTAGATCCACTCTCCTCCATTAGACAAATGTTTCTTCTACGCTCATCGCTGGTGCTAGAAGCTGGAGCAACTAGCCATGTAGCCCCACCCTACCACTTAACAGCCCATAGCAATTGTGTAAAGCTACCTGTTGGTTGTTCGCAATCTTTCCGGACCATGGGGGAGACCAGCTGCCAGATGAAGTAGAGAGATGGAGGCAGTGGTGCTTGGCCCATTTATAGAAGATGCCTCGTCACATCTGCCCGCCTAGTTTCTCCTCCCATTTGAGAAGCTAATCACATGACTCTTGCTATCTCTCCCTTCCCTCCCAGGCCCAAACCACAGGAAATGTCAAGAGGCCTCTCCTCTCTTAAGTAGAGCAGGAAATTATATCTACTCACCCCAATGTCTCAGGGTTTTGCCTACCCTCCCCCCATATATCAAGGAGCTGTGGTTAAATCTATTTGTGGGGTAGCTCTCAGCTATGTTAAGCTGTAGCAAGGAGGACAGGGCAAACGATTCTTGGCAGGGCTTTGCCACCTGCAGCCATTGAACATGATGTGGTCCTGAAGCTACAGCAGCTCTAAGTACAGTTAGACTTAGCAAAGGCTGTTGAAATATGTGGTAGTCAAATAGTCCCACTCAGCCATGTTGTATTCAAATGTAGGATGGTGCAAACATGCTCTTAGGGCACGTGGAATGAAGCCTTTTCTGCAGTGGAAGACATTGTACTAGACTCTTTTTCAAGAGAAGGTTGCGTGGTCCCTTCTGTATTCCAACAATTCGTTCTCTATTCCCACCTTTGATAAATCAGTAGTTCGTGTTTTGGAAAACCTCTGCATGTTAATGATGAAATCTGACCAGCTGTTACTGGCTTTACAAATCTGTTCCTTGTCAGCTTGATTACATATTTTATCTTGTTTGTTTTGCAGTTGGGGCATCTTTTTGGCATTGTGTTTATCCTCATTTAGTAATTTACCTTGCATAGACATATGTCCGTGAGTAAGCATCTGACATATACATCTGAATCTGGGTATGGACAGACTAAATGAGCAAAATCTAGCTCCATATTTCTCTGGAAGCATCTCTCTCAGTGTGTGACCACCACACTGGATGGTCATTCCAAAGCTGGTCCTGAATTAGGACTGGTGATATTTTGATTTTAGTTCCAGGGTATAATGATATACTTAGGCCTTGGCCTTGGATTGAGATAAGAGTACCTTGTGGTATTGCAGATTTTTTGGGGCTACAATTCAATTGATATAGGAAAACTGCCGGATGCTTTTGTAATTGGGCAATCTTATATGCTATTCTCTATCTTCCTATCTTTCCCATTCCACCTGCCTGGAACTAGTGATAACTTTTGGTGGTATTTCTAGGTCCCTTCTTCACAGCTTCTCTTGCAATGTCTATATCATTCCTGATGGATTTTGTGTTCTGCTTTATGTTTTCTCTGAGGACTTTGGGGCATGTTTGAAATTTTGAGGACATGCTACTGGCAGTTTCACAAAATGGCTCCCATGGAGAATGCAGCAAGTCATTAAATCCATATTTACTTGAAGGTAAACTGCCAAGCTTGTTCCCATCAGATCTTCTAGGTCTCTACTGCTTGAGCTTGATTATTTTCTAGGCAACTGGACACACTCCCAAGCAAAGTCTGGCTTTTTATTTTCTAAGAATATCTGTGGGAATCTTGAGGAACCCAGGAGCATTCTTGGAAATAAAGATAATGCCCAAAGCTGGTGCTTTGCTTTACAGCATGCTAGTTTCTAATGCATTTATTTTTAATGAAAATAATAGAAATCAAATAAAATGAAACCTGCTAGACACTGGTGGGCTCCTAGGAATATGTCACTGAGCATGTTGGCACCCCTGGGTGCCATAATGGGGATCCAGGAGTAATCAGTATTGACTAGGCACACCACTAATCCTTGTTAAAGTGTTTTTCTGTATAGACTCTGTTGAATTTAGGCTGCCGTTAACACTATGACAATTTTGAGTATCTTGTTTACCAGTGCTAATTGAAAGAATCTGAAGGTATCTAGGTAGAAAGTGTAGAGAACAAGCTAAGGAATGATTTAACAGGACTTTCATATTTTTAACCTTGAAAATTAAAATGTAAATAGGAGTCAGGAGTTAGATTGCAAAGAATGACATTTCCCAGCTTCTAAGAAAAGCTAGCTGTAATTCATCATGGAGCCATAACATTAATATATACTGTGTGTACAGTTCATGTGTATTACAGGTAGTCCCCGGTATAAGAACACCCAATTTACAGATGACCCATGGTTAAGAACGGAGCCTATTGTAGCAAAATTTGTGTTAAATACACAATGGTTCGAGTTAATTACACAATACTACTTATACAATATTATACAATAATACTGTTCTGGTTTACATACAAATTTGACTTAAGGACAGACCTTGGGAACAGAACTCATTCTTAAACTGGGAACTACCTGTATTTTATTACCCTTTCAACTACCTCTTAAAATAATACTCCAAAGGGTGCAATCCAAGAGCTCTACCCAGCCTGTCATCATCCCTTTTGTGGTCCTCAGACCTCTCTGAGAGGTGGGGATCCTTATTTTTTTTCTTAAGAGTTTCTCAAAGGTTTTAAAGGGCAAAGTGGATGCTGGAGGTCTTGCAGATGCTTAAGACATCTATTTCAGCCTTTAAGATGCCTAAACTGATGCTTAAAGCTTGGTGTGATTCTGAAACTGATAGAAATTGAAGACCTTTGCCATAAAGTAATGGGTGTTATTAGTCTTACCTAGAGGGCTCATGGCAAAAGAGGTGAAATTTGAAGTGGAGACTTCCCTGATAATCTCTTAGGCATTATAATAGCTCAGTTCTTTTTTAAATAAACCACATAGAATTCCTTACATTTTCCACAAAGTATAAAAGATGGTCAGTCTGTAATGTAGCAAGATTTTAGAAAGGTATGTCTGAAAAGACCAGGAGCAAGAAAGCTTCTGGGGTCAATATTTTTTATTAGAATCTTGAGGTCAAGCAATGGCATAAAGATGCAAAATAATAGCTGAGAATAGAGGGAGTAAAACTGATAATCTGCTGCAACCCACAATCTTTATTCTGAGAAAATGTCCACACACACACACACACACACACACACACACGTATACACAAATGGGGACTTTGTGGTTGGTTTTTCCTATTGGCAAGAGTGCTGTTATTTTGTATGATCTTTAGACAGCTATGTTTTCCACCCATATCTGAGGGCTGATTTAGGTGGGATCTGATTTTCTGTGTTTTTGGTCAAAAAGTAAGAACCTCCTGTACACTATGAAAAAGTTTTGAATCTGCCCTCCCAGTAATATCACTGCCTTACCAGCTAAAGTTCCAGCTGCCTTCTCTGTCTCACACTCAAACACACACACGTATCATGATGTTCTTCAGTCAGAAAAGAAAACCATTCAGATTTTTTCCCTCTGCTCCTCTAAGCATCAGTATTCCCAGAGGGACACTCTTGTTCTTTTATTTCTTGGTGGCCTTACTTTGGCCACCAAAATATTAGAACCATTGTCTGGATTTGCCATTAGAAGGAATTTTATCAACACTGGAATCCCTACAGATTAGACTTTTTAACACCTTAATTTGGGAAAGAGGAGAAACTTTTCTACCATTACATAGCAGTCGATATTGTCAAGGAATTGGAAATTGGCTGATCTGCATCTGTCGATCCTTGCGTAAATGAGCCAATTACCCAACATGCCACAAGCCAGCATCTTGATATGCAATGATTCTTCAGATTTCTTTGAAGCTCTTGGATTCCATATTGTACTTCATAATTAATGCCAGTTTCTAGAGATAGTTTCCAGTGGATTCAAAGCACTTATAGACATGATGCAGGACCTCTTTCTAGAATACCAGCATAAAGATTATTTTGGGAGTATTCTTGTTTCTCTGAAAGAAGCAGGAATAGTTGTGGTGTCTCTAGACCTCCTTTGCCGAAACAGTTTGAACCAAACAATGTTTGGAGAAAAGATGCTTATTAAACGACATAAAAACATATTTTGAGATTGTCTATGGATTTTAGGGTAGGCTGGTTTCTATTCTCATGGAGATTGGCACAAGTAATTTCCTTTCTCTGAAAGACACTTTACTATACAGTATTGTACTTAAATACAGTTATTATAAATGCAATTACTATTATGTTGATTTGTTTACAATATTGTATTTTATGTTTACTATGAATACAATGACTGCAAAAATATTATATTTAGTTTTTTATACAAAACCCACACCGACATATAACGTTCTACATTTTTAAAAGTCTTTAAAAAATTGAAAGGTAAAATGGGGCTGAGAACTTACTGGTTACCCTGGCTTTAGATGATCCATCCCTAATACAATTTAACTTCTATTCTCACTCATGAAATAGATTAAAGCATAGTATGCCAGGGACTGACTCCTGAATTGCAGATGTATGTGTATATTATTATGGGGTGTTTCAGGTATTGTATTTATCTGTTGCATTTTTACTCTCATAACAATCCTGTATCTCGAGTCTGTGTATGACTGCTTTGGAGCCCGTGAGTTTCATGGCTGAATAGGGCTCTGAACTCTGATTCTTCCCACTCCTAGTCCAAACAGTTGCCCTCCTCCCACAATCGTGGAGAAAGGGTTAAGCTTCCACGTTCATGAGATCATGTCACACAATTCCAAGTTCTCATTTCTTGTGTGTTTTTAGGAGGAAGTGTTCCCATGTGTTGTAAATGTGGGCAGTAGGGAGGGTTGAAACAGGCCAGACTAATATTCACATAAATCTGCAGTTCAGGAATCAGTCCCTCTCACACTATGCTTTAACTCATTTTATGAGTGTGAACAGAAGTTAAATTGCACAAGGGATGGATCATCTCAAGCCAGGGTACCTAACAGGGCCTCAGGCCCTCTGCCCCATTTTAGTATGTATATATGTGTGTGTACACACACACACACACACACATTTTAGTGTGTGTGTGTGTGTGTACAATTTTAAAATGAAAAGGGAAGCTGGCATGCTGCAGAGGAAAACATGAGCTTGCAGAACCATCTTTATTTCCCAGAATGCTCTTAGATTCCACATAGTCTTTACAGATATTCCTAGGAAATAAAAAATGGCAAAAGGGTGCGGCCTAGTTCTTGCTTTGCAAACATAAGCTTCTGCCTGTGGGGGTGGGGGGTGAGGGGAAGGCAAACTGGGTTGATAGTGAATATCTGGTGAGGCACGGGCAGGAAATGGCATTGTTAGTTTGCCTTCTATTATGTTTTGTTTTGTGACAGACTACACTACTCTAGAAGCCATTTTGTGATTGGCAAGGCTCTTCATGGCAGCCATTTTCTTAGCACCCGTGTTAGGCTGCCAGAATACCCAAGGTGCCCATTGGCCTCCCCAAGTTAGAGACTCTGATTTAAGAAAACTGTAGTCTGTACTTGTCTCATTTCATTCTCTGGGATTCTTGTTATGAATATGTTAAGATTGAAGCAAGAAGGTGGCTTAGGGAAAGGATGGATGATATCAGATGGTGCACGCTAGAACCTTTTCTAGGCCCTTATTTTGCTGCTTTGGTGAAACCAGCATATTGCTCAGCCTTCTCCCAACTGACTAAATTAGGATACAACTCATCCTATCCCAGGCCAGTGTGGATGGCCATAAGGGCTGGAGGGCATGATGGAACCAGTCTGGAGAACACTGAGCTAGACTTCTTTGTTTTCTTTTTCCTCTCTCCTTCTCTCATCCCCAAGCAACATAACATTATTCAGTTTTCCCTTGTGGTTTCCTGAACGTACAAGAACATCTTATCTGATGAGGCAAGAGTGCTTTTTATCTTTTAAGGAAAGCAGGCAATGGTGTTTACAGCTAAGATACTAGCGTCTCAGCTAATGCTCTGTTACGGCTTTTTGATGATGGGGCAGTTGTATGACCGTTGCCTTGGGGCACCTGCTTGTGCATTTCCCAAAGGCGTCCAGATGGCCAATATGGGAAGCTGAACGCTGGACAAGATGGGCCTTTGGTCTGATCTATCAGGACTCTCCTTTCATTCTTAGGAGAGGCAGTTTGGGAGCTACAGGCAGAATTCCTCTCTTGTGACTTACTTTTATTTTTTGGTAATCTGTTTTTTTTTTCCTCTTTGCAGAAGTAAGGTTCGGTCTAAGGGAAAAGGAAGTTAATAGTATGCGGGCAGTCTGATAGATAGATTCTTTAGCACTAGAACGTAGGAAATTACTTTCTGGTATGTCAGACTATTCGTCTAGATTGGGAGAAATTCTTCAGTGTTACAGACACAGAAAAGCTCTTCCTGTCATCTGGACTTGTCATTTTTAAACCAAGGAGGCAATGGGTCGAATCGAGGACTACTTCTGAACACAAAATACGTATTCTGAATATGTTATGGTTTCTTTCCTTTTAATTCAGAGGCATGAATTGTAACCAAGTTTAGTGTCACCTGCTTTAGAGGAGCTAACTGGAAGTTCTTCAGTACCTATGTATCTTCTGGTTGATTTAATGAATTTGGCAGTTCCCTAAGCAGAAGAGAAGCTCTATTTAACATCTTGATTAATTGATAACCCAACCATAGAGATCCCACCTCCGTCGGTAATGGGTTACACTGTTCTAATATTCAACTGAATTCTGCCTTCCTTGAGACTATTGTTCTGTGTCCCACAATGTATAAAAACACTGCAGAAAAAACAGGTCTTCTACGTGATACCTTTTCAGATATTTAAAATATATTGTCATATTCTTCTCAGTCATCATTTCTCAGCACTTAAACATACACAATTCCATCAATATCTCCTCATAAGACTTAGTTTTCAATTCTCTGATCATCCTTATTGACCTTCCTTTTGCCTGTTTCAGTTCCTCTGAATCTTTCCTAAAGTATGCTGCCCAGAACTGGAGATAGTAGGTCAGATAGGTCTCACCAACTGAGAATATAGTGGAACGGCTACATTCTGATTTGAAATTCTGTATTTCTGTAGTCTAAAATTTTGTTTGCCTTTTTAATAGCTATGTCATACCGCTGCTTCATATTTCACTTGTGATCAACTTCAGAATCCTTTTCATACATATTATTGCAGTGTGATATGCATTTGATTTCTTTTTCCCAACTAAATCTGCATTTATCTCTGTTAAGTTACATTTTTTAAAACTGTTCCCTACTCTATCAGGATCATTTGAATTTTGTTTGTATCTTCTAGAGTAGTAGCTATCCTACCTACATTTGTATCATCGGCAAATTTGATAAGTGTTCCTGCCACCATCCAAGTCATTAGTGAAAAAGTTGAAAAGAACTGGGCCCTTGATACATTGCTCTAGTTTGATGAAGAACTATTAATGAGAACTCTTTGAGTACAATTTTCAAGCCAAATTTTGATTGTATAGGTTCAGCCTCTACATAACTGAATTGGTAATCAGAATGTCATGAGAGACTTTGTCAAATACTTTTCTGAAGTGAAGAAATCTACAGCATTTCCTTAATCTATTAAGGAGGTTAATAAAAAAATGAAACAAGATTAGTCTGCTAAGACTTGTTCTTAACAACTCCATACTGACTTCTGATAATTACTTCATTGTTTTCAAGGTTCTTATATGATGAATTTTCACAGATGTCAACGTCACAATGACTTCTTGTAGTTCCCTGGGCCTTCCTTTCCCCCTTTTTGAAAACAGGAATAACAATTTCCCTCGTTCAGTCATCTGTTAATTTAAATTTATTTATTTATGCATGCCTTTGAGTCAGACTTGACTCCTGGTCACTGGACAAGTCCATGCAATTTTCTAGGCAATATTTTCAGAAGTAGTTTGTCACTGTCTTCTTCCTAGGGCTGAGAGAATGACAGGCCCCAAGTTACCCAGTAGACTTCTGTACTTAAAACAGGACTAGAATTCAGGTTACCCTGTTCCTAGTCCAGCACCTTAACCACTAGACCAAACTGGCTCTCCATCTGGTAATTTAGGATTTCTCAAAAGATTTCTCTAGGATTTCTAAATTAGAAATAGAAATAGAGAGCCAATTTGGTGTAGTGGTTAAGGCATTAGGCTAGAAACTGGGAGACTGAGTTCTAATCCCACTTTAGGCACAAAGCCAGCTGGGTCTTTCTCAGCTCTAGGAAGCAGGCAATGCCAAACCACTTCTAAAACCTTACCAAGAAAACTGCAGGTACTTGTCAGCCAGGCAGCAAAAAAAGAAAAAAAGAAAAAAGAAAAAGAAAAAAATGGATACAGGTTTGGTCAGACAATCAACAAGTTGCCTTAATAATAATAAGAATTAAATGTAGAAGAATGCAGTCCATCTGGCCTTGGAGATTTGAACTCAATAACAGTGGGTATTCCAAATCACGTTTCTTTTAAGCTCAGGCTGAAGTTCTCAGGTTTCAGCCTGGTCCTCAGTTAATTGATGGAATGAATATTTACTTTCTTAGAAGACTACACTAGAAGAGGATGCCAGTAATTCTACTTTTTTATTTTGTTATTTGTTATATCTAGTTATTTGCTAGATTTATACCTTGTCTTTCCTCCAGGAGCTCAAGGCAGCATATATGGCTTTTTTCCTCCCAACGATAACCCTGTGAGAGAGGTTAAACTGAGAAAGTGTGACTTACCCAAAGTCACTCAGTGAACATCCATTGCTGAAAATGGACTTGAACCCAGGTGTTCCTAGGTTATTTGTCATCTTTGCTGAACACCTGTTTATTTTCTTTTCCTTCATTTTGAACATTTCTGATGCAGCTTTTTATTCTTCACGTTTTGCCTTTGTTCATTATGACCTTTAATGTGCCTGAGGACATTGCTACAATATTGAACTTCTTGTCAGTATTCTTCCTTGGTGACCTGTCCCTCTTTCCATCCCCTGCTTATTAAAATATGCCTTTTTGAACTCCAGGATATGCACAGTTAACTCAGCAGCTGCCATTGAATATCAGGTAATTTGGAACCCCAGTGGCCAAAGGCTGGTCCCTTCTGTCTCCTTCACAAATGCTCCACTGGAGAGGCCTATAGTCTGTCGTTCATATGGCATTACTGAATCACCTTGTTCTGCTCTTATTTTTTTTTCTCATTTCCTGGGCTAGGACTACTTAATTCAGTATTTGCAGCCAAGAGAGGTGGGAACTGCTGAGACTCGGCAAAGAAGATGAGGCAACCACATCCTGCCCAGAGCCTGAGAGCAAACCTGAAAGCACTCATGTGCTGGTCTGCGCTTTGTTTATTGCTCCCTCCCTCCAGTTCGCAGCCTCCCTTGCTCAATTGGCCTCCTGTGCCCTTACTGCAAGAGCCGAGGATGGAGGTGGAGGGAGGGGGAATAGAAACAAAAAAGACATTGCTGGGAAGTTGGGAGCCAAAACAAGAAAAATGTTCTAGAGAAGGCATTGTACTTTTTGATTATGTGCCATCAAGTCAGTGTTGACTCTTAGTGACCACATAGATACAGAGGTGCTTAAAAGCTTGTGAGCCCTTTTGAATTTTCAATATTTCTGCTGATCTGTTCTCCACAGAAGTCCTAAAAGTAAATAAAGAGAACCCAATTAAACAAATGTGTCAAAAACACTAAACTTGTTCATTTATTTATTGAGAAAAGGATCCAAAGCTACATATTTGTGTGTGGTAAAAGTATGTAAACCTCTAGGATTATCAGTTCATTTGAAGGGGAAATTAGAGTCAGGTGTTTTAATCAATGGGATAATTAGGTGTAAATGTGGGAGGTCCTTATTTAAAGAATAGAATTCTGGGTTTTAACTATCAAAGTCTGATCTTTGCAACACAGGGATGTGGAAGTGTGTCATGGCTTTAACAAAGGAGATTTCTAGAACCTCTGAAAAACAGTTGTTGATGTTCACCAGGCTGGAAAGGGTTACAAAACTATTTCCAAAGAGTTTTGACTCCAGTAGTCCACTGTCAGGCAGATGGTGTACAAATGGAGGCAATTCAATATCATTGTTACCCTCCCCAGGAGGGTCGACCAATCAAGACCACACTAAGAGCAAGGCATTTAATACTTCAGGAGATCTTGAAGAAACCCAGGGTAATGTCTAAGGAACTAAAGGCCTCTCTTGCAATGTCAGTGTTCATGAGACCACCATCAGAAGAACTCTGAACAACAATGGTATGCATGGCAGGGTTGCAAAGAGAAAGCCACTACTCTCCGAACAGAACATTGCTGCCTGTATGCAGTTTGCAAAAGACCATGCGGATAAGGCAGAAGGCTATTGGAAGAATATTCTGTAGACAGATGACACCAAAATAGAACTTTTTGGCTTGAATGAAAATCATTGTTTGGCAAAAGCCAAACACTGCATTCCAGCATAAGAACCTTATCCCATCTGTGAAACATGGTATCATGGTTTGGGCCAGCTTTGCTGCCTCTGGACCAGGACGACTTGCCATCACTGATGGAACTATGAACTCTGAATTGTACCAAATTCTACAGGAAAAGGTCAGGGTATCTGTCCATGAACTGAAGCTCAAGAGAAAGTGGGTCATGCAGCAAGATAATGACCCAAAGCGTGCAAGTTGTACAACCAAAGAATGGTTAAAGCAGAAGAAAGTTAATGTTCTGGAATGGCCGAGTCAAAGTCCTTATGTTAATCCTATAGAAATGTTGTGGAAGGACCTGAAGCGGGCAGTTCATGCAAGGAATCCCACCAACATTCCTGAGTTGAAGCTGTTCTGCAAGGAGGGATGGGCTAAAATTCCTCCAAGCTGATCAACAGTTATTGGAAATGTATAATTGCAGTTATTGCTGCCCAAGAGGGGCATACCAGTTACTGAAAGCAAAGGTCCACATACTTTTGCCACACACAAATATGTAGCTTTGGATAATTTTCCTCAATAAATAAATGAACAAGTATAATGTTTGAGACTCATTTGTTGAACTGGATTCTCTTTATCTAGTTTTAGGGCTTGTGCAAAAACCAATCACATTTTGGGTTGTATTTATGTAGAAATACTGAAAATTCAAGAGAGTTCACAAACTTTTAAGTGCCACTGTAGATTTCCTCCATGACGATCTATCCCTAACTTGGCCTTTCAGGTCTTCTGTTGGTGCACCCATTGCCACTGTAACTGAGTCCATCCATCTTGCTGCTAGTCATCCTCTTCTCTTTCCTTCCACCTTTCCCATCATTACAGCATTTTCCAGAGAGCTACTGTAGGTCTTTGCATAATGTATCCAAAGTACTGTAGGATAATTTGAGCCTGGTGTGCCTCTAGTGAGAATTTTGAGTTGATTTGTTCGATGATCCATTTGTTGGTTTTCTTGGCTCTCCACAGTATTCTCAGGAGTCTTCTCCAACACCAACGTTCAAAAGTGTCCATACTCTTCTTATCCTGCTTCTTCAGAGCCCAACTTTTGCTTGTGTAGTGTCACAGGTTTGCATGATTCTGATCTTTAGGTATAGACACGTTACAGCATCTGAATATCTTTTCCAGCCCTTCCTCTCTAGCTCATAGTATTTTAGCAGGAGGGGACCTAAATCCTTGAGTGCAAACGAATGTAGCCTGGAGTGCTTGCTAATATTTCTGTGGAATTTTTTTGTGGAGATTAACTCTACTTCTTTGGATTAAAGTACAGATGATTTAATATTTAGTATTGCAGGTGAAGGCTAGGTGGATGTACAGTTGAGAAATACTTTACTTCCCTTGGAAAACTGTTGCATGGTGCTACCACTAATAAGGCCCTGCTACTAGTCACTCCACTGCACTGTACCACAATGGAGGGGTTATTCTGAGCCAAATTAAAGCTAATAACTCATTTGTCCTGCTGGGCTCTTAATGCTGTTGCTCTTGCCATCACCAAATCAGTCCACCAGAATCCACTAATGCATAGGTAGGCAACCTGTGGCCCCAGAACCCATTTTTGCTTAAGACTCATTAATATGCTGTAATCCAAAGGTGCAACTGCCAACATAGCAGTTTCCTTCTAATTTGAGAAAGCATGAAAGCAGTAATGTATATCCTAAAGCAGGCTTAACATAGTTGTTTGTTTAAATTCCCCAAACAGCAAAATAAATAAATAAAATCCAACCTCACCTATGTATTTAAGAACTCACGGTTCACCTATTGCAGCCCCCATGCCTCTCTAAAAGTTCAGTCTCCTGCCAAAAGGTTTGCCATTCTATTCAGGGAGGCCATCAGAGACCCCTTTGCTCAGAAATCCCTCAGCCTGGGGACCAGTCTGCTATTTATTATATGTCTGATCTGCTCACTAACTGAGTACACCTAATGAAAACAATAAACATGCAAATAAAGTATATCAGTCATGATTCCAGAAATGCAGGCACTTAACATTCAGTTCTCAAGAACCAAAGTCTAAAATGCCTGAGAGAATAAAAGTGCTTTACCCTGGAACTGGAAAAATAGCATGTAGGTGCAAGGCCCTGCAACTATGAACACATTTTCTTTTACAGCTATCCTAATTTACTTAGCAATGGCATTTAAAGGTAGCCTCTTCAGAGGGCTGAAATTTTCAGAGGCTTCTTGCATGAAAGTAAAATTTGTCTAATGATCCTTCACAGCGAGCTATGATGGGTCTGTCACGGCTTAAGGTAGGGTAACTTCCCTTGTTTGAAGAGGCTTAGACATATCCCTCTAGATGGACAAACAGCTGGTTGCCATGATCACTTCTTCCTCTATCCAGTTCTTGGTTGACAATTTATATTTCTCAAAGGACTGGATTTACTCTGGAGTGGGGACAGGCTTCTAGTTTCTCATCTCTGCTCTTGTTCTAAGGTGGGGTTGTGTAGGACTCCATTACTCCCATTATTCTTCTGCAATGGGCCCCGGCATTACTCTCTTCCTCTGTGGCTTCCTTAGCATCTTAGCAACCTTCTTTCCTTAAAATAATGCTAATTTTTGTAGCACCGGCCCACCACAAAAGCTCACAGAAATGACATGCCCCTTGTTACTCCCCCTCTGCCATAGTACGAACCTCCCATATGATTTGTTTCATTCCTTTTGTGGCTTACTGATTCTCGGAACGTGATTGGGAGATGGCCTTTCAGTTGGACAGATCTGTCCATCTTCTTTATGACTTGTGCTTCAAGCAAGAACCTGCCTATAGCTCAAGGAAGCACTAATGTCAGGTTTGGCACTGTTGAATACAGTGGAATTACAAGCGAAGAGGTTGTACAGAGTGTTAGTGCTTTGCTTGTGGTCAGTGTCATGAATTTGTATTTCTTCCCTGTGGACTTAGACCTGTTCACGTATCATTAAAGCGTAGCATGAAATGTTACAAGTGTAAATTTTCTTTATCTATGCACGAGGTGGTAGAAAAAGTACACTTTTGCTAACATTTAAGTTTTGGGAAAGAAAAACTTTGACATTACCACCATGACTTTCAATCAGCTGTGGTAAAGCTATTTGAAACCTGCAATACTGGCTAAGAATTGTGAGTTTGTGATTCCCGGACATCTGGAGGACTCCAGATTGGGGGCATCTGGTTTAAAAAGTTGGGCTGACATAGGAATTCCACACAGCCTTTTTCCTAAACAAATTGAAGTGGCCATGTGAGTCAACGATCTGACAAAACTCACATTGATTTAATAGATTGAATCTGAGTAAACTAGCATATGAACTAAACCCCTTTCCCCCTTGAACATAGTGTACTTTGTATGTGTGAACACAGAGGAAGCTATGTAGCTTATTTATTACAAACATTTCCTGTGGTGGTGAAGAGGAGGAAGTTGTCTGATAGGGATTTTATACACATAGTTAACACTGAAACCAAACCTGTTACCTAATTAATCAGGACATTAAAAAAAATTGTTAAAATGCTGCATTGAATTGTACTAACTGGTTCATTTAGAGGCTACTACATAGTTATGGGTTCAGCCCCCTCCCCCCACCCCAGGTGGAAGATATCATGTGTACCTAAACCTCATACTTTTAATTTCTACTTTTACTGACTGGGCTAAAAAAAGACCTAGTTAGCAGCTTCCCTTTCCCTCACCGAACAGCCCACCTGCTTCCTCTCCAATTATACTGTTCTCCTCACTTCCCCATTCTGGGGGCATGTGTGACTGTGGGGGAAGAGCAGAAGTGGGTTTAAAACTTGTAAAAGTAAGTCAACATTGTTGGAAGGATCCTTGTTCATTGTCCCCTCTACAATTATTCCTTGGATCCTCACCAAGGACTCATCTGCATTTCATGGTTTTTCAGCAGTATAGGGTTTGGAAAAAGGGAGAAAAGGAAAAATATTAAGGCAATTTTATCTAGGTTATTTCTGAGAAAGGAATGATGGAGAAGGTCATATGTACGATGCCAAAGAATACCAGTCAATAGAGAATTGGGTCTAGATTTAATTATCCTTAGTGTAGATTGTTTGAAATCATTAGTATTTAAGTAAGTCATGATTAATTTGATTTCAGCCAATTACTCTTAAGGATGAGTAAATTATATTAATTTGGACAATTGAGCTTAGCTCTGAGGTAAAGCTTACTAAAGTTTCCTCTCTGCCATGGATGCATACTGTAGTATTGGGCCAGTTGCTTTCAGGGTTCACACATTGCACTAAACCATGATGTGTTGAATTAACCTGGTGGACTAGTTCATGCTTATTCCCAAGCCATGAACTATGTTTTCTGTACCACAGTGCTTGGATTTACACATTACAGTTAGATGAAACCAAACAGAACACATTATAACAGTGCAGAGGTGAGTATCTAGTGGGTTCAATATAGCCTCTAAAGCAGCCTTCGGTAGCACAGTTAAAAAAAACAACCCCTACCTGTTTAATTTAAAACAAGTAGACTTTATAAATGTCTGCTAGACTTAATTCACTTAAAAAAAAAACAGTCCCCCAAAAATATGCATGTCGGGGAAATTGAGTTGAAGCGTTAAGCTCTTTTGATGATGCCACTGTCATTTATTTAAATGTATTTATATAAAGCTTTTGCCCCACCCTTCAAATGCATATATATTATATGGGTTATAGCATTTAAAATCAATACTTGTTAAATTCTAAAAGACCTGTCCCCCACTAAGCCAAACAAAATTTTAAAAGCGAATAAAATACAAAGCTTGTATTTCTTGTCTTTTAAATGCCTTTTTAAAAAGGAAGGTCTTTGGTGAAATATCAGCCCAGAGGGTACCTATTTGGCAAGAAAGGGAATTTCAGAAAGCCAGATACAGTGAGTGAGGAAGGCCTTTCTCTCCCAGTGAAACATACCTCTGCCACAATTGGGATCTAGAGAAAGTTCTCCTTCAGAACTTAGGAAATAGACATGCTCGTACAGGAAGAGATGGTCCTTAAGGTATATTGGATCTAATGCATTTAGAGCTTAAAATATCACCTGTGCTCTAAATGGTCTAAGAGCAAAATGGTCACCAGTGTGGTCCTTGTAGATCTTGCCTGCAAACACCAATCCACACTGTCACTGCTGCATTCTGGACCAGTTGTAGTTTGTGAAGACTCTTCAAAAGTAACCCCATCAGATATGGTTCAGTAATCTAATCTACATGTCACTGAGGCATGTGTTACTGTAGTCTGGTCTGATCTCATCAGGAGTGAATGTTGTTGGCATGCTTGCTTAAGCTGGCAAAAAGTACTCTTAATTGTAGTCACCACCTGAGCCACCCAGACATAAAGCTGAAATCCAAGACACCAATAGATTGTAAACTTGATTCTTCAGTGAGGGCATCATGCTTCTCAAAACAAGTTTAATTCCTATTCCTGAGTCTGTCTGCTTTCTAACCATGGGCTCCTCTGTCTTGGTCAGGATTGTCTTTCAATTCATTAACCCTACCCAGCCTATTGTCGCCATCAGACACCGATTCTGAGCATCAACAATTACCCTGGTACTAAATGAAAATGAGAAATAGAGCTGCATATCTCATGCATGTTGATGATAAGGCACTGCAAATTTGATAATATCTTTCAGTGGTTTCATATAAGCATACAATAATACAGGGGACAAAATAAAACTCTGAGAACATGGTGCATTTGTGTCCAAAAGGCTGCCCATGAGTCCTCCAACAGTAATGTATAATGGTACCTCCTAAGCCCACTTTGGGGGGTCAGCAGAGTCATACCCCCCTCTGGCTCCTGGTGTGGATAATCTACAAGGATAACCAATGTGGTCTCACTGTTCAATCCAGGCCTTCATTCAGATTAAAATAGAGCTAGGTGATGTTTCTCATCTAAGAACGACTGGAGCTGAGATGCTATAAGGCCTTCGAGCACCTTATACAGGAATGTTACATTGGAGTTTGGTTGCAAATTATTCAACAAGGTGTATTCCAGAGTGGACTTCTTCATCAGAGGTTTCCCAAAAGCCACATTAAATCTGGATAGTACAGTTTCTTCTCCCAGTGAAGCATTGACCAGTCTGGGTATTTGATCAACCAACCTTCCCTTGGTTATCTTAATCAGCCAGGAAGGGTCAAAGATTAAACATGCATGTAGCTGGTTGTGTACTGTAGAATTTTATCTACCTCCTCTGCAGGTCTTGCTGTCTGGGGGGGAAAAAAGGGCAAAAAATTTCCCATCTCTAGCTTAGTGCAGGGTGTGACTTTTTAAGCTTTCAGCTTCAGTTTCTATCTCATCTGTAAAATGGACTTAGTAATGAAGCTGGTGAGGCTATTAAAAAAGAGCTGCGCTGAAAAGGCCTGAAGGTTATTCACAAAAAATCAGTTATGACCAGGATATTAAATGCCACATTTGTGGACTTTATGTTTTTGATTATCAAATTCAAGAGAGAAGCACAGTGGAGAGCTGTTGCTTTTTTGATAGTCTGACTTTTTAGACAATGTTTTCTCTTCTTGTACTAAATACTAACTGGGCTGAAAGAAAAAGTTGGAGAAAAAAATCTCCAGCTGTCGGTACAGAATTCTCATACAACACTCTTAGCTATGGTTAATTGAACCATGGCTACTCACCCTGCTTTTGGGAATTTGCACAACATTCTTAATCTTAAATTAATTATGTAGGCTTGGTTTACATAACACACTAGGCTAAAATGTGATTGTCTGATTTATGGTTCAGCATCACACAAACCTACACAGAATGTTCAAATGCAGAGGGGTGAAAAATTCTTTTCTTCTTCTTTTTGTCCCCAGTTTTTATTTGGATAATAGTTCACTGAGTATGTGAAAGCATATTTACTGCCACTGCGGTAGTTGAGTGCGTCCACTGAGGGGTTTGGAGTTTTCTTTTGTAACCTCATGATTGATATGAAACAGGAAGGACCCCTGCTTTGTGTGATGGAACCAGTGTTTCTAATGTGATAATGGGCAGAAGGAAAGCAGGAGAGCCAGGTTTTGATAAGAACATGGGTATGGGGGCAAAGGAAACCGGCATCTTGTGTCATTCACTGTTGTCATTTGTGTCATTGTGTCATTCATCCAGTCCTTCTCTAACATTTAGAGCTGTTCCTCCTTTTCACCCTTGTATGTAAGCTCCAACATCTGGTTCCTTCTTTCCTTCTTATTCTGCAACCTCTTCCCCCCCTCGTCTTTCTTGCTCCATTTCTCTGCCCAGAGGACCTTGCTTCTCAAGTCCTCCTGACTATTTATCCCTCCCCAAACCCATGTATTTTTTTAGTGGTGAACCTGTAAGTCCTGGTTTTCAGATCCCCTTCCTGTTCCTCATTGCAACCTGCTAGATGCTTCCTCCCCTCCCTTTGCTTGCCCACTCAGATTGGAGTATGTGTGTGTCTGAGACTTCTTGCTTGGGTGCTGCACTTAGACTTCCGATGATTGGATGAGGGATGAGCTTAGCGCTAAGTGCTGATTGCCTTATATGGGCAGAAACTGCAGAGAAGAACCAGGCAAGGCTTTTGCCGCCATTTTATGAGACAGGATGTGGTTGGCTTGCGGTCTCTACTAGCAGAAAGACGTTTACTTGTGTGTTCGGTGAGGGGGAAGGGGAATTGTCACCTGCAAGGGCTGTAGGCTCAGTGACCTGTTCCGAAACCTTCCTAGCATGTTTCCCGCTGTACATTTCCATTGCCCTCCTCCCTCCTTCTATGCCCGTAGCCTGCACAAAATTACTCACAAGAAAATTGCAGCTTGAGCTACCCTAGTAATTTGTTAATCAACAGAAAGTGATGGTCTATCATTTGCCGAAAAAGACATGTGTGGTCATGAGTCCTGATCATATTGAGAAATCGGCCCCATGAAAACAGATGGCAGCCAGACTTGCTGTTGGAGGCAATCTTACCCAGAATTATAACTGAAGAGCTATGAATTCATAAAACTACAACCTGGAAGAACACCCTGACTTTGCACTGATTTTCATAGAAGTGTAATCATCTGCAACTAATGCAGCATGCCTTGTCATGGGTGACTACTACATCCAGAAGTTTGGTTTAGAACAATAATTTTTCATAGCATGATTTGGCACTAAAATGGCTTTGGTTTTCCTGATCAGTGATCTCTTGTCAAGAGAGAGAAAGGGGGAAGATGACCTTGTGGATTCTTCTTGATCAGTTAAGAACCTTCAATACTGCTGACCGTGATATCTTAATAGACTGGCTCTGTGGGTAAAAGGCACAATGGTACACTGGTACTGTTTCTATCTGTGCAAAGCTTTGGATGATTTCTACTCACCCCTTGGCACTTGTGGCCCATCTTATCTCCTAAGCTTTTTATATATCTATGAAGCTGCTGGGTGGAAGTCAATGGGAAATGTAAAGTGTTACTGATGACCCCTTGCTGTGCTTCTCCACATTATTTGAATTGAGTGAGACTGTACAGATGCTGAATTTGTATCTGGATTTAGTGACGGCTGTGATGAATTCCAGTGAATTGAGTTTGAATGTGAGAGAGATGGAAGTGTTGTAGATATGGTTCCTGCATCAAGTCATTGAGTCGGGTCTTCTAAAACAGCTGAGGAAATAACATCTTAATCTGTATTTTTTCTGATATCAAAAAGCTAAGCAGGGATCAGTCTGATTAGTACTTGGATGGGAGATGACCAGAAAATAACAGGACTGTAGATGAGGCTGAGGAGTTAGAAAAACATCCTCAAAGAAGGCAGTGGCAAACCACTTCTGCTAAGAAAACCACATAGAGGTATCTGTGAAATCATCAGGAATTGAGTGTTACCTTACTCCAATCTCCCTAATAGATTACTCTTGACACACTGGAAGTGGGGCTGACTTAGAAGCTTCCATTGTGGAATGTATTAGCCAGAACTGTTATCTGTACCTAGAGGCGGAATCGTATGAATACTGATTCTAAAAGGTTTGTGCTATGTCTGCTTACTTCTGAGGTTACTTCAAGGTGCTGGTGCTTATATTTAAAAGTAAATGACTAGAAACCCAGATAGCTTCAGGGATGAAGTTCTGAAGTTCTAGTCCAGGGATGATCTTCTCTAGCTGTTGCTGGTAGACTATGGGACAAGGAGAAAAAGCCTTCTGCTGTAGCACTGATTGTGGAGTGGTGTCATTCTAGGAATGTAGCTGACAGCTTCCATCAGAGTGAGAATGACAGTTTACACTGAAGGATTCCCAGCCAGGTGCACCTGGAGACACTAAAAAAACCCTGAGTTTGGGGCAGGAAGGCACAGCATTGTGTGATCTTGTTCTTAACGAAGTTATAAAAAGATCACATTCTCCTTTATAACACATAAGCATGCCATCATCTTCAGTTATCATTTTGCCCCATTGTCAGGTGAGACCTTGTCCTTATTAAAATATATAGAACGGCTGTCAAGACAAAGGACAACCCGAGTGAATGCTTGTGTCCTAAAAGATGAGGCTGTATCTGTTTGCTTCTCACCTCCCTTTGTTAGACCTATGAGTACATGAACATTTGCTATAGGATACATTGAACAAACACCCCACAGCCTGTCTGGATAACACAAATGTACACTTATGGATAAATGAAAAGGCATAGTATCTTTTCAAAATCTTGTTGGTACAGCAATCAGCACTTTCTAAACTTGAACAGGTAAATAAATGGGTAACTTCTGCTGAAATACAAAAATGCTTTTCTGTAGTTATGGGGTTCAGTTTCCATATTTGCTTGTCTTCATTGTGCTTCCTCCCTGTCTCACTTCAGTGGTAAGTGGAATTATACTATGCCAAACAAATACAACTTTAGCTGTTTACAAAGGTTCTCTCTGTTTTTTTTTAACCACATAATACTTACCTGGACAAGCCCCTGTATGCAATGCAGTGTTAGATGTTTTGAGAGCTTGCTTGTTGGTTGGCAAAATATGTCAGTTTTTCCAAGCTCGTATACTATGTGGTAGTTTGCACAAAAATACCAGAAATAGACAATGCTAGACAAGGTTGTGGGGGAAAGGCAGATGCTAGTAGAGGATGTAACCTCATTATTTTATAACTAGTGGAAATCCTTATGGCTCGGACTTCAGATAATATCATAACCTTCAAAATGGATCTTCACAGTTTAATAAATACGATGCTCTCTTAAAAATTAGTTGCAGTCTGAACTGAGAACAAAATCATGTTTTCAGAATACAATTCTGGAGTCAGAGGATGATCTACATAAAGAAGCTGCTTGACTCAATCCTACACGCGCTAAACGTGACAAAATAAAGTTTACTGCTAAGGAAGTAGGCATAGGCTGAGTTCATACAACATGCTTAAGCCACTGGTTTGTTGGCTTTGAGTTAATATGTGGGAACCCAGGGTTTTATACTAAGCAAGTTGTGGTGTATTTAGTAAACCATGGCTTAATGCAATGTGTGAACCAAGTCATAAGTCTTAAGAAATCATTATACAACAATTTCAATTACTGTTTGGAGAAAAGGTTGCACAAATTATGGCCACGTAGCTGAGATTCTTAAGCACAAATCTCATTATACAGACATAGCTCATCATAATAAATTGTAGCCATCCAATCAGACTATGGCTCCAAATGACTTAGGGAATGTCATTTGAAAACAAACTGTTTTCTACCAACGTGGACTGTCACTGAAGCCAACCACATGGTCTCCCATTGGACAATAGGCTGTGAGAGACTGTCAGCTCCAGTACATAAAATGTTGGAGATACCAGCAGTGAACATTATAAAAACAATTTTGCGGTGCAATTAACTATAATATGAAAAAATTGCCTTTGTGGGCACACACAGAATCAATCTCTAGATGAGAAATAGAAGCTAAAACATATTTAAGGAAGAAATTCTCAGTCCTCTTTCACTATAAAGATGTATACATGTAAAGAGAGAGAGGTCTAGTAAGCAATCCAAGGGCAAAAATGTAGCCCCATTATGATTCTCACAAGCTATCAGATTGTCCTTGGGTTTCAATAGGCTGATGCCTGTTGACAGCAGTAGAGTTTACTGCAACGTTCACCTGGCTGGTTCCTACACTGATGCTGGACTACATTTCAGATAGGTCAAGGGATTCAGGAATTGTAGTCCAACACACTGGATGAATATCAGCTTGTGGAAAATCGGTTCATTGTTTATACTGAGTTCAGACACTCCGGCCTGGAGGTCATAGAGATGATGCAAATAGCTCTGAGTGTAGTTTTAACTAAAATGGCCACTGCAAAGATTTTAAGGAGGGAGAAGCAGTATATGTGCTGCCTGATTTCTTTGTAAAAATGGTAGTGGGTTAAAAAACAAAAAACAAAACACTCCCAGCTCATATGGTGTCCGAAAGATGGGAGATTTAATAAGCATGACTTTTTCTGAGCTACGTTTTTAGTACTCCCCAATGCAAGTAAAATTTTGAAAGGGGCATTCCCCTTTCCTCTCCCCACCTCATGAAAAGGAAGCCTATGAGACCTTGACCACAGAGTTAGGTAGCATGAAGGGAAAAAAAAGGTAAGTTTCATTCTCTGTATTCCAGATTACATTTGGTCTTTCCCATCGGTCCTTGGTCCTTAATTTTAATGTGATAAACAACATACCTGGGGTTATCCTGTTTAATCTTTAACAAAGCTGTGGAATGAGCTAAATTAGTTGCTTGCTTGATCAGAGAGCTAGCATAGGATCACAGAGTAAGTGAGCGGAGAACTTGAAGGGTACCTCCGTCGTTCCACACTGTTAGCTCTTCCAACTACCTTGTTTGTAAAAACATTTAGTGCCCCCTGGTGGCCGGCTTCTTGCATTTATGAATTCTGCCCCCCCTCTGCTTACGTAGTTAAAGTGAAGAGAGGGTGGATAAAACTAGGAGAGCATAAACCATCCCATTGTCTCTTCACCCTCCCTTTTCATTTTTGGCACTGCCTTTTTCAGTGACACAGGACTGTTGGTGGCACACAGGAGATGGTTATTTTAAACTACACAGCTTCTCTCCCGGGTCAAATCTGAAGCCTATTTATTTTGCATTGTCTCATGGATACGGGTACTCTTATTCAAGCAAAACATAACCAGTTTTTAAAATTATTTCTCACAGGCCTTGGCTATCTTTTTGAGAACCTAGATATCATAGCCCAAGGAAACTTGGATTTCTCCAAGCAACTTTAGGCAACAGTTTCTAAGTTTCTTTAAGAATGACAGAGACATGGCCATAAAAATGGTTAATGCTTTCACTTCAGATCATCATCTACTTCTTACTTCGCATCTAGACAGTGACACCACAGGAAACTGCTGCTGCCTTTTGGTAGAGTCATCAGCTTTGGTGTCACAGACTAAGGGCTCAACTTGCGATCTAGATTCAGCGGTTAACAAAAAAGTCAGGAGAGCGAGTGAGCAATAATACAGCAATAAAGTAGGACAGGGTAGGCAACTGGGTGCCCTCTAAGTGTTTTAATGTCAATCCCATCAGCTTCAGCCAGCACATCTAATGCGAAGGGATTGTGGAAATTACAACTGAAGACATTTGGAGGGCACCAGGTTGCCTATCGTGAAGTAGAGTATTAATTGCATAGCTGTTGCGATGGCAAGTGATTACACATAGCATTTCAAGTGGGCTAATGTTACGTAAGATATGAGCGCGTCATCTCCAGCATTGACAAGCAGTAGAAAATTTGCATGTCCTCTTCTAGAACAGCCTTTTCCAATATGACTAGAAAATTCGGGTGATGGAATCCCAACACATCTCACAAGGTGAAAGCTGCCTTAGAAGGTGTTGATAGCGTATTTCGCAGGTGCGCTATAGGATTAGCTGTATTTGTCTTTAAGGCCGCAGGAAAGACAGTTTGACATAAAGACATGAACAGAATAATTGTAGCATAAATGTTTATAGAATAATTGTCATAATATAACCTCCCCTTGTCCCAAAGCCCCTTTTTTGTTTCAGTGCACAGGCATACAACGCAAGACAAAGGGGGAAAAAAACAGCTGTACTTTTATTATTTTCAAAACCAAAGTGAAAACAGCTCTGTCAGATGAGTGAGGATGGGCGTGGTGGGGCGGCATGTAGTCTTGCTTAGAGAGGAAGGAGAAAAGGGAAACCAGGATCAGAGGCAAGGGGTAGAGCCATATCTTTCTCCATGTCAGATGACAGAGGGAGGCTGGGGGAGAGGGTTCAAGGGTACCATGGGTTGTGCAGCAAATTCCACTAGCCTCTGTCTTTCACTGCACTGCTTGCTCATTAGCGCTGCTGCCAGAGTCCTGGGGCTTCATCACGTCTGGGAGCTCTGGGGGGCTGGAGAAGGGATCGATGCGGAGGCTCTCAAAGGCATCTTCTGGAGGGGGAGAAAGGGGTGTGTGTGTGACACCATCATTCTGGAATGGTACTATTTTGTGCTAGATCACCGACAACTATAAATCCCAAACCAAACACGAGTAGCATGAGAAGTCCAAAGCTGTTGCAAACTAGTCAGGCACAGACATAGCTCACACCCTGTCTTTTCAAGTAGCGTCTGCTTAATCCCGTATCAGAAGCAGCATATAAGGATTTTATTTCTATACCATTCATATTGATACTTGGGTGTGAGTAAAGTTATTAATACATCTTTGCTTTGGTTGCCTGCAAACTTAGGGGAAAAAAATAGCTGTATCCCTGCAGAAGCCCTACTTGCTATTCTCGTCGGAGGAAGAGAAAGGAAGCAGAATTATTCTCTGCCGAGGCAGCAGCTAGGTCCATTCTCTATCAACCTGAGATGATTTTTAAATCACTGGCTTGTTTCCCATCCAAGATAAAATGTATTTTATCACTATATTTATGCCCACCCTTCTGCCAAAACTGACAGTACAGGCAGCTAACAGTATGAATAAAAATAAATAAAAGATCCGGGCCTTTGGTGTCTTAAGTGGGCTTTGGCTGTTGAGTTCAAAAAGTATTTTTATTGCCATACTTTTAATACTGCTTTGTAGAAGTATGCAAAGTATTTTGTGATTCAAACACTTCAAGCTTGAAATGCTGCATTTCAAGCTCAACACGGGGTGTTCCAGCCACTGAGAGGTGTTTTGGGGTCACCAATAACCAATTCTGAGCTCAAAATACTGATTTGAACCTGACATAAGAGCCAACATGTAATCAAAATGCTTTCAAAACAATCCAAACAATTGATTTCAAACTCTTTAATGACTATTTTGAGCTTAAAACATTTTACGCACCAGAGACCCGTCAAAATAAAACTACTTCTCCCTGAAGGGGACACCCACAAGGATAACAGCATGGGACCAACCTGACTTTTTGGGTGGCAACCATCCCTTCCAATTGATTCTTGGGGGGCGGGGGGAGAGGTGGCGTCTTATCAAAATCCTTCCATCATCAACTGTGACTACAGTTAGCAGCTGGATTCTCGACCACCTGATGTTTCCAAACATTTTACAAGAGCAACCTTGCACAGGGCATGTTACAATAATTCAGATTATTGTAGCTGAGAAGGCTTACAGCATGGTGAGAGCCACATGTTAAAATTCATCAACTTGCTGCTTTGGTGAATCTCCCTCTAATGCTTAAGAGATTCTGGGGTATCTGATCTTCTTCTGAGAATTTAAGCCTCTGGAGCAGGGCTAGACCGCAGGGAGCTGTACTTTTCTGTGCAGATACCCGAGGGACGACCCATTCACGCATATATCTAGCTACACATTAACACCACCTCTGGAGGCCATCTCCTGGTTGCTTATGTGTGGCAGTATACCACTGCAAGGGGGTCTTTTCAAAGACAGCACTCCGGGCACAGAATATCTGTCTAAGGCAAATTTGGCCAACTCTCCTAGGTTATCAGTGAAAACCACTTCCTCGTCTTAGGCTTTTAATGACAACTTTGTGCTTGTTTGTTTCAAGAAAGAAAAGCATGCAACAGCATCACTTACCACTGGCTCTGAAGGCCAAGCCGACTGTTGCTGGGGCCTGGGGCCGTGCTGTCTGACTGGTGAAGCCGCAGTCTCCGAGAGTTTTGCTATCATCCAGCAGCTGATCATCCTGGAAAATGGGGTAATTTGCACCAGGATGCAAGAGAAGCTCAGCAAATCACATAAGTTTTTTTTCTTTTTTTAAATCTGATAATCACAAACAACTACTATTTAGGTGGGTAATTAAAAGCAACCTGCCCACAGAAATTAGGCAACTAGACTGCAAGCTCTGTTTAGAACAAGGTTTAACTATCTTAGGTACATCAGACTGCCGTAGAGTTGGGCGGCAAAGGACAGAATAGTAAGGAGTCCATATATATATATTTTTTCACTGAAACTGCTCTACAGGCAGTCCCTGGGTTAAGAATGAGTCCATTCCTAAGTCTGTCTTTAACTCGAATTTGTATGTTAAGTCAGAACTCATACTTATGAACGGGCTGCCTATTGCTAAAAATGGTGGACAGTGTTCTCCTTCCTCGAGCTGATGAACCACTGAAGCCGTGCAATGTTTTCATGAACTGCTGAAAACAGGCTGTATATTAAAAACGTGCAGCTTTAGCGGTTCGTGAAAACATTGTGAGCTTCAGTGGTCTGTTGGCTCGAGGAAGGAAAACATCGTCCGCCATTTTTAGTAATAGGTAGCCCGTTCGTAAGTATGAGTTGTCTGTAAGGTGGACGTTCTTAACCTGGGGATTGGCTGTATATGCAAACTAGTATACACTGGAAACCCTTTGCTACCTCCCTCCTTGCTTCCATTTCTAGTCTTATTAAAAAATGAAATACAGGGTTAGAACTCTAACTCCAAGGATTCTTTAATCCCAAATATTCTAGAGCAAACTGAAAAATAGTTTCTTAGATGGGACAAAGGACTAGGTGGGTGGTGAACCAACTCCATTGGTATACCTGATACAACTCTGTGGGTTGTTAATTGCTTATTGTTTTACATGGATATTATTTGATGGCTGGTTATTAATTTATTGCTCTGAAGAGATACCCAGATATCTACTGTACAGGATTTGTTTAAGCAACATATGAAGATCTGGATATTGATGTATTGTCGAAGGCTTTCACGGCCGGAATACAATGGCTGGTGTGGGTCTTCCGGGCTATATGGCCGTGTTCTGGAAGTTTTGTTTCCTAACGTTTCGCCAGCACCTGTGACCGGCATCTTCAGAGAGCAGGAGCACAGACAGGAGCAGTTCTCTCTGTGCCCAGGATGATGTGACCCTGTTGTGGGTATTTATAGAGACTTGGGGGGGGGGGGGATTGGAGGTGTGTGGGGGGTGTTTTGGTGTCAGAATATGTGTGTATCTTCCTGGGGATTAGGCAGGGTTTTTTCTTCTATTGAGTTGTTAACGAGTGGCTGCTGGGGGTGATTAGTATGTTCATTGTGTGAACTGCTCACACGTCCTGGTGGTTGAGCTGAGTTTGTTGATCTCTATAAATACCCACAACAGGGTCACCTCATCCTGGGCACAGAGAGAACTACTCCTGTCTGTGCTCCTGCTCTCTGAAGATGCCGGTCACAGATGCTGGCGAAACGTTAGGAAACAAAACTTCCAGAACACGGCCACACAGCCCGGAAGACCACACCAGCCAGCTGGATATTGAGTTACTTCCACAACTAAAATGAAAGATATACTCTATACATCCTACAGATGTACTTCCTAAACACTCAGTACCCGGATAAGGATAAGAAGGGTCCAGAAGCCTAACTGCTATCTTCTTTCCTCAACAACCCTGCTGAACAGTGGTGATTCCAAAAGACTATCAGAAGCAATTAATGAGAGCTTTGTTCCCTATGATCTGACTGCAGGCTAAGCAGTGAAAAAAAGCAGACAGAGCTCCTGGAAACTCTATAGTCTAAAAAAAAATGCAACTGAGGATGGTTGGAATTTCTGGGTGCTGCAGACCCAGTATTTTATTTATTTATTTACAGCACTATATGGCTGCCTATGTCATATGATGACTTTAGGCGGCTCACAACAATCCATTAAAAAAAAAAGTTAAAAACAAAAATACCCTTCCCGCAGGCACCAGACTAATTATCCCTCGCAGCTCAACTCCCATTCTAACCCAATGCTTGGGGGAAGAGCCAGGTCTTCACAGCCCTCCAGAAGGCTAAAAGGGTAGGAGCTCAGGTGGGAGTATCTCCCAAGAGCAACAGTTTGGTTAGGTCAAAAAATTAATATAACATCTGAACTGATAAAGGAGAGTAGTGAAATGCCAACCTAGTGAATAGTGGGCCCTGGTGTAATGCTGGAATTTATCGGAAGAGCCCCTGAAGGTACCCTTTATCATGATCTCCCCATACCTTGTATAATCTCTGTTCTTCTGGAGGTCTCTTAAGAATCCCCTCCACAATTCTTTTCAGCTCATACACTGTACTGGACTCCTTGGCATCTGTGAAGATAGTCGTCTTGTGACGTCGGATCATTAGAAAGACGTCCTGTTGGGCAACAGATCGGTTCATAATATTAGGTGATCTATAGCAGTTTTATCCAAGCAACGCATAATAATCAATAATGATAATGACATCATTTTATACAAGGTTTCATGGTAAAATCTCAAGTTGGTATGTAGGATAGACAATTATTCTCCAAAACATAAAATACAAAGTACAGTAAAACTTCAGTTTTATGGAACAATTGAGAGGAATTATTCCCAGTTTTTTGCTATATCCAAATTGATGTAATGTACATAAAATATATGTACACTGTCCAGACTGATTCGCCAAGCAACAGACAACTCCATTGTTTGAAAAAGCAGCCTAATTCAGATTTTATTATTGCATTTGAGGTCTTCTGGGGGTCAGCCAATCGAGATTTGCTATAAGTAAAACAGCAGCAGTTAAGAATTGTATACTAAAATTAGTACTGTTATTTACAAGCAGCCTAACACCACAGAATCCTGAAGCTATAAGAAAGGTAATCCTTCTTAAGGCATTCTCAAGGATGGAGCCATCACTGAAACACCTTTCATAATATACTATACCCCTATCTTTCATACCTGCCAATTAATAACCATGTGACTAGTTCTTCATGGCCTACTTCAGAGCTCATGTGAGTTTTTACAGGTGCAGGTAGTCTCTCTATTAAACCACATACAGAGTACTACAAGGACTACAGATGACTATGGTAAGGTCTGTCCACTCTACATAGATATGCAGCTGGGCACATCAGTCAAAACCGATAGAAGGCACTCCAGGTAGCCAGTGCTACCAGAGCTTCCGTGGATAGCACAGAGAACATATAACACACTGGATCTTAATCTGTAAGCATACTGGGCAAACCCAATTAATTCATTTGTTAAACAAACCTTGGCTTAATACAATTTACAAATCTAACAAAAGAGATCCTGGCAGAGGAATAACAAATGCTAGATCTTCAAGATTGATTTAGAGAGTTGAGGCTTCCTCAGCCTGATAGTCTTCAGATGTGTGGCCTACAACTCCCATCATTCACAGCCAATAGGAATAATAACAGAATGGTAGGCATTGTAGTCCAGGATATCGATAAGGCACTAGTTTGGGAAAAGTTCTGGTAGAACAATGGTTTTGGTCTCATATATAACACAAACCTGTATCAGCAACTCTGGTCCTCACATTTGAAAGATTCCTCAAACTATTATTTTATGAGTTTTTCCTCCTACTTCAGAAATTCCAAAATTCTTTTATTTGCTGATAAAAATCTCAGACTTAGTCTCGATACTTGCCCATTTAGAATGCAAAAATCCCTGCAATGTAACTTTTCTCCACCATAAAGGATAACCTTTCATAGCTAATGTTTAAGTCACTCCATTTTACAGAAACCAAGCCTTTGATTCACTCCTGAGGTTAAGCTGTTGAATTTGGACTGGAGAGACCCAAATTCCATCCACCCTCAGCCAGGGAAGCGGTTCAGTTGACTTGGTTTGTTAGCATCTCCCAATCCATCCTACTCCACGGGGTTGTATAAGAGGAAAAACAGATGTGATGTAAGCCATCTTAAGCTTAGTGAGGAAGGAAGGCTACAAATTAAATCAAATCCAGTCATGACATTAGGGCTTATGTACCAAGCAGGGCATGACAGAGCCCAAACTGCTTCCTCTTAAGAGTTGATAAGAAGCAATAATGGTGCTTTGTTTGACAACTCCAAGGTAGTGTTAAACCCAAGACAGAACCCATCACTTGAAAACTTTGTCTTTTTACATATTTTTTTTACACTTCCCACAATGCCAGGGGCCAGGCTACCAAAGGCTGATGGGAGTTGAAATCCAAAGCATCTGGAGAGCATCTTAAAGAAGGGCAGCGTAAAAGCCAAAGATTAGGAATTGTATTTGGCCAGGTTCAATTGTTGGAGGTGGCTTCCAGTGTCAAACAGCATTGTGCCCTAGAGAGTAAAAGCACCCAACAGCTGGGAAGCTTTTTGTACCCTGAAATACATCTTTTTTATATCCCATACAAAATCCTGGCTACAACAGCATCCAGAACCTCTCTTAGCTTCCTTGGGGAACAACCTCTCACCCCAAAATGGATTTATCATCTTTCTAACCAATGCCTGCTATGCGTCCCTTTCTAAAAACCACCAACTATCGGTTTACCAAATAAACTCGAGAGGAGCTGCAAGGAACAGCACATGATGGCAAGGAATAACGAGGCAGCACCTGGAAGCAGGAAGACGGGGGCGTCAGAGAGCCCAGCGCCACCAACAGCACCAGGGAGAACTCCCTCCCAACCCGTGTAAAACTTCCGGGGTACCTCTGCCCCATCAACCCCTCTCGGAGCCTACCTCGCAGGGCTGTTGAGGCGATTAAGCGGGCGGGGGCTGAGGCAGAGCCAGGGGAAACAGTCGGGAGGAAAACCCGATCAGACCGCCGGGAAAGACTGAAGGGAGCAAACCGGCAGGAAGCCGCCTCTTTCGGGGCGTCAGGAAGGGCGCTGCGCAGGGGAGCCCAGACCGCGTCCGCCAAAACGGAGCCGGGAGATCAGGGAGAAAGGGGGGCGACGAGCGTCACATGGGAGGGCGGGGGAGCCCCCCACGGGGGAAGGAAAGGGAAGGGAGCGGGGAAGGTGGTTCCGGAGGGTCGCGGTTGCCCTTGGGATTCCCGTTGTTACTGTTTCAGGCCCGGCCCCGCGCCCCCCGCGCCCCCGGGCGGGCCCCCTCCCCGACTTACCATCTCTGCAGATGCAGCCTCAGCCCAGACCCCCCAGAGAGGAAAAAGCAGCAAAACCCCCAGTTTCCCAACATGCACCGCAGTCTCGGTATAACCCAACCCGGTTTAGGGGAAGAGCACCGTGGCGCATGCGCCCCATCAAAGCTCGCCTTACGGCTTTCGGTCGGGGAAAGACCATAGACGGCCCGAAGAGAAAAGGATTCGCGGAAGGAGCCCCCGGAAGAAAAGGCGGGTCAACGGCACGGAAGTGCTTGCTGCCATCTTGAGAGGGGCATCCTAGAGTCTCGCCATATTGAAAAGGTCCCCGCGGCTAGACCACCGCCACTTCCAAGCGCTTCCCCTCAAGGCTCGTTTTATAGAGCGGCTACTCTCTATGGCTGCTTCCGTTATGTTGCGGAAGTGAAAAGGTGTCTTGGTGGTTTCCCTCCGAGTGGTCGCTGTGTTTTTCGGGAGCCCTTTAATCTTTTGGTATGCTTAACGCTGAGTCTTGGCAAGAATTCCCTTCCTCCTAAAGTGGGAGCTATCTTAAGGAGCTAACTTCCGTTTTACGCCTCTCCGAGCTAAAAGTGGTTCAAAGGTCAAGTGCAAGGCTCCTTATGTAACCATGTAGGGAGGTGGGTGCCATCTTGAGAAGGGCATTTCTGGCCTGTATAAAGGCCCCCATGTTGCACCATGGAGTTTCTTGGCCCTGGGCTGTAGGGCCAGGAATTTAGCGCGCTCTCGAGCATACAACCTCGATTCCAGTATGAGAAAACAAAACCAGCTATTCCCATCATTTCCCCAACCTGGTGCACACGAGTTGCATTGCATTACAAATCATTCTTAGGATTTGTCAGAAATTTTTCGGAGTTGAATTCCAGTACACCTAGAGCAGGGGTCCCAAACTTTTTGCCATCAACACTTCCCTTTAGTGTAATCTTAATATACACCCCTCCCCTAAAAATCCAAACACCAAAACGAACACAAATGAACAATGAAAACTACAATAAAACTTTTGGAAAGGTGGCTTTATTGTAACAATGTAACTAAGGGGTTCTTCACCCCTCCCCTGGACTCTGCACCTCCCAAGGGAGGTATACCTCACAGTTTAGGAAACCCTGACCTAGAGGATGTCAGGTTGGGGTAGACTGGTGCGTCTGAGTCATCCTAAGATTTTCTCTATGGAAGAAAATGCTGCATTTCCATGTGTTCCTCGTACATTTCTAGTGTGTAAGTATAATGCACTAATCCTTTTGACCACCAGACCATACTGTAAATTCGTCATTGTCATTTCAGGCTGCAGAGATTCAAAGCTTCTGTTTCCCCACTTTCTGAGCAACTGAGCATGCTGCGGAAAGGACAAAAATATTCTTTTTTTCCTAATAGACAAGTTTTCCCCACGTAGAAATACTACCATCTTCCCACAGTTAAATGTGATACAGTTCATACCACCCAATAGTGCTTGTTTGATTAAACTGGAGTAGAATGTTAATAGAGATACTTGGATGTTTGTCATCATCTTCAGCTCCCTAGGCAGTGGTCAGTTTAACACATTGTGCTAAACTGTAAACACTGTACAAAACACAATTGCTTGGATTCACATGATGTACTAAGTGAAACCCAAACTACATCATGCATTGATAGGTTGTATGGGCCAGTTGATATCTGATAATGGAAATATGCGTTGGGCCACCTAGAACTCCATGGAAGCTAGGTAGGGTATAAATGTTTTAAACAATTTTAAAACCCAGACTTAGAACTGCTACAATGATTACATTTGTATCTTTCACCACCAGATGGCAGAATATGCCTTACTTAGATTTTATTTGATAAGTGGCTCTTTTCTGTTCTCAAGGCCATTTCCCTCTTTCTTCCCTACCAAATTGGTCAGCATTCTGTAGTACTTGACCCTCACTGGCACAGATGAAACACTGTTTTTCTGCAGTCTATAGTGGAGCTTAAGCAACTACTCCATGATATATAGCCCTTATTTCCCTGTAAGAATTTGACAAGATCAATCCTCTGGTCAACAGCTTACTGTAAATTTATCACAAGGAAAATACTAATTCATAGGTAGCTATCTTGGTTACATGAGGCTTTGGGTAGTACATTAAATATTATATTGTGAAGTTTGAAACAGTATTTACTTTAAAGCAGCCTTCCCCAATCTGGGATCCTGAATATGTGTTCAGATTGCCACCTTCATGATTCCTAGCTAGTGTGACCAAGTGGCTGAGATCATAGTAATTGTAATCCAGACACATCTGGAACCTACCAAGCTTGGGGAGGCTACTTTAAGCTGAGATCTAAATGGCAATTTTCATTTGCTTTTTTCATTTTTAAAACTTAATTTCCTATATTTTATAGGGGAAGGACATTTTTATTATTTAAAAAAACAATGTTAACACTTTTGCAGAGGGAGATTTTTAGACAAAATGAAAACCCTATATATTGCAAAGGTTAAAGTTTTCCTAATGTCACTGTTAATTCTACCAGCTTTCAGTGCACATGGTCAAAAGAAAGACTGGCAAAAGATTAAATCTATGCAAAAATAAAATAAAATAAAAAATCCCAGTAGCAATATTTCATTTTGAATGTTGGTTAGATCTATAGAATCTACCTACTTGCATTATGCTGTATGAACCAATTCATATAAAAAAATTAAAAATGAGTAAAGAAATTTCTTCTGACCTTGGTAGGTCAGTCAACAACTGTGACTCATTTTATGACTGCGACATTTGTTGGTTAAAAAAAAGTGTGCAGAAACCTATCTGTACTTTTAGCTTTATTGTCCTGGATTCTTCCAGAGGCAGCCATTTTCTTCAGTCTTGAGGACTCATGATAAAATGTGCTTGTCTGATCAGAGTCAGGATAGAAGCATGCAATCTGAGTTCCACCTTCTAACACTTTTCATGCTTTTGATTCTTTCTCATTTTTCCTGTGGACACTGAGCAAAATCCCATTCAAGATGCTTTGGTGTGAGATTCCCGTAATGGGATGGGATTCCCCATTGGCCCTCTCTATTTAATAAACAGAGTTTTCCTTTTTTGTCCCAGCTACCTCTGCCTTATTTCTGTCTGTGAGTCCTTTACTTATTTGAACCTGTCTGTGAACTGACTCCATTTCTTTTTAGCCTGCAGTAGCCATTATTATGTTTATTTCAAGTTGGTTTACTTAACTATACTGAAGTCTCATCATGCAATCTTTGGGTTGCGGCATGCATCAAAACTATAAAAGCAAACTGAAGAGGAACCAAAGCTTTCCTGCTCCACACCCCAAGCAGTGACCAGTAAGTACCACCTCATTGTAGTGAAAAACAGTACACAGGATATACACTCTGTAAAAATAAAGAAATTTCCTGCCTCCAAGAGAGTGTATGTGTGGAAGTCATGTAAAAACCCCATACATAGGGGCACGACATAATGTGGCATCTATATAATTCTACTCCGAATTCTTAAGGAAAAATGGATTGTATATACCATCTGATAATGCATATCCCAAACAGTTAGACAGACTTCTTTCTCTCTCTTTGAGGATAATTTCTGGAAGGTGTCCATCTGTCTAAATGCCAGAGCTATGAGAAGGAGATGAAAAAGTAGCTTTCCAAGTATCCTTAATGGAAAATTCTTCACTTTGGCACATGATAGATGTGTTTGGGCTACAGTTCCCAGAATTCTGGCACAGCAAGAGGAATTCTGGGAAATGGCATTCAAACATCTCTGGAAGGCACCAATCACAGGAGAGTTCTGTGTGGATAGAATATAGCTTACTGGGATTTCAGTGTAATTATACAGAGCACAGCTTCCTTCCTCTGTTCAACTAAGCATCAACATATGCCTTCTTCTACATTTTTCCTTGAGATTTTGTCTGTCTGCTGATTCCTCCAGAGATTTTTGCACAAAAAAGAGGCACGTTTTTTGTGAGATGGGTGGCCATACAAATTTGATAAATATAAATAAATAAATAAAATAAATAAATATCACGTGACACAAATAAAAAGGGGTGGGTTTTGATCGTGCAGCCTCTATGTTGACTTTTTGACTTCCACCCCAGGACTGCATCGTTATCTGGATAGGCTCCTGAGCAGAGATCAGCATAATTCAGAAAGGAACCATTTATTGGCATTAATGCCAGAATGACACTAACAAATTATAGATCCTCTCTTCTGTGAAACTGAAATTATTGCAAAATATCTGACTTAAGAAAGTCTTCTGGGGCTAGTTAGGAGGAATCTTATCTCAGTTATTGAAAATATGCTGTTATTGAAATCATGTAACCATCATTAATCGAGTAACCATCCTACTTCATTCATGAGAATTTAGAGACTCCATTTACAATGCTTCAGTGTTGTCCCATTAATTCTTCCCTCTTTTTTTTAATGCCAAAAAATTCTCTTCAGATTTTTCTTTTGGGTTTATAAAGAGTTAAGACCCTCCCTCTGGAAACATGCAGTAATTGTGTTCATTCAAGACACTTAGATTTGATCAGTTAATTCCTAGCATTTAGTACTTGCATTTGCACAGCATCCTAAGCTTAGGTGGGAATTTTTGATGACTTAGTGTGATTTATTTATTATTTATTACAGTTTTTTGTATCCCAACTTTCAGAAAAAAATCCCCCTAAAGTGACTGACAGGCAATATAATCAACTGTAAATAAAAATACAGTGAAAACTGAGAAACAAACTTATATATAAGATCCTTCCATCAGAGTTAGTTTTAATGGCTCCGATATTACAATAATCAAAGCAAGAGGGAAACAGGCTCTTCTTGGGTTCTTATGTTCCTTTGTAGGTCCATGGAAACTGCAACAAGGAAGAAGTATAATAGAACTTCATAGAAACAAAATAGTAATATTCCAATGTTGGAACTTAAAGATGTTAGGAAAAGAGAGGAAGGGAAAGGAAGCTTTGCAGTACCATGGACTGACCTACTTGATCTTCTCACTACACAATTGGCTGAGTGTGGTTGCATAACCAGTATGGTACTGTGGGTGCTATAGTGTTAGGACAAACATTTGATACAATGCTTTGCCTTAGTGCTTTGTCAGTGCTGTGATTTTAACTTGATTCAAATCTGGTCAATTTTCTTTCATTTTCTTTTGTGGGCAGAAGAGAGGAAAGCAAGGGGAGGATGCTTCACCCAGCCTGGGCAGAAAGTGGAAGTGTCTCCAGTGGGAGATGTTAGGGTTGAATGGAACATGAGCTTCTAGGATTGAGGACAGTCCATTGACTTAATGGGCCATTGTTGGATCAACTGAGAGATTATTAAAAAATGCAGAGAACATAGCAGCCTGGCAGCCACTGAAAGGAAGGAAATGTTCTAGGCACTGCAGCCAACTGGAGCTGGTGCCAAATGGTTACTAAAATGGGCCAAAGCACTGGAGACATCTGTTCTAAGTGGCTTAAACACAGTTTTGAATTGCAGCTGGAAAATATGGGTGAAGGATATAGTTGCAACAGGTTGGGAATAGGATGGCTTTATCTGTTCCTGGACTCAGGAAGTAGTGTGTGTCCCATATCGGTGATGGGGCGAGCAGAAAGTGTAGATCTGCTCTCAGTCTGTTAGCTGTTGGCTGGGATGCAAAAGAGTTTGTTACCAGGCTGGCTGGCTCTGGGTGCTTCTGAAGAAGTTGGCATGACTTCTGGGCTCTGCCTCATTGCTCAATTTTTGGTTGCTCAAGCATCTGAAGCAATGCCTGCTTTTCTCCAGGCTCCCAGTCACCCACTGCACACTGGCTCCAGTTGCCTGTGCATTCACCAAGATAATTTTGTCCTGATGACTCTTATTTCCCCCCTCTTTCATCTGCAACCTTCTCGTCAACATAGAGATGCAACCTAGCCTTCCAACATGGGTTGTGCATCAAATGAGTAAGGAAGTGTTTAGAAGAAAATGGCAACCAATTCAAACATTTAAGGTAATTTATATAATAAATTGTCTATATGGCCCGACTTTTGCTATACCACGTATAACATATTTCAGTTACCCGAGTTTCCAGCTTCATGTACCTGTGGCCCTGAGAAATAATGGTTATTAGTTTGTCTCTTGAAATTTGAAAATTTCTTTTACGTATTTGCATTCAAAGTGTATACAAGACTGGCTGTGCCAGACTGAGTAAATAAAAGGGGCAGCAGGGAAATCAGCAATATGTAACCAAAAAGAAAAACAAATTATCCATAAACATTTAAGGGCATAATAGCTTAAGCATTGATCTGACTACTTAGATCATGAAATTATATTATTGGGTATATAGTGACCACTAATGTAAGAACAGTGCTTTGTGTGGTTTATACACATTTTAAAAAGCTATAAAGAGTTCTCAAATAAATTAGTTCCCCAAGGAGAACTATAAGATGTTCTTGTTCCAGAGGCTGGAAGTGGATATTGTAGGGCTAGTCCATCCAAGGATGCCTGGGGACAGGCAGTTATGTTTTGATCTTAGTGGATTCTGTCACCCAGATTGATGCTGAATCTGCGAATTGGGTCTTAATGGACTTGTTTGTTAGGAGAGGATTGCCAGCTGAAGGTCTTGCAGTTGCTGGTACAAATTTCATGTCTGGAATGACTGAAGGTGGATATTTCATAGAAGGGCCAGGGCAAAAGTCAGCAAAAGAAGAGTCACCTTGGGGAAGTTTGAAAGTCCACCACTATTTATATTCTTATTGATCCAATCTACGTAGAAAGGCACTGATATATACACGCCAGGTTGGTCAGGTTCAGCACAGCCTTCCCCCCAACTCACCACCCCAGCCAGTGTCCAAGCTCCACCAGAGTTGCAAACTAAGGGCCCTCCGGAATCACCCTGTGGAGAAAGAAGAGAATGAGCGTGAGTTACCTCCTGATAAGAAAGTCTGGGAGGAATAGGAATAAGGTTTGAGCACATGTATTTCTTTCTTGTATTCCCTATTTCAATTTAAACCCACCACTTTACCCACAGAACACTCTAGACAAGGAACTGTCACAGTGCAATACAATTATTTGCATGCAGGAAGACCTAGATTGAATCCCCATAATATCTGGGTCGGGTTAGGGTTAGGCTCCCAATTTCTAAAGAAAGAAGCAAAGCTGCCTCTTGGCTTTGCTTCTGGGCTGGCAAAGAAACCTCTTCCAGTTACTGGATGTGCTGGGGGATCTCCTTAGAAATAATGCAAAGCAGTGCCTCTCAATGAGGCACATGGCACTGATGCTGCATTTCAGTGAACCGAACATATTGTGTCTCTGGTGCAAAGCACCTCGAGGGAAAACTCAGTCATCTTTCCCAGGCTTAATATTTAGAACTCTTGTCCACATCAGGGGTGCACTGGGCAGTAAACATATGAGGAAACCTTATCTGAAGCCCAGTGTTTGGCCAGCAAGTGACACACGAAGCCATGTGTAAGTTTGTCCATCTCTGTCTGTTTCACATGCACTTAATTCTTGGAAAGAGCTGGTATGCAAAACACCCAGAACATTTCCAAGTGTTTTTTTTGAGCTCGTCTATACAGGTAGACCTTGGGTTATGATAGCATTTGGGACTGGGATTGCCATCAATAAGTGATACACTCGTAGAGTGCAACGCCATGTGACTGTATTGCTTATCAACAGCAATCCAGGCAGTCCCAGTTGCCCAAGATGCATGGGTCATTGAGAAAGAAGTGGGGGGAGTCCCAGGTAAGGCATATAGGGGCGCCACGGAGGAGTGGGGGGATGCTGTGGGAGGGAGGGGAGACCTTGGGAGGGCTGGTGCAGGCCACACGTGAGTTGGGGGAGGTGGGGGGAGGGCCTGGGAGGGTTGGTGCTAGTGCAGGAAGGCTGGGGGATGGATGGTGTGGCAGGGTGCGAGCACAGGAAGGCTAGGGGGACTTACCAAAGCAACTTGTGGCCTTCCCTGCCAGCTTCCCCATTGACTTTGCTTTTGGGCAGCCAGCAGGGAAGGTTGCAAATGGCAGTCATGTGTCCATGGGGCACCACATCTGTCATTAAGTGCGAACTGGTTGCCAAGTGCCTGAATCATTATCACATGACTGCGGGGTGTTGCAATGGCTGGAACTTTGAGGACCGATCATGAGTACCACTCGCTCAGTGCCATCGCAACTTTGAACGGTCGCTGAACGAGTGGTTGGCAAGCGAGGACTACCTATATTGGTATTATGAGGACGATGATTAATGGATTGGATTTGGAGGATCATCAAGGGGTCTCTGATTTGTGGTCAGATTAATTTTCTGCTTCCTTCTAAGGAGGATAGAGAGAGGTGAAAGAAGAGGAGTTACATGACAGTTGGACAGAAGGAAAGAAAAGGAAAGAGCCAGTATATATGGAACAATATTACAAACAAACACTCTAGGGACCCACTGTGACAAGTCATTCACTTTGTAATTAAGAGAATCAACTTAATGCATCCTGTAAAAATCAGTTTGTGTAGTGATGTTTTTAAATGAAGTTTTAATCATTCAACCTGTCCTCTGAATAAACGGAAGGCAGAATATAATATCTCTCACCCTTGGCTGAGATAATACTGTAGGCTACCAGTATCAACAACAACAACAACAGATAAGAAAGGCAATCATGTCATCGTGGTTGAATTTCAAAATTAGAACTCAAGTTTATCATTCTAGGGTGATGATAGCAAGATCTTATAATAATAATTTATAGATTACTAAATCACTGACATCTGTCAGTCGTTTATAAGTAAGACACATAAGCAACAATATACAATGAACAAAAAGTATATAAACAAAAGTTCCAGAAATGAATGGAAACATGGAATAAAATTAACCAAATCAACTGTAAGCAAAGAAAGATAATACATATATACGTACATATTTATCTATCCACAAAATAGGTTTGCCCAGCTAGATGGCAGCACCAAGCCAACTGTGGCTGATCTTGACAACTTATGCTTGGGCCAGATCTAGTAATACTTGGATGAGGGACCACCAGAAGAATTCCAGGGCTGTAGACTAGGCTGGGCAGCTTAAAAGGATATTCCAGAAGAAGGCAATGGCAAAACATTTCTCTATTGTCGCCAAGAAACTCTGTGGATGTTTTCATGAAGTCAAGAGGCAAGATATAGCTTGATTTGAAGAAAATTACTTTCAGCTAAAACAAACTTGAAACATATGATGCCATTTCTGTCCTAACATATCCTAATTTTGCTGATGGCAGCATACTGATTTTAATTTTAAAATATTTTACAAGACAAATATTTTTCATCTTTGCTGATGGGAATGCCCTGTAAAAAGAGGCATTCCCTCCCACTTGAGAGACAAGGGAAAGATTTGTAGGACAATGCCTGCTGTGTGGTGCACATCATTGAGAGAGGACCTCACCTTTCTTCCTTAAAACCGGCAAGTTTTCCTCATTTGAAAAAAAAAGTGGAAAGAATTACAGCAGAATTTTATGTTCTACTCAAAAGGAAGTCCCAATCGATTTATTGGCATTTATTTCTTGGCGTTTATTATTTTTAGTAGATTTGTTTTTGCTCTCAGAGAAACATCTGAGAACAGGTTCCTTAGGCAACTATATCTTATCTCTTCTTCCTGAGTAGAAAGCCCCATTGAACTCAGTGGACTTAAGTAGGTGCATATCAGAACATGATATCAATCAGCAGTAGACCTCCATAGTACAGGAACTGACCACATGCATTCTCTGGATGTCACTGGGCTGCACTTTTCATCTGGTTTAAACCTTTAGAAGCCCAAAACAAAGCATTTCCAGGGCTGTTTACGGATGTTGTGAAACTATGATTGAAAAATCTCAGCACATTTTGTAAAAATGCATCTTGTATAAGGAACAGCAAGCAGCAACAAGCTGAAGTTTGATTGCACTGTAAAAATGAATATTAAAATATTCACTTATGTAATAACTTCCCCATTTTCCCTCATCACTGACCTTGTGGCCAAAGTTGGCTGGGAGATGAGGTGGGTCAAGGGTGGCCCACCTCATCTCCCAGCCATCCTTCGGTTGTGATGGGAAACTCTTGGCAAATCCACACAGACAACATGTTAAGTAGGGCAGTGCAGCACTGTGGATTTGAATCCCCCAAAATGCTTCAGAGGCATGGATGTGGCCCCTATCTGCAATTCCTTAAAGCAGCTGTGGAAGTAATGCAGTTGCTTTAAGAAGCTGCAGACCAAGGTTACTTTCTCCCTGTCAGCCTTGTGAGGTAGTCCAGGCAAGAAGCATACCCAGGAATGCTAGCTCTATCTTTATTGTAAGGTTAAGTTAACAGAATCTTGCAAATCTGAAAGTACATCTCTCCCCCATCACTTTTATAGGGAGGGTCCCATCTGAGATGCTTGCCATGTCCACATACCGTTATACTTCCACTGTGCTCTGAAGCCCCTCTTTGCCTTGAGTTGCAGGGTCCTTGTGCAGATTTATTCTGGCTGTTTTTGTGGCTTAGCACATTGTGCTAACCAAGCCAGCCCCCTTGATGACATTATGGTTCAGTGTATTGTTTGCCCCCAGAAAAAAAGATTAGTTCTTCAAGCAGATCAAGCATCTTGTGTTATTGTAGCTGGAACGTCTACTCAGAAGTCAACCGGACTGAATTTAACAGAGCTTATTTCTAGGTAAATGAAATAGGATAACTGCACAAAGGACTCAAACCTATATGATCATTGAAGATTTCTTTCTTTTTTTAACTGGTTGAAGCCCTATTTTTTCCTTGACCTTCCAGAGGGTAAAAGAGAACTGATCATTGGGGGATGGCTTCTCTGAGATAGGACAAGATCAGAAAGAAAGACTCTATGGGTGATTATGTCTACACCAAGACCTCACACTTTCCATCAGCTTGAAGCCACAGCAAGCTTTGCATTGCATTTCAAGGGCTACCCCTGAAAAGTGGACAAGACCAAGCCATTTTTGGTTTTAAGATTTAAGGCACCCATTTTGCCCCTGAGGCACCTGCTATTCCTCCCCCCCCCCACTTTCTATGCAAAAAAAGAACTCCGAGTTTTAGTTCCGTGCTCTGGAAGGCCCATGGTTCAATAGAAGAGATGCTGATGGACCATATTTCTTAATTGTCTCTTGGAATAGTGGTAGCTCAGGCTCTCTGTACATACTTTCTTTGGGGTTCTCCAGGTTCAGGAAGATCTGCACCAAGGTATAGATCACAAGTGCGGCAGATGTTTCATTATGCATTTGAACAAAGCTTCATCAGTAAAGAGGTCTGGAAGTGGGGGTTATTTTCAGCCTGGAGAGCCCCAAAGAAAGTGTGGACCATATATTTTGCACCTCTGGTCTTTCGAATCTGTTTAACACATTCTAACACATTTAACACCTTCTCAGGACAGTGAAGATACTATAGAACTTTCTTTCAGTTGCTCAGAATTTGCTCAGAATTTATATTTGCATCTCATTTTGCCTCTATAAAGAACAGGTTTTGGAACATCCTACCTGACAGGCATCCTTTCCACCTTCTTCATACCCAGCACAGATCATGTCAGCTTTGACGAGATCAGTTTCTAACTGATAGTTTCTGCTTCTATTATAGAGATCATTGCAGGTATCACGTTCTATGATTGGTACTTCCACTGCCTGAAGGATTTTTGGGGGTGCCAAGTCTTCTGTAGGAGAGAAATATGGAAGAATTTTCATCCATGGAATGCAAAGACAACAGACTTATGCACAATATGTAGACCTCCACAACTCCCAGCACACCCAGCCAGTAAGATGAGTGATGAAAGATTCTGGGAGATGTATTTCAGCAACATCTGGGCACCTATGCTGTGCACCTATGCTGTGGAATACCATTCGCCACTCGTACAACCTTGTTCCTTACTGTATATTGTTGGATTCATGGAAAATTGCTCTTCCCATATTTTTTAAATTTCCAATCATGTATTTAAAAAATGCCTCCATTAATTTACCCGCAATGATGTATCGAATTTTTTTTCCTGACCTCCCCAAACCAGCACTCTAACTACTTCCATGTCAGTACAAACACCTCATCTTACTTTGAAACCCGCTGCCTCTTCCACCTCTCCAAGTGCAGATTATTTTGATAGATACCTGCCTATATACTTTGGTCCTCCAGTTCCGTCACTGTTGTTTATTCAAAATAGATAAAATAAAACCAAACTTTTCATAGAGCTGGACTTCCTCAATCAGATGCCCCCTCAGATTACTCATGGACTACTCCCATAAAGACTTTGCTGTCTGTGATGCAACATACATCAAGTCATGTTGAGCAAGACTGTGGAAAACCTTGAAAAGCCCACATAGAAAAAGCAGCCTCAGCGGCTTTCTTTTCCCAAATAAAAATGTGTGTGGCTGAGCACCAGGAAAGAAATAAACAAAAAATCATATGCAGTCCAGTCTTCTGGGTCTCACTGAGAACAATTAAAAATGCTTCCTCCAGTTTTCCTCACCTGAAGACATAGTATGTCCCCACCCAGTGACCCAACATTCTGTGCCTGCAACAAACTTAGCAGAGGATGCTGGCAAGCAGATGGGAAGGATGTAGTCAGTGAAATGCACTGGGGAATTCAGCTCCACTAAAGCAATGTCCCCACTGGAACCGTCGCCACTGTAGTCAGGATGGGAGATGACACGTTTAACGGTGGATGTCACCATATTGGGAGAAGGGTCCAGGAGTTTATAAGCACCCAACTGTACTTCATACAGTGTTCCAGCACTGAAAGTTGAGAATCAAAGGTGAAATATAAGCTTTTGCAGGGGTGTTTGCAAGATGTGGTCAAAAAAATCAAGATGGTGGCTGTGATGGTGTGATCCAAACATGTGTGTGGTGCACATAAAAAAATGGGAAGAGTTTTGAATGTATCTTCACAGCTGCTGTCTTGATTTTTTTGACCATATTTGTGAATACCCCTGGAGCGGAGAGCTCTTTAACTCTAGTGTTAGGATGACTAGTGTGCATGGCTAAGTAAGATAATAATAGAATGGAATTTTCAGCTAGGTATATGGGAGGAATTTGCAAAACCTTTGTACAGTATATCAGGCAAAATTGCAAACAGAAGTATAAGGAAGTATTGGGCAAATCGGGCAAAATATATACATAATTTAGTGCATGTTTTTTTTTTTAAACCCTCACGCTTAATGAACTGAATGTGAAACATTTATAAAAATGAACATCTGAAAGTGAATTTGATCAAGTTTCCTGTCGCCAGTTGTGCCCGTGAATCCATTTCTGCTTTCTGTATGGTTTCCCACCACTGCAAAGCCATGGATAGGTTATTGGTACTCAGGAAATAACAACTTTTCTTGACTGCAGTGTTGGGACACTCCATCATTTCTTGTAAAGAATCAGTAAGGCCCTTCCCTCCCTTGCTTCAAGCTTTGATGCTGAATCCTTGTACATGAGAAATCATTGTGGGCCAATGTATATTTCTTTTCTCTTCAATGCAACCAGAGGGAAAGAGCTTTCTGCTCAAACAAGGGAAGTACTGTATTTTAAAAGCTGCAAATATTATAATTGTTAATAATTTTTAAAATAATATTACAATATAATATAATCCCATCCAGCAAATATTCCAATTGTTTGAATCTGCTTTTCTCAGAGTCCTCCCCCCCCCCCCCCCGCTGTTTTCACTTTGAGATGCCTTTAGTTTAAACCAGTGTTTCTCAACTTTGGCAACTTTTAAGCCGTTTGGACTTCAACTCCCAGAATTCCCCAGCCAACATGGCTGGCTGGGGAATTCTGGGAGTTGAAGTCCACACATCTTAAAGTTGCCAAGGTTGAGAAACACTGGTTTAAACAGAAAGCACTGCATTTGGCAGGACTTTGCAAAGCTCAGGCCTAAAACTGAAGAGGCGTTATTTTCTTCTATTCCTCTTTTCTAATAGTCTGCCAGGTTGCCTCCACAAAAGCTGGGATCGAGATATGTCATGGGTGTTTGAGGCAGAGACTTCCCTCCTGTTTGTTGTACAGAAGCTGAAGGGACTGGAAGATCTATCTCACTTCAACGTAGTTGGCTAACTTCGGGAAGTTTAAGAGAGGTTGTGTGACTGACGCAGTTCATTCTTCTGGCATTACACAGTAGCTACAGCATCCTTCTAGCAACTGCTGCCTGAGGCAGCCATGTCACTCTGCCTGATGAGAAGACTATCCAGCCGCTACACCTGAAACTCCCTTTTCTCCTGCTTCTTCTGCCTTTCGTCATCACTCAACTGCCTGGCCCCACCTTCTCGGGACCCACAACTCTGACGACAGAATCATTCCCCCTAACTTCCAGTTGCCTCTGGAGCAAGGCTGGACAATGGCTTTGTAGCAGTGTCTAACATATACTCACGAAGAGAAGCAGTGAGCTGCAGATACTATCCAGTTGGGGTTGATGAGGGAGCCTCCACAAATGTGACTGTTATCCTGTAAAATGCTGGCTTGCCAGGGCCATGACCCTTCAGCAGCTGCGTGCCCTCCAACAATCCGTGGAACGATCACAGGCTGCCCACAGGCTGGGAGGAAAGAAGATTTACAAGAAGAAGAATGCCATGATCACCCCACAACACCTCTAATGGCAAAAATGTGATTTTTCCTTTCAGTGTTAATTTGTTTGAACATATTTCTATTAACATTCCACATTATACATGAAAATGCTGCTTGCCTGTCAGAGCTGCAAAAGTGGGACAGTGCTGCAAAGTGGCCAGAGCCACGTCAGGCATGTGGCCATGAAGAGGGTTTCTTTGTTCTTTCTTTCTTTTTTCCCCAGTTTTACCATTTCTTATCAAAACAATCTCAAACCTATTTTAGGGTATCCAGTGGTTTTGTTTTGGAAAATCATGTTGCTGATTTTCAGTATTCATGGCCAGAAAGGATTCTGAAAGCTGGAAGAATGGATTTGGGGTTGGATGTAGCCTTGGCGTCATTGGTTATGCACATATAGATTTGATAAATGTCCCCCAGTGCTACCAACTTAAGGGCTTCTTGATGTGTTTGACAGTGAGTACCATCGGTCCCAGCTGGGGGTGATGAAGTTGTAGTCCAATGCATCCAGTGGCTGCCAGATTGGAGAAAGTGGCTTCATATATGATGGTTGGGCTCTTCAATAGCCAAAGCTTAGATTTTTAAACTGAACACTTTGGAGTTCAGCTCAGCCACATGCAGAAATCTTGCTTGCTTCTGAACTCAGTTAATAATGTGTTAGTGTCAATGTAACGTGTTGGACCTGGATAAGATTTAGGTGGGGCACCACCAGGACATCCAAGGCTCTGAACTAGATTGGGAAGTTGAGAAAATGCCCTGGAAGAAGACAAAGACAAACCACTTCTATGTTGCTGTTGAGAAAACCACATCCATGTATCTGTGTAGTCATCAGCAGTCAAGCTTGACTCATGAGAGCTATATTGAGTGTCAGCACAATATATGTGAAGAATAACTAGGGTTATTAACAATGTCTGTCACTCAAGAAGAATCATCATATAGAAGAGTGGTTGGATCTTTCAGTCTGTACCATCCCTAGTATCTTATGCAATTTAATATCCATGCTCTCCTGTGCAGAAATGTTTTCCATTTAATAATATCACTTACCTGCTTCTACTCTAGCAGCACCTGAAGAAACCAAAACAAAAAAAAGTTATTTCAAGGGTGGGAAGGAAAACTAAAAAAAAGAACTATATATGTAAACTCAAAAGAAGACACTTTGGTGCAAACTCTTCTCAGCTGGTTATAAAATTAAATATGCCTGGCAATCATGCCACAAGTTTATATTTCTAGCATAAATGTCAAAGTCCATGCAATACTGAATTTCAACTTGGGTGTTTCAGAGCTTGGTCTTGAGTTACTTGATGTTAATTTCGGAACATGACAGTAGGAGAGTGTCCATCTGTAGATTGTATGGTGGTGCATCCCATGTTGGCTTCTTCTGTCCCAGGGACTATAGGATCCTATGTCTCTGGGTAAAAGCAAATGTCTTTAACTTTTGGTGTTAAACATTCTCTTCATGTGCATATAATACGTTTACAGAATGTGTGTGATCGGGCCCATTGTATTACTCAGGTTCTCTCTGAGAATGTGCTTTCCTCTTGCGTCAAAACAGCAGATATTCATGTGTGAAATCTTGTAGGAATACCCCACAGTCCCAAGAGGTGCAATCAAGCATGGGAGAAATAACTGGGGCCATTTTCATCCTCCACTCTATTTTTTGTAACTCATGGAGCCCTCTAAGACTGGGCTGCTGAGATCGGGTGTTGAGCTATATTTTCTGGGTTTTGGTCCCCCCCCCCAAAGTAGTAAATAGATGCATTAAACCTCTAATACAGTGTTCTCCAACCTTGACAACTTTAAGGGAAATTAAAAACCATGGAAACCTCCCATGAGTTGAAGTCCGCATCTTAAAGTTGCTAAGCTGGGAAACACTGCTTTAATGGACCAAATTTATGCATTTGATTTAAACCCTTCCAAATACTCAAAAGAAGGATAAATGGACAGGGGGCCTTTCCATATACATTCTGTATACCCTTACGGCTAACTACTGGATAACACTAACATCTTTTTTCTGATGTAACCTCATGACATTGCTTTCATTTTATCTGCATAAATGAGGCAAACTTAAATCATCACTAGTTGTTCAGGTGTTAAAATGGGGTCGTGCTCTCTCTCTCCTGCCCCTGCCCCTGCCCCTGCCCCTGCCCCTGCCCCTGCCCCTGCCCCTGCCCCTGCCCCTGCCCCTGCCCCTGCCCCTGCCCCTGTCCCTGCTGTATTCTGGCTCTGTCCAAGGGCAACCTCAAGGCATATAAAATCTGTTGGGCTTTGTCACCCCTTATCTTAGAGGGAAATCAGGGGACTGGGAACCGGCATAGATGCAGGATATAGGAGAGATGTTAAGATTAGCAAATGTCATGTTGGGATAGTATTTTCATGACTTTAGGGTAGGTGGGGAACATTTCCTCTCAGCAGTGGAAAAAGCCCCTGAAATCCACTCCCTATCCCATAACTCATGTTCTTTCTAGCTTCAGAAGACCAAAACAAACTATTGCCCCTCAAAAATATATTTTTAAAAATCCATTTCCTGGCTGCTAAAAGATTGCTTTGTTCCCTGGTGATTACACTAGCCTGGAGGTGTTCAATATTAGGTGTGGGAATACCGTACTAGGTGGATTTCAGGCCTATAGGAGAAAGGCAAGATATGAACACAGTAAAGACAAATCTTCAAAATGTGTGTTTCTCCTACTCTCTAATCTACCAGAGATATGATTCACTCCTACTTATCATTGGAGTTGGGATTTCAATGCAAAACTTCTGCTTTTAATCTCCCGTGTCAATGAATTAAGAGGTTAAAACAGGAACTAAGCTGAATCTAGGCATACCATAGTTCATTTTTAAAAAACAATAATTTTATTAAAGATTACATTGTACAAATAAAACTAATACAAACTATATAAATAAAAAAGAAAAAGTACAAAGAAAAAATTTTTTTTAAAGAAAGAGAAAGGAAAGAAGTAGCTTCCCCCTTCATCATAGCAAGTATAAATAACTTTAACAACTTATCGCCATCTCTTAAAATACAACAATCTCTTCATCCCATATCTGACCACATTCTCTATAAACAAATCGTTAAAACTTCATCATCCATCCTAGTCAGCAAAAGTCTATTAAGGGTTACCATAAATAAGAACATATGTATTATAAACTTAATTTAATAAACCCACTTGAATTCCTTCCTTTTACTTTTATCTCATTTCCTATAATTAAACAAATCCCCCAAACCTCATCATTCACATCTAGTCAGTAAAAATCCAGTAAAAGTTACTAAAGGTAACAACATAACTGTTTTAACAATAGAAGTTACTGCATACCACAGTTCTCAGCAACTACTTCTAACTATACAAATGGGTTTTTGGTCAACGTTCTGTTTTTGAAAAACAAATGTTTCAGGTTGCCCCAAATATGCAAGAGAACTTTTCCCACCCCTCTTTAGGATAGCTTTCCCTAGCACATGGGTTTGAGGATGTGTTGGATTTTAATTCCCATATCACCCCAACCATCCTGGCCCTCCTGGCTAAGGAGTAATGGGAGTTATAAACCAATTTACCAGGATTCCAACTTGGGAAAGACTGCTGTGCACATCTCTTTTCACCTTTTGTTTCCAGGGTGTCTCTGAGATTGTAGAGTGCCTACATTCCTACTGTGGTGAAATTATATTGAATTTAAGAGATTTAGGATCAGGGAAAGGGGTTGCTACTTTTTCTTTTAGGCATTCATCCCTCCCCTCTGGCATGGGTGAAAGAGGCCTCATGGCTTACACTAACTAGCACTATAGATCTGCTTTTCTCCTTGGAATCAATGCAGAAGAACCCCTGGTTTTCCTTCCCGCATCCCATCCACTGTGACCCCATCCGTCACCTTGAAGCACCAACATCAGCAGCAGCCAAACCACCAAGGAGGGGGGAATGCTTGCCATAGTCCTTTTCCTGTCCTTGTAGTTCTCTCCTGTCCTTGTAGTTCCCTCCTGAACTGTAGTTCCCTCCTGAACTTCAGGGAACACTGCTTTATTTCAGCTTTTGTATCTGTGCCATAAAGTTAACTGCAAAGGTGAAAGGGTAGGGAATGTAGTATTTGCTTCCCCTCCTTTCTTTGTTGTTCACTCTTACATATTTTTTTAATAAACAAGAGAAGAAAAAAAGCAAGAAAAACACCCATAAAAACATAATTATCTGATGTGCTAAAAATAACTTCTCTCTCTCTCTCTCTCTCTCTCTCACACACACACACACACAGAGTCATTTTATGTACTTAAATTATTCACATCTCAATTGGTTTACTTAACAATACCCAGCTCATGGGGTAGCATTTAGCTAACCTTCGTTGATCTTGAAAAAGCTAAGCCAGGTCAAACCTGGTGAGTACTTCTATGGGAGGCCACTTAGATATTTATTTATTTATATGTCACATTTATACGGCTGCCCGTCTCACACAAAGTGACTCTGGGCGGCATACAACCATTAAATAAAATAACAGGTGAATAAAAGCAGGCATTATAAAAAGAGAAAAAGTTATTGTTAAAATAAAAACATTATCACAAATTAAAAATAAAAAAGAAATCCCAGGACTATAGTCTAGGATTGAGCCATCCATCCATCCATCCATCCATCCATCCATCCATCCATCCATCCTGGACTATAGGATACATACATACATATATACATACATGCAACAACATTCTACAACAAGGCAGGAGCAAACCACATCTTTATGCCAAGGAAACAATATAGCTTTGTCTATGGAATTAGCAGCTCTACTCAAGGAAGGCTTTTGGTTACCTTACTTCACAATAGAACTAAAGGAAATTAAGTATCTGAATATATCAAGGCCCCATTTCTACCAGTCATGCAAATGGGGCTCCCAATGGAGAAATTATTCCTCAAATATAGAATGAGGCGTGGCGACTTCAGGCTATTGTATAATTGATGTGGAAGGTGTGTCTTGTCAGCCTTGCACTATAGTTTTTTTTTCTGCAACCATAAATGGACACAATACCCATTTGCATTACTTCTCTTTTAATTTTCAGACCAATGGTTTATAAAAACATCTTCAGAACTGATGAATCCATCAAAATAACATTTATATATGAAATAAAAAGGAGCCACTACAGCACAGGGCCCCATCTTATGAACCAATGTTACATTTTGAGCACCACAGTTCTGACAATGAGCTGAACGCACCCATTTCTTTCTAAAAAGATGCATAGCTATCTAATAGATGTGAAATAATACTTTCCATTGACTTAGTCATAATTTTAAAAGGATAGAAATGTGACATTCAGATGCCCAAATAGTGTTCCACTGATATCCATATATAAAACATCCATAAATAATTCCTTATCTCTTGCCTCCCATAACTCTTGAATATTTAATTATTCTAATTAATGTGTATAGATCAATATTGGAATTACAAAACATTGTATGTGGAAGTACAAAACATGCCAAACTTTATAGTATTTCCCCGCTCTTGAGTTAAAGATAAAACCGAGAAGTTCTAGTTCTTTGAATTCTTGAGATCTCATGCTCCCATTGGAAATCTTCCCTTCCTCCCTGATTCACTCCTAATTTCATTCCTAGTTTGCTAAAGCAGCTATACAAATGACAAAATTTCAAACCATTTAGCCTTTTTACATCCCAGCAATGAAAAGCATAGAAACCAGAGCTGTCCATCAAATAGTTTTAGTTGAGTATGCATTTGATTGCCTGTGAAATTGAAATGTCAGATTTAAACAGCAATAAAATTTAGGCAAGTCTGCTTAAAGGATGCCCTGGATTTTTGCCCAGAGAACTTAGTATCAGGAGAAAGGCTTGGAAGCTTTATAAATGTCCACCAGTCTTGCATTTTCCCAGGGAGGCTTAGCAATAACTATGGGTAACATTACTTACCTTTATGAAAGGTAATAAAAAAACCACAACCAGTTGTAAATCAGTAATTTCCTTATTTGCTCAGAAGGGCTTATGACAGTTTAGAACAGCAGACAGCAGTTTTGAAACGGAGTAAACACAGACCGGGCGTGTATGTGTGAATGGTAGGGAATGGATGGAGGATGACGCCACCATTCCTACACTCAAGTAGTGGGACGGAGGGTATAGCCACTTCTGTTGATAGGGCAAGCAGAAAATGTGGATCTGTCCCATGTCTATTATTCCTAGCAAGGGCCATGCAAATGCAAAATTTCCATCTCCTCCTTCTCTTGCTGAAAAATCAAAGTGACAACTCTTAAAAAACTAGGGAAATGTAGGATATAACACCATCCTGGGGTAGAAATTTGGTCAAGTCATAACTAGTTTCCCTCAGAGTTGGTCTGCCCATCTCTCAGAATTCTGGTTTCCCTTTGAAATGCTGAGTGTCATGTCAAGAAACTGCCTGTGGTTAAAGCAAGCAATCTCTGGCTTAGGTTGATGATAAATAATTACAGGAACAGATCAGGGTTGAAGTTCTGTTTCATGTCCCATCATCATGAGAGAAGAATTTAAGCTTGATGAGAAACCTAGAGAACCATTGACTGATCAGTGGGCCCAGCCAGGATTATCTGGGGAAGGTGGGGGGTCAAAAAGGTCAAGAGGGCAGCTGCAAGTGTGTAATCAAAGCCCATCCCCTATTTTAGAAGTGTCATGCTGCAGTGGACATATGAAAAAGGCAGAGCTTCAGACACATGGTCATGGCTGAAGCTGACTTCTAGCAGTACTATGGGGTGATGACAGGAGGATATACAAAGATTGGATAATGGTTCAGCAAGATATTTGAAAATACTGGTCTACCCTTTATTCTCTTGTTCTGTCAAACAAAATGTTTTGGACAAGTCATACATATTATAGACCAGGCATGATCCCCAACTTTTATAAGCAATTCTGGAATTTCGAGAATAGGTTATGGGCAACTCACAAAATGGTTGTCATCCAGAATATTTACCTGAACGTCTTATTAAAACCCATTTACTGGAAGGCAAAAAAGCCCTGGGCTGCAGCTGTCCACCATATTTCCTAAGACTATTTCTGGGGTCTGTGTGAGGTTCAGAGCTCTGAAGTATGCCAGGATGCCATGCTTCTTTTAATTAGAAAAATTTTAAGAAAGGTATTATGGCAAAGGGCAGGGAGCTTGTCAGACACATGTCTTTCTGAGAATTGCACAGATTAGAGCAATGTTTCTCAACCTTGGCAACTTTAAAATGTGTGGACTTCAGCTCCCAGAGTTCCCTAGCCAGCCTTGCTGGCTCGGGAATTCTGGGAGCTGAAGTCCACACATCTTAAAGTTGCCAAGGTTGAGAAACACTGGATTAGAGACAGTCAACATGTTAAATAATTACAGTATGTTACCAAAAATCACCTGCAGAGCTTATGGTTGCCAATTTGCAGCATCTATTGATCATTTATGTTAACATTCAAAAGGAAATAAGCAGGCACAAGATAGAAATACTTCTTTTCCCCCCAGGAAAAGAGGTAAGAAAATAGGGGCTGTCCCTAGAGATAAAGGAAGTCAAAAGATCAGAAGATTTTCAGTTGTTCTAATCGCTATGTATTACTTCTTACAGGCTAAGAAGAGTCTATCTTTCAGGTCCCATTCAGTTCATATCCATGTATTTTTGTGGAATTGCTTTCTGGTCTCAGCCTTGTAAAAGGAAATTGTTTAATGTTGGATGATAAAGGTGATGCAGGTGATTCTAAAGGTGATGAAAGTGATACCATAAATCTTTATAGTAGGTCTAAAATACAGGCGGTTGGGCTCATTGTCTACCCTTCGTTAAATATTACTCACTTCCCTGGAACTTTGCCTGATTTTCTGTTGTTTTTTCTTTGCTAGGCATCATACTTCCTATCTGGCTTTTTCTGGATGCACGTGAACAGTGTGACCATCATGAAGAGAAGCTGATCTCAGAAGGAAAGAAAGAAAGAAAAGAAGAATAAAACCCACTTTTTATAGAAACACAAGTTCATTCCTTAAGGGAGCTTATCCTTAGCTTTTAGCACTCAGAATCAACACATTCACTTCCTGGTTTGAATGAAGGGGCAGTAGCTTTTTCTGCTTCACCATAAGGGGGGTGAGGCCCATCCCATTACAGACCACATTCCTTTATTTCTCCCAAAGGCAAATGCAATGATAAAAGGGGAAATCCGAGTCCCCAAACACCTTTCTGAGGACAGTATGGAAAGAGAAACATGTACAACTAATAAATGCATGTTGTATAAGGGAGATCCACACTTTCTGCTTGCCCCATTGCCATGTTGGGCCATCTACCACCTCCTAAGTACAAGAACAGATGATGTTGTCCTCCACCCACTCCAGCCCATTGTAAATGAACTTCTACCTGTGTTTTGAAGCTCCTCCTTGCTACAAAGTTTTTATGGACCTACAGTGGAATGTAGAAATGAAGGAACAACTTGCTCCTTTTGTTTTGATCCTTATAACTCCAGAGCTACAGTGACATCAGAAGGATCTGCATTAATGGTAATGGTCTCAGTATGGGAAGGGGGTGTGCAAAACTCTGGGAAAGCAAAAGAAAAGAACAAGGACTGATGAAGAGGGAACAATCTTTAAAGAAAAAGGCAGGCACTGGGAGACCTGCCCACACAGTGAAGCTTTCCTTTCCTACACAGAGAGGAAATTTGTGGTGGCTGTAATCTGGACTGAACACCAACCTAGTCCCATTGCCAAACCATTGCAATCCAGACTGAAATTTTTAAAGTCAGCTTCAAGAGCAGCATTAGAGACAAGCAGTTTAGGCTGCTGTGCAGAATTACCTAAGAATTGGAAGAAATCGAATGCCGAGATAATCAAGTTACTGCAATATACTGAACTGTTTCTTCCTCATTTCCATGCATACCATCAGTTCTTCCTTACTGGTATGGAAAAATCCTCAAATTTCAGAACGGCTCCACTACTGGTTCTTAAAAAAATAAAATCAAGTGGATGATGAGTTCCTCTATACAGGTAGGAATCTTCCTAGATTTCTCTTCTACAATGTTGACAGTGTGGAGGTGCAGGACATACAGGCTTTGGAGAATGGACTTGGGTTTTCAGATAACCTGGCCCCAGTTCCCTTCTATACCAACACAATCGTACCGGACAGATACCCCTCCCCTTTTGTTTGTATCCAGCACAGAGCACAGTGGATTGGTTTAAAGCATGAAAATAATCTTTGTTTAGGGAAAACCTTAAGAAAATACTGCAGGAGTCCTTATCTATGAGTGGAACTTGGAGTTCCCGAAGGGTTTCTGTGTAAACCTCCCCTGCAAAAGAAAGAAATTGGAGAGTGCATTCATGTAATTACATGTGCAGCAAGTAATGCCAAATACCTATATAGTAGTGTCTCTCAACCTTAGCAATTTTAAGATGTCATTCTATCACTGATCTATCATATATCCACTGGAGTCGGGCAGCCAATAAATTTAAATAAATAAAATAAAATAAATACAAATACAAATATATCCACTTTAAGAAATTGCTCAGTCCCCTCCTAGTATATACATGGAATTCTTTTTAATCCATACATGGGCATTAAATTGGGAGTATGTTCCCAATTGTTGCCCAAGAACTTTTTCAGAAAAATAAGCATTCAAGCTAAGCACTTTTTTAAAGAAAAGTGAGTAATATCCCATTGAATTCAGATTAAAAGAGCCACCCCCCCCCCCGCTTTTCCTCACCATTCTCAGCAATAGTTCTCCATCCAGTAACCCGGCAGTTTGAATTTGGGGGGAACTATATTGGTGAGTCTGGAAGGTTGGTGGGGATGATGTTAGTGGTGCAATTCACAGGAGACTTTAGTGCCATCAAACTGATATCTGCATCTTTGATATGGTCTTTGAAGTCAGAATGGATGATAATCTGTTTTACATCAGAAGTTTCCATATTGGGAAAGGGACTTGATAAATCAGAGACACCCAACTTTATTTTGAATCCGTCACAAAAAGGCCCTGTTTCTAGAATACTTCATACAATTCTACATAGGTACATACAGCAGATATGGACAGTTAAATCCAAAATGTTTATTTTTTTAAGAGTTCCTGTACTGAGACTTAAATTTATGATATATAGTAATCTGTTGTGTGAAAATGTGTGTGTGTGTGTGTGTGTGTATGTATAAGAGACCATTGCCAAACATGATGTGCAGTGAAAAAATCTTAATGAATACTTAACTGGAGTGGCTGGCTGGAGATCTCAAACTTCCTCTCTCAAAAGCCCTCTGGATCTTCACACCCTGGCTTGACTTCCTACGTTAAGGGAAGTGGCTTACTAGTTCCTCCTGTCAGGACCTATCTTCCAGGGAGCTTCTCACCTTGCATCCTCCCCCTAACCTTGGTGTGTGTGAGAGAGAGAGGGCTCTCACAACTTGTGTAGCCTTTCTGATGATTAAGAAGTCAAAATGAAAAGAAACCCAAAGGAAATAGTGTAGCTTCCTGGGTATTATAGAAGTATACAGCTGGAGGATTTGGTCCTTCCTTTCCCTCCTCTGCAGGAGATAAAATTAATCTCACAGGAGATAAACAAAATAAATCTTTATTAGAAAAAAACCCTTTTAACTCTAAATATACAAAATGCAAACATTCAGTGCTGAAAGAGAGAAATACCAGTGGCTTAAAAATGCAACAGCAAATAGAATACTCTAAGCAGACCAGAAGATGCTACAAATAGTAAGCTCTGGATCTCAGAAGAGAGTCTGCAGAGATTATAAAGTACATTTTAGATCACAAGAACATTCTCAATAAAGTTCTGGACATCCTCATGTCTAACCTGAAAAAGGAATAAAAGAAAGTTGATAATAAACCGCATTTCCTATCTCGTACAGAAAAATATAAACAACTAAATTTAGCACCACATAGAAAACAAATAAAAAGTCTAGTGAAAAATCCTGGCTAAATGTTTACCAACTTCTACAGACAACATATGAATTCTTGAATCAGTTGTTCTCTTGATTCTGGAAGACATTAGCCATTTATCAGATGCTGTTTGGGGAAATGTTACTCATTTCAGCAATTTCTCCCCTGAGTTCTTTCTCAAGTTCTGCCCTTTTGTTTTTAAAAGGATCCAGTTCTCTATCTCCAGCACAGGGAGGGTCTATTGTAATCTAATTGTACAGGGTCAATAGACACCCTTCACTCAGAGATGTGGATTAACCTGACACTGTGACATGCAAATTGGCTGGCTGTCAAAGTTACACTTCACAGCCTACACGTTCACAACAGTAACTAAACTAATGCAACATTAGGACAATATATACAATTTTTTTGCTTAGAAACATTGTGGTGGCTGAATTTTGTAACAGAAGCAGTCTCAGTTTTTTTGGAGACTATCTTTAAAGTCAGTGGTACAGAGACTGGATGTAATCAGTATAGGATAATTTTGGTCGCAAAACAATCCTAAACTGATAAAAGGCAAGGCATTCAAAGCCATTGAATTTACCTGCAATTCAGGGAAAACAGGTAGTCCTCGCTTACTGACTGCCTTGTTTAGCAACTGTTTGAAGTTACAATGATGTAAAAAAAACCCTCTATGATCAATCATCACATTATGACTGTTTCAGCATCCCATGGTCACGTTTTGCAACCAGAGTGCATTTATGACCATTGCAGCCATGTGATTGCCATTTGTGTGCTTTGCAACTGGCTTGTGACAAGCAGAGTTAACAGAGAAGGTGGAAGTAAAATTGTAAGCCACAGTCACGTGATGTTTTGCTTAAAGACTGAAGGGGAAGTGAGGACATAAGCCGGTTGTGGTCACATGATTTTCTGCTTAGTGACTGCAGTGCTTATCGACAGAGTTGCTGGTCCTAATTGGAGAATAAAAAGGAGAACTGCATCACATCCTTACCTTGAGAAAAACTGCATTTCCCTTGTGGTGCAACTCACCTTGGACTGACAAACCGTAATTAACTCTTAATAAATAATGGTAGGAATTCCCAATTTGTGTGCTTAATTCTTATGGAGGGACCAAATTTTAATTTTTTGCAGCAAATGATCAGCCGATCCTGTATTCAGTGTCCACTGTTTAATTCTGCTTTATGATTCTGCTGTTGAGAATCCACAACAAACCTCAAGCTGTTGGAGTTTAATTTTCTTGGCATCTCAAACTTTACTGCATTTTAATCCCCACCACTGTACAACAGGTACGATACGGAAACAAGGTTCAGTTTTAGATGCTAAAATACTACCAACAATAATTATTCAATTTTAAGCTCTCGCTTATGTGCAATTAAAACCGAGGACAATTCTAAAGAATTGGGACTGTGGAACTGTGGAATCTGATTTCCTGTGAATTTTTCATTTATGGTTTGCATAAATGTAGACTATGTGAGAGAAAGTGTTGTTCTGGTAGACCAAATATTTTCTATCTAAAATGCCCTCTTATGTATGTATTTTGCACAGCATTTTCTGCAAGCTATTAATATGAGATATGTTAGGGTTGGCCTATACTTGTAACAGAATCATGCGGTAAGGCTTTTAAATATTTTTTTGATGGAAACTGCTGTCCCCATAAGTAGCAGCACTTTGCACATAGAAAATTAGCGTACATTCCTGGACATCAGTTTGTTCCTGATATTCAGTTCAAGTCTTTTTCTTTCCTCATACTTTGTTGCATACATTTTGCTGAAATTGATATTACCTTTTATTCCCAAGGCAAGACTTCATTTTTCTGAAGGAGCCTTTTATCCTTCATAGTGTCCTTGATTTTGTTTATTAATCCTACTGGAGACCTGTTCAACTTGGTATTTCTGCTAAGTCATTAGTATACATTCTGTGCATATTCCACATATGTATTTATACAGTAGTGCACATTCTGCATGGAAAGGACAACACAATTTCTATGTATCTAAATACCCCCAAACCAAATAAATTTAATTCACAGTTAACTGTGTAATCACCACGTCATGATACATTACTACAGATATGAATGCTTAGAAAAATTCAGAAAGCATTCCCCACCCCCATTTTTGCCTCCCAAGCCTATGCCCTCCCAAATTTTGGAAAGCATAAAAAAGTCCAATTAGAAATTCCTGCCAGGTTTACAATGTTCAAATCCCAACGAAGAAGAATCTCGTGCAACCCAGGTTAGGTTCAAAAATATTTCATTTATTGGAACAGTACATGTAACACTAAGCAAAGCACTGCTGAAACTAAAGCCCGTTCTTTTCCCCTCTTTGCTTTTACCCCAAATTCTCACCCCCCTCCTCCTAGGCGCCTTCCACATTCTTATCTCCCAATAACAGTCCATCTTCCTGGCCTTTGAATTCACACCAATTCCTTCTACTTTCCTTCACCCCCCTCCTAACGAATGGCAGAAACGAAGCAAGCAACTACTAAGCTAATATTTTGATTGCTGAAGGTTCTGACAATTTCCATTTTAAATAATGAATAATACACAGTGCTAATTTATTATTGTCCTTTGTTCTCCCCCCACCCCATGATTTCTATTAACTTGTAACAGTCAAAGGAATCAGAGTGACTACAATTCCTTTATACAAAGTATGGCATAGTTCTCCAAGGGAAGAGGAAGAAGGCACAGCCATTTTCACCAAGAAGTACAAATCACTCAGTGCCTTATTTGCCTGTGGGCCGGTCTCCTGCTGAATTTCTGTCAACAGGCTAGTGGATCTGCTTGTGACAAGGTTACAAAGGACAGAAGAAATGCAAAGAAGTGCCAGAAGAACATCTGAAAAACATTTTTCTTTAACGTCAGTGAGGAAGTATACTTACTGTCTGATTAAATTGTACTTTTACATTTAATAAATGTCAAACATGATGTTTATAAGAGTAAATCAAGTTAAACATAAGATACAGTAGGTTCTTAAAATAGCAAAGTGAATTTAAATCAATAAAGAGTCCTATAAAACAAATATTTGATATACTTCCATTTTCCCCAATTTTTTTCTATTTTGCCCCAAGGGGGAAAAAGTGTTTCTGTGTGGTTTAAAAACTTCCAGAACATTTACATCTCTTCAAATTATTTTAAAAATAAGATGCCTTGTTATATATTTGTATTATGACCTTCAAATACTACTTTTAATATCATGGAAAAATGTCCTAATATTCATGATACAAGAAAACCTTCTCAGCGTTTTCTCTATGTGACAATTTCCACTGTTTTGGGGAGCAGGCTCTATTGGCACAAATCCTGAGCAATATGTTCTGAAACAAGTTAAACCAATCAGCTGGAGGTGGGGTTCCTGGAACATCTACCTTACTGTTTGTGGTGATTTGGAGTGCCCTTAAGTAGAGCTCACCATTCCCTTTCAGTTAACCCGGTGTTTTTCAACCTTGGCAACTTAAGAGGTGTGGACTTCAACTCCCAGAGTTCCCCAGATAGCATATGCTGGCTGGGGAATTCTGGGAGTTGAAGTCCACACCTCTTAAAGTTGCCAAGGTTGAAAAACACTGGGTTAACTGACAGGCTGAAGGCAAAGAAATATCAAAGAAGAGCCAGTCCAAGGGACAATAAAAGGACGACTAGAGCGGGTACATTTTGCAGTCCTCCATTTTTTTTCCCCTCCATTGTAGTTTTGATCCAGTCAGCATAGAAAGGCACTGAAGTGTAGACCCCAGGGTATACGTCACTGGCACATCCAACTCCCCAGCTCACAATCCCAGCCTGAGTCCACCTTCCTTGAAGCTGGCAAGCCAAGGGACCTCCCGAGTCACCCTGGGGAAGAAAGACATAAACAGAGAGAGGGGGACATTGATATGTATGTGAATGAGCTGAACTAGGGTCTAAATCTTACCTCAGCCAATTATTTCTCAGGCCAATCACATTCTCACTAATTTTAGCCACTACAGGTAATCCTCATTTATAGCAACTGCCTTGTTTAGCGACTGTTTGCAGTTATGAGGGTGAGGAAAAAGTAACTTTGTGACCAATGTCCGCATTTACAACCTTTGCAGCATCTTTCTGTCAGTCACATATTTGCCGTTAGTATGCATTGTCCTATGTAAAATTGCAAGCACAACAGTGGTCACTTAGCGACTGTTTTGCTTAACGACTGAGTTTCCAGTCCCAATTGTGGTTGCTAAACGAGGTCTACCTGTATCTGTAATACTGGGAATAATCCTATGCATTTGTTTAATTAAAGTTATTGGAACATTGACAGCTGAAGGCTCTTATCAATTTCTAATGCCACCAAATGGGTATAGAATTCCATACATAGAATTCTATGCTTCCTCAAACTATGAGGAATGGACTATCAAGCTATACTTCCTCAAGCTATGAGGAACGGACTATACTACTTAATTCATAAGTAGTATTATAAACTGCTAAAATTGCACTGTATTGATTATGACCTTTCCAGATTACATAGATGGAGTTGTTAGTCAACTGGCATGTATAGTCATCTGCAGTGGCCATGCTGAATAGGCCATGCTCAATTTCAAGTAAATATTTTTGAAGAAATTGGGAAAAATCATCCCAAAATCTTTCATGAGGACTCTACCTGTTGATTTTTGCAAATGCATCTAAACTGATGCAACATAAACATGGATTCATTTTCTGTTCTCAGAAAATGTTCTCTCTGGCTTTGTTACTGCAAAACAGTAGAAAAATAAAGAATGCCTTTCATTGGATCAGCACTATTTTAAAAGCATGGGAAAGAGCTTCAGCTGAAAAATTGACATACATATTGTACAGCAATGACAGGGGCAGATAATGTGGCATGCAAGTACAAAGAGGATGAGGCTTGCATTGTGGCATCACAACACACATTTTGTCATTTTGATGAAATCTCAGCTTGTTGCAGACACCCCTGAATGCAACAACAAAAGGCTTTGAAAAATCATACAATAGATGCATTTATTCAAGTCAGATCCCCATTTATTGGCAATATTAACATTGCGTTTCCTAATTGTAATTCCTAATAGATTACCTTGATCTGAATGAATGTTATTCTGGACAGAAATATTGAATATGGATATTTAAAATGTTTCTACTATTTCTTAAGTTCACAAATATATGTGTACTTACAAACGTGAACACCCCCAAATTTTGTTCTTTTATTTTTTTTTTGCCTCAGTTGTTTTTCATTTTATCATTGTTTTTTCTTTTGAATGTTGTATTTTTTTTAACTTTCCTCTTTCCCCAAAATGAAAAAAAATAAAAACAATTGAATGAACAAATACTTTGTAACAGACCGGAATACAGATTAAAAAAAATACATAGGTAAAATACTGATAAAATGGTGGCAACGACAGGAATAAAATAATAAGGAACCAGTCTATGGAGACTCTAAAAAATTTAAATGAGAAATTACACTAATCCAGTTGGGTTTATAAGAATGCAGTGCATCCTTGTGGCCGTGAAAGAAAATAAGATGTGTAATTGTCTCAGTTTTGCCTGATTTGGATGGGCAAAACCTCTGAGAGATGATATGCATCTACTTTCTAATAATGCTGAGGGGAGAACCTTAGATAGAGTTCTGGAAAATATGCATCAATAATTGAGACAAGTGAGACTAACTAAGGTGCTACAAAGAATTTATGAAATTCTCTGAAAGGCTGAGAAAACTTTATGTCCCCAGTCTGCTGCTTGGTGACAACTTTTGCCTCCTCAGCTCTTGATGATTATTGATGCTCAGGTGAGAAGCCACTGGAGAACAATTTGCTTGTTTGTTTGTTTGTTTGTTTGTTTATTTATTTATCTTATCCCCGCCCATTTCCCCCCAATGGGGGACTCTGGGTGGCTTACAACAGATTAAAACAATAAATAAATATATAGATAAAATTTATAAGAAAACACATTTACACTTATAATACCCTTCCACTGCTTTGACCCATCATTGTCAAGTTATATGAATGAGGAGCTAAGTCATGGTTTATCCAAGGAATAAAGAAACGATTAAAACCAACCATTGAACACTGAATTGAACATTTATGCAGATCAAGGTAATCTATCAACCCTATGATTCTATTAGGAAATACAGTGTTAATGTAGCCAATAAATGGTGATCTAATTTGAATAAATGTGGTTTAAAAAGGGTCCTTTTAGGGCTTTTTGCAAAGTGGGCAAAGAGGTTAGGATCTTCACCTCAACAGGGAGGGCATTGCAAAGAACTAGGGTGCTAAAGAGCCTCAATTTGCTAAAAAGACAAGCCAGCAACAACTGTCAGTGAGCCCTCTCAAATATGTCAGTGAGAGAGGGTAGGCATCATATAGAAAGAATGACCTCTCAGTCCTTGTCTATCATTTACAGTTTTAAAGATTGTAACCCCAAATTATCATAAAAAGTATAACTGCCATGCCATGATAGTGTGTTTTCCATACATCCTCATGTTACAGAAGGAAAGAGGTAACTGAATTTAACCCCGTAGATGTAAGAAATTCAAGAACCAATATGGAGCATTGTACCTGACAGGAATCCTTCCCACTATCTGGAGAACCTGCACAGATCATATCATGCTTGATAGCACCCTTGCCCAGGCCTGGAATTGGAAACTGGTTGTAGAGCAGGCTGCAGTCTCTCTGGCTTATGAAAGGCACTTTCACTTCCTGGAGAGTGAGCGGAGGTGGTAAGTTTACTGTGGGAGAGAGGAAGGAGTTACAATAACGAAGAGGATAGCAGTTCGGAAATATCCTGGTTGGACATGCATCTTTTTAGCAATGGGTGCACTGTATAAATAGGCACAGCAGGATTTGGTTAGCTGTACAAAGTTGTGCCCCAGGCAAGATGGGGCTAAATTTGCTCAGCAGATTATGGTAAAGAAATTTGCATTACATTTCTTGAAAGCCCAAGCATGTAATGGTTGGGTTTCCATGGTTCTAAGCCAGTGTTGTCCAAACTTGGCCACTTTAAGATGAGTGGACTTCAGCTCCCAGAATTCCCCAGCCAGCCTGCTGGCTGGGGAATTCTGGAAGTTGAAGTCCACTCATTTTAAAGTGGCCAAGTTTGGACAACACTGTTCTAAGCCATCATGATCTAAGTTCTGGTTTAATGCTATGTGCAAACCTAGTCATTACAGTTTCTAAACCATGAATTGTGGCTTACTGTTATGGTTATTGTCCCTTTCCCAAGATTGCACCCAGGAAGGGACAAAATATCCATCATAACATCATGAAACAACACCCATAAATTCCTCGTGTAAGAAATTGGGATGCGAGAATGTAAGGGTGGCATTTGGGTCATGATGTCACCATGCACATCATTGCTTTGAGGTGGATGTCTGTGGTTGTATCACAGAAGTGTGGCCACAAAGTGCCCTTTTTCACAAAATGTTTCATATCTGAAAAAGCACTAACAAATGTGCATAAATTATCCAATATGCTTAACTTTCCTATTTTAGCAACTCTCTCCAATCCTACCCAAAGAAGCAAAATATTCTGTCTGAGCCTCTTCTTGGGACATCTCTGAACCACTAATTCACACCCCTGAGATTCAGAGATAGAAATGATGGTTTAAAAAAGTTGAATCCTGGCCAAAAAGAAAAAAGAATTAGAAAGAAAGAAAAAGTCTACTTCTGTTCCATACTGTTATGGGCTTTACATTTCACATTTTCTACCAATAATCAGCCTGTAAATTCCTTCTATGTGCCTCACCCTTCTCCTTAATTGCTCCCCATCCGGTGACCCAGCAATCCGCTTCCCTAGAGAACTTTTCAGAGGGTGTCGGCAAGCAGATGGGTATAATGGAGTTGGTGAAATTCACTGGCATTTGCAGTTGAATTAAAGCAATATCCCCAAGGGAGCTGCTCTTCCCATCGTAGTCTGGGTGGAGGACAATTTTTTTCACCGCTGCAAATACTGCATCACTTGAGAGATTCAAGAGCTGATAAGCACCCAGCAGCGCTATGTATTCGTAATCAGGTGCACTGCTGTAAACACAAAAGCAAAGCCAATTGTTATATTTCTAGAATGGTTTCTTGGCTAAATTTAAGTTGGCTTGGTCTGTGTAACATGATACATCATAAGCCATGGACTGAAAACTACACGCCCTGGGTTCTCACATCATGTTAAGTCTAAGCTAAGCAAACCATGGTTTAACATTAAATGCAAACTTCAGCTCTGTTGAAGTAGATCATAATGGTGTACTTGATTAGCTGAAGATAAGTAATGCTGACATCGAAAGACAGAAATGCTCAGCTACTTTTATTTGAGTCTTGGTTCAAGATTTAACCTGAGGGTTGGCTGCTTCAGAACTTACACCCATAGCTAGTTTTTTCCCTCACTTCTGCTCCTTGCTCTCCAAAATGTTCTTGCTTGTCTCCAGTGTTGGAGGAGACTCCTGAGAATACCATGGACAGCCAAGAGAACAAACACATGGATCATCAAACAGATCAACCAGAGTTCTCACCTGAGGCACAAATGCCCAGGCTCAGATGATCATACTTTGGACAAAGTATGTCTTTTTTTATGTGATGTGGTTATTTTTGGTTTATTGCTTGTTTTCTGCTGTATGTCACCCAGAGTCATACTGTTTGAGTTGGGCATTCCTATAAATTGATAGGAAAAGAAGATGCTCCCAGAATGGCTGCCACAGAGAGGCTCCCTTCTTCACAAAATTGCTCTGATGCTGGGGGTGGGCAGTCACAAGACACAAGTTGAGGAGGACATTCCTTATTGCTCCACTAATTAATGCCACTACTGTAATGTTCTCAACACCCAGATGATTTTCGTTTAGTTTTTTTCCCCTTGGACAGATCAGAACATTGGCCAAGAAATGCTGTTGTTTATCCAAGGTCTAGCTTATCAAGCTGGCATTACCCACATGACTTTCCTCCTTCATTTCAGGCTCAGAGAGGTCATCAGAGCAGCTCTTTGGTTTGAGTTTTTTTGTATCAATCAATCCCACAGGATCAGCAATTGTCCTTCTGTTACAACGCATAATGATTTTCCAAAGTCCTCTGCTGTATAATGTGTTAAGGCAGAATCAGAGGCCAGTCACAAGCAAGAAGAAAACGAAGGACGCATTAACCTAAAGGGCAGGGATGTCAACAGCTATGATAAAACATGCATTGCAATATCACAATGCAGGGTCTTCCTCTTGCAACTTGCCTGTAATATCCTGACACAAGTACAAAAGAGGTGGAATTTGCATTGCATTATCATATGTTTCATCATAGATTTATTTATTTAGAAAACGTACACAGCTGCCCATCTTAAATAACCCTGGGCAGTTAACAACAATACACAAAAATACATGAGAATACTTCAAAATGCAAATACAAAACAAAGTTAAAAATAACTATAATATATTAACCAAGAGACCATAGCAATTCCCAACACAGCTGCACCTATATTGGGCTCAACTAACATCCTGGCCCAATGCATGAGGGAAGAGCCAGGTCTTCAATTTGACTTCTTCTTTGCTCCCCTCATGGACACCCATGCTAAAGCATATGGGGATGATCCTTCAAATAAAGGACTGACTGAATTTGAAATTGCAAAACAATTTTTCCTGGGATTGGACTCTCTCCTAATCCTCACCCCTTTTCTTGAGAAGATGTATCCAGGTGTTACTTCTTTATCAGCATCTGTCCTACAGCAGTTGCAATCAGACCTCCTCAAGTCCTTGCCTTTTAAAGGGCTTAATGAACTTGTGAAAAATGCCCAATTTTGTGGAAGAAAGAACACGACTAAGAAAATGAATATGTAAACAGTCAGGGCTACTCTATTTGGATTGCAACATCTGGATGACCAGTTGATGGCAGCAAGGAGGTAGTTTGGGTCTTTCTTTGCTGTCATCTGGCAGTCCTCTGGATATGGTAGCCCTAAAAAAGTGCTTTTCCCTGCAGCAAATCATGTGGTCCAGTTAGACTGGATGGATGGTGATGGTGGTAGTGGTTGGTGGGGAAGCTCCTTGGCTGGAGTGTGGGTGCCCTTGCCTTCTGTTCCCCTTCTGAAGCCAGCAATGATCTGGTGATTCTCCGTGACTTATGTAAAAGCTTGCCCTCCAATCTAAGCAACAGTTCACAAAAGTCACATTACACTCAAATGGAGAGGCCAGCTCCTTACTTTTGCAAAGGGTCACTCATAGTCCTCCTATCTAAAGCAGAAATGCAAACCCAGGTCTGCACGTGGCACCTAAAAACTTAGCTGCAGCCCCTGCAAACCCCAAAAAGTTGTTACCAAAGTGTAATTTTAAATGTGAGAGAAGGGTTATCTTAACCCTATCAAATGTCAATTAAATGTAAATTAAGTTTGAATGTTATCCTGCTCGACATACCATCTTTTTTGATTCTGGTCTGATCTTTGCATGCCATAGCAAATGATTTGGCCAACCTTGTTTGAGCTTGGTGATTAAGCAGGCTGAAGCCTGGTTAAAACTTGGATGAGAAAGACCAGAAAATTCCAGGGTTATTAGCTGAGCAATCAAACAACAACAACAAAAAAAAACCATGCATCAAGGCTATGTATTATTAGGATGGCTTATTGGGTATGTAACCTTTCACCCCTAGTAATTTTTCAAAGGATTCTTTAACACCTCTGGGAGCAGAACACAAGACCTCGCAATGCTGCCTATGACTTTGGGACTCTACATTGTTTATCAGCAACCCAATCAGTTTCTTACCTCTAGGAAGCATCCTTTCTGGTCTTATAAAGATGCCGATATACTTCCTGCCCCATTGACTAGATGACAAGTTGGTTTTACCTGCTTCCTGGCTCACTAATTAGCTTGCTGTTTTTCCCCATCTCTAATATGGCTCTGCTGAAACTACAGCTTCTTGGTGGGCAGCTTTAGTCCAACTTAGCAGCTTAAGTGAAGCTTTCATGAGGATCCCTAGCAACACATATCTGATACATACTCATAGAAGCAATGAGCTGCCGATAGGACCCATTGATCACTTATAACTGAGCCACCGCAAATAGGCTTATTATTCTCGAGAATGCTGACTTGCCAGGGCCATTTCCCCTTGATGGCATCTTGACCTCCAACAATTCGTGGGGTTCTTGGTTGTCCACATTCTGCACAGAGAAGAGAAGGAACAGCAGGTTTCTTAACGATCCTTTGCAATGTTCAACTAAATGGAACTCCTAGGCTTGATTCACATAACTCATGAAAGATCTAACATCTGAACCCGATTGATGGAATATAATGACTCTGTTCAGATAACATGCCATGGCAAAGTAACTAGACAAACATGTTATTGTTTACTGTGAAGTTTTGGTTAACACAACTAAGACCACGAATGGTTTCTCGCACCACACAGATTGATAAGCATTTGATTCCAACTCTACAGGGCGTCAGAAATCAACTTTTAATTTTTTTTTTTTGTTAATACTGTATATGTGCACAAAAGTCTGACACTTTAAATAACTATCCCTCTTGCATTCAGGGTGGGATGGAGAACCTCAAACCCAAGAGCCTATTTCACTCTGCTAGAGCTGATCTATTCAGCTCCAGGACTACAGTGAGCTTGTTCCCAAACTTTCCTTCCAATCTTGCCAGATCCATTGGCAAGTTTCTCAGCTGGTATACCTGCCAACATGTTTTTTTCAGCTACCTGAAATCAGATTAGTCATACAAGTAAGAAGAGAAATCTTAGGTCTTCAATTCCTAGCTCTCATCTAAGCATCCCCTTGTCCAGAACTTTTTTACCAACTTAGAAACAGAACTTTCCAACACTTTAACCTTCTCATGTCTATGAACCAGAGTGTAACGTTTTGGAACATGGATGCTTGGTTAGAGGCCAAATGGATCTGTGTGATAGGGCTAAGGAGAGGGTTAAGGATTCTCCTTTAACCCTGGCTCCAAATTACTTGCTTCCTTGCACCATTGCCAAACATTTGCAGTGTGAATCTATCCCCCAACCTCCATTTTCAGCCCTAAAATAATGAAAACTGAAAAAGGTAAAGACTTTCTAAAGTTGAGCTTGACCGCTGCTGACTGCATAGATACACCCATATAATTCAGTACGATTTAAAATGAAAAAAACCAGAACCCTCCATCCCTTGGAAGACATGAAAGAAACACGTATCCTCACCCATATAGATAATCTATCCCATTTTTTTGTATTTTCACTTTGCCCATTGTGAACTTTAAGCCTCCAGAGAAAACAGTGGCTATCCAAAAGTTACTTACCCTGAGCTATTGAATCATTTTAGAGCCCAGAAGAATGTTTTGCAAGTGTAAAATAAGGACTCCAATCACATCTCAAACTGGAAACCTTGTTTACTTTACCCTTTTCTTCTGATATTTGCAAATCTGCCTTAAATAAGGTTTATCATTAGAGTTAGCAGGTGTGGGCTGCAAGAATTTGGACAGCCATAAGATGGCAGCAACAAGATACAGAAAGTAAACTCTTTGCTGTCATCTACATCTAGTGGCTTTCTAGGTCTGGTAGCCCTAACCAATAGGCTGTACTTTGACCTTCTCAGTAGCTTAGCTTCCTTCCATTTCTCCCATGCTTCCAATACACCGAAAGCCTTTTAGCTGTGCTTGACCTAGCAGCATCTGTGAGAATAGGGGGAAAAAAAAGGTAGATATTTCAGATAAGAGGTAACCCTGAAGAGGAACACTATCATATAGAACTGTCAATAGGAGCAGGGGAAAGGGTTCCAGCTGATCCAGGCTTGATTCAGAGGATCATATTTTGGCTTTAGTTGGGATAGTCCAAGTCTTCAGCTTGCATAAGGAGGCCCTTTGGGTGCAAGCTATTATAGCAAAGTGTCTGACACACACATACCACAAGCCTGCCACACCCAGGGCAAGTAGTTCAACTGCCATCACATGTTCTCTTGGGAATCTGAATGGGGCAGATCAGAAGCCCCCCCTGTCCCAGACTGGGTTTTTAGGCAAATGGCTGCAGTTCCCCTTTTATCCAGGGCAACTCTACCCAAGTGGTTCTGGAATGCACTTTTCATGTATCAATCCAACACTGGTGTAAGAAAATGAATAAAGACTTTATTTTAGTGAAGAGAGGACAGTGGATCCTGGAAGAATAGGATAACTGAAAAAAGTTAGAGGAGGCCTGCTTCGGCTTACAAGAGTTAGCAGTCATTAATCAGCAAACAAAGAAACAGCAAATGTGAGCAATAGTAAAATTACACAGCTGAGTAAAGCAAAACCATGGAAAACGGAAAAGAAACAAAACACCCCTGACATATCTGTCTATGCTTTCTCTATCAGCTTCACCCCACTGGTTCCAGTTCTCCCAGACATATAGATAACTTTATTTCATTCAATTATCCAGCCTGAAAGTTTTCCCAGAGCTTTGGGTTGGAGGGCTTGAGAACCAGATCTAATTAGTGAATCTGTTCCTACAGTTTTTACTATTCTGAGGATGTGCAACCGGCACACATTGAAGAAAATAAAAAGCCCAAACTTCTAACTGATTCTCCTAATCCAAATCCCCCTTGCTACCTCTCACTGAACAAGTAGAATGGGTTTATATAGTTTTTGAAAGCTAGAAACACCAGTTGGCCAGCAGCCCCTTAGATGCCCTACAATTGCAATGAAGTTAGGTCAGGTCTAATGGTTTAACATTTTCAGTTTCTATCCAGACTATGTAAGTAAGTAAGTAAATAAATAAATAAATAAAATGTTGGTCCAAGGCCAGGAAAGTAAAAAAGAAAACCTCATACACAGAACAAACAATCAAAATATTACATAAAAGAAATGGCAAAATGTTAAATATAGCACATGACAGCAGAATTGGACTTAAAATCCCTGCATTATTATTATTTTTGTTGTTGTTGTTGTTTCCATGCATTTCCTGATATGCATAGTCCTAAAAACAAATGTTGTCACCTTCTAAGGAATGTCTGAATTTGAATCAAATAAAAGGAGAGTTATATAAAATACTGTACATCTGATGTATATGTAACCGAGGTCCTAATAGTTGTCAAGAATTCTTATAAAAGGAACCACACAGGAGATTCCCAAGCGGATAACTAATGTTTCCTCATTTGGGTGAAATGTGAAATCAAATCAGCGAGAAGGTTCATGGTTCAGGGGATTTTGCTGTGACATCATTCAACGTTTGTACTGAATTATCTAGGAGTTAACAAAGTCCAGTAATTTTGAAGGCCTTATGGAAGCCTGCCTAGAAGTCTCTGATATGCTTTCTTCACCACTTTGAAAGAAATACAATGATAAGATTATGGGCCACGCTAATTTTCTTCTAATTATACAACCTCTTATATCTATAAAAGTAGGTGAGAAGCTTCGTCCGTGTTAAATATGAATGAGAACTTTGTTCAGTTTCCACTTGGATGGGAATGTCCCTAATTTGCACTTCCTGAATCTGCACATAAATTATATGAATTCACATACTGAAATAGATATTTTTTTCCAGATTTTTCAAAGCAATTAATCATCCAAAGCATTGCACAAAATATGTGCTATGGGGAAAAATGTGCTAAAATATGTGTATATTTGAAAAATGTCAGCCTTGCGAGATAGACCGGACAGGAAACACAGTCAGGTGAGCTAATTCTACTTTATTGTAAGGTTACATTAACAGAATCTTGCAAGTCTGAAAGTACATTTCTCTCTTCCCCCCATCCCCTTTACAGCCCAAGAAAATAAGGAGGGTCTCTTCCGAGCCTCTTGCCCCACCCACATTCCTACTGTGGGCTAAGTTGCCTTTTATCTGACTGTTTTCTTGGCTGCATCTGTTTGCCCTGTCTCCCAAGGTTATTCCCACACACCATTACAGAAAACTATCCACAAAGTGCGTATGTGAGAAGAAATGGACATGAAAATACATCTGAACTTTTATGCAAGCTTTTTTTAAAATTCCTAATATGATACAGAAATGGGCAGAAACAAAAAAAGATAGAAAAACTTTTTAAAAAGTAAGTGAAACCAAACTTCTGAAATTTTATGCATCCTTAGCTTGTCTACTCTTGTCAGTTGGGGCTTCAAGATTACAGGTCTTTCATTGACTCCTAAAAAATGTTTGTCTTAAACTAAATGTTTGAAGGAGAGTGATAGGATGCGTGTAAAAAAGAAAGAAAGAAAGAAAGAAAGAAAGAAAGAAAGAAAGAAAGAAAGAAAGAAAGAGAAAAAAGGAGGGATAAAATCTTGGGAACACCAAAAGGAAAGAGTTGGTTTGCATGAGGTAAAGACTATGAAGCTGAGACTGAAGAAGATGAAACCCCAGATGCATGCTGGGGAATTTAGAGTGAGAGACAGAGAGAACTAAAGCAGAAAAGAACAAGTTCAGGGAAGAAACTTTGCATCCAAACATTTTGGCAAGAAAATCTTTATGGAGGGTAATGCCCAGCAAGGGATAGATAGAAACTAATTTGTCAATCAATCATTCAATCATTCAATCATTCAATCATTCAATCATTCAATCATTCAATCATTCAATCATTCAATCATTCAATCATTCAATCATTCAATCATTCAATCATTCAATCATTCAATCAATCAATCAGTCAATCAGTCAATCAGTCAATCAATCAACAAAGCAAGCAATCAAGCATACAAGCTTGGCTTTCCAGGAGATTGATAGATCACTTAAAAAGCACCCTCCCCACACCTGTCAGTCAGGGTGCTGGTATCTTCCCACCTCACCCAGCACCCCACCTAACATCTACTGGGATTTTTGGTTTGTTTTTGACATGGCATTGATGTCAAATCTGCTGGAGGACTGGCATTTGTTTGGAGAGCACTGGTTTTCCAAGAGATTGGTATTCTGGTGTACAAACAAACAAGCAGCTTGTGCATGCCAAGTGCCTGGTCTCTTTTGAAGCCCAAGCCAAAATGAACACAATGCCCAGTGATTGGACAGGGAGATGGTGCAGACATAACGTATTTAAGCAGCCAACAGGATCCCTGACTGTGTTATCACCAGTCTCAACACTGAGGTGTCATAGATTGTATGTCTGAAAAGACCTTTGGGGAGAAGAGGATCAACTTAATTTTAGCAATCTTAAAAATGACTTTAGGCTGGGAATAAGATGGAGGCACAGTCGTGAGGACATGCCCCTTCATGCAGTGGTAAGTAGGACATGAGGATAAGTTCACAATATGAACATTCTGACTTTTTGTCTAGACAAGAAGAGGAGAAAAGCCGTTGTGTTCAGTTCTCTATTCCATCTTTAGCTGGAGTCACCCAAGAGCAAACTTCATGGCTGGGAGGCCAGCTCCAAGCTCTCCCTGTCTTTGCAAGACTTTGCTTATCCCTCTTTCATCCATCTGAGGCCAGCTTATCTTAATAGACTGGACTTAAGTCCAGCCTGTGTGACCACAAAAATAGGCAGAGATCTGATGGGGCCTCCAATGAGCTCGGCTTGCAGTTACGTATATCCCCTTTCTAGGTGCTGAATTTCACCCCTCCAACATGTTGCCTTCTTAGGTTAGGTGATAGAAGTGTGTAGTGGCATCATAGCAGAAATGGTAAAGTGGCACAACTCACCTCACAGGGTTGTTGTTGTGGGGAAAATAGGAGGAGGGAATGTTAGGTATATTCACTACCTTGAGGTATTTATAAAAATAATAAAGGCAGGATAAAAAATCTTTAAAAAATGCCCCACACTTATGCTTAGAAAGAGTTAGCTAACAAGCCTTAAAGATTGTATATTATTACTATAATCATGTTCACTTTTAAGCCTCCTATCTGTATTACAGTTTATGACAGTTAAAATAAAGAAAACAACATGTACTCCCTAGTCTGATACCTGCAGAAGGGAGGATAAGTAGTACATGCTAAGAACAATGTCTTTCTCGGGATAAATCTGGCAGATGGTCAACTGTCTGGGTCATGATCAAGTCATTGATAAGATGTTCTATCAAACCATCTCAGGTTTTGCGCTATTTACACCTTTATCCTTTAAAAAAAAAGTGTCAAGAGACTCAGACTTTTTGAACCTCAGGGTAGATCTGCAGATCTGGGGAGTCCATCCACCATTTTAGGGGTTCCTGACAAAGTAAAGGGGCATAATCTTATATATATTCTTTTTCCTCTGTAACTCTCTACATCTATACAGGTGTTCCTTGCTTAACAATCATTCATTCAGCGACTGTTTGAACTTGCGACGCACTGAACAAGTGGTACTTATGTCTGGTCCTTGAAGTTCCAGCCATTGCAGCATCCCTGCAGTCATGTGATCACAATCTGGGTGCTTGGTGCCCAGCTTGCAATTATGATGTTGTAGCATCCCGCAGTCACGTGGTCACCATTTGCAACCTTCCTTGCCGGCTTTCTACAAGCAAAGTCAATGGGGAAGCCAGCAGGAGATTGAAAATGGAGACCACATGATGTCCTTGCTTAACGATGGTGCAGGATTCAGTTAACAATGGCAACTGGGAAGTGCCAGAACTGTTGTCACTAAGCAACATGGTCATGTGACCTTGTACTTTATGACTGTATTGCTTAGTGATGGAAATTCCAGTCCCAGTTGCTATAGTTAACTGAGGACTACCTGCATTTAATAAAATCTTATTTGCAATAAAATTTCCCTGAACAAGTTGTACTTATGACTATGGTCTTTGGATCCCAGAATCTACTGGCTACTAGCTGGCCACCAGTGCCAACACACAGCATTCCCAGGTCCTGCAAGTTGCCTCTCCTGGGTTGGGTTTCACAGCCTGGAAGAGCCAGGTGGCTTCACCAAATCAGCTTGGTCTTGATCAGAGGAGCAGAATACTAATGGCTCTCCTCTGAACTGGTTTGAATCCTTAGCTCCAGAACAGTGGTTTCAGGAAGCCCAGCATCATCCTGAGCAAACCCAACGATTGTTGGGGCCCTCTACCTTCCTTTCTATCCTTTCATGAACTTCAGGAGGTCCTGTCTACCACCAATCCTCAAGAACCAAGATCATGGTTCCATACTCCTCCTTCCTCCCCCCCATGATACCTTTTACATAAATCTCCTTCTCTTTTCCTCTTTCTCCTTGTCCTTTCCCTCCTTCCCCCAAATGATCTATCCATTGTTCAAATGCTGGCTTTTCAACCCCCCTTTTTGTTTTCCTTCCTTTTGCTCCCAAAGCAAAAGTGGATATACCAGTATCCCCCATATGACTTTTCCAAAACAAACACTGTTTCAGGCTATTGGTAGGATTTATACAGAGCATATATTGAACTTGTTCTTATCCCTAAAAACAACAGTGTACATGCTATCCCATCCCTACCCTCCAAGGAGTGGCCATGGCTATTCCCTCAGTACTGCTCAAATACTATTCCCCATTGAATACCACTTCCCCAGTGATCGCTGCTTTCCCCTTCAGTGCCATTTCCTTCACTGAGAGCTTTGCAAATGTTGGACTTCCAGCTGAGAGCCATGGCAAGGTTAAGATCCCTTTTTTTTTAGTGGGATGGGGTTACTATGGAGACTGGCATGGGATGCAGGATCCTGGCTGCCAAAATGCTCTCTGGATTAAGGAGAGATCTTTGAGATAGCCCATGCTCCTCGTGAGTAAAATGCAGAAATAGTCATTTCACAGTTTGCCTATGGGTCCAATGTCTGGGAGTCAAGGGAGGAACCGTCTTTGCTCACAGTCATTAATGCAGCCTTTTGACCGAGCCTTACTTCTTAATAACTTTGGATTTTTTTTCCTGCTGCTTTAAAAAGATTCTTTGGAACGGCAAGTTATATTGTATTTGTAGGTGAGTCACCTTCTCCTTACAGGAAGAACTTTTAAATACGATTTTTATAACCTTTTGAAAAATATTACTTTTTGGATTAAACAGCAAAAGGGTGCTCAGAATATGGACTTTAGAAAGTTTAACAGTGGATTAAGGACTCAGGTGGACATGGAATTATAATTTTAAATGACCACAAGAAGCTTTGAATTAGCTATAAGAAATTTTCCCATGGGAAAAATGACAGTTGTTTTGAGTTTTTTCATGATAAGGGGACTTTGAAGGTTGGACACTACAGGGAGCTAGAGAATAAAGAAAATGGAGCAGAAATCTATATACTACTAAAACTCTTGTGTCTATAACCTTCAACTGGGCAAAACAGTGCATCATAGGGCAACAATTTTTGAACCAAGATATGGTTCGAATGGGCTAATTTACAGAATGCATACAAAATCCAGGACCCATGGGGTTGAAATTTGGGAAATTTGTGGCTGCTTCAGGACTACTGTGCTGCTGCGCCGCCATGGTCAGCCCAGGTCATGTGATCATCATGGGCTTATCCCTGACCTCTTTCCTGCCTCCCTCTGTCCCCTGTGCCCAACAAGCTGATGGCAAGGCCCGATGATTGGCTGCTTTGGAAATGAGGCAGAAATTTGAAATCTCTTAACAGCTGTGGGTGTTGAGGGAAGGATGAAGTAGTGACTTGGATGCCTGCTGGTGAGGTAGGGCTGGCTGGGGGGCACTGGTGAGCCTCTTCCTCCCTTGAGGGAGGCGGCCAGTGGGGACATGCCAGAACCGCGAGTGGGGGTGCAGTTTTCCTCAGGGTCCATGGCTCCCTTTGTTCTACCTCCCCCCAGCAAAGTTGCAGGCAGTTCTGTGGGTCAGCTGAGGAGGAAGAGAGGAGGAGGCTTCACCTGGGCTCTTCTGAGGGTTGTGAGGGGAGGGCAAATGGCGCAAGGCTAGAGGAAGGGAGGGAGGAGGAAGGGAGGGAGGGAAGGAAAGGGAAGGAAATGGAGGGAGGGCAGGAAGGAAGAAAGATGGAGGGGAGGGGGGAGGGAGGGAGGGAGGAAGGGCTGTAGGAAGGAAGGAATGATTTCTGACACTCCCTGCCAGGTTTCCATAAGCAAAATCAATGGGAAACTGGCAGCAAGTCGCTCCCACTCCCATTGCTTTTTTTGCCCGTAGTCATTCTGTTTCTCTGTTTAGGTAAGGAAATATCTCTGAAACGATGACCCAACGGGTCATGGGTTGTCTAGTCTATAAATACAAATGGGAATATTTGTCTACCAAGCTTCTTGACAAAATAGATTAATTTCTTGACAAGATTGAGAGAGCATGTCGTAATGAAATTACAGAACAAGAACAAGTTGCAAATTGATTTTGAAATTACTTTGAAGGGGGACTTAAATGTAACAAATAATGAGAAAGATATGGGGAAAAATATGGGCACAGAAACGGAACCGATGGATGTCTTATTCCCAAAAGGAGATATACAGATATTGAACCAGGAAGCTAACTTGGATATTCATTTACTTACTTATGTACTTACTGGATATTTAAAAGAGTTCTGTTAAGGTTCTAAAATACTTTATTAGAAGTGACGAAGAGAAGGAGAAGCTTTACTTATTGGATATACAAAAGAAATCAGCTAAAGTTCTGAAAGATTTTTGGCTTGAAACACAGATGAACAGGAAACTAGTTCTGGGATTCTTTTTGAAGGAATTAAAAGATATTTTTAAAAGGGAAGGAATACAAGGTTGGCTTATTTGACCAAGGCTAAAGGAGAAAAATAGTTACATCTGGTTGCCCTTATGGGGTGAAGAGAGACTATTTTGTATCTGGAGATAGTTATAAGCTATTACGATTGTCTTTACCTGCTGGGATGAAGGAGGAAGTTACTTCTTTTTTCTTTTTCTTTTTCTTTTTCTTTTTCTTTTTCTTTTTCTTTTTCTTTTTCCATTTTTTCTGTTTTTTTCTTTTTCACATTTTTTTCTTTTCTATTTTTCTGTTTCTATTTTCTATAGCCGGTATCGGCTTTTATTCTTTCCATTTATAATTCTTAATGAAATTATTTGGAAAAAAAGAGAGCTTTGCAATTCCCCCCGCCCCCTTTTCATTGCTCTTCCCTCAACACTGATTATTACTTTAAAGGCAATTTTTTCTTTGAATGCTTTCTCCCCAGTCATGACAACTCTCTGTCACTGGCATATCAGTGAAAAACTTACACTGTGTTTGGTTTTTGGTCCCTTTGAGTCAGTGTTGACTCCTGGTGACTGCCTGGACAAGTCCTGCAGTTTTCTTGGCATGATTTCAGAAATGGTTTGCCATTGCCTCCTTCCTAGGACTGAGGGAGAGCCCAAGGTCACCCAGCTGGCTTTGGGCCTAAGGCAGGATTAGAACCCATGGTCTCCTGGTTTATAGCCTGGTGCCTTACCCACTACACCAAACTGGCTCTTTTCATTATATAGTCCCTTAATAAAATACAACAATTTTCTCTGACATGTGAGTGGTCACCATTTTTGGGATTTATATTTGCTGTGAGAAACAGATTTTAAGCATTCTTTTGGTAAAAGATCTTGCTTGCATAAGAATCCCTTCTGGATAGCCCCTGTGTAACAATGCTATGTCTACAGCATTCCCAAAATCTACTAGGGAAGTTACCCAATTTAAAAAAAGAGGTAAGGTTAGTATGACAAGTCTTATTTTTGACAAACTCCTGCTGATCTCCAATAATCACTGGATTGTGTTCAAGGTGCTTACAAAGAAATTATTTTATGAACTGGTTCCGGTATTGATATCGACTTGATATTTGGAGCTTCATGGATTCTCATTTCCCCCCAGTTGTGAACATAGGGACCACATCTGCCTTTCCCCATTTCCCTTGTTCTCTAGGATTTCTCAAAGATAATACAGGAGGTAAGCTTCCTTAGCACTTAGGTACAGTACTTCAGGACAATTTATCTGGCCCTAGAGATTTCTAAACACAGTCAAACTGAAGAGGTATTGCCTGATCATGTTTCTACATATTTCAACTTTAAGCCTGCTTCATCTTATTGGCCTGATGGAATGCACACTCTCTTTTTAGAGTAGACAGAGGCAAGCGGCGGAGAACATGTAATTCAAAAAGATAAGAAAACAACAACAACAACCTAGAAACCTGCAAGATGAAGGGAAGATCTACAGTACATAACAAAATTAGAAGAAGAGCATTCCTAAAGTACAAGATTAAAATAATAAGAGGTCTTTCCTCACCTTGGTTTGTAACACCATTTGTAAAGATCTCATAAGTAGGCCAATCCAGCTTGTGGAACTGACTTCCAGCTATCATGAGAGCTCCAAAGAAGACATACCAGAAGAATTTGGAAGAAGAGAGATTAAACACTGAATACCTTCCCCCCCCTTACCATCATTCACCTTGTGCCACAGACAGGTACAGTAGCCCTAGTATCAGCAAGGAGAAGGGAAAGTCCATGGTTGCCACTTCTCTGATACTTTTCTTCTAATATGTTGCCTGAGTAGTTGCGCTCCAGACAGTTTCAGTTCAAATTGCTTTATTCCAATCTTGGTATCTGTGCTATAAAGTGTAATACCAACAGTGAAAGGGTGGAGCATAGGGCATTTTCTCCTCCCTGAGTTTGAGAATGCAATTGAGAAGTTGTCATTCCCAGAACTCTCTCTGCTCTAGTAACTCCCAAATCAACACCTTTGCCCATCCTCCTTTGTGGTCTCCCTGTCTCCTCCCAGCTGCCCCATTCATAGGGTTAGCAGCAGTCTTTCTGGCAGAGCTCCCTATTCTTATAATAGCAGAAAATATTTCATGTATCTAACCTGCTGGAGATCCTCACCTGTTGTAGCTCTGTTTGTTATACAGCACAGGCAGGCACAGAAAGGGAGGCTGTCAGTTAAAGACATTTTGCCTGCAAATCACCTCAGCGGAATCATTAAATCTGAAGGTATTTGCATTGGATGTAAAGGAGTTACAAGAGTCACGGTCACTTGATGCTAACTGCAAATGCTTTTCTAATGTGGACCTCGGCAACCTGGTGACTATCTGATACTTAGGGACACATCTCTCACTACCCTTGCCATTAGCCATGCTGTGGGGCAAAGAGGAGATGAAGTCCAACATGGCTTAAAGGACATTGCCTGACCCTATTCTTAAAACAGAGCTGAAATCATTCTTAAAGTGCAGGTGGCGGAACAGTTCCACTGTCTTTTGTTACCTTTATGGTAAGATTTCTTACCAAACATCAAAGAATAACTCTCTTGTCCCTGAATTTGGGGATACATCCCAAATATTCCATATCTCTGAATCCTCTGGTCCTCAGTAACATCCCAAACCCAGACTTTCCCTCTTATATAATTACTAAGTCAAACTTCCTAGCATTGTTTGGGTGACCTTAACACAACACAAGGTAGAAAAATAGGGAAGGATGTCAAGAACTATCAATATTCATGGATGATTTATAAAGGACAAAAAACAAATAAACCAGGCACCTCTGCCCTGAGGAATGCATAATCCAAAAATCAGCGCAGATAGGACAAGAAAGTGGGCTGGGGAGAGAAATGGAAACAACCTTGAAAGAGACTGTTACATGCTTCTTAGTTTACTTAGTTTAGAACAGTCCTAGGACAGCACTGTTAGGGTTTTTATTCCCTTTGGAAGAAACTGGAAGCTTCTGTCCCATTTAATTTATTTATACAAACATGCCCTACATACTATCATGCAAGAGATCTACAACTTGACTAATATCCTCTCTTAGGAATTTGTTTGGAACATACAATTAATTGTTCCCATGAAGTCAACAAATGTGACTAAGATAACTTAGACTCCACTGGAGTTGGATGGCCACTACATTTAAATAAATAAATAATCACAAAATGGCCACCGCAACCAACTACTCGTTTTGAAAGGTGTTGTTACCTCCTTCCGATCCTCCAGGTTTTGCTACCTTCGTAATTTCCTGTTATGGTGCTAAGCATTTTTGAGGATGATAAATGAGAGCCCTGTCACTCTGGGTTAAGATTAATCCAGTATTGCTTCTTTAGAAGCTGGCCAGCCCCTAATAAAATACCACACCTGGATGAAAGTATAAAATGCTCATTTTCCTGGGACTGCCAAGTTATCCAAAGTCCACTTAATCACTCAGCTCAGATATTGCACCATGTAATAGTAGCACCACCCAGGCAGCAAAGCAGGAAAAGCTGATTACGGTTTTTTGGCTATAAAGAAGTGACTCTGGTTTTGTGTTTTTGTTCCTGATCATTCAGCCGATGCCAAAGACCGCCATCGTCAGCAAGGAGCCTGTTTTCTATCTATCCAGAAGAAGAGTGAGCAAAATCAGTCTGAGTTTCAAGTGCAAATGCTTTCTGCATAGAGCAGTTTTTCCCCTTTCAGGGAACCACTGCTGGAAATATTGCACGGCTGTAAATCACAGTTTGACAACTCAAATTACAATTACAATATAGATATAAATCAAATTACAATATACAATCTATCGAAATTATAATTACAGTATAGGTTTCTCATATGGAGGGATGTCTCTATGGGAAGAAAAAACCCCTCAAGAACTCATAAATTGAAATGGATGTTAAAATTGCAGTAAGACTTTTGGGATACTATGTATAATAGAACCACTTGCTACTAGCAAGCTGAAAGTCTCAGATATCAGATATGTGAGAATAAAAGGAGAATAAGTGAAAGGCAAATAACAGATAATTTGAGACTATATTTAGTGACTGCAATAGGATGAAATAAAAATACACTTCAGTATAGTTTCTAAGGGAGAGGGTGTACAGGCAGGTATATATTTTTAACATCCTTTTATTCTCTGTTTAATTTTTTTAAAAAATATTTTTAATGTATTTGACTGTTTTTAATTTTGTTGTATGCCACCCAGAGTCACCTGTGGTGAGATGGGCAGCTACATAAATTGGTTTTAAAAAATAAATAAATAAACGAGAGATTCAGTTCCACCCATTAATGGAAATGGTGGAATTCAGTGACAACATTTGTAGTAAAGGCAAACAGGGTTTAAAAAGGAATTTGCTGGATTCATGACAAATGCTATGAAGATTCTCATGTCATTGGGCCTGGTTATCTGAGGGACTGCCTATGTCTGAGAGTTTCTGCCTGTCCAGTAAAATTGGGCAGAGTGGGTGCGCTCCAGGTTCCTTCGAATAAACTGTCATCTATCGGGATGTAGGAAGCGCATCTTCTTTGTCATGGCGGCTGTCCTCAGGTACACCCCCCCCCTTCAGAAGTCTTTGAAGACCTGGCTGTTCTCTCAGGCCTTGGGGTAGGATAGATGGTGTGATGGAAGGCATGAGTGAGGAGGATTGTGGCATGGAGATCCAAGGTCATAGGGAGGGGAAGAGGAATCCCAAGTATCTCCTCAGTCCTCAGCCAGAGCATGTGAAAGTGATGAGAAGGAGACTGGCACCACCCTAAGGAATTCAGAGTGTTTAGTTGCTGTTGTTGGGGGTTAGAGTTAGTCTGGCGAGATTCTGTCTAGTGGGTATAAGCTAATAAAGTAACTGAACTGTTCCTGAATTGTCCCGCTGAGTTTCTTGGGCTGAACCTGACAGGTGGGGAACCATTGACCATTGTTTCCTTGGTATATTGTATGTGTTTTTCTGAATGTACGTGGTTCTTTTTTCTTTCTTTTATGGTTTTCTTATTTTTTAAAGTGTAAGCTGTCCAGAATGGTCTGGAGTTGGGTGGCCCCTAAATTTAAATGAATGAATGAATGAATGAATGAATGAATGAATGAATGAATAAATACTGACACCGATGGCTGCTTAGTGCCTTCTGCATTACAGAGACTTTTCCCATTGCTGAATTGAAATGCTCTGTTTCCACCTATCCTGGAGTCAGTAGAAAATTTCGCTCTTTGCTTTTGTCATCATTGCTCCCTATCTTGCCTCCATAACATTCCTCCTGGTCACTGCTAGTTGCCTGACTTCCCTCTAAGACAGTGTTTCTCAACCTTAGCAACTTTAAGATATGGGGACTTCAACTCCCTGAATTCCCCAGCCAGCATGGCTCGCTGGGGAATTCTGGGAGTTGAAGTCCTCATATCTTAAAGTTGCCAAGGTTGAGAAACACAGCTCTGAGATCATGATAACAAAGCCTAACAGATTTTGCATACCTTGAAGCTGCCTTTGGATGGTGTCTGAATAAGAGGATAAATACTACTTTAGCATGGTATAGATGAGGATGACTTAAGGCTGTCTTACTCATGGATTGGGAATAAAATGAGGGTAACTTTATTGGGACATGGCAGAAACAAGAGGTTGCCTGTGCAGGTTTATGTTGTGCTTAGATACAAGTAAGAAAAGGCCCATAGGTGGCAGCATAAAATATGGATTGCTGGGAAACAATTGTGGATGGGGGCTTTTGCCATCAGACCAGGCTTCTGAACACCCATAAATAAATTCTCCTACTTGCCATCACAACCTGGTTTCAGCTGTTTCAAAGTTTGTAACTCCAAAGTTATTCTCTGGAGAGACAGAATGGAATAAACATGTCCCCAACAGGTTTGGAGGAGGTAAGAGAGGTTTTGTTTATCACTCAGTTATAAGGATTGTTAAAAAAAAGAAAAGAAAAGATTATTTATACATTTTAATGCTCCACCAGGAGACAGCATCATACTTTTGCCATTCAAAAATGTCCTGGTGCCTCAAATAACTAAAGTCATCCTTTTAGTTTGGATGTGCTTCTCAGAATATCTCTTTTAATTATTATTAAGGTAATCATGCATATGAATTGGTAAATCAAGTAGTAACTTGATGAGTTTAATGTTGTTCTCTCACTCTCTTTAAATCTAAATCAATGGAATACAGATGTCAATATTTTCTGATAGAATATGAATTAGGATATTTTTCCTATTCCAGAAGTTGGCAGTGGGGCCCTGTGGATATCATGCCTTCTGCAACACTCCATATGGTTTTACAACACCCCAATTAAAATATTTATTTAGCATTTGTTCATTTTTAAAAAAATGACAATACCAACCTCTCAAAAGATTTCAGGCAAGAATGCCAAAATTTAATGAGATTCTGTAACAAGAACAGTGAAATATTTTGAGAGATTGTGAACTTGTGAGATTTTGGGTATTTGTTGTTATTATTTAGAGCTCATGTTATCACACAAAATCATGTGATGATACACAGCATCTGAAAAGTTTGCTGACCTCTGCCTATTTCCATTATTTTATTTCTGTTGTACCTAAAAATTAGATTTCTACTTTTTGAGGTTTCTGAAGTTTGCAGGGTTTTTAAAAGTTGCAATCCTTTTTCTAAAAGGCAGCCATCATTGGATTGAGTAGTTCAGCATGGATTTGTGATGGAAGGACTAAGATAGAACCTTAGTTTTCAGTAATCCAAGAAAATAGTAATAATAGTATTACTATTATTTTAGGAAGTGCTGTGGGCAAATATAATCACGTGTAGTTTTGCATGGGTGAGCTCCTGTTTCCTCCCCAGTTCCTGTCAACCCAACAGTTCGAAAACTCACATGAGTAGATAAATGGGTACTCTCACTCCGGTGGGAGGAAAAATGCTGGCGGCGCCTTGCAAAAAGGAGTCGGGAGCAGTTGCCGGTAAGCGTGAAAAACTGGGCGCGCCCAAAAAGGGCGCAAAGCAACGGAAACCCTGCCTCCTGCGCTCGCCGGCTGGGCTCTGCTCTAGGAAGGAGGCACTGGCAAACCACTTCCGAAACACCTTGCCTTGAAAACTGCAAAGGACTTGTCCAAAGCAGTCACTGCAGAGTCGGTAACGACTGAGCGCAGATTAAAAAAAAAAGAAGTTTTGCATTATGAACAGATTCTTCAAATCAGACAATTAAATCTGCTGAGAAGAAATATAATATATTGAGTTGCCTGCCATCTCAAGCCTTCCTTGTTGGCTTCATATAAATCTTCTGCCCCTGGTGTTTTAGTTATACTCCTTCCCCTTCAACTCCTCATAGACTGATGTATCCATCTTGGCTGTGGTGGATAGGAGAATATTTAGGGAATGAGTGTTACCCTTCTGAACCATTTCTCTAATCCCAAAGTCTACATAGTTTTGTAGAAGCTTGAACTGGATGCAGAGGTCGGGACATTGGCACTGCTTCAGTTGCTACCATAGTGAATTGTATTCAATGTACAATTTATTTACAGTTCTCTTGATGCCCATGTTTCTCCTTGGTGATACAACCACTGAACTTTGGTTATGAATATGCTTCTGTTGTATTCAACACAGTATGTGCAAACAATGACGAACAATACTGTATATCTGTTCCAAGAATGGTTGGTAAACTGTGCAATTCATCACCCACGAGGCCATCCTTTTCATAAAACAAAGCAAAATTCATTCTCCAAAAGGTGGGTAGATATCACTCACAGACACTATTAATATTAAATTGTGAGCAACCCACAGATTTATTGCAGCTGAACACATGTTAATCTATATTCCATCCTCTTTCCTTTTTTGCTGGGTCTTTTTTAGGATTGAAAACTTTTTTTGGGGGGGAGTGTTATTGATTTTTAAGTTTGGCACAAGAGCATTCCTGAATGACACAACCAAGTTTCACATAAGTTGTTTTGTGGTCTTGAAGGCCAAGGTGGTATTTTTTCCCCAATACATGAGCAAAAGCTGATAGGACTGTCAGATTTTTCTTTCCTGAACACTGGTGATGGGACAGAATCTTCTGCATCTGAAGGTAGCAGACTAAGTTAAAGAGTGCAGGTCTGTACATGGCCCACTGCTTTCTCATCCAACCCCTTTAGACTATTCTGTATGAAATATAGAAACCTTAATTTGAATATTTGGGTTGTATGAAGCTCCTTATTTAGACTGGCTATTTATTGCTCCACGAATGGACTTCAGGTACCTCATTACATTTGATATCTTTGCTGATTAATTGCTCTATCATCTATCTATCTATCTATCTATCTATCTATCTATCTATCTATCTATCTATCTATCTATCTATCTATCTATCTCATCTTTCTCTATCTTGCTATCTCTATGTCTTATCTGTCTATCCTCCTCCTCCTCCTCCTCCTCTTTCTGAAAGTTCAGGTCACTTTAGATGAATAATTTCTATGCAACCAAAATGATGCTACTTCAGTTGTGCTATACCATCATAATAACATCACATTATCTGGTACCTGATATGTAAAATCCTCTTCAGAAATTTAGTGAAAAATAACTCTTTGTGCTTTGTTGCATTTTTTTTTTTTTTGTCAATAGAGTAACCTTTGGAAGAGTGGCTTGGTAGTTCCTACTATTACCACCTATCTTCTGGAGGCTTCTGGGGAAGAAATGGCCAATTGAAAGTGGCTCTGTTTTTTGTGGAGCTGACACTCACGGCAATTAAAAGAGCTGGCATTGGTTCAGCTCTTTGGAATCATCTCCAGATAAAGGAGATTGACAGGATCACCCACAGGTACTCCTTACAGAGAATCCCTGTGAAGAGATTGCAGTCTGGCAATCTCTAGCAGGTGGACCACTCTGGGAGTTGAGGAAAAAACACCAAGCCCAGCCGTGGTGCGGAGCCTTCAAAAAGACACTAAATTTGCTTTACTTCCTCCTTTAATTAACATCATAAACTGCCTGTTTGTGATTTATTTGGCAATTAAAAACCTTCTGAAAGACAAGTTGCTGTACACCAGGAGAGTTTCCTACTATCCTGGGAGAAAGAAGATTAAAGTAAGTTTAAAGATCAAAAAGAAATATTTTAACATTTGGAAACAGCAAAGGGAATTAAGAATGTTAACTGGGGACAGTTAAAAGGCTAGATGGACTTGAAACAGCTTTTTAAAGGACTGTTTTAAATGTTTAAAAAAATACAGTAAGTGAATTTGGATTTAATTACAATAAAATCTGTCCTGGGAAAGTGTTGCTTCTGAAAATAAATATCAGATAAGACCGAACTTTTAAGATCAGAGGGAACAGACAGCAGTTAAAGGAAAAGAACTATTTTAACACAATGAAGGAGTATCCTTCTTTCAAACAATTTTAGTTGTTTGGAATCAGTGTGTCCAGGAACTATTTTTAAAATTGGGACTAAAAAGATTTACTGGACAAAATAGCAGTTGAGGACAACTTGAATAAGGATTCTAAAATGGACTTTAAAGAAAAGGCAAATTATAAGAGAGACATGGAAGATATGAAAGAAGATGGACTCAAAGTTGCTTGATTATGAGAATGATATTGAGAAAGAAGCTCTAATGGATCAGAAGAGTGACTTTGAGAATTATCCTATTTTGGACCCACATAAGGGAAACATTAAATCTCTGAAACCTTTTCTGAAAATAGATGAAGAGAGAATGATAAGAGATTGCTATTTGGGGTTTTATTTGGAGAAGAGACTGAAGACTGAGCCTTTCAAAAAGAAGAGAAAGGAATTCAAAATGGATTTATCAGATCAGGGTTAAATTATCTATGTTTTAATCTTGGATTGTTAATGTTGAATTTGCTTTTTCTGACCAGGATTGTAAGACAATGATTTATACCTGTAAAAGTGATTTATATGGTTTAGCTTAAAATACATATGTCATTATTACTGGTCTTTTGTATGCTTAAGGGGAGAGATCTTTTAGGTTTTACTTTTCAGAAAAAAATTAGAAGTTAAAATGCAAAATTTAGAAGTTAAAGTGTTTATTACTGGCACTCTTAATGCTTTTGTTGATTAGATTGTTTGTTGAATAGTTTTCATAATTTGGTTATTGTTTAGGGATAAGAAAGGAGATGAAGAGGGTTTTTTTAAAAGTAATATTAGAGAAGTGTTAAATTACTGTTAATGCATATACTTGTTTGGAGGGAGGGGGAAGTCATCTTTTATATTTCTTTCTTTCTCTTTTCTCTTTTTCCTTCCTTCCTTTTCTTTTCTTGTAGATATTTTAGCTTTGTATTCATTTTTATATATATATAAACACACACACACACACATATATCACCACCTATCTTCTGGGGGTGCTTCCCCTGGCATCCACAACCTAACACAGGTGTGCAAAAGAGATAGGGCTTTCTTAATCATTTTTTGGGGATTTATCTTATTTTATATTGTGGATGAAATATGTTTTAGATACAAAAGAGGATGGGCTTCCTGCACCACAGATAGGCAATACAAATTACACATGCTGAAATTCCACCTTGTATAAAGTCTTCTAAAGTGCACATTAGGACTACCATATCTGGGCAGCCCAACCATAGATGGCAATTCTCAAGTATGTTGAAAAATGGGTAGAAAAGCAAATGTCTTGTTCACAGAACAATGGAAGTTGTAATTTGAGAAAGAATTGCTAGGAGGCCTAATCCAGTGAACAGCAATAGCATATAGTTGTATATCTGTCCATGCTTTGGTGATGATGAAGATGATGATGATAATAATTTATTACATTTATATGCCACCTAGCCCCTAGCAACTCTGGTGGTTTACAAATTGTTTAAAACATTAAAAACAAGGGAACAACAAAAAACAAAAAAATGAAGAGTAAAGATGGCAAAAATGACAAAAATGAAAAAACTGAGAGCCAGTTTGGTCTAGTGGTTAAGGCACCAGGCTACAAACCAGGAGACTGTGCGTTCTAGTCCCACTTGAGGCATGAAAGCCAGCTGGGTAGACTTTGGGCGAATCACCCAGCTCACCTCACAGGATTGTTGTTGTTGTGGGGAAAATAGGAGAAGGAAGGAGTATTAGGTATGTTTACTGCCTTGAGTTATTTATAAAAATAAGAAAAAAAATTAGAAAAAAAAACTGGATGGGAACAAAGAAAACAGCCCTCACAATCTAACAAGGCCTTCAGTCACCTTTAGCAAAGGCCTGGGCAAAGGATCTTTAGGTTCCTCAAAACACCAGTAGGGCGAGGGCTGTTAGAATCCTGGGGGAACCTCATTCCAGATATATGGCATTGTTTAATCAAAGGAACTTGGGCCTGCCAACCCTGCCAGACTGGATTGGCTGGGCAGATGCTATGGGAGACAGGCGGTCCCTCAAATAACCAGGCCCTACACCTTGTAGGGCTTTATAGGTAATGACCAGCACTTGGAATTGCACTTGGAAACGGCACCCAGTGTAGCTCACGAAGCAGAGGTGTTACGTGGGCATAACAGGGGTGGGGGGTGTTTGTACATATTTTTGGTAAAGTAATCCAGTATTGTCTCCTCAATCAGCAAGAGAAGCTGTGCTTCTCAGTTAATTTTTTCAAAGAAAATAATGTAAAGCAAACATCTCCACTGATAAGAGAGGAAACAATGAAAGCAGTTTTAAAAGTTTGGCTGATTTTCCTCTTCTACTTTGCAGCTGACCTTCAACGTTTGGTAGCTTATGAACATGGTTTCACTTAAGGGTTTATTCTTTTAAAAGTGTGCATTCCCCTGGGTACACTTTTAAAAATAAATTACACTTTTAAAAATGTTTTGATACCACTCTCCTGTGGAGGAGTTTAATCTCCTTGGAGGTTAAACATAATCTATGCCTAGAAGTGGAATCCAATGATGGTTTACTGTACCTCGTAAACGGCAACCCAGTCCAGGAGCAAGAAAGGACTTAAATCAATCAAAGAGACTCTGATGAACTCCAAAATAAAATGAGGGTTGGAAATGATTATAATTCCCATATGTATCAACTGTGAAAAGAATACAGAATACAGAAGACTTTGCACGAACGCAATGTTTCTCAACCTCAACAACTTTAAGATGTGTGGACTTCAACTCCAGAATTGCCAAGTTTGAAAAATGCTGTGTTAAATCATTCAAACAGAGTCTATTTTAATGAACTCAGTAATAAATGAGGGTTAGAAATGTCTCTTTCAGTTTCTAAGATGAATGTTAATTACACAGCAGGGCAAGATCAAGGAAGCAAGAATTACACACACTTCAGTCAAGTATCTTAATACTAATTTAGTACTGGGGTAAATATAGCATCTTGGAAACAACAAACCATAATGCTTGGAAGTTCTCTCTTTCCATTTTATGTAAGCCCTTGCAGGGAGCTAAAATAACAAAAAAGTAATTTGTTCCTTCAGGGGAAAGGGATAGGTATCCAATGGTTATGTTCTGGGACATATAGCGTGCATTTTGTTCTTATATTATTCCTTCTTGATTACTGACTGGAAGCCCTGTAGACAAAGAGATTGGTAGATGAATAGAAGGATTTAGATTAAGAATGGCTTTCACTCATACATAGAAAGTGATTTATAGGTTAATAATAGCCCTTAAACGTATCCAAGGTGGTAAAATGTTTTCAAGTTATTGTAGCAATTCAGTAAGTAAATAAGTGATAGAAGGAAGGATCTTTGCATTAGGGTAAGTGCACAATATGTTGGCCCCTGTGGTAGGGACCTTAAAGGATGCTCCCATGCCCTCTTACTTGGGACAAACTTTGAAAGGTCTCAGTTCTGCTTTCTCTCTGTTCTATGACTGTCAGTGTATGGTAAACACTGGACTTTTTAAAATGTTTGTATGATCAAAGTGGGGCTCTCCATGCCTTCTTTAGTACAAAGATTTGAATAGTTTCTTGAAATCTCACAGCCTGGCCATCTAGTAAGAAGGCTGCAAGCCTGACCAGCCTCCTCTGTGTCATTGTGAAGTACAGACTTTTAAAATTAATTTCAGTGTGGACAAACTGCATTCTCTACTGGCAACTTTTGAAAATTGTTACAGGTATGCACAGAGCAATAAAAGCCTTTAGAAAGAGGTCATCTTATAGATATTCCCGAACAGGCTTTGGAGTTGATCCTTCTGCAAAGTGCCCATAGAAGAGTCTAGAGATAAGTTTGGAAAAGATAGGTGAAGAACATTAACAAAACAAGAGCTCAGTCTGGAAAAAAAAGAAAGTGTGTAAAAGAAATTTAACATTGCCCCACCTTGACTGTCTTTGTAATGAGGGAAAAACACTGTCAGGCCTTCAAGATTCTGTTGTTATAGCCTACATCAATAAAGACGAGTTCTAGTATTTCTTTTGGTATCTGTTTCTTGACCTGGTCTATCTCAAAGAGCAAACATCAAACTTGAAATATCTTTTCCAAGGCCATCTCTGTGCTCCACTATAGTATCTTGAAAAGTCTTCAGTTCACTCAGATTACTTGCATCCATAGCACAGGTGACATCATATATCAACACTGTCTCTACTGTCCTGTATTGTTGATGCAGATCTTCGTCCAGTATAATGAAGAGTTGTTAAATATCATACAACATCCCAAATATGCTCCTTTGTTCCTTGACTTGCATGAAATGTTCAATTGATACTATTGCACAATTTTGCACTTGGTTAAGAATTCCATTTTGAATGGTTTGGGGTCTCTTATCCTGTACCTCATCATCAAAATGTTTTCTTCAACAATTCTTGATAGGTTGGAAAACTGCTTCAGTGAGAACTTTCTTTGCCAATTTCCACGCACCCTCCAGAATGTTTTCGAATTCCTCATCTGATTTTTAGAATGTGATTTGTCTGGTGGTTCCATTGCTGTGATAGATTGAGGTCGATATCTTGGAGCCTCTTGCTTACATTTAGTTCAGTCAGTGTGTCATGTTACAACCCTAAGTCCCACAGAAATGTGAAGTTATGCAAGTTTCTGGAGACTTCATTTTCTGCTGCCTACAGACCATTTCTCGTCAAAGCTTTATCCTCCATAAGGGTAACTATAGCATCCTCAGTTTTCCAAATTTGGTGTTTGATGTGCTTTGCCACCTCTACTTCAGTGTCCCATTGTGCTGAACTCAATGTTCTTCATGTCCGAGAGAATATTCCCAGATGTGGCTTCAAAATTTGCCACCAATCACTGATGCAGAAAAAAGCATGAAGGTAGTTTGAATTACATTTAAAAACTTAACTGCTTCGCTTGAAATGAATGCAGCATTACTGGTCACCAAGTTCAGGGAATGGTGGTGGTGGTAGTGGGAGCTCAAGGATTTAGGTCTCAGATCGGTTGTCTACACTATGTTGTCCTTTCCTTTCATTTTGGCACTACTGACGATGATGATGACATGCCACCAAGTTGGTGACCACAAAGTTAGATTCTCTCCATGAGTTGGAGAGGGACAATTGGCTCAAAAGGGAGAGAGAAGGAAGAGAAGAGAAATGAAGATATAAAGCAATGCGGAGACCACTTAGAAGTAGTAATCGCAAGACGGTCCAATAATTTCTTTCCTTTACCACCCCTGTTCCTGCGGAGAATAACTCATACCACGTAACAGCTTCAAGTTCAGGATTACCTAGCATTATAGATTCCTTACTGAAATCTGTGTGGTTTTTGCTTCCTTGGTCTTGCCAAATGCACGGGGCTTGACACACAGTATCAGTTCTGTCGGGACCTTAATAATGTCAGTTCTTAAACTGTCATGCACCTTTGAAAGCATATTGATCAGACTAACAAATGGCCCAGGAAGGGTTCATGGCTCTGACAACATTACTTTATGCAGATACTGTTTTGTAACATTTGCCATTATTTTACCAAGACAATACTAAGTGCAGATGGTGAGTTGAGGGAGAGGTTTGCCCAATCTTCATTTGGAGAAGTCGCCCTTAAGTTTTTTAAATATAATTTTTATCCCCTCAGAGTCCAAGCATTGGAATACCTGGGGGCAATGGCAGGATTATTGTAGGCATGCCACTTTTCTTCAAACTGGGGTCCTTTTCTGAACGAGACATGCCTGTCAGGTTTTTTTGTAGTACATAAGGTTAACAACTTTACAATAAAGAGGAAAAGTCCCCTGTGGCCAGTGTTTCCGAGTTGAAGGCTTGACCATGATTTTAAGAGTACACTTGGGGTTTGCAGTTAGGGGGAGTACAGATCAGGTATTAATTCCCTATGTTGAATTGCAAGTAAACTGTTACTTTGTGGCTGAAAACATCAAATTAGAGATGGGCATGTTTTTTAGCACCCCTCTACTCCTTCATTATCTTGCAGTTCCATATGAGTAAAACAATGAAGGATGAGGTCAAAATAAGTTCAAATATCAGAGTCACTATAATGGGAGTCTGAGTGGACAAGTAAAACCACTCTGTGGTTAAAGGAGGAATGTTCCATGATCAATGAGTTAAAAGTAGAACTTTTGGGGCTACATGGATATAATTATTTCTGATGAAAATTGCATTGCACTGCACTGCACCGCACTGTACATTAAGAACTTACAAGAGAAGGATGAAGAGGAACAAATCCAATGTTTTGGAATGACCACTCCAAGTCGAGACCTAAACCCCATCGAAATGTGACAGGACTTAAATCAACCAGTTCGTGTTAGAAAACCCTCAAATGTTAGTGAGTTGAAGCAGTTTGTCATGGATGAATGGCCAAAATTCCTCCAGGGATGAGAGAGACCGATCACCAATTACAAAGGGTGTTTAACTTGTATTGTAGCTAAAGGTAGAGTCACCACTTACTGGACTGAAGGAGGCAATTATTTTTTTCATGTGGGTATATCACACGTTGGATGAAACAAACACCAAACTTGGATGTTACAGGTAGTCCTCGTTTAGCAACCACAATTGGGACCAGCAACTTGATGGTTAAATGAAGTGGTTGCTAAGTGAAAAATCACATGATTGTGACTGTGCTTACGATTTTACTTCAGCTTTCCTTTGCTTTACAGTGTCAAAAGGATAGGACCCCAAATTGCTGGATGAGCCCAAATAGTGGGGAAGGTTTCTGGAACTCAACTCAAGGAAACTAGGTAAAAAAGCAAATCTTATAGCCCCTCCCCCCCCCACTCCCTTGCCCTTTGAAAAGCTCACCCTGATCCTGAGATCATTAGTAAGAAGAGATGTTTGTATTTACATTCATTTGAGAGGAAGGGATTATAAGATAGTAAGCAGGCACATAATGGGGAATATACATTTAAAGGAATGTGCTAGCAGGGCTGTTCGCCTAGTGGGCTTGGGCAAGCAGCTTAGGAAGCAAACAAAAACCTTTAGTGTGAAACTGATTAGGGTCTTGACAGTTTCAGGCAGCAGCTGTGAGCTGGCTCATTAAGGTCAGGCTGCTGAGCTTGTTAACATGCCATTAGCACTTCTTAGGGACTTGCTGCACTGTGGAGAAAAGCAGCTGTGGAAGGGATTGTTTGTTTAAGCAATGTCTCTGCTTTGTGAGGAGAGGAAAAGAAAAAAATGGGGCAGGCACAGGACAATGCGTACTAATTGACTAATGGCAACCCAAGACTGAGAGAGAGACACTGAGAAGGTCGTAAATGTGGGCATTGGTTGCAAAGTTACTTTTTCATCACTGTTGTAATTCCAAATGGTCACTATCTGAGGCAGTCACTAATGAGGACTACCTGTAGCTGTTTGCTCAGATTTCCTTTATGTATCATTGGTACCTACATGAGGCTGTTATAACATTTCATGGCAAAGATATAAAAGAAATCAGAAAAACTAAAAATGAGCAAATATTTTTTTCCAGGACTGTATGTATGCTATGAGCACTGGGGGACAGAAGTTCATTGTTGCGTGGTTCTTCAGCTACCATAGTTTCTCCCCCCCCCCCGCCTCAATGGTTGATGTAGCTGAGGAATATGAGTCCCTGAATTATGAGAGAAAAGCAGCAAAGGTGAAACCTGGTAATTTCTGGTGAACAACTCAGCAAAGTTGAAGAGGGAAGGCACTCAGACTTCTGGTTTATGCTTGCTGATTTGTCATATAATTTTATTGATAAGCACACAGGATAGAAGTAACAGGATGCATGAAGCTTTTAATCAATGTAAATAAGCCTAATGCCCAGTTCTGTATCCTCTCATACTGATGGCATTCCTGTCTACATGCTAAATAAATCAAAAGATGAGGAGAAAAGACTGCTGGTCTTTTTGGAAGGGTACTGTGATGTTCACAAGGTGAGTATCACTTATTCCTGGGATTGGGTCCTCTGCTACTTGTGGAATTCAGTTCTGGAACTCAGCACATGCCCAGCAATCTGGAGCTTGCTTTAATAGGCCTCACATGTTTTTTGGTTCTTGATGTTCCTTTTCATTTCTTTATAATAGCTAACTTTGCTCACATGGCTTCCTAATCACAATCCTTCAATACACACTAAAGAAGAATGCTAAGGAGCATTAGGCAAAATGTCGGGTAATGCTTCTATTCTTTGTACTACCATTATTAACCTGGTTTCTGAATTAACCTAATTTCACTGTTTGCACAACGCATCCAACCGTCTACAGTAAATGGGCTGAGGTTGCACTAAGTTGCAAAGCACCCAACCAGTGAACCAAAGTTAAAACTACATCAACATCCCATGTTATGCCAATACAGTTGCTAGGTTGGACAATGAGCTGGCTAAGCATGTTTTAGAGACACAGGCAACGGGCATTTGATCTGCTTCTAGTCTTAGCTTAGCAGCTGGATTGTTTTGTGCATAGACTGAAAATGGTTTGATACTGCTGATTATGTTTCTTAAAGCAAGGGCAACGGCACTGAAAGGAGTGTCATTGTGGGAACGTTTTACTATCAGCCCTTCATTGTGTTCTGATCTTATCGTTGATCCAACGACTATAGAAGGGCACTGAAGTACAGACCCCGGGATGGAAGTATTTGCCACACGCTACTCCCCAAGACACAATCCCAGCCTGGATCCATCTCCTCCCGACTTTACAGACCAAGGGTCCACCACCGTCACCCTATGGGGAAAGAAATAAGATTTAATGTGAATATACAAAGAACATTCTAATATCAAATTTAGAATATGGGTTAAAGGGAGGGCATCAGAATGGTGAAGTAGTTAAATTGTTAGAGTAGGGGCAGGGAGGCCCAGGTTGAAGTCTACCATCAGCCTTGGAAACTCTCTGGGTGACTTTGGACTGGTTGCTTTCTCTCAGGGAACCTATCTCAGAGGAGGAAGTGAAGCTATATTGTTGGAGGAAGCGATATTGATATCACCTTGTGCTTCTGGATAAAAGCCATAATATACATCAAACTAATCTAATGAGCAAATATTGTCTGCAAATTTGCTTGGGACAAGACACTGCGTTCCCAATCTTATGAAAATTGATGCCAATTTGTGAGGATTGCTCAATTTTTTAAAAATGATTGTTTATATGTAATGGTTTGACAATATAGTATTAGGATTAGCGTTGCCATTTATCTATTGTTTTCATTTATATTCTGCCTTACATTAAATATGAGTCATTTTTCTCCTGATTGGACAGGGTCATGTTGAGTATCATGTTCAGTTGTAGACATCATACAGGTAGTCTCTGGGTTAACAATGCCTGGTTTATGGAAAGCCATAGTTAAGTACAGAGACTACTGTAGCAAACTTCTACTTAAATACACAATGATTCAAGTTGAATACACAATGGTTTGAGTTAATTACACAATACTACCTATACAATATTATACAATAATACTGTTTTGGCTTACATACAAGTTCGATTTAAGGTCACATCTTGGGAACAGAACTCATTCTTAAACTGGGGATTACCTGTATTTAAGAAGGATTCAGAAATACTGGAACAGTATTTCCACAGCTTACCAAAACTTCCAGTGAGCCATAATGGTGAACTGATGTTCCTCTGAGGAGAGGAGCCCATTGTGGCCAAATCAGTGCCCAGTTGCAGGAATTGGGCTGTGGTAATCTCTCTGGAGTTAAGAGAGATTGTCAGATAGCCCACATGTACTCTGCACAGTGTTTTTTTGAGAGTGGGTAGCAGGAACTGTGCTTTTGTGGTTGGCTTGCAATCAGCTGGGAGTCATGGAATTCTATTGTGCTTATTGCCGCTAATGTTGCCTATATGGACTTTAAGTTTGACTGGGCTCATCTCTTAATCCCTTTGGACTTTATTATTTTTTTCTTTGGCTTTCTTTAAAGATTGAGAACCTTCAGACTGGCAAGTTTTACTGAAATCGCAGGGTGAATTTCCTTCAATCCTTTTCAAAAAAAAAAAAGGAAGGAAAGGAAGGATGGAAGGAAGGAAGGAAGGAAGGAAGGAAGGAAGGAAGGAAGGAAGGAAGGTAGACAGCTTAATTACAAGTTTAAAGATGTATGTTTTTTGGAATATACAGCAAAAGGAAGATTACTGCTGGCTTCAGAAAGTTTTACATAGATTAAGGGCACAGATGGACTTGATTTAAGACTGAAGTTAATTGAAAAGATCCTCTCCCATGGGAAACTGCCATGCTTATATTCTGAAACTGAGAACAGGAGTTTGAAGATTAGACACTAGTGGGCACCAGATGGCTACATTAAAGGAAATATTTTATTTATGGCAACAGGAGTTTCCCCAACTATTTAACTCCTTCATAGCATCAATGTTATTGCAGAGGAACAAAATTGTTCTATTGAATAAAATTGAGAATGATTTACAGGTGGAATTAAAAATTACAGCTTAGAATAAGGAGATTGAAATAATGAAATTACAAATGAAATATGATGACATAAAAATAAAAAAAGAAATACAAATAACAAATCAGATGAGTGATCTGGATTATTTCCTTATGCTGGATTTACAAGAGGGATTTGCTGGAATTGCTACATTGGGAGTACAAAGGGAACTTGATAAAGATGAAGACAAGAATTTTGGGACAAGAGAAGAGAGTATGAAAATGCAGTTGCTAGAACTTTCTTTGAGGATTTTAAAGATTGTTTGCAGAAAAAAAATACAGAATTAGTTTATTCAATCAAGGTTAAAATAATGGGTTATTTTTGGGGATGTTTAATGGTTCTTTGATCAGGACTGGATGATAGTGGTTATTTCTGGTAATGTTTAATTGTTTTTTGAGTGGGATAGAACTTTGATTATTAGAAAAAAAGAATCAGGATTTGGTTAAAGGGAAAGGATAGATTCAGATTGGGGTAATAGATAAAATTCGTAATATTTATGTTGTTATTTCTTATAACCCTTACAGGACCTTTGCTGTTTAATAGAGGTAGATGAAGTTCTAGAGAAGGGTTTATAGACATTGGGGTGAGATATGGAATGAAGAGATGTTTAGTTATATTTTAAGAGATTGTGATAAGTTGTTAATGTTGATTATACTTGCTGGGGATGGAGGGGGAGGTTTCACTTTTTCTCTTTTTCTTCCTTTTTCCTTTTCTTATTTTTCTGCACTTCTTTTTAATGTTAACTTTCCTTTCTTTGTTTAATGTATTTCTCTATTTTGTAGTTGTGCAAGTTTTACTTGTATAATATAATCTTTAATAAAATTATTGGAACAAAAATACTGGAACAGGATGAGAGAAGGACAGTAAAAATGAAGAGGGACTGGAAACTGAAATATTAGAGATGTAGAAAGATTGATTTTTGTTAAATATTATGAAAAAAACTTGCTAATGGTCAGAGCAGCCCAGGAATGGAAGTAATTGCCAAAAGATTGGTGAACTTCCTTTTGGTGGATATCTCCAAGTTTAGACTGGATTGCCGCCTTTCATGGAAACTTGACTTCTGCATGGAATAGATGATTGGATTCCATGGCCTAAATGCTTCTGACCAACTTTTAAATTCCATGATATCATTATTATTGTCATTGTCATTGTCATTATCATTACTTCCTCTTCATGGCATAAATCAACTTCAAGGTGGCAGACTTAAACATCCGGGCAGAAATGGATAACACAATCAGTTTCAGTTTTACTAATTCATTAAGTATTTTAAGTGACGCCGGTTAAAATTAACTGATTGCTGTTGAAAACAAGGGATGAGGCTGTGTTCTAGTTGTTATCCTACTGAAAGAAATATTCCTTTGAAATGTTGGCTTTTGTGGATGAAATATGGTTGCCAGATCCTTGGGTGCAGTATTGGCATGGATATCTGGGAAAAAATGTGGACCAAAAATATTGAATTTTGTCTGTGCAATAATTTAAGAGAACATTTTTATAAAATGATATATAGATGGAATCTGACATCTGTGAAACTATCAAAAATGTATACAAACATTCTAAATTAATGTTGGAAATATGGAAAAGAATACTGAACCTATTTTCATATGTGGTAGACTTGTGAAGTAGCCAAAAAATGTTGGTCGGTGATCAAAGGACATTGGTGAAAATAATAGGAATCCCTTTTCAGATGAAACCACAATTGTACTTATCAGGGTTTATGGAAGAAAAACTGAGTAAAAAGCATGGTGCCTTATTGGTTTACATGAGCACCATGGCAAGATTATTATATGGGCAGAAATGGAAAAATAAAGAAGATCCAAGTGTGGAAGATTTGATATTTAAAGTTATAGACATGGCAGAGATGGCAAAACTGACATGTCTAACGAGAGAAATCTACAGAGGCTTTTATTAAAGACTGGAGTCAGTTTATGGATTATATTACAAAACTAGAGAAAAATAGTTTGATGATAAAGGGTTTTATAGATCAAATAAGAGGAGATAACAGAAAATTTATATAGTGACTACAACAGTATAAAGGAATAAGAAATGGTTAATGGATCCATGATGAAAGTGAAGGGCAGAAGTGGACTATATGTTTTTTAAGTTAGATGTTTAGTTTTGTATTTGCAGGTTTCTATATATGTTTATGTAGTGTGTCTCTTATATTGATTTTATGTGTAGAATTTTAATAAAGTTTATCTTATAAAAAAGAAATACAGTTGCCAGATCCGAAAGAGGATGAGACTCCTATACTATAAAGAGCAAAGCACTTGGTGTGATTCCCTTTTCTCCCCAACCTTGAAAATGTAAGTTCACCTTCCTTTTAGGTTTTGGGCCAGTTTAGAATGAGGCTAAACTTCACCATCCTGTGACATTCCAGAGGGTACCTTTCTATCCCAGGTTGTGAATATGAAGAATCATTCATGGATTTTGTACCTTACAGAAAGCTTTGCTGCCTTGGGTATAACCAGTACAGATCATATCAGGTTTGACAGGATCATTCTCCTCCATGTCTAGAAATGGGACAGCGTTGTAGAAATTGTTACAGTTCCTTCGGCTTATGATAGGCACCTTTGCTTCCTGTAGAGTTAATGGGTATGACAGTGGCTCTGCAGGAGACAGAAACAGAGAAAGGAGATACAGTCAGGCAAGGCAGGAGCACTAGAGTTAAAATACATACTGAGTGGACACAAACATTTATTGCACGATGAGCTTCTGGGGACTGTATCCACTGAATATGTTAAAAATAGTGGGCCCACCATACTTGTTTTTGTCATATGATTTTGAACATGGATGAAATGTAAGAAGAGTCCTCACCATTGTTTCCAGTATCTCCCCATCCAACAATCCAACAATTTGGATTGTTGGAGAACTCGTCATAGGAATGCGGCAAGCAGACAGGAAGGATGAGGCTGGTGAAGCGAATGGGTGATGCCAGTTTAAGTAAAGCAATATCCCCAACAGAGCCAGCCTCGCCCTGGTAGTTAGGGTGGATGAGTATCTTTTGCAGAGGGTACAGTTGCACATTTCGGGAGAGATTTAAGAGCTGACGGGCTCCAAGAAGCACAGTGTATTTTTCAATAGAATCGAATCTGTGAAGGTAAGAGCAAATGAGGAGTGAAATTGTAGTTTCAATTTAGTTTTGTTTTATTTACAAAAAGAAAAAGAGAAAAGAAATTAATTGCTCAGTTAAATTTAGGATTTAGGATCCTTTCTTCCATTTAACAGACTAGGAATTCTGAGATAATGCAACAACTTTTGCAACATAGCTGTTTGCAAGAGAATATTAGCCCACATGGGATTCAGGAAGTTTCATTCATCCTTTCTCTTTGGACAGCAGGAGGCGTGTGGACTGGTGGTGGAAGAACAGATGCTTTGCATGTGGAAACTCATAGATTCTGTCCTCTGTTGATTCAGTGTTGACAATACTGCCACTAACCTTGGGCCCATCTTGATAAGATGATGTTTACTTGGACTGTTGGTTTGTAGAATAAACTATGAATGACATGGTTTCCACTGTAAGTTTAAACTTAAACTATGCCTTATGAACCACAATGGCTGGTTTTATATAATGAGGTATGCCACAATCAGACATTCCACATTATGGCCATCTAATTTTCTGAACCCAATCAGAGCTTCAGTTGGAAAGTTCATATGGTTATAAGATCTAAGAGAATAAACTTATTAGAAATGAACAGGATTAGGGGTATGTATGGGGATCTTCTCTTGCTGCAAAAGGAGGCAGCTGGGGTTGTGACAAACTATTTCATGCATTCTGCACATATGTTCCTCAGTTTACCAATTTTTCTTTCCCAATGTTTGCGGTATACACCCTTTTCCTGCCCCAGTTCCCTTGCAATTTAACTCAAGTAAGTTTTTTTTTACTTTTTTTTTTAATCTGTCATAATATTTTAAAAACACAAAATAGCTGAAGTATTTGTAGTTTTTGCAATACTTCCAGCCAAGGCAAAACAATAACCGCTGATTCTGATCATTGCTGCTATTGTTACCAGCATCCACGGTAGGATCACAGCCTGCTTAAAAAGGAGCAGGGTTTGAATGGCATGGTTGCATCTGCCATCTTGACTTTTTTTTAACCCACTTGTGGAATGCCCTGAATAGTATGCAGAAGTACATTCCTGTGGATCATAAATTTTAGGATAAAAAACATTTCCAATGACTTTCTTTTACCTTCTTATTTCAATATCATCAGAGCAGGTTTGTTTGAAGATTAGCTGAACTAGCAACCAAATTCGGTGATGTCATGTGAGAAAAGTAGCCAGTTGCAATTCATCTTGTTCAATAAAATGAGACAAGGACTTTCTGTTGTCTTCTCCCCCTGACTAACTGTCTGATTCTTGGCTCCATTACTAGCTTGTCCCTCCTTGGTCCTTCTCTAACACCAATCACTTGGATGTCCTGAGGCCATGAAGGACATTGTAGGCACAGATATTAGCCCACCTTTGCAACATTCAAGCATATCAGATACCTACCCATAAACACAGCTAGCTGCTGTCAGTATCCACTGTTCATTGATGAGAGCGCCACCGCAAATAGGACGGAAATCATGCAAAATACTAACATGCCAGGGCCACCCTCCTTCAGGGGCATCTTGCCCTCCAACAATTCGGGAAGAGATTCTTGGTTGCCCACAAACTGTGGAAGGAGCAGAGCATGTAAGAGGGCAAAGAACTATAGACTTCAATGCTCAACAAGATGGAATTATTACAATACTGGAATGGTGTTCATCCGACTAAAAAACCTGATTTAGCACAGAAAAAGGGAATATTCCTGATGGATTATTTTCCCTTGCCTCTTTCAGTTTAAGAAAAAAAAAATTTATGGATGCCAAAAGAAAGATATTTTTAAAGCAATTGCTATTCAGGTAGAGATTGTGGGGAGTGGGGAGCTGATCCCAGCAATCAGGGGTGGGAGGGTTATCTTTCCCCACTTGCACCTCCCAAAATGGCTCCCCCCAACCTGCCAGTCGAGCTTAAAAAATGCCTTCAGTGGATAGTCCAGTGTAGGGGTTCCCACATATGGAGAGCTTATGGCTAAAATACATTCATTATCACTACAGGATTTGGGGGCCTTTGGGAAATAAATCTAGGATTCAAGAAGATAGATTTAGGGGATTGGCTCCAAGACAGCAGCACCTAGCCAAGTTTAATGACTTGGAGAAAATTAAGCAGGGTTAATATTTGGGCGGGAGACCAGCAGGAATCCTAAAGCTGTAGACTAAGCTGGAAAGTCAGAAAAAACATATCAGATTCTGTGGCTTTGCCTTCCTGCATATCTTTCCCTGAAATACCTGTAAAGGAATGCTTGCAACACCTTGATGGCCTCTTACCTGATGTGGAGGCAGGAGCACCTATGGAAATAAGAAGGAGAAGGGATTTCAGGTCAAGAGACACATGATTTGATAGTATATATCAACAACATCTACTTACAATGAGTAGGACTATAATATTTGGCTAGTTATTATGAGGATTAGGACTATAATATTAGGATTTATTAAGCCAAAATATGCATGAATCTTTTGCTTATTTGCAGGATCTTGTTGCTGCTTCCTTCACCACAAAGCTATTATTAAATCAAGCAATTTCTAATTAGTCCCAGTTTCTTGCTTCACCTGAATTATGAAATTATGATTTACTCTGAATTCCCCCTTCAGCTATACTGTGTTAGCTCTTGTCTGAAAGAGGTCATTTCCTTCTGTCTTTCCTTTCAGGCACAGAGACAGAGAGCACTAGTTTTTGGACTCTCCTCCTGGAAGGTCTTTAATCCCTACAATGTTTTTTTCCTCTAAATTAATCTAATTTTTGTTGTAATTATAACAAATTATTCAGTAATTATTGTTCAGGTCATATTCCTGCTCCCAGGAATGTTCACATGCACACTCCGCATACTTCCACATTCCCAGATCCTCAAATGATCTCAACGTATCTCACATTGATCAGGAAGGGGATTTTAAGTACATTCCACAGAAGTACCTTGCATTGTCCCCATGGTCAGGAACTCCAGAGGATCTATCTTAAGCCTCTCCCCAAATCAAAATTACCTTCAGTTATGATCAGTTGTAGCAGGCATACTGCCAGCAGGGAGGGAAGCATTTTCAACATGGTCATCACTTCTCCTGGAATGTCTTCCAGATGCCTCTACTCCAGCCAATAGCTAGATTCTTTAATTCTGCTCTGATGTCTTCTGGTATTTAAGCTGTTATATTTCATAGCAAAAAAAAAAAAAAAAAGATAGACAAGCAGCCAGTTCTTCTTCCCTAAGTCTGTGGGTGGCAGGAGTCTAGAAATCCCAATTTCCTGAATGGTTGAAGTCCATCAAATCCTGAGTCTCACTCATCCTGAAACCTCCTGTCTCTCTCAACTCAGTATTATCATTTCAAAACATTCTGGCAACACTACGGCAGCTGTGGTGTTTTTGTTTAAATGATTAGATCAAAAACGACTGAAAATAAAAATCAGCATAATCAAAAAGAAAACAATGGAACAATTAAACCAAAGCAAAAAACCAAAATGTTACAGAAATGTGTTTGTAATCCTAAAAAGACAAACAACTACACTTGATCTTTGCCCAAGGGCCAAGAAACAACATCATTGCATGGCAGATGGATCTGAGCCATCTCTTAGCGGTGGGTTCAAACTGGAAACTGTTTACACTGGCAAACTACTTCTTCTACCTTGTTTGTCCAGCACACTGTTATGTCTTTTCTCTGGCTTGCTTCAATGTCTTACTTTTGGCAGCACTAGATGGGAGATACACTAAAGCCTCATTCACCAAGAGATGTTGTCCTTCGGTTCTCAATGAAACAGAGATCTGTTTGCATGTATTTTCCTGTTGCCTTTGCTATTGTGATCTGCGTGCAGACAGGCGTTTACCACTTCTTAACAAAACCCCAATTTCTTATGAGGATGGTCCATTTCCTACTCGCAGATCAGAAGTCTTAACATCAACAATAGGGCCGTTAAGTTTCTATCTGCCAAAATTTCTGTAAGAAGACTTGAGGTGTCCTAATCTTATTTTAGATGTTTTTCTTTTTTACCTAGCTGATCATTGGCTGTGATTAAATAAATTTGAATTTGAAAGACAACTTGTAAAGTATCCATATTAAAAATTTTTATCCAAAAGGATGTTCATAGAAATGGAGGTAATCTATTTAGCATTAATGGTAATCTATTTGGAATTAATTTGTTTATACAACTAAAAGGGTGGAATCCAAAAACGTGTATAGCAATTCTTAATTTAAAGATATTCAAGTCTTTGCTGGAATGCTAATTCAATGGGCAATGCTGTTTCCCAAATTTTTCAATCTACTTGCTCCATTAATTTCTTTTTCACTACTGAAAATGTGGTATCTAATCGAAAGAAAAATTGTATTAATTTCTCATGTTGTATCATTGTATGAGTCTTATGAAAAATGGACAACAAAGCCACAGTCCATGGATTATCCAGGTTTGTTGATGTATCTGAGCATCTGTTGTACATTTTCTTGTATTGATTTTTGATTTTATTTTACAAGGAGAAGAAAAAATGAAATTCTACTGGGAAGTGGGGTTTCTTGCACTTTGCTTCTAAGGTGGCCAAGTTTGTGTGAGAAGCAACAGGATGTGGCAGAGGAGTAAATTTAGACGATGAAGGAGAAAGACAATTCAGAAAGGAGAAGCAGAGGAAAAGCTCCTTCTATGGAAAGGTCAGAGGAGAATATCAGATAATGCTAGTACATTAAATTAATAGCAGAACCCTGATAACCATCAACTGATTTGGGCATCTTCTGATAGGAAAACAGAATAGTGATATTTTAAATTATGTAACGTTACATTAAATTTCGTAGCTGAAAATGGAGGAATGCTGATCATTTTTACACTAATGGCCACTACTGCATGAATCTTATGTCATATTTGAAGATCCCTTTCTGCCTCTTCTATGCTCCCTTTATTTTCTCTGCAAGCTCCTCCTTTCCAGATTTCAGAAGAGTGACATGGTCCACACCATAGAAGTGTGGGTTGCTATAAATTTGGTCAGGGTAATTTTCTGCATTATTCATGCAGTATTCCACCCTGTTAACATTTTAAACAGCTTTTTAAGTCACTTAATTACAAAAAAAAAAAATTTTTCTGCCTCATTCTGTAATATGGCCCTTTTGTACAGAGCCTCTCCCACAGACTTAGCTGTTAAAATCTATTATTTAAGAAACCTTTTTACAGCAAATCTGCATATCCTTTTCTTTTATGTAAATTCCTTAGTGGGGAAGTTTGTTTTTCATGGAACTTTCAGGAACTTTCTTTCTTTTTATATGCTTTCTCATAAGTATTTGTGGCGGGGGGTGGGGAGGTAGGGGACCTTGGTGCATATTTCAGACATTTTAGTGCTGCTGTTTGTGCCACAGTAAAGTCTCTCGGGAGATTTAACAAATCCATCCTCAAAAATCTGTGGTGTGTTTCTTCTGCAGCCCTGTTAACCCTATGTTCAGTGATCCTCTGCGTCCTGTTCTTTCTGAGTGAAATATAGGTATTATTTTGAGCAGCTGGGCTTGATCTACAGACTGGAGTTTCTGCCCATCCAGAAATTATGTCTTGCTGCCTTAGAGATGGATTCCTTCATTAATATTGTGGTCAGAAAAGAACACAATGAATTTGACAAAGATAAATGCAAAATTCTCCACTTAGGAACAAGAAATCAGATATGCAGTATAGGAATAAAAAACTAAAGTCTTCTTTGGGTTGATTTCAGTTGCTGGTGTCTACTTGGAAACACCATGCAATTTTTTTTGGCAATCCTACAGAAGTGGCTTGCCATTGCCATGTTCTAGTTTACCCAGCCTAGGGTATGTTTAGTCCTGAGCAAAGAAGCCTGAAGAGGGATAACCTTAACTCTTTAAATATCTGAAGTGGTGACAGAACCTATAACCCAAAATTTTAGCCAACTTTATCATACATCCTTTCACCTGTTCTTCTGTTTTGAATTTCAATAAAAGTTTATACATTTTAGCAATCACACGTTCATCATTTGTACACAATTCTGTTTCAAAGTCAGTCTTAGGATATCTTGAAATTTACACTATGTTATAATGTTAAAGAGAACTTTTATAAAATGATGTACCATTTGAAGAAGAAGCTGTTTTGTAAGGATAATAAAATGTTATCTCGGTTGAGACAGCATAGATTAAAAAATGAAATGAAGAACTGATTATGTTTATAGATATGAAAAGTCTCTGCAGGGAGCCACTCACCAGCCTGAGAAAGAGGTATGGGTTAGGTCAAAACATACCACACTAGGAGAGATTCTTGCAGCTATTGAAATACATCAAAATTCTGTCAAATATTTTGATTCTTCCTAGTCTTTGCTGTTCTTACCTGACTCTTTCTTGATAATGGGAAACGTCTCTGAATTCTTGGGATGAGTGTTGGTATTATGGGGAAGGAGTCCTTTATAAATACTCAAGTGCACTGTTGACTTAGAATGAACATAAAAACTTCCTGGTTTGAAGAAGAAGCTTCTTTTGTAAGAGACGACAACATGTTATATCCATGGAAATGGAATGAATTAAATACAAACAAAGAAGTTCATATGTTTGTAGATACACAATGCTTTTGCATGGAACCATTCACCAGCCTGAGAAAGAGAGATTTGTTGGATCAAAACACATACCACACTATCAGAGATTTTATCCTGGTTTTCTTGCTTGCTCTGTGTGTAAATGTCTGCTTTGGAATGTCTCCAGCAGCATCAAATCCTATTCTTATCTCTCTTTTTTTCTTTTTAAAAATGTGGTATTGTTATATGCAGAATGAACAAAGGAGAAAAGATTCAAAAATAAAATAAAAATGAGCAAAAGAAAAAAAGCAAAATGGACTAATTTAAAAAAAAACCCAGTTTTTAAAAACCTGTTAAAAGAACCTCAGTTTTTAAAAACCTGTTAAAAAAACTGCAATTGCAGTTTTACAATTGCAGCATAATGAATCTGGTAAACAATCCTTTCTAAATGGTAAAGACTGCTGATTAAGTTTTATACAATATTAAGATAATAAGCATATTTAATTTTAAAACTCTTGAGGAGTTTTAAGTCAGAAACCAAATACGTGTCTATACTATTTTTAGTTGTTTTTTTCTCTTTCTTTTTTTCCTTGTTCTTTTTTTTCCCTTCTTTTTTTAGCATTTAGCAAACAATACAGTGGAAATTTCTGGCACTAAACTCAAAGATTTGTACTCCTTTTCATATTCTAAAAATAACTCAAAGTATTTGTCTGGTATGGTCAATCTTTTAGTAATGTTATACTGAGCGTTAATTGTATAACTTCAGTAATTTTCTTTGTCCACTTATTGATATTGTATCTTCTGAAGCTATATCTTTGTTTTAAATATGTTTTTTTTTAAAAGTTGGAATTACAACTCATTACCACACTACCAGCCACAAAGCAGTAGCATATATTTCAAACAAAGGTCAGGCAGCCAGATATGGTTCTCATTGATGATACATGTCAATATCCAAACCCCATCTTCTGCAGGCTGTAAAAGCTGATTGTTTAAAAGTCCCTCCATGCTGCCAATAAGGTGATGAACACCCTGAAGGTTTTTATAAGAGATTTTTACAGATGTTTATTAAGTGTTCAGCATTCCTGAGCTATAGCAAGCCAGGCCTCGTGTAATTGCAAGTATCCATGTCAATGGATTATTGCTTGATGTAAACAAGCAATTAAAGGTTTCATTAATTGCATGGGAACAGAAAAGAGTGGCAGATTTAGGGGCATCAGCTGATCACATCATAAAGCAAGTCCAGAATGTGCTTCCATCCAAGCCAGTCAAGTGTCATAGCAAAATCTTCAAAGAGAGGCAGCACTGGAGTACAATGGAAAGTCCTAGATGGATGTCCGGTGGATCCAAGAAAGATTTTGCCTCCATTTGCATATTTAATGCCCTGAATGGGCCACTTAAAGAAGGCTCATTAACTCAATTGACTTTGGTTTGAGCCTGGATTGACAGCAGCCTTACTGACTAGTCTTGTACTTTATGCATTATCAATAATGCATATGGTTCTTTGAAACTTTCACAGCATGGTCTGGAGTATGCAGAGGGCTCCTTTTAAGCTTTCAAATGAATGTTATGGCCCTCCACCCTCTAAGGCAGCCTTTTCTTAACTTCCACAGAATCCCAGGGTTCTGTGAGAGGTCACTAGGGATTCTTGAGAGCTTATCATTGAAAAGAAATGCTTACCCAGAATGAAGCAAAATACTTTAGCGTTGGATGAGTTGAAGGATATTTGTGAACAATGGACTCATAAGTTAATTTTAAGAATGCCTGCCATTATAGATAGACTGTGTGTAAATGATGTTATGGAAGAGGAACAAGTTCTACTAGACAAGAATGAAATTGATTTAAATGGAAATTTGAAAATAAGGGGCTTCAAGAATGATATGGAAAAAGATGAAATACTGGATATACAAATGAAACCGGCTGATGTTTTAATATCTAAAAGGGACCCACAAATAATAAACCAGAAGAGTGACTTGGATAACTTTCCTCTGTTGGATTTACAAAAGAGACCTGTTAAAGTTCTGAAGGATTTTGTGAGAAGAGATAAAGGAAAAACAAAAACAAATCAAGTCCCAGGACACTATTTGAAGGGTTTAAAGACCAAGATTGTTAAAAGTAAAGGGAAGGAATATAAAGTTGAGGTTAAAACAGCTATGTTGATATCTCTGATAACCCTTAATGGACTTTTGCTGACCAGGACTGAATGATGAGGTTTTCAGGTTTTGTTTATAGATAAGAGAGGAGATATGGGAAGAGGAGCTCATTTGTTGTATTTTAAGTTTATTTGATCAAGGTTAAAATAGTTATGCTGTTATTTCTGGTAACCCTTAATGGAATTTTATTGACTAGCATTGAATGATGAGGGTTTAAAGATCTGTTTATAGATGAGAGATGAGATATAAAAGAAAAAGAAAGGAATAAAAAGTGGGTTTATTTTATTAATTTTAAAATAGATATGTTGTTACTTCTGGTTACTCTTAATGAACTTTTGCTGATTAGGATTGAATGACAAGGTTTTAAAGATTTATTTATAGATAAGGCATGAGATATGGGATGAAGTGATTGTTCTATTTTAAGAGAAGGTAATAAATTGTTAAAATTGTTTATACTTGTGACGAAGGGGAAGTTACTTTCTTATGTATTTCTATATGTATAATTTATATATATTCAGCTCCATTGAAGACTATGTATATCCATTGCCTCCACGAAGTAGGAATGAGCACTTGCAGAGAGAGAAGATACATTCAAATTGTCCTCCTACAGTTGCAGAAGACTGTAAAGGACACAGGATTTGGGACCCTATATCTTTCCATCACATAGCATAGTGAAAACAGATTAAGGTTATTTATGTTATTTATATTCTTATTTATGGTTCATTTGAGGTCCATTTTTATCTCTTGTAATATAACTATTGATCTTTGTCTATGGGACTGCTTCCACTGTATTAAAATTGTTATATGCAAACAGGGATGGACAAACGTAATAGTTACAGTTGCCATCGATAAACTTTGTACAATGCATCATTCATCAGGACAATCAAATTATGGCTTCTATTTAAATGGGCTTGGGCAGTAAGGGGCATTTATGGATGCTACTAATTTTCTAGTTGTTTAATGATTTTTGAATAATATCTTAAATCCTGATTATTAATCTGCACAAAATATTTGATCTGAACTTTGGAGTTGTTCCCAGATTAACATATGATCCATTATTATGTGACTCTGTGCTTAAGATCTTTTGCAACTTTTAAAACAGATTCAAAATAGTATATCCTAGAGAAAAAATACTGGCACAAATCCTGAATTAATACAATTAATTTATTTTAAAAATGGGGAAAATCATATTAAAATGCATGCTTTTGCAAAAGTGTGCACAAATATGAGTATTTTTTTAAGCAGAAAATGAGTATAAAATTGCATATGTAGTTATGTCCTTCAGTGAAAAAAATCACCATGCAGAAATGGGCTAAAGAATAGTGAACTGAAGCAATTTGCCATGAAGATTAAACCACAATTCCTAGGCAGTGATATGAGAGTTTGATTGACCAATTACAGGAAATGTCTGTTTATAGCTATTGCAGCTAAGAATTGTGTTACCTCTTAATGAATCCAAGGAAGCAATTATTTTTCCACACTGGAACATTATAATTTGGATGACACTGTTTATGAAATGAATGAACCAAGCACTAAACGTTGGTGTTGTTTGTCCACTCGGACTTTCTTTATGTATTAGTATAAGCTCTGATAGCATTGAGAGGAAAAGATATGGAGAAGTTTAGAACATTCAGAATGGAGGGAATATTTTTTTCACAGACCTTTATCTGGCCTTTTTAAAAAAGAGAGCGAGGACCAATCAGACCTATGTTGCTGAACTGTATATAGTATTAAACTGCATGAGGAGTTATTTCTCAGTTTTAAATTTTACATAAGATCTCCAGAGGCCCTTTTTCCTGCCTAACAGTCATTTAATGAAAATGATTATAATTCACATACCTACTGCTGTGAAAAAAGTACAGAAGACTTTGCACTAATGTAGTGTTTCTCACCCTCAACAACTTTAAGATGTGTGGACTTCAACTCCTAGAATTCTCCAGCCAGCATGCAAGCTGTGGAATTCTGGGAGTTGAAGTCCTCACATCTTAAGGTTGCCAAGTTGAAAAACACTGTATTAAATCATTCAAAGAGAGTCCATTTAATGAACTCAGTAATAAATGAGGATCTCTTTCAGTTTTTAAGATTAATGTCCAACCCTACACAGCAGGCCAAGATCAAGGAAGCAAGAATTACACACACTTCAGTAAAATATCTTATTACTAGTTTAGATTGGGGTAAATATAGCATCTTGAAAACAACAAGCCATGATGCTTGGAAGTTCTCTCTTTCCATTTTATGCAAATCCTTGCAGGAAACTAAAATAACAAAAAAAAATCATTGGTTCCTTCAAGGGAAAGGGACAACACCAAATAGCATTCATTTCCTTCTTATATTTTTCCTCCTTGGTTACTGATTGAAAGCTCTGTAGAGGAAGAGATTGGTAAGATGAATAGAAGGATTTAGATTAAGAATGGCCTTCACTGATACATAGAAAGTGATTTATAGGTGAACAATAGCTCTGAAACGTATCCAAAGTGGTAAAATGTTTTCCAGTTATTGTAGCAATTCAGTAAATAAATAAGTGATAGAAGAAAGGATCTTCACATTAGGGTAAGTCCACAAAATGTTGGCACCTATGGCAGGAAACTCAAAGGATGCTCCCCTGCCCTCTTACTTGGGACAAAACTTTGAAAGGTCTCAAGTCTGCTTTCTTCCTGTTCTACAACTCTCAAAATTAAGTGCTATATTTGCATAATCCAAGTGGGGTTTACTATGCCTTCTTGATTGCAAAGATTTGAAATGCTTCCTGAAAGCCAACAGCCTGGGTCATCTAGTTAGATGGCTGCAAGGCTGACCAGCTTCTTTGGTGTCATTGTGGAGTGCATATTTTTAAAATTAATTTCAGTGTGGTAAAACTGTGTTCTCCACTGGCAACTGTTACAGATAGCGTTAGAAGAATGTATAAAGCAACAAATCTTTTTGGCATAGATACATTCCAGAATGGGCTTTGGAATTGATCCTGCTTCAGGTACCTTGAAATTTCCCTCCAATTACTCACATCAGTATTGTACATGTCATCATGTATTAACACTGTTTCTTGTGTCCTGCTGGTGTAACTTTTCTTTATAATTAGGAGTTCTTCAGTATTTGTACATTTGTATATGAATAGCATACAAATAACAATATATTTGGGATATTTAATATCCCAAATATACTGCTTTGTTCCTTGACCAGCATGAAATGTTCAGCTGATTCTATTGCATGATCTGGAAGCAGCAGCTTAAGAATTTTACTTTCTTGAATATTGTTGGCTTTTGCATGAGTGGGAAAATAACCGCAGTGGGAACTTTCTCTGACAACTTCTGTGAACTCTTCAGAATGTTTTCAAATTGCTCATCTGATTGATAAGAATGACTTTGTTGTATCCAGTGGTTTCATTGCTTGTGATACATCAAAGTCAACACCTTGGAGTCTCTTGCTTACATTTGTTTCAATCAGTGTATCATGCCATAACACTATGCTACACAGAGATGTGAAGTTATGGATGTTTTGCGAGGTTCCATTTCCCTCAATCATTCTTTTCCAATGAAAAGGTCCTGTCAAAGCATTATCCTCTGTAATGGCAATTATAGCATCCGCTCTGTCTTCCCAATTTGGTGTTTGACGTACTTCATCATCTCTATTTGACTTTCCCACTGTGTGACACTTACGGTTTTCACATCAGAGAGAATTTTCTCCGACGTGGCCTCAGAATTTGCCATCACTCAGCTGATGCAGGGACCCCCCCCCCCACCTAGATGGTTTAATTACATTAAGAGACACTTAGCCACTTCTCTAGAAACGAAGGCAGCGTCACTGATCACCAAATTCAGTGAATGGAAAACTGCAGTGTGAGTGTGTTTGTGGGGGGGGAAGCGCAAGGGTTTAGATATCAGATATGTGTCTGCAGTGCTCTGCCCTTTCATGTTAGAACCATTATCATAGACTCATGTTTTGTCAGCTATCCAATTGCCATATCTTCCAGCTCCTATGGTATTGTCAATGTTAATATATATTTATTTTTGTTGTTAGCAATTTTTTTATTATTGTTTTTTTAAACCCTAAAACATTATAATGTTTCAGTACAAAGATATTCATACAGTAGTAATTGAAAATTATTAACCTTCTATTGTTTAGATAATGTAGATGACTGTAAATAAAGAACCCTGAATTACAGGGTGTGTTTGATTGCAATTATGCTAGCTAACGGTGGTGCGACCACTTACTGAATTGAAGGAGGCAATTACTTTTTCAAAAGGGAAAGACACATGCTAGATGTCTTTGTTTATGAATGAATCAAGCACTAAACTTGGATATTAGTTGTTTGTGCAGACTTCCTTTATGTATCATTGATAACCGAGTGAGGGTGTTATAACATTGAGTGGCAAAGATATGAAAGAAATCAGAAGTTCTAAAAGGGGGTGAATACTTTCCCCACAACTTTAGGTATGCTATCAAAGATTAAGGAATAGAAGTTATTTTTTTGTGGCCTTCAGCTACATAGTTTTTTTCTCCCACATGGTTGGTGTGGTAAGGAATATGAGTTGTTGTGTTATGAGAGAAAAGCAGCAAAGGTGAAACCTGGTAACTTAAGTTTATCAACCCAGCAGGGTTGAAGAGGTAAGATACTCATACCCAGATTCATGCTTGCTAATTTTTCATGTAATTTTATTGATAAACAAACAGAAGTAAAAGAGCAAGTCAAGCTTTTCATCAAACTAAAAAACCCTAATGCCTAATTCTGTGTCTTTCATACTGATGACACTTCTGTCTCTTTGCTAATTAAGCCAGAGTGACTACAAGAACGACCAAGTTGGAGAAAAGATTGCCAGCCGTAATTCAGCATTTTGCTGAATGGCTGCTTCCATATTATATGGTTAACCTGGTTACTGAATTAACTGAATGTCACTGTTTGTTCAACACATCCAACCATCTGCAGTAAACAGGCTGGGTTTGAACTGAGTTGCAAAACATCCAACCAGTGAACCAAGGTTAAATCTACATCAGCTTCTCCTTGTGTGCCAATACAGTTGCTAGGTCACACAATAACCTGGCTAAGCATGTTGTAGGGACACAGGCAATGGGCATTTGATCTGCTTCTAGTCTTAGCTTAGCAGCTGGATTGTTTTGTGTGTAGACTGAAAATGGTTTGATTCTATTGATTATGGTTCTTAAAGCAAGAGCAGCAGGCACTTGAAAGGAGTGTCACAGTGGGGACATTTTGCCATCAGCCCTTCATTCTTTTCTGATATTATTGTTGATCCAACGACTATAGAAGGGTACTGAAGTATAGACACCAGGGCGGGAAATTTCAGCACATCCAACTCCCCAAGACACAATCCCAGCCTGGATCCATCTCCTCCCAACTTTACAAACCAAGGCTCCACCACCGTCACCCTATGGGGAAAGAAATAAGATTTAGTGTGAATATACAAAGAACATTCTAATAGCAAGTTTAGAATATGGGTTAAAGTGAGGGCATCAGAATGGTGAAGCAGTTAAATTGTTAGAGTAGGGCCAGGGAGGCCCAGGTTGAAGTCTACCATCAGCCTTGGAAGCTCTCTGGGTGACTTTGGACTGGTTGCTTTCTCTCAGGGAACCTATCTCAGAGGAGGAAGTGAAGCTATATTGTTGGAGGGAGTGGTGTTGATATCACCTTGTGCTTCTGGATAAAAGCCAGAATATACATCAAACTAATCTAATGAACAAATATTGTCTGCAAATTTGCTTGGGACAAGACACTGTGTTCTCAGTTCTCCCTCGTGCAAATTGATGCCAATTTGTGAGGATTGCTCAATTTTTAAAAAATGATTGTTTATATGTAATAGTTTGAAAATGTAATATTAAAGTTAGGGTTGCCATTTATCTATTGATTTTATTTATATTCTGCCTTTCATTAAATATGAGTTGTTTTTCTCCTGATTGGACAGAATCATATTGAGTACGACACTCAAGTTTAGACATATTTAAGAAGGATTCAAAAGTACTGGAACAGGATGAGAGAAGGGCAGTAAGGATGAAGAGGGACTAGAAACTAAAGCATGAGAGATACAGAAAGGTTGATTTTTGTTAAATATTATGAATAACTTTCTAATGGTCAGAGTGGCCCAGGAATAGAAGTAATTGCCAAAAGATTGGCAAAGTTCCTTTTGGTGAATGTCTCTAAGTTTAGACTGGATTGCCGTCTTTCATAGAAACATGATTTCTGCATGGAATAGATGGTTGGATTCCATGGCCTAAATGCTTCTGACCAACTTTTAAATTCCACGATATCATTATTATTGTCATTATCATTATCATTATCATTACTTCCTCTTCATGGCATAAATCAATTTCAAGGTGGCAGACTTAAACATCTGGGCAGAAATGGCTAACACAATCAGTTTCAGTTTTACTAATTTATTAAGTATTTTAAGTGACACCTGTTAAAATTAACTAACTGCTGTTGAAAGCAAGGGATGAGTCTGTGTTCTGGTTGTTCCTTACTGAAATGTTGGCTTTTGTGGATGAAATATGGTTGCCAGATCGGAAAGATGGTGAGACTCCTATACTATAAAGTTGCTGTGATTCCCTTTCCTACCCAACATGCACTTTCCTCTTTGGCTTTGGACCAGTTTAGAAGGAAACCAGATTTGACCCTCCTCTGACAATTTTCAGAGGGTACCTTTCCATTGTGGGCTGTGACTAAGAAGAACTGTCTGTGGACCTTGTACCTTACAGGCATCTTTCCCGCCTTGAGGATAACCAGCACAGATCATATCAGGCTTGACAGGATCCTTTTCCATGCCTTCAACTGGGGAAGCATTGAAGAGGCTGTTGCAGGCATTTTGGTTTATGATAGGCACCTTTGCTTCCTGTAGAGTTAATGGGGCTGTCAGTGGTACTGTAGGAGATCAAAAGAGAGAAGGGAGATAACACTCATCCAAGGTAGGAGCACTAGAGTTAAAATGCATACTGAGTGAATGTACATGATTTGAGCCTAAAATTTATTCCATGATGAGCTTCTGGGGACTGCATCCGCTGTATATGGTCAAAAAAGGGGGCTCCCCATACTTGTTTTGCCACAAGATGCTATTAATTTGGACATGGATGAAATGAAAGTCCATTAACTCTCAATAAACTGCTAAAAGAATATTCCTCACCATCATTTTCAGTATTTCCCCATCCAGCAATCCAACAGTTGTCATCACCGGAGAACTGTTCAGAGGACGTTGGCAAGCAGACAGGAAGGATGAGGCTGGTGAAGCGCACGGGTGATGCCAGTTTAAGTAAAGCAATATCCCCAGAAGAGCCAACCTTGCCCAAGTAGTCAGGGAAAATGAACATCTTTTCCACATTGGATGCTGCCGCATTTTGGGAGAGATTCAAGAGCTGATTGGCACCAAACAACACAATATATTGTTCAATGGAACGGGATCTGTAAAACAGAGCAAAAGAGGACTGAAAAAGTAGCTTTAAGTTTTTTTGTTTTATTTTCAAACAGGAAAAAAAAAGAGGAAAGCAATTGATTGTGCAGTTAAATTTAGGATTTTTTCTTGCATTTAACAGACTAGGAATTTTGAGAGGATGCATTTTATTTTGCAGCTGAGGTTTCATTCCTCCTTCCTATTCATTCTGCAGAGGAGAGGTGTTGCTCAATGATCAAAAAACAGACGCTTTGCACGTGGAGATTCACAACCTCTGTCCTCTGCCAACTGAGTGTTGAAAATACTGCCACTAGCCTTGGACCCATCTTGGTAAGATGAAATTCAGCTGGACCTCCTGGTTTGCAGAATAAACAATGAATGACTTAGTTTCCATTGTAACTTTAAGCCTTACAAACCAGAATGGTTGAGTTTACATGGTGAGATATGCCAAAGATCAAATATTCTGAATTATGGCTGTCTTATTGTCTGAACCCATTCAGTGTTCCAATGGTCTGACTGAGTATATGGAAGCTTGGTATGTATTTGCAGTTAGGGAGAAGTAAACTGTCACAAAAGGATAGGATCAGGGCCCTATATGTGGATCCTCTCTAGTTGCAGAAGGAGGTAGCTGGGATTGTGTCAGGCTACTTCATGCAATTTGGACATATATTCCTCAGTTTACCATTTTTCCTCCACTGATTGAAATATACATCCTTTTCCTACCTCAGCTCCCTTGCAGTTTAACTCCAATAAGTTTTTTTAAAAACTCTGCCACAATTTTTTAAAAACACAAACCAGCCAAAAGTATAAGATTGTTTTACAACACTTCCAAGCAAGACTAAACAATAGCAGCTGATTCAGATTATGCCTCCAAACCTTAGCAATATCCACAAGGGGAATCCTAGCACACATAAAAAAGACTTTTTCTGCTCCAACTGTGGACCCTGTTGGGGAACAACCTGGAGTCATTCCTATGGATCCCAGCATTTAAGACAAAAGAAATTTCCAATGGATTTTTTACTTCCTGATTCCAATACCACCTGAGCAGGTTCATTTGCAGATTAGCTGCAATGAAATTAGGTGATATCATGTGAGAAAAGTGGCCAGTTGCAATTCAGCTTGTCCAATAAAATGGGACAGGGACTATCTGTCTTCTGACTAACTGCCTGATTCTCAGCTCCTTTATTAGCTTATCCCTTCTTGATTCTTCTCTAACACTGATCAGTTGGACTCTGTCTTCCTGAGACCACAAAGCACAGTATACACACAATTATTAGCCAAGCCTTACAACAGTTGAGTATGTTAGATACTTACTTGTGGAAGCAGCTAGCTGCTGTCAGCACCCACTGTCCATCAATAAGGGAGCCACCACATATAGGGTGGTGATCCAGTAAAATGCTGGCATGCCAGGGCCATGCTCCATCAGGGGCATCTTGCCCTCCAACAATCCGGGAAGAGATTCTTGGTTGCCCACAAACTGTGGAAGGAGCAGAGCACGTAAGAGGGCAAAGAACTATAGATTTCAATGATCAACAAGATGGAATTATTACAATACTGGAATGGTGTTCATCTGAATAACAAACCTGATTTAGCACAGATACAGGGATTATTCTTGATGGTTTATTTTCCCTTGCCTCTTTCAGTTTAAGAAAAAAATATTTATGGATGCCAAAGGAAAGACATTTTTAAAGCAATTGCTATTCAGGTAGAGATTGTGGAAGTCGGGGGTGGGGGGGGGGGAGCTGACCCCAGCAACCAGGGGTGGGAGGGTTATCTTTCCCCACTTGCACCTCCCAAAATGTCTCCCCCAAGTTGAGCTTAAAAAATGCCTTCAGTGGATAGTCCAGTGTAGGGGTTCCCACATATGGAGAGCTTATGGCTAAAATACATTCATTATCACTATAGGATTTGGGGGCCTTTGGGAAATAAATCTAGGATTCAAGAAGATAGATTTAGGGGATTGGCTCCAAGACAGCAGCACCTAGCCAAGTTTAATGACTTGGAGAAAATTAAGCAGGGTTAATATTTGGGTGACCAGCAGGAATCCTAAAGCTGTAGACTAAGCTGGAAAGTCAGAAAAAACATATCAGATTCTGTGGCTCTGCCTTCCTGCACATCTTTCCCTGAAATACCTGTAAAGAAATGCTTGCAATATCTTGATGGCCTCTTACCTGGTTTGGAGGCAGGAGCACCTATGGAAATAAGAAGGAGAAGGTATTTCAGGTCAAGAGACACATGATTTGATAGCATATACCATCAAGGGAAAGAGACTCTCCCATGATTAAATTAGGCAGTTTCTAATTAGTCCCAGTTTCTTGCTTCATCTGAATTATGAATTTATGATTAGCAATTCTGAAACAAGTCAGGATATTGAACCATGGACTGAAGTTGATTGAAGGTTCCTCTCTTATAGCTTGAAGAGTATTGAGCAAGAAAAGTTTTGTCTAGTAATTCTTGCCCTCATGGACCACAAGTTTCCTGTTAATTCTTTGGGCTGATAGGCATTCCAAGAATATGTGTAGATGTAAACCAAAGCATTGCTGTAGAGAGAGTGTATAGCGTTGGAGGTCCAAATGCAATGACCCTTCAGCATCTGCTGACTTCCTTGTCATAAGGTTATAGCTAGAGAGTTCAGGATTTACCCTGTATTCTCTCTTCAGCTATATTATGCCAGATCTTCTCTGAGAGATTGCTAATCTGAGGTCACTTCCTTCTGTTTTTCTTGGAAACAGAGCACATGCTCTTGGACTCTCCTCCTAGTAGGATTTTTTTTTTTTTAATGTATTGCAGAGATATAAAAAACCACTATCAGGGATGGTACAATATAAAGGACCTACATATGTTATACTGATTAAAGAAATAACAAAATTTCAAAAATTAATAACAAACACCTATTTGTGGAATCTTGGTCATTTCTGAGCTGGTTGCTTGCAGATGTTTCATTACCCAGCTAGGTAACATCATCAGTGTGGGTGAGTGTGGGTTTGCTACCTGTTTAAACACAGTAGCTTGTACTACCAGCTTTGGTGGGACTATAGTTTCCTTCTTGGTGGCTCCTTGGTTAGAGTATTAGAGTAACCCTGAGCTACAGATATCCTCTTCTATTGGAAACACATATTTAGAATCCATTTCTTAACATCAGGAATATAAGGGTTCCCCCCCCCCTTTACGTAAATTGATACTCTTTGCCAAGTCCTCCTAGTAGGATAGAGCTAGCTAGGTGCTAGGCTTTCTCTATCCCTATGTGTTTTCCTGTAAATTAATTCGGTAATTGTTGCTCAGATTCCTGCTCCCGGGATGTTCACATGCACATCCTGAATAGTTCCACGTTCTCAGAACCTCAAATGATCTCATGAGCTTATCACACAGAAGAAGGGGATTTTAAGTACATACCGCAGAAGTACTTTGCATTGCCTCCATGGTCAGAAACCCCAGAAGATCTATCTTGAGCCTCTCCCCAAATCAAAATTACCTTCTGTTATGGTCAGTTGTAGGAGCCACACTGTCAGCAGGAAGTTAAGTATTTTCAACATGGTCACCACTTCTCCTGGAATGTCTTCCAGATGCCTCTTCTCGAGTCAACAGCTGCTTTCTGATCTGGTATTTATGCTGTTATATTTCATAGCAAAAAAAAAGAAGAAAAAAGATAAAGATTGGTAAACAGCCTATTCTTCTTCCCTGAGTCTATAGGTGGCAGGAGTCTAGAAGTCCCAATTTCCTAAGTGGTTGAGGCCCATCAGGATCTCAAATCCTGATTCTCTGAACCTGCAACCTCCTATCTCCCTCAACTCATATTAATATTTCAAAATGTTCAAGCAACACTAAGGTAGCTGTGGTGAAATAATATTTTACTAGTATAAATTTTAAAATGATTTTATTTGTGTTAGAGTGTAGGGTTTCACATTTGCTGATTACTGGTGAAATTATATGCTGCTGTTTAAAAGGTTGAGACCTAGTCATTGCCTTCCATGGCACGTGATCATTTTTATTTATAGATATAGATATATTGTAGAGATATGAGGCAGTTTACAATTTATAAAAGAATATGTCCCAGTGAATAAGAGGGATTCAGTGATAGGGTCATTGATTACAAAGTATACAGGCTTCTCATTTCCTCTAGAAGTGGATAATTTTTCCCTATTCCAATTTTCCCTATTTCTATATTTCTGGCATACTCTGCTAATGGTAGCTGCTTGTCTTTGCTCACGTCTTTGTTTTTGTTCCAAGAACCACCACACGAAAAAATGGAAAATAAAATCCAGCATAATCAGAAAGAAAACATCAAAAGAAGAAGAAAAATGACACCAAAGTATCTTTTTAATCCTAAAAAGAGATGTAACATTTTAACTATCCCTATTAAATATTTCTGTCCAAAAGGGTTTTTGTAATCTGTTGGGAATCAATGTGTTAATACAGCAAAGAGGAGTGTGTAAAACAATCCTTCATTAAAAGACTCTTTACTGCTATGCTAATTTGGGGGGCAATGCTGTATCCCAGATGTTTAAATCCACTGGATCCAAAGAAAGAGCTGCTTTAATTTTCTCCTCTTTTTTGCTACTGAAAATGTGGCATCTAACAAAAAGAAAAAAAGAATTAATTTCTCATGTTGCGTTGTCTTAGAGAAAAATGAACAATAAAGCCATACACACACTGTGGATAATCTAGGCCAGTGTTTCTCAACCTTAGCAGCTTTCAGATGTGTGGACTTCAACTCCCAGAATTCCCCAGCCAGCAATGCTGGCTGGGGAATTCTGGGAGTTGAAATCCACACATCTGAAAACTGCCAAGGTTGAGAAACACTGATCTAAGCAGAGGAAAATCTCTCTCCATGGAAAGATTGGAAGGAATCTCAGATAATACGAGTAAATTAAATTAATAACAGAACCGCACATCTACCAAATGATCTGGATATCTTCTGGATGGAAAAGCAGAATAGAGATATTTTAAATTACATAACATTACATTTGCCAGCTGAACATGGAGGAAAGCTTATCATTCTTACACTAAAGGTCACCACCGAATGAATCTCCTTATGATATATTTGAACATCCTTTTCTTCCTCTTCTGTGCTCTCTTTATTTGCTCTGCAAGCTCCTTCTTTCCAGGTTTCAGAAGAGGGTTCTGAAGAAGCATGGGTCACTATAAATCTGGTCACTTTAATTCTCTGCTTTTCTAGTTGTTTCATTACAAAACACACACACACACACACACACTATCTCATTTTTCTCAGCATCATTCCCTAAGATGATCCTGTTGTAGAAAAATTTCACACACCCCCACCGGACATAGCTGTCAAACTCTGTTTTAAGAAATCTTTCAAAAGCAAATTGCAATATCTTTTCTTTTACCTAAATTTCCCTAATGGAAATTCTGGTTTTTACATGGAATATTCAGAATTTTTCTTAAATGTAGATAACTTTCTCATTAATATATGTGGCAAGGGGTGGGCCGCTTGGTACATATTTCAGACACTGTACAGTGCTGCTGTTTGCGTGCAGTAAAGTCTCTTTTGGGAGATTTAACAAATCCATCCTCAAAAAAATTTGTAGTGGGTTTTTCTGCAGCCCTGTTAATCCTGTGTTCGGTGACCCCCTGCCTCCTGTTATTTCTGAGTGAAACATAGCTATTATTTTGAGCAACTGGACCTGAATGCCATTCATCTACAAACTGGAGTTCCTGCCCATCCAGAAAGTATGTCTTGCTGCCTGAGAGATAGATTCTCTTGATCAATATGCAGGGAGATAGCATTTTGGTCAGAAAACAACACCAAGATAATGCAAAGTTCTTCACTTAGGGAACGACATCAAGTGTATAGGAATAAAAATCTGAAGTGTCCTTTCAGTTGACTTCATCTGCATCCATGCCATTTTCTTGGCAACTCTACAGAAATGGCTTGCCATTGTGTTCTTCCAGGCTTCCCAATCTTGCCTACAGCCCTGGGATTTCCTGGAACTTTTTATTCAAGTACTGTACTAAACAGGATTGATCCACCTTCAATTCCCTCCCCCACCCCCAGGATCAGATATAGAATAGGAAAAATCTGGCTTTCAAACATAACGCGTGAAAAGGATTTTGCTATTGTTGTTGATTGCAAGGTGGATATTATTCAGCCATGGGATGTTGCTGCCAAAAAGCAAATGAAGCATACCTTCCAAACCATGGATAATAAGAGTTGTGCCACATTCTACATTAGTTAGACCCTGTCTCAAATATTATGTTGAGCATGGGCATCAGACTTAAAAAAGGATTCAGATAAAGTAGAATAGATTTAAAGAAGGGCAACAAGGACAATCCAGAACTGGAAGCTAAATGCTACAAGGGGAATCTCAGAGAATGGATATGTTTAGTCCCGAGAAAAGAAATCTGAAGAGGGATAACCTTAATTCTTCAACTTTCTGAAGACACAACCTATTTCTCTTTCATCCCAGAGCAAAGGATATGAAATAATCCTCTTCAGTTCTAAGATTGGAGTTGACAATGAGTGCAGGGGCTGGACATTCATCTGCTGCAGCTTCTTTAATCTGGGTACCACCACTAAATGCGGATTGGATTCAAGGACATGTCTAACCCTTTCCAAATCTAGAATTTTATGACCCCTCCTTGCAGCTATTACAACTTTTGTAGAGAGGGAGAGAGACTCTTGGCTTTTGGGAGGAAAGGATCAAGATGTTTTTAAACAGAAAAAAGTAACATGGAGAGATGCAGCCCTAGATTTCCCAGATTTGAGACCCGCAAAATTCTGTCAAATATTCAGGTTCTCCTTCCTTATCTTTGCTGTTCTTACCTGAGTCTTTCTTGATAATGAGAAAAGTCTCTGAATTCTTGGGATAAGTGCTGGTGTTAGGGGGAACGAGAGTCCTATATAAGTACCCAAGTGCACAATTGACAAGATCTAGTATTGCTTGTCAGCCACTTGAAATAAACATAAAAACTTCCTGGTTTGAAGGAGAATCTGTTTCGTAAGGATAATATAATGTTATCTCAGTTGAGATAGCATAAATTAAAAAATGAAATGAAGAACTGATTATGTTTATAGATATGGAAAGTCTCTGCAGGGAGCCACTCACCAGCCTGAGAAAGAGGTATGGGTTGGGTCAAAACAGACCACACTGGCAGAGATTCTATGCTGGTCTTCTGGCATGCTCTTTTCTGTAAGGGTCTGCTTCAGTATCCCTCTGGTGGGATCATATCCCGTTCTCATCAGCATCTGTTCAAAAAGCCCCAGCCCCAGCTATTTCCACTGTACCCATATTTATCCAAGGAGCATGGAAAACATCCAGGAACGTTAAGGAGTCTCTGGGGTTGGTATTTAAAAAGGAGATGTTGGGGCATTTAGATGAAGAATGCTAAATTTTGTATGAACATCTAGGGAATGTCAGAAGTAATTTCTCACTTTCAAATCTTACATTTATTGAATTTTTACTGTGCATAAAGGTATACAGCAGATTTCTTTCTGCATAAGATACATGTGACTAAATGATTTTAATTCAACCCTGAAAATAATAATGAGGACATTTGTGAACAAACAAACAAGCAAACCCTCTCCTCTGAAATCCACAATTCCTAACTGGTTAGGGGTTCAACCTAACCAATTCCAGTATGCTTTTCTTCCCAAATTTCCATTTTTATTTTACAACTGAAATCCAGTTTTCTGAGGTACTGAGCATACTCACAGGTTGGTTGTTTTAATGGAGTTGGTAATACATTAAAAATATACAGTAGCACTTTTATTTTCTTTAGTAAGTTGAATTTAAATGTTGGGAATCCTCTGAGAGTTTTTATCATTCTTCAGTATCCCCAATTTGCTTCATAACTGCTGGTGCTCAGAACCTGAGTTTGGTTTTAGAGGCTGAAATAAAGTGCATATTTTCTCAGATTAATTTCCAGGCTGTGTATAACATTACATAAGAGGTATCCCAAAATGCTTTAATTAAAACTCACTAAAACACACAGTACAACAAGAAATGACTGCAGTGACCTCTGAATACAACTAGGTGTCAAAAGCCTGTTTAAAAAGATATGTTTTTACCATCTTGAATGCCAGAAATGAGAGGCCAGGTATACTTCTGGAGGTAGCGTATTCCATCGTATGAGGGAGGCACCAAGAAGCCCTACCTTCTGGCCCATGCTAGTTTCATCTCCATCCAAGATGAGCCATTCAACAGATCCTATCTGGATGTCCTCAGGGGATGGACAGATTCTTACTGGGTAGGGTGGTTTCTGCATCTCTGGTGTACAGGGATTTAAAGAGTTTTGTGCTGGATCTGGAAGCTTAACCCATGCAGCAACTGCAAAGTAGGTGTTATTTTGATGTTGTGGGTTTCCCCTACCAGCAGTCAGGCCACTGCATTTTGTACCAGCTGTAGCATCCTGAAAGGCAGCTTCATGTAGAACACATTGCAGTAGCCTATCTATGTAGTGATAAGGACACTATAACTATCATCAAGGTTTAATGCCCCAGGTAGGGCTGTAACTGGGCATTGCTGCCCTGGCTCTTGCTTCCACTTGTATTCCAGCAGGAGCCACGAGTCCAGAAGGACCCTCAAGCAATGTATCAACTCTTGATTCCCTTCAAGAGTAGCTATTGGAACCATTGTACAATATCTACACATTCTAGATATCTCCAGATGACCCACAACTCTATTTTGCTAGGATTTAGTCTTTGTTCTCCCCATCCACCTCCTCACAGCATCTAGGCATAGGTTCAAGACTTTCCCACAATCTCTGGCTTGGCTTGGGGTGGAAATGTATAATCAACTATCATCATATATTGATGATAGACCCAGACCTGTGGATGTCTTCTCCCAATGCTTTCATATAGATATTAAATAAGATGGGAGAGAGAACCAAATCTTGTGGAACCCCACAGTGGAGCAACCAAGGGCTTGATTGCTCTCATGGTTTGTTTAGCTTCAGCTGTTGGCAAGAGGAACCAAGCAGGAACACTTCATCAACCTTTATCAGCAGGCTACTTGCTCATGTTAAACCAGGTTTCTTAGAAATTCCTGCTACTTCATTGTGTAACCTGTCCTGGGAAATGCCACATTTGTTCATTCAAAAGGATCTGATATGTAAGCAATGTGTACAGTGAGCAGAACAGCATTACCTTTCATTTCCTTATACCATTCTTTGTCGTGTGCTGACTGGAAGTCGTTTACTTTTATGAATAAAAGCTTTTATAGTTAGGGTACACAATGGCTTCATCTATTTTACTGTATTCTGATGACAGCATAATAAAAGTGTCAGGAATATAAAAGTTCTTTGGTTCAAAAAAAAATTGATTTATATCTGGAGTATATACCTGAAACCTCAGTAAAAGGCAAAGCAGTAACATACAGTAGCTGAAAGATGGCATAGAAATTCACTCTTCATTAACATGGTGCTTTCTAGATACACAGTGGTACCTCGATTCACGAACTTAATTTGTTCCACGACTCTGGTCGCGAACCGAATCAAATTTTCCCATAAGGTTCGATGTAAATACGGTTAATCCGTTCTGACCCCTACGAATGTGGTCGGCAACCGATTTTGGTCACCAACCGAATCAAATTTTCCCGTAAGGTTCAATGTAAATACGGTTAATCCGTTCTGAACCATATATATATATTTTTAAACCACAAAAACATGAAACAAAGTACAGTACAGTACAGTATGAAGAGAGAGAACACTAACCTTGCTTGAGGCGACTTCTGGCATGGAGGACAGGAAGGCGGGTGGGGAGGCAGTTATTGTTTGGAGGGAGAGTCCCCCTCCCTACAGGAAGCCATGACCATGTGTCACAGCAGGGAAAATGGCCACGGGTCATGTTTGTCACCCGATGCAGAGTTCGCGAACGGAAGCAAAATTTTGCGAACGGTGCCGTTCGTGAACCGAATTGTTCGTGAACAGAAGTGTTCATGAACCGAGGTATTACTGTATTCTCATAATTCCCCCTTGATGGGAGAGAGGCCATCTGTGTGCTCAATTATGGAATTGAGCAAAATTTTAGGATAAATCCATGCATACAGATGCAGATCCAGACAACTACAGTTTAAATACCACAGAGGCTAGTAACCAGTGTTAGACAATTTGAAGATAATGTCAGTTAGGCTAACTCTAGGTAGAAGAATATTAAGTAAGGTAAAAGTAAGTGCATGACAGTTAGGGGGAACTTTGAAACCTAAAGGTTAGTAGTAAAAACTGTTATTTCTGGTTATAGCCTGAGATGGAAACCATGATGCAATTGTATTTTCATATTCTTTGGCACAAAAAGTTCTTTTCTGTTAGGGGTCTTTCACTTAGCCTGTTTGCTGGTGAGGCACCACATTTGATCAAATGTTTATGCTTTGCAATTGCTGAATAAACCCTGGTTGTTTTCTACCATTGTCTGGTTAATTGGGACAGCTGTTGGGCAATGAACAAATGTTTGGAAATTAATGATTATCATCCTGTGAGACCAACATAAGAGGATGGTCTTCCTAAAATGTCTTCTTTTTAACTACTGTATGCAAGTATGCATGTTTGTGTGTGTGCATACATACTATATGGCTACCCAACTGAACATTGTGACTCTGGACAGTGCACAATAAAGCAAAAAGAGAACAAGATAAACAATTCCAATTAAAATCCAACTAGACATTAATAGGTAGCCAGGAACTCATATTCATAACTCCTTCTGGATGGGGACTACAACTGTCTGATCCTAACACCTGCAGAAAAAAGCCAGGTTTTTACTGCCTTTCTGAAGGCCAACAGTATTGGGGAGAACCTTACATTGGGTGGTTGGGTGGGATTGTTCCAGAGGGCAGGGACCATAATAGAAAGACATGCCTCCTGGGTCCCATTAGTTGACATTATTTCAGAAAAGGGACCCGAAGTATGCATTACTAAACATTTAGGATGCCTTTGGGTTAGCAGTCTGATATATCCTCAGAAAGACTTCCCCCCCCCGCTCTCTCTCCTTAATGAAAACAATAAAATAATCATTATATCAATATGCAAGTCTTAAAAACTCCCACCCAACAGAGTAAATAAGCCCAAATTCATTGAACTCCCTGCAAAGTAACATAGTCTGATCAGGTGTAATTTAAAGAAACAAGGAAACAAGCAAAATAGAATATGAAATACATCCTTGGGAAATAGTTTCCTTTATTCCAAGGGGTGAAGTTTTTATTCTGGGTTGTTTCCAGCACAATATGAAAACGTACTCATTGTTGTACATTTTCTACTTCCTGCTTCCAGGGACCCTAAAGATATCTAGTTGGGCACTGCAAGAAACAAATTCCTGGTCTAAGATGGGCCTTGACCTGATTCAGCCACTGTTCGTATGCTCAGGGGATGAGCATCTTATGAGATTGCTGGTAAAATAAATTCACAGAGGACTGCAGCCTGAGCCAATCACCTAGATTCTTCAAAACTATTTGGAAAATGGAGTTGTTTCAACGGCTTTCCTTTTCATGGGCAATCTGGTTCTTTCAGCTCATCGCTGAATTAGAAAAACAAGAATTTACATTCTGCATCTAAATCCCAAGGAACAATGAATAACTTCCCCAAATAAGGTATTCCTTCAAGGGACCCTAAAAAACAATAACAGTATAATTCCAACTATACATCCAATAGAAACAGGTGTAACTTCAAACTTAAAGACTTTTGAGTATGTTTGGGTATTTTACAAGTTGGGTATTATAATTTTAACAATTACAGATATTTCTTCAATACCATCAGTGATTGCACAATCATAGAAAAATGGGAACATTAGACTATGAAATTATAAATAGAAAGTTATAGTGCTCTGATTTTGCAAAAACCAAATCTACAGCAATGGATGTAAGCAAGAACAGTATAATTATTTCAGTTACCACACACAAAATACCGATGGGAATTAAAGACTGCTAGAGATTCAGTTTTCTGCACACTATAATGTATCCCACACACTGAATTTATTAACTGGTCTTGGCACAGATCTTTTAATCACTTGAATTAAATCTCTCAAGTGGTTTACAGATAGTAAACATTGCTTTTAATATCATGACACATCAGAGTGAAGTTTTACAATGATAAATATACTTTGTTCCAGCAGCAGCTTAAAATAACATACAGTATAAGGAAAAGTATCCAGTAGTTACACATTAACAAACAAAATCACCCATTAATATAAATTAAAAGGGGGGAGGATGGGAATTAAGTACAATAACTGAAAAAAAATGATACATTATAAATTTTACAGTGGGGAGATTCCAGTTACATCCAGTGGCTTCTGACAGCAATAGCTCTAGCATAGTTATCTCTTTCCTGGAGACTTCACTTAGTGTAAGAACACTTGGAAGTTTTGGTTTTAGTTCAGGGGTAGAACTTTCCTATGCTTTGGTCTCTTCAGCGGAGCTGGGAAGCACCCTTCTGGGGACTTCATAAAGCCTCCTCCAATGAGGACAGTCAGTAGCAGGCTGGATGGTCCAACTGGTCAAGGGTTCTCTCTCTAACAGCCAATCAGATGCTAACGTGATGTCCAGAATCAGGACATGAAGAGGGGAACACCCTCTTCTCTTAGCAATTGATCTTGAGAAGACTGCTTCCTCTAATATATCAAAGTGATGATTGTAGGTCAGTGGGGCTGAACAAGGTCCAGATCAGGACCTCAGTGCCTAGGTGGGCCCTGAAGAAAACCAAAAATGGAGTAGACACTGCACCAGCTAGCTGGAAACTGCATTGGTTTTCACTGTTTTAAAGATACATGTCTTTTCATAGTGAGTTCAATGATGATTGGAAAACAGGCCGTGTTTCTTAAATCAAGCAGGACTGGCACATTATTTTTGTTCTCCCTGTTGGCAGGTAAGTGGTGAGGAGATACATTTTGGTGGGGAGAGTGGAAAGGCTATTGTGGGAGGGAAGAGCAACAACATACAATATGGTATTAGGAGGAGGAAGAGAAGTAGTAGTAATAGTAATCACAGTGGGGAGGGGAAGAGACAGTTTAGTAGTGGCAGGAGGCCTTTGAAGCTTTTGGATAGATTGCCTCAAGCTACCTCTGGATCTGGTAGTACGCAATTCCTATTATGATTCCCAGCCGAAGTCTGAAGAATGGTCAGCATTGTCTTCATTCCCAGTATTTCTTGTGATAAGCCACATGACTTACATCACTCTGATATTGATTTAAAACTAATTAGAACTTTAATGCAGATGTGCCTCCAGTTTGGAGAATGTATAGATTTCTATATAGAGTTGCACCAGCAGCATTTTGTGTAAAATGATTTCACCTGGGACACAGGTGGGCTGAAGGAGGAATGTCTAGGTATCTCAGAAGAAGGCCAGTGTCACAGAGATCAGAAAAAGCATGACAACAGGGGTATTGTGCACTCCACTATTGCATTCTGTAAAGATTATGTTGGGTAGTTGCTGCTGGATCCAATCCGCATAGTGTGATACTGAAGTGTAGACACCGGGGATGTTGGGTAGGCCACAGCCAAACCCCCAGCTCACGATGCCAGCCAAGAGCCAGTTTTCACTTCCATCACATTTGCAAACCAAAGGCCCTCCAGAATCACCCTGGAGAGAGAAAGATGTGTGTTACCACATGTCTGTAGGAAGACTTCTTCATTCAGATTTGGGAGATGGAAGAACAAATATCCTTATAGCAAAGCATTTATTCCTTTAGCTAAACATCTCAGCTTTAGCCTGAGAATCTTCAGTGTTGCTTGTTCACCGAACACTCTTATCACAATTTTTGGCTTAATGCAATATGTTGATTGATAACCCAATAAAATGGGGCTGGATTGGCACCACACACTAAGCCCCACAACCACCCTCCCCTCAAAAGCTAACCACACTTAACATTGTTAACAGATAACAGGTCCTATTAAGCATAAGCACATCCATGCAGGGTAATAATACTGACTTCCTTTGCTATGTCATAAGACCAATCAATGGTATCAGTGTGGCATTTTGGGGATGGGTGAGACTACTATTGATATCCACCACTTTACTACTGACTACTTGATTATTGTCATTTTTAATCACAACCTTTTGCATAGAAACGGATTAAATACAATCTGAACAACCAGAAGGGTGACCCAAGATTTTAATTAAAAAAACGTAAATCAAGTTTGATGCATTCCCTCCACTGTTGGAGAAAGAAAAATACTGCTTCTAAGATGTGGATCATTTCAAAACCATGTGTACTTTAAATTCTATGTTTACTATTGTCTTCTAAATGAACATACACTACAGTTTCCTTAGCTGGATGACAGCTAGGGCTGTGCAGCAATTTGAATTCAGTCTCCAAAAAGTGGCTTTGGAGCATTCAGGAACATGAATTTAGCCCCTATCTGCAACACTTTAAAGCAGTCACATTTTCTCTTAGGATCACATGGCTGTCCTAGGTGCTCCAAAACTTCTATTGAAGATGAAATCCAAAGTGCTACAAAGCCCTGTTGGCAGCCTTATGAATTTACTATTATTCCTTAAGTCCTTTTCAGAACTTGTGAAAGGAACCAGTTATGGGACAGCCTTCTAACTGTGTTGGGTTTTAAATCTGGCTAGAGATGATAGGAATTCAAGTCCAAAACATTTGGAAGCAGCAAATGGAGCTTCATATCTGGATTAAACCCAGCTGGATTAAAGAATGAATTGCTCAGTGTTATATTCACATGTTTCAGTTCAACACATCTGTACAATAATGCATTTTAAAGGTTTAGTCTCCTCTTGGGACATGGCTGAGCAATTTTGAACTTAGATAGGGCTGTGGGATATGTTAGCTTGCCCTCAAAAGACCTTTATGATCACATTACTGGAGAGGGCAGGTCAGAAAAATGTTTGGCCTGATTTTTAATACTTTTTTCAAGCTCTGTGTTGAGGTTTCATTAAAAGCCTCTCAGAAGCTTAGCTCATCTATTTTCTGCCTTATTCAGCAAAAAACAGCAAATCCCAATGAAGCAAGCCATCAAATTTCAGGAGCACAATCTTGAGATGCTCTGAAGGCTACAGGCCTCTGTGCTGATGCTTGCCCATATCCATAGGAGATCGAAGAGCACTGAACAGATACTTCCTCCAGTGAAGGAAGCTCTTGTGAATATATGTAGAACTCCACGTCAACAGTGGCAGGATCGGTGCACCAAACGTAACTCGATTACTGAATTAACACTCTTTGCCCAATACATGGAGCCATAAACTAACATTAAGGGCTAATATCATACAGCTCGTCAGGCCCCTATTTCCCCATCCACCCAAGATTAAGACCTGTCAAGTTTAATATACTGCACAAATTCAGCCACTACATTTTTAACTGCCTCGTGTCATGCAAACCTAGCTATAGGTCTGTGAAAAGCAGATTTTTGAACAGCCTACCTGACAGGAATCTTTGCCCTCTTCCAAGTTACCCGCACAGATCATGCCAGGCCTGACAGGGGAATGGGGCAACTCTTCAATGTTGATCTCATTGTAGAGAAAGTTGCAGTAGTCTTGGTTGATAAGTGACACCTCTGCTTCTTGAAGGTTTTGGGGAGGCTCCAGGTCAACTGCAAAGAAAGGAAAGGTTGCATTATAAAATGCAGAGAACAAGTAGCTGAGTTTGTATTTGCTGATCAGTAACTTTAGGGCTGAAACTGCTACATCCCTCAACATCACGTTGAAGAACAAATTTAGTTTTTCTTGTTGAGATTCACCAGAAGCCAGAGTCGCTAATCAGATTGACGAACTGATGTTTAGGGAGCTAAATATTAGCATTTTTGGTTTTTTTTCTCCAAATTAAGCTGCTCTTCTCTCCCAATATATGTTCACAGGGATGGGGAGAGGAGGACAGGAAAGAAACATACCCGTGCCACGTAGACACATATTAGTTTTGTGTTGAAAGTAAATTGTGATGGGACGATTAAGTGCTTTGGCACTCTAAATCAAATTCACATGTCCCATCCACTCCATTGGTTATTTGGAACCTGGCATACCTAATCACCTCCCCCCCCCCAAAAAACCCCCAGTTACATACAGTATTATGTTAATTAAGTTACTGACCTCTTGCTCTCTCTCTTTCACAGGCATGCAGTGTCCCTTTTTGAATCAAGGCCACCATGCATGGGACAAGGAAAATTAAACCTTCTTCCCAGCTACTGTATTTCAGAATTCTACACCCACCCCCCACTCCAGCAGACATATTATGGTTGGTTGCACAGTCAGTCAGATGTTTAGACTGGATTTAGCATTTTTGTCCACCTATCGAGTCCTTCCCAAGGTGGTAAAAGTGTCATTGCAGGATGAAAGCTGTTCCAAGTAAAGCTGCCTTTTGGAGTTGACTGATGGTGATTTTGTCAATGCCGATGGTCTTCAACTAGTGTTCCAGATGTTTTGGGATTGCACCCAAGGCACCTATTACTATTGGTACTATCTTTGCTTTCTTTTGCCATAGTCGTTCTACTTCTGTTTGCAGGTCTTTATATTTTGTGATTTTCTCCAGTTCTTTCTCTTCTATTCTGCTGCCTCCAGGTATAGCAATGTCCACTACCCAGACTTTTTTTTGTCTGTCTTAGCAGCAGTTGTTAAGTCTGGGGTGCTGTGTGGCAGATGCTTGTCTGTCTGAATTCTAAAGTCCCAAAGCACTTTGACTTCTTCATTTTCTATTACTTTGTCTATTTTCTGGTCCCACCAGTTCCTGCTTGCTGGCAAGTGGTGTTTCCTGCTGATATTCCAATGCACCATTGTTGCTGCTTTGTCATACTACACTGTTTGTAGTCAGCCTGTACAATCTTCTTGCAGCAGCTGATTAGGTGGTCCACTGTTTCTTCAGCTTCTTTGCAGAGGTGGGATTTGCTGTCTGTTGCTGTCTTCTAAATTCTGGCTTTGTATGCATTTGTTCTTAAGGCCTGGTCTTGTACAAGCAGAATTAGCCCCTCTGTCTCTTTCTTCAACTTTCCTGCTCTTAGCCATTGCCAGGTCTTCTTGTGATCTGCTTTGCCTGCTAGGTTTTTTGCATACTGGCCATGTAATACTTTGCCTTGCCATGTCTCTATTCCCCCCAGCAGTGATGATGATGATGATGATGATGATGATGATATTATTATTATTATTATTATTATTATTATTATTATTATTATTATAAAATGTCCTAACATTTTCTCCAGTGTTAGGTGAAAGAATTTAGAAGTAAAGAGATTGGGAGCAATGATTAATTATCTCCAGCCTATACTTACATCAGATCCAGATCATTCTTTTCTATTATCAGGAGAGAGAGGAAGTGGGGAAGAGAAAGAGAAGCACTAACTGCACTGCTGTATATTTAGTATAACCTGTAGATTGACCCAAAGACCACTTCAGAAGAGAATGAGATCTAACAAGATCTTTTAAACGTGAAAGCAAACTGGAATAGGCATGTTCGTGTACACTGTAACTAGTTTCTGGACAGTGACATCAAAAAGAGCCGTTGTCTTTATAATCTGCTTGTGGGTTACCTAGAAGAGTTGGCTATTATGACAAGGAAGATCTTCAGCTTCTGGCCTGGTCAGGCATAGCTATCATTATGTTCATATGATAAATGGTTTGGAATTGTTTTCTGTATCCAGAATAGTTGGGCAACAATTTACATTATCCACAGAAATCCAAAGTATCTGGATAGTACCAGAATAAGGGAGACAACAGTAGAAGATTGGAGTGGAGGACATGGAATGCAGCAGTTCTGTTCTTGAAAGCAAACCAGGGCATTTTTATAACAGAGTTCAATTTTTATAAATCAACCCCTTTACATTAATTAAGACAGAGATTTTCACCTGTTTTTTGGGGGCTGGTGGACACATCTGGGATTTTGAGAACATATTATGGGCACTCTCACAAAGTGGCATACATGGTGGACAAGGTCAATCACAAAACATCAGTTTCTCAGGAGGCAAATGGAAAGGTTGCTTTCTACTACCTTCTCTGTTTTTTTTTTCCTGGACAAGAGGCCTACCTCCAGAGTTTTGGGGTGTGGAGTCCATCAGCATTCTTTTCCCATTTATTTAATCTTTATTTGTTTATTTTAATTGAAGAATCCGAATAATAATAAGAATCATGAAGTCTGGTGGGCACCAAAGAGGTGTTATATTGGGGACTACCTGGAAGCAATCCATCTGAAATACTTCTGTTACCTTATTGCTTTGTTTCCAATGTTATACAGTTTGTTCTGCAGTTTAACAATTTAAATAGGAGGGCAAGGCTAAATTGTATTTGTTATGATCTCACCCCATGACCACTGATATCTGAGATTTCCCCAAACATCAGCCAGATAGGAACAAGGATTAACACTATTAAAGACTTTTTTTTAATCTAAGCAAACAGAATCTTTCAATCACAGCTTCTATAAAAATTAAAGGTAATACGAAGGAAGGTTAAAGTATAAGGAGACAAAAATCATCCTCTTCTGTTTTAATATATTATAATCCAATCAGAAGGATCATTTTGTGCCATCTACTGGTAAAACAGTGCTTACACTGTCTATGTATTCAGTGTCATCCCTTTTGTGCCAGCAGGTGGCAGAAACTTAGAAACTAGCTCATAGGTACATTATGTGTGACCTGGCAGATGTTTATGAATACAAATTCCAGCAGCTCCAGCCAGAATAGCAAATAGGGGATACTGGGAGATATAATTCATATATATCAGCTTTTGATTTTTAAAAAAGGGTGGTCATAGAGATGTTAGCTGGCTTCTTGGAGTATATCAAGAATCTTTTTTCCAAAAGGGAGATGTGCTAGAAGTTGCTACACTTTGACTAAGGGGTAAGTAAGATGCAGCCCTGTGATTATATCTTCTCTCCGAGCTGTCTGATTGATGGAAACTGGCCACAAACTATTTGGAGCTGGAGAACAGATGAAAAATAAAGGATAGGTTCTAAAACAGGCATGTCACTTAAAAAGAGAAAAAGAAAATATCTGAAACTCCCCCTTAAGACCAGCCCAGGTAGATTCACCTGCTTTGGGTTCTCCGCTGTCACCACCACCACCCATATTATGTGTAGATCTTTAGGATCAGAAGGATGCCAACTCAGAAACCAAAGGTAACACATCCTTACTTGCCCACTGTTGTTCTGTAGCTACTGGTGTGTGTGTGTGTGTGTGTGTGTGTAAAATCAGGGAAAATTCAGTTCATGTCAGTGGTTCCATTCTAATTTGTGATCTGATTGAGATTTCCAGTTCACTTTGATTCTGATTTGATTTGGATTTCCAAACCTGGTTAAGATAACTAGGCCTCTGTGAAGAAGCCTGAATTAATTAAAACTGAAGATTTGAGATCTGATGTGATTCAGTTCAAATTTACAATTTAAAGTTTGAGGGCAAACTGATTCAAATTGAACCTCTTGAAAGATTAAGAAGCACTTGAAAACCGCCTGATTTGTTTTGCTACTTCTAATCGGGTCCCAGATTTGATCTGCTATTGTGTAAATAAGGACCCCCTTCGAAGTCTGGTGAGACCCGACTCAGATTAAGCCTTGCTGGTCTTATTCTTATGGATATTAGCGGCACTAGGTTCCACTAGCTACTGTCACTGTCCTGAGCTTGCTGCTGACTCTTGAAGCCATGAGAACCTTAAAAAAAAAAATGAAAAGAACCTGCTGTTTTTAAGTAAGCCAAAGTGATTTTTAAACCCATAAAGTGCTTCATTTGCCTAACCACTCTCCTGCCCGTTCTTCACCTCCCACCCCCCGCTGCCCCTGCCCTGGTCTCATCCCAGTTTAAATCCTTCATCATTTCTGGCTACTCCACGCATCTGATGAAGTGAGTTGTAGTTCATGAAAGTTTACGCCACTTCATAACATGTATTAGGCTAAAAAGGTGCTACCAGATTTCTTCTGATTTATAACCCTATTGTGTAACTCTGTGCCGTGTTTTATACAAAACTCTAGTTTGGCCTCAGTGTCAGTGCAAAGTAATGGTCTTGTCCTCTCAGGTTTGTGTCGGGAATGTTCTCTACCTTCTTCCTGGATTAAAGTATTTCTTGTTGTTGTTTTTATGGTCCTTAAAGTAACTTCAAGTTACTTTAGTGTAGTAAGCCAATAGGTAAATTTTAAAACAAACCATGTGGCACACATTAAAGGCGCGAAAGGATGAAGAGGTGCCATATAAGACACGTGTCCCGCTTTCCTCACCGTCGCTTTTTGTCCTTCCCCATCCAGTGACCCAGCAGCTGGCATTGTCAGCGAACTGCACAGAAGACTTTGGGAGGCACATGGGGGAGATGTAGTCAGTGAAATTCACAGGGGCACTCAGCTCCACCAAAGCAATGTCATTCTGGGTATCATTTGCTTTGTAGTTAGGATGAACAATAATCTGTTTGATGCCATTTTTTTCTGAGTTATTTGAAGGGTTCATGAGTTGATGGACACCTAGCTCCACAGTTAATCCTTCAATTTCTGCAGGGATCCTGTAAGTATTAACAATTAGAAAATGTCAACAGCAACTTATGGATGCACACATATTAAGAGTATGGCAGGATTTTAACATTTGTTGAAAAAATTCCTGAAATCTGCATTGGCAGTGGCACCAAGTCTTGTCTGCATTTAATTTCAGCATGTTTCCTCTTATCCGGCTTTGCCACATTCAAAGATACCAACAACTTCCTTGGAGTTTGGCAGTAAGGAACAATATTTATTCATTTGTGAACTATTTCTACCGGTGCTGGCTCAAGGGTACATAGTGCCCCTAGGCCAAATTGGCTGATGGTTCCACTTCTCACCAGTGTGGAGATCTGCATTTTTAGAATGATTTGGAAGCAGGAGCAGCATTGGTACCCCCTAAGCTTTGCCCCCCCCCCCCCAGTGCCTATTCACTCTTAGTCTAAAGCCAGCCCTAATTTCCACACACAGCATCAAAAAGTATACCTTGAATGGTATGCAAATGGGAAAGTACCCACCACTGACACTCTGTACAGTAATGCAATATTTTATTAATATATAACTAAGGCAGGATCTGAAGCTTTGGTCAAAATGATAAGTGTTGTTGTGTCCTTTTTGTATGTGTATGCCTCATTGTGATTCAAACACAAACAAAGTGACAGTTGGGTTGCCCCCAACACAGTGCTGCTTTCTTCATTTGACTCCCCTGTGGACTTCTCTGAATAATGATAATAGTAATAATAACAATAATAATCACATGCCAGTAATGAAAAATTGGTGGGAACATATCGTTGAAAAAGTAATTGAAAATGAGCAGGTTAAAATACTGTGGGATTTCCGAATACAAACTGATAAAGTCTTGGCACATAACACACCAGATTTAACTGTGGTTGAAAAAAAGACAGTGTGGATAATTGATGTGGCGATACCAGGGGATCGTAGAATAGAAGACAAAGAATTGGAGAAGATCACAAAGTATCAAGATCTGAAAACTGAAGTTGAAAGATTATGGCATAAACTGGCAGAGGTGGTCCCAGTGGTTATTGGCACATGGAGTGCCATGCCAAAAAACTGTTTGGACAGTACTTAGAAAATCTGCACATTGACAAATCATCCACCTATCAGTTACAAAAGGCCACACTGCTTGGATCCGCACATATACTATGCCGATACATTACAACATCCTAGATTCTTGGGAAAAACTCAATACGAATGAAGGCCAACACCAGCTAAGGAACTGGCAGCTGTGATTTCACGCTGCTGTGTATACAATAATAATAATGTTGTTTCCTGAAATTTCTAGTTTATTAAGATGATCAACATCATAACAATAGCCAGCCATCTGTTTTTCTCATTTAACTTTACAGTTCAATTACTCACCAGATGAAACAATGAGCAGCTGTCAGTACCCACTGCTTGGCTATAAGAGTGCCTCCACAAAAGGTCATGTTGAAAAATGAAAGGCCCGCTTGCCAGGGCCATGACCCCTCAGAGGCTGGTTGGCCTCCAACAATTCTTGCAGAGTGTAGTGATTTTCTACAACCTGCCAAGGAAGGGAAGAATAGAAGAGAGGTAGAATGATGGGGGAGAGAAAGAGAGAGAGACAGAGAGAGAGACAGAGAGAGAGAGACAGAGAGTTTGGCGTAGTGGTTAAGTTTTTACAAATGGCTAGATCAGTGGGCTTAGCCATCTATTAAAGCTTGCTCTAGCTAGCTTGGTGTAGCGGTTAAGACACCAGGCTAGAAACCGGGAGACCGGGAGTTCTAGTCCTGCCTTAGGCACAAAGCCAGCTGGGTGACCCTGGCCAGTCACTCTCTCTCAGCCTTAGGAAGCAGGCAAGGGCAAGCTACTTCCAAAATCTTGCCAAGAAAACTGCAGGGAGTGTCCAGGCAGTCGCCAGGAGTTAACAATGACTTTAACACACACACACACACACACACACACACACACACCTAGAATGAAACAATAGATAGCAACACATCTTTCTCTCTCTGAGTGAGTTTGGTGTAGTGGTTAAGGCAATGGGCTAGAAACCAGGAGATTGGGAGTTCTAGTCCCACCTTAGGCACAAAACCAGCTAGATGACTTTGGGCCAGTCACTCTCTCTCAGTCCTAGGAAGGAGGCAATGGCACACCACTTTTGAAATCTTGCCAAGAAAACTGCAGGGACTAGTCCAGGCAGTCACCAGGAGTCAACACGGACGCGGAGGCAAAAAAATTAAATAAAAAATGATGGGTTATAATAACAACAAAAGGGAACTTTCCCCCAAACCACTGAAGCTCAACAACTTAAGCCCAGTAAGAAACAAACACTCTGTTTTTGAATGAATTTGTATATGACTTTTAGAAGAATGTTTCCAATGATTGTGTCTCCTGAGGAACAAATTAACACTTAACATGCAAGTCTATATAATTTGTCCACTCAATGTGTGGTCCACTCCTGTGTGTATATCTGCAATAAGCTTAATTTTTATGTGGATATTGCTCCAAGAAGAAAGCTGGTTTCTTTTTTAACATGGAAGAGAATGACATAATCATGGTCAAAGAATTAATTAATTCTCAAGGAATGAAACCATACATTTCACACATTATATCTTATTTACAACATTTCTTTGTCTAACTTGTTAACAATAAGAAACTGACAAATTGCAACTGGAGTTGTAGCCAATGGTTCTGGAGAGGATATTGTGCTAGAAGCAACATAATACACATATCTAAGATTTTGTAAAAGGCAAGTGGGTTTTATCTTCACCACCCAGTGGCAATCTGGTGCAGAAAGATTCTAGGATACAAAGAAATTCCTACCTGCTCCTGAGTCAGCAGCATCTGTTGGAAAAAGAAAAGAAAAGTGACTTTAATTTTCCAAATAAGATAAAAAAACACAAAGGTAAGTTGTAATAAGAGATTCTGGTTGCAGTCTATTCCTGGGGTATTGAAAAATTAATACTTCTGACAAGTTATTGAAGATCAACAATAGCTCAGGGATGGGGTCCAGGTTCCTGACCCCACTGCCCCCCCCCCCCAAGAAAGGTGCCTGGTTAATGGGGACAAATGGGCTGGCATGGACTACAGTTCTATGTGGCTTATACTGCCCATTTCAATATCTTTTCTTCTTATTTCAAGAAGTACCTCAGAACCATGGGAGGAGCCAGCCCTGCAGCTACTGAAGTATCTTTGCTCATTTGATTATTTTTACTTGAACAGAGCTGTTATTGTCTTCCGTTCGATGATGGCTCTCCTCGGTGGTGCAAGGGAGACTCTGGATGGTTCGGCCTTACAGCTTTTCACATTTTGTTAGATGGCAAAGGGCAGGGCTTCCCCATGTTGGACATTTACTGTGAGTGGTTTTCAGTTTAGTTTGCACGCAGCAGACTCTGACTCGCTCCCGACATCCAGATTCCAGGAAGCACACACGCCACTCACATCAGCTGGCCAAAACACAGCTTAATGTTTATTAAACTTCAGCAAAATTAAAACAAAACAGTTAACTGGGAAAATGGGACAGCAGGCAGGCAAAAGTGTGTGTGCGTGCATGCAGAGACAAACAATATCGATGCATTTATAACAAGGGCCCAGAACTTTTCAGAGCCACTGGGAAGAATACTGTGGGTAATTAACATAGACAGTCCCAAAACGAGTGGCTTTGATTATTCTAGCATTAACCCTTCTACCACATAACAGCAGCAGAACTGAGATGGAAAGTAGGACACTTTATAATAGTTACTTTATTCTTGCGGTTGAGACAATATTATGATTTAAGTAGCCTTCAGATGCAAAACTACAGAAAACCTCCAGATATTTTCTTCTTTCTAAAAAATCAGAATTAGAGTAGTATGTTTTTATTGGTTTGTTCACAGAATGGAGAATCAATTATAAACATCAAATGGTTTTTGTTCTGGCTTTATTCAAGTACAGGTCAGAGCACAACTCTTGGCACTCTGTTCAAAGACCTAACACGGTCCTTGTTACTCTTGCATTTGCACAAAGCCCAGGCATGCCTCAGCTCCAAAGGAAAAGAGACATTGTTGGCATATCTATGAAATGTTATGGCAATTTGGTGAATTGGTGGCCAGGACATTGACTGGGGAGAATGAAAAGGCATATGGCCACTGTTTGAAATGGAAATACCTTCATTCTTTGGTGGCATATAACTCATTTTTTGCTATTTGATTTCTCACTCCCATTTCTCACTCTTGTGATGTACTCACAGAATCAAATCTGAGTAGCTCTTTGACTCAATACCATCTCAATGCTGCCACCTGCTGGTAAAGAGAAAGTGTGGTACTTCGGTTTGTGAAAATTATTTCCCCTATCACAATCTGTGGTTGAGGTTTATTTATTTATTTGCAGGGTTTATAGGCCATTCCAGTCCACTGAGCACTGTACAACTCCCCACTACATAAATGGGATTAAAACCATACAATCAAATTAAAAAACAACCACTACATAGTGTTCTCATGGAGAAAATCTATCTATGTGGGTGCTAGGAGTTGAAGACAACTTGGTGGCACATAATCAATCAATCAATCAATCAATCAATCAATCAATCAATCACATAGTGTTCCTGTGGAACTAGGAATAATGAATAAAATAATTGACAATAGTAAAAAGACTCAATCTTGTGACCCAAGAGGCAATCTCAACTGGAAAAACCAGGTTTCCACTAATGTTCTAAAAACCTGGGAGGAAGGACCCAATTGCACATTGGGAGGAATGCTATTCCAGAGGATGTGATTGAAAAGTCTCACTTATGTGACCCCTGAAGTGACAATCTCTGAGGGGACTCATAGCGAACCTACCCTACAGAATCTTATTGGGTGGGGAGATATGTCAGCTCTTCAAGATGGATCAAGTTAGGGAACCCTACTTCATTGTTACAGTGTATAATAATAGAATCCTGAAAGTCTGAGAGAGATTCTCTCTCTCCCTCTCATACTAAGGAGAATTAAGGCTGGGCAATCTTGAGTTTCTTCTCACCCTCTCTTGTGTAGCTGATGTTTATATAACAGTCGTTGAATTCCTTCTAGGCCATCTCCATACTGTGTACTAAGATGCTACTGGCAGATTGGGGGTCCCTCAGATATTTATTTATTTTATTTAATTCAATTTTGAGGCTGCCCAACTTCTCAACAATTCTGGGCAGCTTAAAACAAAAAGAAAAAAACATATATCAAAAAAGAATACAGCTGACTGGAAGATCAACTCCATATCACTAAAAAACCCCAAAACCATATTGTCAGCCCTCCCAGGTAAACCAGACAGGAAATATGACCAGATGAGCTAATTCTAATTTATTGTAAGGCTACATTAACAGAAATTTGCAAGTTTTAAAATACAAATCTCCTGCTGTCACTTTTAACAGCCTGATACGTTAGGGCAGATCCTTTTTAAGTTTCCTTCTTTGCCTGTTAAGCAGTTGTGGGCTCCTCCCCCTTTTATCAGATCATTCCCTAGTCAGCACCTCTTCCCCTTGTCCTTGAAGGTCATTCCCACATACCATTACTCATACTGACTTGGCCATCATCTTATTCCAAAGCCTGGAGAACAACCAAGTTTCTAAAAGTTTACAGAAAGTACAAATGACAAACCAAGAGAGAAGCCTGGATAATTTTTGCTATTGGATTTACAAAAGATGCTTGTTAAAGCCTTGAAGAACTCTGTGCAATGGGACAAAGAAGGAATGAAGAGGAATCAAATCTTATGACAATATTTGAACAAACTAAAGACTAAGTCTGTTAAAAGTAAAAGGAAGGAATATAAAATTGGTTTATTTGATCAAGATTAAAATAAGATATGTTGTTACTTTTGGCTACCATTTATGGACTTTCTGCTGACACCAGGACTGAAAAGATGATGCTTTATGGATTTGTTTATAGATAAGAGATGGGAAATGGGATGAACAGATAAATGTTTGTAATTTAGAGAGGGTGAAAAGTTACTAAATTTGTTTATACTTGTTGTGTTGGAGGCTGGAAGTCACTTCTTTACATATTTCTTTTCTCTTTTTTTATTGTATTCTTACTTTTCTTTTTTCTGTCTTTTTCCTTGTACTTTTTACTCCTCTCTATTCTCTTTTCTTTCTCTAAGTTTAGTTTGTATTAGATGTTACTATTATAATCATAATAATATATAATATGTATGTTTACAGAAAGTCAGTAAAGGATCTCTGGGCTCCTAACTATGAAGGACTTTAAAGATGACAAATAGCACCTTGATTTGCATCTGGAAACCAACTAGCAACCAATGCAGCTCTTGGAATAGAGGTGTTATACGGTTGTCTCGAGCTGCACCCATCACAACCAGAGTCTCTGCATTCTAGACCAACTGAAGCTTCTCGATTCGCTTCAAAGGCAGCCCTATCTAGAGCAGCAGATCAACTGAGAGGTGACTAATATTTGGATGACAGTGACTAATGCCTGGTAGCCTAGGAAAGGTGGCAATTGGTACATAGATGGAGTTGTGCAATGGCCCTTTTGGCCACAGATGCCTTCTACTCTTCAACAGATGAAATCTAACCTTATGCAGATAGGTGATCTTGCCCAGAGTTTCATGTAGATGTTTCATGTAGGTGCAGGGAGACTGTTGAGCCCTGCAGCACCCCCCAATTAAGGGGCCTAGAACTTGATCTCTCCTACTTCCACCCAACTGAAACCAATATAATATAGTGCCCCCATTCCTAACCCTTGGTGACGGTTCAGTGGGATACCATGATCAATGCTACTGAAAGCCACTGAGCGATCAACAGGACCAGGAGGGCTGTACTGCCTCTAATCACGGTCCCATCAGAGATCACCAATAAGTGGGATCAGTGCTCTTTCCATGTGAACCTGGTCCTTGGCTTGACTGAAAAGGGTCCAAATAATCCATTATTCCAGGGCATATGCAACTGTATACTAACTCCTTTCTCCAATCTTGCCCCAACAGGGGCCATTAAATATCTCCATAATAGAAAGAATATTAAAAGTTCAAAAGTACTGTAACTATAGCAGTGTACATTTTGTTCAACACTGGAAGAAAGATACAATTCCAACAATATCTGATTGGGAACTTAAACTTGGAGAATATGCAGCAATGGAAAAACTAACAGCACAGAACTAACAAAACACAACAGAAGTCTAAGAATGGTTCCCATACATACAATACATCACACAGCATGGCAAATATAATCACTTCCAATCTGGCTTCTAAAGGGGCTTAAATGTCTACAATATGGAAAAGTAGCAGATGGAAAAAAAAGGGGGAAGATAGAAACCTAATAGTTCTTTTTCTTTTTCCCTTTTTAATTCTTTTTTGGTACTTTAATTTTGGTTAAATATGATCTGCTTATCTATTTTTCCTTTTGTTTCCTTTTGTTAATATGTAAAACAAATATGTATATGTATATGTGTATGCATATGTACATATAGCAATTATATAATAGAGACTTCAATACAGAGCAGTCAGCTCAAACCAAAACCTACACAGTATTACAAACATTTTGAGCAGTTATACAACGCAGCGGTTTCTCCTTTCTAATGTTATACCGTACTCCGTTCTGTCTGAAAAATTATTTTATGCTTATAATATCGATATCCTAAATTGTAATGAATATTGATAGAATATATCTTTCTCTTTTTCTCTATTTCCAATACTCCGAGTCATCTAAACAATACAATGTTAATAACTTTAATTAATACTGTACACGTATCATTGTCCTGAAACAATATAATGTGTCCCGATTTAGAACAATATAATAAAAAGGAAAAAAAAGTAACTACAGATCGATCGGATTTATGTATCTTGTCTAAGAGATCCAAAGAAAGTCTGCACATTTTAATGAAAAGTCAAATATCGTTTGTTGGCTTGTTTCATTCTAAGCATTTTAAAATGTTATGGGTACAACCTGAAAACATGTGGCACCTGATAGAGCTTAATATTTCCACTCCATTTCTACATGTTGTCTAAAAATGTAATTACGTACTGGCCCTAAGATTTGAATATCAGCCATCTCTTCTCCTTCCTTCTTCATTCATTTGGTATCTAGTCTCATAGAAAGTTATTGAGAATGGGAATGGGTCGCACATTTTTATGTGACTTGGTTGGCTTAATAAAGTGACTCTCCTAATATTTATCACTCTCTCTCTCCCAATGCATTGAGTTGCAATCCGTCCATCTTCATTCCTTTTTCCTTGCCTGGGAAACAGTAATTGTTTTTGCATATTTCTGTTTACAATAGATATTGTCATGACACAAAAACCTTTCCTAGCTATGGTTTAAAGGCATATGGTGCATCATTTTGGTTGAAGCTAATCAGGTCTAGGTATGGTGAGTGTATAAAAGAGGAACTTCTAGGAAGAAAGGCTGAGATTTTGATGTTATTATTATATTCATTATTGAATTTATACCCTGGTCTTCTGTTTGTACAAGCACTCATGGTGGCTTACAACAATAAAAGAATACAAATAAAAAAAAAACTTTATGACAATGATGCAATTAAAATCAAAGCCCAACATTAAAATCAGTATCGTTAAAATATTTAAGAATTAAAAATTTGGTGAACGAGCAGGCATGTCCGAGGATGGGGAGTCAAATCATCAAGATGGCAGGTATGGCTAGATAATCAAAGGCCCATTCTTTTTTACACGCATCACATGTAAAAGTGGGTGTGGCTTCAATTGCATAGTTGCAGTTGCCAACTTGACTTTTTGATCTCCCTCTGCGGACCCATCTGCACCCCAAGACATGCATTTCTACTTCATGATGTATTTATTACTTATCTCACTCCCATATTAATTCCCCTTGAAAACCATGGGGGAATTAAAAGGGGGGATTTACACATCCTTAAATATGCCCTCCCCCAATTAACTCCCCAACTTCTTCTCTTACCTTGTAACTTAGCCAGTTGAAGCAACCCAACGACAAGTAAAATGGGTGCAAAAGTCATAGTTACTCTCTGCGGTGATCTGAAAGTTCTCCCAAGTAGATCAGCTCCAGTCAATTTGGGACAACAGTTGTATTGTTTCAATCTCCAGTTCTTTTGGTATTGATTTAGTAAACTGTAACATAAAGAGTAAAGGGGTAGAAATCTAGAAATACCCGTTCTTTACAGCCTCTTGTTCAAGCAGGGACTCTAAGAGGCAATCTGTTGGTATCTGCATGGCAGCAGGGGTGCAGTGCAACCAAAATGAGTAGAAACAGAACCAGTTATGATGGAGTTTGCAGAACGGACTGAAGTCCACATGGACCTGAGCTGTAGACCATCAGAATGGCAAATCTTGATTCTTTTTTACATTGTGGAGCCTTCTTTTCAGTCACACAAGTGCCAGTCTCTCACATACAATTTGCAAATATATACAATAGGAAAACAGACATTAATAATGTTAGAGATTTATTTTTCATTAGATTTACATCTACAGCTACCATATTTTCTCAGAAAAAGTAAGGACAAACCTGAAAAAGGGGCAAATCTGAAAGAGATTCGTAAGGATGAAAAAAAATAATGTTTTATGTTTATAACTTTGCTTTACAAAGGCAAATTTAAGAGCAAAACCAAGAAAGTAAACAATTAAGTTAAATAAATCTAAAGGACAGCTTTCTAAAATAAAGGACAGTCCTTTATAATAAAGGACATATGGTCACTGTATTTATATCCTACTTTTTCTCTAGGAGTTCAAGTTAGTATAGCTTGCACTCCTTCATTCAATTTCTTCCCATAAGAATTTGAGGAAGCTCAGCTGCTAACTTTCAACCTCTCCAAACCCAACATCATAGCTACTATGCCACCCAGGCTCTCAAATAAATGTTCCTTTACTGTTAATTTTAGTGATGTGATTTAAAACTGGCAGTGGGTTGTTACCACCTCTGTTCAATGCTCTGCCAATTTTGCTTATTGCAGTTTCATTATCCCTGATTGATAGTTATTCACTCTTTGCTTAAATGGCTCCGGTGAAGAACAGCTCCTGACTCCTGAGGCTGTTTTACCACTGAACAGCTTGGCAGTTAAAAGCTTTTCCAGAGGTTTAGCTGAAACCTAATTCCTTACCATTTTTATCTGTTGGTTCTAAGTTCTACACTCTGGAGCAACAGCAAACAATTCTGTTCCACTTTCTTCTACATGACAACTTTTCAGATATGAAAAGTGACCACTTTGATGACCACTTTCATGGACCCTGTTCACTTTGTTCTTTCCAGTATTTGCATATCCAGTTCTTTTGGTTTTCTCATCAACCTTTGGGTGCCTCATTAATTGAAACATTAATGGGCAAATTAAAAGAATTTGGTGCATTAGCAGGCTTTAAGATTAATAAACAGAAGATGAAAATGTTAATAAAAAATATAAAAATACAAGATCAGATAGAATTGATGAATAAAAAGGGTTTTAAGATTGAGAAGATCAAATATCTGGGTATTACTTTGACAGATATGAACTGTATGTTATTTCAAAATAATTATGTTAAGACATGGAATGAAGTAAAAAAAAAGATGTTAAGATGGGAGAAGCTACAACTGTCATTGCTGGGGAGAATTTCTGTGATTAAGATGAATGTCTTGCCTAGAACGTTGTTTTTGTTTCAGACAATACTGTTTTGACAACTGATGCATCATTTAAACAATGGCAGAATGATATATCCAAATTTGTGTGGCAGGGCATTATTATATGCACAAAGATGTGCAGTAAGGTGTTACAAGATGCAAAGGAAAGAGGAGGATTGGGTTTACCTGATTTGAAATTGTATTTTGCAGCTTGCTGTTTGGTTTGGATGAAAGAGTGGGTTCTGCTGAGGAATAGAAGACTTTTGTAGCTAGAAGGACATGACCTGAGATTTGGGTGGCATGGATATTTGTGGTACAACACAGTTAAGGTTAATGTAGATTTTAAAAATCATTATGTTAGACATGCCATACTAAGAATATAGAATAGATACAAACCCAGGTTGTGCCCAAAAACACCTTTGTGGCTCTCAGCCGAAGAAGCATTTTATAGATGAGAAATAATAAGCAAACATAAATGGCTAACCTATCATGAGATACTAGAATTTTGTCAAGGGGAAAGTAAAATAAAATCAAGAGAAGATCTGGTGGTGGAGAGATATACTTGTCAATGCTTTTCTTATTTACAATTATTAGAAAGATTTGAAGTAGACAAAATAATTCATGGTTTTGAACATTGTATGACTGAGTCTGAAATAGAACTGTGTACAAATGATGAACATGTAATCGCTAAAATATATAAACTTTTACTGAAATTTGAAATAGAAGAACATGTGAAAGAATATATGATAAAGTGGACTAAAATTTTTGGTTATAATATACAGATGGAACAATGGGAAATATGTGGCTGAAAGGATTGAAATTTACATGATGTTATAATCTTAAGGAGAATTTTTATAAAATGATGTATCGTTGGTATATATCACCAGAGAAATTGTCTAGAATGTATAAAGGTACCTCCAATTTATGCTAGAAATGTGAACAACAAGAAGAGACATTTTATCACGTTTGGTGGACATGTAGAAAAGCCAGAAAGTTCTGCATTCAAATACATACACTAATCCAAAGGATTTTAAAGATCAATATACAATTGAAACCGGAGGCTTTTCTTTTGAGACTGATGGACCAACAGTTGGAAAAAAGTCATGGAACTTTGTTTTTATACATGATAATTGCAGCAAGAATATTATATGCACAAAGATGGAGAGATTTGGTACTACCCACAATGGAGGAATGGTTGGTAAAGATGATGGAACTTGCTGAAATGGCCAAACTGACTTCTTTGATTAGAGAAAAGACAATGTCCATGTTTATTACTGACTGGAAACCCCTTATAGACTTTTTGTGTGAAACAGAAAAAATGAATTTATGATTTATGGTTTTGATGATTAGAAAGAATTAGATTATAGAAAAAATAGAGTTATACTGTAACCATAGAACAAGAGTTCTATAAATAAATTTATAATTGTACTTATAACTGCTGTAAGAAGATCAGAAGCTACTTCTTTGTATCTTTTTTCCATCTTTACTTTTGCACTTTTAGTTCTTTCTTTAATTTTCTTTTTTTCTTTGTCTTACTCTATATTAGTTTCTATTAGTTTTTATCTTCTTTCTTAAAACTTTTAACAAAGTTATAGATATAGGTGTAGATATAGATGATATATAGATATATAAAAACCTTTGGATGCCTCAAGATGAGGCTTATATTGTCTAATTGCTCTGACTTATAAACTCAGTGGCTGTGTTGGCACAACACACATAGCTCAGTTACTGAATTAACTTCTTTTTAGGGTTCTCGCAATACATTGAATCATAGATAAACCATAGTGGCTAATTCTGCACAACAGACTTAGATCCTTTACTGATCTGGTGAAATATATCTTGCAAATACACAACCATTTTTTTTGCCCAGGTGTGCATGTGCGTGTATTATCAGATGATGACTTCTTCCATTTATAATTTACCTCAATTTTCCCACAATTGTTTCCTTCTTTAATTTTTTTGAATCACCAACATGCACATCCTCATACATAGGTAAAGATACAATAGCTGCAAAATATAGTCCTCTCTCTGGAAGGAATTATCCACTCCAACCTGATTGCCCTTGTTTAGATATCCCCTCTTGAATTGATTTCATTGGAAAGGATTAGACTGACTTTTGTCCCATCCTGAAGCTATTTCTAAAAGAAGAAAATCATGGGTCTCCCATATAATGACGACATTGCCTCTTTGGACCTCTCAATATTCTCTAGTACTGTCCTCTCTCCAGATACATCAATGCCCCTTCTTACCTGGTTCTTTCAGGATCTGGCAGAAATGATGATATACCTACTGACTTGGTCTTGGTTATAAAGAGCAATGGTCTTCAATAAATACCAAAATGCATGTTAGCGTTACATGTTACTAATCCTAAAAAAACTACCCTCCTGTTTTGAACAAAGAGATAACATACTTCAGTATTGTTTGACTGGCTCAGCATGTCAGAGATTTATTCTTCACAGCTGAATTAATGTGCTTTCCTCCATTCCTTGAGTTGGCAGAAAAGTATGCAGGCATCAACTATGCTGCCCCAATGGCCGAAACCTATCCTACCTCAGAACCGAGGCTGATGACGGATGCTGTCCTTATAGTTTTAATGTGCGACAAATTATAGAAAATCCTGTGTAAAAAATGGAGCAGCTAAAGATCACTTTAGGCTAAATTTTGAGAAGAAGAAAGTCATAGCTACGGTGTCAGAAAAGAATATTTTTCTTTACACTAACCCCAACTCTAATGTTTGGTGACACCATATCTGTAGAACTCTGGCTCAGGAAGGACCATGAAATAAGACATTATTAGAATCATAGCTTCCTCCTTTGATTCTGAGCTACGCAGAACTTTGGGAAGAGAAATAAGGTTAATGTAGAGGTCTGACACGAGAAATTATATGGGTTGCAAAGGAAGATGGCATTGTTTCAGTTTGTGAATTTCTTTTAAACATTTGATATGAATAATTAAATACATATTAGATTAGGATGAGGAAGAAGATAAAAGAACTCTTGTTGAGGTCAGTTTAGCTCTCTGAAATGGACCACTCTTGCTTATGGTTCAAATGTTTTAAATACAGTAGATGTTTCTTTCTTTTTAAGGTTGAGAAAACCCATTAATCAAATAATGTACAAGCCTTGACATAGAAATGTGTTAGTTACTTATGTGAATTCTTTGCCATGCTAAATTAACATTAAAATCTTTTGATACTGTTTTTCTCTGTGAAAGAAAAAGGATACTTTATCCCTCAGAGACTGATTGAAAGATAAATAATATGTATTTAAGACCCCAGAGAGTCATGTTCTCAGGGAGGTAAGATGATATACTTTAAACTTTAAGTATGCTGTTGAATTAATGGTTAACGTAAAACAAAGACTTACAAACAAAATTTTTAATACAGAGGGATCACTCATAGGACCTGGTTACTCTAGACTGGAAAGTAAAGAAAAAATAAATTCCAGAAGAAGGCAGTGACAAACTACTTCTCTATAATTGCCAAGAAAACTACACCCAGATCTGTCCATAAAAATCACAGAGTTAATCTTAACCTGAAGGAGTCTTTACTTTGTTCACACTGATTGAAACTAGACCAGAGTGTAGTGAACAGGTTTGAATCCAACTCACACTTTACTACCTGAAGGAGCACCTTTTCTCATGTTTCTATTGGGACCTCCTCCAGGTCCCCCCAATACAAAGGGAGGTGAAGTGTTCTCTACAAGGAAGAAACCATTTTTTATGGTGACACTCTAATTATGGAATTTCCAGACAGGCTCAATTGGAGTTCATTTTAGCATCATTTCTGCACCAAACAAAGACCTTTCTATTTTCCCAAGCTTTTTAGAGAAGTTGGAACAGATTGTGTGGTATTTGGTGGGAACCAGACCCAGGATCCTAGAAGAAGTTTAGTAAGGTTATAATGTTATGCTTTGTATGAATCCCCTGGCAAGAGAGAGGGGTTCTAATAAATGTGAAATTAAGATCTAGGTCTCTGGAGAAGTCTCTAATGCTGGGAAAGGTAGAAGAAAATCGAAGAAGAGGATGACTAGCAGCAAGGTGGATGGATTCAGTTACAGTGGCAATGGGTGCCATTGGAAAATCTGAAAGACCAGGTTAGGGACAGATTGTCATGGAGAAAATCTATCTATGAGGTTGCTAAGAGTTGACAACAACTTGATGGCACATAATTAATTAATAAGATCTAGGATTCCTAAGTACACAGGAGTGGGGCCTTAGTATATTTAAAAATGGGACATTGAGAACTTTTTATGTTACTCTGTACACTACAACAAGGAAAAGAGTACCAGATCTTCTGAGCTCCTTCCCTGAGAATCAGGTTGGGTCTACATGGTTGGAGAAATGGGTTCTCTGGAATCTGTCTTGCACATTTAGCTGGATTCCTGATTTTTATCTGCTTTTAGATAAAGCCAGCTTCTTAGACCTGTTATGACCTTGATTGCCTTCCTACTGTATATATGATTGATCCTTCTTAATCACTGGAATTTCTGCATGTGAGTGAAGAGACTGGGATCATGGCCAGGAAAGAAATGGTCTTCTTATATAACTTCTGAAGAAATGCGAGTACAAGTGATGCTTCATGCATGTATTGCTCTAATTCTTTTCTGTATGCTTGATCACTGTACACTGTACACTCCTCTTTAAATAAAATATGAAACAAAACCCAAATGAAGTAAAACATAATTTTAAAAAATTCAGAAGATCCTGAGAACAATTCTAAATGTTCTAATCATTGGCACCTGATCTGGTCCACCTGCTTCTAATTTTAGGTATTTGAGGTAGTGATAAATGTAGGCGTGTACTTACTTTTTTCACATGGAAAATTTGCTTTTAGGTTTATTTAAATTATTTAAATTAAATTAATTAATTAAATTATTTAAATTACATAATGGACTACAATAATGAAAATGGTACATGATATTTGTTATATTCTATCCCTTTTGTCTGTTAATATTGTTGAAATGAAGATCAAATATCTGTATCCTGAAATACGTTGAAAAAGTAAAAAAAAAAATCAATGAGGTGTACTTACTTTTTCATATGACTGTAGTCTGCCACATATACTAGGGGTGGGGAACCAGCAGTGATCATCCTCTTTCGGGAGCTGCAGCTAAGTCTGTATCACTGGATTTGGTAGTAAGCTTTTTTGTTTTTTTAAAGACAAATGAAGACTGAAATAGGTGCATCAACCCCAGCCCCCCAAGGAGAGGTGAAAATACTGGGCTTACTCTTTCTTGAAATATCGCTAAATCACCATGTACCCCTTTTATTTTTTAGAAGTTAAGAAAAAGTATGCTCCTCAGCATTAAAGAGATTATTTGCTTTTATTCTAAAATAACTAGATTGAGAAAGGAGATTATTTGATGTATCTGGCTAACATTAGGCATCTTCTTTAGATCCTCCTTCAATGTATTCCATATAGTAGTGCTCTTTTTTACAGATTTGTTTGAAAAAAGTAAATGTTCAAAAATTTATTTTAATTTATTTTAAATTCTCAGGAAATTTGAAATTTAAAACTCTCCATACATTATATTTTTGTATGAAATGAAGGAATTCTCTATCCCAGTTATTCTGGGATTATTCTGTTAGATGAAATATCTATCAAAACATTAATTTGACTTGCTGAACACAGAGCAGCTGTGGAAACCTGGAAATTTAAGGTTACCTGGTTGTAAATTCTAAAAGATTTTCACTGTAATTTGACCCATTTTTAAAAAAAATTATAAAGAGTGCACATGTTTTAGTGAATCAACCAATACAATCCGGATTAGGATTTCTCATACATTTAGACATTCACACATGCTGTCCCGCTTATTAACAATCACACTTCTCGTGCTACCTGTAGGGACACGTCTGCCACACTCTCCCCCTTGCTATCGAAATCCACAGGGTCACGGGATTACTCCTAGCCTGTGACTGGGGGCAGCTGGAAGAGAAGTGACGCACAGTCCTGGTCTACAGTGGGAATTGATAATGGAACAAGCACTCACATACTCAACGGGAACAGGTTTTGGAGAACCAAAAACAATTCTCTAAACAGTGACAAAATGTATTAGTTAACAAACTAAAAACAGCTCCACACATTCACACAATACTTACCTCACACACACATAAACGAACCCTCTATACCAGCTTGATCAGGCCCTGGTAAGGGGGGAATGGGAACCAATGGGTCTAGATGTACACAAGATGGACGGACGGATGATGAGATCCTTGCTGGCTCTCCAGATGGACTGATGGAACCTTGGCCCTTTCAGAGTTCTGACTTTTATACAGTCTGTATTGCTGGGCAACCTTGACTTATGCAAGAAATTCAGGGATATTACATAAGCCGTCTGAATATGTCATTCCGGCAACGTCACTGATGAAACCCCTCCTTCCCACCTTCGTGCCTGTACTGCACTGGTTTTCAAACTATATAAATAAATAATAAATATTTACTTTACACAGATCATGATATTTAATATGGGAAAGTCTGTTCCTCCCTTCATATACATGTAGGCCTAAGTACATTTGTTTGCTGTAATTTTTGTTTTGGATGTCAGGAAAGTTAAATAATTAGTTTGTCCTCCTTTCCCCTCCATTTGTCCTCCTTTCCAATAGTCTGTGTCCTCCTTTGCCTCTTCAGATATCTAGAACCCTAGTTTGGGCTTTCAGTGTGGTTTGGAAAATTTGACCTGGATTCACAGATCAATAATTTTAATAATTCTATTTGGAATTTTGAATCAGTTTGGGAAAAAGTGCATTTGGGCATGTGTAAACATTGCCAGATCTCTGAAATAGGGGCAAATCTTTCAGAATCAATTCAGAGGGATTTGATTCTAATTTATTCAGAAAGTCTAACTGATCAAAATGCTTCTCTGAACTAAATATTGCATGCTCTTAATGTTTAATTAGAAGTAAGTAGGAGTTCAATGATGTTTACTCTCCAGTAAGTAAATACAAATTTGCAAGTGTATGGTTCAATCCTCTGTACCTTTACTCAAAAGTATAACTGAATTTTAATGATTATTACACTTGAGAAAGTGTGCAATGAATATCAGCTTAGAAGTTGGAGAAAAGTACTTTAGAATGTTTTCTTTATTATGTTTCCTTCCCCAGTTTTAATCTTACCCCTGTTCTAAATTCTTTCCTAGAGGCAAATGAATTATTTACAAGTAAGAAAATCACACATTCCCAGACTGAATCCTTCATCCAATTCAACAGCAGGTTGATCACCTAATTTGAGAACAGGTAAATCTGAGATTTCTCTGGAAACAAGTACGCTAAAAAAATAGTGCTTTTTACTCTGGAGAAGTCATAACATTTATTTTATTAATCCGTACTGGAAGTTAGGTCAGGATTTTGTTATTGCTCAAGTTTTACAAGGAAATTAGGACAAGGTTGCAGAAGTCATATTCTCTTATCAGTGAATAAGGAATGTACGGTTCCTTAGTGTTGGACTTGATCCAAGGAGGCAACAGTTCAAATCCCATTCAGCTGCAAAGCTAACAAGATGGCTTTGGAATTAACACTGAGTTACATCTTGATATCTTTACTTCTAAGTGACTGCTGTATATTCCCTAGTGGGAGCAAAAAGTTTAAATAAATCAAAGCAATAAATGCTAATAATATATTTGAGGGATGGATTGCAGCACTTAATTAATTAATCTCCCTGCTGGCTCCTGAAATGATTGTTAGTTTCTGGTTTAGAAAGATATGTTGAGCTACACTTTAGAGAAAGGGCAAAATTAGGGCCAAGGGCTACCAAAGAATTTCTGAGTGGACGTTGTTTTTTTCACTTCTGTACAGCTATGAAGAAGTTGTGTAAGCAGAAGAACTCTGATTATTGATGAGAATCATGGCACTAGGACTAGTAGAATCTGTCAAAGCCATTTTCATTTTATTTCTTATTCTGGTGATAAACTCTTTCCATTTCTATTCTAGTGGATATCTATGGAGATTCTGAGGTCGCGTGATTCCTTTTATTTTGTTTTTAATGTGATTCTGAAAGGCCCTTGGTCTGTGTGCAAAGCGACTCCTGGTTCCTGTCTGGCATTCTGAATTGCTTCATTGATCGAAATTTGAAGTAATCAGGACGTTTTGGACTCTTTTCCACATCTTTAAGAGAACCAAGGCTGGCTTGTAAATAATATAACACAAGTAAATCCTGTAACGCTTTTTAAGCAATCTATAACAAACAGAATGGACAAGGCTTACTATCAGGACCGGATTTCTTTTTTTGGAAGGGGCATGTCATTAATTTGTATGTATGGTACCTCTGTTTTTTAGGCAAATGCCAGTGCTGACCCATACCTTATCAAGGGATTTTATTCACAGATAACTAACCTGGTCCATTTGAAAATACTCTCCCTTTTTATGCACTATCCAAAGAAGAAGGTAAAATATTGTTGCTCCTGATTGTTCCAGGTTCCATACAGATGCAAGATCAGCTCTTTGCTCCCCCAAAGTTTACTGTCTAAATCAAGCCAAATGATGCCTTTTTCAAATTCTGGATTTCAAGTCACATCAATAGCCATCGGGTAAAAACCACACTTATCATGCCATCATATAAAATACGTTAATTCTATAATTTGGATCAGTTTTGTCATGGTAAAACTGAGGCAAATTAATTTACATTATGTTATTTACCTGAAGATGTCATGTTGCCTGTGAGGTCACTTACTCCCCCATGGACATTTACATTCCCATCCCATAATTATTTTAATGTACTTACATGAAATTTAACCCACTTTTCATTTTTATAAAACAAATTCCAAAATTCATTTGTGGAACAAACAATCTAAAGAGTTAATGCATGAAGGAAAATGTCTAAAATAATGTGCTTCAAAGCAAAAACAGCTATATAGTAACATATTGATTTTTACAGAGCAGTTGCAGGGCAGGAGCGAAGTTTAAAGATGAATGTCTGTTATATATACATTTAAATAATTAATGTAGTTTGGGTAAATTTACGTCTCTGCAATGTAAATTTGGATAAATGACATTGTTTGTCTGGACTTCTCAGAAAACAACAGACTTGGTTAGTTGGGGGTGAAGTCTGAGCTAAAATTTAGTCAAGCGAAGAAGGCAATTCGGGCAAAGGAATACCCAAATGTTAAAGATTGCACTATTAGGGTATTGTCAGAACCTGCAGCAATCAAAATATATATCAACTAGAGAACTGTTTTACTAGCATGGTAAATGCCATCTGTGTACTTTGATTTTAGTAAATGCTTTTTGCTTGCTTTGATTCTGCCATTCTCAATGATGGGGGGCGGGGGGGGGGAGTGAAAGAAGACAGAGCCAGCGCAAGATTGGAGGCCAGGAAGAAGATGTAAAAGTAGAGGGAAAATTACGCGGGCTTTAGTTTTAGCAATGGTTTGCTTAGAGCTGCATGTACCCTCCAATAACTGAAATCTTTTCTGAACCTACTTTGGGTTTCAAGAGATTTTTCTATATTGGGGTTTGAACATCGTAGACCTGACAGGAATTTCTGTACTGAAAAGTGGCTGTTGGTTGACATTTGAACTAAATGTAGAAATCCTGCTGTAGTCAGTATCAATTAGCTGCCGTTGATATACAAAGGGCATTCATATGTAAAAACATTAGGGAAGATAGGAAACAGTGCCCTGCTGAAGAACCATGTTCTTGCCATTACATAAATGTGACAACTCAATAAAGTGCAGTGGATTATACATGCATTTACATACATGTACATGGAAATGTGGATATGGTTACATTCATATGCATATCCCTTTTGAGCTACACAACAGCTAATTACTATACAGAGTCAGGCTGCAAATGAAACCTAGTACTGTCAAAGGAGAAAATCATAAAAAGTAGCTATGACCCTTGTACAGCTGGCAGATGTGAAACAAGTTAGTGTACTTAAGTCCCAACAGTAGGATAATGATTTCCTTGAGTGAGCTGGCTGCTCCCAGTTTTTATTCAGTCCAAGTCTAATCACGCCATTTATGCAAAAAAGTTCCAATGCGTAGGCTCTGTGCTGGAATCTGCTTTGAAGATTGTTCCAGTACAACAGAAGTGGGCCCATCCTCCTCCTCCTCCTCCTCCTCCTCCAGCAGAATAGAAGAGAAAGAACTGGAGAAAATCATAAAATATGAAGACCTACAAATAGAAGTAGAACACCTATGGCAAAAGAAAACAAAGATAATACCAATAGTTATAGGCACGCTGGGTGCAATCCCAAAACATATGGAGCACCACTTGAACACCGTCGGCATTGAGAAAATCACCATCAGTCAATTGCAAAAGGCAGTTTTACTTGGAACAGTTCACATCCTGCAGTGATACCTTTAATATTATTAAACAATTTCTGCCTATCCCAGATCCTTGGGAAGGACTTGATAGGTTGACAAAAATGCTAAATTCAGTCTAAACATTTGGCTGACTGTGCAACCAACCATAATAATAATAGATCAAAACCATGAGAAATCTCATAAAGCCATTGAATTACATAAGATATTACTAATCTTCCCCCAAGATCTCACGTAAGAATGCTGAACTGTGATTTCCTGAGATTTGGAAGGTGTTTTTTCTCTTTTAAATTTTTAAAATTTCAATGTTGCAGTTCCACAAGTGACAAGGTTACATTGCTATTTTCACTTGTTAATTGCTCTGTGCTTTTTGGTAGAAGGACACTGCTCAGGAGTGCTCGGGAATCCTATACCCCATTGAAAGGCATTTGGCAATTAGAGCAATCTTACCAACCTGGGGTCCTCCAGATATATTAGAGCACAGGTGGGAATTTTGAGAGTCCCCAGTGCCTCTAGAGAATACCACACTGGGAATGGTGAACAAGGGGACAAGGTTTGTAGGAAGGGGCAATGATTTTTGTTCAATTAATTTTTCATATCATCCTTTTCTTTTTCTTTTTGTTATTTGTATTTCTTTTGCGAATGTCCTTTACTCTATATCATATCCCTCTGCTTTCTGTAGGGTGCTCAGACTCAATGAATTAAATGCAGACGTTCTTGTTACCCTAGAATGTGACACAGCAATGATTTTTGGAGCCCTGGTAGGAAAAAAAGTGTAGGTGGAGATACATACATACATACATACATACATACATACATACATACATACATACATAAAAGCAAATGTCTCCTTGGGTTATTCTGGGAAAATAAACTGTTGAACTGAGAAAGTAAACTGGAATGACTGCTGAAATTAACTCTGTACTGGTAGTGCTGCTGAAAAAAAGTAAATTTCCCAATATAAATTGGAACAATGATAAAACCTTGCTGTCATAAAACCTGTGGTTACTTATTCATCGCTCAGGGCAGTTATATAAAATTTGCCACTAATTCCAAAATGAATGGGACTGCAACCGCTCTTTACCATAGGTTTTCCTTTCCTTGGCATCTGAGAGCACCTGGTAGGAGAAGGTTGATATGCAGGCATCATATTTCTGCATCCAGACCAGCACTAGGTTTTTCTCCCCTGCTTCTTTGGAAACCACAACTTGTTCTGAGAAATGGTACATATCTCTGGAAACTACAATTGCCCACACTTAGATGAGTGTGACGCCAAAGACTGACCAGGCTAAAACCGGACAGAAGGCCGGTAAGGCGTGGTTATTGGAGGGGACAAGAGAGAGCAGGCCAGGTGGGCAGACAGGTTGGATCACATTCTTCCAGGAAGCTGCCAGGAAGTGGCTGCCTTTTTAAAAATTAATTTTGCACGCTCCTAGATTTTCACTGAAGCAAACCTGGAGTGTTACAGGTTGGAAATCACCCTGCTTCCTTGGAGTTGAGGCAGGGGCCCTGCTTCACTATGAGAAGAGCTGTCTCTGCTTTCTTTTGCCTTTTCGTGCTTTCTCTAACACAGGGTAAGTAATTTTGCCCTTGGTGAGTTTGTGTATGCGTTTGTGTAAGATCCTGTTTCTCTGAATTAAAGAAAGGAGGTTGCTGATTTATAGCAGATGTCTCACATTAGGCCTTCTCCCGGGAAGGGACTCGGATTACAACAGTGCAGTTCCTATACTTGAATTGTATTCTTAGGACTAGTAAGGTGGAGTAAGAGCTAGTGATCAGAACATCCCTTCCACATCAGGCAGTATTTCTTTAGAAACACTCGTCTTTGCATTTGCACATACAGTCTTGGGATGATCGCAGACCAGCTCAGGAATGGGGTCTAGCAGTTGAAGGAGAAAGAAAGAGTATCTGTGGCCTTTCTTTTCTCTTTTAGATGTTTTTAAGGAAGTCTGACTTAACCGAGCCTAGAATTCTTATCCTTCTGCTTTTTGTGTTTGTGATGGGGTGGAAATGAAGGCAGGCAATGGAGGTGTCCTACTGTTTGCAAAGCCTGTTCCTGCGTAGGCTTGTCAGCCGGGTGGGTGACCGAGGATTCAGAGCAGTGTGGGTTTCTTTGCCCTGAAATTAGGTATATTTATGCATGCATGTTGAGAAAGGTAAGTTCAAGAAGGAAAATGGATGATGGGAACATTCTCAGATTCAGGCCCTAAGCTCTTGATTTAGGACTTTTATCTCTGGAAATAGACTGGCACAGCGTGTGTGATAATAATTGCCAGTTGTCCTTTTAGTGGCTGGCCTGTCTTCCAACCTGGAAACAAGGTGTTTTAAAATGGGAAGAGACTGCTCCTTTGTTTCTCTCTCACCCTGTACATCTACATTTATGGGCACATGTGGGCAATATTGCCTTTTTGGCTGTAACACTCTGTGAGATCTTCTAATCCAGAAGGGTCAGTTTACCTCCCACTTTAACAGGGTTTCATGTTGACCTTTAATTTCCTCAGCTGGGCCAGACAATCCCAACCCTTTCATGAGGCCCTCAGCCCTGATGGAACTGAGCAGCCTGGCCTTCAACCATGAGAAGTCAATGAGGATTTATGACTAGAGTAAATTAGTGGTCTTTTTTATTCTTTCATATTGTGTTTCATCTGAACTGAGGCGTACCCGCTTTTTGCAAAAAATGCTGCATGGAGAGTTTATTGGGTCCTGGTCATTTACTCAGATTAATCCTCTTTTATACACTGCATTTATTTATATACTCTTGCTTCTCTGTTTTAGCTACCAAGAAAAGGCAACAACTCCCCCTTCCTTGCAAAATCCATCAACCACGGTTGTTGTATAAAACTTAGTACAAATCAGGGTTACCACAAATTGTAGGCAAGGTGATTAAGCTTTGGATGTGAGAGTTCACGTGGCTGAATGTGCTATCATGTCAAGCTAAAGGCATGTCCCATAGAAAGCTAGAGTGTTAGTGAAAACGATTGTGGTATATTTTTTTCTCTAATACATTAGTTCTCTATTTTTTGGAATGCAAGACATAGAAGTGCACATTGTTATCCTCCAATTGCAGATCTTTCAGATATCACTGTTTATTAGGGAAACCATTTATTTGTCTCTGAAAAAAAAAATCTGTCTTGGGTTGAGATTAAGATGTAGTTCACCACCAACTAATCTTACTGAAATTGATATCACGGATATGAATGAGATTTACTTCTACATACCCCTGTACAGAATTGTGCTGTTAATTGCACTTTGCTTTCACTGAAATCCATAGGATTGATGCTATGACTGGTTTATGGCACTGAATTCAGTAAAATCTAATTTTCATTTGTTCTTATATTTGGACAGTTTTGCCTGAGGGCAATGCCCTATTGAACTTGTTTACTAAGTTTTTTGGTTGAGTTGAGCCCTTCCTGGGATTTCTGAGTAAAACCTTTGTGTCAGAGGGAAGGGAATGCATGTTATAAATAAAGGTGAAAGCAGGAGCAAGAAGTTCAAATCTTCCACCTGCCCATATTTACCAGATCAAAATTGTGTGCGTTCCTATGTGCATGTATATATCCATAACCTGTCTCCAATGTACACGTGAACAAGTGGGCACATGTTTTTGTTGCACATGTAAGCAAGATGCAGCACTGTACCCATTTCATACTCTTATTCCATATACCAGCAAGGCTGATTCTGAAACGCTGACTTATCAGCTGCCAGAACAATGTATGCTTTGTTTTCAACATCTTTGAAAAGTGCTCAAGCCTATTCAATTCCAGATCAAGAGCTATTTGTACTAGTGGAATCCTTACAGGTTTGGGAGGAGGACAATTTTGCTAATCTCTCCTGTTGTTTGGGAGAATTATAGATACTGTAGAAATGCTCTAGGCTAGAAATGTAGGTTGGAAAGGTTAAGGTCGAAGGAATCCAAAAGGATTAATTACATATTTACAATGCGAATATTCCATCAACAGCACAGACAGGCTCTTCAGAACTCTACAAGGGGGACAGGATTAATAAAGAGCAGAGGAAAGTCTGCAGAGAAAGACAGCAAACAATTCCACAGTCCTTCTTCAAAGGATTGATGAACTGTTCCTTCTTGTAAGTGGATAAACTGCTATTCCATCTCTCTTCTTCATTCTGGCCTTTTATGGATAAAGCAAAGATTAAAAGAAGTGGAACTTTCTGGGCCCAAGGCAAACCTCCCAAATGGGGCCCCCAGTGGTGAATGAGTTCAGGGCTGGGTCTCCATGCTCCGACGGGGACCACTGAGGAAGGCCAGTAGAAAGGGAAGAAAATAAGGTGGCTGCTGCTTCCTTTCTGGTGCCACCACAGGAGCAGTGGGTCTGGTCCTTGGGAAGGTCGCTGCTGCTGGACCATTAGACTCAGGAGGGACTTCTCTTCCCCTCTCATTCAGAATATGGCCATATGTGCCTGCAGGACGTACAGAATATCCCCTCCACTCAGAGCCCCCCACCTCCAAGTTTGACCACCTGAAAGTCCCTCTTAGATGTACCAAATCTGGACTGCAACAATCTGCATCAACGCTAGATGGCAGCAAAGAGTTAGGGTGGTCCCGATTTCTTTGCTGTCACCTAGGGTCCTGGATTTTGCAACTCCAGTCTGGTTTGCCTCTTCCCTTATTCCTTCACAAGCAGGGGAAGAGGAAGCTTGAGTGGCCAGCATTGAGCATTGGGGAAGCCACCAGGGACTCCAAGGATTCCTCTCCCACTGCTTGCCACTGTTGCTGAGGGGACAGCTGACTCAAGAGGGGCTTTTCCCTCCTCTCTTCCTCTTTCCCTCCTTCTAGGCCTCTTGCAACATGGTACTACAAGTCCCATGAGACTTTGCAGCAGACAGGAAGAGGAGGAGAGAGAGAAACCAAGTACCGTAGTAGAAAACTGCTTTGTTGAAACCTGGTATGTAATGCAGTAAAGAGTTTACAGCTTACTCTCACTGAAGAGCTTCCTAAGAAAGAAAACAACACTTCGCTTCTGCTTCTCTTGGGACTCTGTGCTTAGGCTCCCATGTCTGGGCTGCAGAAAACTGGATTAGGCTAGATATAGAATATCTGCCCTCCAGCATCCAAATCCAGTGGTTGTTTGGATTTTGGCCACACAGATATACTAGCCCTGTCCCCATCTGAGGAGGCTTGTTGAAGGCATGGAGCAAGCAGAAGGAGACAACTGGGAACTCACTCAGGTCTCCTCTGGCTGCAAGTCCCAAGATGGCTGCTTACTCTGCCTTCACTATATTTACACCACCGAAGTCTCAAAAGTTTGGATTTGCTTCTATTAGCATTCAAGGACATCTGCTTCATCTCAGAAAGCCGCAGGTTTGATTCTAATGGGAATCAGACAATTGCAACGGGCCCCCCTATCCTCGCAAAATAACTCCCGAGAAAATAAGGATTTAAAATGGAAGACGTTCTTTCTGCGCAAAGTATTTGAAAGAGGTGATTCACAAGGTGTGTTAGTGCAAACAAGCTACACTTCTCGTGCATTAAAGCAGCTTCAGAGCTCATGTGGCTGCTTTGAGAGCTGGTCCTGGTGGTCCATGCAACAATTCTCCTGGAACTGCCAACTAAATGAAGTGGTGGTATGTGCGTGGCTGGGTAGTGATAGCTGGGGACAACTTCTGAAGCAGCAGTGAGAACCTTCCAGCTTTAAGGACTGAAGAGCTCACCTTGACTTCTCCTCACTGCAGCACAAATGCGATCCGGTAACAGAATTGTCTTGCTTTTATTTCACTCTCAGCTCACAGCTGAGACAGCTTAATGTCGTCTTAAGCAGTTCCAATTTTAAAAGTAGCATTTTCCTCTTCTGACACATTTCTTGACATGGAAGTGATTTAGTATGTTTGTTTGACAGCCTGGTCAAAGCTGGGATCTGCTCAGCTCCAATGGGTCACTTTAGCTGCTTCGTGGGCTCTTCCTCCACTCTGGTCGATGGGCATCCCTGTTTTGCCTCTGGTTACAGGAGAGACTCCACACCTGGCTTCATTTGCCAGATGTTATGCATGCTTCTATATACATGGGTTTAGTGCTCTTTCAAAAGAGGGTGAGATCTGCATGAAAAAAGGGACTCTTAAAAATGATAGATCTGTGCTGTGTTTGATCTAAACCAGGAAGGAGAACTGGGATCTGCCAACTGCATGTTACTGGTTCTGTTAACAATGTGTGCCTTACAGGTTTTTCATTGTTTCTGCAGATGTGGGGTTTTGGCTGGCTGGACAGGCAGTGCTATTTTCCTACTCCACCAGCTACTTCGGGTGCGTCTGCCACAGCCACTGGCTGCCAATGCTGCAGTTCCCTTTCAGCGCAAGCCGAGGACAGAGCTCAGTTCTTAATGTTGCTTCCTGCTTCACCCTGCACCCCACCTCCATGCCTCTGGCCCGTCAGCCAGGCTATTTTGGGACAAGGCTTTAGTGCTTTTCCACAAAAGCACTACCTTTGTGTTCAGGAATAAGGGGATTGACAGGTACCTGGTGCAGATCACCACCGCCCCTGCAACACATTAATTGCACAACTTGTGGCAAAGAGTGGCTAAAGCAGCTGTTCAGTGCACCCAGCCTCCTCTGTTCCAACCCCACCATACATTAGGGAGAGCAATTAGGGTTTTTTCCCTCTCTTCCTGATGCTCAGTTGGAACAGAAACAAAGCTTGGTGAATCTTTCAATAGACAAAATAGAGCTTGGCAGCTGGGACCAGGCCCTCCCCCTGCCGGGCATTTCTGGTTGTACAGGTAGTCCTCAGTTAAGGATGGCAATTGGCACTGGAATTTCCATCATGGTCATAAAGTGTGATATCACGTGACCATGCTGCTTAGCGCCAGAAAGTCCGGCATTTCTGGTTGCTGTCGTTAAGCAAATCCTGTGATGTCGTTAAGTGTGACATCACATGGTCACCATTTGCGACCTCCTGCCGGTTTATCCATTGACTTTGCTTGTTGGAAGCTGGCAAGGAAGATCACAAATGGTGATCATGTGACTGTGGGATGCTGCAATGACCAGAATCTTGAGGACCGGTCATAAGGACCCTCATTCAGCACTGTCCTTTTTCCTAGGAGTGGGGCAGGTCACACTGTCCTCCATTGATAGGTCTCTTTCCTACTATTCATTCTGTCTTTTTTTCTAGGAAAAAAAGCCCTCAGGAAGGAAAATCCAGAATTGCTCCACAGACTTACAAGACTTGCTCCATATAAGTTACACAATGTTTTAGCTAGCTGCAATAAATATTGCAAACATTCCAACTTCTAAAGTTGCTAACTCATTTTGGGTTGTTTCTTTGTTGTTAATTTTCAGGACACCTGTTCATCAATACCCAGTCAGTATCATTATAAACGAAAACAGCTAAATGAGTGATTTTTTTTGCTCTCTTTGACGTCAGTTCTCAGGCAGAAGGGTGTGAACTGCAGTCTTCAGGCTGTCATCACCTGAAAGTCACTTTGCATTAGCATGTTATTTTTCACATCAGTTTTGCTTAGTTTTCCTTCCTGGTTCTTATACCTAACTGTCTGGTTCTCCAACTTTACAGATATTTTGTTTTCCTTCTTTGCACAGGTGCTCTGAAAAATGAAATTCAAAACAGTATCACTCATCCTAAACAGCTGCTTATGTGTTTACTTTGCAGCAAACATGCATGTTTCTGTCCATCTGCTGTGAAAATAATCTGCTTTCTCTGTGATATGCATGCCTTTGTTGTTGCAATTAAAGGGTTTCCAAAGATCAAATAGACCCAATCAGTGCCAAAGTATTTTACAGATAACTTTTGGCCTAGACAAACCTTTGTTATAAAGCCTATTAGCTATTTCATTTGGGGTGGTGGTGGAGGTTTTCAGACAAACCATTCAAGAGTGTTGAAGGAGCCCACAAAGAGATAGTTGTAAGGCTGTTAGTTTGTTTGGTGCTTCGTTTATTATTTTTATAATTTGCAATCCAAGCTCAGAGGCAGCATTTAGCTAATTTTGATAAAGCAAATCAGGGCTGGATCTTCTTAGCACTTGGATGGGGGACCACCAGGAAATCTAGAGCAGTAGGATAGACAGGGAAGTAAGGCAAAACACATCCTAGAGGAAGAAAATGGGCCCTCTTTCTACCATTGCCAAGAAAATGACATGGGTGTGTAACTTGAGTCAAGGAAGGCTTTACCTATTTTACTTTGCACTTTGCCCAAGGGTGATGTACAATACATGTCAGCCCCACTAAGTAGACCATACCAGGAAATCAATTCCACAGGGATACTAGAACTACTTTTACTGAGATTGGTTATAATAATATAATCTTGCAAGTCTGATTGTGCTGTACATTTCCCCTTCTTATATCCCAGCGAATCTGAGAGATGTCTGCATGAGCTGCTTCCGAATATTATCTTTTTTCCCAGGGCTTGAAAAAATGTTTCGGCCCCCTTTGCCTAGGTAATGGTCCCTGCATATTTCCATCAAGGTCACCTTCCTTACTCTGTAATATCTACAATATTGAAACCTAATCTAAACCAGCTTTTGCTAACCCAAGGAACAGAGGAGCAAAGTACATGCAAAGCTGAGAATAGCACGAACAAGGAAAAGATATCGCTAAACCTAGAGCATTAAAAGCACAGAAGCATAGATTTGCTGGCCTTTGGAAAGCAGACAAAGGAAGGAGCAAATTTACTTTTCTGAGGAGGGATTTAACCCCGAGTAGGAAGTAAGTCGAGAGCCAATTTAGTGTGGTGGTGAAGGCATCAGCCTAGAAACTGGGAGATCATGAGTTCTAGTCCTGCCTAGGCACAAAGCCAGCTGGGTGACTTTGGGCCACTCACTCTTTCTCAGCCCTAGGAAGAAAAAGGGCCGTGGCAAACCACTTCCAAAATATCTTGCCAAGAAAACTGCAGGCAGTTTTCCGAGAATCAGACACAATTGAATGGATTAAAAAAAAAGAGTAAGTCACCTATCCCTATTTTGCCAGTGACAAAGTCAGTGGGATGAAAGCAGCATTAAGGTGGCCACTAATATCAGGGATGGGCAACCAATAGCTGCTGGGTCTGTATGTGGCCCTCTGCCTCCCTTTTGTGCCCCCCATAAGGCCCCCAAGTACTGTTGCTGAAATTTGGTGGTAAAAACTTTTGGTAGACATAACATACTAAATTGGGATAGAAGTAACATTTAATACCTAACAAACTGGCTGAAATGTTAGCTGGATCAGCAGGGTGTCTCCTCTAGCCCTTGGAGGCCAATATGTTCAAGTGGAAGCCCTTTCCTTAATACAGTTTAGAAAGGGCGTTAAAACTTAAATCCTTCTTGGGATCCTTTTGTGCTGCTGTTTATATATGTACATCTTAAATATTAGAGATCTTTATCATGTAAGTTACCCAGGACCATTCAGGAAGAGGCGGCGTATAGCTATATAAATTAATCAAATAAAATTCAAAATAAAATAAAATAAATAAAATAAAATATGCCTCTTGCCTGCCCCGACTTATCCATTGTTCCAAAAATTGCAAGAATAGAAATACTAGCTTCTGATTTTTTTTTACTGGAATTGGAAGAAACATACAAGATGGGTGCCTTATGACCCACTGCTTTTAATTTTTTAAAGCTTTCCCTTAGCATGCCATAAATATCTTTTACTAGGAAGCAATACCCTGTTGGTCTGATCTGGAGCTTCTAGATGCAGGGCAGATAAACTTTAAGCTGGTCCAGCAGGTTTTCTCCTATTTACTTGCTACTTTTAAGACTACTGTTAACTACTGTTACTGCAAAGTAGAAGTGAGAAACTTTCTGCAATCAACACTGACTTGAAGGCACTTCCCTCCCCCCAAAAAGTAGGAGCTAAATTTTAATTTCTTTCTTTTTTTTTTGTCCCAAAGAGTTGCAAGGAATGGAGCCATTGATGTCATGATTATCATCAAGGCAATTGATTCAACTTGTTTTGGGTGGGTGGGTGTGAAGATTAAATAATTCATCCTTTTTACTGTTAAACCCGCCAATAGAAATCAGTCCTTTTCTTTTGGAAAAAATTGCTTTAGAAAAAATGTGGAAGAGATGACTTAATCCTTTGTAGGACATTTCATTCCTTAACATATTTCCATGCCCTCCCCCCCGAATTCCCCTAAAATGGGCTAAAAGTTTTGAACCTGCCCATTTAGGAAAGGACCAAGAGAGTTGGGGACTCCAAACAGTTCCCCCTTTAATAAGAACTTGGTCAATTTGCATTAAATCAATATGTGAGCTAAAATGCAGTTAGAATCTTAGGTATTTGCAGTTTATAGATTTTTGAATGAGCTATATCAAAATATATATCTATACATATGAGGGAAAATTCACCACAAGAATGTTTATATTAGTGAATACAACAAAAAGAGTGGTCAAAGGAAAACTAGTAATAAAGAAATGCCTCTATTTAGAGAAATATATGCAAAATGCATATGATTTTTTGAGTAAACTATGGAAGAACTGGAATGGAACAAACTGAGGACTGGGGGCAGGGGATGGGTGATGAGAAACGGGAAAATTTACTGTTTTCTCCATCCTTATAATTGATTTGTATGAAATGAGAAAACAAATAGGAGGGAACTATTTTGTTTGAACCCCAAATGTTAAACTGCATAGTCTATCCCACATTTGCTACTAGAACATCTGTTTCATAGAAGGCAGACTAGTGAGGCTTGAAGTCAAGCCTTGACCTTGAGGCTAAGTAGAAGACATTTGCTTGGAAGCTAGTTGAGATCTCTTTGCTCCACCTACCTTAAGGGTGGTTGTGAAGATTGAAAAGAGGTCTATGTAAGCAACGGGGGGGAAAGGAAGGATAGCCGCGACATGAAGACAACAAAAAGATAACTGGCTTTCAAAAAGGTTATCATGATCATCTTAAAAAAGAAGGACTGGAAAAGGTTATACAAATACACAAAGGGTGACCCGTATCTTTCAATGCTGACTAAGTTTCAGCAGTCTGGTAGGTGTGTGTCGCACATAAGGAACAGGTAGAGCGTTGATGGCATCGTTGTGGCTGCCATGTTGACTTTTTTAACCAGACCCTGCAAATGCCCGTCAGTTCCCTTCTAGTCTATAACCCAGGCTTATATTCACCTCCCAAAATAATCCCAGCTGGGAAAAAATGCTAAAGACGGAGGGATAGCAAGTCTCTTTGTAAGCTTTATTTGTGTTTTAACCCCACCACCCACTTTTTATACAGTATGATTGGGACTGGAATGTGAAAATGCAGCTTTGCCCTTGCCTGTATATTAGGGACAAGGACATTTTTGTGACATGGTGGTGACACAGTGATGTCGCCAGAGGGGGCAGAGCCAAGCTTTTTTGCTGTCCTCCCATATTTAGGATTTTTAAATAGCAAAGTAGGTGCGCTATTCTAGATGGGGCTCAAGTGCTCCTATTTTGGTAGACGGTTCAAAATTGAAAAATTGTCCGCTGCTGAATTTTAATGCAGAGCTCTGAGAAGTCTGGGGACTACCCCATACCCGCACATACACGTAAAGTTATGAGGTCTGCATTCAGCCCCATGGGCTTCCCACTCCTGTATAACTTAGCACCTTACTTACAAACGGATTAACTGGGGACACTCATGGGGAGTTTAATAATAACAGGATGGCAGCCCTGCCTTTTTTACATGTGTCATACATGCCAGCCATGTAAAAAAAGAAAAAGGCTTCAGTTGTGTGACCGGAGTCACTATCCTGCCTTTTTTGACTCCTGCCATGGACGCATCTGTGATTAATAAACGAATAATCCAATTGAACAGATGTGTCATTGGTTAGAAAATAATATAGAGAGACTTCAGCTTTAAAATCAAAGTCACAGCCTTCAGTTTAAGATTAGAAGACAGGTTTGTTCGTTTGTTTTTTTCGGGTTCATTCTCATCTCAGTTTTACTTACTCAGAGAATCACATGCCTGTTTCTTCTCTTCCTCATTTCTTTCTAGGACATGATGAGAATGGCACTCAAACAGGTAAGTGATTAACCATAAGAGTAACAAGGGGGCTTTCTCATTTATAGATGAGTTTCCGACAAGCGAACACGATTAAAGCAAGGAAGATTTAGCACAGTGTTTCTCAACCTTGGCACCTTTCAGGTGTGTGGACATCAACTCCCAGAATTCTGGCTGGGGAATTCTGGGAATTGAAGTCCACACACCTGAAAGCTGCCAAGGTTGAGAAACACGGATTTAGCAGCTCCATGAGGGAGGCGTTGCAGGAACAACTTCATTAAAAACAATTTAACTTAAAAACTCTCCTGAATTAGCATATGTGGGCCCTCTCAGGTTTAACATCTGTGCCTACCTCCCTTCTGCACTCTGTCCCTGTTTATGGCAAGTGCAAACTGTGGGGTTTTGCATTAGCAAAGACCTGTGCTTGTTTCAGCCAGGCAAAAGAACAACCGCCTGCCGTTTCTTCTTCATGAAACGTGCGCCTTTTGTTTCAAGGGTGGGTGGACCGTGTTTTGTCCAGCCGTGGGGTGGAGGTCATGCGTTAACTCTGAACATTTTGCAGCTTCCAAAGATCAGCAAGGGAGTGGCTAGTTGCACGATGATGTCATGGGGGGATTAGGGCAGAAAAAATTAAGCACTTCCTTGTCAGGAGTCATGACAACAAACGTCAGGGTCACAGCCTTGAAAACTGATTATTTTGCTTGCGTATTTCATGAGTGGGATGTGGGGACCCCAAAAATGAGATTAGGGGCCCGTAGGGGCTCTGAATAATCCACACATACCCTAGGATGATCCTCATATTCAGACCTCGACAGGGAATGGGGCCTGGCAGTTTAGAGGTGCTATTTGGCAGAGCAGATGGGGGCACTGGTAGGGAAAGGGGGTTCATCAGAGTGGGATCTGACAAAGTGGAACAAATCAACACTTTTTTTTTAATTTTTAGAATATTTTTATTAGAATTTTTCAATACAATAAAAATAAATGAAAAGAAAGAAAAAGAGAATAAAGAAAATAATAATAAAATAGAAAACATACAATTATGCCTTCTGCTCTTCTCTCTATTGAGTAATTATCTTAAACTTTCCCCCATCCTCTTCATGCCTTTTTAGTTCCCACAAATCAATACTATTTGAATAAGGAAAGGATTCAGTGTTTCTATCCGTTTGGGGAATTGTTCAGTATTTTATTTTTTATTATATAACCCTGTGGTAATTTTCGTGGAGTGCATATACCATCACTCCGAACCCAATCAAATAAGATTGGTTGAATGGCCTAAGACTGGATGATGGCCAGAACAGATGTTCTCAGAGCGTTCTTGGCTTTGCAAGTGTGGATGAATTTTTTCTGCAATGCATTTTGGTGGAGAAGTGGATAGTTAAGTAAATTGGTCATCACAGATGAATTGGTTGCCAAGGTAAATTAGTCCAAAATTTGTTCCTAGAATCTGACAGACTAGCAGATAGTGCTAACAGCATATATTAATTTCTTCTGCAACCCAGTGTTATTTTAGGATTGGCTCCCAGCCTCCCTTTCTATGCCTTCTAGAGCTCTCCAAAATAACCAACGTTCAATGGCAACCTGCCAAACACTATAATTTTCCATTTTTAAAACATGAAAATGCCAATGTTGTATTGTTATGTTGTTATTTTTTCTGTGTTTTTATTTTGACACCTACCCAGCGTCACTGGGACTCAGGTAGTCCTCATCATCATCATCACCACCATCATCACCATCTTTATCTTTTAAACCCCCCAAATTGTACATAAGTGGGACTACCCCAGTTCTAAACGTTTGTCCATTCTTGTGTTAATTGTTTGGTGTTTGGGTATCTCTTCACTTTTGTTTCTTATTCTGATAATTTACAATCCAGAAAACCCTAAAATGGTGGGCCCATCTTCCATTTTCTACAACTTTTATGTTTTTTTTCTCTCTCTCTCTTGCACACATGCATGTTTTGCCAGTGTGTGGGCAGGTAGTGAATCAGAACCGTATTGTGGGGGGAGAAGATGCATCTCAGGATGCTTGGCCATGGCAAGTCAGCCTCCAATACCAAAAGAAGCACGTCTGTGGGGCGACCGTCATCAGCTCTGAATGGTTACTGACAGCGGCCCACTGCTTCCCTAAGTGAGTAAGTGTGAGAAGAACCTGATGTAGAATTGCACAGGCTTCAGCTCTAACTGCATAAGCAGCCATGTACTGGAGGCATATAAAAGCAAGCATATAAGGTTCCCCGTCTTACATGTTCAGAAAAGAAGCTGCTGGTTCTGAGAGGGCTGTTTATTATGTATGCCATCTTGCTTCAACCTGGGCCCTCCAGAAGTGGTGGACCCAATTCCTGGGAAACCTGAAAATTGTAGGCCAACCTATCTAGTAGGGAGCCAGATTAAGGAAGTTTGAAGTACAGCAAAGCAAGCAAACAATGAAGCTCAGAGAGCACCAAGGAATATATGTAGCTCAGCCCTGGGCTACATATATTCTCTTCTATTGGAATAATGACTGGGAAACCCTGGATAATCAGGAGGTATGGAAAATGGGTGGAATGGCTGGATTTTTCAAGTGAAAACTCTTCACCCTCAAATATTGAGTCAGGTCCTAACTGGAATGGATAACTGAAGGCAAGTGCTGCAGGATTTTCCTGAAAGGCCTGATTCTTAATTGTTGCTCCCAACAGGAATGCAGAACTCTCTAACTACAAAGCCAACTTGGGAAACTACCAGCTCTTGAATGCAGACCCAAATGCTGTGTGGCTGAGACTGTCCCAAGTGATTGTCCATGAGAACTATAGTGGAGATGGATCCAGTGGGGATATAGCACTGGCTCAGCTAGAGCAACCTGTACGTTTCACCCAAGGCATCCTTCCAGCCTGTCTCCCAGATGCCAAAGTCCAATTTCCAAATGGCACCCTTTGCTGGGTGACTGGGTGGGGATCACCTGCATATGGAGGTAAGGAAGGTTGTGGGATGAAGACCTGAAGAAGAGAAAGTAGTTGTGCTTTAGCCCAGAGAACTCCTGGATTCTAATCAGATGAACCAAAAGAGGAAATGTGAGGAAAACGATTACATTGCATGGTATTCTGGGACCTAGCTGAGAGTCTTTAAAATCCGATGTTGTTTGTATTTCCTTTGTATCAAGATTACTCGGCATGTCTGTCAAAGGGTGGTGTAAAATAAGAATCCCTACCATAAATAAATAAGTATTGGTAGGCAAATAAGACCTTAAGCGGCATGTGGTTAAGAGGAAAGTTTTTGGTTTAGAAGAGTTTAGTGGGATTTCAATATTTAGAAGGTGGAAATCAACACAAAGCTTAGAATTGGCTGGTATAGGACTAAAATATCTGCTCCCCCCCTTGTTTTTACTGTCTCTACTATAAACGTATGGAAGCCAAATATCAATTGGGACCACAGGAAAAGTAGACAAGAAAGCCATATGCTTTCCAAATTTCCCTGCTGCATCTGTCTGTCTGTCTGTCTCCATCCCCATGTGGACATGCTTTTTTTAAAAAAAAAAAAAAAACCCCCCCCCCCCACATGCTGGTATCAGTGGAATTTGACAAATGCACACACAGATATGACCATAGTTAATGTAAAGGATTCCTTGAGTTGAACTCAATTCCTAGTAACTACTTAATGGGCTAATAGAGGTATTAATATTTTAGGTAATTTAATTGCCAGTCAAGTTTTTAAACCATTGAGTTGTTGTAATTCAGATTGTCTAAAACTGCAGCATAGCAACATAGTCAGCACATCTTTTCATTTCACAATTTGGACTAAATGCATTAGCAGGATCTAAAATGCCTGAATTACTATTGCCACTGAAATGTGTTTTGGGTGATTTCAAATTTACTTTTTTTTTTGTGGACAGTTAAAGAGTACTGTATTGTTAAGAGGGATATTAGTTATTTGCAAGAACTTTGGAGTAAAGAGTTGGAATATACCCCATATTACAAGTCAGTAGTTAAGGGACGTAAAGAATGTTAAGTATATTTCTTGTACTCTTAAGATGAAATTAATTCAACAAAATATTTTGTTTATGTTTATTGGCTGCTTCTGACAATCTTTAAAAAGAGTTGTCAAATTCATTATGCCAGAGGTGTAAAATGATAGAGGAGAAAGAGGCCTTGCCCCATTCTCACTCTATTTTGGTTTAATGTTCATGACTTGTTTAATAGAGTTTTGGAAAGAGTATTAAGTACTGTAATTTTAAATAATACATCCCACATTTGGAATTGATCACTGTATGAAGTGTTATGGATTAAAAAAGCCTGGGGCAAACCCAAAAATATTATTTGTTTACAATGACAGACTGTACTATCCTGGATTTATATTCTTGGATTGGTGTTATGTGTTTATTATCCTGCTTATGAACTGGTTCTTTATTGATGTAATGGAAAAACTGACCAGTATTTCAACATTAAGGTTTAAAATGGAGCTCTTTATATATATTACAATATATTACACATTTTTGCTGTTGTTTTGTTTTCTTGTTTCTGTTTGTTTTTGATTAGGATATCTTCTATTTTCTATATATTAAAGCAATGAACTAAAGTAAAAAAATAGAGGGGCATGTCCATGTCCCTTTCTTAGCAACAATAAAAATTTCTTAGCCTAGCCCACTGTTTCTCAACCGTTCCAACTTTAAGATAGTGAACTTCAACTCCCAGAATTCCCTGGCTGGGGAATTCTGGGAATTGAAGTCCACACATCTTAATATTGCCAAGATTGAGAAACACTGGTCTAATCTATACACCTGAGATTTCCTAGTGTTTTCCATGGGAGTACTAGACAGGTCTGACCCTGCTTACTTTTTGGAGATCAACTAAATTTAGCTATCTTTAGCTTGATTAATACTTAAAATGCAAATAAATGACATTAAATTGAGGGGGAGGGGGTTTGTGGCTCTACTCACTCTATGGCTGGGTGATGCCCTTGTTATGCTGTTTAAAGACCAAGTGGAGTCCTTACATATGATAAAGCTCCGAAATAAAGGTTAAATTAGTGGCAAGAATGTGAAAAGATGCCCGCAGGAGGGCAAAGGAGGCCAAATGACAAAAGTAGCATTGCACATGATAGAGTGTACTGTATTGTGATGTTGCCTACATATACAAAAGGGCCAGAATTTTCATCATGATAAGCAACACTGCTTTTCTCATTTTGATGAAAGTGGTGGATCCTGTAGATGCTTTTGATCTGAAAGGTGGCAGTTTGGTGAGGTGGTGAGGTGGACGTTCTTTGAAATGGAAAGAGCATTGGCAACATGTCACTTATTGTAACCCGCTTAATTTCTTATATTTGTTTTTGATTATTTGCCATCCTGTGGGAAAGATGTCTTTCACTACAGAAACTTGCTCAGCTGTATTGTCCTATACAGACAGTACAATGACAATATAATTACCACTAAGCATCCTATGGAAAGGATTCTAGAACTATCTTTTGTTTTCTTTTAAATGGTACTTATTGTATTTTTACTTCCATGTATACCTCTTTGGGAAGACAGTTATACTGAAGGCAGGATATACTGTATATCATTGTAATAATAACTGTAACAATAATAATGTGTTTTTTTCTTCAAGCCACCCTGGGAGGTCTCAAAACATTGCAGCAGATCCAGTTGCCATTGATAGACACCATGACCTGTGATGCCCTTTTTCACATTGGTACGAATATCAGTCCCACTACCAGAGAGATCCAGGATGACATGTTCTGTGCTGGCTATGCTGAGGGAAAAAAAGATGCTTGCTTGGTAAGAAAGGATGCTAATGGATGTAGTATGGAATGGCATTTGTAGGGAACACTCAACAATGGGAAGATTCTAAGAGTGAGCTGAAATGCCTAAGCCAACGAGTCCTATTTATCATGATGTAAAATCCTTTTTGAGACAGAGGGGGCTGCACTTACCTTTGAGGTGGATGAAGTTCTTGGATTTTTCTTTCTTTTCTCATAGTACTATGGGATTCTCAGCAGAGATTACTGCTTCTTTATTGCACTTCCTGGAATGGCTGTGTGGCTCTGTGTTGTCATGAGACACATGGCCATTCCAGGAAGTACCAGAATTAGCATTTTAACAAATGTATTAAGAGTAGAACAAGAATTTGCTAATGGTGTTCTCCAATAGGAACTTTAGTTCAGCTTTATTTAGGTCCTCTCCCTTGATTGCTAATAGGTTTCCATTGTGGTTTCTCCAGAGCTGAGGGGAAAGCAGTCTTCATAACCTTGTAGGCAATATGGGAAATGTACTATACTGTTTCCCCAATATTCTCTTTATTAGTTTCTCCTGGCAGAGAATCCACCAGAGAGATGGTTCGGTTTGGGAAAGGTATAGCATTATAGCGTTTTCATGCTGGTTCCAGGCTGTGCATAAAAGGGAACAGAAACAAACTGTGTTACAGACAGAGGGATAACATAGACTCTTACTGCTTACTTTTCTCAACCAGGGTGACTCCGGAGGTCCATTGGTCTGCCAAGAGGATGGTGCCTGGTTTGTGGCAGGCATTGTGAGCTGGGGTGACATGTGTGGCCTCCCCAACCGCCCAGGAGTCTACACCCGTGTTGGTTTCTATCAAGACTGGATTCAGAGTAACTTTCTTGGGTTGCAATTCGGTATTGTGAATGTCACTTATTACCGAGTTGCTCCACCTCGATCTGCCTCAAGCCGAGTCCTCAAAAATTTCAGTTTCTTCCTCCTGCTTCTGATCTCCTGCTTCATCATCATCATCTTCTGAGACAGAGTGGGAATAGGAAGTTCTGGTGCTTTTACTTACCAAGTTGAAATTTTATGGGAAAAAATCATAACCAAAGTCTCCCTGTGAAAGCAGCACTTTCCACTAAAAAATGACTATGTCAAGTTTATGGAAACACCAGCAGTTTCTATCCTTGATGCCGTGTTAGAAACCTAGTTCTCCCAAATGAATGGATTCTGAAAAGTTCTGGAGCATTTCATGTTCTGTCAAGTACGACCATAGGGTATTATGGATTTCTAGGGCATTGGAGGCCTGGGAGAGATATTTTACTGGTGAAGGAGTCAGACTTCTTCATTTTGCTCTGTTCGTCTCCCTTCCTGAAGGAGAACAAGGGCTCTCATGCTTGTTCCCCAAAGGTGCTATTCATGTAAATTTATGAATATATATAGTAAGACTCTGCCATTATGCTGCTTTTTTTCAAGAGCTTCTTTGAACAGGAAAAGAGGAAAGGGAAAAGCCATCCTATTCAAGAAAAGGACTTAAAGTCATATTGAACTTCCAAAGAGGTTTCTGGGTAGCATTTGGTTGGCACTGCTGTAATCCAACAGCTTGTTTTCTGAATTTGAAATGGTGAGGGAAGTGGTGTGGTGAAAGAGCTAAATAAAATCATGTTCTAGTAGCAAACCAGAGCTCAACATCTGAGGAATCTCAACTTGCCACATTGTCTACCTCTGACTTCACCTTAGGCCTGGTCTACCTGTACAGTTGAATGAGATGGTAGGATCCTGAAGTTGTAGAATGGTAGGTCATATCATTTGGAAATGCAGACAGGGAGGTGCTTTTGGTTATCTTCCTGCATTTCCCCATTTTTTCTTTTCCCAAATACTCCATTAAGAAGGAGAAAAAATGTAGTAGATCCTCACGGCTTTTAGTTGGCAACACCAATGTCATCTCTCTGGGAGAATTAGAAATATTGGAAAATATGTGGTTGTATGTGAATTAGAAAGAGGGTTGGGTGGAGAATACTTTTTAAAATCTGCCTGGGATTGGAAGGAGATTTTGCTCATTTCCTCTTTATATAATATCTTTGTTAGGAATAATTTAAATAACAACTGGAAAAAGTGCTACAAAGAACCACAGAACCCAGAACTTGTTGGACCTTTGATTAACTGCTAAATATTTTAGGTACATGTTTTTCTTCTCACTAAAGGACATCTGTGTGGGGTTTGGGGGGAAATAAAATTTGCTTTTGGTGGGATAGTGCATATGAACAGGGGTTTTGCCAAGTTTGATGGTTCCTGCTGTAGAGAAGAAGGATGTATTTATGTTTTCAATTTCTTTGTGAAGAAAATAAATCACTACTTTGTAACTAGATATGTGCAAATTTCTTGGTAGGGTTATGGAAATGGCTTGCTATTTCCTTCTGGGATTTCTTTCTAATTTCCCAGTTTAGCCAACAACTCTGGGACTTCCTGGTAGCCCCCGTTCCAGGTACTATCCTAGATAGCTTTTCAGATCAGCAAAGGATTTTTCTTCACCAAAGCTGGAGATGGGAAGGCATCTAAAGCAGGTTTTTGAGCAAACAAGACATTCCAAGTCCCAAAGTCTGATGAATGAATGAGTGTGCACTGACGTTTTATTTCCCTTCTCCCCATCACGTGCAGTTTTTCAACCAAAATTTAAGGTTACGATGTCATCTGAACTCCAAGTAGATGCAAACCAAACAATGTAACTCAACTAAACTTCAGCATTCGCAAATCCAGAATATAATACTGGGATGAAATGGTACCATAAGCATCAATTTTTGACTAAAGGGACATTTGTTAACTAGACATTTGGGTTTGGTGTGTCATGCAAACACAACCCATGAAGGAAGAGGGTTAAACACTGCTGACTGGAAGCGTTGATGTTATTTTTGTTTGTAAAAACATTTGGAATGATTCATAAAATCTATTCAATGTTTATATCAGCTTGGGATGAGCAGCCCACAGTCCACATTGTGAATGTAGATCAGTCCCTTTGTGTGCTGTCAGAGCCCTGAAGGTAGCAATGCTGAAATTTGATGATAGATCACTAACTTTTGACAGTACAACTCCCTCCCTCCCTCAGTAAAACTTTAAGCTTCTGATAGATATTTTACAAATGTTCCTTGAATCCCAAAATACAAATAAGAGGGCCACAAATTCCAGCCTTGCTCCTTCAGGGAATATGACAATATCAGCATTATCCTCTTTCCACCACTTAGAGGCTGACAGAAACAAGTCTGGATGAAACGATGACCTGCCCTTGGGAGCGAAGATCAGTGATTTAAAAGTGTCATTTACCAAGGCCCACAAATTATGGAAGAGTGGTAGATATTACTCATAAGTCACAGTCTAGAGTAGTCAGCAGTAGCTTCAGATAAATGGTTTTGCCTTGAAAAATGGCAGAAGAGTCATGCATAGCCATTGAGTTTCATCCTGTTAGACCAGTTTCAACTTTACACCCAGAAACTGCCGTCAGACCCAAATCTGAAGATTAATGACTCCTATTGTAAGACTGTAAAGTGCATTGGTTGGCTTGAATGAAAGAGAAAGAGTGAGGGAATGAGAAGGGGCGGGTATTGAAGTTCTGCTGATGGATGATGAAGATAGCTTAATTTTCTGTGAATACAAACACAGAATAGAGAACATAAATTTTCTAGGAGATTGTCACAAGCTTGTTTTCAACTCTCCCCATTTGAAAATATTAGGTAATAACAGCTAGCAGGGTGGCATTATTCCCATTCCGATATCCTTGGGTCACCTCACAGGAGAGCTGTCTCAAATCAGAGAGAAATCTTGTTCCATCTGGGTGTCCAAGTTCAAGGAGTTTATTGTGAAGGAAGGAAGGAGACAGTTGAAAGATGTGTGCGAGCTGCGTTCCAGACGGAGCTCCATTAAACATGGGGGAACTTGGCTGAGAAACAACATACCTCTTAGAAAAATCCATCTACCCTGTACATTGGAAACAATAAATTAGGTCTTCAATAAGTAGCACCATACTATGGATTTAGTAAACCTTCAAGTCACTTCATGAAATACCCCTGTTAAGAGTGCTTGTGCCAGCAGCAATTCTGCTTTGGAAGAAGCAACCCTCCCCTTCCATTTTCAAAGATAGAGAACAGTAAATACATATTTAAAGCAGGACTGGGCAAACTGTCATTCAAAGAAAGTGTGATTGTAATGCCCATTAGCTCTACTCTGGAAGCTGAAGATAAGGGGCGAAGGGAGTAGCTGTGCCATGTTATTTGGAGAGCTACAGGTTGCTCAGGGTTTTTTGGGGGGGGGAGGGGTAACCACCAAAACTCCATCCCAATTTATTTTGTTCTATAGCAGTGTTGTCCAAACGTGGCCACTTTAAGATGAGTGGGCTTGCTGGCTGGGGAATTCTGGGAGTTGAAGTCCACTCGTCTTAAAGTGGCCAAGTTTGGACAACACTGTTCTATAGTAAACAAGGATGAGATGTGGTGCTGGCTACCAACTTGGCTGCTTCAAAAAGGGGTTGGGTGAATTCATGGAAGTCATGGGGATCAATGGCTATTAGCCTTGATGGCAGTGTGACTGCCTCTGAAGGCCATCTCTTGGGAGACTAGTGTGGGCTTCCTTGAGCAATTGGTTAGCCATTGTGAGAACAGACTACTGGACTAGATGGGCCAGGGGTTAGATCCAGTGGGGCACTGCTTATGCTTTTATGTTCTAACTATTTCACTTCTTGCTTTTCCTTCTATACTTTAACCCATAAACAACATACTTCCTAGGAAATTTAGAATTCAGTGTTTTTTACTGGCAAATTTTAATGGAAAAATCCTAAGGATTCTGGGGAGTGCAAAAATGAGGTAGGTGGACAAATGTAATGAATGGCACTGCATAGGCAGCTGCTATGGACCTCTCACAAGAAGGCTCTCCATCAGTGGGATGTTCATAGGTTGCCTGGTCAGCTAGCCCATTGGAGGGTGAGTTGGTAGAACAGTTGATATGAGGAAAAAAGTGTGCAAAAGAGAGCAATGGAAGAAGAGACAGTTGCTTTTCCTGCTTCAGTTATCAGATCCTCTAGAGCTGCAAAATGTATGTGTGAGAACCTGCATTTTGTCTTTGTTTTGAAGTGAGATTCCCCACTACTTAGTCTGTCTTCATATGTGGCAGTAGTAATATCAATTATAGCCATGATGATAATGGAAACACTTATTAAGCTGTCTGAGTCTGAAATGCAGGGCTTGGAGAACATACCATGGGGATGGACGTAAACCAAACAAATCCACGCCATGATATAACCAGAGGCTATTGGATGCCATACATGCTGCCATATCTACTACTGAATCTGTTCCAGGAACTGGAAAAGTACCCAGTTGTGGGTTCCTCTGTTCCAATCTGCTACTTCAAATACTATTCCTGGAATGGAAAATTAAGCCCATGAAAAATTGAGGTAGTGATAGCGAGGAGGGAATGGAAATACTCCTCCATTTCTGGATATCTATCAATTTCATGAGTATCAGCACCAAAGAAGGCATGCTGGAGTAAATTCTTCATCACAGTAAAGAAGGAAAAAACTGAAGCCTCCTTTGTTTCCTCACTGACAATTCTGACAATTTCTGTTTTCTTCCAAAGCACAGTATAAAATTAACTCAAAGATCTTCCCAGGAGAAAGAATCACCTCCCTTCATTAAAGAGTCTGCTTAGACAATAGCAGCAAAACAATAGTGGCAATAAAGAAGGAGATGAAGCTGAAACTGCTAGTAGAGGCACTGTTACTGATATTTTTGTTGTTCACTGTTGACCCATGGTTTTTAGTATTCGTGCCTATGAGCTCCAGCTCTGGTATTTGACTGTGGATCCATTGCTGGTAGGATGTTACTCTTGCATAAACTCCAGGACGATTCTTCTGGGCACATCCATCTCCCCAGCTGACTACCCCTGCAAGATACCAGGAACCTTCCATCCAGCAGGCCAATGGACCACCTGAATCACCCTGTGCAGAAAGAGCAGTGCTTAAGGAAAAACTACTGCAATGATGGAAGTGAATGCTTATTATTAAGGCTGCACGTGTTACATAGGATGAAGAAAGTGGATGGGTGTGCTACTGGAATAACAGCAATGATAAGAGCTTTCTGCTACTTTGACAAGTGCACTGAGACAGGGTTACCTGAAGTTGAAGAGGTGCATAGTGGGTCAATTAAGCTATAGGAGCTTCAGATTTGGCCCTATTTCAATTTCCCAAAATGCAATAAATTAGAAATTCAATTTTAATGGCCTTGGGAGCAGGAAAAAACTGGTAGCTGCTGCAAAAGCATGATGCCAACTACAAAAACATGCTACAGAAACATAGTAGCCAGGGCTGACCGAACTGTCAGGCACTTGGAGAAAATTGAGGTGCTATCTGTGATTGCTGGTGGTGTATTGGCTAAAATGTGCCCAAACTGGCTGGTACTACCCTTAACCTAAGCTGGGAATGCTGCATGGGACATGGATATGGATTAAGGCTTCATCCAGTTTTCATCTTCACTATCCTACTTAAAAGGTTTTATGGGGATGACTCGATTGGCCAAAATCATAAAGGATTGCAGAGGTCAATTTCTATGGCCCCATCTGGTGATGATCACGGCATACGAAAGATGGTGACTTGGAAAGTAAGAGGAGTAAATGGTAAGGAGCATTATATACATTGTATGTCTGTTGATCTAAAAGAAAGTGGAAGGATGTGAAAGATCAGCATGAAAGTCAGCTTATCTTGTGTAGTGTTGAAAAAGATATGCAGAAAAGTGAAGATGCAAGTTTAATTATGAGAGAAAAAGTTAAAATGTATGTCAGAGAGTATGAATTTAAGTCATATAGCGTCCTTATGGGTGTGTATGTAAGTAAGAATCTACAGCAGTGTTTCTCAGCCTTAGCAACTTTATGATAGGGGACTTCAACTCCCAGAATTCCCCAGCCATTCTGGGAGTTGAAGACTACTCATCTTAAAGTTGCTAAGGGTGAGAAACATTGATCTATAGTTGGTGATTTTTGCATATTATGTTCCAGTAAATGTGAGATTGAGTTTTAGGAAATGTTGCGCAACATTCTGAATGAATGTATTCTGGATAAAAATTATTCTGTTAGGTGACATGAATGGATGCCTGGGAGCAAGATGACAGAGGACCAAAAAAAAGTATTTCGGTCATTTTTCCAGACAGGTAGAAAGATAGTGGGTAGCATTTGATCTATTGCAGGGGATGAATGTACAGTGTGTCATTAAGAAAAAAGGTTATGTGTAAGAGTGTGCTTCTGTCCACAGGAAGTTAGAATAGTATAGATCAGGAAAAATATAAAAGTAAGCTGAATGTACTGTGTGGGATAAAACAAGAATTAGGGTGAAGAATCAATAGGGGCTGAATGTGTATTGAATATAAAAGTGATTGACCAGTATTGAAAGAAGTAGATTGCTATGGTATGGCCATACAAAGAGAATGAATGAGGATTGAATTATAAAACGTATATATGAAAGAGGGGTGAATGGGTTGAAAGGAAGGGAGAGAGAAAGCACAAACAACAATGTGTGAATCGGTGTATGGGCATGGTATAGAAGCCAAGAAGTTTGCGAAGATAGAATATGGATATGTTTAATAAATAGTATTAGTATAAACTAATTTCAACATTTCCTTTTTTTTTTAATTATGTCATGCCTTTGATTACTTTGGCCTATCAGTTCTTACTCTTTTTCTGTGCCCTGCATAATATTACTTACCCTTAATTGCAGAATAATGCTTATGTATGTACAGTATGTATGTATGTATAAATATTGTGCTAGAGGAAAGCAACATACTTTTGAGAGTCCTGGAAGAAACACACAAAATCTTTAGCAGAAAGGACACCCTGCTTTTATGGAGACTTTTGCCTCTGTTCCCTCTATTTTCCTGAATTTAGATAATCCGTTCTATACTGAGGTGTGTGTGTGTGTGTGTGTGTGTTTATGTATGTGCACACTTACACACACAAGTATCTCAGTACATTTTGTCACTAAGCAAGACACTGGGAAAGATATGGAAAATGGGATTTCAAAAAAGGCAAATCAACTTCCCAATTATTTCTGAAATTTGTCTAAGGGAGGTTTACCCCTAAGTCTTAAATATATATCTGGGTGTTTTTCACTCATGAATGTCTTATTCTCCAGTCTTTCAGATAAGGAGGAGCAGGGTTACCACATTTGGGCTTCAAAAATCAGGATAATCACCAGATGGCAGCAAAGGCAACACTAATTCTTGGCTGTTGTCTGATGATCATACAGAGTTTTGCAGCCCAAATAGCCTTACTAGCATTATTCTGCAATTAAATCTTGGTAGCAAATGAAGAGGGTGCCCAAACCTCATGAGCTGCCGAACATGGTCTTACCTGGCAGGCATCCCGTTGTCCAGCTGCAAAGCCAGCACATATCATATCTTCTTTAATTTCTCGTGTGGCCCTGGGCTGTTTAGAGTCCTGGTGGTAGAGAGCGTTGCATTTGTTCGTGCTGATTATGGGAACCTCTAGCTTTTGTAGAATATCAGAGCTCTGTCGTCCTTCTGCAAGGAGAGAAAATTAAGAGATTTAATTTAAAGGGACACAATAAGAACTTTAAAAACCAGTGGAAAAGCTTTACAATCTTCCTAGAGACTAAGGTTTGCAAATGGAATGTCCCTTCTGATTGTTATATAACTTAAGGTGATCTTAATTCTTGATCTAACAAATCTTTCTCCAACCTGCTATCCTCCAGATCCACTAGACTGCAGCCTTACTGACAAGGATGTGGAAATTGTGGCTAATGCAATTGTGGGATATTAGGTTGCAAACAACCAGTTGAATAGTCAGAATTTAGCTTGACACTAAGACTGGATCCAGACTATAGTAGCTGAAGTAAGTCAGTACTTTATTACAGTCTTATACGGTAGTACATGTACATAAAACATCCATAAAGCATAATGGCTAATAGCTACTCTATTATATAATGTACTTTATCAGCATCAACACTGGAGAATGAGTCTGGTCTAGTGGTTAAGGCTCCAGGCTACAAAGCAGGAGACTGGGAGTTCTAGTCCCGCTTTAGGCATGAAAGCCAGCTGGGTGACTTTGGGCCAGTCACTGTCTCTCAGCCCACAACGTCAGGCTTGGGCGACAAGCCAAGTAGGTCAATTCCTGGATCAACATTTAGTTGATCAGAAAAAAAGCAGACCCTGCACCTGCGGGAAAAACACTAGGAAGAAAAAAAAAATTAGCATCAATGCACTCCCTAAGAGAACGCACACTGCTGCAAATCCTTGCTGTTGCATAACATTTTTTCAACAAAATTTTGTATATGCACCTTTGGGCCTTTATTAGATAGTAGGTGAAGAAAATAAAATTTCTCAGGGCAGCCTTTTTAAAATGTTGGTAAAGATGGGCTACCATGACCTTATCTGATTCTCTCTATAAAGCATACATTTCAATCAATTCTACTGCTCCTGAGTGAGATGGGCAGAGTTTTTTATTGGGTAGTATGTTTCTGTACCTGCCAACAGGTATGGCCTGAGGGGTGTGTGTGTGTGTGTGTGTCAAAGCGGGCTCTGGCAAAAGCCCATCCATACCTTCGATTGAGAAGTGAGTTTAGATCAGTGTTATCCAAACTTGGCCACTTTAAGATGAATGGACTTCAACTCCCAGAATTCCGCAGCCAGCATGTCTGGCTGAGGAATTCTGGGAGTTGAAGTCCACTCATCTTAAAGTGGTCAAGTTTGGACAACACTGGTTTAGATAGTCCACTGAAAAGTGATTTAGGTATATCAGCATTTATTCTTTAAGCTGTTCCTTTCCTATGCTTAAGAAGGCAGCTTGTCTAAATCAGCTTAAGAAAACTTAAGCTTAAGCAGTCCAGACTGCAGACTACCATGTCCCCCACTGGACAAGCCCATTGTTTCTCTGCCCACCCACCTGTCTGTTCCAGGAGAACATCAACCAGTTGCTTTCCTTCCTGGGTGGGTCTTTTTTTTTTTTACATACATCCTTGTGTGTCTGTGTAATACACACACACACACACACACACATACACATTTACTTATGTATAAAATTATATCTATACAAAGTAAAGTTAAATTTATGTATGTAAAAATGCACATATATGAAAATACATGCAACCATTTTAAAAACAAAAATACTGTTCTTATTTGCCCTTTTGCACTTCAGTTTTAGGCCTTCCCTTGAACATTGCTACTAAAATAACAGAGTAACTAAGAATTTTGCCTTGTTCGTAAGAGATTGAATGATGAAGTACTGGAATCCAGTACTTTCGTTTTTCAGAAAAACCCTCAGCTAGGTAGTGAAAGCTAGGTAGATATAAGAAAGACAATAGTAACAATAATAAAAAAAAGTCTCTGTTGATGTTCTCCAAATGTGTTAGACTTAACCACTTGTGAACCACGAGAGTGGGGGATTACAGGTGATGAAATCATATCACATATCACAGAGGTGCCCAAACAGACAAAATATAGACTGTTATATATAGTAGAAATTCTGTAGGTTCACTTTTCTTTCCACGCCTACCTTTGGATTGAATGTTCCCCCAGCCAGTGACCCAACACGTGTGTCCTGGGAGGAAGTTGATGTTGGCACTGGGGACACAGATGGGGTTGATATGGCGGGAGAGAGGCAGTCGCTGCTCCAGCTGGATGAGGGCAATGTCTCCAGTCCTCAAATCCCCTTCATAGGTGGGATTGAGGATAATGCGCCCCACAGAGGCTATGATGGAATGAGGCCCTGGGTCTGAAAGCTTCAGTGCTCCAACTAGTACAGTAAAATTAGAAGGATTGTTGAGCCTGAAAGGCACAAATAGAGAGAAAGAGAGAGAGAATCTGTGTGGGACAGATGGCTATATTTTTGGTGCCGAACAAGATGAGCTGTAGCACTGAATCAAAATCCAGAAGAGATCCTCAACAAAAAGTATACATTTAATATACGTATTTTCAAGTATGGAAAGTTTCTACTATTGATCAACTGGATTTGTGTTTTTTATAGTATTCTTAATTTTTTGTTTTTTGTTTTAAATCCTAGCTGTATAAGAAAAAAAAAAAAAGAATGATGAAAAGGAACAATAAAACCAGCAAGGAAAAATGATACAAAATGAAAAACGTCTCTCAATGGTGAGCAAAAGATTGCAAAAATAAGAAGGAAAAGACTTTCTTGAGTTGTTTCTTCACCTCTATAGAGTATAAATGAGTTATGAGCAAATGTTCAGTTTCATGTCAAACTGATTCAAATGCAGGTTGAAATCAATTCAGTGAATTTTGCAAGTTCAGAATGTGGCTGAAATTCTCTGGGTTCAGAAGCTAAGCAGTGTGGGGCCTAGTTGGTACTTGGATGGAAGACTACATTAAATTGCAGGATTAGAGGCTAGTCTGAGAAGTTAAAAAAAAAATTAGAAAAAGACAATGGCTAACCACTTCTATAGTGTCACCTGGAAAAGTGCAGGAGTCAAGTTTAGTTCGAGGGCATCTTTATCTTTTTAGTTAATATAATTGCCCTAAAAATGTATGAAAACCACAGGGACTTGTCCAGGCAGTCACCAGGTGTGAAGACTGACTCAAAGCCTCCCCACCACAAAAAAAAAAAAAAAGTATGAATAGGAAGAAATTCAGTTTTTTTTTTCCTTAGTAGATGCTAATGTAGTGAATAGAGAGGATGGCCTTGAAGAGAAAAGATCTGTTACCAATGCAACAATCAGATAAACCATGCTTGAGCCCAGGCCAAGAAGTCTTTTATAAAAAATGGCTCAGACATCCCCCTGCCCAAATTCACATGAAGCTAAAAGAGGGAGGAAGGGAAGCACCTTCAGACTTGTAAGATTCTGTTACTACAACTGTTCTAATATAAGTCACTTTAGATCTACATGGTGTCTGTTCCTTAGGATGGTCTACCATATAGATCTGACAGCCTTTATTAAATAAGGAGTCTGTTTTAGAAGACTGTCTGCAAGTTCCCAGGCTGGCTGGGAGGGCACTTGGGAGGGCTTGGAAGACTGCTATGAAAATCTACCAAGAATTTTGTTTCCCCAAGGGACAGGATTGAAAGGTGTTGGCCTGCAGGTTGTCGAGTGCATACTTACTGATTAAAACAATGTGAGGCTGTGATGATCCACCGATCTGTGACCAGAGAACCACCACAATGATGCTCCCCATTCAACTTGATGCTCACTTGCCAAGGCCATTCTCCATCCCGGGAATCTTTACCCCCTACAATCCGGCTCAGAAATCCCTGCTTTCCACAGACTGAGCAAAAAGGAATTATTAGGAAGGATTCACTGTTGCTGTAGCATTACATGGTATTTCCTGGATGACTGTTACTCTCCTATCAGCTTGGAATTTTAAAAAGAGCTGAAATCTAAAAGGGATGAATTAACTTCTAAGCAGTTTTGCTGCTCTGTGGCCAACCTCCTCTTTCTGTCCACCAGCTCTCTTCCTCCTTGCTCCATGTCTCCATTTTTTCTCTGTTTTAGTTTTTACTTCCCCTTTAGGCTCTCTCCTCTGGCTGTGCTCAGCCAAAGACCTTCACCCACAATCTGTTTTTTATTCGCCCACCCACCCACTTTTCCTTTATTTTCCACATTGCCAATCCAGGAAAATCCAGGTGTCCTCCTCGTGTCTTGTTTTCCTTCCAAGAATCCAGTCTTCTCTAGGCAGGATCCAACTCTCCTTCACATTCCTTAAAGAATTCTTTAGGTTCCTCCAACGTTTGTATGCATTTTTTGAAACTTTCTTGTACCTCTTGAACCTGGTGATGCTCTATTGGTGTACACGGACTATCTGACTAATAACATTCTGTAAATGAGTTTGATGCTAGCAAATACAATATTCAATCTTTTCTCAGCTTTAACTGAACTAAGATACGGCGCTGCCACAATTTCTACTTTATAGTTTCTAGATGGCTATATTTCATTGAACATTGTAGCAAAAATAATATTTGTTCACCTAATTTCCTATATTTTGGTATTTAATAGGATAAACTTTCTAATAAACAGCCTGCTAACAAGCAAGCAAATATAACTGATGCTCACCTCTAGGGACATGGCTTGGTTCAACATCTAAAAGAAAGAGATATATAAAATCATGAGAGTTACAGCTTAGATTGCTATTTTAATACAATAGAAATAATTTGGAAACTCCAGTCTAGATATCACTTGTATTTAGCCTACTTACTTTATTTATTTCATTTATTTATAAAATGTATATAGTTGACTGTCTCATGGATATAACTCTGGGTGGTGGCATACAATCAAAACAATTAAAAACAGAGCCTTGAAAACCATTAAAAACATAAACAAAACCATGGGAGAGTACATTCAAGGTCTTACATATACTATAACCATTTCTCAAGATCCCTATTTCCATGGGGTGCTCATGCCTGCTGACAAAACCAGATTTAAAGAGATTTCCAGAAAGTCAATGGGGTCGGGGCCAATCTCACTTTGGGGGGGGGGGATGATATTCCATAGGGCGGATGCCATGGCAGAGAAGGCTTACCTTCTGGGTCCTGTCAGATGAAACTCCTTAACAGACAGGACCCGTAATATGCCCATCCTGCTGGACCTGATGGGATGGGTATATGTAACTGGAGAGAAGTAGTCCCTCAAATAACTCAGCCCCATGCCACATAGGGATTTAAAGGTCAAAACCAGCACCTTGAATTGAACCTGGAAGCAAACTGGCAACCAATGCAGCCCATGGAGCAGAGGTATAATATGCACTGATTGAGGAGTGCCCATAACTGCCTGCGCCGCTGCATTTTGCTCTTGTTGAAGTTTTTGCCCCATGTACAGCGTGTTATAGAGTCCATTCAGGAAGTGACCAGGGCATGAGTAACAGAGAGTAGAGCCTCTCAATCCAGGAACAGGCATAACTGGCACCCAACACCAAGTTGTGCAAACACCCTCCAAGCCACAACTACCACCTGCTCTTTAAGCAGGAGTCGTGAGTCCAGAAGGACCCCCAGATTGCTCATAGGGTCTGTTTGGGCAGTGCATCCCCATCCAGCACAAAAAATGTAAAATCCCGGATCTGGAAGGCCCAAAACCCAAAGCCCCTCAGTCTTGCCAGGGTTGAGCTGAAGCCTGCTGTTCCCCATCCAGACCCCCACAGTCTCCAGACATTAAGAGACAATATTAACAGCATTGCTTAATTCTCTGGGGCAGAGATGTATAATTGGGTATCATCAGCATACAGATGATATATCACCCCATGTTGATGGATGATCTCACCCAGCGGCTTTAGGATCTTAAATCAGAGCTGTCAAGATGTTTGGATTTAGGATGGTTCAATTTAAAGCAACACGGTTTAGTCAATGTCAATGTCAAAACAGAACAATAGGAAAGTCCACAGAAGTTGAGTACTGTCACAAATTCATTATCTGAGGGCCAGGCTGACTCACTGGGGGAAACACCTTCTTTTTAAAGTTCTCTCTTTTTGGATAGCAGACTGTAGAACATTGACATGTCTGGCAAACCTAACCCAACAGACATCATCACCCAGTGATACCTCACTTGTGCCCTAGGCCTGTCCTTGCATGACCCAAAGCCAGCTCCTCCCAGACAAAGTTTCTTCTAAGATATCATTGAACTTCGTCTTATAATGGGGGTGCCATCTGATGGGCTCCTTCCTAAATTAAGCTCCCTCCTTATTTAGTAATGATGGTGACAGCAGGAAGCTTGGAGTTGCCATTTAAACCAAAAGGGCGCACCGTGAAGTGACAAAGCTATAATTGCCCTTAAAAGCTCCTGAAGGCTTCCTAAAGTTGATTCTAATTGGAATGTGGACTGTGATGAATTAAGAGAATGATTAAAAACATGCCCAGAGAGTAATCATATGTCCCACATGTTCTTTTCATTAAATAGAAATGTAACTGAAATGAAATCAAATTTAGTTGTTGTACTGCTCACATCTGTTGCCCAGCCTGCCAGCCACATTCTGGCAGTGCTGCACCTTCCCCCCCCTCCCCCCAAAAGAAAAGAAATTGTACACCTTGTTCTAAATGCATTCCATACTGGTGCTGCTGAAAATTTAGCAATGCCTAGTACTGCGTTTTGCCAGGCAAAGAAAAGAGTAGAGTAAAATAGAGTAGAATACAGGAGAGAAGAGAAGAGAAGAGAAGAGAAGAGAAGAGAAGAGAAGAGAAGAGAAGAGAAGAGAAGAGAAGAGAAGAGAAGAGAAGAGAAGAGAAGAGAGAAGATCCACATGCAAATACTAAGCCCTGATGGAATTTTGGCATTTAATCTAGGATGCTGCACATTGCTGGGTCTGACCCATCTCTCATTGGTGAGAAACATTTGCTTGTGCAGGAAGTCCATCAACACTTACTTGTCAAAATTTGCAGGAGCATCAGTAGCAGCAATCTTCTCCCTGGCCCTGGTCCTTGGTAACCCATAATACCACTGCTGACTTCTTTGTTTCCTTCCTTCTTTTCACTCATACACAAAAAAGGTAAGATGTGGCACTCTTCCAAAATAAGAAGCATAGTTTAGGCAACTCAGGCTTTGGATGCTGGTATATATATACATACACCCCAGAAGGGCGTATTCGTCCTAGGAATCCTGCCAGATCTGGGTATTTGCCTCCTGGGATAGTTACGAAACTTGCTGAGTAAATGTAACTTAACTTCTACTTCCTTTCAAGCTACCCATTTCCCTGTTTCTAAGCCTACTGCTTGGTCAAATCAATCCAGCTATTGAGATTTTTTCTTTCCCAATCATCCTAATATCTTCTGCATAGCCCATCATGCTGATCCTTCTTAAGCCCAAGTACATTTGATCAATATGCAATCTACATGTGTATGTTTTTTCCCCCACCTGCAGCTAGGAGTTCCTGTATTCTTTATGGCTTCCACAGGAATGATTAACCCAGTCAGTTGGCATACTTTTAGCTTGTTCAACCCTCCTCCTCTTTTGAGGAGGATGGGTTGAGCATGGGTCTAGTATTAGCTTTTAGGGTGGAATTCCAAATCATTTGAACAGTAGCTAAGATGGGTGGTTGGTGATCCATTTTCTGGATGAAGATGTTAATAAACTTGTAATTGTAATTGATAAAATTGTAATCAAGCAATACAGAGAAATACATTCTTTAACTATCCTGTGGCCTCAGTAATGACTTTGCCGATGCTTGTAATCCTATATCAAGGTATCCTGGAATAGCTTCCATTGAAGTCAGTGGACCTTGCTTCAAAGCAAAACTGTAGGCGTGTACAGGAATGTCCTGTTAACCAAATCTTTATAAGCTGCTTTGGGTATGTGAAATAAATGATGGGACAAGCGTTTTGAAAACAAAATAATGATGATTACTTGTCTGCAACTTCCACCTCCAATCAGCAATACCGTATTTTCCATGGCTATCTACATCACCTGAACTTTAGTAAATAAGGAACCTTTTCAATCTCAGCCTTGAAGGTGGGATGTTTGCTTACCCAGTTTAATCTCCTTTAGCAAATCAAACTGGAAGATTTGATCTGAACATCTGAACTGGGCCAATTTTCTAAACTAATTTAATGATCTGAACATAATTTTGCCTGATCTACGTACCCCTAATATCTATATGTATTTAACATCTTTTTCACATGTGTGACTGAAAAATGAAAGAGTAGTCAGCATTCCACACGTTTTTGAACTCAATCGTTTATTAACAATAAATATTCCAGTAGACCTTTCCTTCTTATGTCCTGCTTACCATGGCCTGAAGATGCCTTGATAACCATTTTTAAGGAACATATCCTCATGATTGCACCTTGTTTTATCCCTAGCATGATGCTGAGGCAGTCTAAAATATTTTTAGTTGTTCTAGTGCGAAAGCAGTGTTTTTCTTCTCCTGATACAAAACTTACTATGCAGACAATGTAGGCACCTCAGTGATTTTACTGGTGATGGGAAATATTGATCTCCCAGAAGTTGACAGATTCTCAGCTAGGATTTTGGGGGTTAACATGGAAATATTGATAATCCAGTGGAGTTTGATAGATTATTTTGCTGGGTGGGACCACAATCAATGTGCTACTTCTATATGTATGGGTAGATAGGAAAGCATATGACATAGATGCACACACAAATGTGGAATGGGGGGTGGGAGAATTCCACATTTTTGCTTTACAAAAAACAAATTGTTGGGGAAATTCAAGCTGGAGAAAGAAAAGTTCTAGAGACACAACAGCTCTGAGAGTTCTGCGATTTGAGCTTCTCTGCTTTGTATTTCAAACAGGTTCTTCTGATAACTTATAAAAATTATTTTTGCTGGCATGTTGGAAACAGGCATATCAATTTTTTTTTCCTGATAGGAGAAAAGAGATCAATAGCCCTACAACAAAAGAATCATAGATGCTTTGCTCCAGAGGTATTGTGGATTCTTACAGCTCTTCTTATACAGACAAGTAGATACAGGACTGCAGCCTGACATGGGGGAAACAGGGGCAGCTATTACCTTCCAACCAGCAAAAAAGATCTCAGGGAAGCAAATTCTCATAAGGAGTTAATATTCAATAAGTGGAGGGGAAAAATTACTCTTGTTAGAAGGATACTGATGAAGTTAGAAGGATACTGAAATGGAACTGTCTTCTGCCTGATTCCAGTCTATTTTCTATTTTCTGCATCTTTCGCTCTCTTTCTCTTTCTCTGCTCTCCTCCTATCTTTTTCATACACATGGGCCCTGTCCACTTTCTATCCCTCTCCTCATTTCACCCCACTTCTGGTCCTGAGCTCAGGAAATACAAAGCAGCTGGAGAAAGAAGTGGACTTTCTTGTTCATTTCCCAGCAGAACGATGCAAGATGCTAGATGCAAGAAATGGGGACAATAGAGAGTGACAATCGTATGAATTATTTTCCCCTGGCTGATTGGTGGTGGTGGGTTTGAACTGAGGGAGAGTGAGATGGACCGTGCACAGTTGTGAGTGACAGGTTGGTGTTTGGGGCAAGCGTGGTAAGGTTTTTTCCCCTTCCTTTTCCCCCTCACATGGGACTATCAGTCTCTCTTCCACCACATATTCTAGAGAGTGAATGGTAGTTGCTTTTATTGCCAGTAAATGATGCTCGGTGGGGATCTACCAACTGATGCTCTGAAACTGTCCCTCCTCTATAAGGAGAGCCACACTGTGCAATATCTGTCATCTCACTCCTCTGTCAATTCAGGAGGGATGGGAAGACTGGGGTCCCAGTTTTGGGAATACTAGTGTAAGTAATAGGTCCTGCCTACCTAGTTGCAGCAGCCTTAAGTTTTCTTTTTTACTTGTGTTAGTAACCACTTGTGATTTTATATATATAAAATGACATTTCACTGTTAGATTCCATATGCAAAACGGATACATTTGCTTTAACTGCTTTTATGAAGAATGACAAATTAAAGGGGCTGTGCAAACTGGGCCTCAAAGCACCTGTGAGTGCAAATATAATACCTGTTGGCAACAGCATCACAGAACTTTGCTTTTTTCCAGAATTGTGTGGCTGCCTTCAAAGCTTCCAGGTAATCTGAAGAAAGGACATACCTGCCCAGCCCTAAAATTTATCCCTTTTATGAACAGTGACAGAAAATGCAACACTTATTTTACCCTGGATAATGGCTCTTGATTTAAAATCAAACCCAGAGTTACCTTCTTGGAGGTGGGAGGAGGGCCTTTGCAGTCTCAGGAATGATGACTCTAGATGCACCAGGTACTCCTGATGTCAAATTTTCTTCAAAGAGAGAGAAAAAAAGCTCCAGTACTATCTAAGCAAGATTGTCCATAGCTAGCCTAGTAGATAAAAAGCCTTTATGGTATTCAAATGCATAACTTGCCTAGCAATTCTTTGGGGTGAAAATGAAAGAATGAAAACAAGGAATTATTAGGCTCAGATGACCAACATGAGAGTGTGTTCATCTTGAACCAAATTTCCTTGCTTCTTGGCAATTGGTGGTGGTAGGGGAGAATGGGGAAAACACATTGCATAGGGATTCCGTATATGGGCTGCAAAAAATCCTAATAGCCACTAGAAAGCAGATATTTAGTGGGTCATCTGAATTTTTGCAGCCCAAGTACAACACACCTACCATTCAATTCTATGTAGTCATAATTAGCATTATTACCATGTGCATGTGAGTGTACATAATCAATAATTATTGACATATTATTGAAATCATTATTGGGAAACCAGCTAGAGGGGCAGTTGAACTGATGGATGATAAGATAGTGAAAGTATTACAAGTGTGTATTGACAATACAGGGAATTTGAATGCATTCCTTATTTCTTTTTTTTTTCACTGGAAAAGAAGTCTGAACTGATGTTTTCAGAAGCCAAGTAGGAGGGATTGTGTCAAATATGCTAATGAAAAATGGACATTCCCTCCAGCATTGTCTTAGGTTTCTGGAGGAAAAGTTGTTAAATCCTTTTCTCTGCCCTGTGTTCCAGTTCCAGATCACATATCCCCAAAGTACCAGTTGGCCCCACTGAGAAAATAGTATGTTTGAGATATAGTCTGTTTTGAATCTGAATATTTTATCCTGTCCCTTGTGTAGACTGCTCATATTTGATGGGAGAGAGAGAGAAGAAGGGAGGAAGGGAGGAAGAGAGGAAGAAAGGAAGAAAGACTGAAGGAGATCCTTAGTAGATCTTCCATTAATTGTTTTTTTGGCTACTTAATTACAGTTTTCTACTGCCCATTCCATCCTTCAGCTTCAGATTCCTTATGCAAAACGGATACATTTGCTTTGTAATTCTGACTACTCCAGCCATCATCCCACACTCAGAAAATCATCATCATCATCATCATCATCATCATCATCATCATCATCCCAATCTAAATATCTGGCTGACTATGCAACCAATCACAACAACAACAACAACAAAGTAGCAACAATGGTGCATTGGAATATCTGCAAGTTGCCTGCAAGCAAGGACTGGTGGGACCACAAAACAAAGTAATAGAAAATGAAGAATCTAAAGTGCTCTGGGACTTTAGAATTCCAACAGACAAGCAACTGCCACAACACCCCACAGACTTAACAACTGTTGATAAGAGAGACAAAAAAAGTCTGGATAGTGGACACGGCAATACCTGGAGACAGCAGAATAGAAGAGAAAGAACTGGAGAGAATCACGAGATACAAAGACCTGCAAATAGAAATACAACAACTATGACAAAAGAAAGCAAAGATAGTACCAATAGTAACAGACGCTTTGTGTGCAATCCCAAAACATCTGGAGCACCAGTTGAAGACCATCGGCATTGACAAAATCACCATTGGTCAATTGCAAAAGGCAGCTTTACTTGGAACAGCTTATATCCTGCGAAAATACCTTTAATATTATTAAACAACATCTGCCTATCCCATTGGGAAGGACTCAATAAGTGGATAAAAATGTCAAATCCAGTCTAAACATCTGGTTGACTGTGCGACCAAGCATAATGATAATTTGTAGTGTCTTACAAGAATGTTGGGGTAGGTTGGAGTGAAGGAGGAGGAGAGAGATGATGGAGACATAGGAATCATGAATGGCCAGGGGCATCTGTGGCAAGTGGAGATGTTGTTAAAATGAGGAAACGCATATCATGATGTCATGACACAAACTCCTCCCCTTAAGTACTTGTTTGCAACATTGTGACACAAGTACCAAAGGGGTGAAGCTTGCACTGTGATGTGCATTTTGTCATTTGTTCCTCTTGCCTTTCCCAGGGACACCCATGTGCCTGGCAGAAATAATGCATGAAATTAATGTCATCCCTTGAATCAATATTCTGGAGTTTGATTCTAACAGTTACTGATTTCATTCCTATGCTTTCTAGTTTGGATTTTTGTAATTATTGTTAGCACCTTGGGTGTTTATATAAATAGAAAGGCGGGGCAAAATTGAATAATAAATAAATTAAATGTAAGGAAATTCAGATGGACAGAAAGAAATAGGTTTTCTCACCACACATAGTTAAACTGTGAATTTGCTGCCAGCAATTGTGCTAAAGGCAGCCAATTTAGATGTTTTGAAAAGGAGACCAGTTAGGTTCATGGAGGATCAGGTTATCAATTGCTGCTAGTATTGATGGTTGTTTATTACTTCCTAGACCATAGGGAGGTATGCCTTAAATGCTGGTTCCCAAAAGGCAGCAGTAGAAGGAGACCATTATCTTCCAGTTAGGCTTCCCAGATGAATCCAATTGTCCACTCTGTAACAGTAAATTCAGAACTAGACGAACTTATCCAGCAGAGTTTTTATGTTTTTATAATAGTCATGGACAATATGAATTGTGGACCCAACATTTAACCATACCAGTCTTCCATGCAGTATGTAGATCATCATTTAGTGCAATGTTTCTCAACCTTGGCAGCTTGGAGATGTGTGGACTTCAGCTCCTAGAATTCCGCAGCCAGCATGCTGGCTGGGGAATTCTGGGAGTTGAAGTCCACACATCTTCAAGCTGCCATGGTTGAGAAACACTGATCTAATGTATCTTCCCTCTACATGGGGAGAATAATTAAAACAGCACAATTGTCCTGTTCACTGTATCTTTGCACACTGCTTCCAGAGTTAGTGCCAGATGGAGTTCAGAAGGCTTTGGAATAGAGCAGAGAGGGAAGACCTTGGTTTGAGATGAGAATTAAGTGGATCAGTGGGACTAAGGGCAATTGGCAGTTCTATGAGGGAGGGACAGAGAGAGGAAGATCAACAAAACCACATGAACTTTAGTGAGTGGATCCCTTAAAGCAGCAGCAGGATCTTTCTTTCAGGCTTGCATAGAAACCTGGAAAAGGTTGGGCTATTTTATTGAGTAGCAGAGAGGCGCTGTGTTCTTGTAAGACCCAAAGCCCATCTTCCAAATCATTTTAAAGCACACAGAGCCCTATAAAGTAATAAGGTTTTATTGTTGTATTTATGGCAATAGACAATGTTATTGTTGGATGCCATGTTGGGTGAGGTTTTGTCCTAAAATAAATGTTACGACTGACTTACTGACTTAGTATAGGTATGTGTCTTTATGCGCTGTCTCTGTCCAAACTTTCCTGCTCAGATCAGCAAGGATAGAGGGAAGCAAGAAGAGGCAAAGTTTTTAGAATGGAGCTGTCATGCATGTTGCATGTATCCTCCATCCTTTATGTCCACAGATAATCTTTGACTGCTTGCATTGTTAGAACTGTAGTTGAGCAGCCATATAAATTTTCTAAATAAATCTGTAGTTGTGTTGAATGTGTTTTTGGCCATGGGGGGTGAGTGTTGATGGGTTTTTGTATTGGGGATTTTACTTTATAAGCCACCCAGAGTCATTGTGTGTGAGTTGGGCGGCCATAGAAATTTTCTAAATAAACAAACAAACAAACAAACAAACAGTAGTTGGATCTAAAAGAGACTCCTGATTTCTCGATTACACATAATTTTAGCTCTCTGCCTTGAGATTTATTTGAAAGGGCTGGGTATACTAGCTTTTAATAAACCAACTAACAAGTTAAATAAAGTAGTTAAAAAAAAACAATAGGGAGGAAGATGCAGGGGGAATATTCAGAATCTGGATGTTACAGATTCAAATGTTTGAACTGGAAAAGGGTGTACTCATCATTAACATCTGAGGTTGACCTGTTCTGCTTTTAGAGGTCTTCCATTCCAGAGGATGGAAGGGGTTTTTATAGAAATGTCCAGTGTCTCTCTGTGAAAAGGGCATTGGACATCTCCATTTACCAGTGATATGTCTCTTAACCTCATAGTAGCTGTCATAACATTGTTAAGGATTTTGCTAGGGCAGAACAGCTATTTCAATATTTTATTAATTCAGTTAAACATTCTAAGTACAGTAATTCAGGGAAAATGTGATGGGGCATTTCAAAGTCAACATGCATGAGATTGCGCAATAAATGATAATAATAATAATAATAATAATAATATGAAAACACCCTTAAGAACCCTTTCAGCATCTTGTCTGAGCTGATACTTTTCTACCTGAAAGAAAAATTTAAAATAACAATAATACCAGCCAGATTACTCAGTTTTGGATTACTCATTCATATTTCGACTATTTCCACCTGCTTAGCTGGGAAAGGGTATATGGACAAAGATGAGTGTATAAGATCTGGGTGTGGAAATGTATTAAGAAAGATATTCTCATGACTCGCCTCCAGTAAAGAGTGGTGGATGATTCAAACAAAAACATCTACCACTATAATGTAGCTACTTACTTATACATAACTGGAACAAAGGTGATGTCCCAACATTGTTGTGAATCACTCCTCCCCTCCATACATATGTACAAAATAAAATAACACACAAAAACTATTAACATATGGATTAATATATACTCTCTGGTTCTGATGATGTATTACTTTTTATTGACTGCTGATTATTGATCTTTGGTGACCGGTTGTTGTTGGAGAACTAATGATATGTTCTTTTGATAGGTCTAGATTTATCAGTATTTTTAACTGAGTTGTCTAATTGGTTTTGGAGGGGAAGGAGAGAGTAGAAAAGATCAGAGATGCAGATGTGTTAGGCTGGGAAATTGCAGTTCAAGAGAGAGTGAGAGATTGAGACAAAAGTTTCTGTTTAGAGTTAGACCAATCTGTGTTCTTTGAACTGTTGCTTCATTTGCTCTGGCACAATTGGGAAAGTCACAATTTCTGGTTGCAGATTTGAAACTGGGGAAAGGATACACTCTTCATCCTAAGGCTGCTTTCATTTTTATCCCTTGTGGCCATCAAGGAGAATGAATGAAAAAGCAGTAGTAATGAACAGGAAGTAGGTTAACACTCTACTTTTGCAGTGTCTGGAAGGACTGTACAATACAAACATAGACCTATCATTCAGACTGTGTGCTGGTGGAATGCAATGGTGAATCTACTACCTGGAAGCCTTGCAACAAATCAGAGGACCTTCCTGCATTTCTTGCATAGGGCTTTAGGTCTCTGGCAAGTCACTCTGAATGAAACCAATTTTTAGCAAACAATTGAGACTAGAACTCCACAACTATAGAATTTCCTTCCCTTGGAAGCCCACAATCATAGAGCTCATCAAAACATTTATAAAATTTATTTCATTGCAGTTGTGTTTGGAAAACTGTAGCTAGGTGGTGTGAAATGGAACTTTAAAGGTAGTTCCCCCCCCCCTTTCTCATTTCAGTTTAAACTGTACTGTATGTGATTAAACTGCATTCAGTTACATGCATTCAATTAAAGAAATTTACATTTCATTAATTGGACTCAGTTATTAAATTGGATTCAGTTAAGTTGCAGTGCACCCCATTTTTGAGATTTTTTCCTCTTCATGTACACATATGGACTGTATTTACCATTAAGCTTATGCTAACATTTCATACATCTGGCAAAGTAAACATAAGATTTTGAAAAATCATAATCCCTTCAGTCTTTAAGGAGGTAATGGCATCTGTCAAAAATCCACCCATAAACTTTGTGAAATATGCATCTGGTTACAAATGTATGTTTCTGAAAACTGTGTACAAAACTGGATTAGTACTATATTTTTTAAGCCAACGTTTGCCAATAAATGTTTAAAAACATCTCTATTTAGAGAAATTAGCAGAATCTGGCTGAACATGTTTGGACCTGACTAGTACTTTGATGGGAGACCAACAGGGAGTTCCAGAGCTGTACACTAGACTGAGGTTGAAAAAAATATCCATAATTTTGCTAAGAAAGTTACATGTCTATGAAATCACCATGACTCTATGACTCACCAAGATTCTGTGAAGTCACCAAGAAACAAGTTGATATCTCTAAGTAGAGATAATTGTGAACAATAAATAGATACACATTCTTTTAGACTGACTTGTTTTAAATCAAATAAAAAATCTTAAATATATTAAAGTAAATTACTATGGAAGTAATATGGGCTGAATTTATACTGAGCTAGAACATGCTGTAGCTGAGGGAGGCTGGTTTTGACCAAATCCCAACATCCAGAACGTTCGATCAATCAGTCAGTCAACCAACCAACAATTCAAATTTATCTTATTGATCCTGTTCTTACAGGAAAGGGCCAATGCACTGTGATCCACTTTACATACATGGAAGGTGAATGTAAAGGATTCATTATCTTTCCTCACAGTTTAGAGATTAAACAGAACTGCTTATTAGTGTCTCAAGTGTTGGGGATGGACTGAAGTCTATTTGGAGAGAAAGCTAGTGAAATGGATGGAAATGGTACCTTTATACCAATTGTGTCAGACTTTCACTGCTGCATATTTACTTACATAAACATTTATTTCTTGATCTCAGGGAATGTAAAAGTATTTAATCCTAAAAACACATAATATAGCATGCTCCTGTCTCTTCTTCCTGGAGTAATGCATATGATTGTGGATTTATAAGTCAATAGTTATCATGGAACAAGGATATGTGTAGCTTTTAATTTTCTTATAAAATGTAATTTTAATTAATTTTATAGTGAAATAGAGTGATCAAAACATAATAAACAAAAATGATACTAACAGAATAGTGATAGTACAATGAAAAAAGTTAATACATAGTAGTGATTAAAATGCAGTAGAACCAGTTATAAAAAAGGAGATCCACATATTATTAATATAAAACTAAGTCAGTCTTTTAACATAGTATTAAATATAGGCTGTCTGTAAACATATCAATCCATCTTCTCATTTTTACAATAAAAGGAGATTTCAAACATAGATAAGAAGCACATCTCTTGAATCTACTCTTTGACATCAGGAATATAAATTTGTTTCCATCTACATAGTTTAATTCTTCTTGCCAAATCCTAGTTTGTTAGAGTCAGAGTTCTTCATAAAATGTCAAATTCTGTATTTTGAGAATTTAATTTAACATCACATCTTTAACTACTACATTTCCCTCCAAAGTTATATTAACATATGCAGTGACTTGGAACCAAAAAAGAGCCATAGGCAGACTTGACCAAATGACATGACTTATATGTCAGAAGAATGTGCAGTAAAAAATCATACATAGTATAAATTCATATATTCCATATATATACATGTATACATATCTATTCCAGACCCAGAAATCTGGTCAGCCAAATTGGCATATTATGCAAACTAGTCAATTTGCAAATTATCCCAATTGGCTTTTTTAAAATGATTTTTAAAAAAGCCCAGGGCAATTAATGCAACATTAAAAAATGCAGCCAAAATATAAAATTAACAATAAAAACAGATAAAATCTCTATTATATGCAAATAAAGTTATATTTTGGGAAACAGAATATATGTCCATTTCCAGCTTGGAAATATTCATATTAAAAATATACAAAGGACAATCAATAGTTCCTGAATAAAAAGTCCTATATTTTTCTATCCTTCCCAACTAGTTCCTTCATCAACCCTGTCTTTCTTGCTGGACCAGTTATACTTGGCTGCAGATGATATTTCAGTTAATACTGCTGGCAATTTAATGATGTGGTAGAAGAAAGAAAGAAAGAAAGAAAGAAAGAAAGAAAGAAAGAAAGAAAGAAAGAAAGAAAGAAAGAAAGAAAGAAAGAAAGAAAATGGAGCAACTGAAATCAGAAAACTTATACTGCAAGAATAGCAAAGATCACACACAATCAATTTGGTTCATCTGACTGTTCTACATTCAGAAGAAAAAAAAACTTTTAGCAATTCTCTATATTGCTCTGACCTAACACTGAAATTAAAAATTAATTTTTTAAAATAAAAAAAACAACTAGCAATTTTTCATGTGCCATCAGATCATGGCTTCCCTTTGCAATATTGGCTTTTCTGTGGTTTCTCAAAAGAGCATTAAAATAGTGCTATAAATACTTAAAATAGTGCATTAAAATATTTATCTGTTGCTATATGATAATCTTGCTCATAAATAAATAAATACATTAAAAGTTTGTGTATTTCTTTCTGATTTGGAACTATGTTCACAGCTGTCCAAGAAAAATGTTCAGTTATATTTTTAAAACCGGCTGTCTACATCCAATTCATTGTTATGATAAGTCAAATATTGTTGTATAATGTTTAGTGTATAAACTTTAGTTTGGAGATAAGAACAAGGAAAGCATTCTAAAAATATATTTTGGATGTTAAAATTAGTACTGTGTGAATAATTTTTAATTCAGATCTATCTCATTTATACTTTCAAATCAATATCTGAGCTAGTGAATTCCTCAAATAAATATGGTTACAAAATACTGTCTTTGTATATATAAAAAACTCTGAACGTTGATGCAAATAAATGTACTGAACATGCGCCGAAGACAAAATTACTCACAACAAATGTATATATTAGAATTAGGACATACTTGGAGAAACACATATGAACATCTATGCAACTTGGCCAAAAGGAATCCAAAATGGTAAAGTGAGAAACTGAAGGAATCAAGAACATAGTTTCAGATTCCTGTTAACAAATTCCTGCCAACTATTGTGTAAATATAGGATATAAATTCCAGAATCAAACAATAAAAACAATACATTATTTTTTTGTGTGTAACCTAGGCAAAGAATTCTGTTATCTTGAATATGAATAATTTCCTTGCAGATGTTTCCAGACTGTATGTAAATAGAGATATGTGTGTGGGTGCACACACATCCATTTTCTTCATTGATATTTATTTCACTCCCAATTTTGCTGCTTGTGACAGCCATTATTCAACTCTGCTGTCTGTCACATAATTGTCATTGGCGAGTCATTTCTTCGTTCCTTGCTTTCCATTTCCTGTTGTGTGGCAATTGTCTCATTTATTGCTGTTTTCTCTGTTTTGATTTCCTAATCTGGATTTCCTTGTTCTGGGAATCAGCTTGGCTGGATGACAAGTTCAGAAACAAATGCTTGCTGAGTGATACAAAACAATTTGTGACTGATCTTCGCTTCCATCTTCATGTTTCATTGACCTGGGGGTTACAAAAATTCCTCCAAGCCCCAATATTAGGCTTCTCATGCACACGGGGTTATATATACATTGTTGTATGAGAGGAATTCCACTCAGGGCTTTTTTCTTTTTCAGAAGCTGCCCGGTCTTAAGAACGTGAATGCAGATTTCTAAAGACTCAACCCAGGGACAGAAGGTTCAGTTGCTTCCCTTCCTACATACTCTTTACCTGTGATGGAGCATATCTACAAAGAGGAGGGCGATGTGGGAGATTAAGGCTATCAGGAGGGAGGGGGTGCATTCCAGGAAGGGAAAGGACACAAAAGACAACACAGTCCACAGGGGGAGCGTGAGAAGAGTAAGAGATTCAGAGTAGCCACTCTCTAGACTCTCTCAGGGTGTATCTACTACTTGCTGTAGTATAGATTTAGTTTGGCAAGATTCTGTCTGTAAGGTGTAAGCCAATAAAGGAACTATACTTGACTGGACTGTTTCACTGTTGTTCTTGGGCTGGGCCTGGCATCACCATGGGAAGCAGGTACTACAAAGGCCAGTGGCTCACCTCACCAGCATTGTTGTGGTGGCCCCCAGACCCTCCCTCCTCAGAATGGAGTCCAAAATATGGGCCCAATTTTGTATTATTTTGGAGGCTAGGAGCATCAGGGAGCAAATGGATGCCTTAAGCTCTGCAGATTCATCTGCATGGCTTAAGGCATCCTTTTTGTCTCTCATAAGGCTAGAAGCCCCTTCCCAAAGTGTGGCCCACTGTCAACCCCACTAGGTAGACCAGACCAGGAGATCAACTCCTATGGCAGGGTAAAACTATCTGTGTGGAGATTTGCTATAATAACAGGATCTTGCAAGTCTGATTGTGCTATACTTCCCCGCCATGAACCAGGGAGGCATCTGCCTGAGTTGCTTCCAAATGTTACCACATTGTTCTGGACTTGAAAAATGTTTCTGCCCCCTCGGCCTAGGTAACCGTTCCTGAGTATTTCCCTCAGGACCATCTTCCTTACTTTCTACATCCTCTATGCACCCCACAAAGCTCATAAAGGCTTTGAGCTAATACAAGGTGTACATTTTTACTGCATTTACTACTACTGTTTTTTTTTTCCTTTATTTTTTCATCCATTGAAATCAATAACCACAAAAAAGAAGACTATGTGGGGAAATTCAAAATATTGGCTCCACCCCTTGATATTGCGTTGGAAGAGATTACTTTTACTTTCTTGAATGAAAAACATTAATTTTTCAAATACGGAATCATTTTGTGGATAGACTCCCTCAATATTCATTTCTTTGTTAGATCCTGCCTTTAAGGCAGTGTATATCTGCTCCAATTTTTGCCCATAACAACAACCCTGTGAGGTAGGCTGGGCTGAGAGAGACTGATTGGCCCCAAATCACCCAGTGAGCTTTCATAGCTGAAGGTAGATTTGTGCCTGGATCCCTCAGTTCCACCCTGACACTTCAACCACCACACCACACTGGCTTGGTTTCCCTGCCCAAGTGTAGTCTCCTAACTACTTTGTTGGATATGTAATGTGTTTCAGATGGTCAAGAAAAATTATCCTATTACTGTTTTGTTCACCCTTATGAGCTCCAAGTCCTCACATTCCTATCTGGTGAACAGTAGGGTGAACTATCCTCGAGGATGTCAACATTCCACTGGTTTTGGAGCTGCAGATGTCTCATTACCCTGCTAGGTAATATCATCAGTGCAGGAATTTTGAAGAAGTCACTCCAAAACTGATGATGTCACCTAGTAGGTAACATAGTGCTAGTACTAATATCTGGTAGGGTAATAAAATGCCTGCAACCCCAAAAGCAAGCTCAGAGAATGCAACATGCCGACCTGAGCTACATGTCTTCACTATCACTGCAATGTCAATGTTTTCTCTCATTTTTTGTTCTTTTTGGTACAGTTGGTGTCCCCAGCCAGGGAAAATAGGGCATTTCGTCTTGTATAGAAAAAACAACATCAGAAAAGTCTGCTGGATCAGGTCAAAGGCCCATCTTGTTCACCATCTTGTGTCATGCAGTGGGCTATGAAATGTTTTCAGGAAGTTGATGAAGAACAACCAGGAAGATGATTGCCTTAACGACTGTGACTTCCAAGCAGCTAGTATTTAATAATAGACATTGCCTGTGATTTAAGAGACAGCACGCCAGGGGTATTAATAAAGCTCATATTCCCCTTTTCAAACCATTGAGTCCATCTAAACTGGGGACATTACTCTATGGGATATTAGCAAATTATCATTCAATTATGACTAAGTTTGCACAGCATGATAAATGTTTAACCCAGGCTAACAACGCACAGTTATTCAGTTCATATGTGATGGCCTAGCTCACAGGTTGGCTGGACTCTCACAATATGTTGAACTACAAACTACATAACCGTATGTTATGGTAGCCTATCTTGTTGTTTGAACCCAAGCAGTGAATTCTACAAAGAAGTACTTTGCAGTACTTTGTCTAGAATTATGCTGTATGACTACTGCACTCAAATGACAAGGGAGTGGCAAGAAAAACCACGGGAGTCCAACTACAACTCAGCTTAGTTGGCACTCTTGAACATCAGCAGATTGGCATCCCGGTTTTGATTTCTTGCTAAGTTTGGGTGTGGATTTTCAGCTGAAAGCATTTTAAATAGGCTTATTGTTCATCCATGTGGCCATTGGGAGGCAGCAGAGCAACACAGATGGGGAAGCATTTGCTGTCTTTACTAGCTGAATGAAGTTCATGAATATTGAAATAAGCATCCATGCCGGCCTACCTTCAATGCAGTCATCTGTTGATGGGTGGGTGGGTCTGCTGATGGTGGGGGAGAGAGAGAGAGAGAGAGAGAAGAGAGAAGAGAGAAGAGAGAAGAGAGAAGAGAAGAGAAGAGAAGAGAAGAGAAGAGAAGAGAAGAGAAGAAAGAAAGAAAGAAAGAAAGAAAGAAAGAAAAGAAAGAAAGAAAGAAAGAAAGAAGCGTTGGATTATATGGAGGTGATAAAGGGTGGAAGAAAAGGAGTTGGATGGAGACAGCAGGGGCTTGGACTAGAAGACCTCCAAGGTCCCTTCAACTCTATGATTCTATGACTTGTCCAACCTGACAACTTCTGTCTTCCCATAATTCCAAGTTCACTGGCTGGGCATTATTGCCACTGTAATCTTCTGCACCTGGAGAGTTCAGGTTCAGGAAAATTGCTAGAGGAATGGTAAGAACTTGCCTTTTAGAGAATCAGTAACTCACCTAGTTTGGCATTAATTGGCAGTGCTCCTTGGGGTTTCAGAGAAACATCTTTCCTAGACTTAATAAGAGATGACATGGTTGGACCAGGGACTTTTTGTGCAAAGCAAGCCGCTCCTCAATTAAACTTTTATCCTTCTCTGGCCCTTTTGTTGCTTTGTCTTCTGCCTTGTTATGTTCAGAGCAAGTGTTGGTGTCAAATTCTGGGCAATCTCATTTGGAAAAATTGTTGAGATTGCCATATCATCTGGATGGGACATGGCCTGACACTGGAAAGTGGATGGTTAGCGGGCACAGCTCCAACTTCAAAGGGGAAACAAACAATTTTACTTACTAATTTAATTTCTTACAATTCTGGTTTCCTTTAAGGAGCTCAAATGGCGTACATGAGGACTGCCCCTCATTGTAGCTTTATGACAACATCTTTGTGAGATAGGTTGGATGAAAGGAAGTGACTCACCCCAAGAAACCCGGTGATGCCTGCAATGGATTGGGAACCTGAAACTGAATCTCCTTAACCCCACTAAAGCACAACAACACTCTTTTTGTTTGCTTGTTTTTGGAAGGCCATCTGTCACTAGGCTTAACTTTATTTAGTTATGAAGCCAACAGTCCAACAGTGTCAGAAGGCTTTGACTTACCTCCTTTTAAATTTCATACAATGTCCACGTTGACATCAAGCCAAGGGCATGATGGAAAATAAAATAAAGAAGATGCCTTGATTCAACCATCTAGGAGTATTCAGCTATCTAGGAGACAAGTGTTTTTGATGGTTCCCCTTGCCCTTCAGAATAGCATCCTCCCCAAAAACTGCAGGGCGCCAACCCTCCTTTCATTCAGGAAAGGCTTAAAAATGTGGGGCAAGGTGATTTGTAAGCTTGCATGCATTGATATTGAGATATTAGTATTCATGGTATTTCCCTTCCCAATATAGTTGCTTAATATGGATTTTGGTATTGGTTTATCTTTTCTCTTGTTTTAATGTTTTTAATGCATGGCATATTGCCTAGTGTCACTTCAACAATTGAGACAACTTATATATTGACTAAATAAATAAATGAAAGCATTTGGCATGGTAGGCTAGAAACACAGTTTAAGGAGGAGAACCAAATGGTCCTTCCCACTTTCTAGTTGCTACAGATTCCAGTTTTTGACAGCCGCTCAGATCTCTGATTGCACTTCGACATTTCCTGAAGCGTGGTATTCGCATTAAGTTTAGGGACCAGAAAACCTGTTGAGACCTTCCAATGCAAAGAGGATCAAACCATGAATTATTCATGTGAGACAACTGCAAGTGAGTATGTGCAAAAAGCCTCTTAAGGCATTGTCTGTGCAGATAGAATAAGGAGAAAGGGGATTAGCTACATATGACCCATGAGAAAATGCTGTTATCTCTTCATACCGCATTCTGAAATAGACCATACTGATTGGGCAGTTGGATTGTATCACATTTATGAAATTATTTATTATCTGATAGCATCTTTGAAGGCAAAAAATTCTCCATGACCCAATCGACAAGTGGAGGCCGCACTATCTGCTTGAGCCAAGTTTATTGGAACAGCCCTGGGGACAAACCATAAGGTTCTGCCTACTGAAGGAGGGCCTGTACAGCCTTTATATGGTTGTATAATAAATGCTGACCCGAAATGATGTCAAATGCCAATCATCTGCTTTTTGGTAACATGGATTGGATTTTCTGCTTGTAGTGAGATAAGCAGAACAACAAAGGGAGGTTGGCATGAGTTAGTTTTTGTGGTTAGTTACCTCCTAGTTCCCATTTAAAATACAAGTGCTGGTTTAAGATAACTTGTGACGCAGCATCTGGCAATGCCTAAGAGAGCTATTAAGGAGGCTCCCTGAGTTTAGGAGCCTGGGTAGTTTGAAGGTCTTGATTCAGGTATTTGTTTTACTCCTTCATCTTGCACACCACGCCTAGGACAGTAGCTGTGTGAGAAGTGTACAGGACAGAGTGTGTGATACATACAGCTCTGTCCAGCAATGATGGGACACGAAGCCACAAGGTTAGGAGAATGAAGCAAGGGATGCCTCTTTAAATGCCCCCAACAGCTGCTGTCTGAGCCAATTTTCTCATTCTGTCTTAGGGGAGTCTCTCCATCTTTATTTTTCAGGGGATTTGTTGAAACTTCCATTCTAAACTCTTCCCAAATAATATAAAATGTGATGGCCCCATGATTTTATTTTTTTGGTTTTATTCTATGAGTAAGAGAACAGGGAAATCAGTATGCGCAATTTCTTCCGCTATGCAAATAGACTTACACACCTTTTCTTTTTTAAAATGTACAATAACTTGTATTTTACGGCTCTGCCTCAAGGGAGGATCTGGGTGTGTTTGTGTGCCAATAGCTGCGCACTGCAATTGCTGGATTTTTATTGCCAGTGATGTCAACTGGAGGTTATTTAAGGCTAAGGGTGTGAACTCAAGAATCTGGTTTTCTGCCCAGCTTTTAAAACCGTAAACATTTTGAAGAAATCTTACATTTTCCTTTACATTTGGAACTGCAGGCTTCTCTTGGCTGAATTAAACAATGGGGATTAGAAATGTGTACTTTATTTAATCTTTAGTATTTATCTAGATTAAACATTGCATTCTCCTCAGATTATTAAGTAAACATTCCCTTCTAGCAATTGAATTGCTTACAGCTAGACCAAGCATATGAATAGGAAAAGAAAAAAATCAGTCCGTGACGCAAATGATTAAGAAACATTAAGTGACTTCTTTGCGCGTGAATTATGGCACAAACTATACTGCTGTTAGCAAAGGACATGGAGTTATACAACTCACACTCTTTTGTTAGTGACATTTTTAATGGAAAGATCAAATTCATCAGTGGCAAGAGAATCTGCAGATAAATATGCCGTGCACAGAAGAGTCCAAATTTGTCCAAAATGATTACCCCTTCTCCCCTGCCCTGGTTTCCTAACACTAGGCTAACCCTCTGAATAAGTTAAAGGAAATGAGTACCACCAAGTCCCATGGTGTCAGCCTTAATCGGTAGGCCAGACAGAAAGTGTGCCCAGATGAACTAATTCTACTTTATTGTAAGGTTATATGACCAGAATCTTGCAAGTCTGAAAGGACATTTCTCCCCTGTCACATTTACAGCCCAAGAAACTAGGGAAGGTCTCTTCTGAGACATTTGCCATGTCTGCATTCCTGCTGCGGGCTAAGTTGCCTCTTATCCAACCATTCACCTGGCTGTGGTTTTTGCCCCTGTCTCCCAAGGTCATTCCCACATACCATTACACATGGTCGTTGCAGCCTGTCATTATAGCAATACTTTGTAAACCATGAAGACATAGAACCAACTTGTTAAGGCCTGTCTGTAATTTCTTAACTTGGAAGAAATTCCAAATTAATGTGAGAAAAAAGAGGCTATCTGTAGGAATTTGACTAAGTATTTGGAAATTGGAAGAATAATCATGCTAAACATTGCACTGTAAAACCAAGCATGTGGTTTAAATGAACAGATTTTTTTTTTTAATGTGTGAATCTGAAGTTCCTGCTTACTTCTCCTACAGGTAGTTCTCTTTTTCTGTTGTTCCATTCTAGCTTGAGAAGCTCTGGTTATATATTTCTAGGTACCATAATAATCATAATCATACATTACCTACTACATACAATATTTTTTTTATTTATTTGAAAGACTTATATGGCTGCTCACCTTATGTACCATAACTCTGGGTGGCTCAGAAAACAATGATAAAAACATCCCGAGCTATAACAGAAACTCTGGATGCCCCAAGTCAAAACTCCCCCGCACATCAGCATTCTACTTGGGTTCCAGACTCCCTCTAACCCAACATTTGCAGGAAGAACCAGCTGTTCAAGGTTTTCCAAAAGGCTAGGAGGGTAAAGGCTTGCTGGATCTCAATGGAAGGGTGTTCCACAGGGCAGGGGCTACTACATAGAAGGCATACTTCCTAGGTCCCACTAAATGAAAACATTTAAGGGAAGGGACCTGGAGTGTGCCCACCCTATCTGACCTGATGGGACAGGCAGATACCTTCTGGAAGAGGCAGTCCTGCAAATAGACTAGCCCTGTGCCATTCAGGGATTTAAAGGTGATAATGAATTGTACCCAGAAAGAAACTAGAAACCAGTGCAGCTTGCACAGCGGCAGTGTAATATGAACAAACCATGGAGTGCCCAGAACTGTGTGTGCTGCTGCATTCTGAACCAACTGTAATTTCCAGATGGTCTTCAAGGGCAGCTCCACGTAGAGTGTATTGCATTAATCCAACCAGAAGGTGACTAGGGCTTGAGTGACTGGGAGCAAGACTCTTATTGCCACAGGCTAAGTTCTACCAAAGCTCTCACCTGTGCTTAGTTGGCCTTGCTTTTTATCTTTAGCCAGTGGCACTCTAGGTATCTCTTGCATGGTTTCATCTCCCACAACTATTTGGTAAACCAAAGAGCTGTACAGGATCTGCGATCACAGAGGCACAATCTGATCCGGGGCCCTTGTCACTTGCTAATTCCAATCTGTGGCCAAGGCCTTGGCTGAACCATGCCCCAGAGCTTTAGGAAAACCTTGAAGTTTATATATTGTCTGTTAGAACCCCAGATCTTGTGGAAAAGCTATTTAAACACTAAAGCACTTTGGAAGGCTTTGAAGTCCTTCAGAACTCCCTAATTTGATTTGGTGCTTCAAAGCAGGTGCCCATCATAATTTGAAAATTTGCTTTGATGTAGTTTATCAAACTGAATCATCCATTTGAAGCTTTGCAGAACCTTAGTGATAAGCGTATAAGACTAGGATCAGGGAGATGTAGGTTTATGTCTATTATCAACTACAGAAAGTCCCTTGGTTACTTTGGGGCAACTGTTTAGCTCAAATTATCTTGCAGAGGTTTTGTGACACAGAGGTTTGGGACAGGTCCTGTTTAAAAGAATTTTTGTGATCTTAAATTACTAGTTCAGTAGGTCATTCTCTTTATTCTGGGGACAGTGAGTAGCATACAGTGAACTTGCTATATCCAACTTGTTCTGGGCAAAGAAAGTACAGTGGAACCTCGGGTTACAAACGCTTCTGTTAACGAACTTTTCGGGTTACGACCAGCTCCGGCTGCAAAATTTTGCTTCGGTTTGCGAACTCTGCCTCGGGGTACGAACAGGATACGCGGCCATTTTCCCTCCCGTGACATGGTCCGCGGCCATTTTTCCACCCCTGACACGTGGTCCGCGGCCATTTTCCGCCCCTGACACGTGGTCCATGGCCATTTTCCGCCCCTGACATGTGGTCGTAGGGAGGGGGACTCTCCCTCCAAGCAATAGCTGCCTCCCTGTCCTCCACGCCAGAACGGATTAACGGTAATTACATTGAACCTTATGGGGAAATTTGCTTCGGGTTGCGACCAATTCGGGGTGCGACCAGAGTCACGGAACGAATTAAGTTCGTAAACCGGGGTACCACTGTATATTGTTGTTGCTTCTATTTAGATGGTGCCGTGCTTTCACATGCATGTTCACAGAAGTTAGTCTTTCTTTGTCAACAGTAATCCAGCTAGAAGAATTCCAAGCCAAAAATTTAAAGAAAAATAGCATATAAGATTTAATAAGAGTTCCTGAAAGTATGCAGGGAGAAAATTCCTGTTTTGATTTTCTTTTGGCAAATCTTTATTAGTTTTCCAACTAGGCAAGATATTGAGACTTCTAGAAGGGGTAGCTGCTGAAGATCAACCACTGGAGAGTATTTTAAGAAACCATAGAGACAATTCTAGATTAAAAACAAGGGTAGCTTCTGGTAAGGGGTAGGATTAAACTCTTCAGCAATTTTTCCTCATTATTTGCACCTTGTTCAATTTAGGCCTTAACACAATGATATAACATTTTGGAAGAAAAATACAACCTAGTAGTCCAGCACTGGAGGCTAAGATGGAAAAGATCTCTACAGCAATCATAGATTTTCCCTTGGAGCTCAAGTAGCTTGGAATGAAGGACAACCAAACACTACAAAAGACCAACATGCTGAAAGTGATGAACTTGGCTTCATTAAAAGTATCCGGTAATTTCCTGGCAAGGAAAGCCACAGCAAAGCTGATGATGGCTAGGAAGCCTAGATAGCCCAACGTGCAGTAAAACATAATCATAGATCCTTCATTGCACTGCAGTACAATTTCTTCAGCCATCGACTGCATATCCATGTCTGGAAATGGGGGAGAAATTGTCAACCACACAACGCAGATGCCTGTTTGAATAAGGAAGCAGGAAAGAACAATGGAGCTGGCCAGTCTTTTCCCGACCCATTTCCTCATCCTGGATCCTGGTTTGGTGGCCATGAAAGCCAGAACCACTGTGATGGTTTTGGCCAGCACACAAGAAACAGCCACTGAAAAAATGATAGCAAAAGCTATTTGTTGGATGAGACATGTTTCCCTATGAGGTCTGCCAATGAATAGCAATGCACAAAGGAAGCAGAGGAGGAGGGAGATGAGGAGAGTGTAGGTAAGAAATTGGTTGTTGGCTCTGACAATAGGAGTGTGGTGATGTGTAATAAATATGCCAAGCACCAGAGCTGTCATCAAAAAAAAGAAAAAAACCAGGGAGATTAAAGTTGTTCCCAAAGGTTCTTTGTAAGACAAAAAAGTTACAATCTTAGGGTAACAGAAATCTCGATTCTTGTTTGCGTAGTCTTTTTCTGAACATTTCATACACTCATTCATATCTGAAAAAGAAAAGACAGCTTTTAACTCCTGCAGATGTCATAATTCTCTGCCCTAATTATTCCTCTCAGACAGACAGCTGAGTTCACTCACCCCACTAAGGCTTGATGTAGTTCCTTTGATTTTGGATTAGTATATTACCCAGTTAATTTGGCTGAGTAAACCAATGGTGACTAGCAATGGCTTTATTTTATAGAAAAAGCAAGTTCATTCCTTATTCTTCCACCATATTCTCATCAATCTGCTAGAGTATTTAGGAAAGGGGCATTGACTCATCTTTTTGCAAAAATCTTCCTCTGCAAATTCCTCTAAAATTTGGCAACAGTATCCCCTGGATAAACTCCACTGAATATTTCATTCGATCTACTTGAAAAAGTTACCACACTTTTTAAGAAAACAGAACATATTTAATGAAGCTCAGGCAAAAGCCTGTGACAATTAGTGGGCTTTGTGTCATTATAAAGCTACAACGTATCTTACAAACTTTATTCATTTTTCATTCTTCAAACTTCATTCATTCATTTGGGCTGAAAATGTTAATGTTGCAGCAATTCAGATTTTTTCCCTCCATAGGAGAGCAACAGTTTTTTTTTCCTGAATCACATCCCTGCCCTTTCTGGAAGGGATGAGTGAAGAATGCTGGGAGGGTGTGCCAAGAGTACATACTCCCAACAGGGTCACCCAAGGTGTGAAGGTCATTCCAGGTGCCCAGCTAAAGCATGCAGGCTCCTACATTGGGCAGCAGCGATATAGGAAGATGCTGGAGGTAGCAAAGCTATCATTTCATACTGCACTGGAGAAGGACATGGTAAAGGACTCCTTTATTTTACCAAGAAAACTGCATGGATAGAAAATCATCTTGGAGAAAATGTATCTCTGTGATTGCTAAGGGTCAACACTGACTTGTTGGCACATAACCATTACCCCAGATCTAGACGTAAAGTTCAAATGGTCCAAGGTAAGCTGGAGCAGATCCAACCATTTCGTGCAACTGTGATTGGCTCTCTGAATGAAATCTCCTACTATTTCTTACCTTCCTTGTCTGAAATCTTCCCTTCGGGACAGGGGACACAGTCATAGCAGCAAAATGGCCTCCCCTCCCTCACTTTTTTGCTAGAGCCAGGATGGCAGTGCTCACTACATAGCGATAAAGGCCGAGTCTAAAATAAAAGAGGAAGATATTAATACTGAAAATAGGGAGATTGAAAAGCATGTTCTTCAACTGGTAAAGCATGTTTCAATAATATATGGGCTAGAAGAGTTCTCCATTTGGGTATTGCTATGACAGCAGATTGTTGGACATCATGGGAATTAATCTGAACTAGTTTGACCCTTAGGAGATTATCATTCCTAAGAAAATACATGATTGATTTCATTACATTTTGGAGAGGTGGGAGTTTAAAGTAATTTTATTTTCCCAGACACATCACTGTGTGTGTTTTAACCTGAGGTATAGTTTTATCTGCTGCCTTATTTTAAGTTTGTAATAATGTTTTGGAGATAGATCTTTGGTTTTACAGCATCTCTTTGGTGTTCATTAAGGCATGTATGTCTGTGGAGCAGTAAGAGGGTGGGGGAAAAGGGTGGCATGTACTTGTGTCAGATGTCATGACATAATTGTGCCATATGTGCGATGATGTCATGTATTGTCATTTTGACATTATTTTGGCTTGTTATGAATGTTCCTGGTCCAAAGCATTGGTAAACAGCATCTGTTCCTGCTTACTTGATTTTTTCCTCTCCTGTCACCATCTTATATTGTATATCTTCTAGCTGCTACATTCCCTTCTCTTTCTACATTGTTTTTCTTTCTGTATTCCTGTTTGTTGCTGTCTTTGTCTCTTGCCTTGTTCTTTCTTTTCATCTCCTCCCTAACATTTCCTCTTCCTCTTTGATTGTCCAGATAGGCAGACCACTTCTTTCTCTGCTTCTCAAGACTACTTTATAGTCTCCTAATCAACTAACTATAATCTGGTGTTTGGTGTTTTATGGTTCCCCTAGATAATTCATGTCAGAGGAGCTAGAAAGATGAAGATCCTGTTTGCTATTCCAACAATTCTCTATATGTGCATTTTATAAAACTACCGCCACCAGAATATTCCTGTCTGTTGGTCCTCAACATAAGAAAGGACTGAAGAACAAAGAATATGAAAATATCTGGTGACACTTCAGCTGCAATGACTAGATCACAAATAGGAATCATCTGGGTACTCTTGTTGTTGTTCAGTTGTTAAGTCGTGTCCGACTCTTCATGACCCCATGAACCACATCGTGCCAGGCCTTCCTGTCCTTCACTGCCTCCCGGAGTTTGCTCAGTTTCATGCTCATTGCTTCAGTGATGCTATCTAACCATCTCATCCTCTGCCGTCCCCTTCTCCTTTTGCCTTCAATCTTTCCCAGCATCAGGGTCTTTTCCAAAGAGTCCTCTCTTCGCATTAGGTGACCAAAGTATCTGAGCTTGAGCTTCATTATCAGTCCTTCCAATGAGCAATCAGGGTTGATTTCCCTGTAGAGAGTGCCCAACTTCAGTTCTGATTCCCAGCAGCCAGAGCATAGCAATGTCTAGATTCTCCACTCCTGGGTTAGACCAGTGGGAGATATCCATATAGCACTCTTAACTGTAAGGTAACATCTGATTCACGCTGAAATGATGGAATGTATTTCATATACTAAAGTACAATTAAATATTAAACACAAAATAGTTAATTTAAAATGTTCAATAAAATGTAATTCAATTTTAGATTTCCAATGAAATTTTCTTACTAAAGAAATCTGCTGGCAAGATTACCATGGTAGGAATTTCTATGCTGTCCCATATTTGTATCATTATTTAACATATTATACCTCATTCAATTATTTTTTAAATAAAAGTATTTAAAAAGTATATAATTCTCTAGTGGAATTTGTTCTAAAACTCAGTGTTAATCATTGCACTCATCTACTATCATTTCCCACCTGGTTAAACCAACTGTGCCAGGTAATTGCATCATCATTAATGGTGAACATTTGATCTGGGGGAGCCTGGGGTTCTACACTCCCAACTTTCACTCTCTGTAAAGAGAGGTTGGAAAAAATAATCCAGTTGAACACATCAAATCCAGTCACTAGCTCTCCTTTTTGGTTGAAGGTGATCTTGTCTTGAGCAGTGTTATTAAATGAGACGTATCTCAGAAAGTGATGGACCTACATTGGAAAGGGAAATATGACATTTTAGAGAAAAGTACATTTTTATATTCTAATTGATGGTTGAAGCAAGATAATGGTATTTGATGCTTTTCAAGTGGGAGAAACCTATTGAAAGAAAAGATTCAAATATAAGAGGGGAATCAACCCAAATTACAATAATTCTGTTCTATCCTCTAGAAGTAATTTTCCTAGTTCCTGCATGTATAGGAACAACAAAAGACACTGGTGTTCTATGATGTTCGCAATAGGTACTGCACATATGTCTGAACCACATTTTGCCCTTCACATCCAGATTGATTGCCCCTTCCTAATAGTTACTTATTGTAGATTCCTCTGCTTTGGCAATGATCTCATGGTCAATATAAGTGGATCATGGGAATATTCATGGTCACCAAGAAAGTAGTGGTAGAGCACCAGAAGGTCTGCATACTGTAAACAGTAATCCAACATTTCTTTTCATATTAAAGCATGCTATTTGGGGCTGAAGACAGCAGAAGAACACTCATATGGACTACTCAGCCAGATTTGTATACCTGATTTTCTACTGATAGGTGCCTTACATACCATGACACCACAACAGCAATCATGAATATCCTCTGATCTTTTAAATCCCATACCTACTTTCCTTTATTCTGTTCTCTGTCTTTTTCTTCATTATTGTTTGGCTTTGTGTATTTTAACCATAAATGGAAAAAAAATAATCGAAACATAAATGATAAAAACCCCACATCACATTCTGTTTAGAGGAAGCTCACAGATTTCCAGAGGAGAGTAGGGCAACTGAAATGAAATATAGGCTGTTGCGTTTAGCTGGCAGGGAGAAGAAGGTAAACAATAGTGAGGTAATGAAAAAGTGGTATGCAGTTGTATGCAGAGATTAAAACCTTTTCAAAAGATACTTTCCTGTCACGTTGTTTGAAACATTACCTGCCAGAATACTTGATTTCGCACCTTCTGTCTTTGAGCATCCCTCATTGCTCTGAGTTTGATGTTAGAGAAAGTCATGTCATGGATAGCATGGGCCACAGCATAGACGGCATTGTAGATGCTATAGCTGGGGGTAGTCATGGTCATTTCAAAAAATGCCCCAGGGAGGCTCTCCAACTTCTCTTTCCCAGTGCAAATACTCTCAACATCATCTTCCATGGAGTTTGGGAACACACAAGTGAAAGCTTGTTGCCAAAAGGCACCAATGAAGCCATCTTTTGAGTTGTAAGCACTTACGCTTTCAAGAAATGTCTTGAATCCTGGTATGTCATTGGAGTGAGTTTTGAATGACATGGCCCCATGGAACATTTCTGCTTCCCAATTTCTTTGTAAAGCAAGTGAAAGAAACTCTAGCTGAGCTGTTGCTATCCATACTTTACCTTTTACCTTTTCTGTGTGTAACTCATAAAAATAGGGAAGCCAACCATAAAGTGCCATAGAATATGATTCTCCATGGATTAGTACTACATTGGCTTTGCTGCCCATCAGTTTATAATATATTTTTGTCCCCTGTTGCAAAGTGTCACTGATGTCAGTGAAATAAACAAATACCCTTTCTACGAAGGCTAAGCAGACACCACTCTTGGAAAAAATCAGGGAGATGGTTTGCAAAAATCTTTCTCCATTATCATTATCAATAGCAATGACTCCAATCCAATACCACTTGAAATGCAGAAGCAAAGAGAGAATTCCTGTGTATTGGAGAGATTCCTGAGGAGTGGTCTGGTAGAAGAAAAGGCCTGGAGTTTTATCATTCATAACTGGAGCAGAGCCATAGGTGAGCTAAGGAGAGATAACAGGTAGTGAGGAAAGCAATAATAACTCTACATATCTTAATCAGTTATGTCAGAAATTCTGCACTCTTCCTAAAACTAGTCTCCATTTGATGTGATAGACATTTATGTTATTAATACATATTTTTCCAGTAAACATCAGGACATTGTCTTTAAATATGATAATTTTATCATTAAATTTAAATTAGCATTAATGATGAATTATCATATCAGTAAATATGATAATTCCACTGGAAGTTACATTTAGGTTGCACAGAACTGACATACTGAAATATTTATAAACATTGCTTTAGTTTTGGGGAATATGGTGGGGACTGGTAATTTTGTATATAGATTTTGGACTTGTATAGAGGTTTTGGATGGATATGAAGTCCTGGATGTAACAGATCACAACAGGAATCAACTGCAGTAGAGAAAGATGTCACTTTTAATTTTGAAAGCAGCTCTTAACAAGTTCTGGATAAACATTGGAGGTCTCAGTCTCAGAAATTGTGGGAAACAAAGTAAAATGTTAGATTTTGTAGTAGATATGTATGCAACATTTACTGGTTAGTGGAATTAATATTAATTTGGATCCAGGCTAAATCAGAATGAAACCATTGGGATCATGAGTAGCGTAATTCCCCTTAGTTTCACTGGATGCACTTTGAAATCTGGGATCCAATCTATTCTGATTTTATTATTTAGAATAGAAAATAATGATGCTAATGGTAATAATTGCCTCATCATTCTATTGTAACAGAATAATGGCATAGGAAGCGTCTGCAGACTCATTGTAAGACTCCTCATAAGCAGGTTTAGAAAAAAATCACTGTATTATGAGAAAGTTTTTATAGTTTTTTCATAACACAGCATTAATTTGCTTACAGCTCAATATTATCCTCTATTTCCACATATACACAAGTTGTGTATTTCGACATGCGCGCAGTCAAAATTCAGTTCAACTGAAAATGAATGCATCCTTGTTTTGCTGTTTGGTGACAGAACTATTTCTGATTCACTGAAATTCACACTCACAAGTCACAGAAGACTGGAAGTAGAGTTAACTCAGGAAGCATCTTCGGATTCATAACCATAGGGAAAAATGGCTCAGATAGTATTGCTTGATAGTTTACTATTTAAACAGATTAATACAAATATTTTGCATACAGAAACAATGATTTGCTTTACGGAGGAGGAAATGGCTTGGTTACACAAACAAAACAACAATAATAACACTGTTAATAAAGAAAGTAAATGAAAGGGGAAAAAAAGCAAATGAAAAAGAAATTATTCGACTATTGAAAGAAAATGATTCACTGAGCATTGTCACCAAAGATGATAACATATTTTGGCGATTGTTTGCAACTGAATCAACACAAACTTGTAATATAATGCCACCTATGATTTGATTTAATGCTCAGACCACAATGACTTACTGAAGTGGATGTGAAAGGAATTCAGTGCCATAAAAAGTTCCACTTAGATTCATTGAATTCAAATCCCAAATTATCCTGCTGGAGATTTTTTTTTTTAAGATTTTCAAGAAAAACAAGGGTGCTCAATGTATTGATGCGACGTTGAAGAGATTCCCTTGATCTGCAAAGATAGACTCACTCCATCCTTTAAATGTTGCTAATGGTTGTAATTGATAAGCTCTGTTTATAAAGAAATGAATGTAACTGATTTGAAACCAAATTGGAACATGTGACTAATCTTTTTGCAAAATATATTGAGCGGTATAATTTATCTTCCAATCTTCTGTATTTAACAAATGTATGATTGTGCTTCCAAAGAGAACAATTGAGAAATTAGAGGAGAGGCATTAGATTGTTTCTAACTTTCCAGACTTCTAAAGTAACTTTTAAATATTGATTTGAGATCTTAGATATTGATTTTTTAGTGTCAGGGAGGAATGGTATCCCTAACCATGTAACACTAAATCAGTTGGTCCCTATTCAATATTATTTGAATTCCTAAGAATATGAATTGACTTAACCAATTTATATGGTTTATATGGTATGCACAAATTCCATCATGTTTTTTGTTTCTATTGTATGGTTTGCAAATTCAAAACTTTCTTCTATTTATGTATACATGAAATATGTTGCTATGTATACCAGCAGGTCATAAGCAATGAAATTGGGAATGTTCGAAACAAAAATAATTTTTTTGGAAGAAAGTAATTTTGAATGCACTTTACAACCATGGATTCCTTGTTAAACTTGACCAAAAGAGGGGAATAGTTGTATTTCTTTAATTGATACCACTCCTTTGTAATAATTATTGCTAACTCTTCCCACCTGGATTGATATGGTCTAGTAGCTTGAAGTCATGAGTGATTTCTTTTTTTTTTTTGTCAATGATAATTAACAGAGCAGAGAATTTGTCAAGGTTAACTTCTAAACTTGCTACTGAATAAAATGTTTTAATTCCCATTGCTATCTTTATTATAATAAGCTAATTTTAAATATCTAATCAAAGACAGAATGATGGAGTATGAAAAGCAGCCTTTATGAATATAAAAGGAAACATGTCACTAGGAAATATTAAGATTTCAAGCTAGATGAAGGTAAGCCTGGCTGCATGTGAAAATGGAGTATACCTGGCTGAAAAAAATCAATTTAGAGAAGAAAAACCAGAATAGAAAAAATGGATTATAATTTCCTGTTTCTGAAAAAGTGGAACACAAATGGGCTTCACCAAATTAATGGTAGAGAAGAAGAAGTTGCCGATACAGACTTTCATCTAGAATATAGGGAGAATTTTAAATTTAAATGCCTTAATCCCCCAAATATCCAGGGGGGGAAAATGAGTTCTTTTCATAGACAGGGCTTTGATGGTGATGAGGTAAATATGAAACAGAGCATCTGAGGTTTTAATAAGCACAAAGCCAGAAATAATTTGCCTAAATAACCAATGGTTGAAATTGACTCAAGACTTAAGTGCAGTAGCTTATGAATTGTGGTTCCCATATGTGATCATTGAAGCTATTGGTCTTGGTGCTGGAAGGTTATATGGAAAGGGAGCTTTCTAACAAGAACCAAAGGAGAGCAGTGTCAACTGGCAGCCAAGCCATGCCACATGTGGAACCAAGCCCTTGGCTCAGCTGGTGCTTTTCAAGAAATAAAATGATTTGAAAAGGGTATTTCTGAATACTGAGGCAACCAAGTAGTTCAAGGAAAGAAGTGCAGATTTTGATCTAGAAATGTAGCATAAGTCCCACAAGAAGGTATAAGTAGTAATGGGTAACAATCATGTGGACCACAATGAATCCTGTTGAATTTCTTAAGCCAAATTCTAGAGAACACAAAATGATAGATACAACTCTTGCCAACAAAAAAAATACCCCAATGGTTTTAAGTTCCAGATACAGACTTTAAAAAACTTAAGTATTCTGTGTTTTGCCTTGGATAGGTTAGAACGGGATGATAGGCTTTGTGAATAGTAAAAAGCAGAAGGCTTAAAAGAAACTTGAAGGTATTCTTTGTGACTCTATTGTTGCCATGAATTCTGGTATTCAGTTAAGAAGTGACCTATGCATTGTAGCTTCTGACATACTACAAATAAAACAAGAACATTTGGAAATATGCATGTTATATTATAAGAACAGAGGTATGAAAAAAGTCTTACATCCCCAACTTTCTCATGCATAATTATTCTGATAGCCTACCTGTGGAATTTTATAGATATCCAAAATAGTTGCTATATGACGGGAAATAGTGGAGTCAAGACCCCCAATGACTGCTATCAAATTATATTGGTCATCACATGTATAGTTGGGGACCAGTCTCTCAATTGCTGATAGAAGGAGCATGGTGGCCTGATAAGTCCTTCGAGCATTGTCATAGCTGTCATAGATACGGAAGCCCAAGGTGAAATTGGGTAAAATCTGTGGGTTTTCATTGATCTTCTTTACTGCAAATACCAAGGCCAGGATGTGCTGGTAATTTTTAGGAATTATACTGCAATGAGAATTGCATTCCATATCAGAAGGATAGCCAACATTTACAGAAAAATCTTATATGTACTGTATATATTCTGTTGCTTGTGTTGTTTGTTTCATGATTGTCAGCGTGACTTGGATCTTATGATAACATTGTTATCTTTCCTGAGGCAGTGAGGAAAGAAACAAGATTAAAGTATAGCCATCCGCCTCCTCAAAATCAAAATGGCATGTTGTGCATATCCATGGCCAAGAGTAGTGATCTTTAGGTACAGCCTTAGCCTCAGCATCTGGAGGACTATTCCCTTGAGTAACAGATCTTTACAGCTGGTTGTGATTCAATGTAAGACCGTAACATATTTTCACTGGAGGCAATGTCTTTCTCACGAAATTATGTTGCTTTTTTAAAAAAAATGCCTATTCAGTTTGCTGGAAAATAATTTTTTTTCTTCAAAGGAGAAGAACATTAGGAAGGTTTTCTCACAGCTGGTGTGTGAAGCTCTTATATCTACCTTAGTTACAGTGGGGCTAAGGGGTGTGTGTGCAGAACATCTTTCACATTATCTCCCTAGCATCTGCCCTATTCTTGACTTCCCATGATTTCATTCAATCCCAAGAGAAGATTTCATGAAGAAATTCCTCACTTCAAGTTTTTTTTTTTAGATAGGAAAACATGAGCAACTAGGAGGCTCCAAATGAAGAAATAGGTAACCGAAAAACAAAGATCACTACCAACTCTGCCATCTTGCATCAATAAACTCAAAAGTATCACCAGAAGGAATTCTAAAATGCCCAGAGAATTAAGTAGACTTAATTTCATAGATTTTATAGAGTATATCAATAGATTATATTTTAGCATGATGGTATTTGAGAGCTCTGCTCATAAGGAACACTCCTATGACAATGAGGAGAAAACGATGCTTGTGTAGTATTATTTATAGTGGGAAATGGCTGACAGTATTTCTGTTCCCTGAATTGTTCAATACAGTAAAAAAATGAGCCACAAGTTGAGTACAATAGAGGAAACGGGAATCTGTAATGTGAAAGAATGATGTGTGGAAAGAAACAAACTGAAGAACATGTAGTTATAAGTAACACAAATGCCCTAAAATATACCCTCTTTGGTGTTTCATTTCCCCCCTTCAATATTCCTTTACTGCTAAGAACATGGTCTGCAGCCTGAGTCCAAATAGCCAAATCTGATGAATATATCTTTTAGGGACAAATCTTGCATGGGATTTGTCTTAGCCCTAACCATTATTTGGAGGCACCAGAAATCCAAATAAAGATATCCCCAAAATTAAATCCTTACAGCAGTTCTTCAGACAATGGCACAGGAGGTTGTTTTCTGAAATTTATTGACACGGGGACAATGCCAGAATGAGTAGGTATGCCACCAATGATAAGATCTCCTTGCTTATGATACTTATGAAGTGGAGGGTGAAGATCATGGATGATGCATTTTACAACATGAGCCTTGCCTACCATATCTGGAAAAAGCACCACCAGCAAAATCACAAAAATTAACATCCTCAGTGCAAATACAAATCCTCCCTCAATACACAGATCCATCTATTTTCATCTGCAAGGCTCTCAGTTTTGTTTGCGGGCTTATGGCAGTTTAGTCTGTATTTCTCAGGAGACTGGAAATTGCTATTAATTATAGTAAGAGCAATAGACAAGTACACTTTCCTAATCACTCTCTTTAATTGTAAACTGCATGGATTATATTTATGACATCGTTACTTTTTGTTAGTAATTCTGACACGAGTCACTGAAATTCAGCAGAGGTTTGGAGAAGCAGAATTACCTGCCTTTACATAATTATAGACCAAGATTATCAGCAGTCCACAGTTCAGTTTCTCTATAGGACAATTGAAAATTAACATGGGTTTGTCACATATGAAGTGACATTGACTCTGAGTCATCAAGCAAAAGTGTTTAGCTCAGTTTCTGTTCACCTGAACTTCAATTTGACCAAGGGTGCCTCAACATTTACATGCAACTATATGGATCAATCTATACTGGAGGTTCATTTCTGGATTTTGGCCAATGACACTGATGTATCTTCAAATGTGGTAGTCCTTGATCTCAACACTTGAAAAAAAGAACATTGTTCAAAGAATTGTATTCCTTCCATTTCAGCTACTAGTTCTCCCTTTTCTAACAGTGATTCTTTTTTCTAACAGCATGTATTAACTTGATGCACTGATGCAGCTCCAACTCTGACACAAGATTAATTGGTTTCATTTGGGTTATTCAGCATGAAGTTAAGGCCCAAGCTCAGGTTGAGAGGAGTTATCTTTCATGCAGGGCAGACTTAGACAAAAGGAAGCAGCCAGTTTGAGTAGTAGGATAGAACGATGAGCAAATTGGGGCCCAACCCATTTAATTCTTCCAACCTTAGAACAGCTGCTTTATTGTGCACAAGATGTTCACATTTTTGGAGTGGGTTGTCACATTAGCTGGACAACCTGTATGCTTTATTCTGAAGAGGTCCTCATAAAGCTTCATGAGGTGGTCAGGATTATGGCTACCCTCAAAATATGTCACTTGAATACTTCTCTAAGCACTTGAGTTTATAAGCAGCCAGCCTGCCGGTGGACTAATGGATGAATGAAAGTTCAACATATATGCAGGAGGGAAGAGCAGAGGGAGAGGTAGCTCTTGGGCTGCCTTTGCTTCTACTATTTGAAGATGGCACAGCTTGCTCCTTTGAAGCTTCCCCTTTCTCAAGCCTAGAGACAGTTCAAATCCTTGTACCTCTTGTGCAGAATTTACAGCTGGAGTTCTTGAGGGCACAAATTGCAACTCAGAACAGCAGAAAAAGGAAATAGACCACCTATACAACATCTTCCAACAAAATGGATATCCATGCAACTTTATCAAAAAGTGCCTGACCACTCAACCTACTACAACACAAGCTATTAAAAGGATAACATTGGCATACATCAGAAACGTCTCAGAAACAACCAACAGACTATTACAACCACATGACATCTCTGTAGCACACAAACAAACTAAAGCCCTCCAAAACATCTTAAGTAAACCAAAAGACCCAGCAGCCCAAGGAAAAAAAAACAGGAGTCATCTACAACATACAGTGTAAGGACTGTAACAACCACTACAGTATGTAGGACAGACAGGCAGAAGGCTAGCAGAATGTATCCATGAATACCAACTAGCAGTCAGAAGACACAATGAAAACTCCTTAATCTCACAACACATGGACAGACTTAACCATAGTTTCAACTGGGAAACTGTCAGCATCATAGACCAAGCTAAATCCAAAAATGCAAGGGAATTCCTGGAAGCTTGGTATTCAGACAAGTCAGCCATCAACAGGCACATAGAGCTAAATGACATCTACACACTATTCAAAAAAGACAATAAAAAGGAAACAAAAGACCAGAACATCTCCTCCCTAGCAATCAACACCCAGATAAGCAGAGATTTACACCAGGTTTAACACCGGGCAAACAATCAAATAGTAAACAATACCCTAATCAAGGAACTACCAATTCAGACAGACAATTAACCAGTAAACATCAGCCTAATTAAAGAACTACCAAAGAGAAAACCACACCCCCATCAACACTGACAGGGCAAACTACTATATATAAACAGAGAGCAAACCCCTTCTTGCACTGAAAATGTTACCTAGCTGGGTAACAAAACATTTGCAAGAAAATAATCAAGCTCAGAGAACCCCAAGGACTGCACAGTTCAACCCTGAGCTACGTGTATTCGCTTTTATTAGAATATGGAATATCAGGTAGGCCCAATTCAAGTTAAATGGTCATTGTGACAGGATCACCTGGTGAAAAGCATATTAGTTTCTGAAGAGGCAGCACAGGCTTGTTCTGCCATTAGGAAGCAAGGTATGGATGGATCCATTTTAGAAAATTACAGTAAACTACAGCTGCTGCTAAAACTGGTGTTAAGCAAGGTAAATTCCCATAAATGTAGGAATATGTTTGATAATTCTAAATCATGTTTTGATGCAGACTGCTCTACAGCAAAAAGGGCCTTGATATAATCCTTTCCCCTATTTAAATAAAGACCGGATCAGATTAATACCCAAGGGCTTTTACAGCGGAAAAAGCAGTATAAGAGTTTACTACCGTGAAAAAAGAGTGAGGCAAGCAGAGATGCCTTGCAATGTCTTATAGATGCAGCTGGATCCAATAATTTGACTCTGTTTTGGAGAATTATAAGTCCATGGCTAGGTAAATCCCCTCCTAGAGCTTCTTGTTATATTCCAGCTGGGGGATGGGAACAAATTTTTTGCACAATATATAGTACAGGGAGTCCCTGGGTTAAGAACACCTGGTTAACGGATGACCCATAGTTAAGAACGGAGCCTATTGTAGCAAAATTTGAGTTAAATACACAATGATTTGAGTTAAATACACAATGGTTCAAGTTAATTACACAATACTACTTATACAATTACATACAAATTTGACTTAAGGACAGATCTTGGGAACAGAACTCGTTCTTAAACTTGGGACTACTTATATATCCAGGATGAGTTGGCCCCAAATCCAATTGTATCAAAATAGATGATGACTCTGTCCCTCACTGGGCACCAGTAACTTGCACAGAAATAGTTTTGCTGGCCAAATGGATTAAAATGGGAAAAGCCCCAGGTGATTATTATAGAAATTATTCATAGCAATTTAGATTGATGGACCCTGGTATAAACTTTCCTTTTTACATACATCAGTGGTAATGCAAGATTTTCACTGGAATTTAGCCTGGGGATAATAATTCCGATTTATAAGGAAGGCAAAAGGAATGTTCTGTCTCCTTACTGACCTATTAGCTTATTGAATATAATTAGTAAAATGAACATAATTCATTTAAGAGAGAAGTTAATGGTCTGGATTGAGAAAGAACCTGTTTTGGCAGAAGAGCAGGCTAATTTTAAGAAAGGATGCTCTCATATAGACCAAACCTTAATATTACAATTCTGATTGAAAAATACACAACTAGCTCTAGACCAGCATTATATTATGCCTTTGTAGATTTTAAGTCCACCTTTGACTCAGTTCCCAGGAATAGGTTATGTCACAGATTGAAGAAATCCTCCATCAATAAATGTTTGCTTTTACTTTTCCAAGAGCTTTGCAATAATTGGTGTCCATCCAGGGCCAACAAAGAAGGGACATCTTGACAGGTAAAGGAGTTAGGCAGGATTGTATCTTGGCCCCAATTTTGTTTAACCTTTATATAAATCCTTCGGTGTCAGCTCTAGATAAATTGGTATATCACCTCCCACCCCCCCCCCCAACCTGGCAGATAAACACACTTCAGCTCTTCTGTATGCAAATGATATAGTAGCTTTGACACTGAGTTAGGTGGTCCTGAGGAGAGCCTTATGATTCTTTTGCAGAGTTTTGCATGGAGGAAATTCTAGAGATCAGTTATGATAAGACCAAGATAGTGGTCTTTGCAAAATGCCTTATATTTCATAGATGGTCATTGTTGTGGAAAACTCAAAAGAAAGGAGCACATCATTAAGGAGAAATAGTCAACTGTTTATTCAATGGCCATCGGTCCCAGCTTTACAACAAAGAGGAACTCAGAACAAGAGAAAGACAGGATTTTTGATAGACATTGGAAATTGCAAGGCCAGGAATCCTGAGAGTCTGATTTGCTGGCCAGTTTGCGGGAAGCTAGGCAGGTCTTTGTTGATGCAAATGGGTCGTTTCTGTTGGGTAAAAGCTGTGCTTCCAGATGCAGCTGTAAAGCCAGGGAAATCATTGTTAAGGAGATGGAACATTGAGGTAACCAGGCACATGTCCTTGATTGAGAATAAAATCTTGCAGTTTCTTACCTTGCTATTTCCTTATTAGAGTTGCCTGAACTGTGAGAAAGTTTGCAAGGCTTCTATTCTTTGGCTTAGATAGGATTATAGGAGGGTTTGTCTAGGAGCCAGAATGGTTAATTTGGGTTTGATAGGATTAGGCCAGTTGAGGAATGGGTTTGGTCTTGGTCATGTCTGAGAGAGAGGAAGAGAAGGGGGTTGCAGCCTCCATTTTGGGATGTTATTTTAATTTTTCTCCACTACAGATACTAAATGGGCACGAGCTACCACAGGTTACATTATTGAAGTATTTGGGAATCATCTTTCATGCCATAGGATGCCAGAAGGCACATCAAGATTTCACCGTACAGAATGGACAAAAATCAACTTTGGTGATTCCAGCCTTTTATAGATCCCGGAGAGCATTATATATTTCAGCAGCTTTTAAATGATCCACTGCTAAAGCTCAACCACAGCTTCTATATGGACCATATAAAAATATCTCACCAATGGAGTCCAAATTTCTAAGGAATATCTTTCCTTTCCAAATGTTGTTCTCTGGCTAGAAGCTGGTATACACAAAATCAAAAGTGCGGTATGGCTCAATACTCTGAACTACTGGTTAAAATCATTTTTTTATCCTATTGGATTGATCTTTCTAACCTCCTTTTTATTAGTAAATGGAAAAGCTTTATTCTACATAACAAACAATTGTGGATATACACAGGAAGTAATGGGATCCCCATTATGGCCATGCCAAAGCCAAGCTCAGGCAGAGAATAAAGGATACCGAAAGCCAGGAAACCTAAATCTATCTGCCTACAGAAGTTTATCCTGGGCCTTACCTCTTGAATTGTAACCCAGACAAATATTTGAAATACTCAGAGAAAGATAGGCTGGAAGAGAGACAGATCTGGAAGAAGATGCATGCTGCAGGTACCGTCTACTAAGGAGTTACATCTGCTGGGACCCAGGAGACAGGCCTTTCTGCCGTGGTGCCCGCTCTGTGGAGCATCATCCCCCCCCCCCACAAGGTGAGATTGGCCCCTTCCCTCCCATCCTTCCGGAAATCCCTCAAAACCTGGCTGTGTCAATCAAAGGAATGGTGATCTCCTGAGGTGGCTCTACTGTTCATAATATCTAATGCTCTCACTTAGACTTTTTTTTAATAACAACATGTTTTTAATGGAATTTTGTTTTAATATTATTTTATGGTTTTATTGTTCGCTGCCCAGAGTCAATTCCGTGAGATAGGTGGCCATAGAAATATGGTAAACAAGCAACAAATAAATGTTAAACTCAATGTTCTGGCTACTGCTATTTTGGAAGGGAAGTATGAAATCCCTTATAATACTCCATTTTGAATTGGTCACTTCAAACAGTTGCTCATTTTTTTTTCTGCACTGGCCTTTTTATCAGGATGTTTGTGCATGTTCTCTTAGGAGTAAATCACCCAGACCTTCAGATTCATAGCTTCTCTGGCACCTTTTGTCTCATATAAATAATAGTTACTTGGACTCTTGTGAAATATTGCGTTATTGCCTGTAGATTTTGAAAGGAGTAACCTGCTTGACTGTGTGAGTACGACATCTGTGCTTTGTATTTATTAGATATAACTTGAGTAGGTTTTGCAAATTGTACACCATTTTTATTGTGTTATAGCGTAAATGTGAGTCCCAAATTACCAGAACCCCTTTTATAGATTCTACAGATTTAACCCCTTTTATAGATGTATAGAGAGCCAGTTTGGTGTAGTGGTTAAGGCATCAAGCTTAGAAACTTGGAGACTGTGAGTTCTAGTCCTGCCTTAGGCACAAAGCCAGATGGGTGATCTTGGGCCAGTCACTCTCTCTTAGCCCTAGGTGTAAGGTTTGCCCTGTTTGACAGAGAAACTCCCGTGACACGTGTGGTTCACAAAAGAGGTTTACTCATGCGTAACGTAGCAGTCACAAGCAAAGCCAGGACTGGCTTGGTACAATTGCATCACTCGTTATATTCCCCCCTTCCCGCGCTTTTTTCACCCCGCGATCGCGTTACCGCTGCGGATTATCGGCCCCCCAATAATCCCTCTTAATTGTCCATGATGGCAGGTTCGGTCAGGGTCCATTGTCCTTGATTGACAGTCCCCCCCTGGCTTGGGTTGGTCCCCCCCCGCTACGTGCAAGCCCGAGGGTTCTGCGTTGCGCGGCGATCTTGTTTCGCTGCCTGCGGCCCCATTCATTGTTGGCTCGCGCCGTTATCAGTGTAGAGTTAAAACTTCCGCTGCGGTTTTCCTGTTTGGCTGGGCGCAGGTGGCCCATTAATTAGCGGCGCTTTCAGTTCCTCTTTCCCTTGCTAGCTGCCGCTGGTGGAGTTCGCGTGGTCTGGCTGCGAGCTTCCCCGAAGCCCCGTGCTGACCGAACCTGACACTAGGGAGCAGGCAATGGCAAACCACTTCTGAAATCTTGCCAAGAAAACTACAGAGACTACTCCAGGCAGTCGCCAGGAGTTAAAACTGACTTGAAGGCAATAAATAAATAATAATAAAAAAATTAATTTATAGGTTCATAGGCTTAGTCTCATAGTTTAATTTAAATAGATTTTAGATTCTGTTCCTTTTATACATCAATAGGCTTTATAGGACTATAGGCTTTAGTCATTCAGCTTAGTTTTATAGATTTTATTTTATTTATATTAGCTTGACTGTTTTATTGCACTGTATTACATGCTGGCTGTTGACCAAATAAAGCTTCTTCCTTCACTACTGATAGTTTCTTCTGTAGGCTTACCACTATAGATTTTAAGCAGACTTAGATAGACAGGGATTCCCAAAATGAAACTATGATTCATTTATATAAATTAGGATCTAAGGGGGACATTTTCATCAATATTCAACACTCCAAACACAGAAACCTAGACTAAACCTTTGATAAAGGATGTAGAGACTGATTTTTAATCAGTCCTTTCTTCTGATTAGTTGTTCCCTGTTGTTCAGGTCTGGCCGAAACACAATGATGTAACATTTGGGGAAAAAGATACAACCCAGAAGCCCAGCACCAGAGGCTAAGATGGAGAAGTTCTCCACAGCCACCATGTATTTCCCCTTGGAGCTCAGGTATGCTGGGACAAAGGACAGCCAAACACTGCAAAAGACCAACATGCTGAAGGTGATGAACTTGGCTTCATTGAAACTATCAGGTAATTTCCTGGCAAGAAAAGCTGTGGTGAAGCTGATAAGAGCCAGGAAGCCCATGTAGCCAAGCACACAATAAAACATGGTCACAGAACCTTCGTTACACTGCAGGATAATTTCTTCAGTCACTGAGGTCATATCAACATCTGGGAATGGGGGAGCCATTGTCAGCCACAGAGTACAAATGCCTGCTTGGATGAGGGAGCAGGAAACAATAATGCAATTAGTTAGTTTTTTCCCCACCCACTTCCTCATTCGGGATCCTGGTTTGGTGGCCATAAAAGCCAGAACCACAGTGATGGTTTTTGCCAAGACTGAAGAAACAGCCACTGAGAAGACCATGCCAAAAGTTGTTTGTCGGAGGAGACAGGTCCATTTTCCTGGGGAGCCAATGAATAGGAGTGCCGAAAGGAAGCAGAGCAGGAGGGCGATGAGGAGAGTGTAGGTCAGGTCCCGGTTGTTGGCTACAACAATGGGAGTGTTGTGGTGCCTCAGAAATGCTCCAAGCACAAGAACCGTAGTCAAAGAAAGAGAATGTGCAAGGCAGGCTAAACTGATCCCTAAAGGTTCTTCATAAGTCAAGAAACTGATAATTTTAGGCATACAGAAATCTTGTCTCTTGTTTGGATAGTATTTGTCTTTGCATTTAGAACACTCATTGGTGTCTGAAAAAGGAAAAAAAAAAGATGTAATGGAATTCTCATTAACATTCTGTATAACTGTCCAGCATGGCATAATTGCAATATAAGGAATAATTTGGGTCTGGTAACTCTCCAGAGACCAAAGACTCATGTTTTGTTTGTTGCATTTAATATTATGTGATATGTTATTAAATTTTGTTTAATTTTTTATTTTATTAAAATCTATATATTTATATGAGAGATGGAAAATACAAATCAGTCATTGTAAAGCCATAATAATAAAAAGGCATTTCAATTCGTCTTCCGAGTGTGTTAGTACACAGCATATACATCTTATTTGGTTGAGTGAGGATTGTAGTATGTTGGCCAAAATGTGCCCATACTGACAGATCTTGTTCTTATCACTAGCAGGGAAGGTTGCCAGTGCCCAATGTATAACTAATGCTGATCAGTCAGTCTAAACCTTCTTTGTCTTAGTAGCAAAAGTTATATGAGACCTTCAGTTGATCAAAGCTCTAGTGGATGGGAAAGGGCCCACCTGGGGATAAGGAAGGCATATGGAAGATTGTGACTTGGAATGGAAAAGGTTATGAATTAATGAATGAAATGAAAGAAAAAGAGACAGAAAAATATATTTTTTCTGTGAAACTAATAGAAAGGGTTTGTACATAATAGACATTCATGAAGACAGTCTGGGCAGGTGGGATGGAGCTGATGCACATCTTCAGGGAAGCCAAGGTGTAGGTTCATTATGAATGAAAATCCTAAAATACATTGGAAATTATAAGTTGGTTGGTTATTAGGGGTGTGTATGAAAGTAGGGATCTATAGATGGACAAGAGCTGTAAGGGATATTCCAGTGAGTGGTGTGAAAGAAAAAAATCAGAGTTTAGTTTTGGGGAAAGTTGTGGATGTATGTGATCCTAGAAAAAAAAATTCAGTAGGTGACATGGGAGTGAGATAAAAGAGTGTAGAAAAAGTGCTTGGACCATTTGGAGAGTGTCCTGTGGCTGAGAATCTGGTCTACAACTTACCTGTCTTTGTAACAAATGTTATGTGAGAACCTCAGTTGATGAAATGTGTAATGGATGGGAGAGGTCACTGTCTATAGTCCCATTCAGCAATGACCATGGCATATGGAAGTTTATGACTTGGAATGCAGGATGAATAAATGGAGAAGACTATGAATTAATGAATAGAATGAAAGAACCACAGGAAATATGTTACTATGAAAATAATAAAAAGGGGAAGGATATAATAGGTGTGCATGAGGATGATCTTGTGGATTGAAGCTGAGGAATACCTTCAAGGAAGGTATAGGTTTTATTGTGAATGAAAGTGCTGAAATGTATTAGAAAGTACAGCTTGGTTTCATCTATCATAGGATGTTAGGGTATGTATGAAAATTGGAACTCATAGATTGATAATAGTTGCATGTTATGCTGTACTGAATGGTAACAATGGAAAAAACAGAGATGTATGTATGTATGTATGTATGTATGTATGTATGTATTTATATTTCAAATTTGTCACCGCCTATCTCACTGCAGAGTTGAGTTTTGGGGAAACTGTGCAATATTTTGAATCCATGTAATCCAGGAAAAAGAAAAAAATATCTGTAAATAAATATGTATTCTACATGAATGGAGGGTGGAGTGACAGCACTCCAAGAAATGTAGTGAAAAAGAAGTAATTAAAATTAATTTTTTTTGATGGAAATAAAAAAATGGGGGAAGAGGTCCAGACAAGGAGATTATAGCAGAATAAGTAGAATTAAAAATCAAAGCAGTGGAGTGATTTGGGATACAACTGAAGCAAGGAAATACTGGAAAGAGTGTTTTAGAGATTTGTTTGGGAATGATAGTGATATGTCAAAGAATGAACTTAAACAAATGCAACATAAAAAAAATGAAATGCATTCTGTGAGAATCTTGAAAAATGCTAAGGGTGTGGATGTAGATGTTAATACCTACAATGGAAGAACGGTTGGTGGAGTTGACAGAATTTGCATAGATGGCAAAATTGACTTGTTTGATTAGAGAAAAGACAATCATTACATTTGTCAGTGGTTGGAAACCCGTTATGGACTTCTTGCTGAAAATGGAAAAAAATGTACTTGTGATTTATGGGTTTGATGATTAGGAAGGGTAGATTATGGAAAGAAGGGAGCTATGATGCAACCTTAGAGAGAGTGGATAAGATTTGAATGCATTTATAAATGCTGTAAAGAAGATGAGAAGCCATTTCTTCATATTCTGTCTTTATTTTTCTCTCTTTTTTATTTTTCTCCTTTTTTGTTTCTTTATTCTTTTCTCACCACTTTTACTTTCCTTTATTTTCTTTTTCCTTTAAGTGTTTTTATTCTGTCAATTTTTTTTCAATAAAAATTAATAAAAAAAGAAGTGCAGTGTGGCTTTATGTGCAGAGGTGCCAACGGGATTTCTGCTCTTCAGCATAAGACCGAACAGTGGACTGTATGTATATATCTTGGATTCTAAAGGCAGGAGAGGAAGGTTAGAATGTTTGATCTCCCAGAAGAGATAATCCGAGACAGGGAGATCACAAAAAGTGCCAGTGGATGTACTTGCACCCAACTTATTATGAACTACATCTAAAGTTTCCATGCCAGCCTTTTCTTTTGGAAGCCTCCTGTCTCTCCAATCAGCAGGCTTTGATCACCAGGGAGAAGAGGACTCCTTATTCTCCAACTCAGTTTTAAAGATGGGACCTGAAGCATGCCCAGTCGGTCAGAAGCTTACCGGTAGCCAGTGAAGCACATGCCACAGAGTTGTAACATGGGCATACTAGAGGTCATTGATGAGTGTGGTGGTTGTTGCCTGTCTCTGTATTCAGCTCCAGCCTGAAAACTGACTGGGTCCAGACAATGCACTTCCTCCAGGACCCTCTGAAATGGCAATCGGGTTGTCAGTTTGCTTCTGGGTCCAATTCAAGGTGCTGGTTGTGACCTTTAAAGTCCAACATGGCATGGGGCCAGGTTATCTGAGGGACCACCTCTCCCCAATTACATCTACCTGTTCCATCAGATCTGACAGGAGGTACATGTTGTGTGTCCTGCCAGCCAAGAAGCTTCATTTGGCAGAACCTAGGAAGAAAGCCTTTTCTGCTGTGGCACCTGCCCTATGCAACATCATTCTCCCCAAGGTGAGATTGGCCCCAACCCTTTTGGCCTTCCAGAAGGCCCTCAAACCATGGATGTGCCATTGGGCTTGGGGATCCCATGGACGAGTGGAGCCTGTTAAATGGCTGCACTGTGTATAAGTTTAGATAGCATTCTCCCCTGGCGTTTAGTTATTATAGTTTTCAACTGTTTTTAATTGGTTTTAATGGTTGAATTTTATGATCATTAGTTTGTGTTTTAATTGTGTATGCCACTCAGATTCACATGCAAGTGAGATGGGAGGCCATATAAATTCAATGAATAAATGACTGACTGACTGACTGACTGACTGACTGAATAATAAATAAAACCAAAGATTGGAAACTGGATGAAAATTGTTAACACAATTTTTATTTGTGAGGTAAATAAGAAAAGATAAATGGAAAGGTTGTTGAGTGACTGTGGACTGAAGTGAGGGATCAGTATGAAAGAAGTGCATTGAGGTGGTTGGGTCATATAAAGAGAAAGAATGTGGACTGAATCCCAAAACTAAGTCATGATGCAAAAATGAAAAGTTCAAAGAATAAAAGAAGCGTATGAAAGAATGCTTGGATGTAATGGAACAAGGGAGGGAGGAAGGCAAGGAAGGAATGGCACAGTGAATGGTGTTAGTGTAAATTACTTCTTATTCTTTTTCTGTGCTCTACATTGTGATGCTTACCCTGAAAGGAAATAGCATGATGGGCAGTGTATGTACGTGTTTACAGTACATCTCATGATGAGTTCTGTATGTATGCATGTGTGTATGTATGGACACTACATTAAATAATATATTTAAAACATTTCTGCCTTAAATCAATTCATGTTACATAGACCTTGACTACTATATGAAACAATTCCTATTTTCTCTCCTGGACTAGCATCAATTAAGAAATGCCATGTCATATTCTTTTACTTTCCTTACAGAGGTCTGCATATTCACCCTTATTTTGGATAATTTAGTTGTTATTTAGTTGTTCTGAGTTTCAAATTATAAGCATATGTGTAAAATGTACATGTTGAAGCAAGTGCAGAGTCATCTATGGAAAATTCCATATGTAAACCTCATGGTCAATGTAACAGAAAACTGTTTTAATGTTTTCCTTTGAATTCTTTTCAACCCAATGGAATGCTTTCTGGAAAATATGAAATGAAGGCGTGCAGGGCTCTTTGGGTTTTCCCTCAGCAGGATAGTTCTATGAAAACTCAACAGAATAAGGACCAATTTGGTGTGTTGGGAGATGTTAGGGAAAGGAAGATCAAAGTGGAAAATGGGCTGGATCACTTTGAGGGCTATGGAAAGATTTTCCCCCAAATGTCCCCAGTGGATCCTTATGGGCCAATGACTCCTCCATTCTAAGCCTCTTATTGTTAAAGGGTTGGAAAGCATTCTAGAATTCTACTTTGTCTTGTGAATATTAGAGCTGAAAGTTATGAGAGCAAGATGAATAATGCTGTGTTGTTGTTCCTCTTGAAATTAGTTGCATTCCAGATCTTCTGGACCTCAATTCCCTTCATTGTATTGACTGGATATGAGGGGAATTTAGTCCAACAGATCAGGAAGGTAAAAGATGCGAAAACACTGATCTAAAATGGTTCAAAGATAGCTGCACCTTTGGAAAGATGTTTCCTAAATGACTGGATGATGCTTTTAGGTGTAAATGAAGATCTGACAACTTCATTTTTTGAAAAAAAATAACATTATAATTATGGGTAATCAATGGAACCTTTATGCTTCAACATTTCATTGAGTAAAAACTATTGAATTCTTGAATTTACTCAAAATATTATATTTATTGGGTGGGTTTATTTAGGAAAATCAGGAGCAAATGAGCATCTCATACCATTCTTGGTTGAAATCATCCCTTCTGGACAAGGAATGCAGTCATAGCAGCAAAATGGCTCCCCTTCCTTCACTTTCTTGTGGAAACCAGGATAACAAGTCTCACTGCAAAGAGAAATGGGTTTCACCTAGAAATCAAAGAGGAAAATGATACTGTGAATTAGGGATCCTGAAGCTTTTTGTTCAGTGCGCACATCTGAAATGAATACATGTCATTGCACATTCCCAATGTAGTAATAGGAATACTAGCTAGGAAATCAGTTTTACACTCCAACAGTAGCAATATAAGGCTCAGTCAAATCTCAATGTTTTTAGATTAAGTGCCTCAAATTAATAGCTATAGCTATTAATAATAACTGTGGAGGGTCTACTGCTATTAGTACTGGGAAAAGACCAAAAACACTGCTTTGAAACCAGAACTGCTAAGGATGAATCTGGCCTTGGTCCATGGTGGGGTGGGGGTGAGAGAGATTGCATCAGGAGGACATGGTGGCCCATTAACTCACCCCTAAAAATGTTATTGGGGCATCACTCATGCTGGAGATAATACGACATGACAAAGAGCTCTCGAAGTTGCTAATGGGGAAATAACTTTAAGGAAGAAGTTACTACTGTCCAATAAAATGAATTTACCTATCGGATTAGAGAAACAATATTAGTGCAAATCCGGGGTCAATAAGGAAATCCTACCTGGTTAAACCAACTGTGCCATGAAATGATCTCATCGTTGATGGTTAATATTTCATTAGGAGGAGCTAGATTATCCACATTCCCAACTTTCACATGAAGAAAAGATTTGTTTGGGAAAGCAATTAAGTTGATAATATCAAATCCAGCAGCTACCATTCCATTTTGGTCAAAGGAAATTTCTTCCCCAGCACCATTGTTAAAAGCAACACCTCTCAGAAAGTAATGGAGCTGAATTGAAAAGAAAGATACAAGAGTTTGGAAAGACTAAATTGCCGGCCTCCATAATGATAATTTTCAGAACAAAGAAAGGGATTTTGTTGCATTCAAGGTATAGCAATTAAAGAGGGATGGACTCAAGGATATGAATTGAAAGGATCAGTGGGAGAAGCCAGATTATTGTTGGTGATAAAACAGATGGAAGAGATGGCTTTCAGTAATGGTCCCCTAACTTTCCCCAGAATTTTGAATCATGCTTAACAGAAAAAATTTACCAAGTTAGAAGCTGTCTTCTAAAGCCATATATAGTTATATCTCCATGGGAGATACAGAAGTGAAGGAAGTTATACTAAAGTTATACTCACAAATTTGAGCTATTACAGGAGGGGATCCAATCCAATAATGGTATTTGGTTTATTACCTGCTGGACATTTTGACTATGAATCTTCCTTCTTACTCTATCCATCCTTGATCTCTCAGTATTTCTAGAGGAGGATAGCATATGTAAAGCATGAGCTATGGCATAAATAGCATTGTAGATGCTGTAGCTGTGGCCAGTCATGTCCATTTCGAAAAGGAGCCCAGGAAGGCTCCCCAAGTCCTCTTTTCCATGACAAATGTTCTCATCTACATCACTCATAATTATATCTGGGAACACACAGTCAAAGGCTGCTTGCCAGAAGTGTCTGATAAACCCATCTTCCTTTGCGATGAAGGGGTTTTGTTTCTCCACAAATGATCTGAACTCTGGTAGAGCAGTGGAGTGCATTGTGAAGAAGAGGGCACCATCGATTATTTTCGTATCCCATGTGCGTTGAAAGAGTATTGAAATCAACTCCATCTGTGCTGTCATTATCCACACAATACCTTTTGGTTTACTTCTCACGTCTTTTATACTTGGCACATACTGCAACCATAACAAAAAGGGCATTGCAAAAGATTCTCCACTGAACACCAATACATTAGCTTTACCACCCATGACATCATCATAAGTCTTTGCACCCTGCTGAGGCATGTCATCAAGTCTAGTGAAATCAGTTATTTTGGGAAATTGTTGAATGAAAGAAACACAAATACCCCTTTTGGAAAACAGAGGAATCATTGTTTGTACAATTTTTTCTCCCTGGTCATTGTCCATGATAAGGATCCCAATCCATGTCCAATTAAAATGCAGGAGCAGCGAGACAATTGCTGCAAGTTGAAGAGCTTCTGGGGGAACCATCTGGTAAAAAAAAAGGCCTGGGGTTTTATCATTCATGATTGGAGCAGAGCCATAAATGAGCTAGAGAGAAACAGGAAAAGAACATGAGCAGCATCTAGACAACATTCTGAAGTCTTCATGGTAATCACCATGTACAGTATATAATTCATAATCCTCATAGTAACACTTTAAAGCAGTTCTGGAAGGCATAAATTCATGGATGATGTTGGAAGTCTGGTTAGTGCAGTATATTCACAAGTGTTAGGCAATTATTGCAATCTTTTAAAAGACAGAGCATATATAATCCTTGTTTGTCCACATATACAGGTATACCTATTAGTGATGTCTGTGTGCAGAGAGACAGACAAAATAATGTCCATGTTGGTATACAGGCTTTGGGTTTTTTCATTCATTATTGAAATGGAGCCATAAATGAGGTAGAGAGAAACAGGAAAAGAACGTAAGAGTAATATCTGCAAAACATGTTCAAGTATTCATCGTAATCAACACACACACGCATGCACACACAGGGACAGACAGACAGACAGACAGACAGACACACACACACACACACACATATATATTACCAGATGGTTAATTTACTATATATATATATATATATATATATATATATATATATATATATATATAAAGAATCCTTATCACAACTCTTTAATGGAATCTTGCCTGCCTAGTTGAGGTGAGAGTTCCCTGAATTTCCATTTGTGGGATGTATGTCATTCTGGAAGGTATAAATTGCTGAAGGTGTTGGAAGTCTGTTGAGTGCTATTGCCCTCAAGGGGGAATTATGAGAAGAATAGTATATAATCTAACCTGGTTCGCAACCAAGGAGGAGATTCATAAGTGATGGTAATTAGACTATCTATATAGCATTTTCTTGTCAGGAGTTTCTCATGGGAAGAAATTCATCCCGTTATCTGTACAACAATATTATGGCTACATGGATCATGTGAAAAAACTTGTTGTTATGTGTTGTGCACGTATACTGCTAATTACACCCACCTATTGGCGTGTGTATGCTAGTTACCCAGTGGGGGGGGGGTATGGAGTGGCAATATAATGGGAGGATTATATGCCCAGCCTCGCAGTTGTTTTAATGTTAGCCACCATAGAGTTAGCTAGAGAGCAAACAGCACCTGTTGCACCCCCCTCTCCGCAGATAAAACAAGAGGGGGAGGAGTTGCCGGCTTCAGCTGAAGATGGGCAATTAGAGCAGACAAAGGAGAAAACTGAGGAACAAGAAAAAAGTGTTTTTGAAGTTCCTCGCAGGTCAACCCATACAACAAAAGGGGTTCCACCTGAAAAATTTGTTATTCAACAAGTCAGGGTGTGTCACATTACTTGTGAGCCACAGAATTTTAAGGAAATGTTAAATTTGCCTTTTGATGAGCAAGAGAAATGGAATGTTGCTATGGATAATGAATATGAAGCATTAGTAAAACAGTTTTTGAAATTGTTGATTTGCCTTCATCACAAAAAGCCATAAGTTCCAGATGGGTGTTTAGAAAGAAGCTTTTACCTGATGATACTGTTCAGTATAAAGCTAGATTGGTGGCACAAGGTTATTCACAAGAGCAGTTTGTGAATTATAATCTTACATATGCACCTACAATTAGGCCTGAGTCATTGCATGTAATGTTGACCTTAGCTGCACAAAGAAACATGGTTGTTCATCATTTTGATGTGGATACAGCTTATTTGAATGCTGAGCTTCCTGAAACTGTGTGCATGAAGCAAGCACCAGGTTACACATGTAGTGATTCCCGGAAAGTCTACAGATTGCGTAAAGCACTGTATGGGTTAAAACAAGCTGGGAGATGTTGGCATCAATGTTTAGATAAAGCTTTGTTGGAAATTGGTTTCAAGAAATCATTAGCTGACCCATGTATGTATACCAGAGGAACTGGGGAAGATTATACAGTACTTCTCACTTATGTTGATGATTTTTGTCTTGCCACTGGTTCTTTAAACTTGGTAAAAGAGTTTGCCAGGCAAATGGAGCAATATTTTAAATTGAAGGATCTAGGTATGTTAAGATACTACCTTGGGGTTGAAGTGCACAGAGCTGAAAATGGAGAAATCTATCTAAGTCAGAAGAGAAAGATAGAACAGTTGTTAGCACAAATGGGAATGTCAGAAGCTAAACCTGTAAAAACTGCAATGACTTGTGCTTTTTGAAAAATGAGATATGTGAAAAGTTGTGTGAAAAACCTGAAGTGTGCCATTCTGTGATAAGTTCAATCCTTCACCTAGCACAATGGACACGTCCTGATTTATCCTATGCTGTTGGAGTTTTGAGCCGTAAAGTGGCTAACCCAACTGAACATGACTGGCAAGGGTTAAAAAGGTTAATGAGATATTTAAAAGGTACAATAGACCTTTGTCTCAAAATGTCAACCAGTGGGCCTGAAAAGCCTGTAATTTTTGTTGACAGTTCATTTGCAGAAGAAGGCGACAGAAAGTCCATAACTGGTTTTGTTTGTAAATTTGGTGAATCCACAATTGCGTGGAAAGCAAAGAAACAAACTTCCATTGCCTTGTCCACAGCAGAAGCTGAATTCGCAGCTTTGTCAGAAACAGTCTGTGAGTTAAAATTGTTTCATCAATTATTCACTGATTTGGACATAAAGGTGTTATTGCCCTATACAATGCATGAAGATTCCCAAGCCTGTATAGGGTTAGCTAAAACAGAAAACCTAAGAGCTCGTACAAAGTATGTTGATGTAAAGTACAAAAATGTAAGACAAGCTATGTTAGAAAATTTCATTGATCTTGTGTATTGTGTATCTGAATCAAATCTTGCAGATGTATTTACCAAACCATTGTCTATTGTACAACATGAAACAATGTTAACTAGACTTGGATTTGAACAAATGTAATTGTTTCTGTATTGTTGTAACCATTTGTTTGTATTACCCTGGAACGTGTATTGTTGTGTCGAAAACGGGCTAAAAGGGGTGTCAGGAGTTTCTCATGGGAGGAAATTCATCCTGTTATCTGTACAACAATATTATGGCTACATGGATCATGTGAAAAAACTTGTTATTATGTGTTGTGCATGTATACTGCTAATTACACCCACCTATTGGCGTGTGTATGCTAGTTACCCAGTGGGGGGGGGTATGGAGTGGCAATATAATGGGAGGATTATATGCCTAGCCTCGCAGTTGTTTTAACGTTAGCCACCATGTAGTTATGTAGTTTTACAGGTTATGTAGTTGTAACTAATAACCAAGTAATGTACCTCTTCTCTGAGAGTTTTTGGCTAGAGACTTTATGTTTGTAGATAAGTCTTGGATGCTGAATTTATGAGAAGACGTGTTTTTTCCTATATTTTGTATACAATTTGTATTTTATGAAGTTTTGCATTTTAATCAATAAACAACCAGATAGTATATATTTTCTGGCTGAGTTTCTTTGGAGAACAAGATATGGACATTGCAGTTTGTAAACCTCTCATGCTGATGTGTATTTTTTCCCTGGGCAAAGTTTTTCTGGGAGCATTGCTGTACTCTGCACAACATTTCTAACTAATGGATATCCACAGAACCTTATCAAAATATCTAGGCAGCCAGTCACAGCACAACCATCACAACTCACAGTAAGGATAACTTACTCTACCATACATCAAAAATATCTCAGAAACAACTAACAGGTTATGACAACCCATTGTCATTTCTGTAGCACACAAACCAAGAACATCTCTCAAAAAGGAGATCCCAGAGATCTAGTAGTCAAAGAGGACAAACAGAATAATTTATAATATCCAGTGTAGGACTGTGAAAACCACTACCTAGAACAAATGGGTAAAAGATTTACAGGTTACATCCATGAAGATCAACTGGCAGTTAAAAGATGTGATGAAATTTCCTTAATTTCACAACATACAGACAGATGTTAAATTGGATGCCAGATTTCCAATTTTTGAAAAAAAGATTGAACAAATATGGATAGTTTTGTAGAACAAGTGACTGTAGATATGAAAGAGATGTCAGAAGAAATAAAACAAACTAATGATAGGATGGAAATCTTAGAGAATAAATCAGCAATTAGAGATTCAGAATTTGAAAGAGGGATGGGATGGATATTTTGGCTTTGTTGGAATTAAGAGAGAAAGAGTTTTGTCTGAGATTTAGAACCATTCCAGAGTCTCCAAATGAAGATATTAAAAGAAAGTTGACTCAAGTGTTGGTGGAACTCTTAGACTGGGAAGAAGACGAGACGGGAGGAAACTGACAAAGCCTACTGAATTAATTCACATTTTGCTACAATAAGACATGTGCCGAGAGATGTTATAGTACACTTTGTCAGGACGAGTACAAGAAATCAAGTTTTGCAACAACACTTTAAATCAAGATTGAAAATTCATAAAATAGATATAACTATTTTGAAAGAAATTCCTATTAGAATTTTCATAAAAGAAAAGATTAGTCTTTCCTGACTGAGGTATTAAAGCAGAAGGTTTTTATCTTTTCAACAGAGAAGATTTTGACTGAATCCTGTTGAAAAGGCTAGAGAATTTTTGGAAAAATTTAAAAGAGATTTGGAAGAGGTCCAAATGGAAATTCCAGAGAAAACAGACCAAGATTTGCAATGGGGAGAGGAGCTAGAGAAGGAAGTTTCAGAGTTAGGTGCTACTGTTATGGACTTCTCTAAATTGTTTGCCTAAAAATGTACTATAAGTGCCTAACGTGGAATATTAATGGGGCTAACTTAAATAAATGCAAAAAAGTATTCCATTATTTGAAAAAAATCGAAACAAGGGCTTCCAGTGGACTAATGGCAAATTGAATGCATCTCTTTTCTGAGCTTCTCTCAAAGGGACCATCAGTGTGGTGTTTTTAAGGCTTGTGCAGGACCCCTTGAGTCTGAGGTTTCTCCAGAGTTAAGAAGAATACCTGAAATTGACCATATGCCCTCCGGATGGCTGTTCCTGGCAAGGAGATCATGAAGTGGAGGTTTTTGTGATCCCGTGGTGAGTGAGCAGCTGGGAGGCAGGATTTCCATCCAGTTCCAAGCTGTGCTGAAGCCCAAACCTAAATGGCCTCTAAGATCCAACCATCCCATTTCTTAACTTCTTATAGATTACTTTTTTATAGTTAAAGAGAGGCTTTTCTTGGATACAGAGGATTATTTCCTCTTGGCAATTGGAGGTATTTCAAGGGACTATTGATTCTTTAATTGTTTGGTTATTGGCTTTTGCTGAAAAAGCAAAGAGGAATGGAGTTTGAATTACTGTGGATTCTTAAAGAAATGATTTTTTTTTCTTTTTCCTTCTTTGTTAGCAATTCTTTTTGGTGAATCTGCCTTTGATGTACTCTTCTGGGTTTTACACACCTTCATGAGAAAGTTGTCCCTTTCTTATCCACTTTGCACTGATTGGGACAGTCTGTATAAACAAAGTAATGAAAGATTTCCGGAGTTTTTTTTTTCCCTCTCGTTTCTCTCCAGCGATATTGTTTTTGACCACTAGAATGTGGTATTGCCTAACTAATTCACTAACTGAAAGTTTTTTTGGTGGATTTCTTTTTCACTGGCAATTTTTGGTTATAATAATTCGAAAAATGACATCTAAAAGGACATATCAATATGGCTCTGCAGACTTTGACTTCTTGAAGCAGATGTTTGAAGACTTTTCATCCAAAGTTATACAGACTATAGATGCTAGTTTTGAAACAATAGAACAAAAACTAGATAAAAAAATGGAGAAGATGGATGCTGATGTAAAACAAGTTACTGATAAAGCACAAATATTGGAAAATAGAATGGATGCTAAAGACACAGAAATGGAAAGAGGGTTGGAAAACTTTGCTCTATTTGAATTTAGAGAAAATGCATTCTGTTTAAGATTAAGAGCAATTCCTGAAAATGCTCAAGAGAATGTTAGACAATTGGTTGTGATGGCTCTGTCTAATTTATTAAGCTGGGAGGAAGAGACACATATGATAATTATGATGAGACTGTTATATGTGCAAAAATGGAAGGATTTACAAATACTTACAGCCGAAGAATGGATACTGAAATTAATGGAGCTGGCAGAGATGGCAAAACTGACTACTTTGCTTAAAGAGAGGGAATTGTCTAGCTTTGTTTCTAATTGGAAATCACTCTTGGACTTTTTGCTTGACACTAAAAAAAAATGCAGTTCTGATTTTGGGATTTGATGATTGATGTTATATCTATAGAAATATCTTGTACAAATGATATGTATTGTAGAAATAGATTGATTCTACGATTTTTTGGAATGTTAGACTAAAAATTATTTTGTATTATGTAAATTTTAAGATACTAGAGTAAGAGATGAATATATTTTACATTTATATCTATACCAAGGAAAGTCAGAAGCTACTCTTCCTTTTCCATGCTTTTTCTTTTTTCTTTTCTTTTGTTTTCTTTTGTTTTCTTTTGTTTTCTTTTGTTTTCTTTTGTTTTCTTTTGTTTTCTTTTGTTTTCTTTTGTTTTCTTTTCCTTCCTTCCTTCCTTCCTTCCTTCCTTCCTTCCTTCCTTCCTTCCTTCCTTCCTTCCTTCCTTCCTTCCTTCCTTCCTTCCTTCCCCACTCTTCCTTATTCAATACCAATACCAAAGAAATACCAATACCAATACTTATACCAATACCAAATAAAGCAGACTTAACAGAGTATGCAGCTATCATACAATATCCTTAATTTCACATGATAGGAAAATAATGCTTAAGATCATCCAATGCAGAATAGAATCCTAAATAGAAAAGGCCAAGGAACACAAAGCATGCTGATGCATGCTGGATAATCGAGAAAGCCAAAGAAGTCCATATGTGCTCAATTGATTATAGAAGGGCCTTCAGCTGTATAGATCATGTCAAGATGTGGAATGTCCTTAGAAAAGTGGAAATACCAGAACATCTTATTCTTTTCCTGCATACCTTACATTCAGGTGAGGAAGCCATAGTCTGGAGGGTACATGGTGAAAGAGACTGGTTGACAAAGGAGTAAGACAAGGCTGTGTATTCTTCTCCTATTTATTTAACCTGTATGCTAAATATAAAGGGACGCATAATTTCAAAACTGGAGGAAGAAACGTCAGTAACCTATGCTATGCTGATGACACCACTCTGATACTGAAAATGAAAATTATCTACAAGCTTTAGCAATGAAAGTCAAAGGACACAGTAAAAAAAAAAAAAGGGATTATGATGAAATATGAAGAAGACTAAATTAATAACAACAGCTCCAGCAACCTGCCTTTGAATTGAAAAGAAGAATACTGATGTGGATAGCTTCCTCCTTTTAGGATCAACTATCAACAGTAAAGAAACCAGCAATCAAGAAATATGCGCTAACTAGCATTTGGTAGAGAAATGAAGGCTTTGGAAAAGATATTCAGATGCCAGGACATGTCTATATTTACAAAGATCAGAATCAGGAAGGCAATGGTTTTCACTGTGATGCTCTAAGGAGGAGAAAATTGGACTTTGAAGAAGCAGGATAGAAAAAGTATGGATGTTTTGAACTTTGGGGTTGCACAATACCATGGATAGCCAAGAAAACAAACAAATGGATCCTAGAACAAATCAATTCTGAGTTCTCACTTGAGGAACAGATGACCAGATTCAAATGATCCTACTTTGGACACATTATGCAAAGACCTAACTCTGTGGAGGAGTCTAGAACAGCAGGAAAGATTGAAGGAAAGAGAAGGAGAACCAGAATCCAGGTGGATGAACTCAATTACAGCAGCAATAATTGCACCATCTGAAGACTGAAGGTCTAGGTTGGGGACAGACCATCATGGAGAAAATCCATCTATATGGGTTCTAAGACCCCATTTCATTTCAATATACTGAATCTTGGCAGATCTGTCCTCCTTGCCTCGTTGGTATATGAAGGGAGATTTGGGAGTCCAGTCCACCAACAAGAACTGTTACATTATTCTGGGTTTTTGTATTTAGTTGGGGATCGTTTGTTATTAATCTGTAATTAAAAATTATAAATATACAAAGTACACTCCTCTTAAAACAATTGTTTGTAGCAATATTAAGAGCAACCCCCCCCCCAACCAAACACACAAAGAGAGAGCAAAATCCATATTGTGAGAGTGGATAGATTACAGAAAACAAAATGGGTGGTTGCATTTGTCTTGAACATATTACTGGAAAACATTGCAAATCATAGTAATCTGTATACCCATCTATAAGCATAAGGGTTTCATTAGCATCAGTGGGTCTTAAATGATTGAGGATTAACTGTTCCCATTGATGTACATTGGATCTCATTCTAATTCACTAACTGAGTTCACACAAGCCACTTAACATTAAATCCAGTTAATCAAGTCCACCATATTCATGAAGTATGCTGCATCCAGATAATAGAACCATCTGATTGTCTAATATGTTGGCATGGTTCACACAACATGCTAAGAAAATGGTTGTGTTTTGAAGAAGTCACTGAATCATAAACTTCGCATATCATTTTAGTTTAATCAGGCAGGTTGTTTAGAACCAACCACATAGCCCAGATGTACTTTATGAAGTTATTATTTATCTACCTATCATCCATCCATCCGCCCGTCCGTCCGTCTATCCTAAATCAAAACCCAGACACAGGAAAACTACCTTCCTTCATTAATCTGCAATAAATGGGATAGTTGGGCAATGTGGGCCCAACATATAGGAAAAAAAAAAAACCCAAGAGTCAAAGAGCCAGTACAGAAACACTTTATATCACCTTAGAGATATATGTTCTGCTATATTCAAAGGACTTAAACCCATATAAAAGGGAATAGCACTGCAGACTAAATGGGACATTTATGAGCACTGACTCTGGTAATTTCAAGGCAGTTATATTAACCACTATTTACCTGAATATATTCAACATGGCAATGTAAAACTTCATATAGGACACGAAATGGAGCATGAAACTTGCAGGGAAAGAAGTCCTACCTGTGGAATCTTATAGATATCCAAGATAGTTGCCACATGAAGGGAGATCTGGGCATCCAATCCTCCAACAAGAGCTATTATTTTATTCTGGATGTTACACAGGTAGTTGGGGACCAGTCTCTCAGCTGCTGATAGAAGTAGCATGGTGGCCTGATAGGTCCTTCGAGCATTGTCATAGCTATCATAGATGTAGAAGCCCAAGGTGAAGTTGGGTAAGATTTGTGGGTTTTCATTGATCTCCTTTATAGCAAATGTCAAAGCCAGGATGTGTTGGTAATTCTTAGGAACCATACTGCAAGGAGAATTGCATGCCATATCAGAAGGATATTCTACCTGTTCTTATATTCTAATCAACAGTCATACAAATAAGTGAATTCAGCGGGCTAGTTTCACCAAGTAGTCCCAAATCTTTCATTGAATATTAACTGTCATCAGGTTGTAGTTAATGGTTAATATCAGAATGTAGAGTCAATATGTACAACTGTATCTGCATAAAGGACTCAACAATATTTAATATCAGAAGACAGAAAATTCTGAAGGAAAATTGTGTAAAGAATTTGAATCATCAAATCATACATGGAGAATGTCTGGAATTCACTGACATCATGAGAACTTTCCGAAAAGAAAGGCACTCAGACATCTGGCATAGAGCCAGGCTGGACATTCACAATAGATATTGTGAATTGGACTAGGTGATCTTGCAGTGTATTTGAAGGATTCGTTATTTTATTAGATAGGAGGCAACCTAATAGATCTTTTGTAGGAAGACAATGTCCTCCTAAAATCCAAAAGAAGTTTAAATCAGCCTTCCCGAGCCTGTGTGACCCTCAGCTGAGTGGGCATGAACTCCTTGCATTCCCCAGCCAGGATAAGACAGGCTGAGAATTGTTGGAGTGGAAGCCCATCTATTTGGAGATGCTCAGGTTTCAGGAGTTTGCTTTAAGCACATCAATATATTTCATACTGCATGGAAAACAAAAACAAAAACAAAACTTTTCTTAGCAACTCCTTAACTTTCCCCAAGACAATCAGCTATTATTCTGTGATGGCCATGCACAGACTGGAAGTGCATCAAAGTAGAAACAAATAATAATTGAATTTCTTACATAAGCTCTCCAAGGGTGAGAGATGGTGGGGGATGATCTTTGAAGGTGACTTCTTCAGAGACCTCAGCATTTTGAGAAGTAATTCCACCAAGCATAATGTCTCCTGATTGATGGTATCTGTGATACGGAGAATATGGATGAATGATGCTGCACCTCTCACACTTGCACCCCACATGGAGAAGCAGCACTAGCAGCCAGACCAGTAAAGTTGCCATCCTCATTACAAGGGCAGATCTCAAAGACCCTCCGTTATTTCCAGAACATTACCATATTTGCAATTAACACTCTCTGACTCTTGGGGAAGTCTTAATCTTGGTGTATCCAGGATCAGAATAGAGGATCCTTACCTGTCCATAATCCTGTCCCTTCTCCCTAGCTCTAAATGCTATTGATTTTCAAGGAAAAGAGGGAGAGAGAGGGAGTGAGAAGCAAATCATCCATTGGTCTTTGTTATTTGCTTTTCTACTGCAGACTGAAATTCAGAGGGATTTGGAGAAGCAGTAGAATTAAACCTAGTAATTTAGATGCACAAACAGGAAGGTCATGATTAAATCCGAGTTCAGTTCCCTAGGGAAGTGCTGAAGAAATTCTGTTTTTCACAGTTGAACTAATGTTTTCCCTCCTATTGTGAAAGGAAGTAGGAGATTTGGTTTCGATCAGGAATTGTAATGGCATGTGGGAATGACCTTGGGAGACAGGGGGAAGAGCCACAGCCAGGGAACGGTTGGATAAAAGGCATTAGCCTGCAGAAGGAATGTGGGCATGGGAAACGTCTCAGAAGGGACCCTCCCTAGTGTTTTGGGCTGCAATGGTGAGGGGGAGAAATGTACTTTGAGACTTGCAAGATTGATGTCAGCCTTGCAAGGTAGTCCAGACAGGAATCATACCCAGATGTACTAATTCTACTTTATTGTAAGGTGACATTAACAAAGTCTTGCAAGTCTGAAAGTCCATTTCTTCCCCGTCACTTTTAGGGTCAGGCTCAGCCCAAGAACGACGATGAAACAGTTCAGTCCAGTACAGTTCCTTTATTTGCTTACACCCTCTAGACAGAATCTCGCCAGACTAACTCTATACTACAGCAACTAGTGGATATATCCCGTGATACTCTCGGGGGGTGTGGTGGGGTGTCTCACGGTCTTGCTGTGGACCAAGAAAGCACTTGCCTCGTCCCCCTTTCTGGAATCACTATCTCCCTCCTGATAGCCTTGATCTCCCATACCAGTCTCCTCCTCACAGACAACTTCCATTACAATAGTTATGTTTAATTGTTTTTTATGGTTATTTTAGATTTGTTTTTTAATTGTTTCTTTTATTGTATGCCACACAGAGTCACAGTGGTGAGATGGTTGACTATATAAATTTGATACATAAATAAATAAACAAACTGACCCCTGAAAAGGCAGTAGCAGTTCTATCAGGACCAAATGCTATGGATTGTAAAGAAGACTAACATTTTCAGGGAATCCAAAAATGCAAGTATAATTAATATCCACTCATTTCCTTTCATTAAATAATATTTGAGGTTAATCGCATCAATGGCAAACAAATAATCATTTGCTGTACAATAGTTACCATGGATAGTTCATAGGCTAGCATGAATCTCTTAATCAGTGAATAGTCCAAAGTCTAACCCAGAGATCCTAGGGCCGGTGTCCCTGATTGCGTCTGCCATAGTTGCAAGTGCAGCTTGCTCTCCTGCTGGGGGGAAGGGGGGCAGGAACTGTACAGGTGGATGATTCTGACCCATCTGTAGAGCTAGGTGATGCATAGTTGTAGGCAAGAGATCTGTCTGCCTTTGCATTTCTCTTTGAGGTTGTTGCAAGGGTGGATCTGTAGCTAAGTGACTGATAATGACTGGCAGCTGCTTTGAATCTGAGAGCCAGATACCAGGTCCTCCTGACCACTGCATATGGGAAGAAGACACTCTGTTGCTGCTGAGCAATTGTCAAGCTGTCAGGCTGTCATTGAGACCAGGACAAACATGATGAGATTGTCTATCTTTATTCTATTCTAGGCATGCTAGATGTACTTCATAGTTGACAGGGGATGTGTGGAAATGTTGGTATAGGAATTACATCCAGTCAGATCTCAAATCCTTTGCACTCCTTTGAAGCCCATCATCCTGAGGTTTGCTCTTCCAGTCACTAACTCACCACTGAAAATATGAGATACATTGGCCTCCTTCACGGTTTACCCACTTATGTTGGTATGTTTGTTCTCCTACTGGGGGGGGGGGGGGGGCAGGGGTGGATGATTCTGATGTGTTCCAGGGCATGGCAGTCAGGAGTTCAAATGGCCTGTGAGATGTTATTGTCCTGTTGAGTGTTTATTACAGAAGTCACCATTTCCTTGGGACTTAAAGACTGAAAATGATCCAAGGTCATTTCACAAGATGAGGCCCCAGGGATCTCCATTGATGCTGTCCAGCTGGAGTTTAGATTCTCATGAATTTGAATGGTTTTATCCACGAAATGCTGTGAGAATACTTCATGGTGGCCTTGTGGTCTGGTGAACATCTTTCCCTAGAAGGGAATGAATCACCCTAAACAAGACAGCTGGGTGGTCTTCTGCTAAACCTGTAAGGTTGGCCATAGATTTCTTTTTTGCTGCTGTAATTACCACTGTATACTCATACGTGTACTTGTACCAGTGTTTTGGTGAGACTTGAGACAAGTCTTCTTCAAGTGGCACTCTTGGTTGCTTTTTTCCCTGAGCTCTTGACTAAACCAAGGGGCTGCAGTGGATCTGAGAGGCTACTCTGATTCAATCCAGTTAAGCACTCTGAATGTCCCTTTATTCCAGTGGGTGACCAAAGTCTATGAATGAATTGCCCACCAGATGCTCAGGAAAATCCACAAGAGTCCTCAGAATACTCAGAGGATCCATCAAGGTGGACTGTTTTAATAGGTCCTTTCGCACTAGGGAGAGAAGTCACATCTCAAAACTCCACAGCAGTCAGAGAAAGATCTGCATGTCAAGGGGCAAAGTTCATGTAGCATAGGTCATGAGAAAGAATTAGATATTTTATGTGTCCTCTCATATGTGTAGGGCCCATGATAAGTTGGGTTACTTCGTGGTTGTCATGGTGGCCCTAGAATCATGGACCAGTTCACATCACTTACCAAGGGAAGTTATGTTGAAGTCTCCCAACATTACAGTTTGGGGCAACTCCACCAGCACCCAGTGATTGGGTTGGGCAGCGTGGGAATGATATACAAGCAGCAAACCTGACTGGCACCTTTCAGTCAGCTATACAAAGAAGATCTCATACCTGCTTGTGTGTGGAGTAGTGGCACTTGATGCCAGCTGCGATTGAATGTCTAATCAACCCTTGGAATATGGATAAGAGGGAAAGACCATTACAGGAGAGATTTCTCAGTCCAGGGAAGCTGAGAAGGAGACTCCTGGGGCAACCCTGCTGTGCACACACCAACACATTCCAAGAGTTATGACATATCCATAGTTACCTCCAACTCACCATTTGTGGCAACATGATGAAAAAGAAATAGACAAAGGGCTTGACTGAATTGATTGGATTTAACAAGAGCAACAAGACGTGATGAACTTTGGAATTATGCATTATAAATTTAGTTCTTTGTTTCAGATCCAAGGTTAGAAAAATAAAAGTGTAAGGCTCATGTCTGTTTAAACATATATGGACAATATAATCTGTTGTTCCCATTTTGCTTGGACAGGAAGGTTCTCACTGATGGAAGGATGAAAATTTGAAATCCCAAATTTGAATCCCATGGAGTAATGGGTCCCAGATTTTGGACGCATTATGTAAGTTAGCCCATTTGAGGTACCTTGGTTCAAAAATAGTTTATAGGCTAGCATGAATGTCTTAATCAGTTAACAGTCTAAAGGTTAACCCAGAGATCCTCGTCTACAGTGGCCAAGGTCCCAGATTGCAGCTGCCATAGTTGTAGGTGCAGTTTGTCTCCTACTGGGGGGGGGGGGCAGGGGCAGATGATTCTGACTCATCTGTAGAGCTAGGTGATGCACAAAGAGGGGATGGAATATGAATTAAAGGATAAGTGGGAGAAACCAAAATATTGTTGGTCAAAAGAGAAATAGATTCCTCTAATGTGCACCTTTTCCCTGATAGTTTGAATCATACTTAAGAGAAAAAATTTTTGGAGTCAGACAATCATTCAACCATGCATAGACAGATGCATTTCTATGGGAGGTTCCGGAGGGAAGGTAGCTTCCTACAGTAATATGTAGAACATAGTTATAGGTAGAATATATGATATACCATACGATGGATTAAGGGAACGGATACAAACAAAATGAGGAATTTGGTCTATTACCTGCCAGAAGTCTTGGCTATGAATATTCCTTCCTACTCTATCCATCTTTGATCTCTCGGTGTTTCTAGAGGAGGATAGCACATGTAAAGCATGAGCTATGGCATAAATAGCATTGTAGATGCTGTAGCTGTGGCCAGTCATGTCCATTTCAAAAAAAGGTCCCAGGAAGTCTCCCCAAATTCTCTTTTCCATTGCAAATATTCCCTTCCTCAGCACTCATAATTATATGTGAGAATACAGAGTCAAAGGCTACTTGCCAGAAGTGTCTGATAAAGCCATCTTCCTTTGCGTTGAAGGGGTTTTGTTTCTCAAGAAATGATCTGAACTCTGTTAGAGCAGTGGAGTGCACTGTGAAGAAGAGGGCCCCATCGATTATTCTGGTATCCCATGTACGTAGAAAAGGGGTTAAACCAAACTACATCTGTGCTGTCATTGTGCTGTGCCACACAATACCTTTTGGTTTACTTCTCACCTCTTCTGCATCTGGAATATACTGCAGCCATAACAAATAGTCCATAACAATGTATTCTCCATTGAAACCTTTACCACCCATGACACGGTCATAGATTTTTGCCCCCTGCTGAAGGATGCCATAAAGTCTAGTGAAAGCAGTTAATTTTTGCAATCATTGAATGAAAGAAACACAAACCCCATTTTTGGAAAAAAGGGGAATCACTGTTTGTATAAAATTTTCTCCCCGGTCATTGTCCATGACAAGGATCCCAATCCATGTCCAATTAAAATGCAGGAACAGTGAGACAATCCCTCTATGCTGAAGTTCTTCCAGGGGGACCATCTGGTAAAAGGAAAGGGTTAGGGTTTTGTCATTCATGATTGGAACAGGGCCATAAATGAGCTAGAGAAACAGGAAAAGAACATAAGAGCACATCTAGATAACACTTTCAAGAATTAAAGTTAAAGAGCCAATAAGAAAATTCTTATATGCTTTTAGTGCTAGGTTCAAGGGACTTATAGTAGTTCCATATACATGGATATAGTATTGCATGCTAAGTGGATCTTTTTTGAGTATCTGACTCTAGAAATTTCAGGGGAATTATTTTTCATCTGTGCTAATATATTTAACATTGCAATATGAAAGTGCATTGTGAAAGTAGGATACTAAAAGTAGCATGAATTTTACATGCAAATCATGTCTTACTTGTGGAATCTTATAGATATCCAAGATAGTTGTCATCTGAAGGGAGATTTGGGCATCCAGTCCTCCAGTAACAGCTATGACATTATTCTGGATGCTACATAGGTAGTTGGGGACCAGTCTCTCAGTTGCTGATAGAAGTAGCATGGTGGCCTGATAGGTCCTTTGAGCATTGTTATAGCTATCATAAATATGGAAACCCAAGGTGAGGTTGGGTAAGATTTGTGGGTTTTCATTTATTTCCTTGACTGCAAATGCCAAAGCCAGGATGTGCTGTAATTCTTAGGAACTCCACTATGATGAGAGTTGCATTGCACATCAGAAAGATATTCTCCCAGTTCTTACATTCTAATCAGTAGTTATGCAAATAGGCAAATTCCGCAGGCTAGTTTCACCAAGTTGTCCCATATCTCTGCCACTATAAGTTATCTCCCTTCTGTAGGAAGAATTAATATGTACTTATCTACAACTGTATAATGCTTAAATAATATTTACTGTCACAACACAAATATTTTGGAAGGAAAATTGTGCAAAGAATTTCAAACAGAGAGCACAAAGAATGCCTGTAATCCACATACATCATCAGTGGCTTTCACAAGGCAATCAGACATATGACAAAGAGCCAGGCTTATACATACTATTGCACTGGGGATTGGAGTAGGAGATCTTGCAGTGGGTTTGAGGGGCTCATTTGATCATATGTAAGGCAGCAATAATATTTCTTATTTAGGAAGACCATGAAGAAAGAGGTAAAAGAGCTTTAAATCAGCCTTCCTCAAACTGTGTGAGCCTCAGCTGTGTATATGTCATTAAAGAGTATTCCCCAATCAGCATAGCAATAGCTGAGAATGGCAGGAATGGAAGGCCATCTATGTGGCATTGCTCTGATATGGGAAGTATGTTTTAAAGATTGAGCATTGTCACGTAGATGAGCTTCCCCACTTTATCTTCCACATGTTATATTCTCTGCTTTTCTTGCATCTACTGTTACTGTGGATCCTTACCATTCTATAATTCTGCCCTTTTCCCACAGCTCTAAATGATATTGATATTTCAAGAGAAAGAGAGAGAAACAACATTCTACATAGGTCTTTTCTTTATTAGCTTTTCTAATGGGTCCTGAAATATGGATGGACATTTAGAAGCAGTAGAATTAAAAATAGCAATATTAGGTGAAGAAACTGGAAGGTAATCATTAAGTCGGAGTTCAGTTCCCTGGGGAAGTGCTGAAGACATTCTGTTTTTCACAGTTGATCTATTGTTTTCTCTCAGCTTGATGGTGATGGTAGATGAAGTGATGATGCCAAGAGATGGGCTTGAGATTTCATGGGTTTGTTTGAGGTGGTATTCCGAAGCTGGCTTGTTGATACTATTGTGAGGAAAATATATCTTTGGGTGAAAGAAGCAAGGTTTTAGAGGCCTCAGCTGAATGGTATGGCCTTAATAAAATTGAAACATAAAGGAATGTGGAGCATCCTTGAAGCGGGTGTGAACTAAGCTGATTGTAAATTCCTTATCACAAACATCCCCATAGCAATGTAAGGGAGGATGCCTTCTTCCTGGCAGCTGGCACCTTGAACTAATTTGTTTGTTCCTCTCTGACACTATTGTTTTCCATGTAGAGAGCAGCTGTCCTTGTAGATAGCAGACAAGAGAGGGGCGGAAAGTAACTAGAGAAGTATTGCTCATTTAGGTATGTCTGCATCATCATATGAATATGTATGCATATGCGTTCTTTTTCCTTCCCCTTCTTGTAGAACTGAATAAATATCAGGGCATCCATTTTGCCTGCAGGGGAGTGTCTCCCACTAACCTTTGCTGGGGTCCGCCTCCAGTACGTACTGTCTAATAAACACTGCAGTGAAGCCTTGATTCTTTTGCATTTGTGTCCTGTATTTTGATTCCACAATATAAGCCAACCTTGGACGATCAAAGAATTAGTGTGGCCAGACTTGAACTTTACAAAAAGGAGGTACTGCCAAATGATTGATTGTAATATAAATAGGGATAATTTCTGCTGAAACAGGAATAAATGGCATGAAGTCATAAACTATTCAGTCCAAATCATTGCTTGCACAATATAATCTGTTGTTCCTATTTTGCTTGGACAGGAAGGTTTTCATGGGTGGAAAGAGGAACACTGCTTGGCAATCAGTTACTTGCCGGTGCCTTCTTGCGCTAATCTTTGTTTCCTGGCTGCTTTTTTGTGTCTTTTGGCAATGTCCACGATTAAGGCTGAACCTATATGCAAGAAACTTGGCATTCTACCCTGAAGAGAGCACCCTTCCTAAGCTCCAGGATTCAGACTCTTCATTTTCCTTCCAATCTGGACTTCAAAGGAAGAATAGCCCTGAAGGGTTTGGGAACCTCTAAGAGCCAGGAACATATAAGACTTTCTCATCCCATTCCACTCCTTGCTATTCTGATCTTTCTTCATTTTTTTTTCCTGTTGAGAAGCTGAAATTGAGGCTCTGTCTTTCCCCCACCCGTTTTGCACTAAAGAAGATAAATTGCTAATTTAATGGAGTGTTGCCTTTCCATTTTCTACATGCCAATTTCAACAACAATATCTTTGGGGTTTGTTGGGCTACACTACAAGTTAAGAGGGATGCTTTGGGTCAGAGACTCACTGAGAATGGTGTAAAGCTGAGGAGGGGAATTTTATTCATTTATTTTGTATAGAATAAATTAATTTGTCAAATGTCGAAGGCTAACTACGAACAAGTAATTTGGCACCAGTTATAGGGTGATACCCACCAAGCAATCCTTAACTTTGCTTCCAGCTCTAGAACTATATGGCAACTCATGCCTGTAAATTCCCAACTTCATGTGAGAATGGACAGACATAATTGAAACAAATGTATTGCCCCCATTCTCCACTTCAGTAATGAACTAGGGTATTCTATAGTGACAGTACAAACAGCATCAAATGCTATGGATTTTTGAGGAGACATTTGGGGAGTCCAAAAATGAAACTACTTTAAGCTTCCAATCAATACAATTTATTAAATAATTGTTGAGGTTATTGACAACCCAATAATCATTTGCTGTACAATAGTTACCATGGACAGTTTATAGGCTAACACAAATGTCTTAATCAGTTAACAATCTAAAGCCTAACACAGAGATCCTAGGCAGAGTGGCCAAAATCCCAGATAGCGGCTGCCATAGTTGCAAGTACAGCTTGCTCTCCTGTTGGGGGGTGGGGGTGACGGTGAAGGAACTATATAAGCAAATAATTCTGATCCATCTGTAGAGCTAGGTGATACACAGTTGTACGCAAGAGATCCATGTGCATTTGCATTATATTTAGGCATGCTAGCCGTATGTCATAGTTGATAGTTACAGAATTAGTAGAAACTAGACAACCTGTGACCCGTAGGGTCATCGTTTCAGAGATATTTCCTTACCAAAAGAGAGAAACAGAATGACAAAGCACAGTGGGAGCCTGACCAACTTATGACTTGCTCCTGCTTCTCCACTGATTTTGCTTGTGGGAAGCTGGCAGGGAGCATGAGAAATCTTCCTTCCTTCCTTCTTTGGACTGTGGACTGTGTGGAAAACTGCACCTCTGCTCCCCATTCTGTCTTGTCCCAAGGATCCCCCCTTGAGAGAGGAAGAGGGCTCACCTGTGGATTACTGGCACCCCTCAGCCAGCCCTACCTCACTGACAAGCATCTTGTCCTTCCCCCAACATCCACCACCATTAAGAAATTTAAAATTTCAGCTTCGTTTCCAAAGCAGCCAATCATTGCTCGCCCATTGGGCCTTGCTGCCAGCCAATTGGGCAAAGGGGACAGAGGGAGGTGGAAAAGAGGTTAGGGATATGCCCATAATGACCAGGGCTGAGTGCCACTGCGTAGTAGCACCCAAGTGCTGAAGTGGCCACAAGGGTCTCAAATTTCAATGCCATGGGAGTAATGGGTCCCGGATTTTGGACGCGTTATGTAAGTTAGCCCATTTGAGGTACCTTGGTTCAAAAATGGTTGTCCTGTGATGTACCTTTCTGCCCAATTGAAGGTTATAGACATGAGAGTTTTAGTATTATATAGACGATAGTTTAGAATTTACATCTAGATCTTAAATCTTTTGCACTCCTTGGAGATCAGGATTTGAGAGGGATATTTTCATGAATATTCTACATTGCAATGAAATGCAAAAACGTAAATGAAAAACTTTTGACAGAGGATGAAAAAGCCGGATTATTAATCAGTCCTTTCTTCTGATTACTTGTTCCCTCTTGTTCAGGTCTGGCCGAAACACAATGATGTAACATTTGGGGAAAAAGATGCAACCCAGAAGCCCAGCACCAGAGGCTAAGATGGAGAAGATCTCCACAGCCACCATGTATTTCCCCTTGGAGCTCAGGTATGCTGGGACAAAGGATAACCAAACACTGCAAAAGACCAACATGCTGAAGGTGATGAACTTGGCTTCATTGAAACTGTCAGGTAATTTCCTGGCAAGAAAAGCTGTGGTGAAGCTGATAAGAGCCAGGAAGCCCATATAGCCAAGCACACAATAAAACATGGTCACAGAGCCTTCGTTACATTGCAGGAGAATTTCTTCAGTCACTGAGATGATATCAACATCTGGGAATGGGGGAGCCATTGTCAGCCACAGAGTACAAATGCCTGCCTGGATGAGGGAGCAGGAAACAATAATGCAATTAGTTAGTTTTTTCCCCACCCACTTCCTCATCCAGGATCCTGGTTTGGTGGCCATAAAAGCCAGAACCACTGTGATGGTTTTTGCCAAGACTGAAGAAACAGCCACCGAGAAGACCATGCCAAATGTTGTCTGTTGGAGAAGACAGGTCCACTTTCCTGGCTGGCCAATGAATAGGAGTGCCAAAAGAAAGCAGAGCAGGAGGGAGATGAGGAGAATGTAGGTCAGATCCCGGTTGTTGGCTATGACAATGGGAGTGCTGTGGTGCTTCAGAAATGCTCCAAGCACAAGAACCGTAGTCAAAGAAAACGAAAGTGCAAGACAGGTTAAACTGATCCCTAATGGTTCTTCATAACTCAAGAAGCTAATACTTTTGGGAATACAAAAGTTGCGTTTCTTGTTTGGATAGTATTTGTCTTTGCATCTAGAACATTCATTTCTGTCTGAAAAAGGGAAAGAAAAAAAAAAACAGATGTGATGGAATTCTCATTAACATTCTGTATAACTGTCCAGGATGGCCTAATTGCAATATAAGGAACAATTTGGGTCTGGTAACTCTCCAGAGACCAAAGATCCATGTTTTGTTTTTTGCATTTAATATTGTTTGATATGTTATTAAATTTGGTTTAATTTTTATTTTATCATTAGAATCTATATATGTATATGAGAGAAGGAAAATACAAACCATAGTCATTGTAAAGGTATAATAATAGAAAAAGCATTTCCATTTATCTTCTGAGTGTGTTAGTACAGAGCATACACACCCTATCTGGTTGAATGAGGATTATAGTATGTTGGCCAAAATGTGCCCAAACTGACAGATTTGTTCTTATCACTAGCAGGGAAGGCTACCAGTGCCCATTGTATAACGAATGCTGATCAGTTAGTCTAAACCTTCTTTGTCTTAGTAGCAAATGTTATATGAGAGATTCAGTTGATCAAAGACCTAATGAATTGGAGAGGTTAATATCTACGGGCCCATCTGGGGATAAGGAAGGCATATGGAAGATTGTGACTTGGAATGTAGGATGAGTAAATGGAAAAGTTATGAATTAATGAATGAAATGAAAGAAAAAAACAGACAGAAAATAGGGTGGAGAAAGTGCTACAAGAAACATGGTAGATAAGGAATAATTAAGATTAAACAGATAGAGAAAATGCAGACCAATTTTGATGGAAATAGGAGAAAGAGGTCCAGAGAAGGAGACTCCAGCAGAATAAGCAGAATTAATAATCAAAATGATGAAGTGATTTGGGATAAAACTGAAATGAGGAAATACTGGAAAGAGTGTTTCAGAGATTTGTTTGGAAATGGCAGTGTTATTTCAAAGAATGAATTTTATTTATTTATTTATTTATATATAAAATTTGTCACTGTCCATCTCGTTGAAACAACTCTGGGCAGTTTACAAAGTGGTTAAAATCAATTAAAATTACAATATACAATAATCTTAAACAAATGGAGAATAAATAGATCCAAGGATAGATGTTAAAATTTGGTAGGCACTCAAGGAGGGTCATCAAGGTGCCAGCCACCTCCAAGATTGGGTAAGATTCTTGTCACCCCACGCAAGCTGGGAGAGCCAGGTCTTTAACCCTTTCCTGAATGCTGGGAGGATAGGGGCCTGCTACATCTCTGGGGGGAGAATACTCTAAAGGGTGGGAATAATAGCAGATAATGCTGTCCTCCTGGGCCCCACCAGCTGACACTGTCTTGCTGACGGTGTCTGAGACATGCCCTCTCTGCCTGACCAGGCGGGACAGGTTGATGTGATGGGGGTGAGACGGTCCCTCAGGTTACACTGGAACCATGCCATGTAGGGCTGTAAAGCTAATAACCAACACTTTGAATTGGATCTGGAAGCAGACTGAGACCCAGTACAGCTCGTGCAGTAAAGATGTTATATGTGCCCTTCTGGCAGCACTGAAGATTGTCCGTGTGGCCCCATTTTGAACCAACTGTAGCTTCCAGGGCTTCAAAGGTAGCCCATGTAGAGCATGGTGCAATAGTGTAACTGAGAAGAGACCAGGGCATGAGGAACTGACCAGAGAGCCTCCTGATCCAGGAAATGGCATAACTGGTGCACCACACAAAGGTGGGCAAAGGCCCTCCTGGCCATGACTGCCACCTGCTCTTCAAGCAGGAGTCATGAGTCCAGGAGGACCCCCAGATTATGGACCACATCTGTTCAGAGCCAAGGATGTACCAAGGATGGTAAGGGCGGCATTATGCAGATGCAATACAATGAAGAAATGTTGACATTTCGCCTCTCTCGCCGCCACAAGGTAGTCCTTAATAGTGCCTCTAGCTTGTGTTCGGTTGGGTTCGATCTTTGTTTTCCTCCAGTGGCGCTTTAGACATTGCTTAACCCTTTTCAAAATCCTCAACTCCTCTGTAAACCACGGGGATTGTTAGGTTCGATGGGTCAAGAGACTCTGCATGGGTGCAATCTTGTCCAAGGCCTCAGCCGCTTTCCTATTCCAGGTAGTGGTCAAGGCCTCCGCTGGACTTTGCAGCAGACTCTCGGGTATCCCCAGCTATAATTATGGGTAATCAATGAGCCCTTTATTCAACATCATTTCACTGAGTAAAAATTACTAAACTTCTTGAATTTACTCAAAGTATTATATTTATTGGGTGGGTTTATTTAGGAAAATAAGGAGCAAATGAACATCTCATACCATTCTTAGTCGAAATCATCCCTTCTGGACAAGGAATGCAGTCATAGCAGCAAAATGGCTCCCCTTCCTTCACTTTCTTGTGGAAACCAGGATAACAAGTCTCACTGCAAAGAGAAATGGGTTTCACCTAGAAATTAAAGAGGAAAATGATACTCTGAAGTATAAATCCTGAAGATTTTTGTTCAGTGCGCACATCTGAAATGAATACGTGTCATTGCACATTCCCAATGTAGTAATAGGAATACTAGCTAGAAAAACAGTTTTACACTCCAACAGTAGCAATATAAGGCTCAGTCAAATCTCAATGTTTTTAGATTAAGTGCCTCAAATTAATAGCTATAGCTATTAATAATAACTATGGAGGATCTACTGTTATTAGTACTGGGAAAAGATAAAAAACACTGCTTTGAAAGCAGAACAGCTAAGGATGAATGTAGCCTTGGTCCATGGTGGGGTGGGGGTGAGAGAGATTGCATCAGGAGGACATGGTGGCCCATTAACTCACCCCTAAAAATGTTACTGGGGCATCACTCATGCTGGAGATAATACGACATGACAAAGAGCTCTCGAGGTTGCTAATGGGGAAATAACTTTAAGGAAGAAGTTACTACTGTCCAATAAAATGAATTTACCTATCGGATTAGAGAAACAATATTAGTGCAAATCCAGGGTCAATAATGAAATCCTACCTGGTTAAACCAACTGTGCCATGAAATAAACTCATCGTTGATGGTTAATATTTCATTAGGAGGAGCTAGATGATCCACATTCCCAACTTTCACATGGAGAAAGGATTTGTTTGGGAAAGCAATTAAGTTGATAATATCAAATCCAGCAGCTACCATTCCATTTTGGTCAAAGGAAATCTCTTCCCCAGCACCATTGTTAAAAGCAACACCTCTCAGAAAGTAGTGGAGCTGAATTGAAAAGAAAGATACAAGAGTTTGGAAAGACTAAATTGCCGGCCTCCATAATGATAATTTTCAGAACAAAGAAAGGGATTTTGTTGCATTCAAGGTATAGCAATTAAAGAGGGATGGACTCAAGGATATGAATTGAAAGGATCAGTGGGAGAAGCCAGATTATTGTTGGTGATAAAACAGATGGAAGCAATGGATTTCACTAATGGTCCCTTAACTTTCCCCAATATTTTGAATCATGCTTAATAGAAAAAAATTACCAAATTAGAAGCTGTCTTCTAAAGCCATATATAGTTATATTTCCATGGGAGATTCAGAAATGAGGGAATTATACTAAAGTTATACTCACAAATGTGAGGTATTATGAGGAAGGGACCCAATCCAATGACAGTGTTCGGTTTATTACCTGCCAGAAGTCTTGACTATGAATCTTCCTTCCTACTCTATCCATCCTTGATCTCTTGGTATTTCTAGAGGAGGATAGTGCATGTAAAGCATGAGCTATGGCATAAATAGCATTGTAGATGCTGTAGCTGTGGCCAGTCATGTCCATTTCGAAAAGGAGCCCAGGAAGGCTCCCCAAGTCCTCTTTTCCATGACAAATGTTCTCATCTACATCACTCATAATTATATCTGGGAACACACAGTCAAAGGCTGCTTGCCAGAAGTGTCTGATAAACCCATCTTCCTTTGCGATGAAGGGGTTTTGTTTCTCCACAAATGATCTGAACTCTGGTAGAGCAGTGGAGTGCATTGTGAAGAAGAGGGCACCATCGATTATTTTGGCATCCCAATTGCGTTGAAAGAGTATTGAACTGAACTCCATCTGTGCTGTCATTATCCACACAATACCTTTTGGTTTACTTCTCACTTCTTCTATTCTTGGCATATAGTGTAGCCACAACAAATAGCCCATTGAAAAAGATTCTCCATTGAACACCAATACGTTCGTTTTACCACCCATGACATTGTCATAGATTTTTGCTCCCTGCTGAAGCATGCCATCAAGGCTTGTGAAATCAGTTGTTTTGGGGAATTGTTGAATGAAAGAAATACAAATACCCCTTTTGGAAAAAAGAGGAATCGCTGTTTGTACAAATTTTTCTCCCTGCTCATTGTCCATGATAAGGATCCCAATCCATGTCCAGTTAAAATGCAGGAGCAGCAAGACAATTGCTGCAAGTTGAAGAGCTTCTGGGGGAACCATCTGGTAAAAAAAAAGGCCTGGGGTTTTATCATTCATGATTGGAGCAGAGCCATAAATGAGCTAGAGAGAAAAAGGAAAAGAACATAAGAGCAGCATTTAGATGACATTTTCAAATCTTCATAGTGCTCAACATTTATATAATTCATAATCCTTATGGCAACTCTTTAACGGAGTCTTGCCTGCATGGCTGAGGTGAGAGTTCCCTGAATTTCCATTTGTGGGATATATATCATTCTGGAAGGTATAAATTGCTGAAGTCTGTTGAGTGCTACTGCCCTGATGCTAGAGATCAGGGGGAATTATGAGAAGAATATTATATACTCTGACCTGGTTCACAACCAAGGAGGAGATTCATAAGTGATGGTAATTAGACTACCTACACAGCATTTTCTAACTAATGGATATCTACAGATAGATCAAAATATCTAGCTAGGCAGCCAGTCACAGCACAACCATCATAACTCACAGTAAGGATAACTTACTCTACCATACATCAAAAATATCTCAGAAACAACTAACAAGTTATGACAACCCCTTGTCATTTTTGTAGCACACAAACCAACATCTCTCAAAAAAGAGATCCCAGAGATCCAGTAGCCAAAGAAGACAAACAGAATAATTTATAATATCCAATGTAGGACTATGAAAACCACTATCTAGAACAAACAAGTGATAGATTTACAGAATGTATCCATGAACATCAACTGGCAGTTAAAAGACATGATGAAATTTCCTTAAATTCAAAACATACAGACAAGTTCAACCACAATTTCAACTGGGAAAAGAAACACATTTTAGATTAAGCCAGGTTTAATTCCTAGCAGTTTTGTGCTTGACATCAATAGACGTGTATTAATAAATTGTATTTATAAACCTGCCAAAAAGAATAACCAAAAGTCAAAGAATGAGCCCTAAGGACATCCTCCCTTGTCTTACACCCAGATATGCAGGATTCAGCACAGACAAGCAAGAACATCTGGGAACAATCTATACCAAAACTGGTAGGACCAGCTGCTATGTATAAACTACTTCCAATCCCAAATTGAAAGATGGAAGGAGAATACTGAAATTTTGTACAGTAGAGATGTTAACATCCAAAGTACCTTAGAAGACAGTCCTTACTTACAAGAGCCTCTAGGACTAGGAGACAACATTAGATTTGAACTCTGGTCACTATCAAGTTGGAGGGCTACAGGAATTGTTAGCATACTCACAGAAATACAGCAAGCATCAGAAGAAGAATCAGAAAAGGTTCTAACCAAGCTATGCCAGCAAACTTGGAGAATGACACAGTGGCCATGAGATTGGAAGAGGTCAGTTTACATACCAATACCAAAGAAATAAGACTTAACAGAATGCAACTATTGTACAATATCCTTAATTTCACACAATAGGAAAATAATGCTTAAGATCATCTAATGCAGAACAATACATACAAAAGGCCAAAGAACACAAGGCATTATTGCTGATGCATGCTGGATAATTGAGAAAGCCAAAGAATATCAGAAAGAAGTCCATATGTGCTCAATTGATTATAGAAAGGCCTTCAACTGTATAGACCATGTCAAGATGTGGAACGTCCTTAGAAAAGTGGGAATACCAGAACATCTCATTGTTCTCCTGGATACCCTACATGCAGGTCAGGAAGCCATAGTCTGGAGGGTACATGGTGAAAGAGACTGGTTGACAAAGGAGTAAGACAAGGCTGTACAGGTATATTCTTCCCCTATTTTTTCAATCTGTATGCTAAATATATGTATTAAGGGAAGCTGGAAGAATATGAGCATAATTTCAAAACTGGAGGAAGAAACATCAATAACCTATGCTATGCTGATGACACCACTCTGATACCGAAAATGAAAATTATCTACAAGCTTTAGCAATGAAAGTCAAGGAACACAGTAAAAAAAAAAGGGATTATGATGAAATATAAAGAAGACTAAATTAATAACAACAGCTCCAGCAACCTGCCTTCGAACTGAAAATAAGAATACTGATGTGGATAGCTTCCTCCTTTTAGGGTCAACTATCAACAGCAAAGAAACCAGCAATCAAGAAATATGCCCTAACTAGCATTTGATAGAGAAATGAAGGCTTTGGAAAAGATATTCAGATGCCAGGATATGTCTATATTTACAATGACCAGAATCAGGAAGGCAATGGTTTTCACTGTGATGCTCTAAGGAAGAGAAAGTTGGACTCTGATGAAGCAGGATAGAAAAAGTATGGATGTTTTTGAACATTGGGGTTGCACAATACCATGGATAGCCAAGATAACAAACAAATGGAGCCTAGAGGAAATCAACTCTGAGTTCTCACTTGAGGAACAGATGACCAGATTCAAATTATTCTACTTTGGACAGATTATGTAAAGATGTAACTCTGTGGAGGAGTCTATAATAGCAGGAAAGTTGGAAGGAAAGAGAGGGAGAATGCATTCGTCTTCAATGGATTACTGGAAAATATTGCAAATCATACTAATCTGTAATACCCATCTATAAACATAAGGGTTCCATTAGCATCAGTGGGTCTTAAATGATTGAGGATTAACTGTTCCCATTGATTTAGATTGGATCTCACTCCAATTCACTGAGTTCACACAAGCCACTTAACATTAAAACCAGTTAACTAAGACCAGTTGTATTGTTCATGAAATACGTTGTATCCAGAGAATAGAACCATCTAATTATGTAATATGATGGCATGGTTCACACAACATGCTAAGAGAATGGTTACATTTTGAAGAAGTCACTGAATCACAAACTTCACATCCACCTTATGAAGTTATTATATATCAAATCAAACCCAAGACATAAGAAAACTACCTTCCTTCATTAATTTGCAATAAATGGAATAGTTGGGCAATGTGAGCCCAACATATAGGAAAAAAAATAACCCAAGAGTCAAAGAGCCAGTACAGAAACTCCTTATATCGCCTTAGAGATATATGTTCTGCTATATTCAAAGGACTTAAACCCATATAAATGGAATAGCACTGCAGACTAAATGGGACATATATGAGCACTGACTCTAGCAATTTCAAGGCAGTTATATTAACCACTATTTACTTGAATATATTCAACATGGCAATATAAAACTGCATCTTGAAAGTAGGACACGAAATGGAGCATGAAACTTGCAGGGAAAGAAGTCCTACCTGTGGAATCTTATAGATATCCAAGATAGTTGCCACATGAAGGGAGATCTGGGCATCCAATCCTCCAACAAGAGCTATTATTTTATTCTGGATGTTACACAGGTAGTTGGGGACCAGTCTCTCAGCTGCTGATAGAAGTAGCATGGTGGCCTGATAAGTCCTTCGAGCATTGTCATAGCTATCATAGATGTAGAAGCCCAAGGTGAAGTTGGGTAAGATTTGTGGGTTTTCATTGATCTTCTTTATAGCAAATGTCAAAGCCAGGATGTATTGGTAATTCTTAGGAACCATACTGCAAGGAGAATTGCATTGCGCATCAGAAATATATTCTACCGGTTCTTATATTCTAATCAATAGTCATGCAAATAAGTGGATTCAGCAGGCTACTTTCACCAATTGTCCCAAATCTTTGATTGAATGTTAAATGTCATCAGGTTATAGTGAATGGTTAATATCAGAATGTAGAGTTAATATGTACAACTGTATCTGCATAAAGGACTCAATGATATTTAATATCAGAACACAGAAAATTCTGAAGGAAAATTGTGCAAAGAATTTGGGTCATAAAATCATACATGGAGAATGTCTGGAATTCACTCACATCATGAGAGCTTTCCAAAAAGGAAGGCACTCAGACATCTGGCATAGAGCCAGGCTGGACATTCACAATAGACTTTTGGACTGGTAGACTAGTGGACTAGTAGTAGTCCACAAATGGACTAGTAGGTTTTGCAGTGTATTTAAAGGATTTGTTATTTTATTAGATATGAAGCAAATTAATAGATCTTTTGTGGGAAAAGTACGTCCTTCTAAAATGTGAAAGAAGTCTAAATCAGGCTTCCTGAACCTGTGTGACCCTCAGGTGAGTGGGCATGAACTCCTTGCATTCCCTAGCCAGGATAAGAGGGGTGAGAATTGTTGGAGTGGAAGCCCATCTATTTGGAGATGCTCAGGTTTCAGGAGTTTGCTTTAACCATACCAATATATCCCATACTGCATGTTCTCTGGTTGGGGCAAAAAAAAATTTTCTTAGCAACTCCTTAACTTCACCCAAGACAATCAGCTATTATTATCTGATAGCTGTGCTCAGATTGGAACTGCATGAAAATATAAACAAATAATAATTTAATTCCTTACCTAAGCTCTCCAAGCAATACTGGTGGGGGATGATCTTTGAAGGTGACTTCTTCAGAGACCTCAGTACTTTGAGAAGTAATTCCACCAAGCATAACATCTCCTGGATGATGGTTAATGTGATATGGAGGATATGGATGAAGGATGTTGCACCTCTCACTCTTGCACCCCACATGGGGAAGCAGCACTAGTAGCCAGACCAGTAAAGTTGCCATCCACATTATAAGGGAAAAGTCAAAGACCCTCCTTTATTCTATTTCTTTATTAACACTCCCTGCCTCTTGGGGAAGTCTTAATCTTGGTGTATCCAGGATCAGAATAGCAGATCCTGGCCCTTCTCCCTAGCTCTAAAGGGGGGGGGGGGGAAGAGAGAGAGAGAGAGGAGAGAGAGGGAGAGAGAGGGAGAGGGAGAGAGAGGGAGACTAACAGAGGGAGAAGAAAATCACCTACTGGTCTTTTTTATTTGCTTTTCTAATGCAGGCTGAAATTCAGAGGGATTTGGAGAAGCAGTAGAATTAAACCTAGTAATTTAGATGTGCAAACAGGAAGGTAATGATTAAGTCTGAGTTCAGTTCCCTAAGGAAGTGCTGGAGAAATTGTGTTTTTCAAAGTTGTACTAATATTTTCTCTCCTATTCTGATAGCAAGTAGGAGATTTGGTTTAGATCAGGAATTGCAATGGCATGTGGGAATGACCTTGGGAGACAGGGGGGAGAGCCACATGCATGTGAACGGTTGGATGAAAGGCATTAGCCTGCAGAAGGAATGTGGGCATGGGAAACGTCTCAGAAGGGACCCTCCCTAGTTTCTTGGGCTGCAAAGGCGAGGGGGAGAAATGTACTTTCAGAGTTGCAAGATTGATGTCAGCCTTGGAAGGTAGTCCAGACAGGAAGCACGCCCAGATGAACTAACTCTATTGTAAGGTGACATTAACAGACTCTTGCAAGTCTGAAAGTCCATTTCTTTCCTGTCGCTTTTACAGCGGCACAGGTATTTATATGTGCCCCTAGAAGACCACATGTTACACTTCTGCTGTGCGAGCTGCATTGGCTGCCAGTTTACTTCTGGGTTCAGCTCAAGGTCTGGTTTTGATCTTAAAAACCCTACATGGCATGAGACCAGGTTATTTGAGGGATCACCTCTCCCCAGTCCCTTACATCTCCCCATCCCACCAGTCCTGGCAGGAGGGGTATATTTATGGGTCTCATCTGTTAAGGAGTTCCATGTGACAGGACCCAGGAGATGAGCCTTTCCTGCCATGGCACCCGCCCTCGAGAACATCACTTCCCCCGAGGTGAGATTAGCCCCAACCCTACTGGCCTTCCAGAAATCTCTTAAAAAATGGCTTTTCCAGCAGTCTTGGGTTTCCATAGAAATCGAGAACTTACAAGATGACTGTATTGTGTGCAGGATGTTGGTCTATTCCCTTCTGTCCTTATTTGTATTTATGTTTAATTGTTTTTTATGGTTATTTTAGACTTGATTGTTTCTTTTATCGTATGCCACACAGAGTCACATTGGTGAGATGGTTGACTATATAAATTTGATACACAAATAAATAAACAAACTGACCCCTGAAAAGGCAGTAGCAGTTCTATCAGGACGAAATGCTATGGATTGTAAAGGAGACTAACACATTCTGGGAATCGAAAAATGCAAGTATAATTAATATCCACTCATTTCCTTTTATTAAATAATATTTGAGGGGAATGACATAAATGGTAATCAAATAATCATTTACTGTTCAACAGTTACCATGGGTAGTTTATGGGCTAACACAAATGTCTTAATCAGTTAACAGTCTAAAGGCTAATGCAGAGATTGTAGGCTACAATGGCCAAGGTCCCTGATTGCGTCTGCCATAGTTGCAAGTGCAGCTTGCTCTCCTGCTGGGGGGAGGGGAGGCAGGAACTGTACAGGTGGATGATTCTGACCCATCTGTAGAGCTAGGTGATGCACAGTTGTAGGCAAGAGATCCGTTTGCCTTTGCATTTCTCTTTGAAGTTGTTGCAAGGGTGGATCTGTAGCTAAGTGACTGATAATGACTGGCAGCTGCTTTGAATCTGAGAGCCAGATGCCAGGTCCTCCTGACCACTGCATATGGAAAGAAGACACTCTGTTGCTGCTGAGCAATTGTCAAGCTGTGAGTCTGTCACTGAGACCAGGACAAACATGATGAGATTGTCTATCTTCATTACAATCTAGGCATGCTAGCCGTACTTCACAGTTGACAAATAATTAATAGAAATGATAGTTTAGAATTTTAATCCAGATGTTAAATGTTGTGTGCTCCTTTGAGGGCCACTTATTACTAAATCTGATAGGGTCAATTATATGACAGATAATTCTTCACACACTTTGGATTCTTTTTTATTTATGTTTTGTTTATTTACCGTATTTAAATAAGTAAAAAATATAAAATATTTATTTTTTATTCTTGCTCTCCTGTTCAAATAAGCCCACCAAACTGAGGTGCATTCTTCTACCCACTAAGTGACCCCTGAAAATAAGAGAGTGTTTATCTACTAGCATCCTTCAAGGTTTACTTACTCATGTTTCTATCTCACCAGTTGGTTTCTGACCAACTCCAGAACGGTGGTACATGATCCAATAATAATAATGTAATCACTGAGATTCCTTCTCATCAACAAGTAAGTAACAAAGGAACAAAAAGTGAACCTGCTTCAGAAAAGATGCTGAAAAAGAGGAAAAAGCCTCAAGAACTGATAAGAAAAGTTGGATATATCATTCCCCTTTAGTTAAATCTTGATTTTGCTTTTCAAATAAAAATAACTGCAGAATATTGGAAAATGCAGAAAAATTATGTCAATCAGGATCTGAGAGGGATATTTTCATGAATATTCTACATTGCCTAGAAATGCAAAAATCTAAATGAAAACCTTTTGATAGTGGATGAAAGAGACTGATTATTAATCAGTCCTTTCTTCTGATTACTTGTTCCCTGTTGTTCAGGTCTGGCCGAAACACAATGATGTAACATTTGGGGGAAAAGATGCACCCCAGAAGCCCAGCACCAGAGGCTAAGATGGAGAAGATCTCCACAGCCACCATGTATTTCCCCTTGGAGCTCAGGTATGCTGGGACAAAGGACAGCCAAACACTGCAAAAGACCAACATGCTGAAGGTGATGAACTTGGCTTCATTGAAACTGTCAGGTAATTTCCTGGCAAGAAAAGCTGTGGTGAAGCTGATAAGAGCCAGGAAGCCCATATAGCCAAGCACACAATAAAACATGGTCACAGAGCCTTCGTTACATTGCAGGAGAATTTCTTCAGTCACTGAGATGATATCAACATCTGGGAATGGGGGAGCCATTGTCAGCCACAGAGTACAAATGCCTGCCTGGATGAGGGAGCAGGAAACAATAATGCAATTAGTTAATTTTTTCCCCACCCACTTCCTCATCCGGGATCCTGGTTTGGTGGCCATAAAAGCCAGAACCACTGTGATGGTTTTTGCCAAGACTGAAGAAACAGCCACCGAGAAGACCATACCAAAAGTTGTTTGTCGGAAGAGGCATGTCCAGTTTCCTGGCTGGCCAATGAATAGCAGTACTGAAAGGAAGCATAGCAGGAGGGCAATGAGGAGAATGTAGGTCAGATCCCGGTTGTTGGCTATGACAATGGGAGTGCTGTGGTGCCTCAGAAATGCTCCAAGCACAAGAACTGTAGCCAAAGAAAACGAAAGTGCAAGACAGGCTAAACTGATCCCTAAAGGTTCTTCATAGGACAAGAAACTAATACTTTTGGGAATACAAAAATCGCATTTCTTGTTTGGATAGTATTTATCTTCACATTTAGAACATTCATTTCTGTCTGAAAAAGAAAAAAACAGATGTGATGGAATTCTCATTAACATTCTGTATAACTGTCCAGTATGCCATAATTATTATATAAGGAACAATTTGGGTCTGGTAATTCTCCAGAGTCCAAAGACCTGTATTATTTGATATGTTATTAAATTCTGTTTAATTTTTTAATTAAATTAATTTTAATTGATTTAATTTTTATTTTATCATTAAAATCTATCTATGTATATGAGATATGCCCTCTATACAGGAAAGGCTAGTAGCCTGGTGTATATCTTTCCTGTCTTTGTAATAAATGTTATGTGATAACTTCACTTGATGAAATGTGTAATGGATGGGAGAGGTCACTGTCTATAGTCCCATTCAGCAGTGACCATGGCATATGGAAGTTTATGACTTGGAATGCAGGATGAATAAATGGAGAAGACTATGAATTAATGAATAGAATGAAAGAACCACAGGAAACATGTTACTGTGAAAATAATAAAAAGGGGAAGGATGTAATAGGTATGCACAAAGATAGTCTGATCTTGTGGATTGGAGCTGATCAATCCCTTCAGGGAAGATATAGGTTTTATTGTGAATGAGAGTGCTGAAATGTATTAGAAAGTACAGTTTGGTGTCATCTGTCATAGGCTGTTAGGGTATTATGAAAGTAGGAACTCACAGATTTATCATAGTTACATATTAAGCTCTAGCAAATGGTGACACTGGAAAAAGCAGAGTTGAGTTTTTGGGAAAAGTGTCCAATATTTTGAATCAATGTGATCCAGGAAAAAGAAAAAGATCTGTAAATAGATACATGTTCTAAATGAATGTAGGGTGGCATGAAAGCACTACCACTAATGTAGTGGATAAGGAATAATTAAGATTAAACAGATAAAATGCAGACCAATTTTGGATGGAAATAAAAAATGCAGGAAGAGGTCCAGACAAGGAGACTCCAGCAGAATAAGTAGAATTAAAAATCAAAGTGATGGAGTGATTTGGGATACAACTGAAGGGAGGAAATACCGGAAAGAGTGTTTTAGAGATTTGTTTGGGAATGATAGTGATATGTCAAAGAATGAACTTAAACAAATGCAACATAAAAAAAAATGAAATGCATTCTGTGAGAATCTTGAAAAATGCTAAGGGTGCAGATGTAGATGTTAATACCTACAATTGAAGAATGGTTGGTGGAGTTGACAGAATTTGCACAGGAGGCAAAATTGACTTGTTTGATTAGAGAAAAGACAATCATTACATTTGTCAGTGGTTGGAAACCCGTTATGGACTTCTTGCTGAAAATGGAAAAAAATGTACTTGTGATTTATGGGTTTGATGATTAGGAAGGGTAGATTATGGAAAGAAGGGAGCTATGATGCAACCATAGAGAGAGTGGATAAAATTTGAATGCATTTATAAATGCTTTAAAGAAGATGAGAGGCCATTTCTTCATATTCTGTCTTTATTTTTCTCTCTTTTTTATTTTTCTCTTTCTTTTCTTTATTTTTTTCTCACCACTTTTACTTTCCTTTGTTTTCTTTTTCCTTTAAATGTTTTTATTCTGTCAATTTTTTTTCAATAAAAATTAATAAAAAAAGAAGTGCAGTGTGGCTTTATGTGCAGAGGTGCCAACGGGATTTCTGCTCTTCAGCATAAGACCGAACAGTGGACTGTATTATATATCTTGGATTCTAAAGGCAGGAGAGGAAGGTTAGAATGTTTGATCTCCCAGAAGAGATAATCCGAGACAGGGAGATCACAAAAAGTGCCAGTGGATGTACTTGCACCCAATTTATTATGAACTACATCTAAAGTTTCCATGCCAGCCTTTCCTTTCTGAACTGCCTCCTGTCTCTCCAATCAGCAGGCTTTGATCACCAGGGAGAAGAGGACTCCTTATTCTCCAACTCAGTTTTAAAGATGGGACCTGAAGCATGCCCAGTCGGTCAGAAGCTTACCGGTAGCCAGTGCAGCACAGGCCACAGAGTTGTAACATGGGCGTACTAGAGGTCATTGATGAGTGTGGTGGTTGTTGCCTGTCTCTGTATTCAGCTCCAGCCTGAAAACTGACTGGGTCCAGACAATGCACTTCCTCCAGGACCCTCTGAAATGGCAATCGGGTTGTCAGTTTGCTTCTGGGTCCAATTCAAGGTGCTGGTTATGACCTTTAAAGTCCAACATGGCATGGGGCCAGGTTATCTGAGGGACCACCTCTCCCCAATTACATCTACCTGTTCCATCAGATCTGGCAGGAGGTACATGTTGTGTGTCCTGCCAGCCAAGAAGCTTCATTTGGCAGGACCTAGGAAGAAAGCCTTTTCTGCTGTGGCACCTGCCCTATGCAACATCATTCTCCCCAAGGTGAGATTGGCCCAAACCTTGTTGGCCTTCCGGAAGGTCCTCAAAACTTGGATGTGCCATCGGACTTGGGGATCCCATGGAAGAGTGGAGCCTATTAAATGGCTGCACTGTGTATAAGTTTAGACAGCACTCTCCCCTGGATTTTAGTTATTATAGCTTTTAACTGTTTTTAATTGGTTTTAATGGTTGAATTTTATGATCATTAGTTTGTGTTTTAATTGTGTATAGCACTCAGATTCACATGCAAGTGAAATGGATGGCCATGTAAATTCAATGAATGAATGAATGAATGAATGAATGAATGAATGAATGAATGAATGAATGAATGAATGAAATCTGAAGGTTGGAAATTGGATGAAAATTGTTGAAACAATTTTTGTTTGTGAGGTAAATAAGAAAAGATAAATGGAAAGGTTGTTGAATGACTGTGGACTGAAGTGAGGGATCAGTATGAAAGAAGTGCATTGAGGTGGTTGGGTCTTATAAAGAGAAAGAATGTGGATTGAATCCCCAAACTAACTCATGATGCAAAAATGAGAAGTTTAAAGAACAAAAGAAGCGTATGAAAGAATGCTTGGATGTGATGGAACGAGGGAGGGAGGAAGGCAAGGAAGGAATGGCACAGTGAATGGTGTTAGTGTAAACTAGTTTTACCGACATTTCCTTTTCTTATCTCATGCCACTGATTTCTTTTTCTTACTACTTCTTATTCTTTTTCTGTGCTCTACATTGTGATGCTTACCCTGAAAGGAAATAGCTTGATGGGCAGTGTATGTATGTGTTTACGGTATATCTCATGATGAGTTCTGTATGTATGCATGTGTGTATGCATGGACACTACATTAAATAATATATTTAAAACATTTCTGCCTTAAATCAATTCATGTTACATAGACCTTGACTACTATATGAAGCAGTTCTTATTTTCTCTCTTGGACTAGCATCAATTAAGAAATGCCATGTCATATTCTTTTACTTTCCTTACAGAGGTCTGCATATTCACCCTTATTTGGGATAATTTAGTTGTTATTTAGTTGTTCTGAGTTTCAAATTATAAGCATATGTATAAAATGTAGATGTTGAAGCAAGTGCAGAGTCATCTATGGAAAATTCCATATGTTAAACCTCTTGGTCAATACAACAGAAAGCTGTTTTAATGTTTTCCTTTGAATTCTTTTCAACCCAATGGAATGCTTTCTGGAAAATATGAAATGAAGGCGTGCAGGGCTCTTTGGGTTTGCCCTCAGCAGGATAGTTCTATGAAAACTCAACAGAATAAGGACCAATTTGGTGTGTTGGGAGAAGTTAGGGAAAGGAAGATCAAAGTGGAAAATGGGCTGGATCACTTTGAGGGCTATGGAAAGATTTTCCCCCAAATGTCCCCAGTGGATCCTTATGGGCCAATGACTCCTCCATTCTAAGCCTCTTATTGTATTGACTGGATATGAGGGGAATTTAGTCCAACAGATCAGGAAGGTAAAAGATGCGAAAACACTGATCTAAAATGGTTCAAAGATAGCTGCACCTTTGGAAAGATGTTTCCTAAATGACTGGATGATGCTTTTAGGTGTAAATGAAGATCTGACAACTTCATTTTTTGAAAAAAATAACATTATAATTATGGGTAATCAATGGAACCTTTATGCTTCAACATTTCATTGAGTAAAAACTATTGAATTCTTGAATTTACTCAAAATATTATATTTATTGGGTGGGTTTATTTAGGAAAATCAGGAGCAAATGAGCATCTCATACCATTCTTGGTTGAAATCATCCCTTCTGGACAAGGAATGCAGTCATAGCAGCAAAATGGCTCCCCTTCCTTCACTTTCTTGTGGAAACCAGGATAACAAGTCTCACTGCAAAGAGAAATGGGTTTCACCTAGAAATCAAAGAGGAAAATGATACTGTGAATTAGGGATCCTGAAGCTTTTTGTTCAGTGCGCACATCTGAAATGAATACATGTCATTGCACATTCCTAATGTAGTAATAGGAATACTAGCTAGAAAATCAGTTTTACACTCCAACTGTAACAATGTAAAGCTCAGTTAAATCTCAATGTTTTGGGATTAAGTACCTCAAATTAATAGCTATAGCTATTAATAATAACTGTGGAGGGTCTACTGCTGTTAGTACTGGGAAAAGACCAAAAACACTGCTTGAAACCAGAACTGCTAAGGATGAATCGGGCCTTGGTCCATGGTGGCCTGGGGGTGAGAGAGATTGCATCTGGAGGACATGGTGGCCCATTAACTCACCCCTAAAAATGTTACTGGGGCATCACTCATCCTGGAGATAATATGACATGACAAAGAGCTCTCGAGGTTGCTAATGGGGAAATAACTTTAAGGAAGAAGTTACTACTGTCCAATAAAATGAATTTACCTATCGGATTAGAGAAACAATATTAGTGCAAATCCAGGGTCAATAATGAAATCCTACCTGGTTAAACCAACTGTGCCATGAAATAATCTCATGGTTGACGGTTAATATTTCATTAGGAGGAGCTAGATGATCCACATTCCCAACTTTCACATGAAGAAAGGATTTGTTTGGGAAAGCAATTAAGTTGATAATATCAAATCCAGCAGCTACCATTCCATTTTGGTCAAAGGAAATCTCTTCCCCAGCACCATTGTTAAAAGCAACACCTCTCAGAAAGTAGTGGAGCTGAATTGAAAAGAAAGATACAAGAGTTTGGAAAGACTAAATTGCCGGCCTCCACAATGATAATTTTCAGAACAAAAGAAAGGGACTGTGTTTAATTCAAGGCCCATTTCTTCTCAATGTACTGCAATTAAAGAGAGATGGGCTCAAGGATATGAATTAAAAGGATCAATGGGAGAAGCCAGATTATTGTTGGTGATAAAAGAGATGGAAGTAATGGCTTTCAGTATTGGTCTCCTAACTTTTCCCAGTATTTTGAATCATGCTTAATAGAAAAAAATTACCAAGTTAGAAGTTGTCTTCTAAAGCCATATATAGTTATATTTCCATGGGAGATACAGAAGTGAAGGAAGTTATACTAAAGTTATACTCACAAATGTGAGCTATTATAGGAAGGGATCCAATCCAATAATGGTATTTGGTTTATTACCTGCCAGAAGTCTTGGCTATGAATCTTCCTTCCTACTCTATCCATCCTTGATCTCTTGGTATTTCTAGAGGAGGATAGTGCATGTAAAGCATGAGCTATGGCATAAATAGCATTGTAGATGCTGTAGCTGTGGCCAGTCATGTCCATTTCAAAAACAGGCCCAGGAAGGCTCCCCAAATTCTCTTTTCCATTACAAATCTTTTCTTCCCCATCACTCATAATTATATCTGGGAATACACAGTGAAAGGCTGCTTGCCAGAACTGTCTGATAAACCCATCTTTCTTTGTGATGAAGGGGTTTTGTTTCTCCAAAAATGATCTGAACTCTGGTAGAGCAGTGGAGTGCATTGTGAAGAAGAGGGCACCATCAATTATTTTGGTATCCCAAGTGCGCTGAAAGGGTACCGAACTGAACTCCATCTGTGCTGTCATTATCCACACAATACCTTTTGGTTTACTTCTCAGTTTTTCTATTCTTGGCATATAGTGTAGCCACAACAAATAGCCCATTGCAAAAGATTCTCCACTGAACACCAATACATTAGCTTTACCACCCATGACATGGTCATAGATTTTTGCTCCCTGCTGAAGCATGCCATCAAGGCTTGTGCAATCAGTTGTTTTGGGGAATTGTTGAATGAAGGAAACACAAATACTCCTTTTGGAAAAAAGAGGAATCACTGTTTGTATAAATTTTTCTCCCTGGTCATTGTCCATGATAAGGATCCCAATCCATGTCCAGTTAAAATGCAGGAGCAGCGAGACAATTGCTGCAAGTTGAAGAGCTTCTGGGGGAACCATCTGGTAAAAAAAAAGGCCTGGGGTTTTATCATTCATGATTGGAGCAGAGCCATAGACGAGCTAGGGAGAAACAGGAAAAGAACTTAAGAGCAGCATCTAGATAATATTTTCAAATGTTCATAGTGATCAACATCTATATATTTAATAATCCTTATAGTATTAATTTTCAACAAATTGAATAGTTGGGCTACGTGAGCCCAAAATATAGGGGGGGGGGGGGAAAGAAGACGCCAAGAGCCAGAGAGCCAATACAGAAACTCCTTTTATCACATTAGAGATATATGTTCTGCTATATTCAAAGGACTTAAACCCATATAAATGCGAATAGCACTGGAAACTAAATGGGACATATATGAGCACTGATTCTAGCAGTTTCAAGGCAGTTATATTAACCACTATTTACTTGAATATATTCAGCATGGCAATATAAAACTGCATTTTGAAAATAGGACACGAAATGGAGCATGAAACTTGCAGGGAAAGAAGTCCTACCTGTGGAATCTTATAGATATCCAAGATAGTTGCCACATGAAGGGAGATTTGGGCATCCAGTCCTCCAACAAGAGCTATTATTTTATTCTGAATGTTACACAGGTAGTTGGGGACCAATCTCTCAGCTGCTGATAGAAGTAGCATGGTGGCCTTATAAGTCCTTCGAGCATTGTCATAGCTATCATAGATGTAGAAACCCAAGGTGAAGTTGGGTAAGATTTGTGTGTTTTCATTGATCTCGTTTATAGCAAATGTCAAAGACAGGATGTGCTGGTAATTCTTAGGAACCATACTGCAAGGAGAATTGCATGCCATATCAGAAGGATATTCTACCGGTTCTTATATTCTAATCAATAGTCATGCAAATAAGTGAATTCAGCAGGCTACTTTCACCATTTGTCCCAAATCTTTGATTGAATGTTAACTGTCATCAGATTATAGTTAATAGTTAATATCAGAATGTAGAGTTAATATGTATAACTGTATCTGCATAAAGGACTCAACAATATTTAATGTCCGAAGACAGAAAATTCTGAAGGAAAATTGTGCAAAGAATTTGAGTCATAAAGTCATTCATGTAGAATGTCTGAAATTCACTCACACCATGAGAGCTTTCCAAAAAGCTCAGACATCTGGTGTTGAGCCAGGCTGTCAGACACTATTGTATTTTTGAATTGGACTAGTAGATCTTGCAGTGTATTTGAAGGATTCATTATTTTATTAGATATGAGCCAGCCTAATAGATCTTTTGTAGGAAGACAATGTCCTTCTAAAATGCAAAAGAAGTTTAAATCAGCCTTCCCAAGCCTGTGTGACTCTCAGCTGAGTGCGCATCAACTCCTAGCATTCCCCAGCCAGGATAAGAGGGACTGAGAATTGTTGGAGTGGAAGCCCATCTATTTGGAGATGCTCAGGTTTCAGGAGTTTGCTTTAATGAGATCAATATTTTCTATACTGCATGTTCTCTGGTTGAAAAAAAAAACAACTTTTCTTAGCAACTCCTTAACTTCACCCAAGACAATCAGCTATTATTCTCTGATGGCCATGCTCAGATTGGAACTACATCAAAGTAGAAACAAATAATTGAATTCCTTACAGAAGGTCTCCAAGCAATACTGGTGGGGGATGATCTTTGAAGGTGACTTCTTTAGAAACCTCAATACTTTGAGAAGTAATTCCACCAAGCATAACATCACCTGGATGATGGCTTCTGTGATATGGAGGATACGGATGAAGGATGCTGCACCTCTCACTCTTGCACCACACATGCGGAAGCAGCACTAGCAGCCAGATGAGTAAAGTTGCCATCCCCATTACAAGGGCCAATCTCAAAGACCTTCCTTTATTTCCAGAACACGTCCATCAGCGTATTAGCAATTAACACTCCCTGAGTTAACTGCAAATTTGGGAACTCTGACTCTTGGTGTATCCAGGATCAGAATAGTGGATTCTTACCTGTACATAGTCCCTTCCCTTCTCCCTAGCTCTAAAAGCTATTGATTTTCAAGGAAAAGAGGGAGAGAGAGGGAGAGAGAAGCAAATCATCAGTTGGTCTTTTTTATTTGCTTTTCTAATGCAGACTGGAATTCAGAGGGATTTGGAGAAGCAGTAGAATTAAACCTAGTAATTTAGATGCACAAACAGGAAGGTAATGATTAAGTCCAAGTCCAGTTCCCTAAGGATGTGTTGAAGAAATTCTGTTTTTCACAGTTGAACTAATGTTTTTCCTCCTATTGTGATAGAAAGTAGGAGATTTGGTCTAGATCAAAAATTGTAATGGCATGTGGGAATTTCCTTGGGAGACAGGGGCATGAGCCACAGCCAGGGGAACGGTTGGATAAAAGGCATTAGCCTGCAGAAGGAATGTGGGCATGGGAAAGGTCTCAGAAGGGACCCTCCCTAGTTTCTTGGGCTGCAAAGGCGAGGGGGAGAAATGTACTCTCAGAGTTGCGAGATTGATGTCAGCCTTACAAGGTAGTCCAGACAGGAATCATACCCAGATCAACTAATTCTTCTTTATTTAAGGTGGCATTAACAGAGTCTTGCAAGTCTGAAAGTCCATTTCTTCTCTGTCGCTTTTACAGCGGCGCAGGTGTAAAGCATGTTTGCCCCTGGAAGACCACATGTTACACTTCTGCTGTGCGAGCTGCATTGGCTGACAGTTTACTTCTGGGTTCAGCTCAAGGTCTGGTTTTGATCTTAAAAACCCTCCATGGCATGAGACCAGGTTATTTGAGGGACCACCTCTCCCCAGTCCCTTACATCTCCAGCAGTCTTGGGTTTTCAAAGAAATCGAGTACTTACAAGATGGCTGTATTGTGTGCAGGATGTTGGTCTATTCCCTTCTGTCCTTATTTGTATTTATGTTTAATTGTTTTTTATGGTTATTTTAGACTTGATTGTTTCTTTTATCGTATGCCACACAGAGTCACATTGGTGAGATGGTTGACTATATAAATTTGATACATAAATAAATAAACAAACTGACCCCTGAAAAGGCAGTGGCAGTTCTATCAGGATGAAATGCTATGGATTGTAAAGGAGACAAACACATTCAGGGAATCCAAAAATCCAACTATAATTAATATCCAATCATTTTGTTTTATGAAATAATATTTGAGGTTACTGACATAAATGGCAATCATATATTCATTTGCTGTTCAATAGTTATCATTAATAGTTTATAGGCTAGCATGAATCTCTTAATCAGTTAACAGTCTTAAGGCTAATACAGGAATCCTAGGCTACAGCGGCCAATGTCTCAGACTGCATCTGCCATAGTTGTAAGTGTGGAGCTTGCTTTCCTACTGGGCGGAGGGGGGGAGGAACTATACAGGCGGATGATTCTGACCCATCTATAGAGCTAGGTGATGCACAAATGTAGGCAAGAGATCCATTTGCAGTGCAGTTTGCTCTCCTACTGCAGGGCCGGGGGGAGGGGGCAGGAACTCTACTGGCAGATAATTTTGACTGATCTATAAAGCTACTAGATGCACAGAGACATCCATTTGCATTTGCATTTCTTTTTGAAGTTATAGCAAGGGTGGAGCGGTGGCTACATGACTGATTATGATTGGCAGCTGATTTGAACCTGAGGGCAACATGCCATGTCCTCCTGGCCACTGAATATGGTACAAATGAGAGTTTAGAATTTAAATCCCGATGTTAAACCTTTTGCACTCCTTTGGGGGCCACTTATCACTAACTCTTATGGGGTCAATTGTATGATAGATACTTCTTCACATTCTCTGGATTCTTGCTCTCCTTTTCAAATAAGCCTACCAAGCTGAGGTGTGTTTTTCCACCCATTAACTGACTCCTGAAAATATGACAGCATTTATCCATTGGCCTCCTTCAAGGTTTACCCACTCATGTTGGTATCCAACCAATTGGTTTCTGATGTATTCCAGAGAGGTGGTACGTTACCCTACACTGACAACATTTTCACTGTGATTGCTAAGCATTTCTTTCTCATCAGCAATGATGAGTAAGTAAGAAAGGAACAAAAAGTGAATGTACACCAATTCCCTTTTGATATATCTTGATTTTGTCTTTAAATAAGAATGAAACTACAGAATATCTGAAAAATAGGGAAATTATATAAATAAGGCTCTAAGAGGGATATTTTTGTAAATACTTTACAAAGCATATACATGCAGAAATATGGATTAAAAACTTTTGAGAAAGGATGAAGAGAATATTAATAAGCCAATCATTCTCATTAGTTATTCTAATGAAGAAGGATCCATGTAGAAATTTTACAAAAGATGTAAAGACTTATTTTTCTTGGTGTTGTCTTCTTATTAGTTGTCCTTTATTGTTCAGGTCTGGCCGAAACGCAATGATGTAAAATTTGGGGAAAAAGATGCAACCCAGAAGCCCAGCACCAGAGGCTAAGATGGAGAAGATCTCCACAGCCACCATGTATTTCCCCTTGGAGCTCAGGTATGCTGGGACAAAGGACAACCAAACACTGCAAAAGACCAACATGCTGAAGGTGATGAACTTGGCTTCATTGAAACTGTCAGGTAATTTCCTGGCAAGAAAAGCTGTGGTGAAGCTGATAAGAGCCAGGAAGCCCATATAGCCAAGCACACAATAAAACATGGTTGCAGAGCCTTCGTTACATTGCAGGATAATTTCTTCAGTCACTGAGGTCATATCAACATCTGGGAATGGGGGAGCCATTGTCAGCCACAGAGTACAAATGCTTGCTTGGATGAGGGAGCAGGAAACAATACTGCAATTAGTTAGTTTTTTCCCCACCCACTTCCTCATCCGGGATCCTGGTTTGGTGGCCATAAAAGCCAGAACCACTGTGATGGTTTTTGCCAAGACTGAAGAGACAGCCACTGAGAAGACCATGCTAAAAGTTGTTTGTTGGAGAAGACAGGTCCACTTTCCTGGTTGGCCAATGAATAGGAGTGCCAAAAGAAAGCAGAGCAGGAGGGAGATGAGGAGAATGTAGGTCAGATCCCGGTTGTTGGCTATGACAATGGGAGTGTTGTGGTACCTCAGAAATGCTCCAAGCACAAGAACCGTAGTCAAAGAAAAAGAAAGCGCAAGACAGGTTAAACTGATCCCTAATGGTTCTTCATAACTCAAGAAGCTGATCCTTTTGAGAATACAAAAGTTGCGTTTCTTGTTTGGATAGTATTTGTCTTTGCATCTAGAACATTCATTTCTGTCTGAAAAAGGAAAAAAAACCCCAAACAGATGTGATGGAATTCTCATTAACATTCTGTATAACTGTCCAGGATGGCCTAATTGCAATACAAGGAACAATTTGGGTCTGGTAACTCTCCAGAGACCAAAGATCCATGTTTTGTTTTTTGCATTTAATATTGTTTGATATGTTATTAAATTTGGTTTAATTTTTATTTTATCATTAAAATCTATATATGTATATGAGAGATGGAAAATACAAACCATAGTCATTGTAAAGGTATAATAATAGAAAAAGCATTTCCATTCATCTTCTGAGTGTGTTAGTACAGAGCATATACACCCTATCTGGTTGAATGAGGATTATAGCATGTTGGCCAAAGTGTGCCCAAACTGACAGATCTTGTTCTTACCACTAGCAGGGAAGGTTGCCAGTGCCCAGTGTATAACTAATGCTGATCAGTTAGTCTAAACCTTCTTTGTCTTAGTAGCAAATGTTATATGAGAGTTTCAGTTGATCAAAGCCCTAGTGGATGGGAGAGGTTAATATCTATGGCCCATCTGGGGATAAGCAAGGCATATGGAAGATTCTGACTTGGAATGTAGGATGAGTAAATGGAAAAGGTTATGAATTAATGAAGAAAACGAAAGAAAAAGACAGAAAATATTTTTCTGTGAAAGTAATAGAAAGGGTTTATATATAACAGACATTCATGAAGATAGTCTGGCCAAGTCTTTCTTTCTTTCTTTCTTTCTTTCTTTCTTTCTTTCTTTCTTTCTTTCTTTCTTTCTTTCTTTCTTTCTTTCTTTCTTTCTTGCTTGCTTGCTTGCTTGCTTGCTTGCTTGCTTATTTATTTATTTATTTATTTATTTATTTATCACATTTATATAGCTGCCCATCACACACAAAGTGACTCTGGATGGCATACAACAATTAAATAAAATAACAGATAAAAACAATCATTATAGAAGATAAGACAGATATTATTAAAGTGCATATCATCAAATAGTTTGATTTTTTTAAATTTTAAAATATACACATCCCATGGAGAGAGTGAATATTAATCATAGTGGAGACATCTAAGAATGTCTCTGGTTCCCAAAGACCCCAGGCCTGATGACATAACCATGTCTTGAGAGACTTCCTAAGTGACAGTTGGGAAAGGGTGAGCCTCACTTCAAGGGGGAAAATGTTCCACAAAGAGGGAGATGTGGCAGAAAAGGCCCACCTCTTGGGACCCACCAAATGTAAGCCCCTGGCCATTGGAACACAGAGCATACCTTCCCTGCATATGTTCAGGGAAGCCAAGGTATAGGTTTCATTATGAGTGAAAATCCTAAAATATATTGGGAAATGTAAGTCCTCTAAAGTATAAGTTGGTGTTATAGGTTATTAGGGGTGAATATGAAAGTAAAACTATAGATGGACAAAAGCTGTACTCTACTGAATGCTGGGAAAGAAAAAAAAAATCAGAGTTGGGTTTTGGGGAAAATTGTGAATGAATGTGATTCTGGGAAAAAATCAGCAGGTGACATGAATAGAAGATGAGAATGAGATGAAAGATTGTAGAAAAAGTACTTGGAACATTTGGAGACTCAAGGATGACTGAGAATGGTGACTGATGAAGGTCCTCTCAGAAAGATCTGTCTCTGTTGAATATGTTTTAGGTATATGTCTATTCATACTTTTGCATCCAAATGAATGCCATTATTGTTAAGGGATATAAAAGGAAATATAAAGAAGAGTTAATACAAAAACTACCTGGCAATTACTTTGTGAAGTGTGCCTGGGAAGGCATTTGGCAGAATTCTGAATAAAAGGTACAAAAGATGATAATAAACATTTGGTAAGCGCAGTGCAGCTTCGTATCAGGTTATATCTAGGCAGACCAGATTTCTGCTCTTCAGTAAGAGATTGAGCAGTGTGTCAATAAAAGAAAAAAGGTTATATGTTTGTTGATTTATAGGAAATATATGATAATTTATGGACCTTTTGCTGAAATTTGGAGTTGATGGTTGGTTGCTAAATGTGGTAATAGTTGTATATGATTGAAGCATATGTGATTATAAATGGCAAACTTAGCAAATGGTTTAACATAACCCATGGAGTAAGAAGTCTGGGTGATGTGCCCCAGGTCATTTAATGTCAACAAATACTTGTGGTGATATTAGAAATGTGCTGGTTCACAATGAAAATGTATTATTTTATTTGCAAGTGAGGCTATTTTGTTGGCTGATAGCTTGAATGATTGGCAGTGAATATTTGATAGATTGTATCATGCAAGAAAGAGTACAGATCCGAATATTAATTTTTATAGTTGTCCTTGACAGGGAAAATTAGGTGAATATTTGCATGTTATACATAAAATATCAAAACATTACAGCAAAGAGATGATTTTGTGCCCCTTAGTAGAATGCTTACAAAAGAAGGGAAAATGAATGGAGATGTACAAATGCTGATAGAAAGGTAGTAGGCAGTATGTGGTAGTTTGTGAGGATTGAATGTTTGTTGAAAAAAATGTGTATAAGAAGATGTCTTTGTCTACTTTGTTATATAGAAGAGAGAGCTGAGTATTTTGGGGACTCTGGAGAAAAATCCAACCTTCAAGACCCATTTAAAGGACAGCAGAGTTGGGACCACCAAACCTCTGGGTGTATCATATTTTAGAGGACAACTGCTGTGATAGAAAAGGCACAACTCCTATGTCCCATCAGATGGCCCTGTTTTAAAGATGTGACCTGGAGTATGCCCATACTGTTGGATCTTAGCAAATGGAGAGTAATAATGGCAGATGGGTATTCTGTCAGGTATCCAGGCCAATACCATGAAGGGCTTTATAGGTAAAAATGAGAACCTTGAATTGTACCTGGAAGCTTACTGATAGCTAATGCAACCTGTACAGTGAACGTGTTACTCTGTCTACACTGCTGCATTCTGGATCGGCTGGAGCTTCCCAGCAGTTTTCAATGGTAGCCCCACACACAGCATATTGTGATAGTCAGCACATAAGATGATTAAGGCATGATTGTATGAAGGGAGTCCTGATTCAGGAGTGGGCAAAAGTGGTGTACCAGATGAATCTGAGTTAATGCCTTCCGGGCCATAGCTGTCACCTGCTTTTCAAGCAGAAGCTAAGAGTCCAGAAAGACCTCTAAATTCTGCACCAAACATTCAATCCTCACAAACTACCACATACTGCCTACTACCTTTCTATCAGCATTTGTACATCTCCATTCATTTTCCCTTCTTTTGTAAGCATTCTACTAAGGGGCACAAAATCATCTCTTTGCTGTAATTCTGCATCTGGGGGTGGGGAATACAACCCTATTCAGAACCTCAGATGGAAAATCCATGGTGCTGAAGGAGCCAAGAATACTCAGTGACTCACTCTTGCCACGGCTTAACTTAAGTCTGTTCCTTCCCATCTTGGCCCCAACAGCTTTCATGCTTTGGGGCAATATCTCAACAACATCACTTGCCCAACCTACTATAGGATTGAGATAAACAACTGATGTCATCAACATAATGATGACAGCTGACCCCATGTTGATGGATGACCTCCCTTAGCAGTTTTCTGGAGATGTTAAACAAAAGGGATGAAAATGTTGAGCTCTGTGTAACTCCACAAGTCAGGGCTTTCAGGCTGAACTTCTTCACCCCATCAACGCTGATTGGAACTGGCTATGGAGAAAGGTGAACCACCACAACACCATGTCTCAAACTCCTAATCCCTGCAGTAAGTCCATAAAGTGACCATGATCAGCCATACTGAAGGCTGCTGAGAGATCAAGGAGAATTAGGACAATTGCACCCACCACCTCCATCCAAGCTGTGCCAGATGTAATTAGGAAGCATGATCAATACCATCTCCATACTATGTCCTGGCATGAAACCCAACTGAAAATGGTCTGTGTATTCTGCTTCCTCTAGAGAAGGTTGCAGATTGGACAACAATTGTCCAGACAATTTTCATGGGTGTGGAAAGCAAGAAGCGATTAGATAAAGTGAATGGCTCCTGAATGACTGTGGACTGAAGAAAAAAGGTGGTGACTATTAGAAAGAAGTACGTTGAGGTGATTGGGTCATGCTGAGAGACTGATAGAAAACTGAGTCCCAAACCAAGCATATGAAGGAAACAGGAATGGTTGACAGGAAGAATGAAAAGTGGAAAAAGTTATAGAAAGGGATAGTGAACGTTGGTGTAAACTACTTTTAGTTATATTTCTTCTTTTTCTTATCTTTTCCCTTTATTTTTTTACCCTTTTCATTTCTTTCCCAGAAAGCAAACACCATGATAGGTACTGTATATAAGTGTGCATGTACAGAATTTTTCAATTGTCATAATGCATTCAAAATTATTATTGTTTTGTTTTAAATCAATCCTTATTAACAGACCTTGACTATTGCATGAGATGTATATTTTTTTGATTTTATTGTAATTTCACTGTTTGGTTGTTGTGACCTGCCCAGAGTGAGTTGGGCAGCATACAAGTTTAATTCTTCTTCTTCTTCTTCTTCTTCTTCTTCTTCTTCTTCTTCTTCTTCTTCTTCTTCTTCTTCTTCTTCTTCTTCTTCTTCTTCTTCTTCTTCTTCTTCTTCTTCTTCTTCTTCTTCTTCTTCTTCTTCTTCATCATCATCATCATCATCATCATCATCATCATCAGTCTTGCTTTCTTTCCTGGACTAACTTCAGTTAAAAAAAAAATGGACATGTCTTATTCTTTCACTTTTCTGACTACAATCTCATTATTTAGGTTTGAAAACTCTATATTCTAAAACCCACTCCACCTTGACTTTGTGCAAAATATTATATTAATTGGATGGATTTACTCAGAAAAATCAGGAGCAAATGAACATTTGTTTCCATTCATAATATTTGTGGACATTTCCTGGAATAAGTCTCAGCAACTGGATTAGTTTCACTTCAGAACCCAATTTAATTCTCGGCTTAGTACAGTAGAGACTTTTTTACTAGTTCACAATTTTTTTAAAATTAATTACTCTTCTATGATAGCTAAGGAAGGTTATTCCTTAACTTTTAGGATATTAATCTCTCTCAGACCCTGAGGTTTCCATTAAAACTGAATTAAACAATATTAAGAAGTATGTGCAGTTTTGCAGTTAGATTTCATACTTTCCCAGATGTAAACTCTAAGAGAAAATTGTTGTTCTTTTTTTTTTTAAAATCAGGAAAGAGTCACCATTTTTTAATCAGCAATCTATGCTTGAACACTGCACTGTCCAAAAGCTACCAATTGCCAGCATTGAAAAATGCCTACTGAGGGACATTTTGTCATGCTTTGTGGACATGCAAAAAAGCAAGAACATTTTAGACTCATTTTAATTTTAAAGGTTAATATACAACTGAAACCAGAGGCTTTTCTTTTGGGACTGATTGATAAACATTTGGAAAAAAGTCATGGAGCTTTGCTTTTATATATAACTGCAGTGAGATTCAACATTACCCACAATGGAGGAATGGACGGTGAAGATGATGGAACATCCAGAGATGGCCAAATTGACATCTTTGTTTAGAGAAAATACATTATCTAAGTGTATTGCTGATGGGAAATCCTTATAGATTTTTGCGTGAAACAGAAGAAAATGAACTTTTGCTATATGGTTATGATGATTAGAAAAAAATAGGGAAAAAATAAAAGTCGTGCTGTAACTATAGAGTAAGAAGTAAATTTATATGTATACTAATAACTGTTGTAAAGAAAACCGGAAGCTACTTCTTTATATTTTCTTTGGGGTTTTTTTCTGCATTTGTGGCTTTGTCTTTTTTTCCTTTTCTTTCTCCTTTCTCTTCTTTATTCTAAATATTAGTTTCTGTTAGTTTTTTACCTTTCTTTATTAAAATCTTAATAAAGCTATATGTAAAAAAGAAAAGTGCCTTCTCAAAATATCAGAGCCTCCTACTACTTTGAATTGCTCAAAGTGTAGCATATGTTTTATTCAGTGAAGTTGTTTAGATGGGAGCCAGTGAAAACTTTCATACCTTTCTCAGTTGAGATCCTTCCTTCTGGGCATGGGATACAGTCATAACAGCAAAACGGCTCCCCTTCTTTCACTTTCTTGCTGAAACCAGGATAACAGCTCTCACTGCAAACAGAAATAGGTTGAACCTAGAAATTAAAGAAGAATATGGAGAAGAAATCAGAAGATTTTTTTCCCCAAATGGCAGATTTTATTTATTTGCTTATTTCCAAATTTTGTAGCCTGAGGAGAATTATATTCTGGAGTAGGTAGAATGAAGACTTTTGATTCAATGGGCACATACATAGGAAATGATGAGAGTTTGTCACGGGCATCTTCTGAATTTAGTCATAGGAATAATAGCTTAGAAATAACTTTTCAGCTGTAATAGTAACAATGTAATGCTCAGTCAATTAAATGCCTTGAATCTAGTAGTGCCTCCAATTAATAGCTTGATCGATTAATAAAGACCACCTATTAGTATCAGGAAAAGGCGGAAAGCACTGACTTAAAACCAGAAGAGCTAAGGATAGGTGCAGCCTTGGTCCATGGTGGCCTGGGGATGAGACAGATTGCATCTGGAGGACATGGTGCCCCATGAATTCACCCCAAAAGTTGTTAATGGGTCATCTTTATGCCACAGATGATCAGACATGATGATGATCTCTACAAATTGCTTATGGGGAAATAACTTTCGGTAAGAATTTACTAAAGCACAACAGAAATAATTTTCATACAGATTAGAAAAACAGTGTTAGTTCATAACCAGGGAGAGTAATTAAATCTTACCTGGTTAAACCAGCTGTGCCATGTAATGATCTCATCATGGATGGTGAATGTTTTATCCGGAGGAGCTAGATGATCCATGTTCCCAACTTTCACATGAAGAAAAGATTTGTTTGGGAAAGCAATCAAGTTGATAATATCAAATCCAATTGCTACAATCCCATTCTGGTCAAAGGAAATCTGTTCCCCAGCACTATTGTTAAAAGCAACCCCTCTCAGGAAGTAGTGGAGCTAAATTGAAAAAAAAGAAGTGCAAGAGTTTGCAAAGACTACATTTCCAGTCTCCATGATGATACTTTCCAGAACAAAAAAGCAGACATTTAAGTTGCCTTCTAGGTGTTTTCCTTCTCATTATATTGCAATTAAAGAGGAGATGAAATATGAATTAAAGGATTAGTGGGAGAAACCAAAATATTATTGGTCAAAAAAGAGATGGATTAAATGAATTCCCCTAATGTGCACCTTTTCCCTGATAGTTTGAATCATACTTATGAGAAATTTTTTTTTTTAGAGATTTTCTGACTTTGGGAGTCAGACAATCATTCAGCCATGTATAGACAGATGTATTTCCATGGGAGATTCGTGAGGGAAGGAAGCTTTCTATAGTCATATATAGAACATAGATATAGATAGAATATGTGATATACAAAATGATGGATTAAGGGAATGGATGCAAACAAAATGAGTAATTTGGTCTATTACCTGCCAGAAGTCTTGACTATGAATCTTCCTTCCTACTCTATCCATCCTTGATTTCTTGGTACTTCTAGAGGAGAACAGCACATGTAAAGCATGAGCTATGGCATAAATAGCATTGTAAATGCTGTAGCTGTGGCCAGTCATGTCCATTTCAAAAAAGGTCCCAGAAAGGCTCCATAAATTTTCTTTTCCATTGCAAATATTCCCATCCTCATCATTCATAATTATATCTGTGAATACACAGTCAAAGGCTGCTTGCCAGAAGTGTCTGATAAACCCATCTTCCTTTGCAGTGAAGGGGTTTTGTTCCTCCACAAATGATCTGAACTCTGGAAGAGCAGTGGAGTGCATTGTGAAGAAGAGGGCCCCATGCATTATTTTGATATCCCAAGAATGTAGAAAAATGATTAAATTGAACTCCATCTGTGCTGTCATTATCCACACAATACCTTTTGGTTTATGTCTCACCTCTTCTACATCTGGAATATACTGCAGCCATAACAAATAGGCCAAAGCAATGTATTCTCCATTGAACACCAATACATTAGCTTTACCACCCATGACACGGTCATAGATTTTTGCCCCCTGCTGAAGGATGCCATCAAGTCTAGTGAAATCAGTTAATTTTTGCAATCGTTGAATGAAAGAAACACAAACCCCATTTTTGGAAAAAAGAGGAATCACTCTTTGTATAAATTTTTCTCCCTGGTCATTGTCCATGATAAGGATCCCAATCCATGTCCAATTAAAATGCAGGAGAAGTGAGACAATCCCCCTATGCTGAAGTTCTTCTGGGGGAACCATCTGGTAAAAGGAAAGGCCTGGGGTTTTGTCATTCATGATTGGAGCAGAGCCATAAATGAGCTAGGGAAACAGGAAAAGAACCTAAGACCAGCATGTAGATAACACTTTCAAGCATTAATAGCAATCAACATATGTTGAATTAACAATCTTATATCAACCCTTTAAAACAGCCTTGTCTGCCTTGTTGAGATGAGAATTCCCTGCATTTCTATTCCTGGAATCTGTAGTTCTGGAAGGCCTAAAGCATGGAAGGTGTTGGAAGTCTGTTGAATGCCATCTCAATGATGCTATGGATGAGGAGGAATTACTGATAGAGTATTACGGGATTTGACCTCATGTACAACCCAGCTATAGATTCATAGATGATGGGTTATTGCTGCTTCATATTTCCAAAATACAGGAAGAGGATATATAATCCTTTATGTGTGTACATGCACAGGGATACCTACAGTAGTAGTTTTGTTTAGATGCACAGATGAACGCTGTGATTTGTACATTGATATAAAGTTTTAAATTCTTAAATTTCTACTTCTGTTGAAGATGAAACAAAACTGTTACTTCAGAGGTACTGAGGCATCATTTAGATTTGCAGACATGAGTGAGATTCACTTTCTTGCAACATCCTTTGGTTCATAAGAACAAAACATGGGAATGGCATGGTTTTCTGAACTCTTGTTTCAGGTTGTACTAAGTCTTGTATGACCTCTCTTTCTACGTAAACCCATGAGACTGCCATAGTATTAGAAACAACTGAATCATTTAGTTGAATTAAGCATGTCAAACTGAACCTTTTTGACGCTTCACGGAGATTCAAAGTTTATTTGGAGAATGGATGTGGTTCTTAGCTTTTCCGTTTCTCAGAATTATTGCAGCTTTCCTTCAGTACCTCTGAGCATTTCTCCTCTCCTCTTCCAAAATCTGATTGGTGCTTTCCTGTGTCTTGGTTTGTTTTTCCAGTCCATATACCTTTTTCCTCATCTTCCCTGAAGATTTTGTTTTGTTGACTTGGAGAATAGATTTACTTGTCAGATTGGCGTCTAACCCCCTTTTTATTCCTCTCCCATTCTCTATGCTCAAATAATAATCCCATTCTCCTTCTGCCACTTCTCTCTCTCTCTTCTCTTTTAATGAGTTCGAGAGACTATTCTTGCAGTTAGACTAATTCTTGCTGTTAAACTAATGGTTCTTGATTACTTTTGTTCATTCCGTATTATCTATGCAATTGGAATAATACTGTACACAATTCACAGAATAACAAGGTTTTATTCCGAGAACTGCCTGTTCTTCCACCTAGCTGTTCTAACAAGTGGGCCAGTTTAGGACACCTAAGCAGTTTGGGCATGATGGGCTCTTAAACCTTTAGTAGAAGAGTTAATTTTTTTTAAGAATTCTTGAAAGGTTATATATTTTAGTTGGGGAAAGCCAGTTTTTACATTATTTGAGCATAATTTCTTTGTAAGTTGTAGAATTGTAGATTGCTGCGTGGCCCTTTCCTCTCCCCTCTCCCTGCTGCCTAAATGAGGTATAAAAGGGATGTACCAAACATGTCACAGAGAAAACTTTGAAGCTATTTGACTGAAAAATTACAGGATTTATTATGCCCCAAAAGATCTACTACCACTGGTGTTTTTATCTTTTTCTACAAAATAATGTAAGAACTGTACGGGCCTTGATTATTTCACTTTATATAGCTTATAATCAACTCTTCCATAGAAATGAATCTTATATCTGAAATTCCAGATCAAAAATGTCATTTCTGAGCCTTCAATCTCAATTGAATCTTGTTAGATGTGTTCTCCTCCCCTAGATGCTATATGAAGGGAAATTTGAGGATAATTCCATCAAGAGCTGTTACATTATTCTGTAAGTTTCTTATGTAATCATTAGTCATTAATATGTAATGAAATAAAATTAAAATTTATAGATATACAAAGTACAAATATTTTTCTCAAGCAGTAGTTTTTAATAATAGTAAGTGCAAGAAACATTTAGCAAAATTCTTTGTACGTTCAGAGGTCTAATTCATCTAGATTAAAGGAAACAAGGTGTGTGCTTGAATTTCTCTTGCAATTTATCACTGTAAAGGATTAATAATCATGCTAATGTCAATGCCCATTCCCTTGCACATTGGTTGCTTTGCTATCAGTGGGTCTTAAGTTATAGAATATTATGTTTCACACTGATTTCAGTTGGATCTCATTTTGCTAAAAACAAGAACAAAAAGGCTAGTTCTGAACATGTCACTGAACTCCAAGCTTTACATACCATGTAGTCTCATGAAGACGGTTGTTTAGAACAAGCCACCTACTTTGGATTCACTCTATGAGGTTTTGTGTAAGGAAACAGCTATTCATCAAAATTAAGAAATAACACCCTCCCAACTTCTTCATTTAACTTACAATAAATGAAAGGATTGGGATTTACGAGCCCTATGTCTGGTAAATAAGAATTAAATCATGCAAAAGTTAAAGAGCCAATAAGAAAATTCTTATATGCCTTTAGTGATATTCACATTCTGCTAGGTTCAAGGGACTTAGTTCCATATAAATGGATATAGCATTGCATGCTAGATGGATAATTTCTGAGTATCTGACTCTAGAAATTTCAGGGGAGTTATTTTTGATCTGTGCTACCTGAATAAACTTAACATTGCAATATGAAATTGCATTGTGATAGTAGGACAGTAAAAGTTCCATGAATTTTATTTGCAAATGATGTCTTACCTGTGGAATCTTATAGATATCCAAGATAGTTGCAATCTGAAGGGAGATCTGGGCATACAGTCCTCCAATAGCAGCGATGACATTACTCTGGATGTTACATAGGTAGTTGGGGACCAGTCTCTCAGCTGCTGATAGAAGTAGCATGGTGGCCTGATAAGTCCTTTGAGCATTGTTATAGCTATCATAAATATGGAAGCCCAAGGTGAGATTGGGTAAGATTTGTGGGTTTTCATTGATTTCCTTGACTGCAAATGCCAGAGCCAGGATGTGCTGGTAATTCTTAGGGACTCCACTGCAATGAGGGTTGCACAGCACATCAGAAGGATACTCTACCAGGTCTTAGATTCTAATCAGTAGTTATAGTATAACAGGCCAGCATCAATTAATCCTATTTTTCTGACACTGTAAATTAGCAGCCATCAGGAGGTAGGATTAATATGTACTTATCTGCAACTGTATAATGCTTAAATAATATTCATCAGCCTTCCTCAAGCTGTGTGAGCCTCAGCTGTGTGTACGTCACTACACAGTATTCCCCAATCAGCATAGCAATAGCTGAGAATGGCTAGAATGGAAGCCCATCTTTGTGGCGATACTCTGATTTGGGAAGTGTGCTTTAAAGATTGAGCATCGTCACATAGATGAGCTTCCCCACTTTATCTTCCACATGTTACATTCTCTGCTTTTCTTGCATCTACTTAAATTCACCCCAGTCAATCAGCTATTATTCTTTGATGGCAGTGATAGATGGATTATTTCAGCCATCAGAAATGTGTGAAAATGCAAACAAACAATAATTCCATTCCTTACACATGCTGTTCCAGTAATATCGGTGGGGGGTGATCCTTGAAGGTAACTTCATCAGAGATTGGAGCAAGTTGAGAAGAAATGCCTCCAACCATAATGTCTCCTGCATGATGGTACCTGTGATATGGAGGATACGGATGAAGGATGCTACACCTGTGAGATTTGCACCCCACATGAGGAAGCAGCACTAGCAGCCAGACCAGTAAAGCTGCCATCCCCAATACAAGGACAGATTTCAAAGATACTCTTTTTGTTCCTATGTCATGAACATTAACATTTCTGTTATTAACACTGTCTAATATGAATGGTAGATTATCCAGGATCAGAATTGTGGATCCTTACCATTCCATAATTCTTCCCTTTCTCCACAGCTCTAAATGATATTGATATTTCAAGACAAAAGAAAGAGAAGCGACATCCCACATAGATCTTTTTTTATTAGCTTTTTGAATGGGTACTGAAATATAGAGGGATATTGAGAAGCAGTAGAATTAAAAATAGTAATTTTAGATGGACAAACAGCAAGGTAATCATTAAGCTGGAGTTCAGTTCCCTAGGGCAGTGCTGAAGAAGTTCTGTTTTTCACAGTTGAACTATTGTTGTCTCTCCTATATTTATAGGAAGTAGGATATTTGACTTAGATCAGGAATCAGGAGTATTTGAGTGATTGAAGGCCACATAGATATTTTGGGAACAGCTTGATGAGGGTAGTGGGTGAAGTGATGATGCCAAGAGATGTGCTTGAGATTTCATGGGTTTGTTTGTGGTGGTATTCTGAAGCTGGCTTGCTGATAATATGAATCAGCCTTGGACACTTGGAGAATTAGTGTGGTCATACCTAAACTTTACAGAAATGAGGGACCACCAAATGATTGATTGTAATATAAATAGGGATAATTTCTGCTTAAACAGGAATAAGTGGCATGAAATTGTAAATCATTCAGTCCAAATTACTGCTTAATTTCTTCAAAACTGAGCACCAAACATAGACAAGACACAGAGAAGGACCCAAAGGAAGTAGATATCTGAAGGTATTGTGATAGGCCTCAAGATCCATCAAGGTGGACTGTTTAAATAGGTCCTTTCCCACTAGGGAGAGAAGGCACACCTCAAAACTCCACAGCAGTCAGAGAATCACGTGGATGTCAAGGGCCAAGTTCATGTAATATAGAGTCCAAGAAAAAAACTAGATATTGTTTGTGTCCTCTCATATGTGTAGGGTCAGTCCATGGTTGTCTTGGTATCCATAGAATCCTAGACCAGTCCAGACCACTTACCAAGGGAAGTTATGTTGAAGTCCCCCAACATTACAATTTGGGGCAACTCCCCCACACCCAGCAATTGGGTTGGGCAGTGTGGGAATGATATAGAAGCAGCAAACCCAACTGGCAGCTTTGACTCAGCTGCACAAAGAAGGTCTCATACCTGCCTGCATGTGAAGTAGTGGCACTTGATGCCACCTGTGACTGAGAATATGGATAAGAGGGAAAGATGATTACAGGAGAGATTTCTTAGTCTAGGAAGTAGGGAAGCTGAGAAGGAGGCTCAGGGAGTAGCCATGCTGTGCACATACCAACACATTCCAAGAGCTATGACATATCCATAGTTACCCCCAACTCACCATTTGTGGCAGCATGATGAAAAACAAATAGACAAAGCATTTGACTGAAATGATTGGATTTAACAAGAGCAACAAGACGTGATGAACTTGAACTTTGGAATTATGCATTATAAATTTAGTTTCTTTCTTTCAGATCTTAGGTAAGAGAAATAAAAGTGTAGGGCTCATGTCAGTTTAGACATACATGCACAATATAATCTGCTCCCATTTGGCTTGGACAGGAAGGTTCTTATGGATGGAAGGGGGAGCACCACTTGGCAATCAGTTACCTTCCTGTGCCTTGTTGAGCTAATCCTTGTTTCCTGAAAAATTTTTCTACCATGAAAAGAACACCCTTTCCAAGCTCCTCATTTTCCCTACAGTCTGGACGTCAAAGGAAGAATAGCCTTGAAGGGCTTGGGAACCTCCAAGAGCCATGAGCATGATCAGAACTTTTCATCCCACCCCACTCCTTGATATTCTGATATGTCTTCATTTTTTTTCCTGTTGAGAAACTGAAATTGAGGCTGTCTCTCTCCACCCCTCCACCCTGTTTTGCACTAATGAAGGTAAATTGCTAGTTTAATTGAGTGTTTTTCCTTCTCTGCATGCCAATTTCCATGACAACATCTTTGGGCATGTTGGGTTACACTTCAACTTAACAAGGATACTTTAGGTCAGAGACTCACTGAGGATGGGGTAATGCTGAGGAGGGAATTGTATTTATTAATTTTGCATAGAATAAATTAATTTGTCGAATGTCGAAAGCTACCTACAAACAAGTAGTTTGGGGGTAATACCCCCCCACCCCCAGCAATCCTTAACTTTCTTTGCAGCTCTAGAACTACATGGCAAGTCATGGTTGCAAATTCCCAACTTCATGTGAGAATGGACACACACATTTCCAACAAAGGTGTTGCTCCCATTCTCTATTTCAGTAATTAGCTAGGGTCTTCTAGAGTGACAGTGCAAACAGCATCAAATGCTACCAATTTTTAAGGAGACTTACACATTCAGGGATTCCAAAAATGAAGCTACAATGATCATCCAATCAATACAATTTATTAAATAATTTTTGTGGTTAATGGCATCAATGACAACCCAATAATTATTTGCTGTACAATAGTTACCATTAGTAGTTTATAGGCTAGCATGGATCTCTTAATCAGTTAACAGTTTTGTTGTGAACTGCCCAGAGTCCCTCCTTGTGGGGGAGTTGGGCGGTGATATAAATTTGACATATAAATAAAATAAATAAACAGTCTAAAGTCTATCACAGAGATCCTAGGCAGAGTGGCCAAAGTCCCAGATTGTGGCTGCCATAGTTGCAAGTGCAGCTTGCTCTCCTACTGAGGGGTGGGGGAGGCAGGAACTATACAGGCAGATGATTCTGAGCCATCTGTAAAGCTCTGTGATGCACAGTTGTAGGCAAGAGATCTATTTGCCTTTGCAGTTCTCTTTGAAGTTATAGCAAGGGTGGAGCTGTAGCTAAATGACTGATAATGACTGGCAACCTCTTTGAATCTGAGAGCAAGATGCCAGGTCCTCCTGAGACCAGGACAAATTGATTGTCTATCTTTATTATATTCGAGGCATGCTAGCTGTATGTCATAGTTTATAGTTACAGAATTAGTAGAAACTTGACAACCTGTGACCCATTGGGTCATTGTTTCAGAGATATTTCCTTACCTTAACAGAGGAACAGAATGACGAAGGTCGGTGGGACCCTGAGCAACTTACGACTTGCTGCCAGCTTCACCACTGACGTTGCGTATGGGAAGTTGGCAAAGAGCATCAGAAATCTTCCTTTTCCCTTCCTTGGATTGTGGACTATGAGGAAAACTGCACCCCCACTCCCTATTACGGTGTATCCCCAAGGGTCCCCTTCCTGGAGAAAGGAAGATGGCTCACCCATTCACCATTGGCAACCCCCAGCCAGCCCTACCTCGCCAGCAGGCATCTGAGTCACCCCTTCATCCTTCCTTCAACACCTATCGCCATTAAAAAACTTAAATTTCAGCCTTGTTTCCAAAACAGCCAATTGCTGCTCACCTGTTAGGCCTTGTTGCCAGCCAATTGGGCACAGGGGACAGAGGGAGGCAGGAAAGTGGTCAGGGATATGCCCAGGATGGTCATGTGACCTGGGCTGACTGCTGCTATGTGGCAGCACAGCAGTGCTGAAGCAGCCACAAGTGTCCCAAATTTCAATGCCATGGTAGCAATGGGTCTTGGATTTTGGACATATTGTGTAAATTAGACTATTTGAGGTACCTTGGTTCAAATATTTTTGTCCTATGATGCACCTTTTGAAGGTTATAGACATTAGAGTTTTAGTAGTATATAGATGATTGTTCAGAGTTTAAATCCAGATCTTAAACCTGTTGCACTCCTTTGAGGGCCATTTATCACTAAACTTCTTAGGGTCAGTTGTATGACAGATACTTCTCATTTTTTAAATTCTTGCTCTGGTGTTCAAATAAGCCCACCAAACTGAGGTGCGTTCTTCTACCTACTATCAGACCCCTGAAAATATGAGAGCATTTATCGACTAGCCTCCTTCAAGGTTTACTTACTCATGTTTCTATCCCACCAACTGGTTCCTGACCAACTCAGAAAGGTGGTACATGATCCTATAATAATAAAATGTAGTCACTGAGATTCCTTCTCATCAGCAAGTAAGTAACAAAGGAACAAAAAGTGAATGTGCTTCAGAAAAGTTGCTGAAAAAGAGGATAAAGTCTCAAGAACTTATAAGAAAAAGTAGGCTACATCACTCCCCTTTACTTAACACTTGATTTTGCTTTTCAAATTAAAATAACTGCAGAATATTTGGAAAATGCAGACACATTATATCAATCAGGATCTGTGAGGGATATTTTGATGAATATTCTACATTGCCTAGAAATGCAAAAATCTAAATGAAAAACTTTTGACATAGGATGAAAGAGACTGATTGTTAATCAGTCCTTTCTTCTGATTAGTTGTTCCCTGTTGTTCAGGTCTGGCCGAAACACAATGATGTAACATTTGGGGAAAAAGATACAACCCAGAAGCCCAGCACCAGAGGCTAAGATGGAGAAGATCTCCACAGCCACCATGTATTTCCCCTTGGAGCTCAGGTATGCTGGGACAAAGGACAACCAAACACTGCAAAAGACCAACATGCTGAAGGTGATGAACTTGGCTTCATTGAAACTGTCAGGTAATTTCCTGGCAAGAAAAGCTGTGGTGAAGCTGATAAGAGCCAGGAAGCCCATATAGCCAAGCACACAATAAAACATGGTCACAGAGCCTTCGTTACATTGCAGGAGAATTTCTTCAGTCACTGAGATGGTATCAACATCTGGGAATGGGGGAGCCATTGTCAGCCAAAGAGTACAAATGCCTGCTTGGATCAAGGAGCAGGAAACAATAATGCAATTAGTTAGTTTTTTCCCCACCCACTTCCTCATCCGGGATCCTGGTTTGGTGGCCATAAAAGCCAGAACCACTGTGATGGTTTTTGCCAAGACTGAAGAAACAGCCACCGAGAAGACCATGCCAAAAGTTGTTTGTCGGAGGAGACATGTCCAGTTTCCCGGTTGACCAATGAATAGGAGTGCCGAAAGGAAGCAGAGCAGGAGGGCGATGAGGAGAGTGTAGGTCAGGTCTCGGTTGTTGGCTACAACAATGGGAGTGTTGTGGTGCCTCAGAAATGCTCCAAGCACAAGAACTGTAGTCAAAGAAAAAGAATGTGCAAGGCAGGCTAAACTGACCCCTAAAGTTCCTTCATAACTCAAGAAGCTAATACTTTTGAGAATACAAAAGTTGCGTTGCTTGTTTGGATAGTATTTTTCTTTGCATCTAGAACATTCATTTGTGTCTGGAAAAGAAGAAGTGATGTGATGTTATTCTCGAACATATGCTTTATATCTGTCCAGCATGGGATAATCATAATATTTTAATCGCAAATCTAATTTTTGATTATAAATATATATATTCTTTATAATCTTTGGTAATCTATGAAATATTTTTATTAGCAAGATTCCTGCTAAATGTAATTGGCATACAAGTTTTATTTATTTTATTTAATAGCATTTGATATTAGTGTTATTAACATTTTGTATCTATCCAGCCAGCCAGCCAGCAATCATCTGACAAACTGAATTGGTGTCAGTTACAAGAGGTTGCTAGGGGGTGTGTGTGAAAGCAGGAATCCCTAGATTGACAATAGATATATGTCAACAATGGTGAATGGTGACAATGGGAAAAACAGTTGAATTTGGGGACAGGTTTTGCAATATTCTGAATGAATGTAGTTCATTACAGAGAAGAAAATCTGCTAGTTGACATGAACAGAAAGGTCAGAATGAGATGAAAGAGTATAGAAAAAGTGCTTGGACTGTTTTGGAAACCCAAGAATGGTTGAGAATGAAGACTAATGAGTATATAATTGCAGAATGATAAATAGAAATTCTATATGCAAAACTGGTAGAAGAGAGAATACTGTCCAAGAGAATTAATGGAAAGTGAAAGGAATGAAACTGCTTGAAACAGCATTAAATAGTTATGTTACAGAATGCCACAGAAATGGAAAATATGAAAAAGGATGTTTGATGGAATAATAAGTGAAAGAAATTGTGGTTGGGAATGAACACATCCAAGAGATTGATGAGAAAAATGAGGTTGAGACAAAGCTACTGTCTATCATGTAGGTAGAGAAAAGAATGTGGTTTCAAAGAATGTAGTGGAAGAAGATCAAGAAGAATTAAGATCAAACAGACAGAGAAAATGCAGACCAATTTTGATGAAAACAAAGCATGGTTTGGGAAGTGGGGGAGAGGTCCAAAGAAGGAATCTCCAGCAGAGTGAATGGAATTAGAAATCAGTGATGAAATGATTTGGGATAAAACTGGCGTGAGGGAATGCTTTAATGATCATGACAGAGATCTGTAGGGGAATAATAGTGATATGTCAAAGAATGGACTTGAAATGAACATAATCAAAAGAAAGTGATTTATATATAGTGAGAATGTTAAAAATGATAAGGATAAGGATATTGATATTGATACTAAGTTTAACATTGTTATTAAATGTTAAGATAGAGGTGTGGATTGCTTGTGGAATGGTGGTACTGCTTGTTTCTGTGTAAGACTGCATCTGTGACTGACAGTTGGAAAAACACCATTATTGTTGAGATATACGAAGGGAAAGAAAATGAGAGGGAAAGGTAAAACTACAGGGGGATCAACTTGTGAAGTGTGCCTGGGATGGTATTTGGCAGAATTCTGATAAGAAGCTGCAAAAGGTGATCATCAACAACATTTGGGAAGTGAAGAGTGGCTTTATGACAGCCCGCAAATGTGCAGACCAGATTTCTGTTCTTCAGCATGTGACTGAGCAGTCTATGAAGGTATCCTGGGTTCTAGATGCAGGAAGGGGAGGTCAGAATATTTGCTTCATTAGAAGAGCTACCCAAAGACTGGGAAGCCATGATGGATGTACATATGGTCTGACCTATTTGCGAGTATATTTATTGATTTAAAGGTTTTTATGGCTGCCATCTTAGACAATGCTGCTCTTGGATACATTCAAAGAAAGAAGAAAAGTCAGAGCCAACACATTCCAAAACAAAGCATATAAATAAAGCCAAGTAAAGAGTAAATGGCAAACATGGCCAAGGTAGAGTAAACCACCTCAAAATGGGGACTCTACTGATTCTGGCCCAAGGCCTGGGGAAAAGCCAGATCTTAATCACTTTCTTTAAGGCCTGCAGGGCCTGATGCCTACCAATCTTTGGGGAAGATGGTTCCAAAGTTCCACCTGAAATTTCCACCCAAGCCTCCTTCTCCTGAACTGCTGCCCGCCTTGCCCAAATTTGATCACCAGGGAGAAGAGGACACCTTACTCCCTGCCATGCCCATCTCATAAGTTGCTGTTTCAGACTTGGGTAGAAGACAGGAGGGAGGCACATTCAGATTCAGAGGGAAAAAAGATCTTGTAACTTAATTTAGTTGTCACCATCATCATCATCATTGACAATTAATGATCAATTTATACTTGAATATTCCAGAGAGCAGAAATTATTAATCCCCAGGTTTAGAAAACATCTCCTCCATATTCTAGAGCCCACAACATGTTGAATTTAATAAAAATGCATTAACTCTTCTATGGACTTCTTTAGAAAAAATCAGGAGTGGATGAGCATCTCTCACCATTCTTGGCTGAAATTCTCCCTTCTGGGCACGGGATGCAGTCATAGCAGCAAAATGGCTCTCCTTCCTTCACTTTTTTGCTGAAACCGGGATAACAGCTCTCACTGCAGACAGAAATGGGTCTCGCCTGGACATGAAAGAGGAAAATGATACACTGGAGGAGGGAGCCAGAAGGTTTTTAGTCCAGTGGCCACCTTGGAAATGATGAGAGGATGTCATGGGCATCTTCCCAGTTGAGGGAGAGGAATAATAGTTTGGAAAGCATTTTTACACTGTAAAAGAAGCAGTATAAAGCTCCGTTAAATACATATAATTGTTTTTAGATTAAAGAAGTGCTATCACCAGTTCAGAAGAGAGAGAAAAAAACCTGGACTGCTAAGGATAAGTGTAGCATGGGCACACAGTGGGCTGGGAATGAGACAAATTGTATCATGAGGACATGATGCCCCGCTAACTTTCACCTAAAAACTGTAAATGGGTCATCTTTATGCCACAGATAATCGAATATCATGATTAATTCTAGAAGTTACTTATGGGAAAATAACTTCATGTAAAAATTTACTATTATCTAATATGATGAATTCACATATCAAATTAGAGAAACCATCTTAATTCAGAGGTAGGGACAATAATTAAATCCTACCTGGTTAAACCAACTGTGCCATATAATGATGTCATTATTGATGGTTAATATTTTGTCTGGATAAGCTGAATGACCCACATTTCCAACTTTCACACGAAGAAAAGATTTGTTTGGGAAAGCAATCAAGTTGATAATATCAAATCCAGGTGTTACAATCCCATTCTGATCAAAGGATAACTTTTCCCCAGCACTATTGTTAAAAGCAAGATTTCTGAGAAAATAGTGGAGCTAAATTGAAAAGAAAAGTGCAAGAGTTTTAGAAGACTAAATTTCAGTCTCCATGATGATAATTTTCAGAAAAGGAAATAAAAGATTTAAGTTGCCTTCTAGGTACTTTTTTTCTTGTTATATTGCAATGAAAGAGGAGATGGAATATGAATTAAAGGATTAGTGGGAGAAGCTAAAATATTGTTGTCAAAAAAGACCTGGTTTGAATGAATTCCCTAAGGTGCATCTATTCCCTGAGAGTTTGAATCATACTTACAGGGAAAAAAAATTAGATATTTTCTGTTTTTTGAGTCAGACAATCATTCAACCATGCATAGACAGATGTATTTCTATGGGAGATTTGGGAGGGAAGGAAGCTTTCTACAACTATATGTAGAACATAAATATAGATAGAATATATGATATACTAAATGATGAATTAAGGGAATGGACACAAACAAAATGAAGAATTTGATCTATTACCTGCCAGAAGTCTTGACTATGAATCTTCCTTCCTACTCTATCCATCCTTGATCTCTTGGTATTTCTAGAGGAGGACAGCACATGTAAAGCATGAGCTATGGCATAAATAGCATTGTAGACACTGTAGCTGTGGCCAGTCATGTCCATTTCAAAAAAGGTCCCAGGAAGGCTCCCTAAATTCTCTTTTCCATTGCAAATATTCTCCTCCACATCACTCATAATTATATCTGGGAATATGCAGTCAAATGCATTTTGCCAGAACTGTCTGAGAAACCCATCTTCCTTTGTGTTAAAGGGGTTTTGTTTTTTAGCAAATGATCTGAACTCTGGTAGAGCAGTGGAGTGCCCTGTGAAGAACAGGGCACCATCGATTATTTTGATATCCCAGGAACGTAGGATTGAGATTAAACTGAACTCCATCTGTGCTGTCATTATCCACACAATACCTTTTGGTTTACTGCTCACCTCTTCTAGATTTGGAATATACTGCAGCCATAGCAAAAAGCCGATAGCAAAGGATTCTCCATTAAATAGCAGTGCATTAGCTTTGCCTCCCATTACACAATCATAGATTTTTGCCTCCTGCTGAAGCATGCCATAAGGTCTAATAAAAGCAGTTAATTTTTGCAGTCGTTGAATGAAAGAAACACAAACCCCATTTTTGGAAAAAAGGGGAATCACTGTTTGGATAAATTTTTCTCCCTGGTCATTGTCCATGATAAGGATCCCAATCCATGTCCAGTTAAAATGCAGGAGCAGTGAGACAATCCCTCTATGCTGAAGTTCTTCTGGGGGAACCATCTGGTAAAAGGAAAGGCCTGGGGTTTTGTCATTCATGATTGGAGCAGAGCCATAAATGAGCTAGAGAGAAACAGGAAAAGAAATAAGAGATAAGATTTTTAAGTGTTCATGGCAATCTAGTCACTGGTCCGAGATGGGCAGCTGTATAAATTGAATAAGTAAATACATAAGTAGCTATTGAATAAATGGCTTCTGGTGAGAAAAATGGTGGACTGAACAGCTCCCTTTGAAGGTCTCTTTGAAGTAGAAATGCCGATGTGGCAATTTTGAGGGTCACCCTTGAGCCCAAAGTATTCTCCAGAACTAAGGAGAATCCTAGAAATTGACCCATACAGTATGTCCTCTGGATGGCCTTCCTGGCAAGGAGATCACGAAACGAAAGCGTTTACGTTTACTGGTGAGGGAGCAGCTAGGAGACACAATTTCCATCAAGTTCCAAGCTGTGTCAAAACCGAAAAAATAGGTGCTAAATCTGACCTTCCCATTTCTTCATTGCTTTTAGTTTATTAGTTTTAGGTAAAGAGAGGCTTTCTTTGGCTGCAGAGGATTATTTCATTTTGGCAAACAGAGGTATTTCATGGGACTGCTGATTTTTATTGAACTGGATTTTGGGGTTTGTTTAATACAGAAACAGTAACAAAGGTTGGATTACTGCTGAATTTTAAAGAAACAAGGGTTTTTTTTGATGGGATTTTACTTGGTGAAGCTACATTCTTTTTATTACATTTTGGAGAATGAGTTTCTGTGGGAAAGTTGCTTCTTTTTTATCTACTTTGCACTGATTGGGACAGGCTTGTAAACAAGGTAATTAAAGACTTTCCGGAACTTATAATGAATTTATGTTCATAATTTATCTATTGTGAAGAAACAAGCTGAAATTTGTAATTTTGGCCAGTACACTGTATAGTCTAACTAACTGGTTCACTGAAAGAGTTTTTGGCTGATTTTTTTTTTTTTTTGCTGATTTATTTGAAAGATGGCACGAAAGAGACTGTGCAGAAGGGGTTCAGGGGATTTTGATTTTTTGAAACAAACATTTGATGACTTCTCTACCAAGGTCACACAAGCTATAGAGGCCAAATTTGAAACATTAGAACAAAACTTGCATTAAAAAATTATGGAACAGGTTGCTGCTGATGTAAAACAAACAAATGACAAAGTAGAGGCACTGGAAAACAAAATGGATGTTAAGGATACAGAAATGGAAAGATGATAGAACAATTCTGCTTCACTTAAGTTAGAAAAAATGAATTCTGTCTAAGATTAAGAGCTATTCCAGAAAGCTCTCAGGAGAATATTAACAGGTAGTTATGAGTGCCTTGTCTAATTTATTAAATTGGGAAGAAGACAGGATGGAGGAGGAAGTGCATACAATATATCATATCATATAAAGTCACATTTTGCAACTGTTATAAAACTTCCTATAGATGACCTGGTCTATTTTCTGAGGAGAAGAAGAAGAGAACAAGTACTACAAAGCCATTTTGATTCAAAATTAAAATTGATAACACAGATAGAATTGTACTAAGAGAAATTCCTATTAGGATTTTGAGAAAGAGAAGGGAATACACTTTTCTGATAGAAGTTTTAAAAAAGAAAAAGATTCCATTTCACTGGGATAAATGGGAAAGTGTGATTTTCACCTTTCAGCAATAAAGATTTAGATTAAATTCTGTTCAAAAAGCCAAAGCTTTTTTGGCAAGGTATGGACTAGATCTACTTCAGGAACCAACTGAGATGGACACACAGAAACAGCAACAGTTAGAAGAAGAAATCAGAACACATCTGTGGAGATGGGTGCCGTAGCTAAACACTTTGAGAAAACTTTCCCTACTTATGTATTACCAATATTTTACCTGGAACATTAATGGAGCTAATGTTCCACAGAAAAGACAAAAGTCTTTCAGTATTTGAGAAAACTAAATTTGAATATAATTGTTTGCAGAAAACATATATTTAAAAAAATGATGAAAAATATCTGATTTATAAAACTTTGGGTGAAGAATTCATACCAGCAAATGTAAAAAAGACCAATGGAGTTGTTTTATACATTAAATCATTTTTGAAACCACAGCTTTTATTATCTGATGAATAGGGTAGATATGTTGCAGTGGAAACTGAGAGGCAGGGAACTAAATCTATAATTGTTGGGTTATATGTTCCAAATGAAGATACAGGAAAATTTTTCAAACACCTTATAGATCAGCTGGTATCTATTTGATATGAACATTGGTGTTTGATGGAAGATTGGAATGGAGTGACTTCACCTCAGATGGATGGAACTTGAGGTAATGGAATTAAACTTAGGCAAGGGAAATTGCCTAACTCTTTTTTTTTTTTTTTTTTTTGATCTGATTGAAAACTTGACTTTGATAGATTCTTGGAGACAGAAAAATGGAAACTCTAGGGAATATTCTTTTTTCTCAGAAAGGCATAAGTCCTGTTCCAGAATTGATATGATATAGATCTCAAAGACTCTGGCAAATAAGATCTTGTACTTCTGGAAGGCAGAAGAGCATGGAAGGTGTTAGAAGTCTGTTGAATAACATTGCAGTGATGCTATGGATGAGGAGGAATTACAAATTAAGGGACCTGACCTCATCTCCAACCAAGCCATACATTCATAGGTGATGGTAATTCATATTTTCAAAATACAGAAAGAGGATATATAATCCTTGCCTGTCCAATATGCACAGGTATACCTATAGTAGTAGTTTTGTCTGGATGGAGAGAAGAACATTGTGGTTTGTATACTGATGTACATTTTCAAGTTGTTAAATTTCTACTTCTGCTGAAGATGAAACAAAAACTTCAGAGATATTTATGTGCCATTTAGATTTGCAGACAACAGTGAAATTCATATTCTTGCAACATCCTTTGTTTCATAAGAACAAAACATGGGTATGACATGGCTTTCTGAACTCTTAATTCAGGTTCTACTAAGTATTGTATGACCTTTCTTTCTATGTAAACCCATGAGACTGCCTTAGCATTAGAAGCAACTGAATCATCTAGTTGAATTGTATCCTTGAATTCAGCATGTCAAATGGAACTATGCTGATGTTTCACTGGGTTTGAAAGGTGATCTGGAGAAACAATGTGGTTTTTAGCTTTTCAGTTTCTCAGAATTATTGCAGCTTGCCTTCAATACTTCTGAGCATTTCTCCTTTTCTAAAACTTAATTGGTACTTTTTTTTGTGATGGTTTGTTTTTCCAGCCAATATACCTTTTTCCTCATCTTCCCTGAAGACTCTGTTTTATTGACTTGGAGCATAGATTTACTGGTCAAACTAGCTTCAAGTCCCTTTTTTATTCCTCTTCAATTCTCTGTACTCAAGAGATGTTGTTGTTCTCCTTTTTCCACTTGTCTCATCTCTTGCAGTGATTTTGAGAGACTGTTCTTGCTGTTAGACTAATGCCGCTTGATTACTTTTGGTCATACCGTATTATCTATGCAGTTGGAATAATACTGTATACAATTCACAGAATAACAAGGTTTTATTCCTAGAACTGCCTGTTCTTCTTACTAGTTGTTAAAACAAGAGGCCAGCTTAGGACACCTAAGCAGTGTGGGAATGATGGACTCTTAACCCTTTAGTTTAAGAGTTTATTTTTCAAAGAATTCTTGAAAGGTTTTATTTTTCAGTTGGGGAAGGACAGTTTTTGCATTATTTTGGGGGTCATTGGTCACCAATATGTAATGAAATAAAGTTAAAATGTATAGATATACAAAGTACAAATATTTTTCTCAAACAGTAGTTTTTAATAATAGTAACTGCAAAAAATGTTTAGCAAATTCTTTGTATGTTCAGAGGTTTAATTCATCTAGATTAAAGGAAACAAGGTGTGTGGTTGATTTTCTCTTGCAATTTATCACTGTAAAGGATTGATAATTGTGCTAATGTCAATGCATATTCCCTTGTGTGTTGGTTGCTTTGCTATCAGTGATTATAGGAATTATAGAGTATTACATTTCACAGTGATTTCAGTTGGATCTCATTTTGCTAAAAAAAAAAAAGTCTGAGTTCTGGACATGTCACTGAACTCCAAACTTTACATACCATGTAGTCTCATGAAGATGGTTGTTTAGAGCAAGGCACCTACGTTCGATTCACTCTATGAGATTTTCCGTAAGGAAATAGCTATTCATCAAAATTAAGAAATAAACCCTCCAACTTATTCATTTAACTTGAAATAAATGAAATAATTGGGATTTACGAGCCCTATGTCTGGTAAAAAAGAATTAAATCATGCAAAACTTAAAGAGCCTGTAAGAAAACTCTTATGTGGCTTTAGTGATATGCGCATTCTGCTAGGTTCAAGGGACTTAGTTCCATATAAATGGATATAGCATTGCATGCTAAATGGATCATTTCTGAATATCTGACTCTAGAAATTTCAGGGGCGTTATTTTTGATCTGTGCTACTTGAATATACTTAACATTGCAATTTGAAATTGCATTGTTAAAGCAGGACACAAAAAGTAGCATGAATTTTACGTGCGAATGACATCTTACCTGTGGAATCTTATAGATATCCAAAATAGTTGCCATCTGAAGGGAGATCTGGGCATCCAGTCCTCCAATAACAGCTACGACATTATTCTGGATGCTACATAGGTAGTTGGGGACCAATCTCTCAGCTGCTGATAGAAGTAGCATGGTGGCCTGATAGGTCCTTTGAGCATTGTTATAGCTATCATAAATATGGAAGCCCAAGGTGAGGTTGGGTAAGATTTGTGGGTTTTCATTGATTTCCTTGACTGCAAATGCCAAAGCCAGGATGTGCTGGTAATTCTTAGGGACTCCACTGCAATGAGAGTTGCACTGCACATCAGAAGGATACTCTACCAGTTCTTACATTCTAATCTATAGTTATAGCATAAAAAGCTAGCTCCATCAAGTAACCCTATCTTTCTGACATTGTAAATTTACAGCCATCAGTATGTAGAATTAATATGTACATATCGACAACTGTATAATGTTCAATAATATTCATTGTCAGAATATACACATTTCAGAAGGAAAATTGTGCAAAGAATTTCAAACAGAGAGCACAAAGAATGTCTGGAATCCACATATATGATAAATGGCTTTCAAAAAGAAAGGCAATCGGATATCTGACAATCTGACATCTGAGAAAGAGCCAATATACACTATTGTACTGTGGAGTAGGAGATCTTGCAGTGGGCTTGATGGGCTCATTTGATGAGATGTAAGGCAGCAGTAATATTTCTTATTTAGGAAGACCATGAAGAAAGAGGTAAAGGAGCTTTAAATCAGCTTTCCTTAAGCTGTGTGAGCCTCAGCTGTGTGTACGTCACTACAGAGTATTCCCCAATCAGCATAGCAATAGCTGAGAATGGCTGGAATGGAAGCCCATCTAAGTGGCGATGCTCTGATTTGGGAAGTGTACTTTAAAGATTGAGAATTGTCACATAGATGGGCTTCCCTACTTAATCTTCCACACCTTATGTTCTCTGCTTTTCTTAGCACCTATGAAATTCACCCCAGTCAATCAGCTATTATTCTTTGATGGCAGTGACATGATGAACTATTTCAGCAATCGGAAATGTGTGAAAATGTAAATGAATAATAATTCCATTCCTTACAAAAGCTGTTCTGGTAATATCGGTGAGGGGTGATCTTTGAACATGAGTTCATCAGAAACTGGAGCAAGTTGAGAAGAAATGCCTCCAACCATAATGTCTCCTGGATGATGGTACTTGTGATACGGAGGATATGGATGAAAGATGCTACACCTGTGAGATTTGCACCCCACATGAGGAAGCAGCACTAGCAGCCAGACCAGTAAAGCTGCCATCCCCAATACAAGGACAGATTTCAAAGATACTCTTTTTGTTCTTCTTTCATGAACATTAAGATTTCTGTGATTAACACTGTCTAAATTGAGTTATAATTTTTCCAGGATCAGAATTGTGATTCCTTACCTTACGTACACTTTCTTCACAGCCCTAAATGATATTGATATTTCAAGAGAAAGAGAGAGAAGCAACGTTCTTCATAGGTCTTTTTTTTACTAGCTTTTCTAATGGGTACTGAAATCTAGAGGGATTTTGAGAAGTGTTAGTATTAAAAATAGTAACTTAGGTGCACAAACAGAAGGATAATCATTGAGCTGGATTTCAGTTCCCTAGGGAAGTGCCTAGTGAAATTCTGTTTTTCACAGTTGAACTATTGTTGTCTCTCCTATATTGATAGGAAGTAGGATATTTGACTTAGACCAGGAATGAGGAGTATTTGAGTGATTGAAGGCCACATTCATATTTTGGGAACAGTTTGATGGTGATGGTGGGTGAAGTGATGATGCCAAGAGATGTGCTTGAGATTTCATGGTTTGTTTGAGGTGGTATTCTGAAGCTGGCTTGCTGATAATATGAGCCAACCTTGGATGATCGAAGAATTAATGTGGCCAGACCTGAACTTTACAGACATGAGGGACTGCCAAATGATTTATTGTAATATAAATAGGGAGCATTTCTGCTTATACAGGAGTAAATGGTATGAAGTCATAAACTATTCAGTCCAAATTACTGCTTAATTTCTTCACAACTGAGCACCAAACACACACAGAGACACAAAGAAGGACCTGAAGGAAGTAGATATTGGAGGGTATTGTGATAGGCCTCCTTGTGGTGAACATTTATCTTAAATTCTACCACCAGAATTCAATTATTTTCCCAACATAGCCAGGAGTTATTGTTGTCCCTACTTTGATGCTGCATTACACAGGAAAAGTGGGCTACTCATTTTATAACTCAGCCTTTTAGCCATTAAAAACAAAAAACAAAAGGCAAAAAACACCTACTTCACATTTCTTTCACTGAGCAAGTGAACAGGAGTTTGCAAGCAATGTTTAATAAAATCTACTTATCTAGTCCACTGAAAACAATGCTTTCCTACTAATACAGTTCAGGGGAAATGATTCTGAGAAAACTGCTAAAACCCTATCAGAATGGGTTTGAAAAGCTCAACAGAAATCTCAAGTCTCTGGGCACTGAGATGGTCTTCTTTTGAAAGCTGAGAGATGGAGGACCAGGGGACTCACACTCTCCTGATACTCTTTGGTCTCTCCAAAAGTGATGTAGTGTCTGTGTACTGCCTTAGATCTTCATCTAAGCCCTGACTGTGAGAGATCCAAGTACTCTGCTTCCTCTAGGGTCCTTTGTGGTTGAAGGGCCATCACTTTCCCCAAGGAAAGGAAGGTTGGGACAGGGTTTTAGTTGTCCAAAGGAGTCAGATCAAGTGAAGGCTCCTTGATGGTAGGGCATACTACATGCCCTTCAGAAGTGATGGAAATACTCCCTCAATTAGGCTGATTATGTTCAGATCCAATCTCCTGCTACTTCACAGGAAGTCCTAACCAAGCATGGAAGATCTGGATGTGTTCCAGGGAATCGGGGTCAGGACATTTGATGGCCCGTGAGATATCATTGCTCTGTCAATTGTTTATTGCAGAGGTTGCTATCCATTTCCTTGGGACTTAAAGACTGAAAATGATCCAAGATCATTCTACAAAATGAAGGCCCATGTCAGGTTCGGTCAGCACGGGGCTTCGGGGAAGCTCGCAGCCAGACCACGCGAACTCCACCGGCGGCAGCTAGCGAGGGAAAGAGGAACTGAAAGTGCCGCTAATTAATGGGCCACCTGCGCCCAGCCAAACAGGAAAACCGCAGCGGAAGTTTTAACTATACACTGATAACGGCGCGAGCCAACAATGAACGGGGCCGCAGGCAGCGAAACAAGATCGCCGCGCAACACAGAACCCTCGGGCTTGCACGTAACGGGGGGGGACCAACCCAAGCCGGAGGGGGACTGCCAATCAAGGACAATGGACCCTGACCGAACCTGCCATCATGGACAATCAAGAGGGATTATTGGGGGGCCGATAATCCGCAGCGGTAACGCGATCGCGGGGCGGAAAAAAGCGCGGGAAGGGGGGAATATAACGAGTGATGCAATTGTACCAAGCCAGTCCTGGCTTTGCTTATGACTGCTACGTTACGCATGAGTAAACCTCTTTTGTGAACCACACGTGTCACGGGAGTTTCTCTGTCGAACGGGGCAACCCTTACAGGCCCAGACATCTCCATTGATGCAGTCCAGCTGGAGTTCAGATTCTCATGAATCTGAAGGGTTTTGTCCACCAAATGCTATAAGAATTCTTCATGATGGCCTGGTGGTCTTGGTGAACATCCTTCCCAAGAAGGGAATGAATTACCTTAAACAAGACAGCTGGGTGGCATTCTGCCAAACCTATAAGGTTGGCCATAGATTTCTTTTTTGCTGCTGTAATTGCACTGCATACTCACACATGTACTTGTACCAGTGTTTTGGTGAGACTTGGGACTTGAGACTTTTCTGCATGCCAATTTCAACAACAACAACTTTGGGTGTATTGGGTTACATTACAATGCAAGAAAGATACTTTGGGTCAAAGACTCACTGAGGATGGGATAAAGCTGAGGAGGGAAATTTTATTCATTAATTTTGTATAGAATAAATTTATTTGTCGAATGTTGAAGGCTACCTACAAACAACTAGTTTACCTCCCAAATATAGGGTAACATGATTGGAGGAGTCCAAAAATAAAACTACAATTAGCATCCAATCAATACAATTTATTAAATAATTTTTGAGGTTAATGTCATAAATGACAACCCAGTAATCATTTTTCTGTTGAATAGTTACCATTAATAGTTTATAGGCTAACACAAACATCTTAATCAGTTAACAGTCAAAAGGCTAACCCAGAGATCCTAGGCTACAGTGCCCAAGGCCCCAGATTGTGGCTGCTATAGTTGCAAGTGCAGCTTAATTATCTACTGAGGGGTTGGGGGGCAGGAACTATACAAGTAGATGATTCTGAACCATCTCTAAAGCTCTGTGATGCACAGTTGTAGGCAAGAGATCCATTTGCATTTGTGTTTCTCTTTGCAGTTATAGCAAGGGAGAAGCTGTAGTTACATCACTGATAAGGAATGGCAGCCACTTTGAATCTGAGAGCCAGATGCTGGGTCCACCTGACCACTGCATATGGAAAGAAGACATTCTGTTGCTGCTGAGCAATTGTCAAGCTGTCAGACTGTCACTGTGACAAGGACAAACGTGATGAGATTGTCTATCTTCATTACATTCTAGGCATGCTAGCCATATGTCATAGTTAGTAGAATTAATTCTACAGAATTAGTAGAAATTATAGTTTTGAATTTAAATCCAGATCATAAACCTTTTGCCCTCCTTTGAGGGCCACTTATCACAAAACATCATGGGGTCCATTGTATGAAAGATATTCCTTCATATTCTGTGGATTCTTGCTGTCCTCTTCAAATAAGCCCACCAAGCTGAGGTGTGTTTGTCGACCCACTCACTGACTCCTGAAAATATCAGAGCACTTATCCACTACCCTCCTTCAAGGTTTACTTACTCATGTTTCTATCTCACCAATTGGTTTATGACCAACTCCAGAAAGGTGATACATGATCCTATGACAATAATGTAGTCATTGAGATTCCTTCTCATCAGCAACTAAGTGACAAAGAAACAAAAAGTGAATGTGCTTGAGAGAAGATCCTAAATAAGAAGATAAAGTCTCAAGAACTGATGAAAAAAGTAGGATACATCATTCCGTTTTAGTTAAATCTTGATTTTGCTTTTCAAATAAAAATAACTGCAGAATATTTGGAAAATGCAGACAAATTATATCAGTCAGGATCTGAGAGGGATATTTTCATGAATATTCTACATTGCAATGAAATGCAAATATCTAAATGAAAAACCTCTGATAGAGGATGAAAAAGCCAGATTATTAATCAGTCCTTTCTTCTGATTAGTTGTTCCCTGTTGTTCAGGTCTGGCCGAAACACAATGATGTAACATTTGGGGAAAAAGATGCAACCCAGAAGCCCAGCACCAGAGGCTAAGATGGAGAAGATCTCCACAGCCACCATGTATTTCCCCTTGGAGCTCAGGTATGCTGGGACAAAGGACAACCAAACACTGCAAAAGACCAACATGCTGAAGGTGATGAACTTGGCTTCATTGAAACTGTCAGGTAATTTCCTGGCAAGAAAAGCTGTGGTGAAGCTGATAAGTGCCAGGAAGCCCATGTAGCCAAGCACACAATAAAACATGGTCACAGAGCCTTTGTTACATTGCAGGAGAATTTCTTCAGTCACTGAGATGGTATCAACATCTGGGAATGGGGGAGCTATTGTCAGCCACAGAGTACAGATGCCTGCTTGGATGAGGGAGCAGGAAACAATAATGCAATTAGTTAGTTTTTTCCCCACCCACTTCCTCATCCTGGATCCTGGTTTAGTGGCCATAAAAGCCAGAACCACTGTGATGGTTTTTGCCAAGACTGAAGAAACAGCCACCGAGAAGACCATGCCAAAAGTTGTTTGTCGGAGGAGACAGGTCCAGTTTCCCGGTTGACCAATGAATAGGAGTGCTGAAAGGAAGCAGAGCAGGAGGGCGATGAGGAGAGTGTAGGTCAGGTCCCGGTTGTTGGCTACAACAATGGGAGTGTTGAGGTGCCTCAGAAATGCTCCAAGCACAAGAATCGTAGTCAAAGAAAGAGAATGTGCAAGACAGGCTAAACTGTTCCCTAAAGTTTCTTCATAACTCAGGAAGCTAATACTTTTGAGAATACAAAAGTTGCGTTTCTTGTTTGGATAGTATTTGTCTTTGCATCTAGAACATTCATTTGTGTCTGGAAAAGAAGAAGTGATATGATGTTATTTTCATAAATATTTTGTGTATCTGTTCAGCATGGCATAATCATAATATTATAATCATAAATATATTTTATGACTGTAAAGATATATTCTTTATTCTTTGGCAATCTTTATAAAGTATTTTGATTAGCAAGATTACTGCTAAATGTAACTGGCACACAAGTTTTATTTATTTTATTTAATAGCATTTGTTATTTGTGGTATTAACATTTTGTATCCATCCATCCATCCATCCATCCATCCATCCATCCATCCATCCATCCATTTATCTACCATCTGACAAATTGAATTGGTGAATTCCCTTCCACCAGTATCTGAGTTGACAGAGCCTCAGATGAGCCCCTAAAGAGATACAGCCTAATTCCAGGTGGATAAGGCAGTTAAGGGTATAATAGGAATCCAGGTTATGGCCTTTGAATATTTGGATTGAATAGCTTCTAACCTAGAAACATCCTTATAAATACATAACTGGGCACCATTTTGCATGGAGCCCAGGGCTTTAGCCTTGAATAATTGGATGGTTTCTGGTATGTATCTGTATTGATATGCATATTTAATAATCAGCAAAGATGTCTGTTGGGCTTTTACAAGAAGGTCTTTTGCCTGATTGATCCACTGAGTAGATGATTGAAAGGGGATGCTGAGGTACTTAAAACTGTGACTTGCTCAAGAGGTATCCTGTTAATCTTTCAGCTCACTGGGGCAGAGAAACCACACCTCTTAGTCCCATTAGATGTCACGGTTTTAAAGATGGGACCGGAAACATGTTGGATATTACTGGAGAGACAGAAACCTTTGGAGGCAGGTGGTCCCTTAGATTGCCAACCCCGATGCCATGACAGGTTTTATAATTAACAACCAGCACCTTGACTTGGATCTGGAGCTTACCAGTAACCAGTGCAGCTTGCACAGCAGAGGTGTTACATGGGTGTACCAGAGGTCATCAGTGAATGTCATCAATGCTGTCTGTCTCTATAGTCTCCTCCAGGACCCTCTGAAGCTAGAAACTCACACCTTCTCCAAAACCTTCCTTTAAAAGGGATGATTGGAGAGTGAATCAAAATTGTCTAGGCCATTTTGGTATGCGTGTGGTGAAGAAGGAGAACTGGGAGGTACACTGAATGGCTGCTGAATGAAGTTTCATATGTACATGTATTTGTCAACACAGGAAGAAAGCTTGGTATGGAGAGAGAAGCTGTGAAAGGCAAGACTGAATTTAAAAAGGGATTGGACCAGACTGGGAGCTGCAGAGAAAGAAGTCCCCCCCCCACATCAATTCATCCAATGCTTAAGGGAGATGCAGTGGGGCAGCAAGGCAGAATGTGGGTGATTCCTCCATTCTAAGGTGGGGGGGGTCCTTGTGACCTGGAACTATTCCTAAAGGAGTGGAAAGAATTCTCGAAGTCACACTGTACATGCATTCTGCTGCTAGTTTGTTTTACGTATTGTTATCCTGAAAGTTATGAAAGCAAAATGAATAATGTTTTGGTACAGTTCCTCTTGAAATGTGTTACACTCCAGGTCTGTTGTCTCCAGTCATTATATTTAACTGGGTATGACTAGAATGTAGTCCAACAGATCAGGACAGTAGAAGATGGGAGAAGATGAGAAAAAATGAACTAAACAGTGTTCAACGATTGATACATAATTGCAGTGATGCTTCGTAAATGGCTGGATGATAGCTCTGAGTGTATAAAAGAAGATCTGGTAACTTAATTTAGTCATCATCATCATCATCATCATTGATAATGAAAGATCAATTTATACTTGAATATTCCAGAGAGCATAAATTATTAATCCCCAGGTTTAGAAAACATCTCCTCCATATTCTAGAGCCCACGACATGTTTAATTTAATAAAAATGCATTAACTCTTGTATGGACTTCTTTAGAAAAATCAGGAGTGGATGAGCATCTCTCACCATTCTTGGTTGAAATTCTCCCTTCTGGGCACAGGATGCAGTCATAGCAGCAAAATGGCTCTCCTTCCTTCACTTTTTTGCTGAAACCGGGATAACAGCTCTCACTGCAGACAGAAATGGGTCTCGCCTGGACATGAAAGAGGAAAATGATACACTGGAGGAGGGAGCCAGAAGATTTTTAGTCCAGTGGCTACCTTTGAAATGATGAGAGGATGTCATGGGCATCTTCCCAATTGAGGGAGAGGAATAATAATTTGGAAAGCATTTTTACACTGTAAAAGCAGCAGTGTTTGTTTGTTTGTTTGTTTATTTATTTATATATTGAATTTTGACACTACCCATCTCATGAGGAAATGATTCTGGGTGGTTTACAATAAAAGCAACAAATAAATATTAGTTAAAATGCAATAAAAACAGTATAAAAATACAATAAAACCAAATACATACAGTACATAAATAATAATATTTTCCAAGATGCTGGTGATCATAAAGATATTAACATATGGGAACTTCTTCAAGATGATAGCCATCCCCAGGATTGGTTGCCCCTTTTCTCGCCCCATGCATGTTTGCAGAGCCAGGTCTTGACTGCTTTCCAGAATATCAAGAGAGTTGGGGCCTTCCTCACCTCTGGGGGAAGGGTATTCCATCTCGTGGGGGTCATGGCAGAGAAGGCTCTCCTTCTGGGCCCCGCCAGTTGAGATTCTTTCATTGACAGGGTCTGCAGCCTACCCTCTCTGCTTGACCAAATGGGATGGGTCAATATAATGGGGGTGAGATGGTCCCTCAGGTAACCCAGTCTCATGCCATGTAGGGCTTAAAAGGTGATAACCAACACCTTGAATTGGACCCAGAAGCAAACTGGGAACCAATGCAGCTCGCGCAGCAAAGGTGTAACATGTGTTATCCTTGGGGCACCCAAAATTGCCTGCATGGCTGCATTTTGAACCAGCTGTAGCTTCCAGATAGTTTTCAAGGGTATCCCCATGTACAGTGCATTGCAATAGTCTATATGGGAGATGACTAGGGCATGACTGACTATCTGGAGGGACTCCTGATCCAGGAAAGGGCATAACTGGCAGATAACACGTAGCTGAGCAAAGGCCCTCCTGGCCATGGCTGCCACCTGCTCTTCGAGCAAGAGTCGTGAGTCTAGGAGGACCCCCAGATTATGCATCAGGTCTCTCTGGGATAGTGCCACCCTATCCAGAACCAAAGATGGGAATCTTCTGGATATGGAGGAGCCCCCACCAACAGCCACTCCATCTTACCAGGCTTCAGCTAAAGGCTGTTGTTCCCCATCCAGACCCCCACAGCCTCCAGGCACCACAAAAGAGTAGTCACAGCATCACTCAGATCACCTGGGATAGAGATGTATAACTGGGTATGATCTTCATATTGATGATACCTCATCTCATGGTGGTGGATGATCTCTCCAAGTGGTTTCATGTAGATGTAAAAAAGGAGAGGAGAGAGTACTGAACCCTGGGGCTCCCCACAGAGGAGGGGCCGTGGGCTGGACCTCTCACTCCCTATCAACACTGATTGGGACCGGCCATGGAGGAAGGAAGAGAACCAGCGCAGAACTGTGCCACCCACCCCCAACTCCCCAAGCTGACCCAAAAGAATACCATGGTCAGTGGTATCGAAAGCTGCTGGGAGGTCAAGAAGAACAAGGATGGATGCCCTACCTCCTGCCAGAGATTACCCAAAAGTGTGACCAATGCTGTTTCAGTCCCAAATCCGGGCCTGAAAGCCTACTGAAAATGGTCCAGGTAATCCATTTCATCCAGGAACCTCTGGAGCTACAATGCCACCACTTTCTCAACCACCTTCCCTAAAAAGGGGAGGTGAGAGACTGGACAAAAATTGTCCAGTACAGTGGGATCCAGTGATGGTTTTTTGAGGAGGGGGTGTACCAGTGCCTTCTTTCTCAAGAATGAATTCACCATCACCTGGACCCACGCACATGTCACGTCCTGAGTTGCCTTAACCAGGCAGGAGGGGAATGGATCTAATTGACAGGTGGTGGCATAAACAGCCCAGAGGACCCCGTCTACTTCTTCAGGTCAAAAAGGATCAAACTGTTCCCAGATAACAGGGTAAGTGCTTACCCCAGGCATCTCCACAGGCCATGCCACATGCTTGGTATCCAACTGGGAACATATCCGAGTGATTTTATCCTCCAGATGCCCAGAAAACTCCTCTGCATGGCCCTGTAGGTGGGTCACTGGTCCCACCTTTCCCAGAAGAGATCGGGTGATCTTAAACAGGGCCACTGGGTAGAATTCTGCAGATGCAATAAGAGCAGAGAAGTGTTGATGTTTTGCTGCTCTTACCACCACAAGGTAGGCCTTAATAGCGGCTCTAGCCAGTGTTCGGTTGGATTCGGTCCTTGTTTTCCTCCAGTGGCAATCTAGACGTATCTTAATCCTTTTCAGAACCCTAAATTCCTCTGTAAACAATGGGGAGTATTGGTTTGATGGGTCAAGAGAAGTCGCATGGGACCTCTCTTGACCCATAGAAAGCTCAGTTAAAGACATATAATTGTTTTTAGATTAAAGTAGTCCTATAATGAGTTCTGAAAAGAGAGGAAAAAACCTGGGTTGCTAAGGATAAGTGTAGCATGGGCTCACAGTTGGCTGGCAATGAGACAAATTGTATCATGAGGACATGATGCCCCACTAACTTTCACCTAAAAACTATAAATGGGTCATCTTTATGCCACAGATAATCGGATATCATGATGAGTTCTAGAAGTTGGTTATGTGAAAATAAATTTATGTAAGAATTTACTATTGTCCAATATGATGAATTCACATATCAAATTGGAGAAACCATCTTAATTCAGAAGCAGGGACAATAATTATATCCTACCTGGTTAAACCAGCTGTGCCATGTAATGATGTCATTGTTGATGGTTAATATTTTTTCTGGATAAGCTGAATGACCCACACTTCCAACTTTCACGTGAAGAAAAGATTTGTTTGGGAAACCAATCAAGTTGATAATATCAAATCCAGGTGTTACAAACACATTCTGATCAAAGGATACCTGTTCCCCAGCACTATTGTTAAAAGCAACATTTCTCAGGAAATAGTGGAGCTAAATTGACAAGAAAAATGCAAGAGTTTTGGTAGACTAAATTTCCAGTCTCCATGCTGATATCTTTCAAACAGAAAAGCAAATAGTTCCATTCTAGGCACTTTTTTCTCATTGTATTGCAATAAAAGATAAGATAGAGTCAAGGATACGAATTAAAAGGACTAGTAGGACAGCCCAGATTATTTTTGGTGAAAAATGAGATAGAACTAATGGATCTGATTAGAGATGGATAATCTTATACAGTCACATAATCATGAAGACATATAAAGATATATTTGCATGGGAGATTCATGGGGATGGAAAACAGGCTTTCTAAAGTTTTAATTATGAGTTAGTTAACATAGGAAGACACCAAACAAAAATCAATGGACAAGAGACATACAGTAATCAGTAATAAAGGTAAAGATAATCAATAATTAAAGAAGCTCTGCATTCTGACTAAAGCAAGATTTTTCTTCAATTCTAGGACTTCGAAAGTCAGTCTAAATACAGATTCAGGGTTCCTATCCAGTTTACACTTGTAGTATTTTGCCTCATGAGGATGTTACCTGCCAGAAGCCTTGACTATGGATCTTCCTTCCTATTCTATCCATCCTTGATCTCTCGGTATTTCTAGAGGAGGATAGTGCATGTAAAGCATGAGCAATGGCATAAATAGCATTGTAGACACTGTAGCTGTGGCCAGTCATGTCCATTTCAAAAAAAGGCCCAGGAAGGCTCCCTAAATTCTCTTCCATTGCAAATATTCTCTTCCACATCACTCATAATTATATCTGGGAACAGATGAGCCATACATCCTTACTAGTTGTAAAGAATGGCAGCCATTTTGAATCTGAGAGCCAGATGCCACATCCACCTGACCACTGCATATTGAAAGAAGACACACTGTTGCTGTTGAGCAATTGTCAAGCTGTCAGGCTGTCACTGAGACCAGGACAAACGTGATGAGATTGTCTATCTTCATTACATTCTAGGCATGCTAGCCATATGCTGTAGTTAGTAGAATTAATTCTACAGAATTAGTAGAAATTATAGTTTTGAATTTAAATCCAGATCATAAACCTTTTGCACTCCTTTGAGGGCAACCTATCACTAAACCTCATGGAGTCAACTGTATGGCACATACTTCACCTTCCATGGATTCTTGCTCCCCTGTTCAAATAAGCCCACAAAACTGAGGTATATTTGTCCACCCAATCACTGATCCCTGAAAATATCAGAACACTTATCCACTACCCTCCTTTGCTTACTCATGTTTCATCAATCGGTTTATGACCATCTCCACAAAGGTGATACATGATGCTATAATAATAATGTAGTCACTGATATTCCTTCTCATCAGCAACTAAGTAATAAAGAAACAAAAAACGAATGTGCTTGAAAGAAGATCCTGAATAGGAAGATAAAGTCTCAAGAACTGATGAGAAAAAGTAGGATACATCATTCCGTTTTAGTTAAATCTTGATTTTGCTTTTCAAATAAAAATAACTGCAAAATATTTGGAAAATGCAGACAAATTATATCAATCAGGATCTAATTCCATTCCTTACAAAAGCTGTTCTGGTAATATTGGTGGGGGGTGATCTTTGAAGGTTTGTTCATCAGAGACTGGAGCAAGTTGAGAAGAAATGCCACCAACCATAATGGCTCCTGGATGATGGTACTTGTGATATGGAGGATATGGATGAAGGATGCTACACCTGTAAGATTTGCACCCCACATGAGGAAGCAGCACTAGCAACCAGACCAGGAAAGTTGCCATCCCCAATACAAGGACAGATTTCAAAGATGCTCTTTTTGTTCCTACATCATGACCATTAACTTTTCTGTGATGAACAGTGTCTGACATGAGCGGTAGATTATCTAAGATCAGAGCTGTGGATCCTTACCCGTCCATAATGTTACCCTTTCTCTACAGTGCTAAATGATATTGATATTTCAAGAGAAAGAGAGAGAACCAACATCCTTCATAGGTCTTTTTTAGTAGTTTTTTCTAAAGGGCACTGAAATATAGAGGGATTTTGAGAAGCAGTAGATTTAAAAATAGTAATATTAGGTACATAAACAGGAAGGTAATTATTAAGCTGGAATTCAGTTCCCTGGGGAAGTGCTGAAGAAATTCTGCTTTTCACAGTTGAACTATTGTTTTCTCTCCTATGCTGATAGGAAGTTTGACATTTGACTTAGATTAGGAATGAGGAGTATTTGAGTGAATGAAGGCCACATTCATATTTTGGGAACAGCTTGATGGTGATGGTGGGTGAAGTGATGATGTGCTTGAGATTTCATGGTTTGTTTGAGGTGGTGTTCTGAATCTGAGGGATATTTTGATGAATATTCTACAGTACACAGAAATGCAAAAATGAAAAAACTTTTGACACAGGATGAAAGAGACTGATTATTAATCAGTCCTTTCTTCTGATTAGTTCTTCCCTGTTGTTCAGGTCTGGCCGGAACACAATGATGTAACATTTGGGGAAAAAGATGCAACTCAGAAGCCCACCACCTGAGGCTAAGATGGAGAAGATCTCCACAGCCACCATGTATTTCCCCTTGGAGCTCAGGTATGCTGGGACAAAGGACAACCAAACACTGCAAAAGACTAACATGCTAAAGGTGATGAACTTGGCTTCATTGAAACTGTCAGGTAACTTCCTGGCAAGAAAAGCTGTGGTGAAGCTGATAAGAGCCAGGAAGCCCATGTAGCCAAGCACACAATAAAACATGGTCACAGAGCCTTCATTACATTGCAGGATAATTTCTTCAGTCACTGAGATGATATCAACATCTGGGAATGGGGGAGCCATTGACAGCCACAGAGTACAAATGCCTGCTTGGATCAAGGAGCAGGAAACAATAATGCAATTAGTTAGTTTTTTCCCCACCCACTTCCTCATCCTGGATCCTGGTTTAGTGGCCATAAAAGCCAGAACCACTGTGATGGTTTTTGCCAAGACTGAAGAAACAGCCACCGAGAAGACCATGCCAAAAGTTGTTTGTCGGAGGAGACAGGTCCATTTTCCTGGGGGGCCAATGAATAGGAGTGCTGAAAGGAAGCAGAGCAGGAGGGCGATGAGGAGAGTGTAGGTCAGGTCCCGGTTGTTGGCTACAACAATGGGAGTGTTGTGGTGCCTCAGAAATGTTCCAAGCACAAGAACTGTAGTCAAAGAAAAAGAATGTGCAAGGCAGGCTAAACTGATCCCTAAAGATTCCTTATAAGTCAAGAAGCTAATACTTTTGAGAATACAAAAGTTGCGTTTCTTGTTCGGATAGTATTTGTCTTTGCATCTAGAACATTCATTTGTGTCTGAAAAAGAAGAAATGATGTGATGTTATTTTCATAAATATTTTGTGTATCTGTCCAGCATGGCATAATCATAATATTATAATGAGAAATGTAATTTATGATTATAACTATATATTCTTTATAATTTTTGGTAATCTTTATAAAATATTATGATTACCCAGATTCCTGCTAAATGTAATTGGCACACAAGTCTTATTTATTATTTTAGTAGCATTTGCTATTTGTTTCATTAACATTTTCTATCTATCTATCTATCTATCTATCTATCTATCTATCTATCTATCTATCTATCTACCTATCTATCTCTATACATACATACATACATACATACTTACATACATTTATCTACCATCTGACAAATTGAATTGGTGCATTTCCTTGCACCAGTATCTGAGTTGATAAACCCTCAGATGGGCCCCTAAGGAGATACAGCCTAATTCCAGGTGGATAAGGCAATTAAGGGCAGAAAAAGGGACCCAGGTTACGGCCTTTGAACATTTGGATTGAATAGCTTCTAACCTAGAAGCATCCTTATAAATACGTAACTGGGCACCATTTATCATGCAGCCCAGTGCTGTAGGCTTGAATAATTGTATGGCTTCTGGTACATAAATGTTACCATGTTGATATGCATATTTAATAATTGCCAAGGTTGTCTTTTGGGCTTTTACAAGAAAGTCTTTTGCCTGATTGATCCACTGAGTAGATGATTGAAAGGGGATGCTGAGGTACTTAAAACTGTGACTTGCTCAAGAGGTCTCCTGTTAATCTTTCAGCTCACTGGGGTAGAGAAACCATACCTCTTAGTCCCATTAGATGTCACGGTTTTAAAGATGGGACCAGAAGCATGTTGGATATTACTGGAGAGACAGAAACCTTTGGAGGCAGGTGGTCCCTTAGATTGCAACCCCTATGCCATGACAGGTTTTATAATCAACAACCAGCACCTTGACTTGGATCTGAAGCTTACTAGTAACCAGTGCAGCTTGCACAGCAGAGGTGTTACATGGGTGTACCAGAGGTTATCAGTGAATGTCATCAATGCTGTCTGTTTCTATAGTCTCCTCCAGGACTCTCTAAAGCTAGAATCTGACCCCTTTTCCAAAACCTTCCTTTAAAAGGGATGATTGGAGAGTGAATCAAAATGGTCTAACGTGGTAAAGAAGAAGAACTGGGAGGTACACTGAATGGCTGCTGAATGAAGTTTCATATGTACACGTATTTGTCAACACAGGAGGAAAGTTTGGTGTGGAGAGAGAATCTGTAAAAAGGAAGACTGAATTTAAAAAGGGATTGGACCAGACTGGGAGCTGCAGAGAAAAATGTCTCCCCACCCCAATTCATCCAATGCATCCTCAAGGGAGATGCAGTGTGGCAGCATGGCAGAATGTGGGTGACTCCTCCATTCTAAGTGGGGTCCTTGTGACCTGGAACTATTCTTAAAGGAGTGGAAAGAATTCTAGAAGCCACGCTGTGCATGCATTCCTTAGTTTGTTTTGCAGATTGGTAGACCTGAAAGTTATGAAAGCAAAATGAATAATATTTGGGCAGGGCATGCCACTGTATATAAACAGAGAGCAATCCCTTTTCCATCCTAGCACTGAAGATGATTAGGCATTAGCCGGGTAATGAAACCAAGCTCAGAGAACCCCAAGGACTCCACAGAATAAAATTCTGGTGTAGTTCCTCTTGAAATGTGTTACACTCCAAGTCTATTGGACTTCAGTTATTTTCATTATATTTACTGAGTATGACTGGAATTGTAGTCCAACAGATCAGGACAGTAGAAGATGGGAGAAGATGGGGGGAAAAAGAACTAAACATTGTTCAACGATAGATACATAATTGCAGTGTTGCTTCGTAAATGGCTGGATGATAGCTCTAAGTGTATAAAAGAATATCTGGTAACTTAATTTAGTCATCATCATCATCATCATCATCATCATCATCATCATCATCATCATCATCATCGATAATGAAAGATCAATTTATACTTGAATATTCCAGAGAGCAGAAATTATTAATCCCCAGGTTTAGAAAACACCTCCTCCATATTCTAGAGCCCATGACATGTTGAATTTAATCAAACTGAATTAACTCTTGTATGGATTTCTTTAGAAAAAATCAGGAGTGGATGAGCATCTCTCACCATTCTTGGCTGAAATTCTCCCTTCTGGGCACGGGATGCAGTCATAGCAGCAAAACGGCTCTCCTTCCTTCACTTTTTTGCTGAAACCGGGATAACAGCTCTCACTGCAGACAGAAATGGGCATCGCCTGGACATGAAAGAGGAAAATGATACACTGGAGGAGGGAGCTGGAAGGTTTTTAGTCCAGTGGCCACCTTGGAAATGGTGAGGATGAGGTGAGGAGAGGATGTCATGGGCATCTTCCCAGTTGAGGGAGAGGAATAATAGTTTGGAAAGCATTTTTACACTGTAAAAGAAGCAGTATAAAGCTCCGTTAAATACATATAATTGTTTTTAGGTTAAAGAAGAGCAAAGAAGTTCAGATCATGAGTTCTGAAGAGAGAGAAATAACCCTGGACTGCTAAGGTTAAATGTAGCCTGGGCCCATAGTGGGCTGGGAATGAGACAAATTGTATCATGAAGACATGGTGCCCCACTAACTTTTACCTAAAAATTGGAAATGGGTCATGTTTATGCCACAGATAATCGGATATCATGATGAGTTCTAGAAGTTGCTTATGGGGAAATAACTTTATGTAAGAATATACTGTTGTCCAATATGATGAATTCACATAACAAATTAGAGAAACCATCTTAATGCAGAAGTAGGGACAATAATTAAATCCTACCTGGTTAAACCAGCTGTGCCATGTAATGATGTCATTGTTGATGGTTAATATTTTTTCTGGATAAGATGAATGATCCACATTTCCAACTTTCACGTGAAGAAAAGATTTGTTTGGGAATGCAATCAAGTTGATAATATCAAATCCAGGTGTTACAATCCAATTCTGATCAAAGGATACCTGTTCCCCAGCACTATTGTTAAAAGTTACATTTCTGAGAAAATAGTGGAGCTAAATTGAAAGAAAAATGCAAGAGTGTTGGAAGACTAAATTTTTAATCTCCATGCTGATAATTTTCCAAACAGAAAAGCAAACAGCTGCATTCTAGGCACTTTCTTTCTCATTGCATTGCAAAAAAAGGTGAGATGTAGTCAGGGATATGAATTAAAAGGGCCAATAAATCAGCTCAGATTATTTTTGGTCAAAAATGAGATAGAAGTAAGGGATCTGATTAAAGGTCCCCTAACTATCCCACAAGTTCTAAATTAATAGAAAAAATGTTTACCAAACTATAGATAGACAATCTTCTACAGTCAGATAATCATGAAGGTATACAAAGATATATTTGCAGGTGAGATTCATGGAGATGGAAAACAGGCTTTCTAAAGTTATAATTATGAGTTAACTAACAAAGGAAGACACCCAACAAAAATCAATGGACAAGAGTTATACAGTAATCAATAATAAAGGTAAAGATAATCAATAATTAAAGAAGCACTGTGTTCTGACTAAAGCATGATTTTGCTTCAATTCTAGGGCATTGGAAGTCCGTCTAAATACATATTCAGGGTTCCTATCCAGTTTACAGTCATAGTATCTTGCCTCATGAGAATATTACCTGCCAGAAGTCTTGACTATGAATCTTCCTTCCTACTCTATTCATCCTTGGTCTCTCAATATCTCTAGAGGAGGATAGCGCATGTAAAGCATGAACTATGGCATAAATAGCATTGTAGACACTGTAGCTGTGGCCAGTCATGTCCATTTCAAAAAAGGTCCCAGGAAGGCTCTCCAAGTTCTCTTTTCCATTGCAAATATTCTCCTCCACATCACTCATAATTATATCAGGGAATATACAGTCAAAGGCATTTTGCCAAAACTGTCTGATAAACCCATCTTCCTTTGTGTTGAAGGGTTCTAGTTTCCCAGCAAATGATCTGAACTCTGGCAGAGCAGAGGAGTGCACTGTGAAGGAAAGGGCCCCATGGATTATTTTGATATCCCAAGTACGAAGAATTGGGATTAAACTGAACTCCACCTGTGCTGTCATTATCCACACAATACCTTTTGGTTTACTTCTCACCTCTTCTATATTTGGAATATACTGCAGCCATAACAAAAAGCCCATAGCAAAGGATTCTCCATTAAATAGCAGTGCATTAGCTTTACCTCCCATGACATGATCATAGATTTTTGCTCCCTGCTGAAGCATAGCATAAAGTTTAGTGTAATCAGTTATTCTGGGGAATCGTTGAATGAAAGAAACACAAACGCCATGTTTGGAAAAAAGAGGAATCACTGTTTGTATAAATTTTTCTCCCTGGTCATTGTCCATGATAAGGATCCCAATCCATGTCCAATTAAAATGCAGGAGCAGTGAGGCAATCCCTCTATGCTGAAGTTCTTCTGGGGGAACCATTTGGTAAAAGGAAAGGCCTGGGGTTTTATCATTCATGATTGGAGCAGGGCCATAAATGAGCTAGAGAGAAAGAGGAAAAGAACCTAAGACTGGCATGTAAATAATGCTTTCAAGTCTTCATAGGGACTGACATATATGGAATCAATCATTTCCAGTGGGAACAATGGTAGACTGAACAGCTCCCTTTGAAGGTCTCTTTGAAGTGGAAATGTCGATGCGGCAATGTTGAGGGTCAGGCAGGAACCCTTGAGCCTGAAGAATTCTCCAGAACTAAGGAGAATCCTAGAAATTGACCCATATGTCCTCTGGATGGCTTTCCTGGCAAGGAGATCATGAAACAAAAGCGTTTACGATCGACTGGTGAGGAAGCAGCTAGGAGGCACAGTTTCCATCAAGTTCCAAGCTGTGCTGAAGCCGAAAAAATGGGCACTAAATCTGACCTTCTCATTTCTTCATTGCTTTTAGTTTATTAGTTTTAGGTAAAGAGAGGCTTTCTTTGGCTGCACAGGATTATTTCATTTTGGCAAACACAGGTATTTCATGGCACTGCTGATTTTTATTTAACTGGATTTTGGGGTTTGTTTAATATGTAAAGAGTATCAAAGGTTGGATTACTGCTGAATTTTAAAGAATCAAGGGATTTTTTTGGGGGGGGATGGTATTTTACTTGGTGAATCTGCATTCATTGTATTAAATTTTGGACTATGAGATTGTGGGAAAGTTGCTTTTTTTAAAATCTACTTTGCATTGATTAGGACAGGCTTGTAAACAAGGTAATTGAAGACTTTCCGGAACTTATAATGAACTTCTGTTTTTAATTTATCTCTTGGGAAGAAACAAGCTGCAATTTGTAATTTTGGCCAGTACACTGTATAGTCTAACTAATTGTTCACTGAAAGAGTTTTTGGCTGATTTTTTTTTTTTTTTTGCTGATTTATTTGAAAGATGGCATGAAAGAGACTGTACAGGAGGGGTTCAGGGGATTTTGATTTTTTGAAACAAATATTTGATGACTTCTCTACCAAGGTCACACAAGCTATAGAGGCCAAATTTGAAACATTAGAACAAAACTTGCATTAAAAAAAATGGAACAAGTTGCTGCTGATGTAAAACAAACAAATGACAAAGTAGAGGCACTGGAAAACAAAATGGATGTTAAGTATACAGAAATGGAAAGAGGATAGAACAATTCTGCTTCATTTGAAGTTAGAGAAAATGAATTCTGTCTAAGATTAAGAGCTATTCCAGAAAGTCCTCAGGAGAATATTAACAGGTAGTTGTGAGTGCCTTGTCTAATTTATTAAATTGGGAAGAAGACAGGATGGAGGAGGAAGTGCATACAATATATCATATCATATAAAGTCACATTTTGCAACTGTTATAAAACTTCCTATAGATGACCTGGTCTATTTTCTGAGGAGAAGAAGAAGAGAACAAGTACTAGAAGGCCATTTTGATTCAAAATTAAAAATTGATAACACAGATATAATTGTACTAAAAGAAATTCCTATTAGGATTTTGAGAAAGAGAAGGGAATACGCTTTTCTGATAGAAGTTTTAAAAATGAAAAAGATTCCATTTCACTGGGATAAATGGAAAGTGTGATTTTTACTTTTCAGCAACAAATATTTAGATTAAATTCTGTTCAAAAAGCTAAAGATTTCTTGGCAAGGTATGGACTAGATCTACATCAGGAACCAACTGAGTTGGACACACAGAGATAGCAACAGTTAGAAGAAGAAATTGGAACACATCTGTGGAGATGGGTGCCACAGCTAAACACTTTGAGAAAATATTTCCCTAATTATGGATTACCAATATTTTACTTGGAACATTCATGGAGCTAATGTTCCACAGAAAAGACAAAAAATCTTTCAGTATTTGAGAAAACTAAATTTGGACATATTTGTTTGCAGAAAGCACATATTAAAAAAATGATGAAAACTATCTGAATATTAAACTTTGGGTGAAGAATTCATATCAGCAAATGTAAAAAAGACCAATGGAGTTGTTTTATACAAAAAATCATTTTTGAAACCATGGCTTTTATTATCTGTTGAACAGGGTAGATATGTTGCAGTGGAAACTGAGAGGCAGGGAACTAAATCTATAATTGTTGGATTGTAAGTTCCAAATGAAGATAAAGGAAAAATGTTTAAATACCTTATAGCTCGACTGATATCTTTTTGATATGAAAATTGGCATTTGATGGGAGATTGGAATGGAGTGACCTCACCTCAAATGGATAGAAGTTGTGATTTAACTTAGGCAAGGGAAATTGCCTAACTCTCTCTCTCTCTCTTTTTTTTTTTTGATCTGGTTGAAAACTTGACTTTGATAGATTCTTGGAGACAGAAAAATGGAAAATCTAGGGACCATTCTTTTTTCTCAGAAAGACATAAATCCTGCTCCACAATTGATATGATATGGATCTCAAAGACTCTGGCAAATAGGATTAATAAAATGGATATTTTACCAAAAACCTTTTTTCTGATCATAATCCAGTTAAATTGACACTTAAGAGGAAACTCACAACATTTAGATGGAGATTAAATGAAACATTACTACAAAAAGAATTGGTGGTGAATGATTGCAAAAAGAAGTTAAATGAATATTTTAGTAATAAATTGGATAAAGGTACAGATTTAAAAACTGTTTGGGACACTAGTGAAGCAGGGATGAGAGGTTACTTTATTTAATATAACCATGAATTAAAAAGGAAGTTCCAAGAAAAAACTCAAGCTATATTAGATTAAATTAAAAAAAAAAGATTTACAAAAGAGAGCAGCAGATTCTACAACCTTGCATCAAATCAAACTCCTGCAATAGAAATTATCTATGTTAACTGTAAGAGAAATTGAGACAAAATTAAAATATGCAAAACAGAAACATTTTGAATTTGCAAATAAGCCAGGGAGATGGTTGGGATAAATTGAGAAAGGAGAGAGAGTAGAAAAGAATAATGAAGATTCAAGAAGTAGATGTTGTACTTACAGACAATGGAAATATTCAGAAATCTTTTTATAACTTTTTCTTGAATTTGTATAAAAGACAAGATGTTCCATTGGAGCTGATTGATACTTACAGAATTACAGAAACAGAACCTACCAAAAGTCTTACCATCTCAGAAACAAACTATGAATAGTCCTGTGACTACTTTTGAAATATCAGAAGCTATTAAAAATGCTAAAACAGGGAAAGCCCCTGGACTAATGAGTTCTTACTATAAATGTTTTGAAGATCAACTGCTATTGCCACTTAAACAGGTGGGGAACTCTATTTTAGGGGGCTTTGCAATGACAGAGACATAGAAAGAAGCTAATACAGCATTATTACCAAAAGAAGGCCAAGATCCAACTATAAGAATTACAGATCAATTTCTTTGTTAAGTAATGATTATAAACTTTTTACATCAATACTAACAGATAGATTGAAGAAGATTGTATTGGACTTTATGCATGAAGACCAGTGAAGTTTTTTACCTAACAGACAATGTGAGAACTGTACTGGATATAGAAGAATATTTACATTTATTTATTTAAGTAATTTATATGGACAGCCAGCTCAGTCACAGTGACTCTGGGTGACATACAGGAATAAAAATCCCAAATGCAAAACCCACTACCTCCCCCACCCCCTGGCAACAGCAACAAATTTACACTAGCCATTTGATGGGCTCCATATCAACCTGAGATTCCCAGGCCCCCTGGCAAAACTATGTCTTCAGGGCCTTGCGGAAGAGATTTTCCTGGTTGTGGAGAAAGCCTTTGACAACTTGAATTGGACATTTCTGTTTAAAGTCTTGGAAGATATGGACTCTGCTGAGAATTTTCTTTGAGGGATTAAATCGATATACACTTCCCAGAAGGCAACTATTATTCTTAATGATGAGTTAACAAAACCTTGTGAGATACAGAAGGGGATGAGACAAGGATGTCCTTGTCCCTTTTACTTTTTATTTTAGTTGTGGAAGTGTTAGATAGAGATATTAGACCAGATGAGAATGTAAAGGGTCTGCAAATTAAAAAAGAGGTTTATAAACTGAGAGCTTTTGTGAATGATTTAGTTTTGATTTTATAGGAATCTCAAAAAGGAATAGAATGCTTAATGAAGAAATTGAAAGACTTTGGTATACTAGCTGGATACCAATGTTTCTTCAAAGTAAAGAAACAAAAAACAAAGATGTTGGTTAAAATATGACTATACATGATCAAGGAATGCTGATGAAAAAGTCTGGTTTTAAAATTGAGAAAAAGGTTAAATACTTAGGCATTATACTGACTAATATGAATTGCATGTAGTATCAAAATAATTATGTTAAAGTTTGGAATGATATAAAAAAAGATTTCCTGAGATGGGATAAGTTACAATTGTCATTGTGAGGTAGACTTTCAATAATTAAGATGAATGTTTTACCTAGAATATTATTTCCTTTCCAGACAATATTGATACTGACAACTGATGTATCAATTAAACAATGGCAAAAAGAAAATCTCTCAATTTATATGGCAAGGTAAAAAACCAAGTATAAAACATAGACTCTTACAGGATGGTAAGGAAAGAGGTGGGTTAGGTCTTCCGGTTTTAAAGCTATATTTTGATGCTTGTTGTCTCGTATGGATGAAAGAGTGGGTGACTCTGAAAAACAAGAGGTTACTGGAATTAGAAGGACATGACTTAAGATTTGGATGGCAGGGATATTTATTGGATGACAAAGTGAAAGTTAATATTGACTTTAAGAATAATTAATTATATAACTTATAATCAACTCTTCCATTGAAATAAATCTTATATCTGAAATTCCAGGTGAAAAATGCCATTTCTGAGCCTTAAATCTGAATTGAATTTTGTTATATCTGTTCTCTTCCCATAGATGCTATATGAAGGGAAATTTGGGGATCTATTCCACCAATAGCTGTTACATTATTCTGTAAGTTTCATATGTAATGAGAGATCACTAGTCATTAATATGTAATTAAACAAAATTAAAATGTATAGATATACAAAGTAGACACATTTTTCTCAAACAGTATTTTTTAATAATAGTAAGTGCAAAAAAAGTTCAGCAAAATTGTTTGTATGTTCAGAGGTTTAATTCATCTAGATTAAAGGAAACAAGTTGTGTGCTTGAATTTCTCCTGGAATTTATCAGTATAAAGGATTGATAATTGTGCTAATGTCAATGCACATTCCCTTGCACATTAGTTGGTTTGGTATCAGTGGGTCTTAAGTTATAGAGTATTACATTTCACAGTGATTTCAGTTGGATCTCATTTTGCTAAAAAAAAAAAAAAAAAAAGGCTGAGTTCTGAACATGTCACTGAACTCCAAACTTTGCATACCATGTAGTCTGATGAAGATGGTTGCTTAGAGCAAGCCAACTATTTTGGATTCACTCTAAGAGGTTTTCCTCTTAATCAAAATTATAAATAACAGCCCCCTCCCAACTTCTTCATCTAACTTACAATAAATGAAAGAATTGGGATATATGAGCCCTATGTCTGGTAAAAAAGAATTAAATCATGCAAAGAAAGAGCCAATAAGAAAACTCTTATATGTCTTTAGTGGTATATACATTCTGCTAGGTACAAGGGACTTAATAGCACATAAATGGACATAGCATTAGATGCTAAATGGATAATTTCTGAATATCTGACTCTAGAAATTTCAGGGGAGTTATTTTTGATCTGTGCTACCTGAATATACTTAATATTGCAATATGAAAGCAGGACACTAAAAGTAGCATGAATTTTACATGCAAATGATGTCTTACCTGTGGAATCTTATAGATATCCAAGATAGTTGCCATCTGAAGGGAGATCTGGGCATCCAGACCTCCAATAACAGCTATGACATTATTCTGGATGCTACATAGGTAGTTGGGGACCAGTCTCTCAGCTGCTGATAGAAGTAGCATGGTGGCCTGATAGGTCCTTTGAGCATTGTTATAGCTATCATAAATACGGAAACCCAAGGTGAGGTTGGGTAAGATTTGTGGGTTTTCATTGATCTCCTTGACTGCAAATGCCAAAGCCAGGATGTGCTGGTAATTCTTAGGGACTCCACTGCAATGAGAGTTGCATTGCACATCAGAAGGATACTCTCCGAGGTCTTACATTTTATCAATAGTTATAGCATAACAGGCCAGCTCCATTGAGTAACGCTATCTTTCTGACATTGTAAATTAACAGCCATCAGGATGTAGAATTAATATGTACATATCTGCAACTGTATAATGCTTAAATAATATTCATTGTCAGAATATACACATTTCAGAAGGAAAACTGTGCAAAGAATTTCAAGCACAGAGCACAACGAATGCCAGTAATCCACATACATCATCAGTGCCTTTCACAAGGCAATCAGACATCTGACAAAGAGCCAGGCTTATACGCACAATTGCACTGGGGATTGGAGCAGGAGATCTTGCACTGGGTTTGAGGGGCTCATTGGATTAGATGCAAGGTAGCAGTAATATTTCTTATTTAGGAAGACCATGAAGAAAGAGGTAAAAGAGCTTTAAATCAGCCTTCCTCAAGCTATGTGAGCCTCAGCTGTGTGTACATCACCACAGAATATTCCCAAATCAGCACAGCAATAGCTGAGAATGGCAGGAATGGAAGCCCATCTAAGTGGTGATGCTCTGATTTGGGAAATGTGCTTTAAAGATTGGGCATCATCACATAGATGGGCTCCCCCACTTCATCTTCCACACATTATGTTCTCTGCTTTTCTTAGCACCTACTTAAATTCATCCCAGTCAATCAGCTATTATTCTTTGATGGCAGTGACATGATGAACTATTTCAGCAATTGGAAATGTGTGAAAATGTAAATGAATAATAATTCTATTCCTTACAAAAGCTGTTCTGGTAATATTGGTGGGGGGTGATCTTTGAAGGTTTGTTCATCAGAGACTGGAGCAAGTTGAGAAGAAATGCCACCAACCATAATGTCTCCTGGATGATGGTACTTGTGATATGGAGGATATGGATGAAGGATGCTACACCTGTAAGATTTGCACCCCACATGAGGAAGCAGCACTAGCAACCAGACCAGGAAAGTTGCCATCCCCAATACAAGGACAGATTTCAAAGATGCTCTTTTTGTTCCTACATCATGACCATTAACTTTTCTGTGATGAACAGTGTCTGACATGAGTGGTAGATTATCCAAGATCAGAGCTGTGGATCCTTACTCGTCCATAATGTTACCCTTTCTCTACAGTGCTAAATGATATTGATATTTCAAGAGAAAGAGAGAGAACCAACATCCTTCATAGGTCTTTTTTATTAGTTTTTTCTAATGGGCACTGAAATATAGAGGGATTTTGAGAAGCAGTAGATTTAAAAATAGTAATATTAGGTACACAAACAGGAAGGTAATTATTAAGCTGGAATTCAGTTCCCTGGGGAAGTGCTGAAGAAATTCTGTTTTTCACAGTTGAACTATTGTTTTCTCTCCTATGCTGATAGGAAGTTTGACATTTGACTTAGATCAGGAATGAGGAGTATTTGAGTGAATGAAGGCCACATTCATATTTTGGGAACAGCTTGATGGTGATGGTGGGTGAAGTGATGATGTGCTTGAGATTTCATGGTTTGTTTGAGGTGGTGTTCTGAATCTGAGGGATATTTTGATGAATATTCTACAGTGCACAGAAATGCAAAAATGAAAAAACTTTTGACACAGGATGAAAGAGACTGATTATTAATCAGTCCTTTCTTCTGATTAGTTGTTCCCTGTTATTCAGGTCTGGTCGGAACACAATGATGTAACATTTGGGGAAAAAGATGCAACTCAGAAGCCCACCACCTGAGGCTAAGATAGAAAAGATCTCCACAGCCACCATGTATTTCCCCTTGGAGCTCAGGTATGCTGGGACAAAGGACAGCCAAACACTGCAAAAGACCAACATGCTGAAGGTGATGAACTTGGCTTCATTGAAACTATCAGGTAACTTCCTGGCAAGAAAAGCTGTGGTGAAGCTGATAAGAGCCAGGAAGCCCATGTAGCCAAGCACACAATAAAACATGGTCACAGAGCCTTCGTTACACTGCAGGATAATTTCTTCAGTCACTGAGGTCATATCAACATCTGGGAATGGGGGAGCCATTGTCAGCCACAGAGTACAAATGCCTGCTTGGATGAGGGAACAGGAAACAATAATGCAATTAGTTAGTTTTTTCCCCACCCACTTCCTCATTCGGGATCCTGGTTTGGTGGCCATAAAAGCCAGAACCACTGTGATGGTTTTTGCCAAGACAGAAGAAACAGCCACCGAGAAGACCATGCCAAAAGTTGTTTGTCGGAGGAGACAGGTCCATTTTCCTGGGGGGCCAATGAATAGGAGTGCCGAAAGGAAGCAGAGCAGGAGGGCGATGAGGAGAGTGTAGGTCAGGTCCCGGTTGTTGGCTACAACAATGGAAGTGTTGTGGTGCCTCAGAAATGCTCCAAGCACAAGAACTGTAGTCAAAGAAAAAGAATGTGCAAGGCAGGCTAAACTGATCCCTAAGGGTTCCTTATAATTCAAGAAGCTAATACTTTTGAGAATACAAATGTTGCGTTTCTTGTTCGGATAGTATTTGTCTTTGCATCTAGAACATTCATTTGTGTCTGAAAAAGAAGAAATGATGTGATATTATTCTCATACATATTCTCTATATCTGTCAAGCATGGCATAATCATAATACTACAGTTATAAAGCTAATTGATGATCATGAATGCGTATTCTTTATAATATTTAATAAACTTTATAAAATATTATGATTACCAAGATTCCTGCTAAATTTAATTGGCAGAAAAAATTATTTATTTAATAGTATTTGATATCTCTTTATCAACATTATCCATCCATCCATCCATCCATCCATCCATCCATCCATCCATCCATCTAAATGTTTTGTGGGTCCTTATTTTAATCAAAGCCCTAAAGGATGGGAGAAGTCAATAGCTATGGGTCCGTGTGGGATATCACAGGCATATCAAAGATTGTGAAATGGAATTCAGGAGCAGCAAATCATCAAGACCAAGAAATTATGAATGTAATGAAAGATAGAAAAATAGATAGGGTATCTATGAAATTGATAGGAAAGGGAAGACTGTAAGAAATCTGATTGCAATTTGTCTGCTCTTGTAGAATGAATATGTCCAGGGAAGCAAAAATGCAGTTTTTTTTTTTTTTTTTTAATGAATGAAAGAGCTTTGGAAGTATTAATTGATGTCACCTACAATAGGTTGTTAGGAGTGTGTGTGAAAGCAGGAATCAATAGATTGACAATAGGTGCATGTTAACAATGGTGAATGGTAACAATGGGAGACAAAAAACAGTTCAATTTGGGGAAAGATTTTACAATATTCTGAATGAATTTAGTCAATGCAAATAAAAAAATCTGCTAGATGAGAAAGGATGAGATGAGAAAGGTCAACGTGAGAGGCAGCATGGTACAATATCTAACAGACTTTGAGAACAAGGGAGGGTGGGGGGAGAAAGTCCATTACAAAAGAGATTCCATAGTCCAAGGGAGAAGAGAAGCACAAGAAAGAGACTTAGAGTAAGGTTGCCTTAATTAGAGTAGGTATTAGCTGATGTGGAGAATCATGTTGGCAGGCTTTCAAGATTCTATTCCTTTAAGCAACTAGTCATAAACATCATTCCAGAACTTCCAATGCTTTTAGCTTTCTGATTCAGCTGGCCCCTAAGGGCTTCACAGAATGTGAACAAAGAGTTTATTATATGTTTGTGGATTGATGGGAAGTATATGATCAAAAGATTGAAGAATGGAATTTGCAAAAATTTGGAGTTGAAGGTTGCTTGCTAAATGTGATAACAACAGTGTATGATTGAAGTAAAGCATGTGTGAGAATAAATGGAATGCTTAGCAAATGGTTTAGCATAAGCCAGGGAGTAAGACACATCACAAGTGAGTGATGTGCCCTTGGTTGCTTAATATGAATAAATGAACAAATATATGAGGAATGCTTGTAGTGACATTAGAGGTATGTTGGTTCAGGATACAAATTTGTATCCTGAAGCAAAAAGGGCCATATTACAACATCTCAAATATAAAACAATATAAAATAAAAACTAAAACTCATACAAAAAAGGCTGAAGCAATAAGTAGTGTAAGGAAGACCCCTGAAGCCATGGTCATTGCTAAATGTTTAGCAAGATTATTGGAAAAAGATGAAGTGATTTAATTCTTATTTTAATTTTAAACCTATTTGATTTTCACATTTAAAATTCAAATAAGAATTCAACTCTATCAGCTGATCTTTGATCTCCTAGGGGGAATATGAGAACCTCCTGCTCAGAGGAGCAATTAAGATTTGTAACAATTGGTGTCTTGATTTCTGTCCTCCATTTAATGTATAGAAAACCTTCCAGTACTACATGTGAAAAAGGTTTGACTTCTCTATTGAAATATATACAAGTGTGTTTTTCATAGAGGATATTGATGTATTGACCAGTTGTAACTCTATTGATCATTCATTCATTCAGGTCCAGAAATATGATCTAGAATGTATGAAGGTACTTCAAATTTATGTTGTTTATGTGGTAACAAAAAGGGTCATTTTATCATGTCTGGTAGACTGCTAAAAAAGTCAGAAAACTTTGAGTTCAAATACATATAATGATAGAAAGAATTTTGCAGATCGACATTCAGTTGAAACCAGAACTTTTCTTGCTGAGATTAATGGATAGAGAATGAGAAAAGAGTCTCCTGTGAGATGGCTGTATGCACAAAAATGGAAAGACTCTGAAATACCCATAATGGAGGAATGAATGGTGAAGATGAGAGAACTAGGAGAGACAGCAAAATTGACTTGTCTGATTAGACAAAGAACAACTACATTTATTAGTGACTGGAAACTTGGTAAAATATTTGCTAAAGAAGAGAAAATTAATGGTGAAATGTCAAGATGTACAAATGCTGGTCCAACTCTTGAGAGGAATGCTGAAAGAAATGAAAATATGTGTGTATAAGAGCATACTTTTGCCCACGCTGTTATATAGAAATAGCAGCAGAGGTCTTACATGGGTGTGTCAAAGGTCATCAGTGAGTGTGATCAATGCTGTCTGTTTCTGTAGTCTATCTCAGCCTGAAACCTAATTGGGTGCAGACAAACCGCTTCCTCCAGGATCCTCTGAAGCTGCAATAGTGAATGGTCTTAGTGTAAACTAGTTTTAATTACATTTCTTTTTATTTTTCTTAGGTTCATGCCTTTAATTTCTTTTTGATACCATCTCTTATTCTTTTTCTGTGTTCTGCATTATGATGTTTAAGCTGGAAAGAAATAGCACGATGGGTAAGGATGTATGTATTTACAGTATGTCTCAATGGCCTTAATACATTTAAAAATATTATTGTTTTGCCTTAAATCAATTCATGTTATGTAGAGCTTGACTACTATATGAAATAGTTTTTATTTTCTCTCCTGGACTAGCTTCAGTTTAAAAATGCCATGTCTTATTCTTTCCTTCTTTCTACAGAGATCTGTATGTTTCTCATTGATTTGGGAGAACCAGTTGCTGTTTGGTTATTCTGAGTTTCAAATATTAATTTGATTGAATTTAATCAAAAAGCATTGACTGTTGTTTTGTTTACTAAACAATCAGGAGTGGATGAGCATCTCTCACCATTCTTGGCTGAAATTCTCCCTTCTGGGCACGGGATGCAGTCATAGCAGCAAAATGGCTCTCCTTCCTTCACTTTTTTGCTGAAACCGGGATAACAGCTCTCACTGCAGACAGAAATGGGCATCGCCTGGACATGAAAGAGGAAAATGATACACTGGAGGAGGGAGCTGGAAGGTTTTTAGTCCAGTGGACATCTTGGAAATGATGAGAGGATGTCATGGGCATCTTCCCAGTTGAGGGAGAGGAATAATAGTTTGGAAAGCATTTTTACACCGTAAAAGCAGCAATACAGTATAAAGCTCAGCTAAATACATATAATTGTTTTTAGACTAAAGAAGTGCAACCATGACTTCTGAAAAGAGAGAGAAAAACCTGGACTGCTAAGGTTAAATGTAGCCTGGGCCCACAGTGGGCTGGGAATGAGACAAATTGTGTCATGAGGACATGATGCCCCACTAACTTTCACCTAAAAATTGTAAATGGGTCATCTTTATGCCACAGATAATCGGATATCATGATGAATTCTAGGAGTTGCTTATGGGGAAATAACTTTTATGTAAAAATTTACTATTGTCCAATATGATGAATTCACATATCAAATTAAAGAAAGCATGTTAATTCAGAAGCAGGGACAATAATTAAATCCTACCTGGTTAAACCAGCTGTGCCATGTAATGATGTCATTATTGATGGTTAATATTTTATCTGGATGAGCGGAATGATCCACATTTCCAACTTTCATACGAAGAAAAGATTTGTTTGGGAATGCAATCAAGTTGATAATATCAAATCCAGCTGCTACAATCCAATTCTGATCAAAGGATACCTGTTCCCCAGCGCTATTGTTAAAAGCAACATTTCTGAGAAAATAGTGGAGCTAAATTGAAAAGAAAAATGCAAGAGTTTTGGAAGACTAAATTTCCAATTTCCATGCTGATATATTTCAAACAGAAAAGCAGACATTTAGTTGCATTCTAGGCACTTTCTTTCTCATTGCATTGCAATAAAAGATGAGATGGAGTCAGGGATATGAATTAAAAGGACCAATAAGACAGCCCAGATTATTTTTGGTCAAAAATGAGATAGAAGTCAAGGATCTGATTAATGGTCCCCTAACTTTCCCACAAATTCTTGCTTAATAGAAAAAATGTTTACCAAACTACAGATATACAATCTTCTAGATTCACATAATCATGAAGACATACAAAGATATATTTGCATGTGAGATTCATGGGGATGGAAAACAGGCTTTCTAAAGTTATAATTATGAGTTAACTAACATAGGAAGACATCTAACAAAAATCAATGGACAAGAGTAATATAGTAATCAATAATAAAGATAAAGATAATCAATAATTAAAGAATCACAGCATTCTGATTGAAGCATGATTTTTCCTCAATTCTAGGACATTGGAAGTCAGTCTACATACAGACTCAAGGTTCCTATCCAGTTGACAGTCATAGTATTTTGCCTCTTGAGGGTATTACCTGCCAGAAGTCTTGACTATGAATCTTCCTTCCTACTCTATCCATCCTTGGTCTATAGGTATCTCTAGAGGAGGATAACGCATGTAAAGCATGAGCCATGGCATAAATAGCGTTGTAGACACCGTAGCTGTGGCCAGTCATGTCCATTTCAAAAAAGGTTCCGGGAAGGCTCCCTAAATTCTCTTTTCCATTGCAAATATTCTCCTCCACATCACTCATAATTATATCTGGGAATACACAGTCAAAGGCATTTTGCCAGAATTGTCTGATAAACCCATCTTCCTTTGTGTTGAAGGGGTTTAGTTTCTCAACAAATGATCTGAACTCTGGCAGAGCAGTGGAGTGCACTGTGAAGGAAAGGGCCCCATCAATTATTTGGATATCCCAAGTACGTTGAAAAGGGATTAAACTGAACTCCATCTGTGCTGTCATTATCCACACAATACCTTTTGGTTTACTTCTCACCTCTTCTATATTTGGAATATACTGCAGCCATAACAAATTTCCCATGGCAAAAGATTCTCCATTGTACACCAGTGCATTAGCTTTACCACCCATGGCATCATCATAGATTTTTGCCCCTCGCTGAAGCATGCCATCAAGTGTAGTGAAATCAATTACTTTGGGCAATTGTTGAATGAAAGAAACACAAACCCCATTTTTGGAAAAAAGAGGAATCACTCTGTGTATAAATTTTTCTCCCTGGTCATTGTTCATGATAAGGATTCCAATCCATGTCCAATTAAAATGCAGGAGCAGTGAGACAATCCCTCTATGCTGAAGCTCTTCTGGGGGAACCATCTGGTAAAAGGAAAGGCCTGGGGTTTTATCATTCATGACTGGAACAGGGCCATAAATGAGCTAGAGAAACAGGAAAAGAACATAAGAGCAGCATCTAGATAACACTTTCAAGTGTTCATAGTGATAAACATACTGTATATTGAATTAATAATCTTTATACCAACCCTTTAAAACAGCCTTGCCTGCCTCATTGAGATAGGAATTCCCAGAATGTCTATTTCTGGAATTTGTGGTTGTGGAAGGCATAACAGCCCAGATGGTGTTGGGAGTCTGTTGAATGCCATTTCACTGATGCTCCAGATCTGGAGGAATTACTTACATGAACTTATCTAAAACCTAGCAGCAGGTTCATAGGTGATGGATAATTGCTGCTTCATATTTCCGAAATACAGGAAGATGATATATAATCCTTGTATTGTCGAAGGCTTTCATGGCCGGAATACGATGGCTGGTGTGGGTCTTCCGGGCTGTGTGGCCATGTTCTGGAAGTTTTGTTTCCTAATGTTTCGCCAGCATCTGTGACCGGCATCTTCAGAGAGCAGGAGCACAGACAGGAGTAGTTCTCTCTGTGCCCAGGATGATGTGACCCTTTTGTGGATATTTATGGAGATCTGAAGGGGGGATTGGGGATGTGTGGGCGGGTTGGGGGGTTGGGGGTTGGGGGGGTAGGGTGTGTGTGGGGGGTAGGGGGTTTGGGTTAACAAGTGGCTGCTTGTTTTGGTATCAAAATATGTGTGTATCTTCCTGGGGATTAGGCAGGGTTTTTTCTTCTATTGAGTTGTTAATGAGTGGCTGCTGGGGGTGATTAGTATGTTCATTGTGTGAACTGTTCACATGTCCTGGTGGTTGAGCTGAAGATGCCGGTCACAGATGCTGGCGAAACGTTAGGAAACAAAACTTCCAGAACACGGCCACACAGCCCGGAAGATCCACACCAGCCATATATAATCCTTGTTTGTCCACATGCATGGGTATACCTAATAGTTTTGTCTACATGTGCAGATGGTGAATGTTATGTCCATATTTATGTAAAATATTAAATGGTTAAATTACTACAGTTGCTGATGAAACAAAACAGTTACTTCAGTGATAGTTAAAGACCATTTAGATTTGCAGACCTTACTTTACTTGCAACATTGTTTGCAATATAAGAACACAAAATGTAACTTTATAAAGAAATGTCTAGCCACACAACCAATCACAGTGCAATCATCACAACCCATGGAAAAAATACTCTGCCATATATCAAAAACATTTCAGAAACAACCAACAGCTTACTATAACCCTTGGCATCTCTGTAGTGCACAAGGTAACAAAATATATTTAAAGCATCTTAAGCATACCCAAAGACCCTTTAGCTAAAGAAGACAAAGCACTCATTTACAACATGTAATGTAAGGACGATGAAAACTACTATGTAGGAGAAAGTAGCAGATTTATAGAACACACCCATGAATATCAATTGGCAGTCAAAAGACACAATGACATTTCCTTAATTTCACAACAGTGATGGTTTCAGTTGGAAAGTGGTACAGATTTTATATTATGCCAGGTCTAAGAAAGGAGGAGAATTTCTAGAAGACTGGCATTGACAGATTAGCCATCAGTAGGCATGTGGAAATAAAACATTCCATTTATAAAACATTCAAAAAGAACAACCAAAAATTGAGGAAAGGCAATCAGCCTTAAGCATATCCTCTCTTATCTCATCCCTGTTAACCAACATCCAGAGAAGCAGCAACTAGCACAGATGAGCAGGGACAATCAGTGTCAAAACTGGTAGGACAAGCTGCTATATATAATTATCCACCAAATCTCGCTTCATATTAATACATTGAACTTTGTCCATGTGTTCATGTATGTGTGTGCCTGAATTGCTGAAATGGGGCCAACTGTTCTTGCTGCAGACAGACACAGGTATCACCTGGAAATAAAAGAGGAAAAGGATACAGTAGAGGAGGGAACCAGAAACTTTTTGTTCCAGTGGCCACGTTTGAAATGATGAGAGAATGTCATGGGCATCTTCCTGATTTAAGAAGAGGAATAATAGTTTGGAAACTACTTTTACATTGTAATAGCACCAGTGTAAAGCTTAGTTCAGAATAATTGTTTTAGATTAAACGAACGCAATCATGAGTTCTGAAAAGAGAAAAAAAAATCTGAATTGAATCTTGGCAGATCTGTCATCCTCCCTTAGTTGTTGCATACATGGAGATTTGGGGATCAAGTCCACCAACAACAGCTTTGCAATTATTCTGGATATTTTGTATCTAGTTGGAAAAAAATATTTATTAATGTGCAATTAAATTTTATAGATATTGAAACTACAGATATTTTTTCAGTCTCTAACAATATTAAAAAACCCCAAATATTTCTTTCTTTCTATCTATCTATCTATCTATCTATCTATCTATCTATCTATCTATCTATCTATCTATCTATCTCAAATTTGTCATGCCTCATCTTGTTGAAATGACTCGGCAGAGTACAGGAAAGATAATGACAAAATGACAAAAATCTTCCTATATGCAGAGCTTGATTCATCCAGTTTAAAGGAAATAAGACATATGGTTGAATTTTTCTTGAAATGTATCACTGAAAATCTTTGCAAATTAAACTAATCATGTGCACATTTGGGTCCATGAGTCTTAATTTATTGAGCATTAATGTTTTAGATCGATTTTGACTGGATCTCATTCCAGCTCACTGGCTGAGTTCACACCAGTGCTTAACACTAACCCAGGTCAACAAATCCCAGTTATACTGTTCTTGAAATACAATGCATCCAGATAAATGAAACACCTAATGATAAAATATGATGGCATGGTTCATGCAACTTGCTAAGAAATTGGTTGAGCTTTGAAGAAATCACTGAACCACAAAAATGTGCATACCATTTTAGTCTAATCCATGAGGTTGTTTAGATCCAGCCACCCAGTTTGGATCCACTTCAGGTACTTATTCTTTATCAGACTGCTATTTACTAATATTAAAGGCAAAAACCAAAGCCAAATCAAAACCCAGACACAGGAAAAGTAGCTTCTTTCAGTAATTTGTAATAAATTGAATAGTTGGGCAATGTGAGCCCAATGCACACCACAAAAATAACTAAAAAAAGATTTAAGTCAAAGAAGTCAGATTTCATGGAACTATTTTTAAACTCCTGAACTGCATATTTGAGTATACTTGATACTGCAAAAGAAACCTGCATTGTGAAAGTATGACACTAAAAGTAGTGTGAATTTTACATGCAAATGATGTCCTACCTGTGGAATCTTATACATATCTAAGATAGTTGCCACATGAAGGGAGACCTGGGCATCCAGACCTCCAATAACAGCTACAACATTATTCTGGATGCTACATAGGTAGTTGGGGACCAGTCTCTCAGCTGCTGATAGAAGTAGCATGGTGGCCTGATAGGTCCTTTGAGCATTGTCATAGCTATCATAAATATGGAAGCCCAAGGTGAGGTTGGGTAAGATTTGTGGGTTTTCATTGATCTCCTTGACTGCAAATGCCAAAGCCAGGATGTGCTGGTAATTCTTAGGGACTCCACTGCAATGAGAGTTGCATTGCACATCAGAAGGATATTCTCCCTGTTCTTAAATTCAAATCAGTAGTTATAGCATAAGAGGCCAGCTCCATTAAGTAATCCTGTCTTTCTGACATGGTAAATTAACAACCATAAGGATGTAGAATTAATATACAGTATACATATCTACAGCTGTATATGCTTAAATAATATTCATTGTCAGAACGCAGACATTTCTGCAGGAATAATTTCAGACATAAAGCACAGGGAATGCCTGAAATTGACATATATAAGGTGGCTTTCAGAAACAAAGAGATTAGTCCTCTGGCATAGAGCCAGGCTCATAGAAATTGTTGCATTGTTAAGTGGAGTAGAAGATTTTGCAGCATATTTGAAGGAGTCATTGTTTTATGGGATACAAGGTGACTTAATATATATTATATAGGAGGACTGTGTAGAAAAATGCAAAAGAGCTCCATATCAGCATTCCCCAAGTTGCCTGCCCCACAGTATTGCACAGCCAGTGTAGGAATGGCTGAGAATTATTGGAGTGGAAGCCCACCTATTTGGAGATATTCAGTTTTGGGAAGTTTACTTTAAACTTTTCGTTATATTCCACACTATATGTTGCCTGGTTGAGAAAAGAATGCTGTTCTTAGCATCTCCTTAATTTCTCCCAACTCAATCAGCTATTATTATTTTCTGATGGCAATGATATAATCCATTCTTTCAGCAATCAAAAATACAAGAAACTATAAACAAATAATAATTACATTGCTTACATAAACTGTCCAGGCGGTAAGGGTTGTTCTGCAAAGGTGACTTTTTCAGAGACTGGACCAACCTGAGATGCAATTCCACCAACCATAAGGTCTCCTGGATGATGGTACTTGTGATATGGAGGATACGGGTGAATGATGCTGCACTTGTGAGTTATGCAGACCACATGGGGACTCAGCACTAGCATTAAGGCCAGTAAAATTGCCCTCCCCATTACAAGGGAAAATCTCAAAGAACCCCTCTTATTTCTAGGACAAAGCCATTAGTGTTTCTGTAATTGACACACCCTGACTCTTTAAGTCTGAATCTTGGTGTATCCAGCATCATATTTGGGGATCCTTACCAATCCATAAGCCTGCCTTATTTCTCTTCAGCTCTAAATGGCACTGATATTTTAAGAGAAAGAGAGAGAATCAATATCCTACATCAGCCTCTTTTTTTAGTTTTTCTACTGGGCACTGATTTCAGTGGGATTTTGAGAAACAGCAGAATTAAAAACAGTAATTTAGGTGCACAAACAAGAAGGTAATTATTAAACTGGAGTTCAGGTCCCTAGGGGGGTCCTGATGAAATCATGAGTTTCACAGCTGAACTATTGTTTTCTGTCCTATTCTTATAAGAACTAGGACATTAGGGAAGGATCAAGAATGGGGAATATTTGAGTGATTGAAGGCTACATTCATATTTTGGGAACAGTTTGATGGTGATGGTGGGTGAAGTGATGATGCCAAGAGATGTGCTTGAGATTTTCATGGGTTTGTTTGAGGTGGTATTCTGAAGCTGGCTTGCTGATAATGTGAGCCAACTTTGGATGAATGAAAAATTTGTGTGGTCAGACTTGAATTTTACAGAAATGTGGGACCACCAAATGATTGATTGTAATATAAATAGGGAGCATTTCTGTTTAAACAGGAATAAAAGGCATGGAGTCATAAACTATTCAGTCCAAATCATTGCTTAATTTCTTTAAAATTGAGCAGCACACACAGACATAGAGAAGGACAAAAGGAAAGTAAATATCTGATGGTGTTGTGATAGGACTTATGGTGAACATTTTTCTTAAATTCTGCCACCAGAAATCTATTACTTTCCTGATGTAGCCAGGGACTTTTGTTTCCCTGCTTTGACACTGCTTTATACATGAAAAGTGGGATACTCATTTTATAACTCAGCCTTGTAGCCATTAAAAATTTTTAAAAAGTGAAAAACCTACTTCAAATTTCTTTTACTGAGCAAGTGAACAGGAGTTTGCCAGGAAAGTTTAATAAAGTCTACTTAACCAGCCCACTGACAATAATGCTTTCCTGTTAATACAGTTTAGGAGAAATGCTTGAGCAGAAAACAACTAAAACCCTATTAGGATGGACTTAGAAAAGTGTAGAAGGAATCTCAAGTCTCTGGGGAATGAGATGGTCTACTGATGAAAGCTGAGAGATAAAGGACGATCAGGGAACTCCTCTGATCTCTCCAAGGGATGCAGTAGTTTCTGTGCTGTATCCTTACCTAAACCCTGCCCATGAGAGATCCAAATACTCTGCTTCCTCTAGGGCCCTTTGCGGTTGGGGGGCCATCACTTTCTCCAAGGAAGGGAAGGTTGGAGACAGGTCTATAGTTGTCCAAAGTGGTCAGATCAAGTGAAGGCTTCTTAACCATAGGGCATGTACACGTCCTTCAGAGGTGATGGAAATATTCCCTGAATCAGAAGTTGATTATGTTCAGATCCAATCTCCTGCTACTTCACGGGAAGCCTTAACCAAACATGAAGGACAGGAATCCAACTCAGAAGGGATACAGTTAACATCTGTCATAGGGACCACCCTCTGGAATACCATACCCAGTGAGATTGTCCCCAATCCTGCCAGCCTTTAACAAAGCATGGAAGATCTGGAAGTGTTCCAGGGCATGGGTTTCATGAGGTTAGATGGGCCATGATATATTATTGTTCTGTTGAATGTTTATTGCAGAGGTGGCTATCCATTTCCTTGGGAGTTAAATATTTAAAGTTATCTGAGATCTGTTCACTGGATGAGGCCCCAGGCATCTTCATTGATGCTGTCCAGCTGGAGTTTAGATTCTCATGAATCTGAAGCATTTTGTCCATCAAATGTTGTGAGAATTCTTCAGGGTGGCCTTTTGGTCTTGGTGAACATCCTTTCCAAGAAGGGAATGAATCACCTTAAAAAAGACAACTGGGTGGCATTCTACCAACCCTATAAGTGTGGCCAAAGATTTCCCTTTTGCTGCTGTAATTACCACTGTGTATTCACACATGCACCTGTACCAGTGTTTGGTCAGACTTGAGACAAATCTTCCCCAAGTGGCACTCTTGGTTGCTTTATCTCTTTGTCCTCTTGAGTAAGTAAAGCAAGAGGTGGAGAGTGGATGTGAGAGGCCACTCTGATTCAATCCAGTTAAGCAATCTGAATGTCCCTGTATTCCAGTGGGTGACCAGAGTCTTGATTGAACTCCCCATCAGATGCTCAGGAAAATTCCCAGGAGTCCTCAGAATACTTACAGGATCCATCAAGGTGGACCATTTTAATAGGTTCTTTCCCTCTTGGGAAAGTCACACCTCAAAACCCTGCAGCAGTCAGAGAATGATCTGCATGTCAAGGGATAATGTTTTTCAGGGTAAGTAGGCCCTGAGAAAAAACTACATATTGTGTGTGTCCTCTCATTTGTGTAGGGCCTTGATAAGTTGGGTTGGTCTGTGGTTGTCATGTGGCCATAAAATGCTGGAACAGTCCAGACCACTTATCAAGGGAAGTTATTTTAAAGTCCCCCAACATTACAACTTGGAGCAACTCCAGCAGCACCCAGCAATTGGAGTTGGGCAGTGTGGGAATGACATCGAAGCAGCAGACCCAACTGGCACTTTTGACTTAGCTGCCCAAAGAATTCCCCAGGGGAGCTTGCAGAAGCAAAGTACATGGCTTGGGATACGTCTTGCCTGAGCTGCAGTACTGGAAGGTTTGCTCCTGTGCATTTGCCAAGTTCAAATGAAGCCTCTCTTTTCAGTTGCCAGCTATCTTCACAAAATATGAGGGAGATTTTTTTTATTCTTTGTTCTTTGAGTGGGGGACATGGCTATCCTACCTCCTCCTAGAACATAGGCATGGCTAATGCCAAAGTTTTCCATTTCTTCAGCTGTGAAATGACAAAAGTGAAAGTCTTTCCTTCGCGCCTCCTGTTGCTTGCTGATGACAATTTCTAGCCATTATATCACTGATTCTGTGAGATATGCTGGACCTTCTCATGGGTGGAAGGGGGATCACTGCTTGTCAATAAACTATTTGCCAGTGCCTTGCTGTGCTAATCCTTGTTTCCTGGCCAAACCTGGCATTGTACCCTGAAGAGAGCACCCTTCCTAAGCTCCAGGATTCAGACTCCTTATTTTCCTTCCACTCTAAGCTTCAAAGGAAGAGTAGCCAGGAGGGTATTGGGAAACTCTAAAAGCCATGAGCATGATAAAAGCTTCTCATCCCACCCTACCCTTTGGTAATCTGATACTTCTTAATTTTTTTTCCTGTTGAGAAACTGAAACTGAGGCTCTCTCTCTCCCTCAACCTGTTTTGCACTGAAAAAGGTGAATTGCTTATTCAGTGGAGTATTGGCTTTTCATTTCCTATTACCAAGTTTGACAACAAAATCTTTGTGGTGTGCTGGGTTACACTTCAACTTAACAAAGGCACTTTGGGTTAGAGACTCATTGAGGAGGGGAATTTTATACATTAATTTTGCATAGAATAAATTAATTTGTTGAATGTCAAAAGCTACCTACAAACAGCTAGTTTGCCACCAATTATATGGTAGTACCCCGCCAAGCAATCCTTAACTTTGCTTGCAGTTCTAGAACTACATGGCAACTCATGCCTGCAAATTCCCAACTTCATGTAAGAATGGAAACACACATTTCAAACAACGGTACTGCCCCCATTCTCTCCTTCAGTAATGAACTAGGCTCTTCTACACTGAAAGTGCAAACAGCATCAAATGCTATTGATTTTTAAGGAGACTTACACATTCAGGAAGTCCAAAAATGAAACTAAAATTAGCATCCAATCAATATAATTTATTAAATAATTTTTGTGCTTAATGGCATAAATGATAAGATAATAGCCATTTGTTGTTCAATAGTTACCATTAATAGTTTATAGGTTAACACAAATGTCTTAATCAGTTAACAGTCTAAAGGCTGAGATGCTAGGCTACAGTGGGCAATGTCCCAGATTACGGCTGCCATAGCTGTAGATGAAGCTTGCTGTCCTACATCTGTAAAGCTGGGTAATGCATAGTTGTAGGCAAGAAATCCATTTGCCTTTGCATTTCTCTTTGATGTTATAGCAAGGGTGGAGCTGTAGCTAAGTGACTAATAATGGTTGGCAGCCTCTTTGAACCTGAGAGCAAGATGCCACATCCTCCTGACCACTGCATAAGGAAGGAAGACACTCTGTTGCTGCTGAGCAATTGTCAAGCTGTGAGTCTGTCACTGAGATCAGGACAAACATGATGAGATTATCTCTGTCTATTATATTCCAGGCAGGCTAGCCATATGTCATAGTTGATAGTTACAGAATTAGTAGAAATGGTAGTTGAGAATTTAAATCCAGATCATAAACCTTTTGCAACCCTTTCAGGGCCACTTTTCACTAAACCTCATGGGGTCAATTGTATGACAGATACTTCTTCACATTCTTTGGATTCTTGCTGTCCTGATCAACTAAGCCCACCAAACTGATGTGTGTTCTTCTACCCATTCACTGACCCTGAAAAAATGAGAGCATTTATTTATTTATTTTTCAAATTTAGTCATGGCCCTTCTTACGCAAAGAGTGACTTGTGCACTAGTCTCCTTCAAGGTTTACTTACTCATTGGTTTCTGACCAGTTCCAGAAAGGTGGTACATGATACTATAACAATAATGTAGTCACTGACATTCCTTCTCATCGGGAAGTAAGTAATATAGGAACAAAAAGTGAATATACTTGAGAGAAGTTGCTGAAAAAGAGGATAAAGTCTCAAGAACTGATAAGAAAAGGAAGGATACATCATTCCCCTTTAGTTAAATCTTGATTTTGCTTTCCAAATAAAAGTAACTAAGAATATTTGGAAAATGCAGACAAATTATATCAATCAGGATCTGAGAGCGATATTTTGTTGAATATTCTACATTGCCTAGAAATGCAAAAATCTAAATGAAAAACCTCTGATAGAGGATGAAAGAGACTGATTATTAATCAGTCCCCTCTTCTGATTAGTTGTTCCCTGTTGTTTAGGTCTGGCTGAAACACAATGATGTAACATTTGGGGAAAAAGATGCAACCCAGAAGCCCAGCACCAGAGGCTAAGATGGAGAAGATCTCCACAGCCACCATGTATTTCCCCTTGGAGCTCAGGTATGCTGGGACAAAGGACAACCAAACACTGCAAAAGACCAACATGCTGAAGGTGATGAACTTGGCTTCATTGAAACTGTCAGGTAATTTCCTGGCAAGAAAAGCTGTGGTGAAGCTGATAAGAGCCAGGAAGCCCATATAGCCAAGCACACAATAAAACATGGTCACAGAGCCTTCGTTACACTGCAGGATAATTTCTTTAGTCACTGAGGTCATATCAGCATCTGGGAATGGGGGAGCCATTGTCAGCCACAGAGTACAAATGCCTGCTTGGATGAGGGAGCAGGAAACAATAATGCAATTAGTTAGTTTTTTCCCCACCCACTTCCTCATCCGGGATCCTGGTTTGGTGGCCATAAAAGCCAGAACCACTGTGATGGTTTTTGCCAAGACTGAAGAAACAGCCACCGAGAAGACCATGCCAAAAGTTGTTTGTCGGAGGAGACAGGTCCATTTTCCTGGGGGGCCAATGAATAGGAGTGCCGAAAGGAAGCAGAGCAGGAGGGCGATGAGGAGAGTGTAGGTCAGGTCCCGGTTGTTGGCTACAACAATGGGAGTGTTGTGGTGCCTCAGAAATGCTCCAAGCACAAGAACTGTAGTCAAAGAAAGAGAATGTGCAAGACAGGCTAAACTGATCCCTAAAGGTTCCTTATAATTCAAGAAGCTAATACTTTTGAGAATACAAAAGTTGTGTTTCTTGTTTGGATAGTATTTGTCTTTGCATCTAGTACATTCATTTGTGTCTGAAAAAGAAGAATTGATGTGGTGTTATTTTCATACATATTCTGTATATCTGTCAAACATGGCATAATCAAAACATTATAAGCATAAAGCTAATTGATGATCATAAATGTATATTCTTTATAATCATTGGCAATCTTTATAAAATTTTATGATTACCAAGATTCATGCTAAATTTAATTGGCACACAAATTTTATTGATTTTATTTAATAGTGGTTGATATTTGTTTTATTAATATTTATATCCATCCATCCATCCATCCATCCATCCATCCATCCATCCATCCATCCATCTATCATCTGACAAATGGATTGAAAAAACTAAGGCCCCAGTAAATCATGAAAAATATTTTCCTTTATCCTCTCTATATGTACAGTGCATATTAATCCTACTTGACTGAATAAAAGCTATAGCATTTTGGCCCTTAAGGTATTCTCTGGAAAAGAGAATATATTTTGTATTAAACAGTTTCTGGACAGTTAACTGTCTGTACAGTTAAATCTGTTCTTCAGGTCTATGCTTACACGGCAGAAGGTCTCAGATTTGACCAATACTGTATTTATTGTTAGCAGAGAAGGTTACACAAGCCCTAGGTATAACTAAGGTTGGGAACCTAGTCTAACCCTTCTTTGTCTTTGTAATAAATGTTATGTGGGTTTTTCTGTTAATCAAAGCCCTAATGGATGAGAGAGGTCAACAGCTATGGGCCCCTCTGGGATATCAAAGGCATATCAAAGATTGTGACATAGAATTCAGGAGCAGGAAATGTTTACGAGTATGAAATTACATACCAGAGAGTCGCTCCGTAGTGAGATGGTTGATGAGGAATTTGAAATATAAATAAATAAATAAAATTAATGTAATGAAAGAAAGACAGAAAAATATATAGCGTATCTGTGAAATTAATAGGAAGGGAAGCCTGTAATAAATGTGCATGAAATTTGTCTGATCTTGTAGAGTGAATATGTTCAGGGAAGCAAAGAAACAGGTTTTTTAAATGAACAAAAGAGCTATGAAAATATTAATTGGTTGTTACCTACAATAGGTTGTTAGGAGTGTGTGAGTATCTGCTTATAGAAAGATCCATCTGTTCTGAATACATTTTAAGCACCTGTCTGTTCATGCCTTCACATGCTAAGAAATGAATATCAATGTAAAAAGATGATGTGATTTTTTAGGATGAAAGATTGAGAGAATTCATGAAGGATACTGAATGTGGGAGAGAAGATTTTTTGGTAGTGTCAGGAATAAGGCTCAGAAAAAATGGATCTGGTGGAAAAGGGAAAAAAAGTAAAGTAATGAGAGTAAAACCAGAATAATTGAAGAATGATACAGAGTGCCACAGAAATGTGTGGCCTCACCTTTGGGAAATATGAAAAAGGATGTTTGATGGAATGATAAGCGAAAGAAAATGTGGTTGGGAACAAACACATCCAAGAGATTGCTGAAAAAAATGAGGTTGAGACAAAACTACTGCCTTTCATGTAGGGAGAGAAAAGAATGTAGTTTCAAAGAATGTAGTGGAAGAAGATCAGGAAGAATTAAAATTAAACAGAGAAAATGCAGACAAATTTTGATGGAAATAAAAGATGGTTTCATAAGTGGGGAAGAGATCCAGAGAAGGAATCTCCAGCAGACTGAATGGAATTAGAAATCAGTGGTGAAATGATTTCTCTTAAAACTGAGGTGAGGAAATGCTTGAAAGAATATTTCAGAGATTTGTATGGGAATAACAATGATATGTTGAAAAATGGGCTTGAAATGAATGTAATCAAAAGAAAGTGATTTACATTTTGTGAGAATGTTAAAAAGGGTAAGGATGCAGATATTGATATTAATCTAAAGATTATTATTACATGTTGAGATACAGATGTGGATTGCTTGTGGAATGGTTGTACAGGTTGTTTCTGTTTGTGTAAGACTGCATCTGTGACTGACAATTGGAAGAACACTATTACTGTTCAGCTATATGAAGGGAAAGAAAATGAGAGGGAAAGGGAAACCTACAGGGGGATCAACTTGTGAAGTGGGCCTGGGAAGGTATTTGGCAGAATGAAGGTATCCTGGCCTCTAGATGCAGGAAGGGGAGGTTAGAATATTTGCTTCATTAGAAGGGCTGCCCAAAGACTGGGAAGGAATGATGGATGTACATGTGCTCTGACCTATTTGCCAGTATATTTCTTGATTTAAAGCACTTTTATGGCTGCCCATTTCAGACAACGTGGCTCTTGGTGACATACAAAGAAAGAAGAAAAGTCAACGCCAACAAATACCAAAACAAAGCATATCATTAAAACCAATAGATGGCAAACATGGCTAAGGTAGAGTATACCACCTCAAAATGGGGATTCCTTCTGGCCAAGACCTGGGGAAAAAGCCAGATCTTGGCCACTTTCTTTAAGGCCTGCAGGGTCTGGTGCTCACCACATTCTTCAGGAAGATGGTTCCAAAGTTCCATCTGAAATTTCTGCCCAAGCCTCATTCTTCTGAACTGCCTCCTGCCTTGCCCAAATTTGATCATCAAGGACAAGAGGACACCTTATTCCCTGCCATGCCCATCTTATAAATTGCTGTTTCACACTTTGGCAGAAGACAGGAGGGAGGTACATTGAGATTCTTCCCTTTTGGCCTTGTGTGTTCTCTTTGAGGACATGCCTGGCCCTTCTTCTTGTTCTGGGGAGGGGTAGGGAATGATTGCTCCCAGTGGATTTCATAGTGAAGAGGGAGAGGGAGTCTAAAGTGAGAAATAGTATGGCAGAATATCTAACAGACCCTGAGAGCAAGGGGGAGGAAGGAAGTCCATTATAAAAAAGATTCTGTAGTCCAAGGGGGAAGAGAAGCACAAGAAAGAGACTTAGAGTAAGGTTGCCTTAATTAGAGTAGGTATTCGTTGATGTGGAGAATCATGTTAGCAAGCTTTCAGGATTCTATTCCTTTAACCAACTAGTCACAAAAATCATTCCAGAACTTCCAGTGGTTTTAACTTTCTGATTCAGCTGGCCCCTAAGGGCTTCACAGAATGTGAACAAAGAGTTTGTTGAGTGATAGGAAGTAGGTGATCAAAAGGTTGAAGAATGGAACTTGCAGAAATTTGGAGTTGAAGGTTGCTTGCTAAATGTGATAACAACAGCGTATGATTGAAATAAAACATGCGTGAGAATAAATGGAATGCTTAGCAAATGGTTTAGCATAAGCCAGGGAGTAAGACACATCACAAGTGAGTGATGTGCTCTTGGTTGCTTAATATGAATAAATACATGAGGAATGTTTGTAGTGACATTAGAGGTATGTTGGTTCAGGATACAAATTTGTATCCTGAACCAAAAAGGGCCATATTACAACATATCAAATATAAAACAATATAAAATAAAAAAACTCATGCAAAAAAGGCTGAAGGAATTAGTAGTGTAAGGAAGACCCCTGAAGCCATGGTCACTGCTAAAAATTTAGCAAGATTATTGGAAACAGATGAAGTGATTTAATTCTTATTTTAATTTTAAACTTCTTTTATTTTCACATTTAAAATTCAAATAAGAATTCAACTCTATCACTTGAACTTTGATCTCCTAGGAGGAAAATGAGAACCTCCTGCTCAGTATAAATTAAAAAATAGGATTTATAACAATTGGTGTCTTGATTTCTATCCTCCATTTAATGTACAGAGGCCCTTTTAGTAGTACACGTGAAACAGGTTTGACTTCTTTACTGAAACAGATACAAGTGTGTTTTTCTTAGAGGATACTGATGTATTGACCAGTTGTTACTCTATTGATCATTCATTCATTGAGGTCCAGAAAAATGATCTAGAATGTATAAAGGTACTTCAAATTTATCCTGGAAATGTGGTAACAAAAAGGGTCATTTTATCATGCCTGGTGGTCTTGGAAAAAAGCCAGAAGATTTTGGGTTCAGATACATATAACGACAGAAAGAATTTTACAGATCAACATTCAGTTGAAACCAGAACTTTTCTTGCTGGGATTAGTGGATAGAGAATTAGAAAAGGGTCACAGAAAACTTCTTTTATATATGATCACTGCTGCGAGATGGCTATATGTGCAAAAATAGAAAGACTCTGAAATACCCAAAATGGAGGAATGAGTGATGAAGATGAGAGAACTAGCAGAGAGGGCAGAGCTGACTTGTTTGATTTGAGAAAGACTACATTTATTAGTACCTGGAAACCCCTTATGGACTTTTTGCTGAAAAAGGAGAATTATATTTTTCTTTTCTCACCATTTTTCTTTATCTACTCTATTTCTTTTAAATATCTGTATGGATTTTATCTGTTGAAGATTCAGGCTAAAGGGAAGAGTCTCCTATGTGAAATAGGTGAAATTGTATAAAAGGATCTGGGAATGGAGCAGAGAAGGATGAGTACTGAGCTGTAACCGAGGAGGGAAACTCTCGTTCCATCTGTCTGGAGATTTAGGTCCCAGATCCTCCACTAAAGGGGGCCTATGGCTATATCAAGGGTGAGATCACTTAATGCTGGAAGAGAAAAGCTGTAGTAAGATAGATCAAAATGCACTTCACTTCTTTGGGAAGATTCAAACCTATCTAATAAGATGAAGTGAAGCAGTGATATTACACTTGATCTTAGCCAAAAGGTAGAATATGAACAAAAATATGTTCTCCAAAGAATTTCCTTCAACCGGTATCTGAGGTGACAGAGCCTCAGATGGGCCCTAAAGGAGATATAGCCTAATTGCAGGTGGATAAGTGGGTTAAGGGTAGAACAGGAATCCAGGTTATGGCCTTTGAAAATTTGAATTGGATAGCTTCTAACCTAGAAACTTCCTTATAAATACATAACTGGGCACCATATAACTTGGAGCCCAGTGCTTTAGCTTTGAATAATGGGATGGCTTCTGGTATATATCTGTATTGATATGCATATTTAATAATTGCCAAATATGCCTTTTGGGCTTTTATAAGAAGGTCTTTTGCCTGATTGATTGAGTAAGTAGATGATTGAAAGGGGATGGCAAGGTACTTAAAAACTGTGACTTGCTCAAGAGGTTTCCTGTTAATCTTTCAGCTCACTGAGGACTTGAAATGCTTTCTGGAGAATATTAAGGCATGAATGCATGCATACTTTTCTCTGCAGATGATGCCACGTTGTTGGGTAAAATCTTAACTCATTTCCACTGAATTTTTGATATTTTGCAACAAGGAGCATGATGAAACAAGCAATACAGATCTTAAAATTAATGTAAAGTTTTTCATGTTATACATAAATGGCAAAAGACCAGGACAAATAGATGATTGTGTTCCCCTTGGTAAATTATTTGCTAAAGAAGAGAAAATTAATGGTGAAATGTCAAGATGTACAAATACTGGTCCAACTCTTGAGAGGAACGTTGAAAGAAGTGAAAATATGTGTGTATAAGAGCATGCTTTTGCCCACACTGTTATATAGAAAGAGCAGCAGAGGTTTCACATGGGCGTGCAAAGATCATCAGTGAGTGTGATCAATGCTCTTTGTGTTCAATCTCAGCCTGAAGCCTGACTGGGTGCAGACAAATCGCTTCCTCCAGGACCCTCTGAAGCTACAATCTGACACTTTCTCCAAAACCTTTGCCTAAAAGGGATGATTGGAGAGTGAAGCAAAATTGTCTAGACCAGTGTTTCTCAACCTTAGCAACTTGAAGATGTGTGGACTTCAAGTCCCAGAATTCCCCAGCCAGCCATGCTGGCTGAGGAATTCTGGGACTTGAAGTCCACGCATCTTCAAGTTGCAAAGGTTAAAAAACACTGATCTAGACCATTTTGATATGTGTGTGGTAAAGAAGAAGAACTGGGGGAAAAACTGAATGGCTGCTGAATGACTGTGGATGGAAGACACAAGCGAGGGATCAGTTTCAAAGAAGTGCATTGAGATGGCTGGGTGATGTAGAGAGAAAGAATGAGGAGTGAATTCCAAAACACATGAACTAAAAGTGAATGGATAGAGAGACCTAAGAACACTGCAGATCTATTGGACTTCAGTTATTTTTATTATATGAACTGGGTAGGACTGGAATTATAGTCCAACAGATCAAGGCAGTGGAAGATGGGAAAAATGATCTAAACAGTGTTCAGTGATAGATACACAATTGCAGTGATGCTTCATAAATAGATGGATGATAGCTTTTAGGGTGTAAATGAAGAACTGGTAACTTAATTTAGTCATCATCAGCATCATCCTCACTGATAATTATTCATTTATACTTCAATGTTCCAGAGAGGAGAAATTATTAATCCTCAGGTTTAGAAAACATCTACTCCATATTTTAGAGCTCACGCCATGTTGAATTTAATAAAAATGAATTAACTCTTGTATGGATTTCTTTAGAAAAAATCAGGAGTGGATGAGCATCTCTCACCATTCTTGGTTGAAATTCTCCCTTCTGGGCACGGGATGCAGTCATAGCAGCAAAATGGCTCTCCTTCCTTCACTTTTTTGCTGAAACCGGGATAACAGCTCTCACTGCAGACAGAAATGGGCATCGCCTGGACATGAAAGAGGAAAATGATACATTGGAGGAGGGAGCTGGAAGGTTTTTAGTCCAGTGGACACCTTGGAAATGATGAGAGGATGTCATGGGCATCTTCCCAGTTGAGGGATAGGAATAATAGTTTGGAAAGCATTTTTACACTGTAAAAGCAGCAGTATAAAGCTCAGTTAAGTACATATAATTGTTTTTAGGTTAAAGAAGTGCAATCATGACTTATGAAAAGAGAGAAAAAACCCTGGACTGCTAAGGATAAGTGTAGCCTGGGCCCACAGTGGGCTGGGAATGAGACAAATTGTATCATGAAGACATGGTGCCCCACTAACTTTTACCTAAAAATTGTAAATGGGTCATCTTCATGCCACAGATAATCGGATATCATGATGAGTTCTCCAAGTTGCTTATGTGGAAATAACTTTATGTAAGAATTTACTATTAATGATGAATTCACATCAAATTAGAGAAACCTGTTAATGAAGAAACAGGGATAATAATCCTACCTGGTTAAACCAGCTGTGCCATGTAATGATGTCATTATTGATGGTTAATATTTTATCTGGATGAGCGGAATGATCCACATTTCCAACTTTCACACGAAGAAAAGATTTGTTTGGGAAAGCAATCAAGTTGATAATATCAAATCCAGCTTCTACAATCCCATTCTGATCAAATGATACCTGTTCCCCAACACTATTGTTAAAAGCAACATTTCTGAGAAAATAGTGGAGCTAAATTGAAAAGAAAAATGCAAGAATTTTGGAAGACTAAATTTCCAGTCTCTATGCTGATAATTTTCCAAACTGAAAAGCAAATAGTTGCATTCTAGGTACTTTTTTCCCCATTGCGTTGCAATAAACAGAAGATGCAGTCAAGGATATGAATTATAAGGACCAGAGCCGATATTATTTTTGGTCAAAAGTGAGATAGAACTAAGGGACATGCCTATTACCTGCCAGAAGTCTTGACTATGAATCTTCCTTCCTACTCTATCCATCCTTGATCTCTCAGCATTTCTAGAGGAAGATAGCGTGTGTAAAGCATGAGCTATGGCATAAATAGCATTGTAGACACTGTAGCTGTGGCCAGTCATGTCCATTTCAAAAAAGGGCCCAGGAAGGCTCCCTAAATTCTCTTTTCCGTTGCAAATGTTCTCTTCCACATCACTCATACTTATGTTTGGGAATACACAGGCAAAGGCATTTTGCCAGAACTGTCTGATAAACCCATCTTCCTTTGCGATGAAGGGGTTTTGTTTCTCAACAAATGATCTGAACTCTGGTAGAGCAGTGGAGTGCACTGTAAAGGAAAGTGCCCCATCGATTATTTTGATATCCCAAGCATGTTGAAAGGGGGTTAAACCGAACTCCATCTGTGCTGTCATTATCCACACAATACCTTTTGGTTTACTTCTCACCTCTTTTATATTTGGAATATACTGCAGCCATAACAAAAAGCACATAGCAAAGGATTCGCCATTAAATAGCAGTGCATTAGCTTTACCTCCCATGACATGATCACAGATTTTTGCAACCTGCTGAAGGATGTCATCAAGTCTAGCAAAATCAGTAAACTTGTGAAATCGTTGAATGAAAGAAACACAAACCCCATTTTCGGAAAAAAGAGGAATCACTGTTTGTATAAAATTTTCTCCCTGGTCATTGTCCATGATCAGGATCCCAATCCATGTCCAGTTAAAATGCAGAAGCAGTGAGACAATCCCTTCATGTTGAAGAGCTTCTGGGGGTAACATCTGATAAAAGGAAAGGCCTGGGGTTTTATCATTCATGATTGGAGCAGTGCTGTAAATGAGCTAGAGAGACACAGGAAAAGAACATAAGAGCAGCATCTAGATGACAGTTTTAAGTGTTCATAGCGATCAACATATATTGAATCAATAATCCTTATTCCAATGCTTTAAAACAGCCTGCCTGCCTTCTTGAGATGGGAATTCCCTGAATGTCTATTTCTGGAATTTGTAGCTATGGGAGGCATAACAGTATGGAAAGTGTTGGAAGTCTGTTGAATGCCATTTCAGTGATGCTTCAGATCGGGAGGAATCACTTATATGAATTTATCTAAAACCAATGAGTAGATGGTAATTGCTGTTTCATATTTTCAAAATACAGAAAGAGGATTTTAAAATTGTTAAAGTTCTACTTCTGTTGAAAGTGAAACCTGTTATTTTAGTGTTAGTTACAAACCCCTTAGATTTGCAGACTTCACCAAAATTCATTTTTTGCAACATCTTTTGTTATATATGAACACAAAATGTAGGTATATAAAGAAATGTCTAGCCACACAACCAGTCACACTATAGTCATCACAAACTGAGGGAAGGAAATGTTCTGCCATATATCAAAAAAATTGCAGAAACAACCAAGATCTTACTACAGCCCTTTGGCATCCCCATAGTGCACAAGGTAACAAAATATATTCAAAGCATTTTAGACATACCCTAAGACCCTTTAGCTAAAGAAGACAAAGCATTCATTTACAACATATAATGTAAGGATGATGAAAACTACTATGTAGAGGAAAGAAGTAGAAGATTTATAGGACACACCCATGAGTATCAATTGGCAGTCAAAAGACACAATGACATTTCCTGAATTTCACAGCACTGATGGTTTCAGCTGGCAAATGGTACAGATTTTATATTATGCCAGGTCTAAGAAAGGAGGAGAAATTCTAGAAGACTGACATTGACAGATTAGCCATCAGTAGACATTTGGAAATAAATTCCATTTATAAAACATTCAAAAAGAGGAACCAAAGGTTGAGGGAAGTCAATCAGTCTTAAGCATATCCTCTCTTATCACATCCTTGTTTACCAACATCCAGAGAAGCAGCAACCAGCACAGATGAGCAAGGACAATCAGTGCCAAAAACTGGTAGGACAAGCTGCTATATATAATTATCCACCAAATCTCTCTTCATATTAATACACTGAACTTTTCTGTGTGTTCATGTATGTGTGTGCCTGAATTGCTGAAATGGGGATAGCAGTTCGCGCTGCAGACAGAAACAGGTATCACCTGGAAATTAAAGAAGAAAAGGATAGACTAGAGGAGGGAACCAGAAGCTTTTTGGTCCAGTGACCAAGTTTGAAATGATGAGAGAATGTCATGGGCAACTTCCCAGTTTAAGAATAGGAATAATAGTTTGGAAAATGCTTTTACATTGGAACAGCAGCAGTGTAAAGCTTAGCTCAATATAATTGTTTTAGATTAAATGAGTGCAATCATGAGTTCTGAAAAGAGAAAAAAACCAGAATTGAATCTTGGCAGATCCATCATCCTCCCTCAGTTGTTACATAAATGGAGATTTGGGAATCAAGTCCACCAAGAACAGCTTTGACATTATTCTGGATATTTTGTATCTAGTTGGAGATAATTATTTATTAATGTGCAATTAAATTTTATAGATAATGAAATCACAGATATTTTTCCAAAACAATTGTCTCTAACAATATTAAGAACCCCCAATTATCTATTTATCTCTCTCTCTCTCTCCCACTCCCTCCCTCTCTCTTTCTCTCTTTCAAATTTGTCATGCTTCATCTCGTAGAAATGACTCTGGTGGTTTACAGGAAAGATAATAACAAAATGACAAAAACCGTCCAATATGCAGAGCTTGATTCAACTAATTTAAAGGAAACAAGACGTATGTTGAATTTCTCTTGAAATTTATCACTGAAAAACTTTGCAAATTACAGTAATCACGTCCATATTGGTTCCTTTGGCACTATTGGGTCTTAATTTATTGAGGATTAATTTCTGAGATTGATTTTGAGTGGATCTCATTCCAGCTCACTGGCTGAGTTCACACCACGTGCTTAACAATAACACAGGTTAGGAAATCCCAGTTATACTGTATAATATAACGCATCCAGCTAAATGAACCACCTAATTATGTAATATGATGCACCTTGCTAAGAAAATTATTGAGTTTTGAAGAAATCACTGAACCACAAAAAAGTGCATACCATTTTGCATGAAATCATGCAGGTTGTTTAGATCCAGCCACCCAGTTTGGATCTACTTCCTGTAGTTATTCTTAATCAGACTGCTATTTACTAATATTAAAAACAAAAACAAAAACAAAAACCAAATCAAAACCCAGACCCTGGAAAACTAGCTTTTTTCAACAATTTGCAATAAATCGAATAGTTGGGCAATGTGAGGCCAATGTACAGCACAAAAACAATTAACTCTGTTTTTAAGTCAAAAACGTCAAATTTCACAGAGTTATTTTTCAATTCCTGAACTATGTATTTGAATATATTTAACACTGCAAAAGAAACTTGTACTGTGAAAGTATGACACTAAAATTGGCATGAATTTTACAAGCAAATGATGTCCTACCTGTGGAATCTTATAGATATCCAAGATAGTTGCCACATGAAGGGAGATTTGGGCATCCAGACCTCCAATAACAGCTATGACATTATTCTGGATGCTACATAGGTAGTTGGGGACCAGTCTCTCAGCTGCTGATAGAAGTAGCATGGTGGCCTGATAGGTCCTTTGAGCATTGTCATAGCTATCATAAATATGGAAGCCCAAGGTGAGGTTGGGTAAGATTTGTGGGTTTTCATTGATTTCCTTGACTGCAAATGCCAAAGCCAAGATGTGCTGGTAATTCTTAGGGACTCCACTGCAATGAGAGTTGCACTGCACATCAGAAAGATATTCTCCCTGTTCTTAAATTCTAATCAGTAGTTATTGCATAAGAGGCCAGCTCCATTAAATAATCCTATTTTTTTGACATTGTAAATTAACAACTATAAGGATGTAGAATTAATATATCCATATCTACAGCTGTATATGCTTAAATAATATTCATTGTCAGAACGCAGACATTTCTGCAGGAATAATTTCAGACATAAAGCACAGGGAATGCCTGGAATTGACATATATAAGGTGGCTTTCAGAAACAAAGAGATTAGTTCTCTGGCATAGAGCCAGGCTCACAGAAATTGTTGTGTTGTTAATTGGAGTAGATTTTGCAGCATATTTGAAGGAGTCATTGTTTTATGAGATAGAAGGCGACTTAATATATATTATATAGGAGGACTGTGTAGAAAAATGCAAAAGAGCTCCATATCAGGATTCCCCTAGCTGTCTGCCCCACATATTGCCCAGCCAGTGTAGCAATGGCTGAGAATTATTGAAGTGGAAGCCCACCTATTTGGAAATACTCAGTTTTGGGAAGTTTGCTTTAAACATTTCATTATATTCCACACTATTTGTTGCCTGATTGAGAAAAGAATGCTGTTCTTAGTATCTCCTTAATTTCTCCCAACTCAATCAGCTATTATGTTCTGATGGCAATGGTATAATCCATTCTTTCAGCAATCACAAATGCAGGAAAATATAAACAAATAATAATTACATTCCTTACATCAACTGTCCAGGCAATACTGGTGGGGGGTGGTCTGTAAAGGTGATTGTTTCAGAGACTGGACCAACTTGAGATGCAATTCCACCAACCATAAGGTCTCCTGGATGATGGTACTTGTGATATGGAGGATACGGATAAAAGATGCTGCACCTATGAGCTATGCACACCACATGGGGACTCAGCACTAGCATCAAGACCAGTAAAAGTGCCCTCCCCATTACAAGGGGAAATCTCAAAGAATCCCTCTTATTTCTAGGACAAAGCCATTAGCGTTTCTGTAATTGACACACCCTGACTCTTTAAGTCTGAATCTTGGTGTATCCAGGATCAGATTTGGGGATCCTTACCCATCTTTAAGCCTGCCATATTTCTCTTCAACTCTAAATGGTATTGATATTTTAAGAGAAAGAGAGAGAAGCAACATCCTACATCAGTCTATTTTCTTAGTTCTTCTACTGGGCACTGAAATTCAGTGTGATTTAGAGAAACAGCAGATTTAAAAACAGTAATTTAGATGCACAAACAAGAAGGTAACTATTAAGCTGGAGTTCAGTTCCCTAGGGAAGTCCTGAAGAAATCATTGGTTTCAGAGCTGAATTAGAGTTTCTCTCCTCTTCGTATAGGAACTAGGACATTGGGCAAGGATCAAGAATGGGGAATATTTGAGTGATTGAAGGCCACATTCATATTTTGGGAACAGTTTGATGGTGATGGTGGGTGAAGTGATGATGCCACGAGATGTGCTTGAGATTTTCATGGGTTTGTTTGAGGTATTATTCTGAATCTGGCTTGCTGTTAAAATGAGCCAACTTTGGACAATTGAAAAATTAGTGTGGCCAGACTTGAACTTCACAGAAATGAGGGACCACCAAATGATTGATTGTAATATAAATAGGGAGCATTTCTGTTTAAACAGGAATAAAAGGCATGGAGTCATAAACTGTTCTTAATTTCTTCAAACACACACAGAGACACAGAGAAGGACAAAAAGAAAGTAAATATCTGATGGTATTTTGATAGGCTTCCTTATGGTGAACATTTGTATTAAATTCTACCAGCAGAAATCTATTTTCCTGACGTAGCCTGCTTTGACACTGCTTTATACATGAAAAGTGGGCTACTCATTTTATAACTCAGCCTTGTAGGCATTAAAAATTTTTAAAAAGTGAAAAACCTACTTCAAATTTCTTTTACTCAGCAAGTGAACAGGAGTTTGCCAGGGAAGTTTAATAAAGTCTACTTAACTAGCCCACTGACAATAATGCTTTCCTGTTAATACAGCTTAGAAATTCTTGAGCAGAAAACAACTAAAACCCTATTAGGATGGACTTCGAAAAGCGTAGAAGGAATCTCAAGTGTCTGGGGAGTGAGATTTTTCTCATGTAATTACCACTATGTATTCATACATGTACCTGGACCAGTGTGTGGTCAGACTTGAGACAAATCTTCTTCAACTGTAGGTTGCTTTATCTCCCCGAGCTCATGAGTAAGTAAACCAAGGGCCTGCAGTGGATCTGAGAGGCCACTCTGATTTAATCCAGTTAAGCAATCTGAATGTCCCTTTATTCCAGTGGGTGACCAAAATCTTGAATGAACTGGCCACCAGATGCTCAGGATAATCCCCAAGAGTCCTCAGAATACTTGGAGGATCCATCAGGGATGGAGCGTTTTAATAGGTTCTTTCCCTCTAGGGGTAGAAATCATACCTCAAAACCCTGCAGTAGCCAGAGAATGACCTGCATGTCAAGGGGTAAAGTTTCTCAGGGTAAATAGTCCCTGAGAAAAAACTAGATATTGTGTGTGTCCTCTCATATGTGTAGGCCCTTGATAAGTTGGGCCAGTCTGTGGTTGCCATTGTGGCCATGGAATCTTGGATCAGCTCAGACCACTTATGGGAAGGTATGTTGAAGTCCCCCAACATTACAACTTGGGGTAACACCACCAGAACCAGCAATTGGGTTGGGCAGTGTGGGAATGACATCGAAGCAGCAAACGCAACTGGAATCTTTGACTCAGCTGCTCAAAGAATTCCCCCAGGGCAGCTTGCAGAAGCAAAGTATGTGGCTTGGGGTACATCTTGCTACAGCTACTGTACTGCAAATTTTTTTCCTGTGCCTTTGCCAATCTCAAATGGAGCCTCTCTTTGCAGCTGCCAGCTATCCTCACAAAATATAAGGGAGACTTCTTTGTTCTTTGAGTGGGGGACATGGGTGTCCTACCTCTTCCTAGAACATTGGAATAGCTAATACCCAGGTTTTCTGTTTCTTTAGCTGTGACCTGACAAAAATGAAAGTCTTCCTTTGTGGCTCCTGTTGCTTGCTGATTGTGATTTCTACCAAATATCTCCCATTCCATGAGATATGCTGGAGTTTCTCATGGGGGGAACACTGCTTGGCAATCAATTACTTGCCCATTAGAACTTCTCATCCCACCCCACTCCTTGCTATTTTGAGACTGAAACAGAGGCACTCTCTCTCACCGCCCCCCATTCTGCAGTAAAGAAGGTAAATTGCTTATTCAGTGGAGTATTGCCTTTTCTTTTCCTACATACCAAGTTCAACAACAAAATCTTTGAGGTGTCTTGGGTTACAGTTCAACTTAATGAAGGTACATTGGGTAAGAGACTCATTGAGGAGGGGAATTTTATACATTAATTTTGCATAGAATAAATAAATTTGTCGAATGTCAAAACCTACCTACCAACAGCTAGTCTGCCACTAATTATAGGGTAATACAACCCAAGCAATCCTTAACTTTGCTTGCAGTTCTAGAACTACATCACAACTCATGCCTGCAAATTCCCAACTTCATGTGAGAATGGACACACATATTTCAAACAAAGGTACTGCCCCCATTCTCCACTTCAGTAATCAACTGAGGTCTTCTACAGTGACAATACAAACAGCATCAAATGCTATGAAATTTTAAGGAGACTTACACATTCAGGGAGTCCAAAAATGAAACTACAATTAGCATCCAATCAATACAGTTTATCAAATAATTTTTGCGGTTAATGGCATAAATGATAACCTAATAACCATTTGTTGTTTAATAGTTACCATTAATAATTTATAGAGTAACACATATGTCTTAATCAGTTAACAGTCTAAAGGCTGAGATGCTAGGCTACAGTGGCCAATGTCCCAGATTACGGCTGCCATAGCTGCAGGTGAAGCTTGCTTTCCTACATTTTTAGAGCTGGGTAATGCACAGTTGTAGCCAAGAGATCCATTTGCCTTTGCATTTCCCTATGAGGTTATAGCAAGGGTGGAGCTGTAGCTAAGTGACTAATAATTGGCAGCCTCTTTGAACCTGGAGCAAGATGCCACATCCTTCTGACCACTGCATATGGAAGGAAGACACTCTGTTGCTGCTGAGCAATTGTCAAGCTGTGAATCTGTCACTGAGACCAGGACAAACGTGATGAGATTGTCTCTGTCTATTATATTCCAGGCAAGCTAGCCATATATCATAATTGGTAGTTACAGAATTAGTAGAAATGGTACTTGATAATTTACATCCAGATCATAAACCTTTTGCAATCCTTTGAGGGCCACTTTTCACTAAACGTCATGGGGTCAATTGTAAGACAGATACTTCTTCACATTCTTTGGATTCTTGCTGTCCTGATCAAATAACCCCACCTAACTTACGTGTGTTCTTCCACCCGTTCACTGACCCCTGAAAAGATGAGGCAATTAATTAATTAATTATTTTTTCACATTTAGTCACTGCCCTTCTCACACAAAGAGTGTGAGAATCCACTAGCCTCCTTCAAGGTTTACTTACTCATTGGTTCCTCACTAGCTCCAGAAAGGTGGTACATGATACTATAATAATAATGTAGTCACTGAGATTCTGTCTCATCAGCAAGTAAGTAACGTAGGGAAAAAAGTGAACGTGCTTGAGAGAAGATGCTGTAAAAGAGGAAAGTCTGAAGAAGTGATTAAAAAAAGGTAGGATACTTCATTCCCCTTTGGTAAAATCTTGATTTTGCTTTTGAAGTAAAAATAACTGCAAAATAATTGCAAAATGCAGAAAATTTATATCAACCAGGATCTGAGAGGGATATTTTCATGAATATTTTACATTGCCTAGAAATACAAAAAACTAATGGAAAACTTTTGATAGAGATAAAAGAGACTGATTATTAATCAGTCCCTTCTTCTGATTAGTTGTTCCCTGTTGTTTAGGTCTGACCGAAACACAATGATGTAACATTTGGGGAAAAAGATGCAACCCAGAAGCCCAGCCCCAGAGGCTAAGATGGAGAAGCTCTCCACAGCCACCATGTATTTCCCCTTGGAGCTCAGGTATGCCGGGACAAAGGACAACCAAACACTGCAAAAGACCAACATGCTGAAGGTGATGAACTTGGCTTCATTGAAACTGTCAGGTAACTTCCTGGCAAGAAAAGCTGTGGTGAAGCTGATAAGAGCCAGGAAGCCCATATAGCCAAGCACACAATAAAACATGGTCACAGAGCCTTCATTACACTGCAGGATAATTTCTTCAGTCACTGAGGTCATATCGATGTCTGGAAAAGGAGGGTCCATTGACAGCCACAGAGTACAAATGCCTGCTTGGATGAGGGAGCAGGAAACAATAATGCAATTAGTTAATTTTTTCCCCACCCACTTCCTCATCCGGGATCCTGGTTTGGTGGCCATAAAAGCCAGAACCACTGTGATGGTTTTTGCCAAGACAGAAGAAACAGCCACCGAGAAGACCATGCCAAAAATTGTTTGTCGGAGGAGACAGGTCCATTTTCCTGGGGGGCCAATGAATAGGAGTGCCGAAAGGAAGCAGAGCAGAAGGGCGATGAGGAGAGTGTAGGTCAGGTCCCGGTTGTTGGCTACAACAATGGGAGTGTTGTGGTGCCTCAGAAATGCTCCAAGCACAAGAACCGTTGTCAAAGAAAGAGAATGTGCAAGACAGGCTAAACTGATCCCTAAAGGTTCTTCATAACTCAAGAAGCTAATACTTTTGAGAGTACAAGAGTTGCATTTCTTGTTTGGATAGTATTCGTCTTGGCATCTAGAACATTCATTTGTATCTGAAAAAGAAGAAATAATTTAACCTTATTTTCATACATATTCTGTATATCTGTCAAACATGGCAGAATCATAGTATTATAATCATAAAGCTAATTTATGATCATAAATATATATTCTTTATAATCATTGGCAATCTTTATAAAATTTTATGATTACCAAAATTCCTGCTAAATTTAATTGGCACACAAATTTTATTGATTTTATTTAATAGTGGTTGATATTTGTTTTATTAATATTTTATATCCATCCATCCATCCATCCATCCATCCATCCATCCATCCATCCATCCATCTATTTATTATCTGACAAATAGAATGAAGAAACTGTAGCCCTGGTAGATCATGAAAAAATATTTTCCTTTATCTTCCCTGTATGTTTTTTTTTTTTGTCTGCGCTCAGTCATTGCTGACCCTGCAGTGACTGCTTGGACGAGTCCTTGCAGTTTTCAAGGCAACTGTTTTTCGGAAGTGGTTTGCCAGAGCCTCCTTCCTAGGGCAGAGCCCAGCTGGCGAGCGCAGGAGGCGGGGTTTCCGTTGCTTCGTGCCCTTTTTTCGGGTGTGCGCGGTTTTTCGCGCTTACTGGCAACTGCTCCCAAATCCTTTTTTGCAAGGCGCCGCCAGCATTTTTCCTCCCACCGGAGTGAGAGTCCCCATTTATCTACTCACGTAAGTTTTTGAACTGTTGGGTTGACAGGAACTGGGGAGGAAACAGGAGCTCACCCTGTTTAACGCGAAGGCTGGACTTGAACCGCTGAAGCGTCGACCATTTCTGGCCGGCAACTTTCAGCGTCATTAAGCAGCTGCGCCATCGCGTCCCCCTCCCTGTATGTACAGTGCATATAAATCCTATTTGTTTGAATAAAAATTATAGTATTTTGCCTTTAATGTATTCTGTGGAATAGAGAATGTATCTTGCATAAACAGTTTCTGTACAGTTAACTGTCTGTACAGTTAAAACCGTTCTTCAGGTCTATACCTATAGGGCAAAATGTCTCAAATTTGACCAATATTTTATTTATTGTTAGGAGAGAAAGCTACACATGCCCTGGGTAGAACTCAGGTTACGAATCTAGTCTAGCCCTTCTTTGGTTTTGTAATAAAAGTTATGTGGGTTCTTCTGTTAATCAAAGCCCTAATGGATGAGAAAGGTGAATGTGAGAGGTAGTGTGGTACAATATCTAACAGACCCTGAGAACACGTTCTCCAAAGAATTTCCTTCAACCAGTACCTGAGGTGACAGAGACTATGATGGGCCCCAAAAGAGATACAGCCTAATTGCAGGTGGATAAGGAGGTTAAGGGTAGAATAAGAATCCAGGTTATGGCCTTTGAAAATTTGGATTCGATAGCTTCTAACCTCCCCTTCATGGATCACTGCCTTGTCGTGGCGAAGGGGCTTGCGTAACTCAGTGAAGCCATGAGCTATACCGTGCAGGGCCACCCAAGACGGACAGGTCATGACAGAGAGTTCTGACAAAATGTGGTCCACTGGAGAAGGAAATGGCAACCCACTCCAGTATCCTTGCCAAGAAAACCCCATGGACAATGTTAAAAGGCTAAAAGATATGACGCTGGAAGATGAGCCCCTCAGGTCGGAAGGTGTCCAATATGCTACTGGGGAAGAGCGGAGGGCAATTCCAAGTAGCTCCAGAAAGAGTGAAGCGGCTGGGCCAAAGCCGAAAGGACGTTCAGCTGTGGATGTATCTGGAAGCAAAAAGAAGGTCCGATGCTGTAAAGAACAATATTGTATAGGTACCTGGAATGTAAGATCTATGAACCAAGGCATGCTGGATGTGGTCAAACATGAGATGACAAGACTGAACATCGACATCTTGGGAATCAACGAACTGAAATGGACGGGAATGGGTGAATTTAATTCGGGTGACCATTATATCTACTACTGTGGGCAAGAAACCCTTAGAAGAAATGGAGTTGCACTCATAGTCAATAAGAGATTGGGAAAGGCAGTAATGGGGTACAACCTCAAAAATGACAGAATGATCTCAGTGCGTATCCAAGGCAAACCATTCAGCATCACAGTAATCCAAGTCTATGCCCCAACCACTGATGCCAAAGAAGCTGAAGTTGACCGGTTCTATGAAGACCTACAACACCTTCTAGAACTAGCACCAAAAAAAGATGTCCTTTTCATCATAGGGGATTGGAATGCTAAAGTAGGAAGTCAAGGAGTAATTGGAATAACAGGCAAGTTTGGCCTTGGAGCACAAAATGAAGCAGGGCAAAGGCTAATAGAGTTCTGTCAAGAGAACAAGCTAGTCATAGCAAACACTCTTTTCCAACAACACAAGAGACGACTCTACACATGGACATCACCAGATGGTCAATACCGAAACCAGATTGATTATATACTTTGCAGCCAAAGATGGAGAAGCTCTATACAGACAGCAAAAACAAGACCAGGAGCTGACTGTGGCTCAGATCATGAGCTTCTTATTGCAAAATTTAGGCTTAAATTGAAGAATGTAGGGAAAACCACTAGACCACTCAGGTATGACTTAGATCATATTCCTTGTGAGTACACAGTGAAGGTGATGAATAGATTTAGAGGATTAGATTTGGTAGACAGAGTGCCTGAAGAACTATGGATGGAGGTCTGTAACATTGTACAGGAAGCAGCAACTAAAACCATCCCAAGGAAAAAGAAATGCAAGAAAGCAAAATGGCTGTCTGATGAGGCATTACAAATAGCTGTGGAAAGAAGGAATGTGAAAAACAAGGGTGAAAGGGAAAGATATAAGCAACTGAATGCAGATTTCCAGAGAATAGCAAGGAGAGATAAGAAGGCCTTCTTAAATGAACAGTGCAAAGAAATTGAGGAAAACAATAGAATGGGGAAGACTAGAGATCTCTTCAAGAAAATTGGAGATATCAAAGGAACGTTTAATGCAAAGATGGGCATGATAAAGGACAAAAAAGGCAGGGACCTAACAGAAGCAGAAGAGACTAAGAAGAGGTGGCAAGAATACACAGAAGAACTATACAAGAAAGATCTTAATGTCCCTGATGTCCATGCTGGTGTGGTCACTGACCTTGAGCCAGACATCCTAGAGAGTGAAGTCAAGTGGGCCTTAGGAAGCATTGCTAACAACAAAGCTAGTGGAGATGACAGTATTCCAGCTGAGTTATTTAAAATACTAAAAGATGATGCTGTTAAAGTGCTGCACTCAATATGCCAGCAAGTTTGGAAAACGCAACAGTGGCCACGGGATTGGAAAAGGTCAGTTTACGTTCCAATTCCAAAGAAGGGCAATGCCAAAGAATGCTCAAACTATCGCACAATTGCACTCATTTCACATGCTAGCAAGGTTATGCTCAAAATCCTACAAGCTAGGCTTCAGCAGTACGTGAACCGAGAACTACCAGATGTACAAGCTGGGTTTCAAAGAGGCAGAGGAACTAGAGATCAAATTGCCAACATTCGCTGGATCATGGAGAAAGCACGAGAGTTCCAGAAAAACATCTACTTCTGCTTCATTGACTATGCAAAAGCCTTCGATTGTGTGGATCACAACAAGCTGTGGCAAATTCTTAAAGAGATGGGAGTACCAGACCATCTTACCTGTCTCCTGAGAAATCTGTATGCGGGCCAAGAAGCAACAGTTAGAACCAGTCACGGAACAACCGATTGGTTCAAAATAGGGAAAGGAGTACGACAAGGCTGTATACTGTCACCCTGCTTATTTAACCTATATGCAGAGCACATCATGAGAAATGCCAGGCTGGAAGAATCACAAGCCGGAATTAAGATTGCAGGGAGAATCATCAATAACCTCAGATATGCAGACGATACCACCCTAATGGCAGAAAGTGAAGAAGAACTAAAGGGCCTCTTGATGAGGGTGAAGGAGGAGAGTGCAAAAGCTGGCTTGAAACTCAACATTAAAAAAACTAAGATCATGGCATCTGGACCCATTAATTCCTGGAAAATAGAAGGGGTAGAAATGGAAGCAGTAACAGACTTCATTTATTTGGGCTCCAAGATCCCCGCAGACGGAGACTGCAGCCATGAAATTAAAAGACGCTTGCTCCTTGGGAGGAAAGCTATGGCAAACCTAGATAGCATATTAAAAAGCAGAGATGTCACCTTGCCGACAAAGATCCGCATAGTCAAAGCTATGGTTTTTCCAGTAGTAATGTATGGCTGTGAGAGCTGGACCATAAAGAAGGCTGAGTGCCGAAGAATTGATGCCTTTGAACTGTGGTGCTGGAGAAGACTCTTAAGAGTCCCCTGGACTGCTAGGAGGTCAAACCAGTCAATCTTAAAGGAAATCAACCCTGATTGCTCATTGGAAGGACTGATAATGAAGCTCAAGCTCAGATACTTTGGTCACCTAATGCGAAGAGAGGAGTCTTTGGAAAAGACCCTGATGCTGGGAAAGATTGAAGGCAAAAGGAGAAGAGGACGGCAGAGGATGAGATGGTTAGATAGCATCACTGAAGCAATGAGCATGAAACTGAGCAAACTCAGGGAGGCAGTGAAGGACAGGAAGGCCTGGCGCGATATAGTTCGTGGGGTCACGAAGAGTCGGACATGACTTAACGACTGAACAACAAAAAGCTTCTAACCTAGAGACTGGGGCTGCAGAGAAAAAAGCCCCCCCCCCATCAATTCATCCAGTGCTTAAGGGATATGCAGTGGGGCAGCAAGGCAGAATGTGAGTGATTCCTCCATTCTAAGGAGGGACCCTTGTGACCTGGAACTATTCCTAAAGGAGTGGAAAGAATTCTAGAAGCCATGCTCTGTATGCATTCTGCTGCTAGTTTGTTTTACAGGTTGTTATCCTGAAAGTTATGAAAGCAAAATGAATAGTGTTCTGGTACAGTTACTCTTGAAATGTTATACTCCAGGTCTATTGGACTTGAGTTATTTTCATTATATAAATTGGGCATGACTGGAATTGAAGTCAAACAGATCAAGGAAGTGGAAGATGGGAAAAATGATCTAAAGAGTGTTCAACAATAGATGGATGATAGTTCTTAGGGTGTAAATGAAGATCTGGTAACTTAATTTAGTCATCATCATCATCATCATCACTGATAATTAATGATCCATTTATACTTGAATATTCCAGAGAGCAGAAATTATTAATCCCCAGGTTTAGAAAACATGTACTCCATATTCTAGAGCCCATGACATGTTGAATTTAATCAAAATGCATTAACTCTTATATGGATTTCTTTAGAAAAAATCAGGAGGGGATGAGCATCTCTCACCATTCTTGGTTGAAATCCTCCCTTCTGGGCATGGGATGCAGTCATAGCAGCAAAACGGCTCTCCTTCCTTCACTTTTTTGCTGAAACCGGGATAACAGCTCTCACTGCAGACAGAAATGGGCATCGCCTGGACATGAAAGAGGAAAATGATACACTGGAGGAGGGAGCTGGAAGGTTTTTAGACCAGTGGCCACCTTGGAAATGGTGAGGATGAGGTGAGGAGAGGATGTCATGGGCATCTTCCCAGTTGAGGGAGAGGAATAGTAGTTTGGAAAGCATTTTTACACCGTAAAAGCAGCAGCATAAAGCTCCGTTAAATACATATAATTGTTTTTAGGTTAAAGAAGAGCAAAGAAGTTCAGATCATGAGTTCTGAAGAGAGAGAAAAAACCCTGGACTGCTAAGGTTAAATGTAGCCTGGGCCCACAGTGGGCTGGGAATGAGACAAATTGTATAATGAGGTCATAATGCCCCACTAACTTTGATCTAAAAACTGTAAATGGGTCATCTTTATGCCACAAATAATCGGATATGATTATAAGTTCTAGAAGTTGCTTATGTGGAAATAACTTTATGTAGAATTTACTATTGTCCAATATGATGAATCCACTTATCAAATTAGAGACACCTGTTAATGAAGAAGCAGGGACAATAATTAAATCCTACCTGGTTAAACCAGCTGTGCCATGTAATGATGCCATTGTTGATGGTTAATATTTTATCTGGAGGAGCTGACTGATCCACATTTCCAACTTTCACACGAAGAAAAGATTTGTTTGGGAAAACAATCAAGTTGATAATATCAAATCCAGCTTCTACAATCCCATTCTGATCAAACGATACCTGTTCCCCAACACTATTGTTAAAAGCAACATTTCTCAGAAAACAGTGGAGCTAAATTGAAAAGAAAAATGCAAGAGTTTTGGAAGGCTAAATTTCCAGCTTCCATGCTGATAATTTTTCAAATAAAAAAGCAAAGAGTGCATTCTAAGGACTTTTTTTTTCATTGACTTCCAATAAAATAGAAGATGCAGTCAAGGATATAAATTATAAGGATCAGTAGGACAGCCCTTATTATTTTTGGTCAAAAATGAGATAGAACTAAGGGATCTGATTAATTGTACCCTAAATTTTCCCCAATATCTTGCTTAACAGAAAAAAATGTTTACCAAACTAGAGATATTTTGACCTCTAAAGTTAGATAGTAATGAAGACATAGAAAAGCAGATGTATTTGCATGTGAGATTCATGGGGGTGGGAAACAGGCTTTCTAAAGTTATAATTATGAGCAACTAACATAGGAAGACGTCCAACAAAAATCAATAGACAAGAGTCATATAGTAATCAATAGTTAAGATACAGATAATCAATCATTAAAGAAGCACAGCATTCTGATCGAAGCATGATTTTTTTTTTTTTCAATTCTAGGACATCAGAAATCCATCCAATTACATATTCAAGGTTCATAGTATTTTGCCTCTTGAGGATATTACCTGCCAGAAGTCTTTACTATGAATCTTCCTTCCTACTCTATCCATCCTTGATCTTTTGGTATTTCTAGAAGAGGATAGAGCATGTAAAGCATGGGCAAGGGCATAAATAGCATTGTAGACACTGTAGCTGTGGCCAGTCATGTCCATTTCAAAAAAGGGCCCAGGAAGGCTCCCTAAATTCTCTTTTCCATTGCAAATGTTCTCCTCCACATCACTCATAATTATATCTGGGAACACACAGTCAAAGGCATTTTGCCAGAACTGTCTGATAAACCCATCTTCCTTTGCGATGAAGGGGTTTAGTTTCCCAACAAATGATCTGAACTCTGGTAGAGCAGTGGAGTGCACTGTAAAGGAAAGTGCCCCATCGATTATTTTGATATCCCAAGCACGTTGAAAAGGGATTAAACTGAACTCCATCTGTGCTGTCATTATCCACACAATACCTTTTGGTTTACTTCTTACCTCTTCTATATTTGGAATATACTGCAGCCATAACAAAAAGCACATAGCAAAGGATTCTCCATTAAATAGCAGTGCATTAGCTTTACCACCCATGACATGATCATAGATTTTTGCCCCCTGCTGAAGGATGCCATCAAGTCTAGTGAAATCAGTAAACTTGTGAAATCGTTGAATGAAAGAAATACAAATCCCATTTTTGGAAAAGAGAGGAATCACTGTTGGTATAAATTTTTCTCCCTGGTCATTGTCCATGATCAGGATTCCAATCCATGTCCAATTAAAATGCAGAAGCAGTGAAACAATCCCTTCATGTTGAAGAGCTTCTGGGGGTAACATCTGATAAAAGGAAAGGCCTGGGGTTTTATCATTCATGATTGGAGCAGTGCTGTAAATGAGCTAGAGAGACACAGGAAAGGAATATAAGAGCAGCATCTAGATGACATTTTCAAGTGTTCATAGCGATCAACATATATTGAATCAATTATCCTTATGCCAAAGCTTTAAAACAGGCTTGCCTGCCTTGTTGAGATGGGAATTCCCTGAATGTCTATTTCTGGAATTTGTAGTTGTGGAAGGCATAACAGTATGGAAAGTGTTGGAAGTCGGTTGAATGCCATTTCAGTGATGCTTCAGATCGGGAGGAATCACTTGTATGAATTTATCTAAAACCAACAAGTGGATGGTAATTGCTGTTTCATATTTTCAAAATACAGAAAGAGGATTTTTAAATTGTTAAAGTTCTACTTCTGTGGAATGTGAAACCTGTTACTTTAGTGTTCGTTACAAACCCCTTAAATTTGCAGACTTCACCAAAATTAATTTTTGCAACATCTTTTGCTATATATGAACACAAAATGTAGGTTTATAAAGAAATGTCTAGCCACACAACCAATCACAGTACAGTAATCACATACCACAGAAAAAATGTTTTGCCATGCATCAAAAACATTTCAGAAACAAGCTACAGCTTACTGTGTAAGGATGATGAAATCTGCTATGTAGGAGAAGAAATTAGAAGATGTATACAACACATCCATGAGTATCAATTGGCAGTCAAAAGAAACAATGATGCTTCCTTAATTTCACAACAGTGATGGTTTCAGCTGGCAAGTGGTACAGATTTTATATTATGCCAGGTCTAAGAAAGGAGGAGAATTTCTAGAAGACTGGCATTGACAGATTAGCCATCAATAGACATATAGAAATGAAATCCATTTATAAACCATTCAGAAAGAGGAACCAAAGGTTGAGGGAAGTCAATCAGCCTTAAGCATATCCTCTCTTATCTCATCCCTGTTAACCAACATCCAGAGAAGCAGCAACTAGCACAGATGAGCAGGGACAATCAGTGCCAAAACTGGTAAGACAAGCTGCTATATATAATTATCCACCAAATCTCTCTTCATATTAATACAGTGAACTTTTCTGTGTGTTCACGTATGTGTGTGCCTGAATTGCTGAAATGGGGCTGACAGTTCTTGCTGCAGACAGAAACCAGTATCACCTGGAAATTAAAGAAGAAAAGGATACAGTAGAGGACGGAACCAGAAACCTTTTGGTCCAGTGGCCACGTTTGAAATGATGAGAGAATGTCATGGGCATCTTCTCAATTTAAGCATAGGAATAATAGTTTGGAAAATGCTTTTACATTGTAACAGCAGCAGTGTAAGGCTTAGTTCAGAATAATTGTTTTAGATTAAACAAGCACAATCATGAGTTCTGAAAAAAGAAAAAGATCTGAATTGAATCTTGGCAGATCCCTCATCCTCCCTTAGTTGTTGCATAAATGGAGATTTGGGAATCAAGTCCACCAACAACAGCTTTGCAATTATTCTGGATATTTTGTATCTAGTTGGAGATAATTATTTATTAATGTGCAATTAAATTTTATAGATATTGAAAATACAGATATTTTTCCAAAACAATATTAAGAACATCTATCTATCTATCTATCTATCTATCTATCTATCTATCTATCTATCTATCTATCTATCTATCTATCTATCTATCTATCTATGTCTGTCTATCTATCTATCTATCTATCTATCTATCTATCTATCTATCTATCTATCTATCTATCTCAGATCTGTCATTGCCCATCTCTTTGAAATGACTCTGGGCAGATCACAGGAAAGATAACAACAAAATTACAAAAACCTTCCTATATGCAGAGCTTGATTCATCTAGTTTAAAGAAAACAAGACATGCATTGAATTTCTCTTGAAATTTATCACTGAAAAACTTTGCAAATTATACTAATCACATGCACATTGGTTCCTTTGGCACCAGTGGGTATCACCTTATTGAGCATTAATTTTTGAGATTGATTTTGGCTGGATCTCATTCCAGCTCACTGGCTGAGTTCACACCACGTGCTTAACACTAAGCCCAGGTTAACAAATCCCAGTTATACTGTTCTTGAAATACAATGCATCCAGATAAATGAAACACCTAATGATGAAATATGATGGCATGGTTCATACAACTTGCTAAGAAATTGGTTGAGCTTTGAAGAAATCACCGAACTACAAAAAAGTGCATAACATTTTAGTCTAATCATGAGGTTGTTTAGAGCCAGCCACCCAGTTGGATCCACTTCATGTAGTTATTGTTAATCAGACTGCTATTTACTAATATTAAAAACAAAAGCAAAAACCAAATCAAAACCCAGACACAGGAAAACCAGCTTTTTTCAATAATTTGCAATAAATTGAATAGTTGGGCAATGTGAAATCAATGTACAGCACAAAAACAGTTAAATCTGTTTTTAAATGAAAAAAATTCAGAGAGTTATTCTTCATCTCGTAAAGTACTTATTGACTATATTTGATACTGCAAAAGAAACCCACACTGTGGAAGTATGACACTAAAAGTAGCATGAATTTTACAAGCAAATGATGTCCTACCTGTGGAATCTTATAGATATCCAAGATAGTTGCCACATGAAGGGAGATTTGGGCATCCAGACCTCCAATAACAGCTATGACATTATTCTGGATGCTACATAAGTAGTTGGGGACCAGTCTCTCAGTTGCTGATAGAAGTAGCATGGTGGCCTGATAAGTCCTTCGAGCATTGTCATAGCTATCATAAATATGGAAGCCCAAGGTGAGGTTGGGTAAGATTTGTGGGTTTTCATTGATTTCCTTGACTGCAAATGCCAAAGCCAGGATGTGCTGGTAATTCTTAGGAACTGCACTGCAATGAGAGTTGCATTGCACATCAGAAGGATATTCTCCCAGTTCTTAAATTCTAACCTTTAGTTATAGCAAAACAGGCCAGCTCTAGTAAGTAATCCTATCTTTCTGACATGGTAAATTAACAGTCATCAGGATGTAGAATTAATATATACATAAGTACAACTATTTATGCATAGAGAATTCAACATTTATTGTCAGAATAGAGGCATTTCTGCAGGAAAATTGTGCAAATAATTTCAGACAAGCACGTGGAATGTCTGGAATCCACATGTATAATGTGGCTTTCAGAAAGAAAGACATTAGTCCTGTGGCACAGAGCCAGGCTTACAGACACTGTTGTGTTGTTAATTGGAGTAGAAGGTCTTGCAGTGTGTTTGAAGGAGTCATAGTTTTATGAGATACAAGGCGACTTAATATATCTTATTTAGGAGGACTGTGTGGAAAAATGCAAAAGAGCCCCATATCAGCATTCCCCAAGCTGTCTGCCCCACAGTATTGCCCAGCCAGTGTAGCAATGGCTGAGAATTATTGAAGTGGAAGCCCACCTATTTGGAAATACTCAGTTTTGGGAAGTTTGCTTTAAACATTTCATTATATTCCACACTATTTGTTGCCTGATTGAGAAAAGAATGCTGTTCTTAGTATCACCTTAATTTCACCCCCCTCAACCAGCTATTATGTTCTGATGGCAATGGTATAATCCATTCTTTCAGCAATCACAAATGCAGGAAAATATAAACAAATAATAATTACATTCCTTACATCAACTGTCCAGGCAATACTGGTGGGGGGTGGTCTGTAAAGGTGATTGTTTCAGAGACTGGACCAACTTGAGATGCAATTCCACCAACCATAAGGTCTCCTGGATGATGGTACTTGTGATATGGAGGATACGGATGAAAGATGCTGCACCTATTAGCTATGCACACCACATGGGGACTCAGCACTAGCATCAAGACCAGTAAAAGTGCCCTCCCCATTACAAGGGGAAATCTCAAAGAATCCCTCTTATTTCTAGGACAAAGCCATTAGCGTTTCTGTAATTGACACACCCTGACTCTTTAAGTCTGAATCTTGGTGTATGCAGGATCAGATTTGGGGATCCTTACCAATCCATAAGCCTGCCTTATTTCTCTTCAACTCTAAATGGTATTGATATTTTAAGAGAAAAAGACATCCTACAACAGCATCTTTTTTTAGTCTTTCCACTGGGCACTGAAATTCAGTGGGATTTTGAGAAACAGCAGATTTAGAAACAGTAATTTAGATGCACAAACAAGGTTATTATTAAGCTGGAGTTCAGTTCCCTAGGGGGGTCCTGAAGAAATCGTTGGTTTCAGAGCTGAATTATAGTTTCTCCTCTTCTTATAGGAATGGGGAATATTTGAGTGATTGAAGGCCACATTCATATTTTGGGAACAGTTTGATGGTAACAGTCGGCAAAGTGATGATACCAGGGGATGTGCTTGAGATTTTCATGGGTTTGTTTGAGGTATTATTCTGAATCTGGCTTGCTGATAATAAGAGCCAACTTTGGACGATTGAAAAATTAGTGTGGCCAGACTTGAACTTCACAGAAATGAGGGACCACCAAATGATTGATTGTAATATAAATAGGGAGCATTTCTGCTTAAACAGGAATAAGAGACACAGAGAAGGACAAAAAGAAAGTAAATATCTGATGGTATTTTGATAGGCCTCCTTATGGTGACCATTTATATTAAATTCTACCAGCAGAAATCTATTTTCCTGACATAGCCTGCTTTGACACTTGTTTATACATGAAAAGTGGGATACTCATTTTATAACTCAACCTTGTAGCCATTAAAAATTTTTAAAAAGCGAAAAACCTACTTCAAATTTCTTTTACTGAGCAAGTGAACAGGAGTTTGCCAGGAAAGTTTAATAAAGTCTACTTAACTAGCCCACTGACAATAATGCTTTCCTATTAATTCAGCTTAGGAGAAATGCTTGAGCAGAAAACAACTAAAATCCTATTAGAATGGACTTTGAAAAGTGTAGAAGGAATCTCAAGTCTCTGGGGAATGAGATGGTCTACTGATGAAAGCTGAGAGATAAAGGAGGACCAGGGAACTCCTCTGATCTCTCCAAGGGATGCAGTAGTTTCTGTGCTGTATCCTCACCTAAAGCCTGACTGTGAGAGATTGAAATACTCTGCTTCCTCTAGGGCCCTTTGCCGTTGAAGGGCCATCACTTTCTCCAAGGAAAGGAAGGTTGGAGACAGGTGTATAGTTGTCCAAAGTGGTCAGATCAAGTGAAGGCTTCTTGATCATAGGGCATACTGCAATTGCTGGAAATATTCCCTGAATCAGAAGTTGATTATATTCAGATCCAATCTCCTGCTACTTCATGGGAACCCTTAATGAAGCATGAGGGCCAGTAATCCAACCCAGAAGGGGTACACTTAGCATCTGTCATATGGACCACCCTCTGGAATACCTTACCCATTGAGAGTGTCCTGAATCCTGCCAGCCTTTAACAAAGCATGGAAGATCTGGAAGTGTTCCAGGATATGGGGGACAGGAGGTTAGATGGGCCGTGAGATATTATTGTTCTGTTGAATGTTTATTGCAAAGGTTGCTATGCATTTCCTTGTGAGTTAAAGACTGAAAGTGATCTGACATCTTTTCACATGATGAGGCCCCAGGTATCTCCATTGATGCTGTCCAGATGGAGTTTAGATTCTTATGAATTGGAAGGGTTTTGTCTACCAAAAGCTGTGAGAATTCTTCATGGTGGCCTTGTGGTCTTGGTGAACATCCTTCCCTAGAAGGAAATGAATCACCTTAAACAAGACAGCTAGGTGGCATTCTGCCAACCCTATAAGGGTGGCCAAAGATTTCTCTTTTGCTGCTGTAATTACCACTGTGTATTCACACATGCACCTATACCAGTGTTTGGTCAGACCTGAGACAAATCTTCTTCAACTGTAGGTTGCTTTATCTCCCTGACCTCATGACTAAGTAAACCAAGGGTCTGCAGTGGATTTGAGAGGCCACTCTGTTTTAATCCAGTTAAGCAGTCTGAATGTCCCTTTATTCCAGTGGGTGACCAAAGTCTTGAATGAACTGCCCACCAGATGCTTAGGATAATCCCCAAGAGTCCTCAGAATACTTGCAGTATTCAAGGATGGACCATTTTAATAGCTTCTTTCTCTCTAGAGGGGATAAGTTACACCTCAAAACCCTGCAGTAGGCGGAGAATAATCTGCATGTCAAGGGGTAAAGTTTCTCAGGGTAAATAGTCCCTGAGAAAAAACTAGATATTGTGTGTGTCCTCTCATATGTGTAGGCCCTTGATAAGTTGGGCCAGTCTGTGGTTGTCATTGTGGCCATCAAATCCTGGATCAGCTCAGACCACTTATGGGAAGGTATGTTGAAGTCCCTCAACATTACAACTTGGGAAACTCCACCAGAACCAGCAATTGGGTTGGGCAGTGTGGGAATGACATCGAAGCAGCAAACGCAACTGGAATCTTTGACTCAGCTGCTCAAAGAATTCCCCCAGGGCAGGTTGCAAAAGCAAAGTACATGGCTTGGGATACATCTTGCCTCAGCTCCTATACTGCAAATTTTTCTCCTGTGCATTTGCCAAGTTCAAATGGAGTCTCTCTTTGAGGCTGCCAGCTATCTTCACAAAATATAGGGGCGATTTCTTTGTTCTTTGTTCTTTGAGTAGGGCACATGGCTATCCTACTTGCTCCCTGAATATTGGTATAGCTAATACCAAAATTTCCTTGTCTTTCCTTTGTGGCTCCTGTTGCTTGCTGATGGTGATTCCTATCCAATATATAACTGATTCTGTGAGATATGCTGGACCTTCTCATGGGTGGATGGGGGAACACTGCTTGGCAGTTGATTACTTGCTGGTGCCTTGTTGTGCTAATCCTTGTTTCCTGGCCAAACCCTGAAGAGAGCACTGTTCCTAAGCTCCAGGATTCAGAGTCCTCATTTTCCTTCCAGTCTGAAGGTCAAAGGAAGAGTAGCCAGGAGGGGCTTGGGAAACTCAGTGAATGTACTTTGGATCAGAGACTCATTTAGGAGGGGAATTTTATATATTTATTTTGCATAGAATAAATTAACTTGTTGAACATCAAAAGCTACCTACAAACAGCTAGTTTTCCACCAATTATATGGTAATACCCCCCCCCCAGCAATTCTTAACTTTACTTGCAGCTCTAGAACTACATGGCAACTCATGCCTGTAAATTCCCAACTTCATGTGAGAATGGACACACATTTCAAATAAAGGTATTGTCCCCATTCTCCACTTCAGTAATGAACTAGGGTCTTCTACAGTGACAGTAGAAATGGCATCAAATGCTATGGATGTTTAAGGAGACTTACACATTCGGGGAGTCCAAAAATGAAACTACAATTAGCGTCCAATCAATGCAATTTATTAAATAACTTTTGAGGTTAATGGCATCAGTGACAACCGAATAACCATTTGATGTTTAATAGTTACCATTAATAGTTTATAGGCTAACACAGATGTCTTAATCAATTATCAGATCCTAGACTACAGTGGCCAATGTCCCAGATTATGGCTGCCATAGTTGCAAGCGCAGCTTGCTCTCCTACTGGGGGGTGGGGCAGGAACTATATGGGCGGAATATTCTGACCCATCTGTAGAGCTAGGTGATGCACAGTTGTAGGCCAGGGATCCATTTGCATTTGCATTTCTGTTTGAAGTTGTAGCAAGGGTGCAGCTGTAGCTAAGTGACTGATAATGGTTGGCAGCATCTTTGAATCTGAGAGCAAGATGCCACATCCTCCTGACCACTGCATATAGAAAAAAGACTCTGATCTGTTGCTGAGCAACAAGTCAAGCTGTCAGGCTGTCTCTGACCACCAGGACAAACATGATGAGATTGTCTATATTTATTCAATTCTAGGCATGCTAGATGTACTTCATAGTTGACAGGGAATGTTTGGAAATGTTAGTATAGGAATAAACATCCAGTCAGATCTCAAATCCTTTGCACTAATTTGAAGGCCACCCACTCAGAAGATGTGATTTGGACTTTTATTTCTAACCCTCATGGTTAACTATGGGATCTGTTGACCACAGGTTGTTCTTGACATTCTTTGGATTTTTGCTCTCCCCTTCAGATAAGCCCACCACCTAGGGTGTACTCTTCCAGCCACTAACTGACCCCTGAAAATACAAGAGCACTTATCCATTGGCCTTCTTCAAGATTTAACCACATATCTTGATATACCACCAATTGGTTTATGAACTAGTCCAGAGAGGTGGTACATGACCCTACACTGACAACAGTCACTGAGATTGCTAAGAGTTTCATTCTCAGGGTTGTTTTTGTGGGATAATAAGAGGAAGAAGGGTTATTAAGTATGTTTGCTGCCTTGAATTATTTATATAAATAATAAAGGAAGGAAAAAAAATCTAAAACATTTTATAAATCAGGATCTAAGAGGGATATTTTTGTGAATATTGTACACTGCATATACTTATGCATGCAGAAATATAGATTACAAACTTTTGACAAAGGCAGAAGAGACTATTAATAAACCAACTATTCTCATTAGCTATTCTAAAGAAGAAGGCTACATGTAGAAATTTAACAAAAGATGCAGAGATTTATTTTTCTTGATGTTGTTTTATTATTAGTTGTTGTTTATTGTTCAGGTCTGGCCGAAACACAATGATGTAACATTTGGGGAAAAAGATGCAGCCCAGAAGCCCAGCACCTGAGGCTAAGATGGAGAAGATCTCCACAGCCACCATGTATTTCCCCTTGGAGCTCAGGTATGCTGGGACAAAGGACAGCCAAACACTGCAAAAGACCAACATGCTGAAGGTGATGAACTTGGCTTCATTGAAACTGTCAGGTAATTTCCTGGCAAGAAAAGCTGTGGTGAAGCTGATAAGAGCCAGGAAGCCCATATAGCCAAGCACACAATAAAACATGGTCACAGAGCCTTCATTACATTGTAGGATAATTTCTTCAGTCACTGAGATGATATCAACATCTGGGAATGGGGGAGCCATTGCCAGCCACAAAATACAGATGCATGCTTGGATCAGGGAGCAGGAAACAACAATGGAATTGGTTAACCTTTTCCTCACCCATTTCCTCATCCTGGATCCTGGTTTGGTGGCCATAAAAGCCAGAACCACTGTGATGGTTTTTGCCAAGACTGAAGAAACAGCCACCGAGAAGACCATGCCAAAAGTTGTTTGTCGGAGGAGACAGGTCCATTTTCCTGGGGTGCCAATGAATAGGAGTGCCGAAAGGAAGCAGAGCAGGAGGGTGATGAGGAGAGTGTAGGTCAGGTCCTGGTTGTTGGCTACAACAATGGGAGTGTTGTGGTGCCTCAGAAATGCTCCAAGCACAAGAACTGTAGTCAAAGAAAGAGAATGTGCAAGACAGGCTAAACTGATCCCTAAAGGTTCTTCATAAGACAAGAAACTGACAATTTTGGGCATACAGAAATCTTGTCTCTTGTTTGGATAGTATTTGTCTTTGCATTTAGAACACTCATTGGTGTCTGGAAAAGAAGAAAGGATGCAATGTTATTTTCTTAAGCACTGTATATATCTGTTCAACATGGCATAAACATAGTATCAAAAGCAACTAGGTTTTATGAGTAGGATATATTAACTCTCCAAAAACCCAAGGTCCCTGCCAAATTTAATTGTCATGCAAGTTTTGTTTCTTGAATTTAATACTGTTAGATATTTTATTAAAATTTAATTTAATATTAACATTAATATTATATTTAACTGATATTAATGTATGTACTGTACTTAAATGTATATGAGTGATGGGAAATGCAAACCATAGTCATTGTAAAGATATAATAATAATAAAAAAGTATTTCCAGTGCATAACTAATGCTGATCAGTTAGGTTTAGGGTCTTATACCATTGTGCATATGGAAGATTGTGACTTGGAATGTAGGATTTGCAAATGGAAAAGGTTATGAATTAATGAATGAAATTAAAGAAAATAACAGACAGAAAAATATATTTCTGTGAAACTAATAGACAGAAGATATATCATGAAGAGAGTCTGGTCCTGTGGAGTGGAGCTGATGCATATGTACAGGGAAGCCAAGATGTAAGTTTCATTATGAATAATAATGAACTTCTATTCTTTTATTTACAGGTGAGGCTATTTTGTTGGTTGACAGCTTGAATGATTGGCAGTGAATCTTGGATAGATTGTATCATGCGAGAAGGAGTACAGATCTGAAAATTAATTTTTATAGTTGTCCTTGACAGGGAAGATTAGGTGAATATTTGCATATTATATATAAAATAGCAAAACATGAGGGCAAAGAGATGATTTTGTGCCCCTTGGAAGAATGCTTACAAAAGAAGGGAAAATGAATGGAGAAATGTCAAAGTGGATAAATGCTGATAGTAAGGTAGTGGATAGTATGTGGTATTTTGTGATGAATGATTGTTTGTTGAAAAAGATGTGTATAAGAGCATGCCTTTGCTTACGTTATTATATAAAGAGAGAGCTGAGTATTTTGGGGACCCTGGAGAAAAACCCAACCTTCAAGACCCATTTAAAGGACAGCAGAGTTAGGGCCACCAAACCTGTGGGTATATTGTATTTTAGAGGACAACTGCTGTGATAGAAAAGGCACAACTCCTATGTCCCATCAGATGGCCCTGTTTTAAAGATGTGACCTGGAATATGCCCATTCTGTTGGATATTAGCAGATGCAGTAATAATGACAGATGGGTATTCCCTCAGCTATCCAGGCCAATACCATGAAGGGTTTTATAGGTAAAAACGAGAACTTTGAATTGTACCTGGAAGCTTACGGATAGCTAATTCAACCTGTGCAGTGAAAGTGTTATTCTTCCTTTCCATACTATGCCTATGCTGCTGCATTCTGGATCAGCTGCAGCTTCCAAGCAGCCTTCAATGGCAGTCCCATATACAGCACATTGTGATATTTAACACACAAGATGATTCAAGCATGAATGATTGTATGAAGGGAGTCCTGATTCAGGAAAGGGCAGATGAATCTGGGTAAAAGCCTTCTGGGCCATAGTTGTCACCTGCTTTTCAAGCAGAAGCTATGAATCCAGGAGGATCCCCAAATTGTGTACCAATTCTGTGAGAGAGGGGAAATACAACCCTATTCAGAACCTCAGATGGAAAATGAGATGGTGTTAAAGGTATCATCGCAGGATGCAAGCTGTTCCAAGTAAAGCTGACTTTTGCAACTGACTGATGGTGATTTTGCCAATGCCGATGGTGTTCAAGTGGTGATCCAGATGTTTTGGAATTGCACCCAGGGAACCTATTACTAATGGTACTATCTTTGCTTTCTTTTGCCACAGTCATTCTATGTCTATTTGCAGGTCTTTGTATTTTGTAATTTTCTCCAGTTCTTTCTCTTCTATTCTGCTGGCTCCAGGTATTGCAATGTCCACTATCCAGATTTGTTTGTCTTTCTTACCAACAATTGTTAAGTCTGGGGTGTTATGTGGCAGATGCTTGTCTGTCTGAATTCTAAAGTCCCAGAGTACTTTTGCTTCTTCATTTTCTGTTACTTTATCTATTCTGTGGTCTCACCAGTTCCTGCTTGCAGGCAAATGGTATTTCTTGCAGATATCCCAATGCACCATTCTTGCTACTTTGTCATGCCATTGTTTGTAGTCAACCTGTGCGATCTTCTTGCAGCAGCTGACTAGGTGGTCCACTGTTTCTTTAGCTTCTTTGCAGAGGCAGCATTTGCTGTCTGTTGCTGTCTTCTCAATTCTGGCTTTGTATGCATTTGTTCTTAAGGCTTGGTCTTGTGCAGCCAGAATTAGCCCCTCTGTCTCATTCTTCCACTTTCCTGCTCTTAGACACTGCCAATCATTGTCATTATTTTTCTGGTGTTCCTATCCAGGGCTTCTACTTCTGCTTGAGTCCAGTCCACTATTCCAGCTGTGTACCTAATGCTGGAATTGTCCAGGTGTTAATCACCTTGATGGTATTTCCTCCACTGAGTTTGGACTTTAAGATCTTCTTCACTCTCATTATATATTTACTATTAACCTTCTTTTTGACTACAATGTGCTTGATGTTGTCAGCTTGAAAGATGCTCAAGTATTTATAGTGATCTTCTTCACCCAGACTCTTGATGTTATTTCTATAGGGCAACTTGATTCCTTTAGTTTTCACTATTTTTCCCCTGTTGATGGTAAGGATGGCACATTTGTCCAGTCCAAACCTCCATTGCAATATCTTGGCTGTATATTTGGACAGTGTTGAGCAGCGATTCTATTTCAGATGGTGTTTTTCCATACAGCTTCAGATCATCCATTTAAAGGAGGTGGGAAAAGGTGGCAGATGTTTTTGAAGTTTGATAGCCATGGCTTGACTTGTTTGGTATTGTTGACAGAGGAATGAATTCAGTGATAAACAGTAGCAGTGATAGTGAGTCTTCTTGAAAGATTCCTCTCTTGATGTTAACCTCTCCCAGTCTATTGACCAGCAACTATGTCTTCTATTGTGCCATTGATCTTTGCACAAAGCTTCTAATGTTTCCACTGACTCCTGCTATTTCTAGGCACTTGATTATTCAATCATGTGGCAGGGAGTTGAATGTCTTCTTGTAATCAATCCAAGCTACATTCAAGTTGGTCTTTCTTCTCTTTCAGTTTTCCAAAATTGTCTTGTCAGTTAAGAACTGATCTTTTGTTCCTCTGCTGTTTGGGCAGTTTCCTTTCTGCTCAGATGGGAAGAGTTATGACTGCAGCTATGCTGTACATCAGTTGCTTGTTTCTTGAAGTGAGCTGGTGCTCAGCATCTTTTAATACTTGTGCTAGCTGTTTTTTTTAAAAGGCTCCAATGCATCTGTTGTTTTGTGCTGTTCTAGAAGCTCAGTTATTCTTTATTTCAGTTCCTCTTGTTTTTCAGTTAGAGAGTTTTGTTCTTTCTGAGGAGAAGGCAGAGGGGAGGGTGCCTGGTTTGTGAATAAAAATGGTTCAATAGTGATACTGGCTTCCTCTATTGCCAACTCCCCCTGGTTTGCCTCTACTGTTTGAACTGCTTCTGGTAAGGCTTCAATTCCTTTGCCCTGGGTACACCTTTGCAGTTCTTCCATTTCTAGTTCTCTGAATACTTTATTTCATATTATAAATTGACATTGATCTGCTAGCCTCTGTTCTCTTATTTCTGATTCTGGATTTTGTTGTTTCCAGGGCTGGTGGATTCTTTTCAGATATCCTCTTCTCATTCAGGTTGATTTGTAATAGCAGATCATTATTTCGTTGTTTTCAGACTTTGTATATTTGTGATGGGTAAGCAATGTTTCTTCCAGTAGTCCTGCAGCTGCTAGCCTTGGTTGCTCAGCCAATAGTCCTGAGTCCTGTAGCCCACTTGTCACCAGATATCCAGGAACTAGAACACCTAGTGTGTTCCTTGTTGACCTGGGCAACAACTGAACTGGTATAGGTTTCTGTAAGCTATGTCTCATCATATTGTTTATGGGTGAGGCACCGGTTGTCTGGCACCTCTGAGGAGACCTGTCCAGTATGGTTGAACCTCTGGGAAAGCTCTCATTCTCCTCAGAGCATGCAAGCCCCACAACTGCATCAAGTTAGTGCCTCACTGGGGTATTATTATTATTAGTCTTTTCCTTCCTGGCCAAAATTGCCATGTCTTATTCTTTCACTTTTCTGACCACGATCTCATTATTTAGGTTTGAAAACTCTATACTCTAAAACCTACCCACCTTGAATTTACTCAAAATATTATATTAATTGGGTGGATTTACTCAGATAAATCAAGAACAAACAAACATTTATTTCCATTTATAATATTTATGGACATTTCCTAGAATAAAGGTACAGAAACTTCAGCAACTGGATTAGTTTCACTTCAGAACCCAATTTAACTCTCAGCTTAGTATGGTAGAGACTTTTTTACTAGTTTACTAGTTTTTAAAAAAAATTAATTACTGTTCTGTGATAGCTAAGGAATGTGCAGGTGGACAGAATATTAATCTCTCTCAGTCCCTGAAGTTACCATTACAGCTGAATTAAACAATATTAAAAATACATGCAGTTTTGCAGTTATATTTCATAATTTCCCAGATGTTAAAGAAAAAAGAAAAATATTTTTTTTAAAAAAAGATCAGGAAACAGTCACCATATTTTAATTAACATTGTATGCTTGAACACTGCACTGTCCAAAAGCTACCAATTGCCAGCTTTCAAAAGTGCCTTCTCAAAATATCAGAGCCTTGTACTACATTGAATTATTCAGTGTAGCATATGTTTTATTCAGTGAAGTTGTTTACATGGGAGAAAATGAATATTTTCATACCTTTCTCAGTTGAGATTCTCCCTTCTGGGCACAGGATACAGTCATAGCAGCAAAACGGCTCCCCTTCTCGCACTTCCTTGCTGAAACCAGGATAACAGCTCTCACTGCAGACAGAAATGGGTTGAACCTAGAAATTAAAGAAGAATATGGAGAAGAAAGAAGATTTTTTTCCCCAAATGGCAGATTTTATTTATTTGCTTATTTCCAAATTTTGTACCTGAGGAGAATTATATTCTGGAGTAGGTATAATGAAGATTTTCGATTCAATGGGCACATACATAGGAAATGATCAGAGTTTGTGATGGGCATTTTCGGAATTTAATCATAGGAATAATAGAAAAGTTAGAAATAACTTTTCAGCTGTAATAGTAACAATGTAATGCTCAGTCAATTAAATGCCTTGAATCTAGTAGTGCCTCCAATTAATAGCTTGATCGATTAATAAAGACCACCTATTAGTATCAGGAAAAGACGGAAAGCACTGACTTAAAACCAGAAGAGCTAAGGATAGGTGCAGCCTTGGTCCATGGTGGCCTGGGGATGAGACAGATTGCATCTGGAGGACATGGTGCCCCATGAATTCACCCCAAAAGTTGTTAATGGGTCATCTTTATGCCACAGATGATCAGACATGATGATGATCTCTACAAATTGCTTATGGGGAAATAACTTTCGGTAAGAATTTACTAAAGCACAACAGAAAGAATTTTCATACAGATTAGAAAAACAGTGTTAGTTCATAACCAGGGAGAGTAATTAAATCTTACCTGGTTAAACCAGCTGTGCCATGTAATGATCTCATCATGGATGGTGAATGTTTTATCTGGATGAGCTAGATGATCCACGTTCCCAACTTTCACACGAAGAAAAGATTTGTTTGGGAAAGCAATCAAGTTGATAATATCAAATCCAATTGCTACAATCCCATTCTGGTCAAAGGAAATCTGTTCCTGAGCACTATTGTTAAAAGTAACACCTCTCAGGAAGTAGTGGAGCTAAATGGAAAAGAAAAATGCAAGAGTTTGGAAAGACTAAATTTCCAGTCTCCATGATGATAATTTTCAGAACAGAAAAGCAGACACATAAGTTGCCTTCTAGGCATTTTCCTTCTCATTATATTGCAATTAAAGAGGAGATGGAATATGAATTAAAGGATTAGTGGGAGAAACCAAACTATTGTTGGTCAAAAAAGAGATGGATTGAATGAATTCCCATAATGTACACCTTTTCCCAGATAGCTTGAGTCATACTTACAAGAAAAATATTTAGACATTTTCTGACTTTTGGAGTCAAACAATAATTCAATCATGCATAGACAGATGTATTTCTATGGGAGATTCAGGAGGGAAGGAAGCTTTCTACAGTTACATGTAGAACATGGATATACTGTAGATGGAATATATGATATACTATATGATGGATTAAGGGAATGGACACAAGCAAATTAAGGAATTTGGTCTATTACCTGCCAGAAGTCTTGACTATGAATCTTCCTTCCTATTCTATCCATCCTTGATTTCTTGGAATTTCTAGAGGAGGAAAGCGCATGTAAGGCATGAGCTATGGCATAAATAGCATTGTAAATGCTGTAGCTGTGGCCAGTCATGTCCATTTCAAAAAAGGTCCCAGGAAGGCTCCCCAAATTCTCTTTTCCATTGCAAATATTCTCCTCCACATCACTCATAATTATATCTGGGAATACACAATCAAAGGCATTTTGCCAGAACTGTCTGACAAACCCATCTTCCTTTGCGTTGAAGGGGCTTAGTTTCCCAGCAAATGATCTGAACTCTGGTAGAGCAGTGGAGTGCACTGTGAAGAAGAGGGCCCCATCAATTATTTTGATATCCCAAGCACGTTGAAAAGGGATTAAATTGAACTCCATCTGTGCTGTCATTATCCACACAATACCTTTTGGTTTACTTCTCACCTCTTCTATATTTGGAATATACTGCAGCCATAACAAATAGCCCATAGCAAAGGATTCTCCATTGAACACCAATACATTAGCTTTACCATTCATGATATCATCATAGATTTTTGCCCCCTGCTCAAGCATGCCATCAAGTCTAGTGAAATCAGTTAATTTCTGCAATCGTTGAATGAAAGAAGCACAAACCCCATTTTTGGAAAAAAGAGGAATCACTCTTTGTATAAATTTTTCTCCCTGGTCATTGTCCATGATCAGGATCCCAATCCATGTCCAATTAAAATGCAGGAGCAGCGAGACAATCCCTCTGTGCTGAAGAGCTTCTGGGGGAACCACCTGGTAAAAGGGAAGGCCTGGAGTTTTGTCATTCATGAATGGAGCAGGGCCATAAATGAGCTAGAGAGAAGCAGGGAAAGAACAAAAGAGCAACATCTAGATAACACTTTCAAGTGTTCATAGTGATCAATACATATTGAATTAATAACAGAGATTACTAGGGGTTTCCTGAGAGTTGATGATTTGTTTAAAAATATTTCTAATTCGGGCAGTGTGTTCTCACAGTGATAAGCAGAGACTGAACAAAAAATCTAGTTACAACTCTTTCACTGGTAGTGCGCTATAGGACTGCATTTATTTGGTTGAATCTGTTCTTAACTTTTGACATGAGATAGGGGGAGACCATTTTTAACAGGTAAATGCTATATTTCAGGAAGGGAGGAATATATTGAAGGAAGGGGAGGAAGAAATGCATTTTTCAAGAAATTAATGGACTTGTCCAACTTCTCTCCCTCCCGCATCTTTTCCCTGCCATTTCCCTGTCATTTTTTTATCCCGTTATTTTAAATAAATTTTGTACATATTTATTCACTCGTGTGAGTGTTCAATGTGATGATTTTTGAAGAGGAGGTGTGAGAGAGAAGAGGAGGATTCTGGAAGAAACAACACCAATAAGTTTAATTATGATAATGATAATGAAGAATTTAAATCTTCTCAGGCATTTCCCTGCATTGGGACATCAACGGTCTCAAAAAAAGTCTGACTTAACAATGAAGAGTGAGAGTGAGGAAGGATACCAGAAAGTCTCAAATCTAATTGAAAATCACCTGGAAGTACTGCAGAACAAAACTGATTAGTACTTTTCCTCCCTTTCAACACAGATATATAACTGGGTGAGGGATCCTTTCTCTGCATCTTCTGCTCAGCCTGAGAACTTCACTTTGAAGGTAGAGGAAGAACTTTGTGAGATGCAGTCTGATCATACACTCTTGATTAGATTCACTGATCTGCCCATGGACAAGTTCTGCATTTCTGTGAAAGAAGAGTATCCCGCCATTCATAGGAAGGCATTGAACATTTTGCTGCAGTTTTCAACTTCTCACACGTGTGAGCGAGCTTTTTCTTATTTAACAAACATCAAAGGCAAAAACAGAAATTGTCTTATTTCAGTTGGAGATGAAATCTGTGTGTGCTTATCTCACCTTCAGCCTAGAATTGAGTATTTGTGCAGCAAAACATAGGCACAGGTGTCACATTAAAAAGGTAAGTTTCATCCTTTATTTTTAGTTTAAGAACACTGTTAATGCATATATACAGGCGTACACATGAAAGAAATATAATAATAGTTCAAAGTGCAGGAGTTCCCCAAGGCCTGAAAAATATTTCAAGGGTTCCTTCAGGATCAAAAGGTTGAAAAAAGGCTGCTCTATACTAAAATAGTCCTGTTCTCCGTCTTCCATTTCTCTCTCTCTACTCTTGTAATGAGCTTGAGAGGCTATTCTTGCTATTACACTAATGCCTCCCGATAACTTTTGATCATAATGTATTATCTATGCAATTGGAATAATACTGTACACAGTTCTCAGAATAAGAAGGTTTTATTCCCAGAACTGTCTGTTCTTCCAACTAGTTGTTCTAAGAAGTGGGTCAGCATAGGTGTAAGCACCTCTTAAATCTTTAGTATAACAGCTTATTTTTCAAAGAATTCTTGAAAGGTTTTATGTTTTAGTTGAGGCAGGACAGTTTTGCATGATTTCAGCATAATTTCTTCATAAATTGTAGAATTGTAGATTGCTGCACGGTTTTCCTCTCCCCACTCCTTACTGTCTTAAAACAGGTATAGAAGGGATGTACCAAAAATGTATTACAGAGAAAACTTTGAAACTATTTGACTGAAAAATTACAGGATTAATTATGCCCCAAAAGATCTACCACCACTGTAGTTTTTATCTTATTGAACAAGTCAGTGAACTACAAACTTTACATACCATTTTAGTTTCATCAAGATGTTTGTTTCGAGCAAGCCACCTACTTTGGATTCACTCTATAAGGTTATCCATAAGGAAACAGTTATTTACCAAAAGTAAGAAATAACATCCCCCCAACTTAAATGAAGAACTTGCAATAAATGAAAGAACTGGGATTTATGAGCCCTATGTCTGGTAAAAAAGAATTAAATCATGCAAAACTTAAAGAGCCTATAAGAAAACTCTTATGTGCCTTTAGTGATATGAACATTCTGCTAAGTTCAAGGGCCTTAGTTCCATATAAATGGACACAGGATTGCATGCTAAATGGATCATTTCTGAGTATTGACTCTAGAAATTTCAGGGGCGTTATTTTTGATCTGTGCTACTTGAATAGACTTAACATTGCAATATGAAATTGTATTGTGAAAGCAGGACAAAAAAAGTAGCATGAAATTTACATGCAAATGATGCCTTACCTGTGGAATCTTACAGATATCCAAGATAGTTGCCATCTGAAGGGAGATCTGGGCATCCAGACCTCCAATAACAGCTATGATATTATTCTGGATGTTACATAGGTAGTTTGGGACCAGTCTCTCAGCTGCTGATAGAAGTAGCATGGTGGCCTGATAGGTCCTTTGAGCATTGTTATAGCTATCATAAATACGGAAGCCCAAGGTGAGGTTGGGTAAGATTTGTGGGTTTTCATTGATTTCCTTGACTGCAAATGCCAAAGCCAGGATGTGCTGGTAATTCTTAGGAACTGCACTGCAATGAGAGTTGCATTGCACATCAGAAGGATACTCTACCAGTTCTTACTTTCTAATCAGTAGTTATAAATATAGGTATATTCAGCAGGCTAGTTTCACCAAGTTGTCCCATATCTCTGCCACTATAAGTTATCTTCTTTCTGTAGGAAGAATTAATATGTATATATCTACAACTGTATAATGCTTCTCCACTTTGTTTTCCACACAGTATGTTCTCTGCTTTTCTTAACACCTACTTAAATTCACCCCAGTCAATCAGCTATTATTCTTTGATGGCACAGATATGATGAGTTATTTCAGCAATCAGAAATGTGTGAAAATGTAAACAAATAATAATTCCATTCCTTACACATGTTGTTCCGGTAATATCGGTGGGGGATGATCTTTGAAGGTGTGTTCGTTAGAGATTGGAGCAACTTGAGAAGAAATGCCTCCAACCATAATGTCTCCTGGATGATGGTTCTTGTGATATGGAGGATATGGATGAAGAATGTTGCACCCATGAGTTTTGCACCCCACATGAGGAAGTAGCACTAGCAGCCAGACCAGTAAAATTGCCATCCCCATTACAAGGACAGATTTCAAAGATGCTCTGTTTGTTCCTATGTCATGACAATTGACATTTCTGTGATCAACACTGTCTAACATGAATGATAATTTATCCAGGATCAGAATTGTGGATCCTTACCTGTCCATAATCTTGCCCTTTTTCCACAGCACTAAATGATATTAATATTTCAAGAAAAAGAAAGAGAAGCAAATCCTATATAGGTCTTTTTTTATTATTATTAGCTTTTCTAATGGGTACTGAAATCTAGAGGGATTTTGAGAAATGGTAGAATTAAAAATAGTAACTTAGGTGCACAAACAGAAGGGTAATCATTAAGCTGGAGTTCAGTTCCCTAGGGAAGTGCCTAGTGAAATTCTGTTTTTCACAGTTGAACTATTTTTTTCTCTCCTATTCTTATAGGAAGTAGGACCTTTGACTTAGATCAGGAATGAGGAATATTTGAGTGATTGAAGGCCACATTCATATTTTGGGAACAGCTTAATGGTGATAGTAGGCAAAGTGATGATGTCAAGAGATGTGGTTGAGATTTTCATGGGTTTGTTTGAGGTGGTATTCTGAAGCTGACTTGCTGATAATATGAGCCAAACTTGGATGATTGAAGAATTAGTTTGGCCAGACCTGAACTTTACAGAATTGAGGGACTGTCAAATGATTTATTGTAATATAAATATGAAACATTTCTGCTTAAACAGGAATAAATGGCATGGAGTTATAAACTATTTAGTCCAAATTACTGCTTAATCTGAAATCCTAGAAGGGAATGAATCACCTTCAACAAGACAGCTGGGTGGCATTCAACCAACCCTATACGGGTGGCCAAAGATTTCTCTTTTGCTGCTGTAATTATGACTGTATACTTGTTACCTGTAATTTTAGGCTTCATTAATAGCATTTTAAAAAGGTGATATTAGCATTTTTTAACATGGCAAACTAGGCCTTTTTTTTAACTTTAGGAAAACATTTTTTTCTTCTGGGCCAAGGCCATTTCTTTTGGTATATTTGAAAACTTGCCTTTTCAGCAACTAAACAATACAGAGCATATTCTGAAAATCCTTGACTATACTTGCAAGTTTTAAAGATACAGACCAGGCTGGGAAAGGGAGTGACATAATCCATACCTTTGTCACTTGTGAAATATTATCTGGAATCAATGTTTTCTATTGGTCAGTTCTCATATGTAATCAATGTCTTTTACTGTTTGATTACTTGCTTTCTGACGTATCTCATATATTGAATGTATGTATCATTTGTTTCTGTACCCTGTAAAAAGACTTGACCCCCCCTTAACAAACGCTTTTTGCTTTGCCTGAATTACTTATGAATTACATATTTTCAGGTAGGCTAAGAAGCCACCTTTGCAAAGGTAAAATGGTTTTCTCCCCCAAATTCAGGGAATAGGTCTTCAGCTCCATGCCACTCGGAATGCCTCAGATTTAAAGGCAACATACTCACACATGCAATTGTACCAGTGTTTGGTGAGACTTAAGACAAGTCTTCTTCAAGTGGCACTCTTGGTTTCTTTATCTCCCTGACCTCTAGAGTAAGGAAACCAAGGGGCTGGAGTGGATCTGAGAGGCCACTCTGATTCAATCCAGTTTACCACTCTGAATGTCCCTTTATTCCAGTGGATGACCAGAGTCACAAATGAAAAGCCCATCAGATGCTCAGGAAAAACCTTAAGAGTCCTTGGAATACGCACAGAATCCATCAAGGTGGACTGTTTTAATAGGTCCTTTCCTCTAGGGAGATAAGCCACATCTCAAAACTCCACAGCAGTCAGAGTGATCTGCATGTCAAGGGGTAAAGTTCATGTAACATAGTCCCCAAGAAGGAATTAGATATTGTGTGTATCCTCTCATATGTGTAGGGCCCTTAATACGTTGGGTGAGTTGATGGTTGTCAAGTGTACATAGAATGCTGGATCAGTCCAGACCACTTACCAAGGGAAAGTATGTTGAAGTCCACCAACATTACAACTTGGGGCAACTCCACCAACACCCAGCAATTGGGTTGGGTAGTGTAGGAATGATATAGAAGCAGCAAACCCGACTGGCACCTTTGACTCAGCTGCACAAAGAAGGTGTCATACCTGCTTGCATGTGGAGTAGTGGCACTTGATGCCAGCTGTGATTGAATGTCTAAGAGACCCTGGGAATATGGATAACAAGAAAAGACCATTACAGGAGAGATTCCTTAGTCCAGGGAGTAGGAAAGCTGAGAAGGAGGCTCAGGGAGTAGCCATGCTGTGCACACACCAACACATTCAAAGATCTATCATACTTTCATAGTTCCTCCCAACCCACCGCTTGTGGCAGCATGATGAAAAACAAATAGACAAAGATTTTGACTGAAGTGATTGGATTTAACAAGAGCTACAAGATGTGACAAACTTGAACTTTGGAATTATGCATTATAAACTTAGTTTTTTTCTTTCAGATCCAAGGGTAGAAAAATAAAAGAATAGGGCTTGTGTCTGTTTAGACATACATGCACAATATAATCTATTGTTCCCATTTTGCTTGGACAGGAAGTTTCAGGTAAGCATAGAACTTCCTTAGGGGCTACTTTGGTGGCCTTTACTATTGGGCAATGCCCTCAATTTCATGAGTGTTCAGAGGGACATGGAAACATTAAAGGAATCCCCAGGGCAGCTTGCAGAAGCAAAGTACATGGCTTGGGATACATCTTGCCTCCACTGCAGTACTAGAAAGTTTTCTTCTGTGCATCTACCAAGCTGGAATGGAGCCTCTCTTTGCAGCTGCGAGCTATCTTTCACAAAACAAGAGGGAGATTTCTTTGTTCTTTGTTCTCTGAGTGGAGGACATAACTATCCTACCTCCTCCTAGAACATTGGCATAGCTAATACCAAACTTCTCCATATCTTCAGCTGTGAAAATCTTTCATTTGTGAAAGATGACAAATGGGCAAATCTTTCATTTGTGGCTCCTGTTGCTTGCTATTGGTGATTCCTACCCAATATATCACTGATTCTGTGAGATATGCTGGACCTTCTCATGGGTGGAAGGGGGAACACTGCTTGGCAATCAATTACTTGTCAGTGCTTGTTGTGCTAATCCTTGTTTCCTGGCCAAACCTGGATTCTACCCTGAAGAGAGCACCCTTCCTAAGCCCCAGGATTCAGACTCCTCATTTTCCTTCCAGTTTGGACTTCAGAGGAAAAACAGTTTGAAGGGCTTGAGAACATTTAAGAGCCATTAGCATGATAAAACCTTTTCATCCCACCCCACTCCTTGTTATTCTGGTCTTCATTTCTTTTTCCTGTTGAGAAACTGAAACTGAGGCTCTTTCTCTCCCTCATCCCGTTTTGCATCAAAAAAGGTAAATTGCTTGTTCAGTGGAGTGTTGCCTTTTCCTTTCCTACATACCGAGTTCAACAACAAAATCTTTGAGGTGTGTTAGGTTACACTTCAACTTAAAGAAGGTGCTTTGGGTCAGAGACTCATTGAGAAGGGGAATTTTATTCATTAATTTTGCACAGAATAAATTAATTTGTGTAATGTCAAAAGCTACCTATGAACAAGTAGTTTGGCCCCAGTTAAAGGGTAATACCCCACAAGCAATCCTTAAATTTGCTTGCAGTTCTATAATTACATCACAACTCATGCCTGCAAATTCCCAACTTCATGTGAGAATGGACACACATATTTCAAACAAAGGTATTGCCCCCATCCTCCACTTCAGTAATGAACTAGGGTCTTCTACAGTGACAGTACAAACAGCATGAAATGCAATGGATTTTTAAGGAGACTTACACATTCAGGGAGTTCAAAAATGAAACTAAAATTAGCATCCAATCAATACAATTTATTAGATAATGTTTGCAGTCAATGGCATAAATGATAACTTAAAATACATTTGTTGTTCAATAGTTACCATTAGTAATTTATAGGCTAACACAAATGTCTTGATCAGTTAACAGTCTAAAGGCTGAGATCCTAGGCTACAGTGGTCAATATCCCAGATTTTGGCTGCCATAGCTGCAGGTGAAGCTTGCTTTCCTACATCTGTAGAGCTGGGTAATGCACAGTTGTAGGCAAGAAATCCATTTGCCTTTGCAGTTCTCTTTGATGTTATAGCAAGGGTGGAGCTGTAGCTAAGTGACTAATAATGGTTGGCAACCTCTTTGAACCTGAGAGCAAGATGCCACATCCTCCTGTCCATTGCATATGGAAGGAAGACACTCTGTTGCTGCTGAGCAGTTGTCCAGCTGTGAGTCTGTCACTGAGACCAGGACAAACATGATGAGATTATCTCTGTCTATTATATTCCAGGCAGGCTAGCCATATGTCATAATTGGTAGTTACAGAATTAGTAGAAATGGTACTTGATAATTTACATCCAGATCATAAACCTTTTGGAACCCTTTCAGGGCCACTTATCACTAAATCTTATGGGGTCAATTGTATGACAGGTACTTCTTCACATTCTTTGGATTCTTGCTCTCCTGAACAAACAAGCCCACCAAACAGAGGTGTGTTTTTCCACCCATTCACTGACCCCTGAAATGCTGAGAACATTCATTCATTCATTCATTCATTCATTCATTCATTCATTCATTCATTCATTTATTTATTTATTTATTTATTTATTTATTTTTCAAATTTAGTCATGGCCCTTCTCACACAAAGAGTGACTTGTGCACTAGCCTCCTTCAAGGTTTACTTACTCATTGGTTTCTGACCAGCTCCGGAAAGCTGGTACATGATATTATAATAATAATGTAGTCACTGACATTCCTTCTCATCAGGAAGTAAGTAACGTAGGAACAAAAAGTGAATGTGCTTAAGAGAAGATGCTGAAAAAAGGGATAAAGTCTTTAGTTAAATCTTGATTTTGCTTTTCAAATAAAAGTAACTAAGAATATTTGGAAAATGCAGAAAAAATTGATCAATCAGGATCTGAGAGGGATATTTTCATGAATATTCTGCTTTGCCTAGAAATACAAAAATCTAAATGAAAAAACTTTTGACACAGGATGAAAGAGACTGATTGTTAATCAGTCCTTTCTTCTGATTAGTTGTTCCCTGTTGTTCAGGTCTGGCCGAAACACAATGATGTAACATTTGGGGGAAAAGATGCAACCCAGAAGCCCAGCACCCGAGGCTAAGATGGAGAAGATCTCCACAGCCACCATGTATTTCCCCTTGGAGCTCAGGTATGCTGGGACAAAGGACAACCAAACACTGCAAAAGACCAACATGCTGAAGGTGATGAACTTGGCTTCATTGAAACTGTCAGGTAATTTCCTGGCAAGAAAAGCTGTGGTGAAGCTGATAAAAGCCAGGAAGCCCATGTAGCCAAGCACACAATAAAACATGGTCACAGAGCCTTCGTTACATTGCAGGAGAATTTCTTCAGTCATTGAGATGATATCAACATCTGGGAATGGGGGAGCTATTGTCAGCCACAGAGTACAAATGCCTGCTTGGATGAGGGAGCAGGAAACAATAATGCAATTAGTTAGTTTTTTCCCCACCCACTTCCTCATCCGGGATCCTGGTTTGGTGGCCATAAAAGCCAGAACCACTGTGATAGTTTTTGCCAAGACTGAAGAAACAGCCACTGAGAAGACCATGCCAAAAGTTGTTTGTCGCAGGAGACAGGTCCATTTTCCCGGTTGACCAATGAATAGCAGTGCCGAAAGGAAGCAGAGCAGGAGGGCAATGAGGAGCGTGTAGGTGAGGTCCCGGTTGTTGGCTACAACAATGGGAGTGTTGTGGTGCCTCAGAAATGCTCCAAGCACAAGAACCGTTGTCAAAGAAAGAGAATGTGCAAGACAGGCTAAACTGATCCCTAAAGGTTCCTTATAAGTCAAGAAGCTAATACTTTTGAGAATACAAAAGTTGCGTTTCTTGTTTGGATAGTATTTGTCTTGGCATTTAGTACATTCATTTGTGTCTGAAAAAGAAGAAATGATGTGGTGTTATTCTCATACATATTCTGTATATCTGTGAAACATGGCAGAATCATAATATTATAATCATAAAGCTAATTGATGATCATAAATGTATATTCTTTATAATCATTGGCAATCTTTATAAAATTTTATGATTACCAAGATTCCTGCTAAATTTAATTGGCACACAAATTTAATTCATTTTTAATAGTATTTGATATTTGTTTTATTAATATTTTATATTAATATTTTATATCCATCCATCCATCCATCAATATCTGACAAATGGAATGAAAAAACTATGGTCCCAGTAAATCATGAAAAAATATTTTCCTTTATTTTCCTTGTGTGTACAGTGCGTGTAAATTGTATTTGATTGAATAAATGTTACAGTAATTTGGCCCATAAGGTATCCTCTGGAAAAGGGAATGTATCTTGTGTTAAACAGTTTCTGTACATTTAACTGTCTGCACAGTTAAAACTGTTCTTCAGGTCTATACCTATAGTGCAAAATGTCTCAAATTTGACTAATATTGTATTTATTGTTATCAGAGAAGGCTACACATGCTGTGGGTACAACTAAGGTTGGGAACCTAATCTAACTGTTCTTTGTCTTTGTAATAAATGTTATGTGGGTTCTTCTGTTAGTGAAAGCCATAATGGATGAGAGAGGTCAATAGCTATGGGCCCCTCTGGGATATCAAAGGCATATCAAAGATTGTGACATGGAATTCAGGAACAGCAAATGGTCAAGAGTATGAAATTGCATACTACAGAGTTGCTCTGTAGTGAGATTTTGTTGTTTAGTCGTTAAGTCATGTCCGACTCTTCGTGACCCCATGAACCATATTGCGCCAGGCCTTCCTGTCCTTCACTGCCTCCCTGAGTTTGCTCAGTTTCATGCTCATTGCTTCAGTGATGCTATCTAACCATCTCATCCTCTGCCGTCCTCTTCTCCTTTTGCCTTCAATCTTTCCCAGCATCAGGGTCTTCTCCAAAGAGATCTCTCTTCGCATTAGGTGACCAAAATATCTGAGCTTGAGCTTCATTATCGATCCTTCCAATGAGCAATCAGGGTTGATTTCCTTTAAGATTGACTGGTTTGACCTCCTAGCAGTCCAGGGGACTCTCAAGAGTCTTCTCCAGCACCACAGTTCAAAGGCATCAATTCTTCGGCGCTCGGCCTTTTTATGGTCCAGCTCTCACAGCCATACATTACTACTGGAAAAACCATAGCTTTGACTATGCGGATCTTTGTCGGCAAGGTGACGTCTCTGCTTTTTAATATGCTATCTAGGCTTGCCATAGCTTTCCTCCCAAGGAGCATGGCTGCAGTCTCTGTCTGCGGTGATCTTGGAGCTCAAATAAATGAAGTCTGTTACTGCTTCCATTTCTACCCCTTCTATTTGCCAGGAATTGATGGGTCCAGACGCCATGATCTTAGTTTTTTTAATGTTGAGTTTCAAGCCAGCTTTTGCACTCTCCTCCTTCACCCTCATCAAGAGGCCCTTTAGTTCTTCTTCACTTTCTGCCATTAGGGTGGTATCATCCGCATATCTGAGGTTGTTGATGATTCTCACTGCAATCTTGATTCTGGCTTGTGATTCTTCCAGCCTGGCATTTCTCATGATGTACTCTGCATATAGGTTAAATAAGCAGGGTGACAGTATACAGCCTTGTCGTACACCTTTCCCTATTTTGAACCAATCGGTTGTTCCATGACCAGTTCTGACTGTTGCTTCTTGGCCCGCATACAGATTTCTCAGGAGACAGGTAAGATGGTCTGGTACTCCCATCTCTTTAAGAATTTGCCACAGCTTGTTGTGATCCACACAATCGAAGGCTTTTGCATAGTCAATGAAGCAGAAGTAGATGTTTTTCTGGAACTCTCGTGCTTTCTCCATGATCCAGCGAATGTTGGCAATTTGATCTCTAGTTCCTCTGCCTCTTTGAAACCCAGCTTGTACATCTGGTAGTTCTCGGTTCACGTACTGCTGAAGCCTAGCTTGTAGGATTTTGAGCATAACCTTGCTAGCATGTGAAATGAGTGCAATTGTGCGATAGTTTGAGCATTCTTTGGCATTGCCCTTCTTTGGAATTGGAACGTAAACTGACCTTTTCCAATCCCGTGGCCACTGTTGCGTTTTCCAAACTTGCTGGCATATTGAGTGCAGCACTTTAACAGCATCATCTTTTAGTATTTTAAATAACTCAGCTGGAATACTGTCATCTCCACTAGCTTTGTTGTTAGCAATGCTTCCTAAGGCCCACTTGACTTCACTCTCTAGGATGTCTGGCTCAAGGTCAGTGACCACACCAGCATGGACATCAGGGACATTAAGATCTTTCTTGTATAGTTCTTCTGTGTATTCTTGCCACCTCTTCTTAATCTCTTCTGCTTCTGTTAGGTCCCTGCCTTTTTTGTCCTTTATCATGCCCATCTTTGCACTAAACGTTCCTTTGATATCTCCAATTTCCTTGAAGAGATCTCTAGTCTTCCCCATTCTATTGTTTTCCTCAATTTCTTTGCATTGTTCATTTAAGAAGGCCTTCTTATCTCTCCTTGCTATTCTCTGGAAATCTGCATTCAGTTGCTTATATCTTTCCCTTTCGCCCTTGCTTTTCGCATTCCTTCTTTCCACAGCTATTTGTAAAGCCTCATCAGACAGCCATTTTGCTTTCTTGCATTTCTTTTTCTTTGGGATGATTTTAGTTGCTGCCTCCTGTACAATGTTACGGACCTCCGTCCATAGTTCTTCAGGCACTCTGTCTACCAAATCTAATCCTCTAAATCTATTCATCACCTTCACTGTGTACTCACAAGGAATATGATCTAAGTCATACCTGAGTGGTCTAGTGGTTTTCCCTACATTCTTCAATTTAAGCCTAAATTTTGCAGTAAGAAGCTCATGATCTGAGCCACAGTCAGCTCCTGGTCTTGTTTTTGCTGTCTGTATAGAGCTTCTCCATCTTTGGCTGCAAAGTATATAATCAATCTGGTTTCGGTATTGACTATCTGGTGATGTCCATGTGTAGAGTCGTCTCTTGTGTTGTTGGAAAAGAATGTTTGCTATGACTAGCTTGTTCTCTTGACAGAACTCTATTAGCCTTTGCCCTGCTTCATTTTGTACTCTAAGGCCAAACTTGCCTGTTATTCCGATTACTCCTTGACTTCCTACTTTAGCATTCCAATCCCCTATGATGAAAAGGACATCTTTTTTTGGTGCTAGTTCTAGAAGGTGTTGTAGGTCTTCATAGAAGCAGTCAACTTCAGCTTCTTCAGCATCACTGGTTGGGGCATAGACTTGGATGACTGTGATATTGAATGGTTTGCCTTGGATACGCACTGAGATCATTCTGTCGTTTTTGAGGTTGTACCCCATTACTGCCTTTCCCACTCTCTTATTGACTATGAGTGCAACTCCATTTCTTCTAAGGGTTTCTTGCCCACAGTAGTAGATATAATGGTCACCCGAATTAAATTCACCCATTCCCGTCCATTTCAGTTCGCTGATTCCCAAGATGTCGATGTTCAATCTTGTCATCTCATGTTTGACCACATCCAGCTTGCCTTGGTTCATAGAGCTTACATTCCAGGTACCTATACAATATTGTTCTTTACAGCATCGGACCTTCTTTTTGCTTCCAGATACATCCACAGCTGAACGTCCTTTCGGCTTTGGCCCAGCCACTTCACTCTTTCTGGAGCTACTTGGAATTGCCCTCCGCTCTTCCCCAGTAGCATATTGGACACCTTCCGACCTGAGGGGCTCACCTTCCGGTATCATATCTTTTAGCCTTTTAACATTGTCCATGGGGTTTTCTTGGCAAGGATACTGGAGTGGGTTGCCATTTCCTTCTCCAGTGGACCACATTTTGTCAGAACTCTCTGTCATGACCTGTCTGTCTTGGGTGGCCCTGCACGGTATAGCTCATGGCTTCACTGAGTTACGCAAGCCCCTTCGCCACTACAAGGCAGTGATCCATGAAGGGGCTGTAGTGAGATGGGCAGTGACAAATTTGAATATAAATAAATAAATAATGTAATGAAATAAAAAACAGAAAAATAGCGTATCTGTGAAATTGATAGGAAGGGGAAGACTATAATAAATCTGCATGAAATTTGTCTGATGTTGTAGAGTGAATATGTTGAGGGAAGCAATGATGCAGGTTTTTTTTTAATGAACAAAAGATCTATGAAAGTATTAATTCGTTGTTACCTATAATAGGTTGTTAGGGATGTGTGAGAATCTGCTTATAGAAAGATCCATCTGCTTTGAATACATTTTAAGCACCTGCCTATTCATCCCTTCACATGCTAAGAAATGAATATCAATGTAAAAAGATGATGTGATTTTTTAGGATGAAAGATTGAGAGAATTTGTGAAGGATACTGAATGTGGGACAGATGATTTTTTGGTAGTGTCAGGAATAGGTCTCAGAAAAAATGGATCTGGTGGAAAAGCGAAAAAAAGAATAAAATCAGAATAGCTGAAGAATGATAAATACAAACTCTCTGTGCAAAACTTATAGAAGAGAGATTAGTCTCCACGAGAATTAATGGAAAGTGGAGGGAAGGAAACTGCTTGAAACAGCATTAAATACTTATGTTACAGAATACCACAGAAATGTGTGGCCTCACCCTTGGGAAATATGAGAAAGAATGTTTGATGGAATGATTAGTGAAAGAAAATGTGGTTGGGAACAAACACATCCAAGAGATTGCTAAAAAGAATAAGGTCGAGACAAAGCTACTGTGTATCATGTAGGTAGAGAAAAGAACGTAGTTTCAAAGAATGTAGTGGAAGAGGATAAGGAAGGATTAAAATTGAACAGAGAGAGAAAATGCAGACCAATTTTGATGGAAATAAAAGATGGTTTGGGAAGTGGGGAAGAAGTCCAAAGAAGGAGTCTTCAGCAGAATGAATGGAATTAGAAATGAGTGATGAAGTGATTTCTGTTAAAAATGAGGTGAGGGAATGCTTGAAAGAATATTTCAGAGATTTGTATGGGAATAACAATGATATGTTGAAGAATGGACTTGAAATGAAAATAATCAAAAGAAAGGGAGATACATTTTGTGAGAATGTTAAAATGGTAAGGATGCAGATTTTGATGCTAATGCTAACATTATTATTAAAAGTTAAAATACGAGTTTGGATCGCTTGTGGAATGGTTGTACAGGTTGTTTCTGTTTGTGTAAGACTGCATCTGTGACTGACAATTGGAAGAACACTATTACTGTTCAGCTATATGAAGGGAAAGAAAATGAGAGGGAAAGGGAAACCTACAGGGGGATCAACTTGTGAAGTGGGCCTGGGAAGGTATTTGGCAGAATGAAGGTATCCTGGACTCTAGATGCAGGAAGGGGAGGTTAGAATATTTGCTTCATTAGAAGGGCTGCCCAAAGACTGGGAAGGAATGATGGATGTACATGTGCTCTGACCTATTTGCCAGTATATTTCTTGATTTAAAGCACTTTTATGGCTGCCCATTTCAGACAACGCGGCTCTTGGTGACATACAAAGAAAGAAGAAAAGTCAAAGCCAACAAATAACAAAACAAAGCATATCATTAAAACCAATAGATGGCAAACATGAGTATACCACCTCAAAATGGGGACTCCTTCTGGCCCAAGGCCTGGGGAAAAGCCAGATCTTGGCCACTTTCTTTAAGGCCTGCAGGGTCTGGTGCTCACCATATCCTGGGGGAAGATGGTTCCAAAGTTCCATTTGAAATTTCCACCCAAGCCTCATTCTTCTGAACTCCCTCCTGCCTTGCCTGACTGTGATCATCAAGGACAAGAGGACACCTTATTCCCTGCCATGCCCATCTTATAAATTGCTGTTTCACACTTTGGCAGAAGACAGGAGGGAGGTACATTGAGATTCTTCCCTTTTGGCCTTGTGTGTTCTCTTTGAGGACATGCCTGGCCCTTCTTGTGCTGGGGAGGAGTAGGGAATGACTGGTCTCAGTGGATTTCATAGTGAAGAGGGAGAGGGAGTCTAAAGTGAGAGGTGGTATGTTAGAATATCTAACAGACCCTGAGAGCAAGGGGGAGGGAGAAAGTCCATTACAAAAGAGGTCCAAGGGGGAAGAGAAACACAAGAAAGTGGCTTAGAGTAACTTTGTCTTAATTAGCCTAGGTATTAGCTGATATGGAGAATCATGTTGGCAGGCTTTCAAGATCCTGTTCCTTTAACCAACTAGACATAAACATCATTCCAGAACTTCCAGTGGTTTTAGCTTTAGGGCTTCACAGAATGTGAACAAAGAGTTTATTATATGTCTGTGGATTGATAGAAAGTATATGATCAAAAGGTTGAAGAATGGAACTTGCAGAAATTTGGAGTTGAGGGTTGATTCCTAAATGTGATAACAGTGTATGATTGAAGTAAAGCATATGTGAGAATAAGTGGAATGCTTAACAAATGGTTAGTATAAGCCAGGGAGTAAGACACATGTGAGTGATGTGCCCTTGGTTGCTTAATACAAATAAATATATGAGGAATGTTTGTAGTGACATTAGAGATATGTTGGCTCAGGATACAAATTTGTATCCTGAAGCAAAAATGGCCATATTACAACATATCAAATATAAAACAATAAAAAATAAAAAATAAAACTGATACAAAAAAGGCTGAATAATTAGTAGTGTAAGGAAGGCCCTGAAGATTTCTGCAAGCCATGGTTATTGCTAAAAATTTAGCAAGATTATTGGAAACAGATGAAGTGATTTAATTCTTATTTTAATTTTAAACCTGTCTGATTTTCACATTTAAAAATCAGATAAGAATTCAACTCTATCAGCTGAACTTTGATCTCCTAGGAGGAAAATGAGAACCTCCTGCTCAAAAGAGCAATTAAGATTTATAACAAATGGTGTCTTGAATTCTGTCCTCCATTTAATATATAGAGGCCCTTCTAGCAGTACATGTGAAACAGATTTGACTTGTCTATTAAAACATATACAAGTGTGTTTTTCATAGAGGATACTGATGTATCAACCACTTGTTACTCTATTGATCATTCTTTCATTCAGGTCCAGAAAAATGAACTAGAACATATAAAGGTACTTCATGTTTATGTTGGAAATGTGGTAACAAAAAAAGTCATTGTATCATGCCTGGTGGACTTGTAAAAAAGCCAGAAAATTTTGGGTTCAAATACATATAATGACAGAAAGAATTTTACAGATCAGCATTCAACTGAAACCAGAACTTTTCTTGCTGGGATTAATGCATAGAGAGTTAAAAAAGAGTCACGGGAGATTATTTTTATATATGATCACTACTGCGAGATGGCTATGTGTGCAAAATTGGAAAGACTCTGAAACACCCAAAATGGAGGAATGAATGGTGAAGATGACAGAGATGGCACAGTTGACTACATTTATTAGTAGCTTGAAATTCTGATGGACTTTTTGCTGAAAAAGAGATTGTTTTCTCACTATTTTTCTCCATCTGCTCTATTTCTTTTAAACATCAATATGGATTTTATCTTGTGAAAATGCCTTAAGATTCAGGCTAAAGGGAAGAGTCTCCTATGTGAAATATGTGAAATATTATAAAAGGATCTGGGAATGGAGCAGAGAAATGTGATTACTGAGTTGTAATCAAGGAGGGAAACTCTCCTTCCATCTGTCTGGAGATCTAGGTCCCAGATCCTCCACTAAAGGATGGCAGCCTAATTTCAGGTGGATAAGGTGGTTAAGGGTAGAATAGGAATCCAGGTTATGGACTTTGAAATTCTGGATTGGATAGCTTCTAACCCAGAATCTTCTGTATAAATACATAACTGGGCACGATATAGCTTGGAGCCCAGTGCTTTAGCTTTGAATAATGGGGTGGCTTCTGGTATGTATCTGTATTAATATGCATATTTAATAATTGGCAAAGATGTCTTTTGGGCTTTTACAAGAAGGTCTTTTGCCTGATTGATCCAGTAAGTAGATGATTGAAAGGGGATGCTGAGGTACTTAAAAACTGTGCCTTGCCTGAAAGGTTTCCTGTAGATGATGCCACGTTGCTGGCAAAAATCTTAACTGATTTCTACTTAATTTTTGATATTTTGCAACAAGGAACATAGTGAAACAAGCAATACAGATCTTAAATCTATGCAAACATTTGCATGTTATACATAAATGGCAAAAGACCAGGACAAATAGATGATTGTGTTCCCCTTGGTAAAATATTTGCTAACTAAGAGAAAATTGATGGTGAAATGTTAAGATGTACAAATGCTGGTACAACTCTTGACAGGAATGTTAAAGAAGTGAAAGTGTCTGTGTATATGAGCATGCTTTCACTAACACTGTCATATAGAAATAGCAGCAGAGGTTTCACATGGGTGTGCAAAGATCATCAGTGAGTGTGAGCGATGCTGTCTGTCTCTGTATTCTATCTCAGCCTGAAACCTGACTGGATGCAGACAAAGTACTTCCTCCAGGACCCTCTGAAGCTACAATCTGACACTTTCTCCAGAACCCTTTTTCTAAAAGGGATGATTGGAGAGTGAAGCAAAATTGTCTAGACCATTTTGATATGTGTGTGGTAAAGAAGAAGAACTGGGGGATACACTGAATGGCTGCTGAACGACTGTGAATGGAAGATACAAGCAAGGGATCATATGAAAGAAGTGCATTGAGATTGTGGGGTTATGTAGGGAGAAAGAATGAGGAGTGAATTCCAGAACAAACACATGAACTAAAAGTGAATGGATAGAGAGACCTAAGAATACTCCAGATTTATTGGACTTCAGTTATTTTCATTATATTAACTGGGTATACCAGGAATTGTAGTCCAACAGATCAAGGCAGTGGAAGATGGGAAAAATGATCTAAACAGTGTTCAACAATAGATACACAATTGCAGTGATGCTTCATAAATAGATGGATGATAGCTTTTAGGTGAAGAACTGGTAACTTAATTTGGTCATGATCATCATCACTGATAATTAATGATCCATTTATACTTGAATATTCCAGAGAGCAGAAATTATTAATCCTCAGGTTTAGAAAATATCTACTCCATATTTTAGAGCACACTATGTTGAATTTAATCAAAATGCATTAATTATTGTATGGATTTCTTTAGAAAAAATCAGGAGGGGATGAGCATCTCTCACCATTCTTGGTTGAAATTCTCCCTTCTGGGCACGGGATGCAGTCATAGCAGCAAAATGGCTCTCCTTCCTTCACTTTTTTGCTGAAACCGGGATAACAGCTCTCACTGCAGACAGAAATGGGCATCGCCTGGACATGAAAGAGGAAAATGATACACTGGAGGAGGGAACCAGAAGGTTTTTAGTCCAGTGGCCACCTTGGAAATGATGAGAGGATGTCGTGGGCATCTTCCCAGTTGAGGGAGAGGAATAAGAGTTTGGAAAGCATTTTTACACTGTAAAAGCAGCAGTATAAAGCTCAGTTAAATACATGTAATTGATTTTAGATTAAAGAAGTGCAATCATGAGTTCGGAAGAGAGAGAAAGAAACCTGGACTGCTAAGATTAAATGTAGCCTGGGCCACAGTGGGCTGGGAATGAGATTAATTGTATCATGAGGACATGGTGCCCAACTACCTTTCACCTAAAAACTGTAAATGGGTCATCTTTATGCCACAAATAATTAGATATGATGATGAGATCTAAAAGTTGCTTATGTGGAAATAACTTTATGTAGAATTTATTATTGTCCAATATGATGAATTCACATATCAAATTAGAGAAACCATCTTAATGCAGAAGTAGGGACAATAATTAAATCCTACCTGGTTAAACCAGTTGTGCCATGTAATGATGTCACTATTGATGGTTAATATTTTATCTGGAGGAGCTGAATGATCCACATTTCCAACTTTCACACGAAGAAAAGATTTGTTTGGGAAAGCAATCAAGTTGATAATATCAAATCCAGCTGCTACAATCCAATTCTGATCAAAGGATACCTGTTCCCCAGCACTATTGTTAAAAGCAATATTTCTGAGAAAATAGTGGAGCTAAATTGAAAAGAAAAATGCAACAGCTTTGAAACACTAAATTTCCACTCTCGATGCTGATATTTTTCAAACAGAAAAGCAGATATTTAGTTGTATTCTAGGCACTTTTTTTCTCATTGTGTTGCAATAAAACAGAAGATGGAGTCAGGGACATAAATTAAAGGGTCCAATACAGCCCAGATTATTTTTGGTCAAAAATGAGACAGAACTAAGGGATCTGATTAATCGTCCCCTAACTTTTTCCCAATACCTTGCTTAATAGAAAAAAAAATGTTTACCAAATTAGAGATAGACAATCTTCTAGAGTCAGATAATCATAAAGATATATAAAGATATATTTGCATGTGAGATTCATGGGGGATGGAAAACAGGCTTTCTAAAGTTATAATTATGAGTTAACTAACATAGGAAGATACCCAACAAAAATCAATGGACAAGAGCCATATAATAATCAGTAATAACGATAAAAATAATCAATAAAGAAGCACATCATTCTGATTGAAGCATAATTTTTTTTCCAATTCTGGGACATCAGAAGTCAGTCCAATTACATATTCAAGGTTCCGATAAAGATTACACTCATAGTATTTTGCCTCTTGTGGATATTACCTCCCAGACATCTTGACTATGAATCTTCCTTCCTACTCTATCCGTCCTTGATTTCTCCGTATTTCTAGAGGAGGATAGAGCATGTAAAGCATGAGCTATGGCATAAATAGCATTGTAGATGCTGTAGCTGAGGCCAGTCATATCCATTTCAAAAAAGGGCCCAGGAAGGCTCCCCAAATTCTCTTTTCCATTGCAAATATTTTTATCCACACCACTCATAATTATATCTGGGAATACACAGTCAAAGGCTTCTTGCCAGAACTGTCTGATAAACCCATCTTCCTCTGCGGTGAAGGGGTCTTGCTTCTCAGCAAATGATCTGAACTCTGGTAGAGTAGTGGAGTGAACTGTGAAGGAAAGGGCCCCATCAATTATTTTGATATCCCAAGCACGTTGAAAACCGATTAAACTGAACTCCATCTGTGCTGTCATTATCCACACCATTCCTTTTGGTTTACTTCTCACCTGTTCTATATTTGGAATGTATTCCAGCCATAACAAATTTCCCATGGCATAAGATTCTCCATTGTACACCAGTGCATTAACTTTACCACCCATGGCATCATCATAGATTTTTGCCCCCTGCTCAAGCATGGCTGCAAGTTTACTAAAATCACTAAACTTGTGAAATTTTTGAATGAAAGAAACACAAATCCCATTTTTGGAAAAAAGAGGAGTCACTGTTTGTATAAATTTTTCTCCCTGGTCATTGTCCATGGTAAGGATCCCAATCCATGTCCAATTAAAATGCAGGAGCAGTGAGATAATCCCTCTATGCTGAAGTTCTTCTGGGGGAACCATCTGGTAAAAGGAAAGGCCTGGGTTTTTATCATTCATGATTGGAGCAGGGCCATAAATGAGCTAGAGAGAAAGAGGAAAAGAACCTAAGACTGGCATGACTTTCAAGTCTTCATAGTGATCAACATATATTGAATCAATAATCCTGATACCAACCCTTTAAAACAGCCTTGCCTGCCTCGTTGAGATAGGAATTCTCTGAATGTCTATTTCTGGAATTTGTAGTTGTGGAAGGCATCACAGCATGGAAGGTGTTGGAAGTCTGTTGAATGCCATTTCAGCGATGCTCCAGATCTGGAGGTATTACTTATATGAATTTATCTAAAACCAAGGAGTAGATTTGTAGGTGGTGGGTAATTGCTGTTTCATATTTTCAAAATACAGAAAGAGGATTTTTAAACGGTTAATGTTCTACTTCTGTTGAAGGTGAAACCAATTACCTCAGTGATAGTTACAGAATAGTTAGATTTGCAGACTTCACTAAAATTCATTTTTTGCAACATCTTTTGCTATATATGAACACAAAACGTAGGTTTATAAGGAAATGTCTAGCCACACAACCAATCACAGTACAGTCATCAGAACCCATGTGGGGGAAAAAAATCAGAAACAACCAAGAGCTTACTACAACCCTTTGGCATCACTTTAGTGCACAAGGTAACAAAATATATTCAAAGCATTTTAAAGCATATCCAAAGGCCCTTTAGCTAAAGAAGATAAAACATTCATTTACAACCTATAATGTAAGGACAATGGAAACTACTATGTAGGAGAAAGAAGGAGAAGATTTATAGGACACACCCATGAATATCAATTGGCAGTCAAAAGACACTATGAGATTTTCTTAATTTTACAACAGTGATGGTTTCAGCTGGGAAATGGTACAGATTTTACACTATGCCAGGTCTAAGAAAGGAAGAGAATTTCTAGAAGATGGCATTGACAGATTAGCCATCAGTAGACATATAGAAATAAATTCTATTCATAAACCATTCAAAAAGAGCAACCAAAAATTGAGGAAAGGCAATCAGCCTTAAGCATATCCTCTCTTATCACATCCCTGTTAACCAATATCCAGAGAAGCAGCAACCAGTACAGATGAGCAAGGACAATCAATGCCAAAAATGGGTAGGACAATCTGCTATATATAAATCTCCCTTCATATCAAACCAAATGTCCCTTCATATCAATACACTGAATTTTGTGTGTGTGTTGATGTATGTGTGTGCCTGAACTGCTGAAATGGGGATGACAGTTCTTGCTGCAGAGAACCAGGTATTACCTGGAAATTAAAGAGGAAGGATATAGTAGAATTGGGAACCGAAAACTTTTTGGTCCAGTGGCCATATTGGAAATGATGAGACCATGTCATGGGCATCTTCCCAATTTAAGAATAAAAATAATAGTTTGCAAATGATTTTACATTGTAATAGCAACAATGTAAAGTTTAGTTTTAGATTAAATGAGTGCACTCATGAGTTCTGGAAAGAGAAAAAAAAATCTGAATTGAATTTTGGCAGGTCTATCATCCTCCCTTAGTTACTACATATAGGGAGATTTGGGGATCAAGTCCACCAAAAACAGGTTTGATGTTATTCTCGATATTTTCTGTCTAGTTGGAGATAATTATTTGTTAATGTGCGATTAAATTTTATAGATATTAGAAGTATAGATATTTTTCCAAAACAATTGTCTCTAACAATATTAATACCCCCTCCCCCAAAAAGGACAAAAAAATTTTTATATACAGAGCTTGATTCATCTAATTTAAAGGAAACAAGACGTATGGTTGAATTTCTGTTGAAATCATCACTGAAAAACATTGTAAATTATACTAATCATTTGCACATTGGTTCCTTTGGCAATAGTGGGTCTCAATTTATTGAGCATTAATTTTTGAAATTGATTTTGATTGGATCTCATTCCAACTCATTGGCTGAGTTCACACAACATGCTTAACATTAAATCCAAGTTAAGAAATCCCAGTTATAATGTTTTTGAAATATAATGCATCGAGATAAATGAACCACCTCATTACGTAATATGATAGCATGGTTCATGCAGTTTGCTAAGAAAATGGTTAAGCTCTGAAGAAATCAGTGAACCACAAAAATGTCCATATCATTTTAGTTTAATCCATGAGATTGTTTGGAAGCAGCCACCCAGTTTGGAACCACTTCATGAAATTATTCTTAATCAGACTGCTATTTACTAATATTAAAAGCAAAAACCAAAACCAAATCAAAACCCAGACCCTGGAAAACTAGCTTTTTTTCAATAATGTACAATAAATTGAATAGTTGAGCAAAGTGAGACCAATCCACAGCACAAAAACAATTAAATCTGTTTTTAAGTCAAAACAGTCAAATTTCAGGGGAGTTATTTTTCAACTCCTGAATTTTTTAGTTTAATGTACTTAACACTACAAAGTAAAACTGCATTGTGAAAGTAAGACACTAAAAGTAGCATGAACTTTACATGCAAATGATGTCTTACCTGTGGAATCTTATAGATATCCAAGATAGTTGCCACATGAAGGGAGATTTCGGCATCCAGACCTCCAACAACAGCTATGACATTATTCTGAATGTTACATAGGTAGTTGGGGACCAGTCTCTCAGTTGCTGATAGAAGTAGCATGGTGGCCTGATAGGTCCTTTGAGCATTGTCATAGCTATCATAAATATGGAAGCCCAAGGTGAGGTTGGGTAAGATTTGTGGGTTTTCATTGATTTCCTTGACTGCAAATGCCAAAGCCAGGATGTGCTGGTAATTCTTAGGAACTTCACTACAATGAGAATTGCATTGCATGTCAGAAGGATATTCTCCCAGGTCTTACATTCTAATCAATAGTTACTGTATAGCATAAGAGGCCAGCTCCATTAAGTAATCCTGTACTTTTGACATCGTAAATTAACAACCATCAGGATGGAGAATTAGTATGCACATATCTACAACTGTATATGCTTAAATAATACTCATTCTCAGAATGCAGACATTTCTGCAGGGAATGCCTGGAACTGACATGTATAATGTGGCTTTCAGAGAGAAAGACATTAGTCCTGTGGCACAGAGCCAGGCTCATAGACATTGTTAATTGGAGTAGAAGATTTTGCAGCGTGTTTGAAGGAGTCATTGCTTTGTGAGATACAAGGCGACTTAATATATCTTATTTAGGAGGACTGTGTAGAAAAATGCAAAAGAGCCCCATATCAGCATTCCCCAAGCTGTCTGCCCCACAGTATTGCCCAGCCAGTGTAGCAATGGCTGAGAATTATTGAAGTGGAAGCCCACCTATTTGGAAATACTCAGTTTTGGGAAGTTTGCTTTAAACATTTCAGTATATTCCATACTATGTATTGCCTGGTTAAGAAAAAAATGCTGTTCTTAGCATCTCCTTAATTTCTCCCCAGTCAGCTACTATTTTCTGATGGCAATGCTATAATCCATTATTTCAGCAATAAAACATGCAGGAAAATATAAACAAATAATAATTGTATTCCTTACATAAACTGTCCAGGCGATAGGGGGTGTTCTGCAAAGGTGACTTGTTCATCTACTGAACCAACTTTAGATGCAATTCCACCAACCATAAAGTCTCCTGGATGATGGTACTTGTGATATGGAGGATATGGATGAAATACTCTGCACCTGTGAGTTATGCAGACCACATGGGGACTCAGCACTAGCATTAAGACCAGTAAAATTGCCATCCCCATTAGAAGGGCAAATCTAAAAAAAAACCCTCTTATTCTTAGGAGCCATTAGCATTTCTGCAATTAACACACTCTGACTCTTTAGGTCTGAATCTTGGTGTATCCAGGATCAGACTTGGGAATCCTTACCCATCCATAAACCTGCTGTGTTTCTCTCCTTCGCTAAGTGGTATTGATATTGTAAGAGAAAGAGAGAGAAACAACAACCTACATTAGTCTTTTTTATTAGTCTTTCTAACTGGCACTGAAATTCAGTGGGATTTTGAGAAACTGCAGAATTAAAATAGTAATGTAGGTGCACAAACAAGAAGATAATTATTAAGTCAGAGTTCAGTTCTCTAGGGAAATCCTGAAGAAATCATGTTTTTCACAGTTGAACTTTTGTTTTCATTCTTATAGGAAGTAGGACGTTTGACTTAGATCAGGAATGACGACTATTTGAGTGATTGAAATCCACATTCATATTTTGGGAACAGCTTGATGGTGATAGTGGGCGAAGTGATGATGCCAAGAGATGTGCTTGAGATTTTCATGGGTTTGTTTGAGGTGGTATTCTGAATCTGGCTTGCTGATAATATGAGCCAGTCTTGAACTAAACTGTGAAATAATAAATGCATCACTGAAAAAGGCAATATCAATAATTTTCATATCATAGCCAAGAAAATGGCATGGATGTGCCTGTCACATCACCTTGGACCAAGCTCCACTCAAAGAAGACTGTATCTTTACTTTTATGGTCTTTTTGTTTCTGTTAATCTGCATGTCGACACTTAATTTAGAATTTGCAGGACTGATACCAAAGAATGAGAACACTGAGGAAGACACCAGGACACCAGAATAAATCTTGAAAAAAGGTTTATTAAGAAGTTTCCCCTAAATACTTTCATCAGGAGTATACTAGCCCAAAACAGCCGGGCAAGCCCTAACGGTGCAGGGAAGGTTATGTTCCGGAACTTGACTCACAAGGAAGCTGGGAAAAAGGAGTATATCTTATAGCCTCCTTGCCCCACTACCCACCCCTTTGAATTCTCACTTCTTGTTCTAGGGTAATTAGCAAGGGGAAATTAATGTTTGTATTTATATTCATTGAAGAGGAAAAGATTACAAGAGAGTAAGCAAGCACACAATGGGAATACACATTGAAAGGAATGTTTTGGTGCTGGCTGTTTGCTTAGTGTGCTGGTGACTATGATCCCAGAGCCACTTCGAATAGCAGAAGAAACCTTTAGGGTGAAACTGAATAGGGCCTTTGCCAATGTCAGATAGCAGTGCAAGCTGGCCAAGGGTGGTAATTAACCTGTGGCTAGCATTTTTTAGAGAAGTGCTGTGTTGCAAAGAAAAGCAGTTCAGGAAGAGATAGCTTGTTTAAGCAATCTCTCCCTTCTGCAAAGGGGGAAATTCTCAAAGGGGGAGAAGAAAAAAAAAACCAAAAATACAAATTAGGCAGTCAGGCACAGGACAGTTTTTAAAGATAGATCAGGTCTACTATTGTTCTTATAGTTGTTTTCAAGTATTTCTTGTCTCAAAATGGCATGAAATGAGTATGTGAGTATGGTGGGGGGAGTTTTTGTTTTTTGTTTTTGACTCCATAGCATACATTCCACACAGCTCTATTTGCTGTAACCTGTCAAAAGTTGTCCTCCCAGGACCTTTTAATAGAAGTTGCATATATAGACATTCATGGGGAAAGCTTATAGGAGAACAAGAGATGAGCCATGCATTAGGATGTCATTGTACAAATCCTGAGACTTACATATAACTGTCCAATGTTGAGACTCAATATGAAAATGGCCTTTGTCTTGTGACATCACCATTCACTTGTCATCTTATTTGCATGTTGTAGCTGGCTGCAATATCATGAGGCCAGCCCCAGTGTCTGATGCAAATACATAAACTGGAGCATTTGTGTGATAATGTCATAGCACTCATGATAAGATTAGCCATCACTTGTACTCCAGATGCTTATGAGTGAATTAGGTAATATGCTAAATCTTAGAGTTCTACCAAGACACTTATATGCTGGTCTTTATCCTCTTACATTAGTATTTCTCCAAGATGAATTTGGTTCACATGAGAGCAGGCCCGTCACTGAACCTTTATAACATGGCCACAGTGGCTGCTGTGAATTTCTTACTCATCAACTATCATTGGTAAATAAAAACAAAAAATAGTGAATCAGTTCTGAGGAAGCTGCTGGAAAAGAAGATAAAATTTCAAGAAGCAGAATACATACAGTACATGATTGTTTCTATTGAATCAAAACCTGATTCAACTTTCTAAAATAATTTTTAGCTAAAGAATATTTGGAGCCTTAAAAAATCTAGACTTAAGAGCCAGAAATATTTTACAGTATGCAAGAGCACAGAAATCTAAATAAAAATGTTGACAAAGGATAGATAGGTTTATTTTAACCAGTCCTTTCTTCTTACTAGTTGTTCCCTGTTGTTCAACTCAGGCCTCAAGATAATGATGTAACATTTGGGGGAAAATATGCAACCCAGAAGCCCAGCACCCGAGGCTAAGATGGAGAAGATCTCCACAGCCACCATGTATTTCCCCTTGGAGCTCAGGTATGCTGGGACAAAGGACAACCAAACACTGCAAAAGACCAACATGCTGAAGGTGATGAACTTGGCTTCATTGAAACTGTCAGGTAATTTCCTGGCAAGAAAAGCTGTGGTGAAGCTGATAAGTGCCAGGAAGCCCATATAGCCAAGCACACAATAAAACATGGTCACAGAGCCTTCGTTACATTGCAGGATAATTTCTTCAGTCACTGAGATGATATCAACATCTGGGAATGGGGGACCCATTGCCAGCCACAGAGTACAAATGCCTACCTGGATGAGAGAACAAGAAGCAACAATGGCGCTGGTCAATTTTTTCCCCATCCACTTCCTTATCCTGGATCCTGGTTTGGTGGCCATGAAAGCTAGAACCACTGTGATGGTTTTTGCCAGGACGGAAGAAATAGCCACTGAGAAGATGATGCCAAAAGTTGTTTGTCGGAGAAGACAGGTCACTTTTCCAGGCTGGCCAATGAATAGTAGCACTGAAATGAAGCAGAGCAGGAGGGAGCTGAGGAGAATGTAGGTCAGGTCCCGGTTGTTGGCTATGACAATGGGAGTGTCATGGTTCCTCATAAACACACTTAGCACAAGAACTGTGGTCAAAAACAAGGAAAGTGCAAGAGATGCTAAACCGATCCCTAAAGGTTCTTCATAAGTCAAGAAACTTATAATCTTGGGAATACAGAAATCCTGTCTCTTGTTTGGATAGTATTTGTCTTTGCATCTAAAGCATTCACTTCTGTCTGAAAAAGAATTAGAAGAGCCTAGAATAAGGATTTGTTTAATTTTAGAACTCAATCTATCTGTTTGCTTGTTACAGTGGAGACTTTTTCAGCTTTTTACTGAGGACCTTTCCCTGATAGCTGAAGAAAATGCAGGTGGCTAGGAAGTTAATGTTTCTCAGACTCTGAAGTAGCATTATAGCACTTCTAAACAGTATTCAAACATAGATGCATGCTTTATAATTATGTTTTACAATCTCCTGAATGACAGCTGTTAAGCCTAACAGAACAGAACAGAACAGAACAGAATATTATTATGGTCAGTGACTAGTGTATGTGTTTGTGGGGTGGGGGTGGGGGGAGAAAGAGAGAAAGAGACAGACAACAAAACAAATGGATCATTAAACAAATCAACTCAGAATTCTCACTCGAGGCACAAATGACCAAGCTCAAATTAACCTACTTGAGACACATTATGTGAAGATCTGTCTCTCTGGAAAAGGCTCTAATGTTGGGAAAGATGGAAGGAAAGAGAAGAAGAGGATGACCAGCAGCAAAGTGGATGGACTCAGATACAGTGGTGATGAGTACACCATTGGGAGACTTGAAAGGCCAGGTTAGGGACAGATTGTCATGGAGATTATCTATGTGGCTGCTAGGAGTCGAAAACAACTTGATGGTACATAATTATATTGGCATGCGCACACACACACACACACACACAAAGAAAAAAATGCAGCAAACTTTCCATATCTATATAAATAATAAATAAATAAATAAATAAATAAATAAATAAATAAGTCAATTTAATATAGCATGAAAAATAGAGATGAAACCTATAAAACCTGTTGAGCTATCTAGGTAACTAAACCCTAAAATCCTATTGTTTTATAGACAATAGGATTTTAGGGTTTAGTTACCTAGATAGCTCAACAGGTTTTATAGGTTTCATCTCTATTTTTCATGCTATATTAAATTGAGTGTGCAGACTCTGACATCAGAACAAAATCTTGCAACTTGTGCCAAATTAATGGGGACTGTATCTTTCAGTAATAAATGAAAGTAAAATTCAGTGGACTATCCTTTAAATCTTTTAATAAGTGGAATTATCCTTCAATGTCCCAAAACAATTTTAAAAATCCTTTTTAAAGCTATTTTAAATAGTTTTTAAAGCTATTTTGGATACTGAAGAATAACTCTAATTATTAAAAGTTTAATAAGTTTTTAAAACTATTTAACTATGAGTTTAAAAAGTGTTAAAGCTATTAAACTATGTCTAATAAGTTTTCAAAACTATTTTTTAATTCAAGAAACAATCACAATAATCAATTAGGAATCTGCTTGAACACTGTACTCTCCAGAAGCTACCAACTGCATGTTTTAGGAAGTGTTTTCTCAATATATTAGGGCCTCCTGCTACTTTGAAGTATTAAAGATGTAGTATATTTTTTATTCAGTGAATTTATTTAGAATAATTGGGACCAAATGAACATTTTCTTACCTTCCTGAGTTGAAATCCTCCCTTCTGGGCACGGGATGCAGTCATAGCAGCAAAATGGCTCTCCTTCTTTCACTTTCTTGCTGAAACCAGGATAACAACTCTCACTGCAGACAGAAATAGGTCGTACCTAGGAATGAAAAAAGAATATGAAGAAGGAATCAGAAGATTTTTTTTATCCCAAAGGCAGCTTTTATTCATTTGGTTATTTGCTTATTTACAGATTTTGTAGCCTGCCCAGTCTAAAGACTTCAGGCAGTATACAATATAGCAGGGATATTAAAAACAACATATTAAAAATAATCATTTGATGCATAAATTAATTTACTTCTGATCTATGTATTTTTTGTATGTGTTCACTCATTAATCCATTTTTTCTTTTCTTCAGATTTAACATCCTGTGTGATATTAATGTGAAAAATTACCTTTCTATTTGTATTTCCTAAAATATCCATATCTAAATCTCTCTCTATCGCCCTCTTTCTCCTCATTCTCTCTTTTTGATCAAATTGCCATTCTTATTTCTCTTAGAATTGCAAATGTGGAGAAGTTCAAAATGTTAAAAATAGGCCAGCTTTTCTCAACCTGGCAATTCCACAGTCTCACAGTTCTCTTGGATGTCTGTCTGGGGAAGGCTGGGAACTTAGAACATAGAATCATCAGGTTGGAAGAGGCCATATATGAGCCATATCTCAGCACATTGGAGTAATTTTGGCTATTCCATGATGGAGCAAAACCCAAAGCAAGGCACACTAGAGGTATCTGCAGAGGTCACAGGGTTTGGGTGGGGGTGAATGACACATGGATAGTTGCCTATTAGGACACAATCTGGGCCCCTTTTTTATGTGTACCATCATTGTGATGAATGGATCCTCCAGACACTGCAAGACATGCATCCAGTAAAGGAAGCCTTCGCAGACTGCAGGATCAGGCAGTGCTTTCTAACCGCATAGTCAATAATCATTAGCTTGAGCTGTTTGTTGGCAGTGTGTCTGGAAAGGTGGATACTTTCAAAGACATATTCATTTTTTAAAAATTGTAAAACCACTGTTATTATAAGAGATAATGCTGTTTCTAAATTTGTCTCCTTATGGCAACCCTTCCTAGATTAGGTGCTTGGGTGGGAAAAAAATGAAGCTTTGATTGTGGGATTTAATGATCAGATGGTTTGTGCTGATAGAAATAATGTGAATTTGGATTAATTAGTGGTAAGAGATTAACCTTTTTTTAAAATTTGTACTCATATCTGTATTGGAGGTAGTTGGAAGTCACTTTCCGTTTCATCTTTCTATCTGTTTTCACTACCTTAGCTTTTGTCTTTTTCTTTTAGTTCTACGTATATTCTTTCTTTTCTATACTTCTTGATTTGTATTTGAATGGTGCTTTTTATATATCTTAATAAAAGTTTTAATAAAAAAAATTGTAAAACCACCATTATTGATCCTTTGCCATGATGATTTGTAAGGAACCACTTTTTTAAACAGACATTTAATTAGTATGATGAATGGAATGTGGCTGAGGTTTAAGACTGTTGTACTGTATGTTTGTATTTTGTCATGACCCGTAGTCTTAACTTTAGATATAGTGTCTTTTACTGCCCACCTCGAACCTAGACTGAGTGACCAGGTTCATGGGCTTTTCATTCTCAATAATCTGCCATCAACTCTTTCACTGGAAAGAAGCAAAGCGCATAGTAGAAGGACAAACAGAAACTCCATGCACATTAAAGAAATATGAGACCTCACTGCATTCCACGTGACCATAAAGCATAGGAGGTGTGCTTAATGTTAAAATTTTAATGTTATGTTGAATAACATAAATGTGAAATGTTGAGGAACTTTGGCTATATTGGGCATAGAGAATTGCTAAGAGAATTTTGTTTTTGAGTAATTGGAAAAGCATTACTATTCTGGATATTATTGAACAGATATGTAATTTATTCATTTTTGAAAAATTTCTACCACTAAAAAAAAAAATCCTTTTGCGGCTTCCTTTGCCACAAATTTCATTTTGCATCGATAAAGTCCTATTCTCTTTTAAATGACAAATCTTTCTACAATGTTTAATATCTGATATACTGTATAAGTGATAGGCTTAGATTGCTTGTATTTTTTCTCTTTCCTTTTTTTGTTTGTTTTGTTTTGTTTTGTTTTGTTTTGTTTTGTTTTGTGGGTCTGTACTTTTACATACTCTTTTTCAAACTTGTGATAACATCAATAATTTAAAAAAAGATATACCAAAAAGTGACCTAATTCTGTTCCACATATACATAAAGCATTAGAGATATTCTTAAATAATTTGTAAAACTTATCTAAGCATTTTGTTGGTGATTGCATCATTTCTTTGCATTATGAACTCAGGATAATGGTGGTTTCTCTCCTGGCCTATTATTAATAAAATTAATCTTTTTCTTTATGAAACTAGACAACTTTCTCTAACTTGTAGTTTAGATAGAAGTGAGGCTTTCCTATCCAAAGTTATTTCTTAATAAATCTACCTTTTACTTCAAATACGCTATCATCTCTCTTAGCATTCACTGATTTCATTGATAGCTGGGCTAAGCCTACACTCTGCATCCAAGAGAACTATATTATGGGTATTTTCCTTTTTGAATGGGATCTGCTGCTACTTAATTATTGGTATTCTTTTACAATTCAAAAATGCCCAGGAACACATCCTCTAACAAGGCATCCTGCTGAATGTAAATCCACCATTGTTGTTGATGTTCAGTCGTTAAGTCGTGTCTGACTCTTCATGACCCCATGAACCATATTGCGCCAGGCCTTCCTGTCCTTCACTGCCTCCCTGAGTTTGCTCAGTTTCATGCTCAAAATCCACCATTACATGGACAATAAGCAGAAGATTGTAACAAGAACAATGTAAACCTGTAGAGACTCAGTTATACACAGACAAAGCATTTACCTTTGTCCAACAACATGAATATAGATGTCAGAATAGTAAGACGACATTAATTCAGGATTGGGAATGATAATTGGACTGTACCTGGTTAAACCAACTGTGCCATGTAATGATCTCATCATTGATGGTTAATATTTCATCTGGAGGAGCTAAATGATCCACCTTCCCAATTTTTACACGAAGAAATGATTTGTTTGGAAAACCAATCCAGTTGATAACATCAAATCCAGCTGCTAATATGCCATTCTGATCAAAGAAAACCCGTTCCCCAGCACTGTTGTTAAAAGAGATTCCTCTCAGAAAGTAATGGAGCTGGATCAAAATGGAAAATGCAAGAGTTTTGAAGAGGTTAAAGTGCCAGTCCCCATGTTATCATTTTTCATAGCAGAACCCCAAATATATTTGTGCACATTCTAGTTTTATTGCAAGTAAGAAGGAATCAAACATACATTTTATAAGATGGGAGGCACCAGATTATGGTTGATCAAACTTCTGGATTTCACTAAAGTTCCCCTAAATTTCCACTGCTAATTTGAATGAGTTTTTTCTTAATAGGGGGAAAAAAAAATCCAAACAAGCTAGAACCTCTCTGATTCAAGAAGGATAGAAAGTAGACTTAGAAAAGTTATACTATGACATTAACATACTAAGCATCATAGGAAGGGACCCAAAAGATCTCCATCTCTGTATATTTACACAGATATGTAGTAAATAGAAAGCAGAACATTCTTCTAGAATTATCAGCTGTACTTTCATTTCTAAGAGATGAAAAGTCAAATGAAATGCAGACTCAGGCTGGCCATTACAGTGATACCCATTATGCTCTACTTAATGAAGACACAGGAGTCAATACCTTCCAGAAATCTTGACTGCGAATTTCCCCTCCTCCTCTGTCCATTATTGCTCTGTGGATTTGTTTAGAGCAATATAGGGCATGTAAAGCATGAGCTATGGCATAGATAGCATTGTAGATGCTGTAACTGTGGCCAATCATTTTCATTTCAAAAAGAGGCCCAGGAATGCTTTCCAGATCCTCTGTTCCACTGCAAATATTTTCAGGCACATCACTCATAATAATACTTGGGAATACACAATCAAAAACATCTTGCCAGAACTGTCTGATAAACCCATCTTCAGTAGTGCTAAAAGGATTTTGTTCCTCAAGAAATGATCTGAATTTTGGTAGATCAGCAGAGCTCATTGTGAAAGAGAGGGCACCATTGATTATTTGGGTACCAAAATTGCGTTGATAGGCTGAAGAAGTGAACTCCACTTGTGCTGTCATTATCCACACAATACCTTTTGGTTTATTTCTCACCTCTTCTATTCTTGGAATATACTGCAGCCATAACAAAAAGACCATAGCAAAGGATTCTCCATTAAATAGCAGTGCATTAGCTTTACCACCCATGATACGATTGTAGATTTTTGCCCCCTGCTGAAACATGCCATCAAGTCTAGTGAAAGCAGTTAATTTTTGCAATCGTTGAATGAAAGAAACACAGACCCCATTTTTGGAAAAAAGAGGAATCACTGTTTGTATAAATTTTTCTCCCTGGTCATTGTCCATGATAAGGATCCCAATCCATGTCCAATTAAAATGCAGGAGCAGCGAGACAATCCCTCTGTGCTGAAGAGCTTCTGGGGGAACCATCTGGTAAAAGGGAAGGCCTGGAGTTTTCTCGTTCATGATTGGAGCAGGGCCATAAATGAGCTAGAGAGAAGCAGGGAAAGAACAGAAGAGCAGCATCTAGATAACACTTTCAAGTGTTCATAGTGATCAATACATATTGAAGTAATAATCTTTATAGCAACCCTGTAAGACACGTAAGCATCTGTCAGAAACAAAACAGTAGACCAAGATAGGCCTTGGTCAGGGTGCTGTTACGTTCTGAAGTTCCTTATAAAAAAATTGTAATATGTTTTTTTCTTTCCAGATAGAGCTAGTTAAAATTATGTTTGAGATTCTACTAAATTTCCCATGACCTTTATTTCTACATAAAACCTATGAGACATCCTTAGACCTAAAATCAATTCAGTCACTGCTTTGAACAGAATTTTTGAGTTTAATCACTGAACTGATGCAAGGTGTCAGATGGAATCAAATCTCTTTAAAATACTTGATTTGAAGGAAATGGAGATTCAGTGGAATTTCTAGCTTTGAAGAGAGTGAAATATGATTGCAATTTTCCTGCCACGTATCAAAGAACAGAGAGGAATGCGGCTCTGCTGCTTATAACTCACTCTTCTGCTGGAATTTATTTAGGCAGGTTTATTTCAAACAGTTGTCCATTTTTCTCTTCCTTGTCTGATAGTTTCACTTTCAACAGTCTCATATCCTTTGACTCTTGCCTTTTTTGTTAAACTGTGTATCTTTGCTCATAGTTCTTTTCATTCCCCTGTCATTCCCTGCACTCCCATCTCCAGTAAAACTCTAATTTGTTTGTGTTATTGTCTCTTAATGTTTTGTCTTAGCCTAGGTAAGTTTTCTTTATTTTAGTATAGCAACTCTGCGGATTAAGTCATGGATTTTAATCCAAATCATGAAGTTATTCTTACTGGAACTAGCATTTTTAACTGATATCTTTCATTAACTGGTGTAGGACTCATATACAACTTAGATACATACATCATTTGATTTGCTAAAAATTGACCTTTTACATGTCTTTAAAGATATAAATTCCACTGAGTTTAAAGGACTTAATCCTCAGTAAATGGATATAGGATTACAACCTAAATGGATATTTATGAGTGCGTAACTCCTAGAATTGCAGAGATATATTCCTTTTTCAGATCCAAGGCTGTACTTGGGTACAGTTTGGAATGCAATACAAAATCAAGAGAAAGGAAGAAACTGAAAGTAGTGTTAAATCTGCATACATATAGACAAAGGATATCCTACCTGTGGAATTTTATAAATATCCAAAATAATTGCTATATGAAAAGAAATTTTAGAATCCAGTCCACCGACAATAGCTACTATGTTATTGTGGATGTTACATTGGTAGTTGGGAATCAATGTCTCCATTGATGATAAAAGTAACATGGTGGTTTGATACGTCCACTGGGCATTGTCATAGCTGTCATAGATGTGGAAGCCCAAGGTAAGATTGGGTAAGATCTTTGGGCTTTCATTGATCTCCTTTACTGCAAATGCCAAGGCCAGGATGTGCTGGTAATTCTTAGGTATTCGACTACAATGAGAGTGGCATTCTGTATTAAACAGCATTCCACATTAATTACTCCCGTGTTTTAATCAGAAATAACTGAAGTAAGTTCAGCAGGCCAGCTTTACTAGATATTCCCATATTCTTTAAATTAACAGCCAACGGCATGTACAGTTAACACACATACATATGTCCAACCATATATGCATAATAAACTCATCAGTATTCAGTGTTAATACATGTAAATGTCTGAAGGAAAAACCTCCACACAATTTGAGAAAGAGAAATATAGAGGATACCTGGGACCAACTTGAAATTCAGCTTGAGGAGCTTTCAGAGAGAAAGGCATTTGAATTTCTGGCAGATAGCTAGATTTGCATACTAGTATTCAGATGAGGAGAAACTGCAGCTTCTTTTGGCAGACAAGAATGTAAACTTCTAGAAAGGCAAATTCTGTGTCCTTGCTATCATTGTGCATAGACTAACAGTTTAGGCTCCTCAACTGTCTGCTCCTCCCATGCGATTGAAAAACTTAAATCTCTATAGCATTTATTTATGAATATTTACTCCTTTTTTTCCTTCTATTTTGTATTCTTTCTGGATATGTCTATTCATTTTGGGATGCTAGTCTATGGCTGTAATACATTTCTATTCTATATTGTATTTCTATAGTAGCTATGTAGACCCTGAATTCTTTTTTTTTAAATAATTTTATTGAAGATTACATGTACAGATAAAAAATTAAAAAGGTAAAAAGGAAAAAAAAGTGCAGAGAAAAAAAAAGAAAAAAAATTAAAAAGAGAAAGAAAGAAAGAAAGAAAGAAAGAAAGAAAGAAAGAAAGAAAGAAAGAAAGAAAGAAAGAAAGAAAGAAAGAAAGAAAGAAACTTCCTATGTGGCAAAAAGACTTGGAATTCACACTGTGTTATAATCTTAAAGAGAACTTTTCTAAAATGAAATATTGTTGGTACTTGTTGCCAGAAAAATTAACTAAAATGTACAAAGGTACTTCAAAAGTATGTTGGGAATATGAACAACAGGAAGAGACATTTTATCATCTTTGATGGACTTGTAAAAAAGAAAAAAAGAAAAAAAATGGAATCAGGTACATATTTTAATTCAAAAGTTTTTTAAAGATTAATATTCAATCAAACTCAGAGACTTTCCTTTTGGGCTTGATGGATAAACAGTTGGAAAAAACTTACAGAACTTTGTTTTTATATATGATAAGAGCAGCAAGGCTTTTATATGCACAGAAAGGGAAAGACAAGATAATAGCTACAATAGAAGAATGGATGGTGAAGCTGATGGAGTTGGCCAAGATGGCAAAATTGACAGTCTTGACTCGAGACAAGAGATTGTGTAATTTTAATGCCAACTGGAAACCATTTTTGGACTTTTTGTGGGAAACAGGAAAAAAATGAAATTATGTTGTATGGATTTGATGATTAGAAATAATATGGGTCAGTAGAAATAATGGAAGTTATGTTGTATATTGTTACTTATAACTGTTGCAAGGAGGGTTGGAAGTCAATTCTTTTTTTCTTTTGTCTTCTTTTTTTCTGCACTCTTGATCTTTACTATTCTTTTTTTCCTAATTTCTTTTTTCTTCTCATTCTTTTTCTTAATATTAGTTCTTATTAGTTTTTACGTTTCTTTTTAAAAAAATGTAATAAAGTTATTATAAAAAAATAAATAAAAAAAGTAACTTTCCTCTTTGTCGCAGCAAATATAAGCAACTTATCACCACCTTTTAAAATACAACAATCTCTTCAACCCATATCTTACCTCATTCTCTATAAACAAATCTTTAAAACCTCATCATCTCTCCTAATCAACAGAAGTCCATTAAAGGTTACCAGAAATAACAATCTATCTATTATAAACTTGATCTAATAAACCAACTTTAATTCCTTCCTTTTACATTTATATCTCATTTTCTATCATTAAACAAATCCCCCAAGCCTCATTATTCAAATCTAGTCAGTAAATATCTAATCAAAGTTACCAGAGATAACAAAATAACTATTTTAACTTTAATCAGATACATTTAAAATACACTTTTCCATAAAACTCTTATCTATAAACAAAACCTTAGAACATTGTCATCCAGTCCTGGTCAAAGAAAATCCATTAAAATTTTCTAGAAATAACAACCTATTTTAACCTTGGTCAAATAAACCAACTTTATATTCCTTCCCCTTGCTCCCAGCAATGATCTTTAGTCCCTTCAAATAGTGTCCAAACACTTGGTTTCTTTTCATTTTCTCTTTTACTCTTCTCACAAAATCACTGACAACCTTAACAAATCCCTTCTGTAAATCCAATATAAAAAGGTTATCCAAGTCATTCTTCTGGTCTGTTATTTGTACATCCTTTTTAGTTATTAGAACTTCAGCCAGTTTCATTTGTATATTCAATATTTCATTTTTTTCCATATCCTTCTTGTAGCTTATCATTTTTAAGTCCACATTTAAGTCAATTTCAGTTTTGTCTAGTAAAACCTGTTCCCCTTCCATAGCATGATCTAATCTATCAATAATGTCAGAGTTCTTTAAAACTAATTCCTGAGTCCATTGTTCACAAATATTTTTCAATGCATCCATTGTTTTATTTCCTTCTGGTGCCCTCTAGTGTTCAATCTTCAAAGTCTCATTGTATCATATTGTTTTTCCTCTGAATGCAAAAAAATGAATAGTTTCCCATGGGAAGGATTCTTATAATCAATTCCCAAATTTTATTAAATCCATCTGGACCCTTAGTCCATTTATAACTTTCTAAAATCAACAGCCTAATCACCCTTCTGCTGTTAATTCCAAAAAGCAAAATTATAAATCCTTGAAAATGTACTTAAAACTTTTTTTGTAGTGGATTGAAGGAAACTCACCCAGTGAAGTCCATAAAAACTTGCAGTTCCAGAGGTTCTCAGTATTAAAAAACAATAAAAAGTTAATTCCAAAGTGATTAAGAAATAAGAATTGGCAGAACTCTGAATCCTTAAAAGCTACGTTATGACTATGAGCTTAGATGTAATCCCTTAACTCCCAGTCACTCAACTCATGAGCCAACTGCAAAAACTTCTGTTCCTGCAGTTTGCTTATGAGGAGTAGCTGTCTGGATTGCATGTGGGCTATCACATGATCTCCCCTTTCTCTGGAGAGATTTTGCCAGTCTGGACCCTGCATCCAGCCGTGGATTTAAGCCATAATGTCATCCCCGTCTTTAATTTGCCATGTCCTCACCAGAAGTTGGCCCTGAATTCTTTTTTCAGTGATTTCAGTAAACAAAGCAAAACAAAAACCACAACAACGGCAACTCCAAGGATTGCATTTTCTGGTTTTCTTCCCAAAGAGAATAAGAGCTGAAACTGGAAGGCCTCTATCTGGAAAAAAGAATACATTGTAATCTAGTAATAGAGGGCCTAGATCATTCTTCTCCAATTTAGGTTCTAGATATGATGAATTTTAAAGTCCATAATGTGGCAGCTAGATTTGTTGGCAAGAATTGCTAGAGTCTGAGAAAGAGACTTTTGGAAAAGGATGCTGCAGATTAGGTTCTTGGAATCATCATTTCACTAGGAGAGATCTGGCTAGCTACATTCATCATTTCATTAGATATAAGGCAAAATTCTATGAATGAAGAACACCTTCTTACTAAGAACATCTTATATAAAACTGATTTAACATTAATGGATATCATTAAAGGAAATCTCTCAAAGGTAGTAAGTGTCAATGTCTCTAGATTTTAATAACTGAGGACTAAACTCATTTAGCATTTTGTAAAGTACTTTGTAGTTGATAAGTACATTGTTTCAATGAAGGTAAGAAAATTCTTATTTAAAAACCCAGTAAAAGCAAAACATGGCAGACATTATGTGAGGAGAGCAAGACCAAGGTAAAAAGAAGAGGGAGAATTGCCATTAAAGAAGTTGACACAGAGCATAGTTTTGGGATGAGGAAAAATTAAATGGATGAGAATGAAAATATTACAGAAAGAAGTAAAAATTTTAAACCAGTCTTCCTTAACCTGGGCATCCTCCACTATATGGACACATTTGGAAAAAGCTACTTTACATTTCAGTCTATTCCCCATCATATTTTCCTTGTTGGGGAAAGAAAGTTTTCCTTAGCATCTTCTTAACAGCATTGGTTATTTCAATCACCAAAATACACAAAAATCGAAGCAGACAATAATTCAGTGCCTTACATAAAATCCCCAGGTAATACTGGTTGTATGGCTTCAGTGAAGGAGATTTTATTGGAGACAATGCCAGCTTGAGAAACAATTCCGCCAACCATAAGATCTCCTAGCTGATGATACTTGTGATACGGAGGGTATGGATGACAGATGTTGCATCTGTCACTCTTGCACCCCCCTCGTGGAAGCAGCACTAGAAGCCAGACCAAAGTTGTCATCCTCATATCCCAAAGACCCTCTTTTCTGCTAGGGCATAGCCATTGCCCTTTCTGTAATTAACACTGTCTGATCTGAATGGGAGTTTAGTAACTTGGTACAGTCTGATCTTCAAAATAACTTTTTCCCCAGGTCTAAGTGATATTGGTGCATGTGCATATACGTATATCTCAAGATTGAAATAGAAGCAACATCATTTATCATTTGTTTCTCTAGTGGCTCAATTTATCCTACAGGGATTTTTAGAAGCAGCACAATGAAACACATAGACAGAAAAGTAATTATTAAGTCAGAGTTCAATTCCCTATGAGTCATTGATGAAATGGTGCTTTTCACAGATGAAAAGTTTTTCTTTCTACTCAGATTGTAAGAGACTCTTGGGCTTAGATCAGAGAATGGCAGTGATTTGGTAAGTGAATGGCACCTTTGACAATTGGAAAGAGATTGAGGAGGTGAGGAATGGTGATGGTGTAAATAGGTCGGGATAGGTTCCCCCCCCCCCACTTTTTGGAAAGAGTTTTAAGACCAGTAAGGTAGCAGCAATGTAGCTGATCTCAAAAAGCTAAATAGCATCACTTTTTAACTTGGCACCCAAATTCTCCTATAATCCCATTCAACTCTTATTTCCTGAACTGTTGAAAATTAAACTGGTATGAATATTGCTGTCCCTATGTTTGATCCAAACTGTTTTTGCCATTATTAAATGTTGGTGTCCTGATATCCTGCATTCAGACAACCTATCTCAAGGAATTTGCTTGGCTTTGCAAGCATCACCAGGCCAGTGGGAAACAATCCACCATTTGCTGGGGCAGCAGGGCTTGAGGCTAGAAGCCTGATGTCTTTTCAATTTTGCATCCTATCAAATCACAACTGGAAGATTCTTTGAGACTTGCATATTGTATGCTGGACCTAGTCATAATCATGTTGATTGGCCTGGACTAGTAAGCAGCGAGTTTTACCTTTCCCATTTTTTGGTTGGTGGTGGGAGGCTTTTGAAAACAAACAAAGTGGTTCAAGCTAATCCACAAAGTTGTAGTTTGCTACAGATGAGCCTGTTATTTACTCCAGAGATTGAAGATTAATCTCTGCACAAGCTAAATGAGCTTTAGAGGTATAGAGAAGGCTGGTTTGGAGGCCCTGTTGTATTCAGTGGATCTGAAGAGTTGTGAGGCACCTGTGCTCTTCCTCCAAGTGCCAGTTTGGCAGGCTGTCACAACAGTTCTACAAGGCCACTGAACACCATGGAGCCCCTTGCCAGCTTTCTCCACTCCTCCAAAAAATAATTGAGCAAGTCATTTAGCTTCTACAGAGCTTCCTCCTGTTCCTTCTCTCAGTCACTTTATGTATCTGACAGATGAGAAGGTGACCTCAGAGAGTTATAGACCTTGCTGCTGTGTGTCTCATACTCTTCTGTTCTTGAGCTCCCCACTCCTCATCTAGAAAAGATTTGTTCTCTCAGATCAGAGGGAATTAAGAACTAAATTAGGCAGGAATTAAGGCAAGAAGAAAGTATGAAAGGGGAGAACAGAGATAAAGCAAGTTCTACTTTTTTGGTTAAGCCTTCCAGGGTCCATTGAAAGAATACTCTGCCAATAGTTGGAGGCTTTAATTATTGAGTGGCTGCATATGGGGTAAATACCCATTTCAGCAATAACTATGGGGCTAACTTATTCTGATCAGTTCCCAGGATACTTCTTAGGAAATGGGGTCTGGTGTTGTTCAGATAAAGGGGCTTTTGAAAAGTTTCACAATGTAGGTGTTTCTTTTTTCTTTTCCCCCTATATACTTTTAGTGCAGGAATCAAAGTATCTGGTTAGTTATAGATGAGTGGTTGGCATAATTTTTTGGAAATTGCCTCAGCTGTCACTGAGGTTTTTAAATGCTTTGCCCACAACACTGTGTTGGTAAAGGCCACCCCTAAATATGGAAATAAATTAATTTGTTCAGTGGGCTCCCCCTCCAAATGCTAGTTATATATAGCATGTTCCTTGCTGAATATCATTACTTTGGATTTGGCCTTGTTGACATTTAGGGAGTTAGAGGCTCAGTAGGTAGCTAATTTTCACAGCAGTCTTCTCAGGCCATCGTGAGAATATGCCATTAAAACTATGTTGTCTGCATATAAAGGAACCTCAATAAATTTATCATGGGATATCACTGATATAGCGATTAAATATTGGGGCCAGAATACATCCTTGTCTGATTCCTTTATGGGTGAACCACTGACACCAGTACAAACTTTCAGGTAGGTACAGTGGTACCTCGGGTCACGAACGCTTCTGTTCACGACCAATTCAGGTCATGAACAGCACCGTTCGCAAAATTTTGCTTCCATTCGTGAACGCCGGATCGGGTGGCGAACAGGATCCGCGGCCATTTTCCCTCCCGTGACACGTGGTTTCCTGTAGGGAGGGGGACTCTCCCTCCAAGCAATAAACGCCTCCCCACCCGCCTTCCTGTCCTCCATGCCAGAAGTTGCGTTGAGCAAGGTTAGCATTCTCTCTCTTTGTACTGTACTTTGTGTCATATTTTTTTTTAAAAAAAAAATACATATGGTTCAGAATGGATTAACCATAATTACATTGAACCTTATGGGAAAATTTGATTCAGGTCGCGACCAATTCGGGTCGCGACCAGAGTCACAGAATGAATTAGGTTCGTGAACCGAGGTACCACTGTATTTGAGTAAAGGGCCTTAACCAGAAATAAGAATCTGGAATCCATGTTTAACATAACCAGTTTCTTCCACAAAATATTTCTTTTTATGGAGTGAAAGGCCCCACTAGGGTCTATAAAGGTAGTGGACAATTGCTTGCCAATAGACATATATTTCACAATGACATCCTGTAGAGTAAAACAATTATTTATTGTGGAGCATCCTGGTCTAAAACCTGCCTGTTCTTCTGCTAATTTCTTCCCCCGCACCCCAACCTCCAGTCCTCTATTTTGCTCAAAGAGAGTTTCATATGCATCTTGGAAACAATATCAATAAGACTTATGAGTCTATAATTTTTAGAATCTTCCCTGTCTCCTTCTTTGTATGTGGGGACTATGATAGACATGTCCCATCCCGCTGGGAAGTGACCCATGTTATTTATGTAAGAAAACAGTCCTGCCAGCAATTGGGCACCAGTCAATATGTGCCCTAAAAAATTCTTGAGGTAGACTCACCAACTAGAAGATACATACAGCATACTGGCACTCACTCAGGATATGGGGGCGGGGGGGGGAGGAAGGTTGCGTGAGAGGATAAGTGGGTGAAAAGTTCTAATTAAGGAAACTATAGCAAAGTGAATGGAACTAAAAATAAAAGTGATGAAATAATTTAGGTGAAACTGAATGGTGAAAGGAGTCCTTTAGAGATTTGTATGGGAATGATAGTGCTTAGGGTTACTCTAATGCTAATCTTCCCCTACTTCTTCCTGTGATCAGTCCCAGATGCAGTTTGTTCTCAATCTATGTTCTTTAGTCCACATTAGCATTATAAGCTTGGTAGTTTCTGATTTCCACCTTCTTCCCTTCATATATCAACAAATACGTATTTTAAGGAGACACAGATGGTCTGGAGGAAATGCTAACACAGGTAAATTAGAAGTCAATACACCCAATATTGAATAGAGCAGAGAATCTATACCTTGAGTACTAGTCATATATTGTATTTATGCTAATTTTTAGCATATCAATCTTGATACAAGAAAAAGAATAGAATAGTAACATCAAAGATAGTTATGATTAAAAGAGGAAGAAAAAATTCAGAAGAATTTTGATGCAAATTATGAACAGGACTAAACAATGAGCCTCCAGGAGAGTGAAAGGAATTTAACATAAAATAATGAAATGTTTTGAGATGAAATGGAAGTATGGGACCTGTGGAAGGATAGTTTAGAGTGCTGTATGGGAAGGATAGGGATAAGCCAAAGCAGAATGAAATGAATGAATGCTACAAGTATGATTGGTTGATTATGGGCCATCAAGCCAGTACTGACCCTTAGTGACTACAAAGACAGACCTTCTCTAGGATGATCTGTCCCCAACTTGGCCCTTCAAGATGTCCATTGCCACTGTGATTAAGTCCATCCACCCTTCTTCCACCTTTCTCAGCATTATTTACTTTTCAAGACAGCTAGACCTTCACACATTGGGCCCAAGAAATGATATTTTGAGCCTGGTCATTTGTGCCTCAAGTGAAAGTTCTGGATTACTTTTCCTTTGTGATTGATATCGAAGAAAATGATTCCTTATGTGTTTTCTTGGATATCAATAGTATTCTCAGGAGTTTTCTCCAACACCTAAGTTCAAAAGTGTTAATAATTTTTCTATCCTGCTTCTTCAAAATTCCCAACTTTTGCTTCCATAGAGTGTCACTGGAAAAATCATTGCCTGGACAATTCTGAACTTTGTAGGCTGTAGACACATTGTATGGCATCTGAATATCTTTTCTTTCTTGGCTACTTTACAAGTGCTAGTCTGCAGTGTATTTCTTGACTGTTGGTTCCTTTATGTTGATAATTGATTCCAAAAGGCAGAAGCTATCCATCACTTCAATCTCTTCATTATCAACAAGTCTAGTATACAACTGTGGTCTTGCTCTCCTCAAATCTAACCAGATTAACATCTGTTAATTTTTGAGCACAGACAAGTTTCCATTCTCTATTCCATTGTTTGGATTAAGGAACAATCTGTTCTATATAAGCCCCTTAACAAATGGTTGATGTTTTCTACATGGTGATAGATAGCTATCAAAAAGAATAGAAAGCAAAACAAAAGATTACTTTTCATCATTCAGTCTACATTCTCTACCACTTTACTTTCATTTTCATTCTTTTCCAGGAAGATGTCCTCACTTTAAAATGCAGCCACTCATTTCATTTTTGAGGAAAGACTCTGGGATAGTGTGAACAGCTCTGAGATACTGTATCTAGAAATAAACTCAGCCTGAGGTTAGTGCTTTGCTTTATAGTAACCTACCTTCTTGCTTTTATATATAAGCATATAAGGGGATAAGACAGGAAGGAGGGTATTCTGGGCATATTGGTTCATAGCGGAGTATATCAATATGCCCAGAATACCAATACAAGTACAACACTGGTCCAAGAGTGGAGAATGAAACAATGTTTTCCAGTTTAGAGTTACATTATAGGACATTTATATTGGTTATGCTTCTAGGTTTACCCTCTCATATTAATAGCTTTCTAGTTGGTTTATGATTAATTCCAAACAGGTGGCCCACTGACCCAACCCTATTAGCATCCTCATGGCTACTGGATTTCAGTATCATTTGTTTCCTTCTACCCAGCTCTCACTAATAGGTAGTGAAGTAATTAAAAATGTAAAGATGTTTTGAGAAAAGATTCTGAAAAAAAATATATTAGTTTCAAGAAATGATCAGAAAAGGTGGGACACATACAGGAACATTTCCCTGTTCTCAAAATCTGATAACTTTCCATAAATATTCTATACTGCATACAGACGCAGAAGTCTAAATTAAAAGCTTTAACAAAAGAGAGAGAGGCTTATTTTTGTCTTATTAGATGTGCTCTGATGTTTAGGTCAGGCCTGAACACAATGATGTAACATTTGGGGGAAAAGATGCAACCAAGAAGCCCAGCACCCGAGGCTAAGATGGAGAAGATCTCCACAGCCACCATGTATTTCCCCTTGGAGCTCAGGTATGCTGGGACAAAGGACAGCCAAACACTGCAAAAGACCAACATGCTGAAGGTGATGAACTTGGCTTCATTGAAACTGTTAGGTAATTTCCTGGCAAGAAAAGCTGTGGTGAAGCTGATAAGTGCCAGGAAGCCCATATAGCCAAGCACACAATAAAACATGGTCACAGAGCCTTCATTACATTGCAGGATAATTTCTTCAGTCACTGAGATGATATCAACATCTGGGAATGGGGGAGCCATTGTCAGCCACAGAGTACAAATGCCTACTTGGATGAGGGAACAAGAAGCAACAATGGAATTGGTCAATTTTTTCCCTACCCACTTCCTCATCTTGGATCCTGGTTTGGTGGCTATAAAAGCCAGAACCACCATGATGGTTTTTGCCAAGACAGAAGAAACAGCCACTGAGAAGATGATGCCAAAAGCTGTTTGTCGGAGAAGACAGGTCACTTTTCCCGGTTTGCCAATGAATAGCAATGCTGAAATGAAGCAGAGCAGGAGGGAGATGAGGAGCATGTAGGTCAGGCTTCGGTTGTTGGCTTTGACAATGGGAGTGTTGTGGTTCCTCATAAATGCTCCTAGTATAAGGACTGTGTTTAAAGAAAAGATAAGTGCAAGAGATGCTAAACTGATCCCTAAAGGTTCTTCATAAGTCAAGAAACTTATAATCTTGGGAATACAGAAATCCTGTCCCTTGTTTGGATAATATTTGTCTTGACATCTAAAACATTCATTTTTGTCTAAAAAAGAAGAAGTGGTATAATATTAGTATCACATGCATATCCTAAATTTGACCAGTGTATTATCATATTACTGCCTACAATATTAGGCAGCAATTTTGATTAATATATATAGGAAGCCTACAGATGTCATATAATTGTGCTTTGTATGAGACTCAATATGACATTCTAACTTTTGCAGATTGTATTTAATATTCAGATTAGAACCTCAGAATATGAGAGACAAAGGGTGTGATAAAGGTGCAACAATAAGTTGCTTTAATAAATTTAAATATTTATCACCTTAAAATTATTAACAGTATGTGGAACTTGAATATTATATTTAATATTTCTTATCATGTTGGATATTAAGTTAATAAATGATGCCATATCCTATTCTTCACATTTCCAACAAGATCTATTTACTTATGTTAATCTAATTGTAACTTTATAGTTCTGAGATTCAAATTTGATACAAATTTGTAAATGGTGAATCATAATATATAGATGAAGCTATTTTATATCTTATGATCAAAGATGTCATAGCAGTCCCCAACGGATAGTTTCATATATAAATGAGGGCTTCATTTGACAATTTATCAGGAAGCTCTTTTATTAAATAAAATATGAACTAAAGTTTTCAGGAGCTTTTTTTAAAGGGTGAAATCTGAATTTAAATCAGGATGAAATCAGTAATTATGCTCTGATATTGTTATTTTGTAAGTAGATGCCCCTTCTAATCTAAGGGCCCTTCTGTTCCCTTCAAAATTACTTCAGTGATGCTGAAGGCATCCAGAAGAGAAAAAGTTGAGGAAAGCTGATCAAAAAAGTGTTCAGAGATTGCCAAAAGTTGGCAATAATATTTCATAGATGCTTTGATGACACCTGTTAGATCTGTAAGAAAAGTTAGCAACTTCATTATTTTTAAAAAATTAGGTAATCTTGGTTGTTAATGCATAGTGAGTTATGTCTGAATATTCCAGTAAATAGAAGTTGTTAATCCTCACATCCTAAAAATGCTTTCTCAATAAACTGTACCCCACTACTACTTGAATCTACTCATTACATTACACTATTCTTTTTATTGCTTGAATTTATTTAGAAGAAACAGGAGGAAATGATTACCATACTCAGTTGAAATCCTTCCTTCTGGGCAGGGGATGCAGTCATAGCAGCAAAATGGCTCTCCTTCCTTCACTTTTTTGCTGAAACCGGGATGACAACTATCACTGCATATAGAAAGAGGTTGGACCTAAAAATGAAAGCGGAATATATTACATTATAAAATAATAAAGGGAAGTCTACAGTTTGTTTGACTCCTATTTAAGTTGAAAGGGCCTGCTCAAAATGGCTTACTTGATATGCTAGAAGCTGTTGCTACAGGTGCATAAATTGGTCTATTTCCTAGCCATGTCTTCACCCTGCATAATATTAATGTGAAAGTTGCCCTGAAATTGTAACTTGTGAATTATTTTCTTCCAAATTTTCATATTTAAATGTATTTTTATTTAGAATGTATGTCTATAGATACATTCTATCTATGTATCTATATATCTATAGATCTATAGATCTATAGATCTATAGATAATAGACACTTAGTATGTCTTTTGTTTAAAAATATATAGGTTTTTGTTCCTTTTGGAAGTGCAAATTTGAATAACTGCAACCCATAACAAGCAGGACAGCTTCTCAGTTCTGCCATGTATCCACCTGGGGGAGATTGTAGAATCATAAAATTGAAAGAGGTGATGTAAGCCCTCAAAACAAAACTCCCTACTTTAAGTATGAACAGCAAGCAACCTCTGACTAAAGTTAGAAGGCCAGCTCAAGGCTCAAGATGCTTACTTGACCTGTTCAAGGTGTCTCTCTGAAGAAATAAGTCTATTTCTGATCCTGATCAATTTGCACGCATGCATTCATAATCCTTTCTGGTTTTTTTTTTTTCTGAATTTCAAAGAACCCTGTTAAAATTTGTATATTCATGGAAACTAGGGCAATTTTATTCAACTACAGAAATGTTTACTCTTGTATGATTTGATATTCTATATTTCACTTTAAATTGGAATCTTCATTTTTTGTATTAATAAAAGTAGGCAGTGATCACTTGATGGAACAAATAAATTAAGCCAAGATTTCTCTCTAGATATGAAATCAAATATATTTTTCAGATTGAGAAATATACTGTAGCATGTAGCCTTCTAGGTTTTGTGGCATATTTTTCTAACCAGTGCTGTGTTATTAATATCTGCAGTATGGATGACTTGCCATTTTTAAAACTGGCCTGCTCATCCACCAAGATCTCTTCAAGGAATGTCCCATTCATCAACTCCTTACTTAAAATTTTAGCATAAACCTTACTTACAACTTTTAGTAGATTTAAAGGACAGTAGTTTACAGACATCTCTGATTTATAAGAGGACTATCATTGCGGTATCCCTATACTTTGGCCCAATGGGCGATGACATCATTTGCAAACAATAGAGAGTTAAGCACACGTGCCACATAATTCCTAATTCATCAGCTCAATGGACCCCTCAAGATTAAGGCATGCTAGAGTCCATGAGATTAAATAATCTGATTATTTCTGGGGATTACAATAATTATTTAATTTATTTATTAAATATAGCCACCCATCTCATATATGAGTCAATTTGTGATGTTAGAGGTGACAATTTTCAACAATCCTGGATTGTTTAATCCCAATTGTTAACAGTCCTGGATTGTTTAATCCCAATAAACTGCCACCAACCTTTGACTGGAAAGAAACAACATCCCTTCTGGATGAAACGGAAATTCCCGATTCTAGCAAGTGGTTAAACATGTGAGTAGAAGCAAATTCCCTGATTAGCAAATATTCATAAATGTGCCTCTCCAAATAAATTTCTTTAAAATTTAAAAGGGGAAAAAACTAATGCAGGGAACATTCTAGTTATTTCCCTTTTCTTTACCAGTTAGCCCTACTGGAACCTTCAAGAAATTATGGCACAGAAATCAATTATACCTCAGCAAAATGTAAACATGAAGGAAAATGTCCACAACAAATGAAATAAGAAAAGAGAGGGCACAGTGGTTATAGCTATCACGGTACACAAACTACCAGAAAGGTCCACTAATGCAAATTCTCTTTCACAGGGGAAGTCCAGCTTTTCCTAACCTTTAATTAGTCTGAATGTAAAAGTATCTGGATGTTTCATTTCCCACATAAACTAAATATTTTCCTTTCTAGCAAAAGATCCTGGGAAGCAAAGATTATGAAAGTTGTAGAGACTAGATAATAAGTGACCTGATGGCTTTCTGTGAGGCATTAGAAATGGTTTTCCCCCCAGACATTGGACCAGGATGTTATGTAAATCCATTTTTCAGGGGATTGTGGATGTGGATATATGTGGGTATATGTGTCTTATGTTTTTTGTTCTTTTTATGCTTAATTTTAATTGTTGTTCGCCACCCAGAGTCATAGGTCGAGAGGGAGGCTATTTCAATTGCATAAAATAAATAAATAATCTTCCAAACATTTCTCACATAATAAAAAGAAAATCATAGCAATTAGGGCAGACATTTGTAGATCAGAGGGTCAGTTATTATATAAATTCATATAGTGAGATTAATTCACTTACTCTTTCATAATATTTACCATTGTTGAACATAAGGAATTTACATATTAGAATAGAGATACATAATTCCAAAACATGGATGATAAATAGATCCCACCTGGTTAAACCAACTGTGCCATGTAATGACCTCTTTATTGATGGTTAAAACTTCATCTGGAGGAGCTAAGTGATCCACCTTTCCAACTTTCACACGAAAAAATGATTTGTTTGGGAAAGCAATCCAGTTGATGACATCAAATCCAGTTGTTACTATTCCATTCTGATCAAAGGAAACCAGGTCTCCAGCACTGTTGTTAAAAGAAATGCCTCTCAGAAAATAATGGAGCTAGAGCAAAAAATTAAATACCACAGTTTTGAGAACATTTTCCTCTTCATGATGGCATTATCTGTTGCAGAAAACCAGAAAAGTACACATTCCATTTCATTTCTTCTCTCTCTTTTATTTCAGTTAAGCAGGAGAGGGAGTTATGGAAATCATTTGTAAGACTCAGTGGGAGAAGCCAGATTGGTGTGAGTTAGAGAAGAAACAAAACAACAGATTGTACTAATATTCCCCTTTATTTACCACAAAATTTGAATGATGGTTAATAGAAAATCTGATTCCATTACACCAAAAGTTATCTAACTTCTAGAGTCAAAGTATCATATATTTATGTATACGTATATGCACATGACAGACCCTGGAAGTTAGAAATACACATATGTGTGTGTCTCTGTGTTTGTGTGTATGTACATATATACATTGTATATATACATATATACAGTACATGTACATATACGTACTATTATATAGTATGTCCATATATATAATCAAATGGAGATGTTGTAGAGTCAGAAAATGGATTTCTAAAATTATACTAATAATTATAATTATACTAATAAATATGCCATTAAAATCCTAAACACAGAAAAGTGCCCAGCACGAATCAGTGTACAGTACTATATTTATATAGTAAATTCAGTAATAATTAAAAGGAATCCTGATAAAACTAAGAGCTATTGCTACATTGCTAGGAGATGGGAAAGTTACTGAAATTCAGACAGTTTTGCCATCACACTTACGTACATGATGCTCCATCAGATGAGGATGTTGGTGCCATTACCTGCCAGAAGCCTTGATTATATATCATTCCTCCTCTTCTCTTTGCCATAGCTTTGTGTTTATGTTTAAAAGAGGACAGTGCGTGTAATGCATGAGCTATAGCATACATAGCATTGTAGCTGCTGTAACTGTGACCAGTCATTTTCATTTCAAAAAGAGATTCAGGAAGGCTCTTCAGATCCTCTGTTCCATTGCAAATATTTTCAGGCAAATCACTCATCGCCATATTAGGAAGCACGCAGCTGAAAGCTTCTTGCCAGAATAGACTAATAAATCCATCTTCCTTTGTGCTGAAGGGATTTTTTTTCTGAATAAATGATTTGAATTCTGGTAGATCAGCAGAGTGCATTGAGAAGGAGAGAGCACCATGCATTATTTCTGTATCCCAATGGAGTTGAAAGGCTGATGAAGAGAACTCCATCTGGGCTGTCATTATCCACACAACACCTTTTGGTTTACTTCTCACTGCTTCCAGCTTTGGCATATATTGCAACCATCTCAAGAACATCATGGAGAAAGATTCTCCATAGACCACAAATGCATTAGCTTTAGTACTCATGACATTTTCATATATTTTTACCCCCTGCTGAATCATACCATCAAGTTTAGTAATATCACTAAATTTTGGGATTCTTTCAATTAAAGAATAACAAATCCCCTTTTTGGAAAGTAGTGGAATCACAGTTTGTGACATTTTTTCTCCATGGTCATTGTCCATAATAAGAATCCCAATCCAGGTCCACCTGAAATGCAAGAGCAGTGAGACAACCCCTGCATATTGAAGGGCTTCTGGGGGAACCATCTGGTAAAAAGAAAGGCCTGGAGTTTTATCATTCATCAGTGGAGGGAATCCATAAATGAGCTAGATATAAGTGGTTAAGAAAATAATGGATACATGTATATAGTATTTTCAACTATTATCACAATCTGCATAGATTATATTAACAAACCTCATACTATTTGTTTATTTAATATATGGCCACTTTCCAGCTGGACTCATGGTGGTGTTCATGACAGATTTCAACATTGCTACTTGAAATTATGTTTGTGGTTTTACTAAATTACCTATATGCTTCATTTCTACACAAATCCTATGGATCAGTTGAATCATCCTTTTAAACTGAGTTGAATCACTGAAGTGATTTAATGTATGAAATCCAGTCAGGTGCCTTTGGAGTGATTTGAAGAGATTCCAAGTGTTTTTGTGGATTCCTTGGTTTTTCTGACTTTTCTGCATCTTAAATATTTCATACATTAGAACACTTGGTGGAGTAGTTCTCTGCTATATGTAATTTGCTTTTTTGTTAAAAACAACAACAACAACAATAATCCTTCAGGGGATACCTCACCTGTTGACCATCCCCTAACTCTGATGTATGAGACAGATAGGGCTTTCATACCTTGTGCTTCTTTTCTGGCAATTAAAAGGTCAAAACCCAAAAGGTAGAAATAATTCCAATAGTGTAATCTCCTCGCCATCTAATGTACAGGAACTGCCTGTAGAGGATTCAGCCCTTTTCTCCCTCTTTGGGAGATAGCAAGTGCCACAAGTGGTAAAAAACCCAAAACTTTATTTTAAAAAAAGCTAAAAGTTAAACTCTCTTTTTAATTATAAAATGCATATAAAATTACATTCAGCACTAAAAAAAAAAATAATTACAGTACTGTTCAGATCATGGGATAGAGAATCTGCAAATGAATTAGACAAGAAAAATCTACAAATGACTGTTCCTAGTCTCCATGAAAAGATACTGGAGAAGTTTTCAAAATTATTATAGGACAGTTCTGCAAAAAAATTAACTTCACGAACAAGTCTGAGGTTTGAATAAAAAGCTGAAATTATACACAATTCCTGAACTTGAACAAAGAATTAAAAACACACACACACAAACACACACACAGTTATATATTCCTTTGCTTCTTTTTCTCTGGACTTCTTTTTTTGGGGGCGGGGGGCGGGAGGGATTCCAAATAATAATCAGAAGCCCCACTCTTTCCCAAACACAACTCACAACTTCTCCCTGAGTTCTGCTCTAGATTTCAAAGGAACAAACTTTTTCCAGAGGGAGGAGTTGAGGTATCTGACAATTTCAGAGTAAAGATCTGTCCATTATGCAAGCATGTATTATTAATGTCTAGAATTTGGAAGGAGAAAATGTCTTCAATCTGAGTCTGCAAAACTAACAAGGAGGCTATAGTCACCACAGAGATATAGAAAGATATCATAGGAAGCTTTTTAAAAGTTGCAGGATTAATACCCACTAAAGGTCTCCTACCTTTGTTTTTTCTACACCATTCTGGCAGAAAATGAAACAGCTATAGATGTTTCCCAATGATATAAGATATGTGAACATATCTTTTATTGATTCATGTTGCAAATTTAAATTGATACTGGCAATCAGTTATCTTTAACCTTGAATTCAATCTGCATATTAGCACTCTGGTGCTAATTAATATTAGCTCTTAATTTATAGTTATTCAGAAGCTTGACACCTAGACTAAAAAAAACAAAACATGTGGTTGAATCTGCCTTGAATTCAACTGGGTGGGTGGGTGGGTGGGTTATTTATTTATTTATTTATTTATTTATTTAACCATTTATTTATCCATTTATTTAATATGCTCTCCCAATCAATAGACTTGTCCTGATAAAATGAGAATTAAGATCAGACTTAAACACAGAAGATACAACTGTCCAATGCATGATATTATCTTTGATGCAACAATTGGCAGTTGATTTCTTTAACTAGCAATACAATAAAACAGCTTGGCTGTATGACATATAGTATATAAACTAAAAAAAAAAAAAGTTATGCAGTGCTTGAAAATAAATAATACCATTTCTAGTTTGCCTTTAAAGGTATAAATCCCATTATGTTCAGAGGACATAGTGCAGTGTAAATGGATGGAGGATTAAAGCTAAAATGTGATATTTATAAGAATGTGACTCTTAGAACTGCAGGGATACATCCCTTTTTCCATTCCAGGACTGTCTATTTGACTGGGGTGCAATACAAAATCCAGAATATTTTTTTAAAAATAAAAGTTATGTTAAATTAGCATATAGATAGATAAACGTGTCTTACCTGTGGGGTCTTATAGATATCCAAAATAGTTGCCACATAAAGGGAGATTTGGGCATCCAGTCCCCCAACAACAGCTATTACATCATTCTGGATGTTACATACATAGTTGGGGAACAATTTCTCAACTGATGATAGAAGTCGCAGGGTGGCCTGGTAAGTCTTCTGGGCATTGTCATAACTATCATAGATGTAGACACCCAAAGTGAGATTCGGTAAGATCTGTGGGTTTTGATTGATCTCCTTCACTGCAAATGCCATAGACAGGATGTGCTGATAATTCTTAGGAACTAAGCTATAATGAGATTTGTGCTCCATATCAGAAGTCCATTCCACATTTAACAGCTTTTGTGTTTTAATCAGGAATTCAGCAGGCTGACTGCACTATTTCTCTAACATTGTAAACTAATAGCCACCTGCATATACTGTCAACATGCATGAAGATTATTTGCATTTTTGTAAAAACGTTGCATGTTTGGATTTTTTAAGAAGTAAATATATGTATATGTCAAATTTTCTACCATACATATTAGGGAAGGAAATATGTTAATTTTAGGTTCTTCAAGGCTTTTGTGTGTGTGTGTGGGGGGGGGGGAACGCTTGATATCCAATTCGAAACTATTCTGAAATTTTATTTTAAAAACAGACATTCCTAGAATTCTGTAAAGTATTTTTGTATACGTTTGTCCAAATAATTTTTCTTTGCAAATTTGCCCCATATATGTAATTTTGCAAAGAATATGCAAATTCACATTCATGTTTACCTTAGCAGTCAAACAAATACAGATATCCTTAATACAAATGTCTGCATTGTATGGATTATTCTTAATATGTGGAAATCATTCAGTGATAAATCACAAATTAAAAAATAAAATATTCTCAAAGAATATTACTTTAAAAGCAGGCAAAAAAGCACAGAGAAAATCTGGAAGCAGCTCAAAATTAAGCATAAACAGTTTCAAAGGGGTAATTATATAAAGTTCTGGCAGATAGCTAGCTTTAAACACTTTATCATTTTTACATGTTTGTGTCTGTGTGTGTGCATGATTTTAGTAAGAAAATAAGGTTAATTTTCCAAATATTTCCCAAAAGGATGAATGTAATAAAATTGCATGAGTGATACTTGAAAAACAGGTGTACATACTGTACAGTAGATCAGCCTTCCCCAAATTGGCATTTTTTTGATGCGAAGGATTTTAGCTCCTGTAACTCACTATATAGCAGAGCCTTGAAGGCAGAAAATGTTGAAAGGTGAAGTCCACATCAAAAGGGCATCAGGTTAGATAAGGCTGCTCTAGATTCACTTCCTAAAACATTATTTCATTTTAGATTTGACCAGGGGAGTTAGTGGACTCTTCATCTGAAGAGATGCAAGGCCTAAGCCCATTCAAAAATAATGCTTCTCGGGAAGTCCTGTGGTAAAACTGAAGACAATTTTAAAGAGTGTGACTTAGATAAAAGTTATACAAACAAAACAATGGCTATCTTTAGCATTTGAAGGATGAGGGGGTAAATGTATTGATCATCTTTGATAGAACACTGAAGTTACAATGTTTCCATGTTTCACTGAAATAAAAATACGATCGTGAAAATCTGCCAAATTAAAAGCATAACAGACCAAATGTGACCAAGACCAAGCATAAAGAGGAGGGAAAGTAGCCAAGGATGAAGCTGGCATAATGAAGAGATTTGGTAGGAGAAAACACTGAAAGGAAGATAGTGAAACCATAACAGAAAGAAGTTAAAAGCCTTTAAACCAGCTTCCTCCAATCTGGGTTCCCTCTAGGACTGGCTTCAACTCCCAGTGTTTCCCAGTGCTATTTCAAAGAATTATGACAGTCAAAGGCTACACCTTGGGAGGGTCCTCAATTTGCAGAATGCTGTTGTAAAATTTTGAATATATACACGTATATATTGCCATAATATATTCTGCCTCAGGAGAGCTTTCCTCAGCATCTCTTTACTATCACCCAAGCAAGATATTGTATTGAGATGATATTGCTCACTTTGATTATTCAAGTGACCAAAATGAATGAAAAATGAAGCAGTGATCCAGTTTCTTACACAAACTCTCCAGGCAATACTGGTGAGGGGGTTTCAGTGAAGAGGACTTCTTTTGGGAGGATGCCAGTCTGAGAAGCAATGCCACCAACAAAGAAATCTCCTAGAAGTTGGTACTTATGATATGAAGGGTATGGATGAGAGATGCTGCACCTATGAGACTTGCAGACTATGTGAGGAAGCAGCATTAGCAGCAAGATCAGTAAAACTGCCATCCTCTGGATATTAAATAACTTTTTTTCTTCTATATTAGCATTTCTGTGATTAATAGTGCCTGTCTTGAATGGTGGTTCAATCTGCTGCCAAAGCCTGAATCTAGGCTATCTAAATGGTATGGGAGAATAACACTCTTCACTAGTCTTAATTATAAGGTTCACTAGTGGGCACTGAAATCCAAAGGGATTTGGAAAAGCAGCAGTCATTAAGATAGGCAAACAGGATTGTAAATTATCAAACTAGAGTTTGATTCCTTAGGGAACTGCTGGAGAAGCAAAATTTTCCTGAGTTGAAAAGTGTTTTCCTCTTACTCCGATAGGAAGCGACATTTGGGCTTAGTTCTGTGATGGTGAAACTTTTGGTGGCCACATTCATAATTTGAGGGTGACAGTGAGGGAAGTGATGATGCAAATGATTGTTCTTGGGATTTGCATGGGATATTATTATTATTATTATTATTATTATTATTATGGCTGGATTGGAGATCTCATGAGCAAACTTGTAGCCATTCTCAAAAAGTTTAGCAAGGTCATACTTCAACATAACATGAATGAAAGCTGGCCAATTTATTTATATAGTTGAAGGATAAATCTGTCCCTGTTTTAAAATGGTAGGTCTCTGATGTATGTTGTTTGTTAACATGTGGTTTGACCAGTAGAGAAAGATGGGGATTTATGAACAATTTGGTCAAATGATTTGAAGCTTCTTTGTTTATGATATAATTCTCCAAGCACTTTATATTTCTCTTTTCTTCTTTAATTTTAATATGAATTATTCGCTTCACTCAACAATATATACTATAAGAACATTTTTTTTTCTATGAACTAATTTGATCTAAAAACATTTTCAAGGTAAGAATTAAGGGAATGAAGTCATACACAATTCAGTCACTGCTTAGAGTTTGACTAAGAATGTACTCACATATGGATGCACCCACACTCCAGAAGGACATAGGTATTTCTGGCTATTTTGATAGGAGAGAAAACTCATTTTGTGCTGAACATTCATTTTAAATTCTCCAATAGAAAGTGATTCTTTTCCTTACATAGCTAGCAATCTTTGACATCCCTGTTTTGGCATTGCTTTATCAATAAAAAGGGGCCACAATTTTTATAAATCATTGTCATCTTTTCAAATACTCAATGTCTTATAAAAACTCAGATCAAATTTTAATTTCTTACCTAATAATGTCCAAATAAGTCGAACTGCCTTAAATGCTAGCAAAATCACAGCATTCCTACTATTATTAAATCAGGTTTTGCTAGGGTTTCCAGGGTGCTAAATAATAACTCCTCAACTGAGCTCTTAAAGGGACATATTGAATTACACGTTCATCCCAATACATTTAAAAAACCTAACAAATATGTCCGATGTCCCAGCCCAAAGCTGGCTGGTTTGTTTCACCTGGTGTGAATAGCCAAAGATCCCACAAAGGTGGGTGGGAACATATTTAAAACTTTACTTCTGTACAAAACTAAAGGATTAACATTTGGGACTAGTCACAAAGCGAGCGTGCCCAGCGTGTCCTCACATCAACCTTATATACCTTACAGATCTTGTCAGATTACCTCACAGTTTTTAACTGGTTCATATCTTTTTGGCGGGCTTTGCTTTGCCTCTGGGCAGATTTTCTTACTTCCTCATGGGGTGCCTTCGTGGCTATGCTAACCTTTACTTGGCCTTTTGCACTTTCTTATTCAGGAGGAAAGTCCCTATCTGCTTCTAGCAGCTTCTTTTAGTGTGGTGCCATCAATATACCTGTGACATACTTTAAAACCAGGAAAATTAAAACTACCATTAACATAGGAAGGCCATATTCTTTAAAAGAAAAACCCTAAATGAGACAGTTCCATAAAAAGATGACTGTTATCTTATCAATTTGCTTAAAATATTGAAGTGGAACTACCATTAGCAACACATATACCAATCTGGAAGCGACATTCATTTGCACATTTATTCTTCCTGATGGATTCATAGGAATCTTCACTCATCCCTTGATATCTCCTTTTATCAAATACACCTTTATCTATGCATGTACCTATGTGGGAAAGAATGAACTCACTAGCTGGAGCAAGTAGGCATTTTTTCCTTCCTGGCATCCAGAGTTTTGGTGCTGCCTGAGAAGGAAGGTTAAAACAGTCCCACCCTCTCCTTAATTGGAGAATTTGTTTTATAAAAGGGAACTGAAAACAAGCACACATGTGGGTGTATTGAGAAAAAGAGTCAAGCCCCAAAGACAGCAGAAACATGGGAAGGAGAAACCTCCAATCCAGAGACAAGCACCTCAGCAGTAGTCTTCAGACAGCGAGAGAAAACTGCAGTTCTTGGAGCTGCAAGATGGCTGAGAAGCAGAGCTGAGAGACGGGGGAATCAGTCCAATAATCAAGTTAAGAAAAAATCCATAATTTGCAGATAAAATATATTAAAAACATATACAATATATAAAAAATAGAGATTATGGAAACAACTATAATAACTACAATTCCCCATACTTGTGTTAAAAATCCATTGTGTTTCTTGAGTCTTTCTGAAATAGCCTGAAACCTTTTGATCTGTGTGAGTTCAGCAATCTCTTACTTAATTGTACTGGTAAAGTTTGTTTTTGAGATCGATAATAGAAATCTATAATAGTCTCTTGGAAAGTTGAGATTATATGGTATTATTTTGTCCTTGTTTTGAGTCCTGATGTCAAACTTGTACCCATTAATTCTTTGTGCAAACTTTGGCCTGTTCATCCTACATAGAATTCAGAGGGGCATAACTGGCAAATAATGGCATATATTACATTAGATGTATGTGATAAAGGTAAAGGTGCCTCTGATCTTATGTATGTACTTGTTGGAATCTGTAATGGTGCTGTTGGTGTAGATGTGGGGGAAAGAAATCTGTGTGATTCTTGCTTCCTTGATCTTGCCCAGCTGTGCGCTTGACACCAGGATATTCTCTACCACCTTGGCTTCATTTTGTTTTCTAGGGAGGTGTGTTTACTTCCAAACATAGCACAGGGCTGCAGCCACACACTGCCTCTGTTGCTGTGAGCTGGTTTGTTGTAGTGGTTAAGTCACCAGGCTAGAAACCAAGGGACGGTGAGTTCTAGTCCCACCTACACACAAAGCCATCTGGGTTATCTTGAGCCAATAGCTTCTCTCAGCCACAGGAAGAAGGAACTAGCAAGCCACTTCCCTAAAATGCCGTCAAGAAAACTGTACGGCACAGTAACCAGGTGTCAAAACTGATTTAAGGGTACAAGGCTGTTTCTCTGTTGCTACTGGGTTGCACCATTGACCACCAAACAGCTGATTGGTACATGGATGGCAGTGATCTGACTCCACACCCATTATGAGCTTTCTTCTCATCTTTGGCAGCACCTCTCTTATTGCCTACTTCCCCGCACCCCCACCATTTTGCTCTCCAGTTTCTTTTTGTCTTATTTCAAAGAGATGCCCTAAAATATAGGCCTGAAGACTTGTTCACAATGATGGCTGAGAGTTTGTTCTCATCAGCTATAACTAGCAAGGAATGAAGAAATTAAAAAAAAAAGTGCTTTGAGAAAAGGTGCTGGAAAAAATAAATAAAATGGAGCAGCAGAAGTTGCAGGATCGTTCTCTGTTACTTAAAACTTGATTCAGCTTTTTAATTAAACAAAATTAAGAATTCTTGGAAAATGGGCAAATTTATATAAATTAGGAGCTAAGAGACATTTTATAAATATTTGACAGTGAATACAAAGAAATCTAGATTTAAAACTTTGACAAAGGATGGAGAGACTTATTTTCATCAGTCCTTTCTTCTAATAAGTTGTTGCCTGTTCTTGAGCTCAGCCCTGAACACAATGATATAACATTGTGGGGAAAAGGATATTTTGATGAATATGCTACATTGTCTAGAAATGCAAAAATCAAAATGAAAAACTTTTGACAGAGGATGAAAGAGACTGTTAATCAGTCTTTTCTTCTGATTAGTTGTTCCCTGTTGTTCAGGTCTGGCCGAAACACAATGATGTAACATTTGGGGGAAAATATGCAACCAAGAAGCCCAGCACCAGAGGCTAAGATGGAGAAGATCTCCACAGCCACCATGTATTTCCCCTTGGAGCTCAGGTATGCTGGGACAAAGGACAACCAAACACTGCAAAAGACCAACATGCTGAAGGTGATGAACTTGGCTTCATTGAAACTGTCAGGTAATTTCCTGGCAAGAAAAGCTGTGGTGAAGCTGATAAAAGCCAGGAAGCCCATACAGCCAAGGACACAATAAAACATGGTCACAGAGCCTTCGTTACATTGCAGTATAATTTCTTCAGTCACTGAGATCATATCAACATCTGGGAATGGGGGAGCCATTGCCAGCCACAGAATACAAATGCCTGCTTGGATCAGGGAGCAGGAAACAACAATGGAATTGGTTAACTTTTTCCCCACCCACTTCCTCATCCTGGATCCTGGTTTGGTGGCCATAAAAGCCAGAACCACTGTGATAGTTTTTGCCAAGACTGAAGAAACAGCCACCGAGAAGACCATGCCAAAAGTTGTTTGTCGGAGGAGACAGGTCACTTTTCCAGGCTGGCCAATGAATAATAGCACTGAAAGGAAGCAGAGCAGGAGGGAGATGAGGAGAGTGTAGGTCAGATCTCGGTTGTTAGCTTTGACTATGGGAGTGTCATGGTTCCTCATAAATACAATTAGCACAAGAACTGTGGTCAAAGAAAAAGAAACTGCAAAAAAGGCTAAACTGATCCCTAAAGGTTCTTCATAAGACAAGAAACTAATAATTTTGGGAACACAGAAATCTCTTTTCTTGTTGGGATAGTTTTTCTCTTTGCATTTAGAACATTCATTTCTGTCTGAAAGAAAAGAAGAGATGTAATGTTAATCTAACAAGCATATCATAAATGCAAAAATATGTCATTATTGTAATTCTAAGAGAAAGTTAGATTTTTAAGATTTTGATATGGAAAGTCCCTAGAGATCCCAGGAACCACCTAGATTTGGCTGACCACAAACCATTTTTCCACATTTTCCAGATTTTATCAAGAATTAAAGATTTTTTTATAAGTACTAAAGAGATAGAAAATATGACACCGAAGGTATGCTAAATCTATAGTAATATTGTATTTTATTAAAGTAGAAACATCATTTTGTTTTAAAACTATTGTTAGCACATAGTATAGTCTTATTAAAATCAATGTTTCTTATCTTTTTCCCCACCCACCCAATTCAGCTAATTTCTTCCGGATTACCTCAATAAATAATGCTATGCCTTATTCTTTGATGTCTCCAATATGAATCTCCACATTTCGGTTTATGGAATTGTTGTTTAGTGGATTAATTTAATTTAGTTTAATTTATATTTATATCTTTAATTAATAGAATTTGAAATTTCTGTACATTATATTTCTATAAAAGTAGATTTATGTAGAATTAGGTTACAATAATGTAGGACTTATATGACCATTCTCAGTTGAAACTCTCCCTTCTGGACAAGGGATGCAGTCATAGCAGCAAAATGGCTCCCCTTCCTTCACTTTTTTGCTGAAACCAGCATAACAACTCTCACTGCATGCAGAAATAGGCTGCACCTAGAAATGAAAGAGGAAAACAATGTTCTGGAGCAGAGATTCTGAAACTGCTTGTCCAACGGACACATTAGAAATTTTGAGAACCGACTGTAGGCAACTTCAGAGCAAGTATGGATTGTTTAAAGTTATACAGACATTTCAACACCTGATGATGGAATAAAGCCAGCTCAGGACAGCTTACTTGACATGCCAAAAGCTATTGCTACAGGTGGACAAATCAGTTTATTTCTCATCCAATAATGCTCATGATGAGATCTTTAACATTTTCCTTCAAGGCCTGCTTTATGCAGTGCATCATAGTGGGTCAATTAAAGTGATCTATATATTCACTATTATAACCTTTCCAAGACACCTGCTGGTTTTAAGGCAATATATGAATTGGCATATAGATGTGGTGGAAGCAAATACAATATGCAAAAAGACAAAAAATGGAGAAGTATAGTGAATGGTGTAGGTGAAAATTAGATTTAGCTATATAGAATTTCCTTTTCTCTTACATCACACCTTTAATTTCTTTTGCTTATTGATTGTCAATCCTTTTTTCTCTTTCTTTTTTGTGCCTTATCCTGAAAGAAATAGTCTGACTAACAGCTGGTCTTGTGGTGTGGTTGTAATAACTTGGAATTGAACACACTTAAAACTGTGGAGATGATTGTGGACTTAGGAAGAATCCTTCTAATACTCCTCCCCTTACCATACTCAACAGCCCAGTATCAGTGGTAGAGTCCTTCAAGTTCCTGGGTTCTATACTTTCCCAAGACCTGAAATGGACGTTTAACATCACAGCTATCATTAAAAAGGCACAGCAAAGGATGTTTTTTCTGCGGCAATTTAGGAAGTTTAAATTATCCCAGGAGCTCTTGGTACAGTTTTACAGGGGAATCATTGAGTCTGTTATCTGCTCCTCTATAACTGTCTGGTTTGATTCTGCAACCAAACAGGACAGATTCAGACTTCAATGGATAGTTAAGTCTGCAGAAAGGATAATTGCAACCCGTCTGCCTTCTATAGAAGAACTGTATACTGTGAGGGTCAAAAGGAGGGCAGAGAGGATATCTGCAGACTCTTCTCATCCTGGATATAACCTGTTCCAACTTCTTCCTTCGGGAAGGGGCTATAGAGCTCCATATGTTAAAACATCTAGACATCGGAATAGTTTTTTCCCTTGTGCCATTGCTCTGTTAAACACTGTATGATTTGATATGTACTGGACAGTGGCTTCTTCTTTGGAAAAGTTATTTTATTGGGCAGTGTTATTGTTACTATTTATTAATTTATTGTTGCTATCCAAACGCACCATTGATCTTGCTGTTTGTCACCAAAGACAAATTCCTTGTGTATATTTTATACTTGGTCATTAAGGTATTTGTATTGTATTGTATTGTATGTATAGAACCTACAGAAGTTACATACAAATTAAGGCATACTGACACAAAAGTGTAACCTTGTCTGATTCTTCTATTGACCGAAATTTCTGGTGTCACAAGATCTGATCTATGACAATTCACTTTTAAATTGGAATTCTTATGCATTTTGTATTTTGATACAATAAGGTGATACTAATTTGGTGACTCAAACTACTTACATCTTAAATTCTGTCTAGAAATTTAGTCAAAGACACTTTTGTTATCAGCAAATGTAGCATATTGTTTTCTAGCTTCAGTGGAATATTTTTGCATCCAGTATTTACAGAGGCCCCCTTCATAGATCACTGCCTTGTCGTGGCGAAGGGGCTTGCATAACTCAGTGAAGCCATGAGCTATACCGTGCAGGGCCACCCAAGACAGACAGGTCATGACAGAGAGTTCTGACAAAATGTGGTCCACTGGAGAAGGAAATGGCAACCCACTCCAGTATCCTTGCCAAGAAAACCCCACGGACAATGTTAAAAGGCTAAAAGATATGACACCGGAAGATGAGCCCCTCAGGTCAGAAGGTGTCCAATATGCTACTGGGGAAGAGCAGAGGGCAATTCCAAGTAGCTCCAGAAAGAGTGAAGCAGCTGGGCCAAAGCTGAAAGGACGTTCAGCTGTGGATGTATCTGGAAGCGAAAAGAAGGTCCGATGCTGTAAAGAACAATATTGTATAGGTACCTGGAATGTAAGCTCTATGAACCAAGGCAAGCTGGATGTGGTCAAACATGAGATGACAAGACTGAATGTCGACATCTTGGGAATCAGCGAATTGAAATGGACGGGAATGGGTGAATTTAATTCAGGTGACCGTTATATCTACTACTGTGGCCAAGAAACCCTTAGAAGAAATGGAGTTGCACTCATAGTCAATAAAAGAGTGGGAAAGGCAGTAATGGGGTACAACCTCAAAAACGACAGAATGATCTCAGTGCGTATCCAAGGCAAACCATTCAACATCACAGTAATCCAGGTCTATGCCCCAACCACTGATGCCGAAGAAGCTGAAGTTGACCGGTTCTATGAAGACCTACAACACCTTCTAGAACTAGCACCAAAAAAAGATGTCCTTTTCATCATAGGGGATTGGAATGCTAAAGTAGGAAGTCAAGGAGTAATCGGAATAACAGGCAAGTTTGGCCTTGGAGCACAAAATGAAGCAGGGCAAAGGCTAATAGAATTCTGTCAGGAGAACAAGCTAGTCATAGCAAACACTCTTTTCCAACAACACAAGAGACGACTCTACACATGGACATCACCAGATGGTCAATACCGAAACCAGATTGATTACATAATTTGCAGCCAAAGATGGAGAAGCTCTATACAGACAGCAAAAACAAGACCAGGAGCTGACTGTGGCTCAGATCATGAGCTTCTGACTGCAAAATTTAGGCTTAAATTGAAGAATGTAGGGAAAACCACTAGACCACTCAGGTATGACTTAGATCATATTCCTTGTGAGTACACAGTGAAGGTGATGAATAGATTTAGAGGATTAGATTTGGTAGACAGAGTGCCTGAAGAACTATGGACGGAGGTCTGTAACATTGTACAGGAGGCAGCAACTAAAACCATCCCAAGGAAAAAGAAATGCAAGAAAGCAAAATGGCTGTCTGATGAGGCATTACAAATAGCTGTGGAAAGAAGGAATGTGAAAAGCAAGGGTGAAAGGGAAAGATATAAGCAACTGAATGCAGATTTCCAGAGAATAGCAAGGAGAGATAAGAAGGCCTTCTTAAATGAACAATGCAAAGAAATTGAGGAAAACAATAGAATGGGGAAGACTAGAGATCTCTTCAAGGAAATTGGAGATATCAAAGGAACGTTTAGTGCAAAGATGGGCATGATAAAGGACAAAAAAGGCAGGGACCTAACAGAAGCAGAAGAGATTAAGAAGAGGTGGCAAGAATACACAGAAGAACTATACAAGAAAGATCTTAATGTCCCTGATGTCCATGCTGGTGTGGTCACTGACCTTGAGCCAGACATCCTAGAGAGTGAAGTCAAGTGGGCCTTAGGAAGCATTGCTAACAACAAAGCTAGTGGAGATGACAGTATTCCAGCTGAGTTATTTAAAATACTAAAAGATGATGGTGTTAAAGTGCTGCACTCAATATGCCAGCAAGTTTGGAAAACGCAACAGTGGCCACGGGATTGGAAAAGGTCAGTTTACGTTCCAATTCCAAAGAAGGGCAATGCCAAAGAATGCTCAAACTATCGCACAATTGCACTCATTTCACATGCTAGCAAGGTTATGCTCAAAATCCTACAAGCTAGGCTTCAGCAGTACGTGAACTGAGAACTACCGGATGTACAAGCTGGGTTTCGAAGAGGCAGAGGAACTAGAGATCAAATTGCCAACATTCGCTGGATCATGGAGAAAGCACAAGAATTCCAGAAAAACATCTACTTCTGCTTCATTGACTATCCAAAAGCCTTTGATTGTGTGGATCACAACAAACTGTGGCAAATTCTTAAAGAGATGGGGGTACCAGACCATCTTACCTGTCTCCTGAGAAACCTGTATGCGGGCCAAGAAGCAACAGTTAGAACCGGTCACGGAACGACCGATTGGTTCAAAATAGGGAAAGGAGTAGGACAAGGCTGTATACTGTCACCCTGCTTATTTAACCTATATGCAGAGTACATCATGAGAAATGCCAGGCTGGAAGAATCACAAGCCGGAATTAAGATTGCAGGGAGAATCATCAATAACCTCAAATATGCAGACGATACCACCCTAATGGCAGAAAGTGAAGAAGAACTAAAGAGCCTCTTGATGAGGGTGAAAGAGGAGAGTGCGAAAGTTGGCTTGAAACTCAGCATTAAAAAAACAAAGATCATGGCATCTGGACCCATCAATTCCTGGCAAATAGAAGGGGTAGAAATGGAAGCAGTAACAGACTTCATTTATTTGGGCTCCAAGATCACTGCAGACGGAGACTGCAGTCATGAAATTAAAAGACGCTTGCTCCTTGGGAGGAAAGCTATGGCAAACCTAGATAGCATATTAAAAAGCAGAGATGTCACCTTGCCGACAAAGATCCGCATAGTCAAAGCTATGGTTTTTCCGGTAGTAACGTATGACTGTGAGAGCTGGACCTTAAAGAAGGCTGAGCACCGAAGAATTGATGCCTTTGAACTGTGGTGCTGGAGAAGACTCTTAAGAGTCCCCTGGACTGCTAGGAGGTCAAACCAGTCAATCCTAAAGGAAATCAACCCTGATTGCTCATTGGAAGGATTGATAATGAAGCTCAAGCTCAGATACTTTGGTCACCTAATGCGAAGAGAGGACTCTTTGGAAAAGACCCTGATGCTGGGAAAGATTGAAGGCAAAAGGAGAAGAGGACGGCAGAGGATTAGATGGCTAGGTTGCATCACTGAAGCAATGAGCATGAAACTGAGCAAACTCAGGGAGGCAGTGAAGGACAGGAAGGCCTGGCGCAATATGGTTCATGGGGTCACGAAGAGTCGGACACGACTTAACGACTGAACAACAACAAAATTTACAGAGGCATCCATGGTTGGGCTGCCATTTTCACTTTTTTTACTCCCCTGTAGATGCTCCTGTAATATTACTTGTCCTGTGGTGAGAAGTCCATTTTTAAAGCACTCTGCCAAGATGCTTTCCATTTCTATCTTATTCATCAGCTTGTTACTTATATGTTTAGCATAAAGCTTACACATTTAGTAGTCTTACAGGCAATTGTTTGCAGCACCACTTATCATTTTTATGTAAAGGGACTATTATTGTAGAATCCTTTGCTACAATAGGATAGCAATCCTTTGATACAATAGCATGAATTCAACAGAGTTAAGCCCAAATGCCCACCATTCCAAACTGATCATCTCAAATATTTATTGATCATTTGTAGGGTAGGGGGTTTAACCTATTTTAAATCGCTGGTTCAAAGAGTCAGCCTCTGATATTGTTATAGATGACCACTTTCAAGTGGTGTCTATGTCTAGGATGAAAATAACATTATTGGATCCCTTTGTTGCATACAAGTTTAGAAGAAGGTCTTCAACATTGGGAGGGATGTTGCAGACAAGGAGAAATGGACCATATATTCTTCTTTTTCTTCAGATTGTATACATTTTTCAATCTGAGTTTAATATTTATTCCAACTATATATGAAATTTTGGCACTGTAAGAGTAGCCTTTCATGCCTAAGGTGGGACTAGAACTCAGTCTCCTGCTTTCTAGCATGAAGTCTTAAGCACCAGATGAAGCTGGCTCTATTTGTGATATATTTCTAAATCTATATATCAGAACAACTGTCCCTGATGTCTTGGCAAGAGTGGCAGGGAAAGACACACTCTCTCTGATATTTAATTTGCTGTGATAAATGGAGTTAGTTGAGGTTCAAGAAAATTGATTGTAAAAAGCAAGGAGTCTTGGAGAGACTCTGTCCTGGGCATTCAATCATAGTAAGCTGCCTCCACCTTTTCAGTGAAAAAAAAGGAAACCCATTTTTGACACAGAGTGTCCTCTGGAGACAAGTCAGTAGAAACAGAATCTCCAACAAGCAAAAAGTCATAAATACCAAAAAGTACTATATACTTAATTAAACTGTAAAGGCTGAAAAAAATAGCACACTACAATAACTAGCTGACATAAATACAGACTAGCAAGGAAATAATAATCTCTTTTTTCTCCACCAGAGAACACAGTACCAGGATCTTCAGGAAATTATGGCCCAGAAATGAATTATGAGACAGCACATAATAAATACGGAGAACTGCTACAATAAATGAACTAAGAAAAGAAAAGGCAAGAATTTCTGACTATGAAGGTGCGCAAAATACAAAATCCACTAAGAGAACTGGCCAAAATAAACAAGGACTTGACAATTTTCTCTGCTCCAAATTGCAATATTGCAATGTACTTTCCCCATAACTGAAAGGACAGAAGGATCTTCCTCATGCCTCAACTTCTCTTTATGACCCATGAATGCTTTTTCTCATCCTTTAATTAGTGTCATTGTCAAAGTACCTGGATGGCTGAGTTATTGACCTTGCTCAAACAAATCTCTTTTCAGCAAAAGATCCTGGGATGAAAAGGCAATCAACCGCAAGTTGTAAGAACGATTCATATACTGAGCTTATTTAACTTTCTTAATATTTACAAAGTACAATGAAGTTAAATATTAGAATAGAGAGAAAATGGTAATTCATACTGTAAATTAGGAATTACCTGATTAAACCAGTTGTGCCACGAAATGCTCTCATCGCTGACAGTTAACATTTCATCTGGAGGAGCTAAGTGATCTACATTCCCAACTTTCATTCGAATAAATGATTGGTTTGGGAAAACAATCCAGTTGATAACATCAAATCCAGCTGCTACTATCCCATTCTGGTCAAAGGAAATGAATTTCCCAACACTGTTGTTAAAGGCCACAGTTCTTAGAAAGTAATGGAGCTGAATCAAAAGGAAAATGCAAGAGTTTGGGAAGGGTTAAATTACTCCTCTCCATGATGGTAATTTTCAGAAGAGACAACTGGATATATAGTTGCATTCTATACATATTAGTCCTCTTTTTATTAGAATTAAGAAGAAGAAGAGTTGAGAGGATAACTTACAAGGATTATTGGAAGAAGATAGTTTAGCGCAGTGCTTCTCAATCTTTGCAGCTTTAAGATATGTGGACTTCAACTCCCAGAATTCCCCAACCAGCCATGCTCACTGGGGAATTTTGGGAGTTGAAGTCCATGTATGTTAAAGTTCCTAAGGTTGAGAAACACCAGCTTAATGTGATAGGAGAGATGGAAGATAATGGATTTCACTACAATTTTGCTAACCTTCCTTTTATAATTTGAATGTTCCCTAACATAAAATTAACAGAACCCAATAAACTAAAATCTGCATGACTTCCAGAGTCAAACAGATACATAGAAACATACAGATTTGGGAGGCACAGGAAATAAGGAAATGTGGATTCAGACGTGCCATCATACATATACCCATGGTGCTCAACCAAATACGGATGTTGGATCCATTACCTGCCAGAAGTCTTGATTATCTTGATTGATCTTCCCTCCTTCTCTGTCTGTCATACCTCTTCTTTTATGTTTTGAGGAGGATATGGCATGTAAAGCATGAGCTAAGACATGAATAGCATTGTAGATGCTGTAGCTATGGCCAGTCATTTTCATTTCAAAAAAAGACCCAGGAAGGGTCTCCAGATTCTCTGTCCCATAACAAATATTCTCAGGGACATCACTCATAACCACATCAGGGAAAACACAGTTGAAAACCTCTTGCCAGAAGAGATTGATAAATCCATCTTCCTTGGTGCTGAAGGGATTTTTTTTCTCAAGAAATGATTTAAACTCAGGTAGGTCAGCAGAGTGCATTGTGAAGGAGAGAGCACCATGGATTATTTCTGTATCCCAAGAGCGTTGAAATGCTGATGAAGTAAACTCAGTCTGGGCATTCAGTATCCATACAACTCCTTTTGGTTGACTTTTCACCTGTTCTATATGTGGTATATATGTGAGCCATCTCAAAGTCCCCGCGGTGGGATATTCTCCATAGACAATAAACACATTAGCTTTACTATCCATGACAAGCTCATATATTTTTGTTGCCTGCTGAATCATACCACTGAATCCACCTACATAACTAAATTTTGGGATTTTTTCAATAAAAGAATAACATATTCCCTTTTTGGAAAAAAGTGGAACCACACTTTGTATAATTTCTTCTCCATGATCATTGTCCATTATAAGGACCCCAACCCATGTCCATTTAAAATGCAAGAGGAGTGAGACAATCCCTGCATGTTGAAGGGCTTCTGGAGGAACCATCTGGTAAAAATGAAGTCCTGGAGTTTTATCATTCATCAGTGGAGTGGACCCATAAATGAGCTGGTGAGGAGTGGGAGAGAAAATAATAGTCAAATCTGTTTAGCATTTTTAGATTTTCACAACAATGTACTGTAGATAATATTAACCATAGTTATATCAGTCATGCAAGGCAATCTTCAACACTGCTAATACAAATCATATTTGACGTTCCCCTACGTTTCCCATGTTAATATACATATAAGTTAATTAATATTAGCAATTCTTTATATCCAGATGCTTGATATATAAAGAAAACAAGAGATTTGATTCAATGCATCTTAAACATATCAGCATGAAATTGCATTCATTTATTTAGTTCATTTATATGTCCTCTTAATCAATAACCAGTTAATAATAGAACAAAAGAAAGCCATCCTTTCAACTGGGAAGGACTTGAACCATTATTTATTTATATTTTGGGGGATGCCTTTGAGTCAGTTTTTGACTCCTGGTGACTGCCTGGACAATTCCCTGCAGTTTTCTTCGCAAGATTTCAGAAGTGGTTTGCCATTGCTTTCTTCCCAGGACTGAGAAAGAGTGACTGGCACAAGATCACCTAGTTGGCTTTGTGCCCAAGGCAGGACTAGAACTCACAGTCTCCCAGTTTCTAGCCTGGTGCTTTAACCGCTACACCAGACTGGCTCTCCCTGAGCCATAAACTGATTTATATATAATGAGAACATTGTAATATGAACAGAATAATATGGCGAACAAGTGAAACCCAGTGCAGTTTAATTGATAGAGGTATTTTATGTTCCCAGTGATGTCACATTTTGGACCTATTACATTTCTGTAATTCCTTTAAGAGCAACCCCATGAAGAACTCATTGCATTCAGCTACATGGAAAATATGTATTCTCTAAGTGGGCAATGGCAACCAGCTCATCCCTCATCAAAAAGGGATGCAGCTGATAAACTATTCACAGATTATCATTAATGCTTCTACCCACTGCACTGACTTGAATGCTAAGGGACAGAAGAGGGTCTAAGATTACTCTTAAATTGTAAACTTGATTCCTGGAGGAAAAATATCACCATTTGGGACAGAAGAAGCTACCTTATATTTATTGAGAATATCCTTGACCTGCAAATTATCAGACTTGTCTGAATTCAATTTCAATCTATTATACCACATCCACACCACAATCCAACCAAATTGGGTTGGGACCAAATCAAATAGTTTAGCATTCCTGATGAGGAATAAGAAACAATCTGGTGCATTGAGACCCTTTGGTCCACAATAACTGATAATCACACCCAGTGGCTTCATAAATAGCATAGGGAGCAAGGTTGATCCTTACAGCCCTCTGTACCTAAAGAACATGGAATGAGAGAGGAGTTTCCCACTACTATTTTCTGAAATCTGTCCTCGAGGTAGGAGCAACACCATGAGAGAACCATGTAGTCTACCTCCCACTCCCAAAGTCATTCCAGAAGAAAACTATAGTTAGTGATACTAAATGCCATTAAGATATCCACAAGCATGAGCTGGGACAATAAGCTTGCCCATTTTCTGCTCCCTTCAGAGACCACCTTCAGTGCACCAAAGCTGTCTTTGTGCTATTGTCCAGTCTGAATATGAACTTAAATATATTTAAACAATTTAAGCACTTATAGATGTTGTGCATAAATTCTGTACATAGATTCATTTGGAACTTTGTTTATTCTTGCATTGATTTCATTTGGATCTCATTGAAACAAAAGGGCTGAGTTAACACAATTAAGAAATACTTAGCCTGGGTTAACAACATCCAATTGCCGTCCTCACAAAACATGCTCTATCCAACCAAATAAACCATATTACTTAATGTGATGATTTGGTTCTCACAGTATGCTAAAATAATGGTTGGCTTTCCCGTAACACATCCCACAAACTACCTATCCAGTTTTAGTTTAAGCTGGCAGATATATGAAGATAGCTACCTGGTTTGTATCTAATCCATAAGCTATACTTAATGAACCTGCAATTCATGGACTTCCTGTTTGGGATGCTGCAGTGGGTGCACATCTCTTGTCTCTCTCCTGATTAAAAGGCTTTCAAACTTCTGTATTATCAGACTGTGTGGATAAAGACTTTCATCATTCAGTAAACAAAACTTTTCATTGTATATTGTTTTGTTCTTAACAAGCTGTTGGAATGGCAACTAGGCCTAAGCGTTCAACAGCTGCTTCAATTTCAACTGTGCCACTATCTGCCGAGCCAAGCAAGATGGCAAAGGAGGATTCTTGTGCTACTTTACTAAAAGAGATCCTGGCTCAGGTACAGATTTTGAAACCAATGCAACAAGATCTGGCAGAGTTTAAAGCTGATTTAAAAATGATGCAAGAAAGAATGGCTCGCTATGAGGATCGTTTAAATGCTTACGATGCTATAACTCAAGCCAGTCATAATATTTTGGATAAACGAATTACTTATCATGAGTCACAATTGTGTAGGAAAAACCTGCGTGTGATTGCTATTGAAAACCCTTCAAATAAATCAAACCTGGCTGAATTTATGGAAGATTTTTTCAAAAAGCTCCTTTCTTTGGAATCAGACTTTCCAATCAAGATTGATCATGTGACTAAAATTCCTGTACTGAGAAGGAAGACTGGAACTATTATTATTGTGCAATTCCTCCATGTTATTACAAGAGATGAGACGTTATGTATATTGTCAGGAATCAGTAAAGTTGCCTTTGAAGTGGGGCTCTAGTCAAAGCAAGAGATCAATTTATCCTGATTTCACCAAAGAGGTTTCAGAACAAGGAAAGCAGTTTATAAAATCTCGTAGTCTTGCCATATCAATACCGCTTCAATATTTCATGCGTTTCCCAGCTACACTTTGTATCAACCATCAAAATCAGATCCATAAATTTGATAATCCCTTGAACACAGAGGCCTTTATTTTATCCTTAAAATCAGTAGATGGACAAGCTTGATTCTGCTTCATTTTATGGAACCTGCCATGGGTGAAATCAGAGTTTGCCTACAGTAAAAGCCTCTGATTAAAAGTCTACATGCTTCCCCCCTCCCCCCCCCCCCGTACTCCAACTTGTGTTCATTTTGCTTATTCCTAGAGATAAAACATCTGGGCATACTGCCAATTCTATTGTTGATTTTTCAACATGCAGCACTGTTCCCCCGCCCCCAGTTAGTAATGTTTGAAACTGTTCTGTAATTTTCAGTGTAAGAAGAGAGGTGAAATCACGATGCCATCCCCTTTGGGAAGTAATCAACTTCTGTGATTTTTTTTTTTATTTATCTTTTTCTTACTTCTTTCTGCGAGATTACCTTTAATTTTATTATGAGGTCAATTGTTTGTTTTTTAATTTTTATGCACATAATCACAATTTATTTTTTTCTTTTTAAGTATAGATTCTATATATACATAAAAGAATGGTATTTGAACTTTAAATTGAGTTTTTATGGAGGTTTTACATCTTCGAGGAATACTAGAAAATATGTTAACTATTTAAATATAGAAAAGTTTATTATTAGATATTTGTTAAATGGTACAGCTCATAAAATGAATTGGTATTGGGAGAAAATTGATGAACCCGCAATTCATAATAATAATAATCAGAATCAATGAACTATTCATCAATTTACAATAAGTAGAACAGGCTAGTTGTATGGGAATTAAATGCAGCAAAAAAGAATTAAAGTTGTGTGCAGTACTTAAAAGTCTAGTTCAGCAACTCTTAATGTCTTTACAGAGATATATGCCATGTATTCAGTGGACATAAACCCAAGTAAGTATATGGAAGATTGCAGTCTAAATGGGACTGCATACTTATGAGAATATGACAGTTGGAATTACAGAGATACTCGATTATAGTTTGGAGTGCAATACAACATCCAGAATAATCAAGGAACTGAAAACACTGTTAAATTGGCATATAGATAAAAGTATCTTACCTGTGGAATCTTATAGTTATCCAAGATAGTTGCCATAGGAAGGGAGATATGGGCATCCAGTCCCCCAACGACAGCTATTGCATTATTCTGGATGTTACATATGTAATTGGGGATCAACCTCTCCATGGATGATAGAAGCAGCATGGTGGCATGATAAGTGCTCCGGGCACTGTCGTAGCTGTCATAGATGCGGAAGCCCAAAGTGATATTGGGTAAGATCTGTGGGTTTTCATTGATCTCCTTCACAGCAAATACCAAAGCCAGGATGTGCTGATAATTCTTAGGAACTAAGCTACAATGAGATTTGTGCTCCATATCAGAGTGCTATTCCATACTAACTACTTCTGTGTTCTAAACAGGAATTATCGAGGTAGAAAAATTGAGCAGGCCAGTTGCACCATTTCTCTGACATTGTAAGCTAGTAGCCATCTGTATCTACTGTTAAGGTGCAGTGAGATGGCTTTCACGTGAGTGAAAACTTTGCAGTATTTTGACTATCAGGTCCAAATATGTACACCTTGAAATGACAGACCCCCTTCCATATACATTAGTGATGGATAAATATTAATTTTGGGTTCTCTGAAATTTTCATGTGTAAGGTTTGGTCATCCATTCTCCTATTACTTAGAAGTTGCTTTTTAAAGCATATACACATTCTCTGAATATTTGTAAAAGAAATACATTTTTTAAAATACATTTGTCAAAATATGCATTTTTTTTGCAATTTTGCCCAGTGTACATAATTTCATAAAGAATTTGCAATTCACTGTTGCATTGATGTTCACATTCCAATAATACAGATATCCATTATTCAAACGCCTATACTGTATAGATTCTTTTTTGATCAAGCATAAGTTGATAGATATGAAGTTACTTTGTGTCTAATGAATTTACATACTTAAAAAAGTTGAGTAGAGCTAAACAACACAATTGTTCAAATTGATGACACAAGACATTCTCCTTTTCTGGTAATAGGTCTTTTTGAAATATGGCAACCCAAAATTAACATTATGCATCGGCATAGTTCAACATATGCATTTAACATGTTCATACACAGTCATAGTAGTACACACAAACATGTAATACTGAGATCCTTCATGAAACTGGATTACCAAGTAAATTATTGTGATATTGAAAAAAAAGGCACACTTCAAGATAACAAATAGCAAATTATTTTTTTAAACATCTAAATTTAGACAATGAATGTGCATAGATATAGAAATATTCTTTCAAGGTATCTTAGATCAGAAGAATAAACTCAACAACATTGAAAATACTGTAACCAATTTCTGAAGGAAAAATATCTGAAAAAAAGTGAGATGGGGAGAGATACGGAAGTCTGAAAAGAGCTCAAAAATCAACACAAGTAGTTTTTGCAGGGATAAGCACTCAAACTGCTATCTTATATTTCTACAAAGGTTACTGATGTGCTTGTGTGTATGTGTGTCATTTTTGTAAGAAAGAGGATTAAATCTCCAAGTTATCACCAAATATTTTCCAAAAGGAAAACAGTGATGAGGCACTATATATACAGTATATACATATTTATCCCGCCTTTATTATTTTTATAAATAACTCAAGATGGTGAACATAGCTACACTCCTTCCTCCTCCTCCTATTTTCTCCACAACAACAACCCTGTGAGGTGATTGGGCTGAGATAGAGTGACTGGCCCAAAATCACCCAGCTGGCTTTCATGCTTAAGAAGGGATTAGAACTCACAGTCTCCTGCTTTCTAGCCTGGTGCCTTCACCACTAGACAAAACTGGCCTTACTTAGGAAATGTTTCTAATTAGTGATAGAAATTTGAGATCAACCTTCTTGAACCAGATAACCTTTCTGAAGTGAAGGATTTCAGCTCTGGGAATTCACAGGAAGGAAATGGTGGAAATTGAAGTCCACATAAGAGTGTATCCATTTAGGTTCCTGGAAACACCGATTTCATTACATATTTGACTAGAAGAGAACTTGCAATGATCTAAATGGGGCTGTCATCTAAGGAGTGATAAAGCTATGTCCTCTATCTGTTTGAGTCCTAGGAACACTTGTGGCAAGTTTAAACACTAAGACAAGTTTAAAGACAGCGTTATGTCACAAATAATAAAAAATACAGGTCTTTTATTAAGGGGTATAAAGGATATGAGGAATGGATTTATTTATCATTCCTTCAAGGTACAGTGAAGTTTCAATGTTTCATTTTTTTTTTTAAATCAGAGATGAGGAAAATTTTATGGACTACTGTAACTGGAAGATGTAGAAGACAATGTGAGTAGACAAACTCCAGGGCATGAAGAGGAAGGAAACTGCCATGATGAAAGATATGGCAGGAGAAAGCATTGAAAGAGGAACATGGATAACATCTAAATAAGTAAAAGAGCTTTAAACCAGTCCTCCTCAATCTGGGAATCATCCAGCTGTTTTGGACTGCAGATCCCACGCATTCCCCAACCAAAATGGGCTTTGCTGAGAATTCTGGAACTGGCACTTTGAAGGGCCCTTGTTTTGGGGAATGCTGCTTTCAATATTTGTGTACATATTACACTATATTCTTTTGTGTTCAGAAAGACAGCTTTCCCAAGCATCTCCTTAATGATGCTCAAGGTAATCGGGGATCATTCTGGTATGGCAAGCTGTGTTGATTATTCCAGTGATTAAAGCCTGGAAGTGTTAGCAAGCAGTGATTCAGGTCCTTACACAAAATCTCCGGGCAATGCTGGTGGGGGGAATTCAGTGAAGGTGACTTCCTTGCTGTAGATGCTAGCTTGGAAAACAATGCCACCAATCATGAGGTCTCCTAGCTGATGGTACTTGTGATATGGAGAGTGTGGATGACTGATGCTGCACCTGTGAGTCTTGCACACCACATGAGGAAGCAATACTAGTAGTAAGACCAATACAATTGCCATTCTCAGGGCAAGGCACTCGTCAAGAACCCTGTTCTTTCTCCTAAGGCATAGCTATTAAGATTTCTGTGGTTCACGCTGTTTGACTTGAAAGAGTTTCATCTGCTAGCAAAATCTGAACCTTGGACTATCCTGCATAAGTACTGTTGACCTTACCTGCCCATAATCCCACCCTTTCTCCCCCTCTAAATGGTACTGTAATTGATGTATATATATCTCAAGGGCAAGAAGCAATTCTCTCACAATTAAACGTTTTGCTAGTGGACAGTAAAATCCACAGGGATTTGGAGAAAGAGCAGAATTAAATGCAATCATTTAGATTCCCAAATAGGAAGATCATTTTTAAGACACAGCTTGATTCCCTATGGAATTACTGAAGAAATTGTGTTTGTCACAGTTGAACAAGTGTTTTCTCTTCTACTCAGATAGGAAGGGATATCCTGGCTAATCAAGGATGGGCTATTTTTTTGCCAGTTGAAATCCACAAATAAACATCTGTGAGAAGGTTGAGGGCCACTTCATGAAAGTTGATAACACATATGGTTAGGGCTGGAGTTTGTGTTGGTGTGTTTCCCTTTGTTTGGAGAAGGAGCTTGGGGATGTCTACATCAAAGTGCCATCACCTAGCTGAACATATGCTGGGTTGCTTTAAAATTGTTTTGTATTCTTATTATTGGCTTTTCTGTGGTTTGTGAGCTGCCAAGAGTCACATAGGAAGTGGGTAGCCATATAACTGTAACAACCAAACAAATAAAACTGAAATAGTGAAATCTTCCAGCAGTAACTTGGAGGATATTTATTTATGAATATGGTTTGTATTGTATTCTATTTGTATTTTAATCAATATTTATTTTTGTTTTTACTGTAAGCCACCCAGGGTCACTTTCTAATGAGATGGGTGGTGACCAGATTTGAAATATAAATAAAGAATACATACATACATACATACATACATACATACATACATACATACATACATAAATAAATATAGTTTTCTTGGTCACAATAGGGGAATGGGCTGTTATTCTCTTCTGCCGCTATTTTTTTTTAAATCCCAGTGTAGCACACAGCTGTGATGTTCCTTGGGGTTTCCTTTTTCAAATATTTGAACCTGCATAGTTAATGGGCACAAGCAAATTTGAGCAGGTGCTACCACCTACACAGACTTTCTCCATTTTTGTCTTTAATTTTTTTTATAATGACTTTATTAAATTTTAAAAGAGAAAGATAAAATTTAACAAGAATAATCAAGAAAAAGAATAGAAAATTCAGTTTTATCATGTTTAAAACCAAAAATCCCTTTATCCACCTTAAATCTTTCTGCTAATTGTACACGTGAAAACCATTGACACATACTGTATATCCTTCTAATATCAAATCTTCTCATGATTTTATTTTAAATTCTCCCTAGGAGAAATCTAGATTGTCACCGTAAGTTAATCATTTTTGCTTAGTTACCATTTCTCTTCTGTAAAATATTCTCCCCCAGAGGTGTAGTGGGCCCCTACCCTCCTGGCTTTCCAGAAAGGACTAAAGATCTGGCCCTGCCATCTTGCATGTGGCAACAAGAATCTTAATCAATCCTGGGGGTGGCTGGCACCCTGATGATGCTCCCTGAGCTATTTGCCAATAAACATAAATTTTTGGACTATATTTATTTATTTATTATTTATTCAGGACTATTTTATACTGTATTTTTAATTGATTTTATCTTATCTGTAAACTGCCCAGAGTCATTTTTTAATGAGATGGATGGTGACAAATTATATATATGTAAAAAAATTCCCCTCTCACCCCTATGGGTGGTACGTGTCTTCCTCAATCTTGGGTCCTCTACCAGAGGCCTGGGAGTTTGAGGGTTCTGCGCAGTATCTTAGCTGTTCCTAGCACTGCACTCTTCTGCACAGAGAGCTCTGATGTTGTTCCTGGGATCTGTTGGAGCTACTCTCCCAGCTTAGGAGTCATGGCCCCGAGTGCTCCTCCCACCACTGGGACCACTTTGGCGTTTACTTTCCACATCCTCTCTATTTCCTCCTTCAGGCCCTGGTACTTCTTCAGCTTCTCATGCTCCTTCTTCCTGATGTTGCTGTCACTTGGCACTGCTACATCTATCACTACCGCTGTCTTCTGGTCCTTGTCTACTACCACGATGTCTGGTTGATTGGCCAGTACCTGTCTGTCCATCTGGATCTAGAAGTCCCTGTTATTCTCCACAACCTTCTGTGGAATCTCCCATCTGGACCTGGGGGGGTCTAGCTCATATGCTCTGCAGATGTTCCTGTACACAATGCCAGCTACTTGGTTGTGTCGTTCAGTGTATGCTGTTTCTGCCTGCATCTTACACCCTGCCACTATGTGTTGGACTGTCTCTGAGGCCTCTCTGCACAGTCTGCACCTTGGGTCCTGTCTAGTGTGGTAGACCTCTGCTTCTATGGATCTGGTGCTTAGTGCCTGTTCTTGTGCTGCTATGATCAGTGCCTCAGTGCTGTCTTTTAGTCCAGCCCTTTCAAGCCACTGATAGGATTTCCCAATGTTAGCCACCTCAGCTATCTGTTGATGGTACATCCCATGCAGGGGCTTGTCTTGCCATAGTATTTCCTCTGCTTGAACTTTCTCCCATGTCTGCTGCTGCCTGAGGCAGCAACATCCAAGTACCACCAAAGGATAAGACAGGTCCTGAAGAGCCAGATCAATGGGAAGAACAAGAACCATGCCATCAACATGTATGCCCTGCCAGTCATGTATGCCCTGCTGGTATAGTGAGCTGGCCAAAGGAAGACATGGAGGCTGCCGATGTGAAGACCCGGAAGCTCCTCACAATGTATGGAGGTTTCCACCCCAAGCAACACCCAGAGACTGTACACTAGCTGCAAAGAGGGCAGGCGGGGTCTGATGAGTGTCAAAGCCACTGTCCTGGACAAAACCCAGAGTATCCAGGAGTACATCAGTAAGATGGCACCCAAAGATGAGCTGCTGAGAGAATGCCTCAGGCAGCAGCAGACATGGGAGAATACATATATATATATATATACACATACACACACACACACATATACATACACATACAAATAAATAAATAAATAAAAATAAAACATTCATTTTTACAACAGAAACTCTTCCCAGCAATGAATGACAGCTGTAATTTCTGCCACCTAAACATGTCTTTTTAAACTTCATTCCATTCTGAACATAATTGTTTTGAAACAACATACAATTCATTTGTCAGATTAATACCCAAATATTTTACTTTTTTCTCAACTTTGAAACCAGTTTTGTTCATCAATTCTGTTTGATCTTACATCTTCATATTTTTGTTAACATCTTTGTCTTTTGTTTATTAATCTTAAAACAACTAGTGCACCAAAGCCTTTCAGTTTTTTCATTAATAATTCTATCCCTTTCAATGGCTCCTTTAACATCAACACCAAATCATCTGCAAAGGCTCTCAGTTTATATGTCTCTTTTTTAATTTTTACACCCATTATCCCCTCATCTTGCCTCATGTCTCTGTTCAGAACTTCCAAAACCAATATAAACAAAAGTGGGGATAATGGACAGCCTTGTCTTGTTCCTTTTTGGATCTCATGTGGTTTTGATATATACTTAGATTACAGAAAGCACAAATTATTGCTCATGGTGATTTATCGATTTTACCCATTTTATAAAATTATCTCCAAACTCCATATCTTCTAAAACTTTTAACAAAAAGGGCCAATTAAGATTGTCAAATGCTTTCTCTGCATCTAAAAAATTAGTGCAGCTTGTTTTTCATCATGCTGTTCCAATTATTCAATAAAATCTAATACTATTCTAACATTGTCATTTAGTTGTCTTTTAGGTAAAAATCCACATTGGTCTTCAAGAATGAATTCTTGTAGAACTGTTTGCCAAAATTGTTGTAAATAACTTATAGTCACTATTCAATAATGAAATTGGTCTATAATTTTTTGTTAAGTTCTTTTCTTTTCTTTTTCCTTCATTAATTTATAAGCTAACAATTTCCCTGGTTTATTTGCAAATTCAAAATGCTTTTGTTTAGCATAATTCATTTTAGTTTCCATTTCTCTTACTGTTAACATGGATAGTTGTTACTGTAGAAGTTTAATTTGATATGAAATACTTGTCTTTGCTGGCGATTTCTTTAATTCTTTCTTTTTCCTCTTTATCTCCTGCAAAATAGCCTGTATTTTCTCTTGTGCTTTTTTCTTGAATTCAATATTATGCTGTATAAAATACCCTCTAATAAAGGCTCTGCTTGTGCCCCAGACTGTTCTTAAATCCATGCCTTTATTTAGATTGTTCTCAAAACAATTTGTTAATTTCTTTTTATAGTCTTTCACTATCCACTCTTTTTGTAGTAATATTTCATTTAATCTCTATCTGAAAGTAGTAGATTTCCTTTTAAAAATCAAACTCACCAGGTTATGATGAGAAAAAGTCTTTGGTAAAACTTCAACTTTTGAAGTTTTAGTAGCCAATTTTTTTGAAATCCATATCATATCTATTCTTCAAAACAATCTATGCCTTTCTGAAAAGGAAGTATATTCCCTGGAATTGCCATTTTTTAGTCTCTATATGTCAACTAACTTTAGGTTATCCATCACATCAAAGAAAGTCTTTGTTAAGTTACCTTGGGTATTTTTAATTTTCTCCTCTGAAGCTCTGTCTGACTGTGGTGAGGCCACACCATTCCAGGCTCCCATCAAATACCAAGTTTTATAAGAAAAAATTGTCAATTGTTCCATAAGTTGTTTATAAAAATTCCCTTTATCTTCATTTGGAGCATAAAGTCCCAAAACAAAGGTTTTATGTTCCTGTATTTCAATTGCTACCCCCACAAATCTGCCGTGTTAATCAGTCAATATTAATTGTGGGTTTAGTTAAGGGCTAACAGGTAAAACAATTCCATTAGTTTTTTGGGGGGTCCTGTCGAAATAAATTCTTCTCCCAAATTTTTATAAGTCAAATACTTCATGTCTTTATTTCTAATATGAGTCTCTTATAAACAAATTATATGTTGTTTTAGTTTTTTTATATAGTGAAAAATATTTTTTCTTTTTTGGGGGGGAATTTGTCACATTTATATTTTACCTTAGATACCTATAATCCATGGTTAAATCAGTAATTTAGAAAGGCTACACCAGTAGCACCTTATTCTGAATCATCTTTTTCAAGATCCTGTTTCTGTTGTGATTTTTGGTTAATTTTCTCTGTAATCTCCATTTGAACCTCTTCTAAGTCTCCTTTAAATTTTTCCAAAGATTCTCTGGCCTTTTGAACTGTATTCAATCACAATCTTCTCTATTGAAAAGTAAAAATTACACTCTTTAATTTCTCCCAACAGAATGGACTCTTCTGTTTTAATACCTCAGTCAAAAAAAATCTTTTCTTTTATGTAAAATTCTGATAGGGATTTCTTGTAAGATAATTATATCTGCATTATCAATTTTCAATCTTGAATTGAAATGCTGTTGCAAAACTTGATCTTTGTCCTTTTCTTTGTGAAATGCACAGACATCTCTTGGAACATATCTTATTGAGGCAAACTGTGAATTAATCCAATAAACCTTATCAATCTCCTCTTCAGTATCATCCTCTTCCCAGTCTAAAAATTGTGACAATGCCTGGACCACCTTTCTCCTAATATCTTCATCTGGAACCTCTGGAATGGCTCTAAATCACAAACAAAATTATTTCTCTCTAAATTCCAACAGAGCCAAATTATCCATTCCTCTTTCAAATTCTATATCTCTGATTCCTGATTTATTCTCTAAGATTTCCATTCTATCATTAGTTTGTTACATTTCTCTAGACATTAGTTTCATATTTCCAGACATTTGTTTTACAGAATTATCCATCTTATCCAAACTTTCTTCCATTTTTTTTCAAGGGTCATAAATTTAGCTTCCAAAGATTAAGCCAGTTTAGACCCTAATTCATCAAACATTGGTTTAAGTAAACTGAAAGAAGTTGATTTATCTTATTTCTCTTTCTCTTTCTTCTCTAACAGCTGCTCCAAAGACCCTCATCTAACTTCCAATTGACCTCTACATGTTGTCATTGTAAAAAATTTAAAAAGTAAAAGTACAAAGCGGGGGGAGGGGGGGGAGGCGCAAGCAGACAGCTCACTCCCTCTGGTGATTTTAAAGCTGTAATTGCAGGCAGATGTCTCTGCTAAAAATAGGCTGTCAGATTACTACGTTCTTTTCATATATGATCCCAGCCAATTTTGGTCAGTTAAAGTAAAACAAAAAATGTTCCCATGGAACAGTAGAGTTCAGTTAAAGCCATTGTAGTTTTAGCAACACTGAAAGATTCATAAAAGATGAAACTTTTAAAAATAAATCTTCTCCTTTTTCCATTGTTAAATTTCTTATATCACTTTAATTATCCTGCTTTTTGCAAAGTTTAAAGTACTTTAATTACTTTAAGTTTCCAAATCTTCCCAAAGTTATATAGTCCCCCCAAAATGAGAAAAATACAAAGAGAAAGACTTCTCTGATGTAAAAGGAAGTCTTTCCTAAACTGAAAAATAATTAAAATCCAAAGTTGCTATAGAAATCAGGGTCAGCAGGTTCCAATGTCCATATACAGGCTACATCCCAGACCCAAACAATAAGGTATTCCTTGCCTCCCAGCTGCTCCACTTGAGACCCACTTGCAAAAACTTCCATTTTTGCCATTCAGAAATTGGATAGGTTGATTTCAAGCTTCCTTCTTTGTCTGGAGGAAGTTAAAGCATTCTACTGTCAGGATCTGCACAAGCTAGAACCTTCGATTGCTTTTTAATTTAGTTTTAACAATGTATATTAAATGGTTAATAGTAAAATGCTTATTGCAGACTGCTTGCTTGACCTGCCATTGAAGTTAGAAGGAAGGGGGAGAGAGAATGCCAGGTGCTGTTATCTTTACACAGGCATCTCCATGGCCAAGTGCTGTGAGAACTGGAGCAAGGCGTGAAGAATTTCAAGCGGGAAAAGAGAAGAACAAGGGGGGGAGTTTGGGCTTAAAAAGGAAGGGTTTTGCTTTGTAGAATTAGACTCAACAAACTATAGCTGCTGCGGATTTCTCCCAATAAAGAAATCTTTGATGGAACTGTTTGGTCTCCAGAGGATTTACTGAACTTTGGGAATGAGTGTGCAGATTCTGACACCTATGATGCCCACTGGACTCTAAACAGCTAAGATGCCATCTCCACAGTCTCAAAGAAGATCAAACCTCCAAACCCACCACTGGAAGTCTCCTCCATTTTTGTATTTATAATTATCTATTCTATTGTCTTTTTAAAAATTATTAAACTTTGTTTTTAAATAAAAACACACACACAGGAAACAGGAAGAAACATAAAATGCAGATGAATAGACAAGAGATTTACAAGCATCGTAAAGTTGAATAAAATGAAAACAATAAACTATTTTTGTGTAATATTAATTTTAGGTAAATAGGTTGCTTTAAAACTGGCAATAGATGAGCCTCACCCTGAGAAAACTACCTTCATCTTCATTGTATCTCCTCTGCCAGGTAAGGTTATCTTGGGCCAATACCTTCTCTCAGCCACAGGAAGAAGGAACTGGCAAGCCACTTCCCTAAAATGCTACCAAGAAAACTGTAGGGGACAGTCACCAGGTGTCAAGGCCAATTTAAAGGTACAAGACTGTTTCTCTCTTGCTGTTGTGTTGTACTACTGACCACCAAATAGCTGATCAGTGCATGGACAGCAGTGATCTGACTCCACACCCATTGCTACCTTTCTTCTCATCTTTGGCACCACCTCTCTTATTGCCTGCTCCCCCCCCCCCCACACACACACTTTGCTCTCGTTTCTTTTTGTCTTATTTCAGAGAGATGCCCTAAGATACAGGGCTGATCACAATGATGGCTGAGGGTTCTCATCAGCTATAACTAGCAAGGAATGAAGCAATTTAAAAAAATGAATGTGCTTTGAGAAAATGATGCTGGAAAAAAATAAATAAAAGTGAGGAGCAGAGGTTTCAGGATCATTCCCTGTTACAAACTTGATTCAGCTTTTTAATTAAACAAAATTAAGAATTTTTGGAGAATAGGGAAAATTTATATAAATCAGTAGCTAAGGGAGACATTTTATAAATGTTCGACATTGCAAACAAAGAAATCTAGATTTAAAACTTTGACAAAGGATAGAGAGACATATTTTCATCAGTCCTTTCTTCTAATAAGTTGTTCCCTATTGTTCAGCTCAGCCCTGAACACAATGATATAACATTTTGGGGAAAAGATGCAACCAAGAAGCCCAGCACCAGAGGCTAAGATGGAGAAGATCTCCACAGCCACCATATATTTCCCCTTGGAGCTCAGGTATGCTGGGACAAAGGACAACCAAACACTGCAAAAGACCAACATGCTGAAGGTGATGAACTTGGCTTCATTGAAACTGTCAGGTAATTTCCTGGCAAGAAAAGCTGTGGTGAAGCTGATAAGAGCCAGGAAGCCCATATAGCCAAGCACACAATAAAACATGGTCACAGAGCCTTCATTACATTGTAGGATAATTTCTTCAGTCACTGAGATCATATCAACATCTGGGAATGGGGGAGCCATTGCCAGCCACAAAATACAGATGCATGCTTGGATCAGGGAGCAGGAAACAACAATGGAATTGGTTAATCTTTTCCCCACCCACTTCCTCATCCTGGATCCTGGTTTGGTGGCCATAAAAGCTAGAACCACTGTGGTGGTTTTTGCCAAGACTGAAGAAACAGCCACCGAGAAGACCATGCCAAAAGTTGTTTGTCGGAGGAGACAGGTCACTTTTCCAGGCTGGCCAATGAATAATAGCACTGAAAGGAAGCAGAGCAGGAGGGAGATGATGAGAGTGTAGGTCAGATCCCGGTTGTTAGCTTTGACTATGGGAGTGTTGTGGTTCCTCATAAATACAATTAGCACAAGAACTGTGGTCAAAGAAAAGGAAAGTGCAAAAGAGGCTAAACTGATCCCTAAAGGTTCTTCATAAGACAAGAAACTAATAATTTTAGGAACGCAGAAATCTCTTTTCTTGTTGGGATAGTTTTTCTCTTTGCATTTAGAACATTCATTTCTGTCTGAAAGAAAAGAAGAGATGTAATGTTAATCTAACAAGCATATCATAAAAGCAAAAATATGTCATTATTGTAATTCTAAGGGAAACTTAAATTTTTAAGATCACAGGGGCCACCTAAATTTGGTTGATCCCAAACCATTTTTTTAATGTTTCTCAGATTTTATAAAGAATTAAAGCTACATTTTTTGTAAGTACTAAAGATAAATATGTGTCCAAATGTATTCTAAATCTATAGTAATATTGTATTTTATTAAAATAAAAACATCATTTTGTTTTAAAACTATTGTTAGCACATACAGTATATAGTGACTATTAAAATCAATATTTCTTATTTTTTTTCCTTCCAGACTACCTCAATAAATAATGTTACGTCTTATTCTTTGATGTTTCCAATATGAATTTCCTCATTTGGGTTTATGGAATTGTTCAGTGGATTAATTTAATTTAGTTTAATTTATATGGCTTAATTTAATTAATAGAATTTGAAATTTCTGTACATTATATTTCGATAAAAGTAGATTTATGTAAAATTAGGTTACAGTAATGTAAGATTTAAGATTACCATTCTCAGTTGAAACTCTCCCTTCTGGACAAGGGATGCAGTCATAGCAGCAAAATGGCTCCCCTTCCTTCACTTTTTTGCTGAAACCAGCATAACAACTCTCACTGCATGCAGAAATAGGCTGCACCTAGAAATGAAAGAGGAAAACAATGTTCTGGAGCAGAGATTCTGAAACTGCTTGTCCAACAAGCACATTAGAAATTTTGAGAATAATTTGTAGGCATCTTCAGAGGAAGTATGGAATGTTTCAAATTATACAGACATTTCAACATCTGATGATAAAGTAATAAAGCCAGTTCAGGACAGTTTACTTGATGTACTAAAGGCTATTGCTAGAGGTGGACAAATTAGTTTATTTCTCATCCATATCATTTATACACGTGTTGGGTCATAAACCCATTGTGTCCTCTCTCTGTACTTAAGAGACTCCTGGAGAATATTGTTGCTTTTCAAATAATGAATGTGGTTAAGTTTATTGCAATTGCAATAAAATAAAGTAAAATAAAAGCAATAATAATTGCTTTGTTGCAGTATTCTGCATGTCATACGGGCAATAATGCTCATAATGACATCTTTAACATTTTCCTTCAAGCACTGCTTTATGCAATGCATCAAAGTAGGCCAATGAAAGTGATCTATGTTATTTGGGGATGGTAATCTTTCCAAGACACCCTGCTGGTTTTAAGGAATAGATCTGACTTCTCAAAATGAAAAAAAAAAAATTACTGAAGAATTTTCTATGTGTCAATCCATATCTTATTATCAACATGTTTAGGCACTATTTTCCTTTGTTCTATTAAAAAATGAAAATCTGCGAACAGACCATAGCAATGTAATTGCTTCTGCAATCAGGGTTTCTTTCTAGATGGAAATTTATCATATATTTACCAGGGTTTCTAAACTTCGAAGAGAATACATTGCCCATAATTTGTCCATAAGGAGAGAATAAATGAGGATTGAATTTCAAAGCAAACTTCTGAAGGAAGAGTGAATCGGTTGAAAGCATCTGGAAGATGGAAAAGTTGTGTTGGATGGAACTGATGAAATCCTCAGAAACAGGGAGATGAGTTATTTAAACAAGAAAAAGCAGTATATGAATTGGCATATAGATGTGGTGGAAGCAAATACAATATGCAAAAAGACAAAAAATGGAGAAGTATAGTGAATGGTGTAGGTGAAAATTAGATTTAGCTATATAGAATTTCCTTTTCTCTTACGTCACACCTTTAATTTCTTTTGCTTATTGATTGTCAATCCTTTTTTCTCTTTCTTTTTTGTGCCTTATCCTGAAAGAAATAGTCTGATGGCTATATATGTATGGAGCCTATAGAATTTACATACAAATTAAGGCATACTGACACAAAAGTGTAACCTTGTCCGATTCTTCTCTTGACTGAAATTTCTGGTGTCACAAGATCTGATCTAAGACAATTCACTTTTAAATTGGAATTCTTATGCATTTTGTATTTTGATACAATAAGGCGATACTCATTTGGTGACTCAAACTACTTACATCTTAAATTCTGTCTAGAAATTTAGTCAAAGACACTTTTGTTATCAACAAATGTAGCATATTGTTTTCTAGCTTCAGTGGAATATTTTTGCATCCAGTATTTACAGAGGCATCCATGGTTGGGCTGCCATTTTTACTTTTTTTACTCCCCTGTAGATGCTCCTATAATATTATTTGTTCTGTGGTGAGGAGTCCATTTTTAAAGCACTCTGCCAAGATGCTTTCCATTTCTATCTTATTCATCAGCTTGTTACTTATATGTTTAGCATAAAGCTTACACATTTAGTAGTCTTACAGGCAATTGTTTGCAGCTCCACTTATCATTTTTATGTAAAGGGACTATTATTGTAGAATCCTTTGCTACAAGGCCAATAGCATGAATTCAACAAACAAAGTTAAGCCCAAATGCCCACCATTCCAAACTGATCATCTCAAATAAATATCGATCATTTGTCGGGGAGGGGGTTTAACCTATTTTAAATTACTGGTTCAAAAAGTCATCCTCTGATATTGTTATAGATGACCACTTTCAAGAGGTGTCTATGTCTAGGATGAGAATGTTAATGCAATAACATTATTGCATCCCTTTGTTGCTTACAAGTTTAGAAGGAGGTCTTCAGCATTGGGAGGGATGTTGCAGACAAGGAGAGATGGACCATACCTCCTCCTCCTCCTCCTCCTCCTCCTCCTCCTCCTCCTCCTCCTCCTCCTCCTCCTCCTCCTTCTTCTTCTTCTTCTTCTTCTTCTTCTTCTTCTTCTTCTTCTTCTTCTTCTTCTTCTTCTTCTTCTTCTTCTTCTTCTTCTTCTTCTCCTTCTCCTTCTCCTTCTCCTTCTCCTCCTCCTCCTCCTCCTCCTCCTCTTCAGGTTGTATTTGTTTATTTATTTTATTTATTTAGTGGACTTGTCCCCTCCCATCTCCCCACAATGGGGGACTCTTGTATACATTTTTCAATCTGAGTTTAATATCTATTCTAGCCTGAAGTCTTAAGCACCAGATGAAGCTGGCTCTATTTGTGATATATTTCTAAATCTGTATATCAGAACAACTGTCCCTGATGCCTTGGGAAGAGTGGCAGGGAAAGACACACTCTCTCTGATATTTAATTTGCTGTGATAAATGGAGTTAGTTGAGGCTCAATAAAACTGATTGCAAAAAGGAAGGATGGCTGTCAAAGAGACTCATTCCTGGGCATTCAATATTAGAAACCTGCCTCCACCTTTTCAGCAAAAAAAAAGGAAACCCATTTTTGACACAGAGTGTCCTCTGGACACAAGTCAGTAGAAACAGAATCTCCAACAAGCAAAAAGTCATAAATACCAAAAAGTACTATATACTTAATTAAACTGTAAAGGCTGAAAAAAATAGCACACTACAATAGCTAGCTGACATAAATACAGACTAGCAAGGAAATAATAAACTCTTTTTCTCCACCAGAGAACACAGTACCAGGACCTTCAAGAAATTATGGCCCAGAAATGAATTATGAGACAGCACATAATAAATACGGAGAACTGCTACAATAAATGAACTAAGAAAAGAAAAGGCAAGAATTTCTGACTATGAAGGTGCGCAAAATACAAAATCCACTAAGAGAACTGGCCAAAATAAACAAGGACTTGACAATTTTCTCTGCTCCAAATTGCAATATTGCAATGTACTTTCCTCATAATTGAAAGGATAGAAGGATCTTCCTCATGCCTCAACTTCTCTTTATGACCCATGAATGCTTTTTCTCATCCTTTAATTAGTGTCATTGTCAAAGTACCTGGATGGCTGAGTTACTGACCTTGCTCAAACAATTCTCTTTTCAGCAAAAGATCCTGGGATGAAAAGGCAATCAACCGCAAGTTGTAAGAACGATTCATATACTGAGCTTATTTAACTTTCTTAATATTTACCAGATACAATGAAGTTAAATATTAGAATAGAGAGAAAATAGTAATTCGTACCGTAAATTAGGAATTACCTGATTAAACCAGCTGTGCCACGAAATGCTCTCATCGCTGACTGTTAACATTTCATCTGGAGGAGCTAAGTGATCTACATTCCCAACTTTCATTCGAATAAATGATTGGTTTAGGAAAACAATCCAGTTGATAACATCAAATCCAGCTGCTACTATCCCATTCTGGTCAAAGGAAATGAATTTCCCAACACTGTTGTTAAAGGCCACAGTTCTTAGAAAGTAATGGAGCTGAATCAAAAGGAAAATGCAAGAGTTTGGGAAGGGTTAAATTACTCCTCTCCATGATGGTAATTTTCAGAAGAGACAACTGGATATATAGTTGCATTCTATACATATTAGTCCTCTTTTTATTAGAATTAAGAAGAGTTGAGAGTATAACTTACAAGGATTATTGGAAGAAGATAGATTAGTGCAGTGCTTCTCAATCTTTGCAGCTTTAAGATATGTGGAGCTCAACTCCCAGAATTCCCCAGCCAGCCATGCTCACTGGGGAATTCTGGGAGTTGAAGTCTACATATCTTAAAGTTGTGATAGGAGAGATGGAAGATAATGGATTTCACTACAATTTTGCTAACCTTCCTTTTATAATTTGAATGTTCCCTAACATAAAATTAACAGGACCCAATAAACTAAAATCTGCATGACTTCCAGAGTCAGACACATAGAAACATACAGATTTGGGAGGCACAGGAAATAAGGAAATGTGGATTCAGACGTGCCATCATACATATACCCATGGTGCTCAACCAAATACGGATGTTGGATCCATTACCTGCCAGAAGTCTTGATTATCTTGATTGATCTTCCCTCCTTCTCTGTCTGTCATACCTCTTCTTTTATGTTTTGAGGAGGATATGGCATGTAAAGCATGAGCTAAGACATGAATAGCATTGTAGATGCTGTAGCTATGGCCAGTCATTTTCATTTCAAAAAAAGACCCAGGAAGGGTCTCCAGATTCTCTGTCCCATAACAAATATTCTCAGGGACATCACTCATAACCACATCAGGGAAAACACAGTTGAAAACCTCTTGCCAGAAGAGATTGATAAATCCATCTTCCTTGGTGCTGAAGGGATTTTTTTTCTCAAGAAATGATTTAAACTCAGGTAGGTCAACAGAGTGCATTGTGAAGGAGAGAGCACCATGGATTATTTCTGTATCCCAAGAGCGTTGAAATGCTGATGAAGTAAACTCAATCTGGGCATTCAGTATCCATATAACTCCTTTTGGTTGACTTTTCACCTGTTCTATACGTGGTATATATGTGAGCCATCTCAAAGTCCCCACAGTGGTAGATTCTCCATAGACAATAAACACATTAGCTTTACTATCCATGACAAGCTTGTATATTTTTGTTGCCTGCTGAATCATACCATTCAATCCACCTACATAACTAAATTTTGGGATTTTTTCAATAAAAGAATAACATATTCCTTTTTTGGAAAAAAGTGGAACCACACTTTGTATAATTTCTTCTCCGTGATCATTGTCCACTATAAGGACCCCAACCCATGTCCATTTAAAATGCAGGAGCAGTGAGACAATCCCTGCATGTTGAAGGGCTTCTGGAGGAACCATCTGGTAAAAATGAAGTCCTGGAGTTTTATCATTCATCAGTGGAGCAAAGCCATAAATGAGCTAGTGAGAAGTGGGAGAGAAAATAATAACCAAATCTGTATAGCATTTTCAGATTTTGGTAACAAGCTATGTACTGTAGATAATATTAACCATAGTTATATCAGTCATGCAAGGCAATCTTCAACACTGCTAATAGAAATCATATTTGAAGTTCCCCTATATACAGTATCCCATATTACTATTTTTACATAAAATTGGGGGGATTGCCTTACATTTCAGATCAGTCAAAGGATGCTTTAAATTGAACGTTTGGGTAATCCAAGATGTTGTATTTAATCAAGTGCCTTGGAAATGCTTTAGTGATTTGAAGCTTCAGTGGGGTTTCCAGGTTTTTAATACCTGGAACATTATTAATTATCTAACACATGAAACATTATTACAGATCTCTTTCCATATGTTCGAATGTATGGGGGAAGATCTTTCTATGCCACTTATTTGGATAGAATTTGTTTAAGGAAAAGCAATTGGAGGGAAAGAAATATAGATTTATCCTGCAACTTTAAAAAAAAAAATAGTATGTGCTGCCAGAGCAGGGCCCTTTAAAAATGAATGAATGAATGAATGAATGAATGAATGAATGAATGAATTTGATCTTTTTTTGTGGGCCTATCTCCAAATCAATACCCTTTGATTTCTTATCTTTCTTCATTTCTCAATCTATTGTCTGATCTTTAGCTTGTCCTCTTGACTCTCCTCATCCAATCTGTTGACTGGTCACTCCCCAGATTCATTTCCCCTCTCAAAGAAAAATGTTTCCTTTCTGTTACTTTTCTGTTTCTGTCATGTCTTATTGTGTCTCAAGTGAGCCTTCATCACTGTGTGTGTAGATTTGAAATTATGTGCTTGCTGTAATTGCATATAATACAAACTGCTTCTTTATACACATTACACATTATACACACAGTAGGAAAGACATCCATTCCCAAATATGGAAACACCAGAATAATGCAACCTTCATCAGGAAATCACAACAGATTTGCCATTTCTTAATTGTGCCACGATATCACATACACATATGTGAAGGGTAATGTTTTGATGCACATTTCATTGTTTGCCACACTTTATACCTCCAGCAGTGATAGTGATAGTGGGCAGAGTTCCCAGGCTCTTAAAAAATATTGTTATACAAGCAGCAGATAATTAAATATTTCAGAAGAGTCTTTCCATACTGATGTTGGCAAATGATTGGAGGATGACAGACTCTTCAATCTTTAATAAGATTTTACTTTTTTAAACATTCTTTTATTTATTTACTTTTTCACTTTGAGAAGGAGATTTTCCGCTGTGCTATCCTCTCCTTATCTCTGCAATTTCTGGCTTAAAATGGGGAAATAGTTCCACAAATATTTTGCCATGTAACCACTGAGGATATTTGATTAAAATTTGCAGGTTTAATGTTTTCTAAAGGATCTGTTATCTCTGCTATTTTTTCCCCATTCTGCTGGAAAATAAAACAACTGTAGTTGTGTCTACACCAAACCTTTCATTGAACTGAATCTCAACTTGTATCCATTATTTTCCATCTCTCTTATCACACTAGTACAGTGCTTCTCAATCTTAGCAACTTTAAGATGTGTGGACTTCAACTCCCAGACTCTTAAATTGTAAACTTGATTCCTGGAGGAAAAATATCACCATTTGGGACAGAAGAAGCTACCTTATATTTATTGAGAATATCCTTGACCTGCAAATTATCAGACTTGTCTGGATTCAATTTCAATCTATTATACCACATCCACACCACAATCCAACCAAGTAGGACCAAATCAAATAGTTTAGCATTCCTGATGAGGAATAAGAAACAATCTGATACATTGAGACCCTTTGATCCACAATAACTGATAATCACACCCAGTAGCTTCATAAATAGCATAGGGAGCAAGGTTGATCCTTACAGCCCTCTGTACCTAAAGAACATGGAATGAGAGAGGGGTTTCCCACTACTATTTTCTGAAATCTATCCTCGAGGTAGGAGCAACACCATGAGAGAACCATGTAGTCTACCTCCCACTCCCAAAGTCATTCCAGAAGAAAACTATAGTTAGTGATACTAAATGTCATTAAGATATCCACAAGCATGAGCTGGGACAATAAGCTTGCCCATTTTCTGCTCCCTTCAGAGACCACCTTCAGTGTACCAAAGCTGTCTTTGTGCTATTGTCCAGTCTGAATCTGAACTGAAATATATTTAAACAGTTTCCTGCAGAAGCACTTATAGTTGTTGAGCATTCATTTGGAATTTTGTTTATTCTTGCATTGATTTTATTTGGATCTCATTGAAACTAAAGGGCTGACTTAACACAATTAAGAAATAGTTAGCCTGGGTTAACAACATCCAATTGCTGGGCTCACAAAATATGCTGTATCCAAACAAATAAACCATATTATTACTTATTGTGATGGTTCAGTTCACACAGTATGCTAAAATAATGGTTGGCTTTCCCATAACACACTGAACCACAAACTACCCATCCAGTTTTAGCTTAAGCTGGCAGTGATATGAAGATAGCTACCTGGTCTGTATCCAATCCATAAACTATGCTTAATGAACCTGCAATTCATAATGATAATAATCAGAATCAGAATCAATGAACTGTTCATTAATTGACAATAAATAGAACAGGCTAGTTGTATGGGAATTAAATGCAGCAAAAAGGAATTAAAGTTGTGTGCAGTACTTAAAAGTCTAGTTCAGCAACTCTTAATGTCTTTACAGAGATATATGCCATGTATTCAGTGGACATAAACCCAAGTAAGTATATGGAAGATTGCAGTCTAAATGGGCTACTTATAAGAATCTGACGGTTGGAATTACAGAGATACTCAATTATAGTTTGGAGTGCAATACAACATCCAGAATAATCAAGGAACTGAAAACACTTTAAATTGGCATATAGATAAAGGTATCTTACCTGTGGAATCTTATAGTTATCCAAGATAGTTGCCACATGAAGGGAGATATGGGCATCCAGTCCCCCAACGACAGCTATTGCATTATTCCAGATGTTACATATGTAGTTGGGGATCAACCTCTCTATGGATGATAAAAGTAGCATGGTGGCATGATAAGTGTTCCGGGCACTATCGTAGCTGTCATAGATGCGGAAGCCCAAAGTGATATTGGGTAAGATCTGTGGGTTTTCATTGATCTCCTTCACAGCAAATACCAAAGCCAGGATGTGCTGATAATTCTTAGAAATTAAGCTACAATGAGATTTGTGCTCCATATCAGAATGCTATTCCATACTAACTACTTCTGTGTTCTAAACAGGAATTATTGAGGTAGAAAAATTGAGCAGGCTAGTTGCACCATTTCTCTGACATTGTAAGCTAGTAGCCATCTGTATCTACTGTTAAGATGCAGTGAGATGGCTTTCACGTGAGTGAAAACTTTGCAGTATTTTGACTATCAGGTCCAGAAATGTACATTTTGAAAAGGCAGACCCCTTTCCATATACATTAGTGATGGATAAATATTAATTTTGGGTTCTCTGAGATTTTCATGTGTAAGATTTGGTCATCCATTCTCCTATTACTTAGAAGTTGCTTTTTAAGCACACACACATTCTCTGAATACTTGTAAAATAAATACATTTTTTAAAATACATTTGTCAAAATTTGCATTTTTCTTTGCAATTTTGCCCAGTGTACATAATTTCATAAAGAATTTGCAATTCATTGTTGCATTGATGCTCACATTCCAATAATACAGATATCCATTATTCAAACGCCTATACTGTATAGATTCTTTTTTGATCAAGCATATCACTAATAAGTTGATAGATATGAAGTTACTTTGTGTCTAATGAATTTATGTACTTAAAAAAGTTGAGTAGAGCTAAACAACATAATTGTTCAAATTGATGACACAAGACATTCTCCTTTTCTGATAATAGGTCTTTTTGAAATATGGCAACCCAAAATTAACATTATGCATCGGCATAGTTCAACATATGCATTTAACATGTTCATACACAGTCATAGTAGTACACACAAACACATAATAGTGAGATCCTTCATGAAACTGGATTACCAAGAAAATTATTTGATATTGGGGGGAAAAAGGCACACTTCAAGATAACAAATAGCAAATTATCTTTTTAAGCATCAAAAATTTAGGCAATGAATGTGCATAGATACAGAAATATTCTTTCAAGGTATCTTAGATCAGAAGAATAAACTCAACAACTTTGAGAGTACTGGAACAAAATTCCGAAGGAAAATGTCCCACCCTGCCAAAAAAAGTGAGACAGGGAGAGATAGGGTAGTCTGAAAAGTACTCAAAATTCAGCACAAGTGGTTTTTGCAGGGATAGATATTCAAACTGCTGTCTTATATTTCTATAAAGATTCCTGATGCATGTATGTGCTTGTGTGTATGTGTGTCATTTTTGAAAGAAAGAGGATTAAATCTCCAAGTTATCACCAAATATTTTCCAAAAGGAAAACAGTGATGAGGCACAAGATGGATGGATGGATGGATGGATGGATAGATAGATAGATAGATAGATAGATAGATAGATAGATAGATTTTTTTATCCCACCTTTATTATCTTTATAAATAATGCAAGGCAGCGAACATAGCTAACACTCCTTTCTCCTCCTATTTTCCCCACAACAACGACCATGTGAGGTGACTTCACATTAGACCAAACTGGCTCTACTTGGGAAATATTTCTAATTAGTGATAGACATTCTAGATCAATCTTCCCAAACCTGTTAACCTTTCTGAAGTGAAGGATTTCAGCTCTGGAAACTCACCAAATAGGACAGCCTGGCAGGAAGGAAATGGTGGAAGTCGAAGTCCACATAAGAGTGTATCCCATTAGAAATGACTTCTGTAAATTCAGTTCCTGGAGACACCCATTTCATTATATATTTGACTAGATGAGAACTTGCAATGATCTAAATGGGGCTGTCATCTAAGGAGTGATAAAGCTATGTCCTCTATTTGAGTCCTAGGAACACTTTTGGCAAGTTTAAACACTAAGACAACTTTAAAGGCAGTGTTATGTCACAAATAATAAAAAATACAGGTCTTTTATTAAGGGTTACAAAGGATATGAGGAATGGATTTATTTGTCATTCCTTCAAGGTACAGTGAAGTTTCAATGTTTCATTTTTTTTTTCTTTAATCAGAGATGAGGAAAAGACAGCTTTCCCAAGCATCTCCTTATTGATGCTCAAGCTAATCGGAGATCGTTCCGGTATGGCAAAGCTATGTTTGAATATTCCAATGATCAAAAGCTGGAAGTGTTAGCAAGCAGTGATTCAGGTCCTTACACAAAATCTCCAGGCAATGCTGGTGGGGGGAATTCAGTGAAGGTGACTTCCTTGCTGTAGATGCTAGCTTGGAAAACAATGCCACCAATCATGAGGTCTCCTAGCTGATGGTACTTGTGATATGGAGAGTGTGGATGACTGATGCTGCACCTGTGAGTCTTGCACACCACATGAGGAAGCAATACTAGTAGTAAGACCAATACAATTGCCATTCTCAGGGCAAGGCACTCGTCAAGAACCCTGTTCTTTCTCCTAAGGCATAGCTATTAAGATTTCTGTGGTTCACTCTGTTTGAGTTGAAAGAGTTTCATCTGCTAGCAAAATCTGAACCTTGGACTATCCTGCATAGGTACTGTTGACTTTACTTGCCCATAATCCCACCCTTTCTCCCCCTCTAAATGGTATTGTTACTGGTGTATATATATCTCAAGGGCAAGAAGCAATTCTCTCGCAATTAAACGTTTTGCTAGTGGGCAGTAAAATCCACAGGGATTTGGAGAAAGAACAGAATTAAATGCAGTCATTTAGATTCCCAAATAGGAAGATCATTTTTAAGACACAGCTTGATTCCCTATGGAATTACTGAAGAAATTGTGTTTGTCACAGTTGAGCAAGTATTTTCTCTTCTACTCAGATAGGAAGGGATATCTTGGCTAATCAAGGATGGGCTATTTTTTTTTTGCCAGTTGAAATCCACAAATAAACATCTATGAGAAGGTTGAGGGCACACCATGAAAGTTGATAAGAGTGATCGGTGGGGCTTGGGTTTATGTTGGTGTGTTTCTCTTTGTTTGGAGAAGGAGCTTGGGGATGTCTACATCAAAGTGCCAGCACCTAGCTGAACTTCTGTTGGTTTGTTTAAAAATTGTTTTGTTTTCTTATTATTGGCTTTTCTGTGATTTGTGAGCTGCCAAGAGTCATAGGAAGTGGGCAGCCATACAAATGTAATAACCAAACAAATAACATTGAAATATAGCTTTCTTGGTCACAATAGGGGAGTGGGTTGTCATTGTCCTCTGCAGCTATTTTTTTTTTTTAAAATCCCAGTAGAGCAATTTGAACCCGCATAATTAATGGGCACAGGCAAATGTGGGCGGGTGCTGTGCACCTACACAGACTTTTTCCATTTTTGTCTTTATATATTATCCATCTATTGTCTTTTTAAAAATTATTAAACATGTTTTTAAAAAATAAAAAGATGCAGAATAAAAAAAAAACAAGAAGAAACATAAAATGCAAATGAATAGATAAGAGATTTACACGCATCATAAAACTGAATAAAATGGAAAAGTTATATAAACCTTTTCAGTGTAATATTAATTTTATGTAAATATGTTGTTTAAAACTACAGAACACTGTTAAAGTCAAATTAATATTCAAGTATCAATGAGAGTTATCAGCACAGAGAAAAATTACAGTATTTTCTATCTCATCAATAAGAAATTGATCTTTACTCAACAAATCATCCAAGGCTTAAATCATTCAATTGTCTTGACCAATAAAACTTTCCAATTTCTTAGCCACTTAGTGAAATCATGATGTTTCCACTCTACATGGGGACATATGGAAAATGTATTGCTAAAAAGACCTTGACACTGGGAAAGATTGAAGGCAAAAGGAGAAGAGGACAGCAGGGGATGAGATGGTTAGATAGCATCACTGAAGCAATGAGCATGAAACTGAGCAAACTCAGGGAGGCAGTGAAGGACAGGAAGGCCTGGCGTGATATGGTTCACGGGGTCACGAAGAGTTGGACACAACTTAACGATTGAACAACAACAATTGCTAAAAAGATCTCATTCTAAATATGAAATATGAAAATGTAGCAGTGCAATTTTTTGAAAGTGAAGTCAATAAACATTAAAGACAGAGGGAACTTAATCATATCTATTCTAGATATTCTATCTAGTCTAATAAATTCACTCATAGATAGGTAGCTTGTTCTGAAAAAATAAGTCTGTAGGGCCCATCTTTTTCTCTGGGGGAGAGGTTTGGAATTTTGAGATTATACTGTGGGTATTCTCACAAAATATTTGTCATGATGTCCCAACCAATCACTAAACAAAATACAGTACTGGACTATAGTTACCCAACATTCCAATTTTTAAGCATATAGTTGGGGTCTCTGAATAACTGAGAGACATCTTTAGGGGAAAAATATGCTTGAGTTTGGTGTTTTAGCTTATAGTACTTGAGCTTTTAAATTAAAAGAATCTGATAATAATAGAATCAGACAGAGCAAGAACAGGAGAAATTTCAGGTACATCAGTGCTTCAGTGAGGACCCAAATAATACGTTCTCTACTCCAGGGTTACACTAGAGCAATTGTCCACTGGTTCTACTTTCAGATCTACCTTCTCTTGTTAATAGTTCTCCAGTCTGTTTCTGACTTATAGAAAGTTTGCCCATGGCCTAACATCAGTAACATGCTCAGAGTGTTGTGATCCTGTTCTTATCAGCTATCATTGGGAAGAAATTAGGCAGTACAAAATATACTGAATGTCTTTTGAGAAGAGCTGTTGAAAAAGTAGATAATGTTTGAAGAAAGAGAAGAATAGAAAGGATACAACTTTCCAATTAGGAAATAGTTGAAGAATCTTTTCTTCATATTAGCTATTCCTCTTTATTCAGTTCATGTCATATCATAATATATAATTTAGGGAGAAGCGCAGCCTACTATCCCAGCATTTGAAGCTGAGTTGGAGTTGGAGTTGGAGAAAATATTTATGGGACCCCTGTCCCATTGACATTCTAGTAGGTTGGAACAAAGCATAACTAAACATTGCAAAATGTCAAAATATTGAAAGTAATAAAATTGGCCTCATTGAAAGTGTCAGGTAGCTTCTTGACATAGAAAGCTAGAGTAGTGTATATCAAGATCTGGGAATAAAAGAAAAATTGCCAACCGTGCAACAGAATTACCTGCTTGCATAAGAAAACAGGAAAGAACAATATAATTGAACAATTTTTCCCTTGACCACTACCTCATTATGTATCCTGGTTTGGTGGCCATGGATACTAGGATCACTATGATAATTTCTGCCACCATGAAAACAGGAAACAATAATGAGGTAGATGATGCCAAAGGCAGTCTGTCAGAGGATATAATATAGAGAAGTAGCAGAGGAGGAAGGAAATGAGAATGCAAGGGTGGTCTTGGTTATTAGCTATGATGATAAGAGTGTTGTGTTTCATAAATGTTCCCAGAACTAAAGCAATGATCAAAGAAAAGGAACAAGAAAAGAAAGCCAAACTGATCCATAAAGGTTCGTTATGAAAACAAGATTCTTATCACCTTGATAATACATGAATCCTACTTGGATTTCTACTTTGGATAGTTTCTACTTGAATATTCATGACAGTCATTTTTAAATGTCATCTACTGAATTTTTTGGAATTCTAGAGTTTGACAGTAGTTCATTTTACTGAGGCACTGCATTTTTCAATTGAAGTAGCAGATTGAAATGTACAGTTTTCCTTGGTTATTGGCTCTTGAAAGGTCTTTCCTGACCTACAAAGCCCATAGATCCTCTTGGTATATTGAGGAACTGCAGTTAATGAAAGAAGCTGTAGGGCACAGGTGGCAGAAATCTTAAAGCTGGTATGTTCAATCACAGCTTAAGACCTGTTGGGACGTTTCATTGATATATTTCACTGTTTTTTCCATGAACTAGGAAAAGGACATTTGAGTGATTTGGTCAAATAAGTTGTAATTTTGTTGTTGTATGTTACATTTTTCAGGCATTTTATTTTTCTTCTATTTAATTTTAATGTTATATTGCTTGGTAAACACAATACAAAGTTTTACATACAGGATTTTTTTTCCAGTTCATTATTTTGATATTAAATATTTTAAAAAGTAAGATACCCATTTACTTTGAAAGAGTTTAAACCTCAAGACCTCATGCATTTAGTCTAAGAGAACTAAAGAAGATTGTTATTGGTTTAGTAAAACCAAAGCTTTTTCAAAAACATGCTATGACACTGAAGTGCCTTGTAGGTGGGATGAAAATTAAGTGAATAGATAGATATAAATTCAGAGCATTCATCATTGGTTGCTCACCAAATTGGAAAATGTAGTCATGTGACTTACACAAGAATACCTCCTTAGGTCCTCTACTCCTGGATGCTTTTATTAATAACTTGAATGAAAAAGCAAAGATAGTGCTTATCAAATTATCCAATGACACAGTATTATGTGGGATATCCAGTAATCCATAAGATCAGAAATAAAGTTCAACATTGTCTTTGTTGATAGAAGAAATAGGTTTAAAGTAACAAAATAAAATTTAAAAGAGAGAAGTCCAAAATTCATCAATTAGGAAACAAAATTCTTTTTTTTCTTTTGGTAATAATTTTAGTAAAGTTCACAAATACAAAGATAAAAGACTAATACAAAGTAAGAGAAATACAAAACATGAGGAAAAGAAAAAGTGCAAAGAGAGAGAAAAAAGAAAAGGAAAAATAAAAAGAAATAAGAAAAGGAGAAATATAAAGAAATGACTTCCCTCCAGACAACTGTAAACCCTAATCCTAACTTAGCACCTTCTCTAGTATTTCAGTAATTCAGTATTTCAGTAACTCTTCTTCCCATATCTCATCTCTTATCAATAAACAAATTTTAAAAACTTGTCATTCAGTCCTATTCAGCAAAAGTCCATTCAGAGGTACCAGAAATAATAACATATATATTTTAACCTTAAATAAATCCATTTTGTATTCCAATTTATCAGTTTCTCTGAGGAATAAAGCAAAAGAAATCTCTCCCCATTTATAAACAAATCTTTAAAGCCTCGGCATTCAGTCCTAGTCCAAATATATATATTAACAGCTACCAGAAACCACAACATTATATTTTAATCCTGATCAAAAAAATTCACTTTATAGTCCTTCCATTTACTTTTAAAAACCTTGATCTTTAACCCCATCAAATAATATCCCACAAACTGATTTCTTATCATTTTCTCTTCGTCTCCTCTCAGAAACCACTTCAGTAGTTTAACATATCCCTATTGAAAATTGAAGATAAGAAGGCTATCCAAGTCACTCTTCTGATTTATTATTTGTATATCCCCTTTAGTTATTCAAACATCAGCCAGTTTTATTTATAAATCTATTGTGGTATCTTTTTCCATATCACTCTTATAATCTGTCATTTTTGAATCCATTTTCAAATCATCTTTTTCCATATCGCTCTTGTAGTCTGGCATTTTTTAAAAACCCATTTTCAAATCCACATTCAAGTCAGCCTCAGTCTCTATTTTGTCCAGTAGAAGCGGTTCCTCTTCTATAGCTTCCATTAGATCCATTTTTATAATGGCAGACAATCTTGAAAGTAATTTCTGAGTACGTTGTTCCCAAACAGCCTTAATTTCTTCTATAATCAGATAATATTGCTCCATTGTATTAATAGGTCTCTTCTCATTTAATTGTAATCCTTACTTCTCTCTGGTTCCTTCTAGTCAACCTTCAAAATCCCCTCTTATCATGTTTATTTTCCAATCAGCAAAACTTTTCCATGGGAGGATTTCTTACAGTTCATTTCAAAATCTTCATGTATACTTCTATAAAATTTTAAACAACCCATATGGCCTCTTAACTTTTCAAAATCCCACAAGTTTGCTCCATACAGAGGCTTGCCTGTGAAGAGATTGCAAAATAGCATTTTCCAGCAGGTTTGAGAGCACTGGGAGCCAGAGGAACATCATGTTGCCTAAGCCATCATCTAGTCCCTCTTTTGCTATTTTCCAACAATTAAAATTTTTCTTTTTAATCCTTCAATCTACATGAAATTTCTTTCATCCAGGATAGAAGGAAACACGCCTGGGGTAGTGAAACCTGCCCTTCAGAAGGTTCTTAACAACCAAAAGATCAATAACAAGCAATTTCCTGAAGAAGTTAAGAGAGGAACCCAGAGTCCATTTAAAGGTGCTGAGCTGTGGCTTAGGCAACACGATGTTCCTCTGGCTCCCAGTGCTCTCAAACCTGCTGGAAGATGCTATTTTGCAATCTCTTCACAGGCAAGCCTCTGTATGGAGCAAACTTGTGGGAGATCTAGTCCTCTCCTTGATCCAGAGAGGAGTTCTGAGGAGCCAATCCTGCCACAGCCATTGGCTCCGCTCTTGCAGAGCTATTTTCATTCTGCCATTGTTTCCTCAGAAGTCCAATTAGGAAACATAATTCAATTGTAAAGTTATAGGATGGAGGATATAGTAACTGAGCACAAACTGAATATAAACCTGTAGCACGACTAGCAACTTAGGCAGTATAAAGAAAGCATAATTTTGAAGTCATGGAAGTTTATCCATGATGTTTTCTAAATTTTCTAAATTACATTATCCTGCTTTGGTCAGATCCTACTTTAAGCATTTTGTGAAGGTTCTGGACATTGCAATTTTAGATTTAGAGGGACTGGAACAGGTTTGGAGACAGACAATTAAGATGATTGAGAATTAGAAATTAAATACTATGAGGAAAGATGGAAGTGGCTAGGTACATTAAGCTTTGAGAAAAGAAGCTGAAGGGCAACATGAGAGCACTCTTCAGATACCTGAAAAAATGTCAGCTAAAAAAAGTCAAGGCATGTTTGCTCTCATTGCAGAGTGTAGGACATGGAATAAGGGTTTAAGTTAAAGGAAAGCAGGATGATACTGAACATTGAAATTCATATGTGCACACACACATATGCAAATATATACATCTGATTACTAAGAGTAGTTGCATATGGGACCAATAAGAGAAGAGATTACATGTTCCCTTTCACTGGATCCATTCAAATCAAGGCTTCACAGTCATCTCTTATTCTAAACTGGGGATTGGACATTGGGTTGGATCACCTAAATCACAAACCTGAATCTAAAACAAGTTTGACCCAAGTTTCTCAGCAACAATGCAGAAGATGTTTGCCATTGGTTTCTTCCAGGAGTACTTTTTTCTTTTAGATTTTGCAAAGTACTCTTCATTGCTGGTGTTCCCAGGTGATCTACCATCCAAATACCAACCAGGAGTGACTGCCTTTTTTGTCTTTCTTTCACTGTTAGACAGGGTTAGAAATACAGATTATGTCTGAGACTAATGCTTCATTTTTTACTAACTTTACTAAAATTTTAATTGAGGATTTTAAAAACAATACATCAGGTAGGGCAGAAAAGGGGGAAACTTTCTGACCATGTTAGTAGCCAAGGGTAGTACAATAGGGACCAGATAATGCATTGCAATTTACAGTTAGATTAGAGTACTTGTCAGTCTTTCCTCTCTGAGGGATGTTGGTTCCCTCTGGTCCATTTCTAGATCACTTTAGAGAGCTGGCCCACAGCTTAACTCTAACAACATAGATATGGAAATAAATGTTTCAGTGAAGGAACATAGACAGAGTTGGCAAAATGTATATAGAAAAGTAGCTAAAAGTACTATTTTCAAAAATAGTATATTCTACTATGTATATAGAAACAAAATTCTGCACTCAGAAGATTGATAAAAGTTGTAGAGCGTAATTTTTATCATTCCTTTCTTCTAATTAGTTGTTCTCTGTTATTCAACTCTGGCCGCAACACAATGATATAACATTTTGGGGAAAAGATGCAACCCAGAAGCTCAGCACCAGAGGCTAAGATGGAGAAGATCTCCACAGCCACCATGTATTTCCCCTTGGAGCTCAGGTATGCTGGGACAAAGGACAACCAAACACTGCAAAAGACCAACATGCTGAAGGTGATGAACTTGGCTTCATTGAAACTGTCAGGTAATTTCCTGGCAAGAAAAGCTGTGGTGAAGCTGATAAGAGCCAGGAAGCCCATATAGCCAAGCACACAATAAAACATGGTCACAGAGCCTTCGTTACATTGCAGGAGAATTTCTTCAGTCATTGAGGTCATATCGATGTCTGGAAAAGGGGGGTCCATTGACAGCCAAAAATACAGATGCTTGCTTGGATCAGGGAGCAGGAAACAACAATGGAATTGGTTAATTTCTTCCCCACCCACTTCCTTATTCTGGAACCTGGCTTGGTAGCCATAAATGCTAGAACTACTGTGATAGTTTTTGCCAAGATGGAAGAAACAGCTACTGAGAAGACCATGCCAAAAGTTGTTTGTTGCAAAAGAAAGGTCACTTTTCCTGGTGGACCAATGAATAGCAGTGCAGAAAGGAAGCAGAGCAGGAGGGAGATGAGGAGAATGTAGGTCAGATCCCGGTTGTTGGCTATGACGATGGGAGTGTTGTTGTGCCTTACAAATACTTCTAGCACGAGAACTGTGGCCAGAGAAAAAGAATGCATGAGACAGGCTAAACTGAACCCTAAAGGTTCTTTGTAAGATAAGAAACTGACAATTTTGGGAACACAGATATCCTGTCTTGTGTTGGGATAGTAGTTGTCTTTGCTTTTAAAGCATTCATTTCTGTCTGAAGAAAAAGAAAAGATGTGTTTATCTCACAAACATGTCAAAGTCTGAATAGTGGCTTATCACAGTAATAAAAACAACATTTTAAAAAAAAAATAGGCTTATGGAAAGCCTCCAAGCTCACTGGTAGTTGATAAATTTTGAACAACTAACCATTATTTTTTCATGTTGCAGATTTTATTCAAAACTTAATTTAGAAACTGTCTAAATACATGAAGAGTAGAGGTACAGGCATACAATTATGATGATGATGATGATGATGATGATGATGATGATGATGATGATTTTATATTAATTTATAAAATATTTTATTTTATAATAATAATAATTCAAACAGACAAGCACCTGCCACATCACACCCCAGACTTAACAATTGTTAATAAGAAAGATAAAAAAGTCTGGATAGTGGACATTGCAATACCTGAAGACAGCAGACTAGGAGAGAAAGAACTGGAGAAAATCACAAAATATGAAGACCTGCAAATAGAAGTAGGATGCCTCTAGCAAAAGAAAGCAAAGATAGTACCAAGGTGCCTTGGGTGCAATCCCATAACATCTGGAACACCACTTGAACACCACCGGCATTGACAAAATCACCATCAGTCAATTGCAAAAGGTAGATTTACTTGGAACAGCTTATATCCTGCAAGAATACCTTTAACACCATCAAACAGCAATGTCTGCCTATACAAGGTCCTTGGGTAGGACTTGATAGGTGGATAAAAATGCCAAATCCAGCCTAAACATCTGGCTGACTGTGTGACCAACAATAATAATAATGATATTTCCAATTCTCTCTTAGTAAAGTCAAATCTAATATTATTTTGTGTTAAATAAATTAATATTACACAGAGTCAATTGGAGTTGGCAGTTAAATGTGAGCATTATATGAAATAATTCTTATCCTCTCTCCTTGACTAACATCAGTAAGACTATGCATCATCTCATTGTTTTACATTTCCAGCAGATGTTTGCATGGTCCCTACTCACTCGGGATCAGGCTCCTACTTGGCAACCCAGCAGGATACCCTTTTTAGGTATACTGGAACGTGAAGTGTTTAGGAGCTTGCTTTTTGAGGTTTGAAATTGGGTGAATTTTTAGAAGGATGCTCTGAGCCTGTTCATCGTGGATGGATTTGCTCTCCATACCTCTTGTACCTCAGTTTACTTCACTATGTTGGCCATGTAGGAGGAGAATTGTTATCACGTACATCTGGTGATCAAAAAGTTGGAGAAAACTGATCTATTCAAAGAGAGATGCACACCTGCAATTATATTTCATAAATTCCTTGATGACAGCTGTTAAGTCTAGAAAAAAAGCTGTGCACTTACTGATTCTTTAAAGTAGGAAATAGCCACTGATGATTCATAAGCAATCTATGTCTGAACTTCCAGTGAGCAGAATATATCACTCTATTTGTCTGAGAAGTGACTTCTCAATATATTTCAGCTTCCCACTACCTTGAATAACTCAGAACATAGTATACTTCTCTTATGCAAATTTATTTCAAATAATCAGGATCAAATGATTTTTTTTTTTACCATTCTCAGTTGAAATCCTCCCTTCTGGGCACGGGATGCAATCATAGCAGCAAAATGATTTCCTTCCTTCACTTTCTTGCTGAAACCTGGATAACAACTCTCACTGCAGATAGAAATAGATTACACCTAGGAATGGAAAAAGATAATAATCTGGAAAAGGGATCTCATTTTTTTATCAACATTTAATACACACATTAGTCTCTTGCTGATCCATATCACTTTTGTTTGTGTTAACCCATCAATTGATTATGACTTTTTTCCGTACTGAAAAAAATGAAAACATTTGTGATTAAAATAGATTTTTTGGATTATTAGCTCTTAAAATGTCCACAGAGAGCCAGTTTGGTGCACTGGTTAAGGTAGCAGGCTAGAAACTGGCAAACTGTGAGTTCTAGTCCCACCTTAGGCATGAAGCCAAATGGATGACCTTGGGTCAGTTACTCTCTCTCAGACCTAGGAAGAAGGCAATGGAAAACCACTTTCAAAAAAACCTTGCCAAGAAAATTGCAGGGACTTGTCCAGGTAGTCACCAGGTGTCAACACTGACTTAAGGGCCCAAAATAGACAGACAGACAGACAGACAGATAAATAGATAGTTAGATAACAGATAAATAATTCATATCTATGTTCTTCAAATGTTGTTTGACACAATCTTATTATGCTAGAACTGCAAATTTGGAGAAGTATAACAAATGGTTGTTGCATTAAAAGGTATTGCTGACGTGTTTAAAAAACAACTGCTTCTCTGATCTGTTGCTAAGGGTTACATGGAGTTTTTCAATGTCACACACAGAGACATTTCCTTTGGTTTGATAAGTAGAATTTGGCTGAAGTTCAAAATTGTTGGTTTATTTATTTTATTTATTTATTTTATTGGATTTCTCCGCCGCCCATCTCCCCCACAATAGGGGACTCTGGGTGACTTACAAAAAACATTAAAACTATAAATACATCTAAAACACATAAAACATCCAAAATTTAAAACAATACTAAAGAAAGGAAGATCCAAGCAGATGGAAAATCAGGCTGTGGAGAGCTGGCCACTACGGGGCTAGCCATCCCCCTGCTTGAAGTATTCCCTCCCCACCCCAGGCCAAGTGGCAGAATCAGATCTTCAAGGCCCTTCGGAAGGCCAGGAGTGAGGGGGCCAATTGCACCTCCGGGGGCAGAATGTTCCAAAGAGCGGGGGCTACTGCAGAGAAGGCCCGCCTTCTGGACCCCGCTAGATGGAGTTCTTTTACTGAGGGGGTCCAAAGCATGCCCTCTCTGTGTGATCGGGTGGGATGGGTTGAAGACATGGGGAGAGGTGGTCCCTTAGGTAACCTCCTGGTCCCATGCCATGTAGGGCTTTAAAGGTGATAACCAACACCTTGAATTGGACCCAGAAGCAAACTGGTACCCAATGCAGCTCGCGGAGCAATGGTGTTACATGGGCCCTTCTTGGGGCTCCAAAAATAGCCCGCACAGCCGCATTCTGGACCAGCTGTAGCTTCCAGATAGTCTTCAAGGGTAGCCCCATGTAGAGCGCATTGCAGTAGTCTATCTGGGAGATAATAAGGGCATGAGTGACTGTTCGAAGGGCATCCCGATCCAGGAAAGGGCGTAACTGATGCACAACCCGAAGCTGTGCAAAGGCCCTCCCAGCCACAGCTGCCACCTGCTCTTCAAGCAGGAGCTGTGAGTCTAGGAGGACCTCCAGATTATGTACTGGGTCTGTCTGGGGTAGTGCCACCCCATTGAGCACCAAAGATGACAAAGTCCCGGATAGAGAGGAGCCATTAACCCACAGCCACTCCGTCTTACCAGGGTTCAGCCGAAGCCTGTTGTTCCTCATCCAGACCCTTACAGCCTCCAGACACCGAGAAAGGGTAGTCACGGCATCACTTACTTCACCTGGGATGGTGATGTATAATTGTGTATCATTAGCATACTGATGATACCTCATCTCATGGTGGTGGATGATCTCACCCAGAGGTTTCATGTAGATGTTGAAAAGGAGCGGAGAGAGAACTGAACCCTGAAGCACCCCACAAAGGAGGGGCCAAGGATGGGACCTCTCGCCCCCTATCAACACTGATTGGGATCAGCCCTGAAGAAAGGAGGTGAACCAGCACAAGACTGTGCCACCCACCCCCAACTCCCTGAGCCGTCCCAACAGGATACCGTGGTCGACGGTATCGAAAGCCACTGAGAGATCAAGGAGAGCAAGGATGGTCACACTTCCACCATCCCGCTCCCACCAGAGATCATCCATAAGTGCAACCAATGCCGTTTCTGTCCCATAACCGGGCCTGAAACCTGACTGAAAAGGGTCCAGATAATCCGTTTCCTCCAGAACCCTTTGGAGCTGTGAAGCCACCACTTTCTCAACCACCTTCCCCAAAAAGGGGAGGTGGGAGACTGGATGAAAATTGTCCAGTATGGTAGGATCCAGGGAGGGTTTCTTGAGGAGGGGGTGCACCAACGCCTCCTTGAAGGCGGCCGGAAACAATCCCTTCTGCAAGGATGTAGTAACCATCGCCTGGATCCAGCCACATGTCACCTCCCGGTTGTGGTTTTATGTTTTATAATGACCTGCCTGACTTTTAGATCTCTTCCACTGGCCACCCCAAGCTGGATGCCAAAATGAGCTCCTTTCTGAGGAGAAACTTAGTGAATGGACAAAGGGAATTTCCCCGCTGTTAGCAGAGTCTTCTAGTGGCTTCAGGTAATGGGAGACCAGAAGTGGATTCACCAAGAGTCACCAATGAAGAAAGTCCACCCCCTATTAATTTCTTTAAAATAGAAAAAGAAAAAAAGAACAAATACAGTACAATAGCTCTCTGAGCAAAGTGCAGCCTCACAACAAGAATTAATTTCCATTTCTCAAACAGCAACTTTCAGAACCTTTAGGAGGCAATAAATTATTGCATCACAGAAGGTAGAAACAAAAGGAAATTGCTATTATAGACAAAATAAGAAAAGGCTTCCACATTGCGGGTTGTTTTCTTTAACAAAGCTGGGTAGAATAAATCAGAGAACTACCTGTCTCAACTTACCTGGGAACATCCAAATACTTTATCATATACTGGCAAGCATGTTGAATGCCAGACATGCTACTAATGATAAGGCTATGTCTTCCTTTTTAATAGCCATATTTCCCCCCATCAAAGGTCATTCTGGAAGTCAACTGTGCTGTTTTGAAGATCTTGTTGTCAACACAGCACTCTGGCATTTATTATCCCTCACCAGAATATTTAGGATTTGTATATTAAACATGGTAGCAGATGGTGACCTTAATGGTGAGCTCACCTAATTGAGGCCACATACATCTAGTATAATTTATTACGTCTTAACCTCTTCAATCTTTTTAATCTGGTAATTTCATTTAAAGTTGGACTATGGCTAGGACTGACCACTTACTGCCATTATTTCATTTGGGTTCTAACCCACACTCAATTGCCTTGGACAGTACCACCTGGATTAGGAATAATGACATAGGTATTGTAATTCCTAGATTTAGATGCTTGAAAAAGACCACAAGAGTGACACAATTATTTTTTATTTCAGACAAGTCACTTGATCTATGTGAGCTCCCATTTAGAACCCAAATCCTGCAAAGGGTTTAGATAGATATAATACCTTGATATATAAATTTCAGGGGTCACTATCCACTTATCAGCATGTCATGACCAACCCTCTCATCTCAGGCAGAAACTCTGGTTCGACCAGCACTGCATACATGCTAGAATAGATTTAGTCACAGCTTTCAAATATTATAAAAAGCAAAAGTCCCAATATTAAGAAAGCTTAAACAACCACATATAGGTGTGGAGCAACCCAACTCCATTCCACACCAACTTTCAGCAATAGGTAAATTATTAAATAATATACTTTCATTCCAGGCATAATTAGCAGAGGTAGCCATGCAAACAGAAATGGGTAGGATCTCATTATATGAATTCACATGAAGCTTATTAAACTCAATATTTCATAAGCATTTAGCATTGTCTGAAGCAATGAACATCAGAATAAAAGTCAACATTAATTCAGAACCAGAGATGATAACTGGATCTTACCTGGTTGAACTGGGTGTGCCATGTAACGATCTCATCATTGATGGTGAATATGTCATCTGAAGGAGCTAGGTGATCCACCTTCCCAACTTTTACACGAAGAAATGATTTGTTTGGGAAAGCAATCCAATTGATAATTTCAAATCCAGCTCTTACTATCCCATTCTGGTCAAAGGAGACCTGGTCCCCAGCACTGTTGTTAAAAGAGACTCCTCTTAGAAAGTAATGAAGCTGAACCAAATAAATAAATAAATAAACAAACAATCAAATAAATAAATAAATAAATAAATTTCAAGATAAACTTCTCCTTCCTGTGATGGTACTTTTCCTAGCAGAAAAGCAGATATATGGCTGCATTCTTTGTTCATATCTTTTAATTTATTGCAGTTGAGTCAAAGGTGTTGAAAATGGGAGGAGTGAATTTATAGATTTCGAGTGAATTTATGTATTTTGCTATGTCTCCGCTAATCTTCCTCTTATGATTTAAGTGCTGCTTAATGGAATAGCAACCTTGATTCCAATAAAGTTGTTCATCTATCAGAGTCATGAGAAAATGGTACACACACAAACACAGTTCCATGAAAGATTCAGAACAGAGTAGGCTTTCTAAAGTTAAGCTCATCAATATGAACATTCTCCCTCCAGAAATTAAAAGGCCCCAACTCTGTTGGCCTTTCGTATGGCCTTGAAGACCTGGTTACATGCTCTGACCTGGGGCCCTGAGTGTGTTAAGGGCCCTGTTTCCTGGCTGTATTGATACTTAAGGTTATAATTCTTTCAGCTGCTATTAAAAAAACAAACACACAAAAACAAATCCCCTCTCATTCCTATGGGTGGTATGTATCTTTCTCAATCTTGATTCCTCTACCAGAGGCTTGGGAGTTTGAGGGTTCTATGCAGTATCTTAGCTAGAATCTTACCTATTATTAGCACTGCACTGTTCTGGACAGAGAGCTCTGACGTCTTTCCTGGGATCTGTTGGAGCCACTCTCCCAGCTTAGGAGTCACAGCCCCAAGTACTCCTACCACTGCTGAGACCACTTTGGTCTTTACTTTCCACATTCTCTTTAATTCCTCCTTCAGGCCCTAATACTTCTCCAGCTTCTCATACTCCTTCTCCCTGATGTTGCTGTCACTTGGCACTGCTACATCTATCACCACTGCTGTCTTCTGGTCCTTGTCTATTATCAAGATGTCTGGTTGATTGGCCAGTACCTGCCTGTCCATCTGCATCTGTAAGTCCCACAGGATTGTAGCCCTATTATTATCCACAACCTTCTGTAGAATCTCCCATCTGAACATGGGAAGGTTTAGCCCATACACCGTGCAGATGTTCCTGTACACCATGCTAGCTACTTGGTTGTGCTGTTCAGTGTATGCTGTTCCTGCCTGCATCTTACACCCTGCCACTATGTGCTGGATTGTCTCTGAGGCCTCTCTACACAGTCTGCACCTTGGGTCCTGTCTAGTGTGGTAGACCCCTGCTTCTATGGATCTGGTGCTTAGTGCCTGTTTTTGTGTTGTATGTGTCAGATTCAGCCTAGTACAGCCAGTGCCACTGTTCAGTTTCACCACCGCTAGTCAATTTCACTGCCTCAGGTATAGAAGGTCAGGGAAGGGAAACAAGGCAAACAGCAAGCTAATTGCTGGCAGGTGGCAGCAATTAACCCATTATCGAGAGTGAATTGAAACTGGCAACATTGTAGCACAGGCAGCTCCCCAGATTCCCTGGGTTACGTGGATTTCAATGCTTCAGGAATACAGTGATCCAGAGGCAAGCAGTGACCAGTTGGAACACGACTTAAGAAACCCCATTTCATCTGCATGAGAAAAGCCCCATGAGCACACTGACAATGTGGACAAAAGATAACGATCATGAGGACAATGGAACCTGACTGAATCTGCCATCAAGGAGAGGGGAGGGAGGTCACGACAAGCAGAGGGGTGACCCGGGACAAGGGCATGGGCAGAACCCAGGGGTATTACAGGTCAAAGGGGAGACCCCTATAAAACACTGTAAGAAACTGCACCAAGCCAATCCTGGCTTTGTTTGTAACCGTTATGCATTACGCCTGAGTAAACTAACTTTCGTCCGAACCTATGTCTCAAGAGGGTTTTGTTCAGCACCGAATGCAGTGATCCTTACAGTATGATCAGTGCCTCAGTGCTGTCTTTTAGTGGAGCCCGTTCTAGCCACTAATAGGATTTCCCAATGTCAGCCACCTCAGGTTTCTGTTGATGGTACATCCCATGCAGGGTCTTGTCTTGCCATGGCACTTCCTCTGTTTGAATTTCCTCCCATGTCTGCTGCTGCCTCAGACATTCTCTCAGCAGCTCATCTTTGGGTGCCATCCTACTGATGTACTCCTGGATGCTCTGAGTTTCATCCAGGACAGTGGCTTTGACACTCACCAGACCCTACCTGCCCTCTTTCTGGTTAGTGTACAGGCTCTGGGTGCTGGATTTTGGGTGGAAACCTCCATATATTGTGACAGGGAACAGCCTCCATGTCCTCCTTTGGCCAGCTCACTATACCGGCAGGCTATCTAATGACTGGCAGGGTGTACGTGTTGATGGTGTGGTTCTTGTTCTTCCCATTGACCTGGCTCTTCAAGACTTGTCTTATCCTTTGATGGTACTTGGATGTTGCTGTTTTCCTTGTCTCCTCATCATGGTTCCCATGTGACTCTGGAATACCAAGGTACTTGTAGCTGGTCTATATGTCTGCTACGTGGCTTGCTGGTAGTTCCACCCCATCAGTCTTAGCTACCTTCCCTCTCTTTACTACCATCTGGCCACACTTCTCCAGTCTGAATGACTATCTCAATGTCCTCTCTGTAGAACTGTGTTAGGTTGATCAGTGAGTCAATATCTCATTCACTCTTAGCATGCAGCTTGATGTCATCCATGTAGAGGAGGTGGCTGATGGTAGTTCCACTCTTAAACATGAATCTGTATCCGGTCCTTGTGATTATCTGGCTGAGGAGGCTTATAACCTATGCAGAACAGCAGTGGGGACAATGCATCACCTCGGGATATGCTGCACTCGATAGCCACTTGTGCGAGCTATCTTGAGTTGACTTCCAGTGTTGTCTTCCCCAGTCCCACTGAGTTCTTGAGGAAGGTCCTTAGTGTCCTGTTGACTTTGCATAGTACCAGGCATCACAGATCCATGTGTGTGGCATTGAGTTGTAGGCTTTCTTGTGTCAATCCAGGCTATGCTCAGATTGGTCTGTCTATATCTTGAGTCTCAGACAACTGCTCTCAGGAGCAACTGGTGTTTTGAGCCTCAGTGTTTTTCTCAATGCCCTTCTGAGCTGTGCTCATGTGCTGGCCCATATGGTCCTATAGCATAGCAGCTATGATGCCTGAAAGGACTTTCCACTTTGTGGGGAGGCAGGGTATTGGCTGGTTAGTTGGCCAGTTCTGTTCCCTTGTGGGGGTCTTTCATGTTCAGCACTGTCCTTCCTTGTGTTAACTAGTCTGGGTGGGAACCTGCTGCTAGCAGCTAGTTCATCTGTGCTACTAGGTGTTCATGCACTGTTAGTTTCTTTAGCCAGTAGGTATGGATCATGTCTAGGCCAGGTGCTGTCCAGCTCTTCATATTCTTGACCCACTGCTGGATGTCTGCTACTGTGATGGTGACTGATTCCTGTTCTGGGAGATTGCTGAGGTCTGCTTTCAGGTCTTGCAGACACTTTGCACTGCTGTTATGTGTCTTCTCTTTCTCCCATATGTTCTTCCAGTACTGTCCAGCTTCTGTTGGTGGCTCTGCTGTTACTGTGTTTTTGCACTGCAGTTGGGAATAGACCTCGGATGGTTCTTTGGAGAACAGGGCATATATCTTCTTGGCCTCTGCTTCTCTAGTATTTCTCCTTAGCCTGGTAATCAGTGCTGAGAGCCTTTGTTTAGCAGTCTCTAGGGCTTCAGATGGAGTAAGGCCCCTGTATTTTTTTCAGTAGCTAACTCTTATCCTTAATCTCCACACCATTCTGTAGTTCCACCAGCTGACTAACTTCTCTCTGAGTTGCCTTGATCTTAGCCTCCAACCTCATTTTCGAGGGGCAGGGGTATGTACTGCTGTTCTTCTTGATCATGTAGCCGAGCAATGTGGCTGTAGCATATACCAGTTTACTAGTTTGAGTTATGGTGGTAGTAGGGATTGTTGTGTGGGCTCTATTGGCATCTTCTAGCATACTATCTGATGGTACTTCTCCACTGAGACTTGGCAGCTGGTTTTAAGGGCTGACTGTAGCTACTTTATCCATAATCTTATGCCTCATACCAGCTGCTGTGCTCTGTAATGGAGGGGGTGGCAGTGACATTCCAACTTCAGGTATTGGCTGCACATCCAGTTGTTCTTCTGGGTCTTCTTTAGTCCAGGATATAATGTATAGTAGGTCTATCTCAAGATGTGAGAGCAGCTTCCTCTTCACTATGTTGAAGCGTAGGGTGACTAGCTGTTTCTCAGTTAATGTGGATGTAGGTCTTCTGTCCATCCAAATTTCCCTCATACGTTTCATATGTCCACTCCCATTATGTCTACTGTTGTAGTAGCATTCCATCAATTCCAGGTTCTCCTATCTCATCCATGTATAGTTTGTTCCAGTAGCCCATTTATCATCAGATTGTCTTGGTTCCCCAACATCTGTCATGGACATTGTTAATCCGGGCCACATCTGAGCCAGCATGACTCTCTTAGTTCATGTCACTCTCATATCCAAGGTAGGAAGGTGAAGCATTAGGGGGTCTTTGCCCCCTACTGGTAAGGTAGGTACCAGCTGGGATTCAAACCCTAGTCTCCTGCATCAAAGAGCAGCACTCTAACTACTATGCTATCCTGCCACATTAATATATATTTACTTTTACATTAGGTTTGTATTGGTTTTAACTGTTCTTATGATTGTTCACTGCCCACAGTCACGTCTCAGATGGGCAGCTATAGACATTGAAATAAATAAACAAACAAACAAACAATCAAACAAAAAACCAACATCCTAAACTTCATAGGGAGGAACCCAATAGAAATCAAATTAAACCTTTGAAATAGTAACAAGGGAAAGGAAAGTATTGTGACAAAACTATGACCTGTTCTTTCATATTCAGGAAATGGGAATACAGATGAAATGCAGACATAGGCTTATCAATATACTAACATGCATAGTTCTCTGAGAAATGAGGATATTGGGTACATTACCTGCAGGAAATCTTGTTTATGACTTTTTTCTCCTCCTCTGACCGCCATTGCTCTGTGCTTATATCTAGATGTGGATATAGCATGGACAGCATGAGCTACTGCATAAATACCATTGTAGATACTGTAGCTATGGCCAGTCATGTCTATTTCAAAAATAGGCCCAGGAAGGCTCTTCAGATTCTCTTCCTTTATTCTGTTCCTTCAGCAAGGAGTTTACAACTCATAATTAAGACTGTTGCTTTCTTCTTTTTCTCTCTTGAGATATATATGCACAAACACTAATATCGTTTAGAGCTACAAAGAAGAGATAAGATTATGAGCAGGTAAGGATCCACAATTCTAATGCTTGATGATCCAAGCTTCAGACTTTACTAGGAGATTAAGCCACCATTCAAGTCAGGCAGTATTGACCACAGATATGGTAATGGCTGGGTCCTAGAAAAAAGAGAGTCCTGACATTTGCCCTTGTACTGAGGATGGCATTTTTACTAGTTTTCCTGCTAGTGCTACTTCCTCACATGGTGTGCAAGAGCGACAGATACAACATCTTTCATCCACACCCTCCATATCACAGATACCATCATCCGGGAGATCTTATGGTTGGTGACATTGTTTCACAGACTGCAATTGTCTCCAAACCAGTCAGCTTAACTGAACCTCCTCCATCAGCAGTGCCTGGAGAGTTTATGTAAGGAACAATATACTTGATTGTATTTTCAGGGATTTCAGTTACTGAAATAGTAAAACCTGGCCCTGACATCTTAGAACATAAGCTGATTACATTGCCTAACACTAAGGAGATGTTGAGAAATATAGTTTGGAAAGTATTCACACATTTAAAGCAACATTCCCAAATCTTAAGTTCCTCCAGATTTGTGACTTTGATTCCCAGTTTTCTGCAGAAGGTTAGAAGCTAAAGCTAGAGGATGCCCAGATAGTGGAAGTCTAATTTAAACCTCTTCTATTTCTTCCTGTAATATTTCCATTGTCTTCTCTTCATTGCCTTCTCCTGCCCAATCTCTCATGATGCTAGCTTCTTATGTGACTACCCCCATTCATCTTCATGCTTTATATGTCCATTTTTTCTATGAACCTCTGTATTTCTTATGAAACAATGAAGCATAGATTTCTCATGAAACTTCAGGACATACATCTTGAAAGAATGACAAATAAATTCATTCCTCATAACCTTAAAAAATTAGAGATGTTCACAACTGTATTTGTAGTTTTTTGGTTTTTTTTTAATCTAAGGGACATCTCTTGGGCTTATCTTTGTTTTACCATGGGTGTTCCCAAGGAGAGAATTTTCAAAAAGATATAGGATCTAGCCTACTACGTATTCTTTTCTAGTCATATCCATAATGAAATGTTGATTGCAGGAAATAAATCTGCAACAGCTTTTTCAATCTAGTATCATCCTGACATGGACTTCAATTTCCACTCTGTTTTGCTCTGCTACCCAGTGAGTGAGAGAAGTTGAAATCTGTCATATCTAGAAGGTATCAAGTTGTGGAAAACTGATCTAGGATTAGTTATATATATTTTTTCAAGATATTGCTCTTCAGTTTCATTACTGTTTTCTGTCTGGAAAATATTTAGTGATAAACTGGAAGAGCAATCCTGTTTCTTACAGAAACACAAGCAAAACAGGAATCTTTGTAGAAATGCTAAGGTGTGTAAGCCTAGCTATCTGCAGAAGTTTAAATAGCTATACCTTTGAAAATTATTTGTTCTGAGTTTTAATTCATTTCCAGATTCCTTCAATGCTTGTTTCACATTTTGGGGGATTAATTTTCTTTCAAAAATTCCTTATTTTAAATGTAATTGGGTTTCTTTATATAATCTGTATAAATGATTGTAAATCTGACTATGTGCTTAGTGCATATAATATTATATCAATAAGTAGTCTAAATTACATGCAGTATCTCAAATCCACACTACATCTTAGATTTGCTGAGGACAAGACAAACAGAAACAGGAAGTGGCAGAAAGGAAACAGGGGCTTTCTTGGAAACAGAATGCAGGAAAGTGGAGATCAACAGGTAAAGATCTGTGAATGCTCCAAACAGAAAGACCGTAGGGAGCATGCTACAAATCAGACAGAGCAACTAAGGTGAGGTAACAACCAAAGAGTATTAATTTGGGAAAAGGCAGACCATCACACAAAAAATAGCAAATCAGATAAAAAATGGGAGCAGAATTTATCTTTCCTTGCATCCCAGTGAATTTCTCTAAACAAATTCTACCAAAATAAGCAAGATACGAAAAGAGAGAATAATTCCTCCAAGCTGTCCCTTCTATGGAAGGAAAGCGGCAATCATGGTTCAGCGGGTTAGAAAGTATACTGAATCTCTAAATCACTTTGGAGCCCTCTAAAACATTTTAGAATGGCCTGATTCAATCTGATGTCATTGTGATACAATTCAAAAATTCAGTTTGAAAGGATGTTTCAGTGAGTTCTAAATTTAAGGCACTACCTTTGGAATTATGACAAAACAATACATATAGGAAATACAGCAGAAACTCAAACATGATTTCAACTAGGCATGTTGAAGGCTACTTTATATGAATGCTGGTAGGATTCTTAATATATTTTATCCATGTTATAAGGGTTCTATGCATGCTGTTATTATTTTTTCCCCATTTCTCTCTAGCTCATTTATGGCTTGGCTCCACTGATGAATGATAAAACTGCAGGCCTCGCTTTTTACCAGATGGTTCCCCCAGAAGCCCTTCAGCATGCAGGGATTGTCTCACTGCTCCTGCATTTTAGGTGGACCTGGATTGGGATCCTTACCATGGACAATGACCAAGGGGAAAAAATTGTACAAACTGTGATTCCACTTTTTTCCAAAAGGGGGATTTGTTATTCTTTCATTGAAAAAATTGGCAAATTTAGTAATATAGATGGACTTGATGGTATGCTTCAGAAGGGGGTAAAAATATATGATCAAGTCATGGGTAGTAAAGCCAATGTATTTGTGATCTATGGGGAATCTTTCACCATGATATTTTTGAGATGGTTGCAATATATACCAAGAATAGAAGAGGTAAGAACTAAAGCAAAAGGTATTGTATGGATCATGACAGCCCAGATAGAGCTGACTTCCTCAGCATTTCAACACTCTTGGGGTACAGAAATAATCCATGGGGCCCTCTCCTTCTCCATGCCCTCTGCTGATCTACCAGAGTTCCGCTCATTTGTTGCAAAACAACACCCCTTCTTCAATGGAAAGGAAAATGGGTTTATCAGTCAGTTTTGGCAAGAAGCTTTCAACTGTGTATTCCCAGATGTGATCTTGAGTGATGTGCCTGAAGACATTTGCACTGGGACAGAGATTTTTATAATGTTGCACAAGGGGCATGTAAGAGATCACTTTCAGAAGGATCTAACCTTAATAATGAGGTGTGCAAACAATGAGGTGTGCAAACTAGTGGTCAGAAGGTGACAGGTGCTTCCATCTTTAATAAGAAGATACTTTTTAAACAATCCTTGAATTTTTATTTTTTAGTTTGAGGAGAGCACTTTCTGCCACTCATTGGTCTCCTTTTATAATCACTGCCTTGAAAGAGGTATTAAGAAATGATTCAAAAATATTTTGCTCTGTAGCCATTGAAACTACCTAACTAAAAGTTACAGAACTGATATATGTTAAGTTTCATACACATAGTCAAAAAGTGTCCTACCTGTGGAATTTTATAGATATTCAAGATGATGGAAACATGAAGAGAGATTTCAGCATCCAATCCCCCTAAATTATGATGGATATTGCAGCTGTAATTGGGGATCAGCATCTCCACTGATGACCGAAGTAGCATTGTAGCCTAAAAGTCTTCTGAGCATCGTCATAGCTGTCAAGGATGCCGAAACCCAAGGTGAGATTGGGCAAGATCTGTGGGTTTTCATTGATCTCCTTTACTGCAAATGCCATAGCCAGGATGTGTTGGTAATTCTTAGGAACTAGACTACAATGAGAGATTATGAATAGAGCTAAATAATATCAATGTTTAGCTTCAGAACACATAATTCTCTCCACCTCTTGAGATAACAATGCTCAAATTAAGTTTTGAATTAGTAAAACCTGACACTGATATGTAACTTTTTCACAGATACACACTGAAGGATTTGAATACACATATATGGAGATTCTCCATGGAACTTTATTATCTACAGTGTTACTTACTGTGGCATTAGAATTCTTTAAAGAGAAGAAAGAGGAAATCATATTCTTAGATAGCAAGAGTCAAAAGGATGGAGATAAAGGCATTCATATATTTAAATATTTTCTAATCCGCTGAACCATGATTGCCGCTTTCCTTCCATAGAGGGGACAGCTTGGAGGAATTATTCTCTCTTTTCGTATCTTGCTTATTTTGGTAGAATTTGTTTAGAGAAATTCACTGGGATGCAAGTAACGGCTTTCATGGCCACTAATCCAGGATCTAAGACAAGTAAACAAAGCATAATCAGAACTATAAAAGAATACATAAAACATCTAAGATAAGTATGTGGGGATAGCACTAGCCAGCTTTGTTGAACTTTCCTGTTCCACTATTCAAGGGGGTATCTGTGTTGTTTGGTTGGGGACTAACCCTCCATTTCCAGATGCTGACGTGCACTTCATGGCTGAGGAAATTATACTAGAATGTAAGCTTTTGTTATGTTTGAATCTATCTTGAGCCAAACGGGTTTCTTGGCAACTGCATGTTTCATTGTAGCTTCCCTTGCTAGGAAGTTACCTGACACTTTCAATGAAGCCAAGTTCATCACTTTCAGCTTGTTGGTCTTCTGCTGTGTTTGATTATCTTTTGTACCAACCTAGTTGTGGCTATGGAGATATTTTCGATCTTAGCTTCTAGTGCTGGTTTGCTGGGCTACAAATGTTTCAACAAATGTTACATTATTGTGTTGAGACCCAATTTGAACAATTGGGAACATCTAATGACAAAAAGAAAGTTATGATTTTAACTATGTCTTTTGTGATGCCAAAGTGCCCAAGAAGGAAGTAATAGTCAATAGGTGGTACCCCTACTGTGGATGAGTGAAAGGACATGGCCAAGATGATGCCCAGTGGAAGGGAGTAGTTTGAAGCCTATGAAGAGCCAAGGATTCTCCACCTGTCATGTTAAGAAGACTTTTTTCTCCCCAAAGAATATTTGGAGCTGACTATCTGAAGGTCCCTATGGTCACAGGACAGAACACCCATTCCCATCATCCATCTCCTGAGAAATAACAAGTGTAAGGAGCTTGACTTCCTTGCTCATAAGAATATTTTTTATTTATTTATTAAATTTTATTAAATTTAATATACCTCCAAGTCTCCAGTGCTGGTAGACTGAAGAAGCAGCTGGGAGTTCCAGTCAGAGGAACAAGGACTTCTGTATCTATTTTCTTGAAAAGATATGAAATGCAACAATTCGCCTATCAATCTCATTTAATAAGAAATCAGTCTATAACTTTCTGATCCTTTTCTTTTCTAAGATTCACAATTATAAAATTAAGCTTTGTTAAGCATTGGTGTATAACTGAGAAAGGGTAATGTTAAAAGTGACACCTCTGTTTCATTTTTAGGCAGAATGTGATGAGACAGCAGTGTTGCTGACCTCTTCAGATGAAATAAATTCTGCCTAGTTTCAGCTAGACATCTCTGAGGTCTTCACCAGGAGGCATTTATGAAATATTACCCCCTATTTTGGGAGGCAAAGCAAGAATGAGGAACAGCAGAAGTGCCACCAATAAAGACCTAAGTTTTGCTGAACCAATGCAGAGAGTGGTATACCCTACCTCAAAACAAATAAATAATGAAATTCAGGTCTCATTCTTTCACTCAGTTTTCTGGGATACAAAACTTGGAACTTCCATTAGCATAAAACATAGGAACAAACAAACAAACAGGAAGGAGACATGAAATCCTTGAGAAAAACAACAACTACTTAAAATATTAAAAAGAGTAGGCACTGAAAACTTCAGCAAAGATCTTCACCAACTCTGGGCGGTTGTTAAGGACGATGTGGAACTGACCTCCCTCAGAAGAGTCTCTTAGAGGCTTCCATTGCCAGTTTTGGAATGACTGGTAATGTCCTCTTACTGGATGATGTATTTTTTTTTTCTTTCTTTCATCACTGGCACACTGGCATTAGATAGGAGGCAAAGGTCGGCAAGGACAGTCTTCATCCCTGACAGGCTTTAGTTGCTTCAGGATTGTGCCTTCTTGGCAATATTTATGTAATTTAGTTACAATTAGTTCATTAGAAAATGCCACTGAAACAGGCCAGCACATGAACATAGATTGCATCCAGACTAGCATGGTAACATTTATTGGCTGGCTGATTATATCAGTGCCTGAAAATCCTTCATATGGCAGAGGAGTTCTAGATCTTCCATCCACAACCCTTTTGTACCATCCCACACATCCTTTAAAAATGAGAGGACTGATGCCAGGAGAAAATGCAAGCCTTTTATTAGGCATATTGAGGTTAAGGAATGAAGTAAGCGTTAGAGGGAATATATACATATATATATATATACATGCATGCATATATATGCATATATATATATATATATATATATATATATATGCATGCATATATATGCATATATATATATATGCATATATATATATGCATGCATATATATGCATATATATATATATATATATATATATATATGCATGCATATATATATATATGCATGCATGCATGCATGCATGACAGACAGAACAAAAGCAGAACAAAAGATAGGCAGACAGACAGACAGAGACAGACAGAACAAAATAGAACTCAGAACACAAAGGCACAGACCAAATCAAACCATCATGAAATAATTCACTATTTCATTAGGTTATTTCAAGTACATTGATATTTTTCACTGACAGAAACATTTTTTGAAACTTTTAATGTGTAAATTGCAGTTTAATTTTCCACTTTTTCTGACTTAGCATTCAACATTTACTTTAACTACCAGTTTTGTCTCATAATGGAATTGCAGAATTCATCTCCTGTTACGGCCTACGTTGAAAGGTATTATTTAAAGTCATTGAATTTTTGTCCAATATTGGAAACCTTATTTTCTTCGGGTTCAGTTTCAAGGCTTTTTCCTAATACAGAGAAGTGAATATGGAAAATATTAGACTCTAAATATAACCGTATATAAAAATAACTGTAACAATTTCAGCCATGAAAATATGGTATTGTGGAGTCCCTGGTGCTCTCTGAGCTTCGTTTCTTGCTTGCAGACCTTTCATTACCCAACTAGGTAACATCGTCAGCACTCACAAACATGCTCAGAGAGCACCAGGTAATCCACAGTTCAACCGTGAGCTACATATATTCTCTTCTACTGAAATATGGTACTGTCAGATAACCCAAAATTAAAGGTTGCAGATAAATCTTTGGGGGGATTAGCAAATTGGTTTTTACATTTGTACTACCTTAGTTCTGATGAAACTTCTTCATATTTTTCAGGATGTTTAGAGCAGTTTCAGAAGCTGTCAAGGACAGCCGCTTTATATTTGGGGAGTCACATTATTTCCTCCACAGTTAGGGCTAGGGTTATGCTGAGGGCAATCAGCAGAGGTGAGCCTGATGAAAGAAGAGTCTGCTTTTACAATTTCAAAAGAGGAGCTTGGTGTGTGCTCCTTAAGGGTTCTAAAGAACCTCTTGTGAATAGCTCTATAAAAAATTGCTACATTGTAAAGTATAGGAAAGGGTATCACAGGATAAAGTCATCACTTTTTTCTCTTCATTAGGTGTTCCCTATTATTCAAGTCAGGCCTCAAGACAATTATATAACATTTGGGAAGAAAGATGCAGCCCAGCAAACCGCCACTAGAGGCCAAGATGGAGAATATCTCCACTGCCACCGTGTATTTCCCCTTGGTGCTCAAGTAGGTTGGAACAAAGGAGAGCCAAACACAGCAGAAGACCAACATGCTGAATGTGATGAACTTGGATTCATTGAAAGTCTCAGGTAATTTCCTGGCCAGGAAAGCAACCACGAAGCTAATAATGGCCAAGAAGCCCAAATAGCTTAGGACGCTGTAGAACATAGTTGCAGAGCCTTGATTACACTGCAGGACAATTTCTTCAACTGCTGAATCCATGTCAGTATCTGGGAAGGGGGGAGAGGTTGTCAGCCATGTCATGCAAATCCCTATCTGAATAAGAGAGCAGGAAATGACCATGGAGTTGGAGAATCTCTTTCCCACAAACATTCTCATCCTGGATCCTGGCTTGGTGGCCATGAAAGCCAGAACCACGGTGATCGTTTTTGCCAACACTGAAGAAACAGACATTGTAAAGATCACCCCAAAAGTAGTTTGTTGCAGGAGACACACCACCTTCTCAGGATGACCAATGAACAGGAATGCAGAAAGGAAGCAGAGAGGGAGGGAGATGAGAAGAATGTAAGTGAGGTCTCGGTTATTGGCAATGATGATAGGAGTGTTGTGGTTCTTGACAAATATTCCAAGCACCATGACTGAGACCAAAGAAAAGAAAAGAACAAAGAAGGCTGAACTGATCCCCAAAGGTTCTTCATAAGACAAAAAGGTGAGAGTTTTAGGGATACAGAAATCCTGATTCTTGCTTGGATAGGTTCCGTATGGACACAAGTAACAATCGTTTGTATCTGAAAAAGAACATGCTGGCTTGATTTGAAGACCATCTCAAGAACATAAAGTAAAGTACATCTCAGTAGTATTCTTTAGATATTTTAAGAGTACTTAGAACATTTTTATTCCCACTTCATTAAATACTACAATATTAGTCTGTACATTTCAACTATGCTCTATAATACTTTACACAATGTTTAATGATGATGTTGCATTTTAATTACAATACTTTAATATGTAAAGGCTCTTGTAATTACATAATTAGAATTCTAATTCTAATTCTTTATATAATTATATAATTCTCCATATAACCTATGGAAAATTATTTGAACTAGGTAGGAGAATAATAGTCACCTGCTTTGTCTTCAGCAAGCCCTAATACTACAGGATCTCAATCCCATTCAAAATATTGGGCAAAATACTGGGCAAAAGGAGCCTTCAAGGGAACAAGGCTGCATTTGGAAGCTGCTATCAGTGGGCAAGATAATTGCAAACAGAATATTTCTTACCCTCCTTCTCTGAAATCTTCCCATCTGGGCAGGGGATGCAGTCATAGCAGCAAAAGGGCTCCCCTTCCTTCATTTTCTTCCTGGAACCAGGCCAGCAACTCCCAGCACATACTGAAACAGGCTGGGACTGAAGCAGAAATGAAATGAAAAGAGAAGAGAAGAGAAGAGAAGAGAAGAGAAGAGAAGAGAAGAGAAGAGAAGAGAAGAGAAGAAGAGAAGAACCGTTGGAATCTAGAGTGCAATGATCCTGGAGATCACATCAGTCTGAATTAGGATAATAATTAGCATGTTATTAAATTTGTATGCTGCCTGACTCAACAGCTCACAAAAACCAAACAAAGGAATTACAATGAGATCAATATGCCTTTAATTTAGAAAGTTGTTTAAATGCTATTCTACTTATTTAGGTACTGGTCTACTACCACAGTATTGTCTATAGAGAGATGCATCAGATTTCCAGCACTCCCAAATGTAGACAATTGCTACTGTGACAATCCATTGTGTTCCACCTTACAGCTATCTTTAAAGAGGAACTACAACATGAAGTTGTTTCATTGACCATTTTCAGATGCATAAAAATGTGTGTTTTTTTAACCTACAGCAAGTTGACAATATACCCATTGTTATTATGAGAAAAGCAGAAGCAGCAGCCAAATAACTGTAGATGGGTCACATGATCAATCCTTTATCAGGAAGTCACATGACTGCTTTTTCATTTTCCTGCTAGCTCCAAGATGGCAACTCTTCAGTGTATCCTGAAACAGGCTGGGGCCAAATGCAGAATCAAAAAAGAGCAATTGGAATCTAGAGTGTAATGAGCTGGCAGATTCTGGGAAGTATTTCTAGTATGAGAGATTTTAAGAAGCATTCAATTAGTAAGTTATGCTGGCTTCAAGTTATATTGATACTCCTTCACTGCCTTACAGAGATAGGCATCAGATTTCCAGCACTATCATATACATAAAATTGTTTAGTTCCACTTTGCAGCTATTTTTAAACATGACCTGGAGCAGATGTTCATGAAGTTGCTACACTGGCCATATTCAGTTGCCTTAAAAATGATTTCTTAATCTACACAACAATTGCATACAAGGTACAAAACCTCATTGGTTTCACAATAAACCAACCGGCATCATGAGAAAAGGAGAAATAATGGTCAGGGAATTCTGCATTTCTTTCTGGTTCTTGGCTGTTTTCTCAAAAAATTGGTGCTCCATCAGTTCTATTAAACTTCTCAGAGAGATATTTGGCAATTACTGGCATCACACGCTATGGTTTTCAGGTTTTCACCTTGTGGTCTGCCACAGCACTTCACGTCAATTTTACCAATTCCTCATGTTTTGCTACTTTGTTTCTTCACTGCAATCAATGCCCACCCTGTTTCTCCTATGCATACTTTCTTTTAGAGTGACACGGGGATCTGAGAAATGGCAGCTTGTCATTCTTTCAATCGTTGAGGCACCACTTTGGTGAAGTGTTCTGGTGCTATATCTTGATTCATTGCTACTAGACCGGTTTTATAATATTGAAAGATTTTCCTGATTCTTTCCATGTACAGAGGTCATAGCAGTGTATCATTATCTAGGAGCTAATAAGTTTTTCTTCCCTGTCAAATTGTCCTGGAACAGTAGTTGTTTTTCCTGAAATCTTTTTTCAGTCTTTTATTTCCTTATGTCTTATCTTGGTACATATTGCATCTGATCCTAGACACATAACTTTAATAATCCTAACCACGGTTTTTTCCAGATAGTTTGGATAATAGTTTTGGTATTGGTTGATGTGGTTTGGCTTTTTGTAGACACTAGTGATAGAATGCTATTATTATGATTTGATGAAGATAGCCTCATCAAGAGCACTGGGCAGGGTTCTGCTCAATGAATGAATGAATGAATGAATGAATGAATGAATGACAGGTTTACAGGGATCACTAATCAATGCAATATACAGTTTACAACTACAATTATAAATCCAAAATAAAAATGCAGGAGGTGTTCCTATATTACGAAAGTAAGTAAATGACAAAGTATATGCGAATAGTCAGGCAATAAGAAAACTCATTAAGGAAAATTGACTTAAAGTAGTTATGGGTAAAGTAGTTTACAGCCAGTGTGGTGTAGTGGTTAAGGCATCAAGCTAGAAACTAGGAGACTGTGAGTTCTGGTCCTGCCTTGGACATGAAGTCAGCTGGGTGACCTTGGGCTAGTCACTTTCTCTCAGCTCTAGGAAGTAGACAATGGCAAATCACTTCCAAAATCAAAAACTGCAGGGACTTATCCAGGCAGTCCCCAGGAGTCAAGACTGACTGAAAGGAATACACACACACACACACACACACACACACCCCGTGTGTGTGTATGTATGTATGCATATATATATATATATATATATATATATATATATATATGTGTGTGTGTGTGTGTGTGTGTGTCTGTGTGTCTGTGTGTCTGTGTGTCTGTGTCTGTGTCTGTGTCTGTGTCTGTGTCTGTGTGTATTCCAAAAGCTGAGTGTCTAATCTAATAACTCCTATTCCTGTGAAATGTCTAAATTAATACCACACATGTACACTAAAATTCTATTTTAATATACCACTATTCAAATATATAACTACAATTTTAAAATTCTGAAACATGAAGATTGAATATCTGCCATCAAGTCAAGTGTAAAGCTTTAGTGACCATATAGATAGATATTTTTCCATGATGATCTGCCCTAATTTGGTCCTTCAGGCCTTCCAATGGTACACCCATCACCACCGTAACTGAGTCCATCTAGCTTGCTGTTGGTTATCTTCTTCTTCTCTTTCCTTCCACCTTTCCCAACATTAGAACCTTAATTAATGAGACACTTTATCAAATCCTTTGTCTATGTTACAAGTCAGTGCCACTTAAAGGCTTCCATGAATATCATCCTATCCTAACCCATTCAATTCCTTCCTATTCCGTTATCATATGTCATATCGTATATACTTCCTAAAATATTTTACCTATCAAGATGTTATTCAACAGCTAATTTTTGGATCCTTCTTTACAAGTACATATTTTACATAAATATCTGGTGCATTCAGAATGGCTGGCATCAAGCGGATCAGCAACATTCTGCAATCATCTGTGAAGAGGTGGCAGTGCCAAAGAACATGGGCGAATGTTTCTAATGATCCATCACCATGAGGTAAGAGTTTTTAACTATGGGAGATCTTGTATCTATCTTATATCTACCTGAAGGGTTGCTGATGGGAGAATATCAAAGTGAAGAAGAGTGAACATTTTCTGAAACTTTGAGAAAGTGAGATATTTAAAATGTTGGGCTGCTTGGGGGACATGTGCCAAGTGACTAGCTACAACACTTGGAGAAATTCTGCATTGAGCTACCTACCTATGCATGTCAATTAGTCTCCATTTCAGGATACCTTTTATGTGATCATATCTCATACCCAAAGACTTCTGAGTGAAAAGACCATGTTGCACCACATTTTGCTGCATCCCAATTTCCTGGGTGCATGAAAGGAATTAACCAGTATCAGTAGGGCCAAGCTTTGAGGTAGGAAAGTCAAGTTTGCAGACATTAAACAAGCTCTTACATTAAATAATCAAGTATGTGAGGGCCTGTCTCCAGGTAGAATACCGCATCTGATATACAGCATTCTCCTTTTAGGCATTTCTTAGATCTGGATTGGATAGACTCAAACTGGGATGGGGTGCTTGTTTCAGCCTTCTGTGGCATATAAGAAGTGAGCCATCCAATCCCCATTTGAATTAACATCCATCCCAAGGTAGTTAAAACAGGCATCCTTGTTCAATTCCTGCCTAACAATTTAGTTCAGAAATTGGGGTGTTTTTGAGAACACCATAAGCTTGGTATGGTTGAAATTCAGTGGTAAGTGTGGATCCAAAAAGAACCTTTTGTGTGTGTGTGTGTTACTGAAAATGGCCAAAGAAACAGATTCAAATAAGATTAACCAAATCACTCTGTTCATTCATTCTATAATTTATATATTAAAATTTGAAGAAATCCAAATATGACAGCCCCACTATTATGCAATACAAAATTTAAAAAGCAAAAGTTCAGCTATTGGGCTTTTCTTTTAAATAATTACTGTGATCTTAATGATGAATTATGGCAAGTCAACATGAACAATACAGTTGGAATTTATGTCTGTAGAAAAGCAAGTTCTAATATTGTTTTTTAAAAGAACATGAAATGTTTTCTTCCATCATATTAAATAATGAATTCATAAGAAGCACAGCTATTGTAGGCATTATTGGTTGCATTAAATGACATGTTTTTATCTCATCAGGCCTGAATTATTCATTTTATGCATCTGGCCAAAAAAGTTATGAACTGAAAAGTAGATTTGGTACAAATTCTTAGAAGCAGGATCCCACCTGGTTGAACCAGCTGTGCCAGGTTATGACATTTTCAATTATGGTGAATATTTGGTCTGAAGAACCTGCAGGGTTAACCCTCCCAACTTTAACTCTCATGAAGGACTGGTTAGAAGAAACAATCCAATTCAATACATCATATCCAGCTAGTAACTCTCCATTGTAGTCAATAGAAACCTGATCCCCGGCACTATTATTAAATGAGAGACCTTTCAAGAGGCGGTGCAACTAGATGGAAAAGAAAAGATAAAAGGTTAGAAGGTGCAGTTCAATTTTGGGGGGAAAATCTAAGAAGAATATGGTGTAGTGGAAATCATGGCTGATCAAAATACAGAAACTTGTGTCCTTTCTAGGGGAGGGAAAGAAGATCAAAATTAATTCCTATCACTGATATTTAATGATAGAGATATAGGGCTCATTTTCATTTATACAGATAATGTTCTTCTTCAAGATGATGTTGAGTCCATTACCTGCCATGCATCTTGATTTTGAAGCTTCAATCTCCCTTTATTTGCCACTGATCTCTGTACAAATCTGGATGAAATCATGGCATGTAATGCATGGGCTACTGCGTAGACAGAATTATAAATACTGTAGCTGTGACCAGTCATCCTCTTTTCAAAAAAGGTTACAGGAAGATTTTCTAGTTTCTCTTCTCCTGTGCAGATATCTCCAGTTACCTCACCTACATTTGAAGTTTTAAATACACAGGCAAAGGACTGCTGCCAGTAGTCCTTGATAAATCCATCTTCTGTCATGGAAGGATTTCTACTTTCAATAAATGATTGGAAACCTGGTGGGTCATTGGCATGAACAGTGAAGGACAGAGCACCATTGATTATTTCAGTATCCCAGTCTCTTTGATATACATGTGAGTTGAGCTCTACCTGTGCTGTAAATATCCACACTTTACCTTTGACCATATTAGTTATGTTTCCTTTTTTTGTTAAATATGGTAACCATCTCAGCCTCACCGTGGTATCAGATTCTCCATAAAATATCAGAACGTTAGCACTGCTATCCATAATTTTGTCATGTATTTGTGCACCATGGTTGAACAAGTCATAAATTTCATTGACTGAAGTTAATTCTGCAATTCTCTCTATAAATGAAAAGCAGATACTGTGCTGGGAAAATATTGGAACAATCATGTCTATAAACCTTTCTCCATTATCATTAGCCATCACAAATACCCCGATCCATGTCCACCTGAAATGGAGAAGCAAAGATAGAATCCCTTCATATTGAAGCTTTTCCTTAGGGTTCATCTGGAAGAAGGAGAGGCCTGGAGTTTTATAATTCATGACTGGACTAGAGCCATAGACGAGCTGAATAAGGATTGAGAGCAAAGGGAGGAGATGGAGAGAGTCACATTTAATTGTTATTTTCAAGTTTTTAAAATCACGTTATCCATTCATGCAGCAAATCAAAAATGATTTGATTTGATATTGCCATCTTCCTTTATTCTTTTTTCTTTGCATTGTGGCATTACTTGTGCTTTTATTGTTTACAATGTGTATGGTTTATATTGTATTTTTTCTACATAAGCTGCCAAGAATAATTTTGATTGTGGTGGTATAGAAATACATTTAATCAATCAATAAAATCATTGTTATGTATTTCTTTTCTGCAGGAGCTGTAAGGGGTGTATACTGCATTTTCTTCCTCATTCACCTTTTCTGTAACCTCTTCTTTATCTAATTTGGCATCCCATCTCTGTTCCTATGAAAATATTTCCATGCCATTCCATGTCAGAATGCATATTTTCAATCACAATAGTATAATACTTTGTTTTATTGGGTTAACATTCTCTAGCTTGTCATTGTCCTTCTTAAAAAAAATAAAATGGAGTAAGAGGGTTTTGACACTGAAGAAGCACACAAGCTACAATGTTATTTAGAAGAATCCCAATTTCTGTCTCTAATGTTCAAAATGAAATCAAGAAGTTCTAAAAAGCTAGGCATGCTCTGAATCGGATGTACTTTACCTGTGGGATCTTATAGATATCCAAGAAATTTGCAATGTCAATGGAAGTTTTGGAGTCGAGTCCCCCAATCACTGCAGTCAGATGATTCTGGCTGCCACAGATGTAGTTGGGAACAAATGTCTTCAGGTTGTAAATCAGTAACATTGTGGCATGGTATGTTTTCTGTGCGCTGAAGTGACTGTCATAGATGTGGAAGCCAAGAGTGACATTGGATAAGATCTGAGGGTTTTTATTGATCTCCTTGACTGTGAATGCCAGGGCCACAATATTTTGGTAATATTTTGGCACCAATCTGCAATGGAAGATAGATTCAATGTCAGATAAATATTTAAAGGATTTTTTTTAAAGAAAAGAAGTACCAATTTTGCATCTCATTATTACAAGCCTCAGAATATTTATTTTTATTAGTATATGTTAGTATATGAAACTAATGCAGTTCTTTGTTGTTAAAGGTTTTCACAGAGCAGTTACTTCATACTCGCCTCCATTGTTACTTCATACAATATAATATATGGAAAACTTAGAAAATGGTATTTTGTACATGTCCACTTATTTATGCAATCTCCCAACTTTACTACAAATCAATGGGTCACACATACTCTTGTATTTTTGTAATCCATTTTATGATTCTATGATGAAAAGTAGTAAATACTACTATAAATCAATAACTGGTATTTACATCAGTTAAAATATAAACCAGTGCCACTGGTCACTGGATTCATCTATGTGATATATCAGCCAAAGGAGAAGAAAATCATGAGAGAGAAGGTATGAGATTTATAGAGAAGAGGATACTTGTTCATGTTGGCCAGATGTGTCCGGATATCACATAAATTTTTTTAATGAAATACTTTTGTATGGTATGTTTATTTCTGATAACTTTCCCTTAATATTCCATGTAATACCTCTCATTAGAAATAAAAATTCTGGTTGAAGAAAAAAAAGGCCTTAATAATTTTTCTGGGCAGCCCTTTAATAGTTGGATATTAATTCAATTATCTTCAAATTACGCTAATAGAACAAGGTCTAAGATCACTTAATCTTCTAAGAAAACATATAAAGCTAAACATAAACTACACACATGAGGTCTTCAAGTAACGGCGGTGGTGGGACTTTGCTGAACCTTATGGTGGTATGCAGGAAAGCTGCTAGAGTAGCTATGCCGCCCACTATGAGGTCACCCGACTGATGGTAGCTATGATGTGGATCACGAGGACTTTGAATTTTACATTTCACTTTATGAGGCTTAGCAATTTGGGGAGAAGATAGTGGTAGCAACAAAATGATGAAAGTAACCATTCTTAGAGGAAAGCCAAACCTTTCTCTGACATCCAGCTTCTTCTTGTTTCTTTGATGAAAGTGAAATTAGTGTTCTGTTGATAAAAACTTCCTTTGAAAAAAGGAAGAACCTACTATTAATCACCCTGGGCAATCCCTATCTGTTTTCAAACTATTTTCCTAACTGAAAATAATTATTTTACTTAATCTTTATATATGTATGTATAACCTTTTCACTTTGTGCTTGGAGACTGAAATTGTGTAGGACTTTGAACCAACATAAACTAACTGGCACCCTTTAAAATAAAGAAGTATGTAATTATCAATAGAAATCCTTGTAGAATTGAAGAAAAAAACATGTTTTGACATACAGTGATGAGAGAGAGATAGGAGAGAGAGAAAGAAAGAAAGAAAGAAAGAAAGAAAGAAAGAAAGAAAGAAAGAAAGAAAGAAAGAAAGAAAGAAAGAAAGAAAGAAAGAAAGAAAGAAAGAAAGAAAGAAAGAAAGAAAGAAAAAGCTTTTAAACATCCTCCTTCCACAACCTGCTGCCATATATGTTTGGGCTCCAACTCTTAGGTATGCATCCCAACATGTGTCACCAGCATGGTGCTCAGAAAAGTCTGCTTCTCTGCCTGATGGTGAAAGTTGTAATGTCCCATTTCACTCCCTGAGTCTGTGTTCATTGGAGAGGCAGAACTTCCTTTTGTGGGCCTAATGTGATTCCCACATGGGCACAGCAGCAAAACTCCCAGGCCCATATTGCTTAGCCCAAACTCCTTCATAGATTCCTCAGATGGAAGCAGGTGGATTTAGGCTTGATCTGTCTTATGATTGGCCTGGTTTCATAACAGATCCAACAATCCTTTTCTCCAATGTTCATATGACAGCTTCATTCATCTTTGAATGAGTTGAGCATTCTCTGTTTAATGCTTCCCATATTTTACAGGTCAGTGAGAACTTGCAAATGGAGCTTTATTTATTACTTACTAATCTGAAAGGCTTCTGTTTCCCATCTGCCCCACAGAATTGTAGGCAGCTGATAATATGGATAAAACATCTGTCTGTCTGTCTGTCTGTCTGTCTGTCTCTGTCTCTCTCTCTCTGGGATGGTTTAAAAACGAAGCTTGAAATCCTAAAGAACACATTCAAATATTTAAAATGTTAAACTGTAGCTGTTGAAAAACATCTTCACCAACTTTTGGATACCTGTTAATGAGGGTAGATGTTAATGCTTATGCTGAATTCTCAGTTAGTCAAATCTTAGGAATTAATGGGATGTATTATTCTTTCACTTCTTCTATTATAGCTAAACCACCAGGTTTAGGTCACAACAAACCTTCCTTTTTTAAAAATTAAGGATTCCCACAACATAAAATTATTTTACCTTTTTTTCCTTAAAATTTCAGCATAAAATTTACACATACTGTACATTGTAACTATCTCTGTCTACCTCTATCTCTATCTATCTATCATCTACTGTATATCTCTCATATTTCTGTCTCTGCCTTCCTTGCGCATTTTCTTTTCAGGATATGTTTGAGAAGTGTATGCTGATTCCAGAGGTATGAAAGAGTGGTGTTTAGTGCAATTCCATGTTATTTTCTTTTGAATTTTCTCATCTGATTTTTTAAAAAGTACATTGGTACATCTCTTGTGCTGGAGTGTTACACTTAAAATTCTTCAAACAGACTCCTACCTTCTCATTTCAATAGGCTAATATTGTAGTCCTTCCTAAGCCTTGCAGAAGTCCTATTATCCATTCCAAAGATAAATCTATAAATATCTACAACCTTTGCTTGTAGATTATTGCTTGTGAATATTGTGCCTCCAGTCCTTTGAGAGGGCTCTCTAAGGTCTGATACAAGTAGATTCTTAAGTGGTGTAATTTTGATTCAAAATAGACAGAACAGATCAGGAACTTACTTTCTTAATCTAATGTTATTAATGCATGAGCTTGGAAGCCATTCTGTTATTCTATCCACTGGAGTAAATCAGAGTTGATGTCATTGGGTCTCAGTAATCATATCAATATGTTTAGAGAATGGGGTTTTATGTAGCGCTCTGATTCATTTTTTTCTTCATCTCAAGATTCCTAGGAAACTTCCTCAGATTTATTTCCTATTTTAACCCAAATGAAAGAACATCTAGTCTGAATTCCCTTCAGCTTTTAGGGCATGTTAAATTTGGAAAAGATTTATTTCAAGTCTGACTGATACAGTATGTCAGCAGGTTTTTCTCTTTATATTCCTTTACATATTTTTCAAGTAAATTTAGCTTCTATTGATTTTTCCTTTAGGTAGAAGCATTCTTGGAGATTTTCACTACAAAAATTACAGTTATCTATTGGAAAATTTAACTGTGAATTTAATTTAATAATATATTTTAGATGCATTATTAGCCATTTCTTTTAGCTTTGTTCTGGTTTGATGAAGGAGATCAAAAGTCTATTAAAAGGCTATTATTTAGCCTTACTGAAATTCTGGCAAATATTGTGATTTCTTGCTTTGTGGGGGAATTAGTTTTAAGCCTGTTCCTAATACCATATGACATCTGTAGAAAATATTGGGTTGCAGATTCAATGTTGACTATTTACTGATGAAAATGTAATATATGCATCTATTTAAAAGATTCATATCACTGCCTATGTTATGAACCACAACCCTGGGTGGCTCTCAAAACAATAAAAACAGTAAAAACAAACAAAACACACAAACAACAATAAAACTTCTGGTGCCCAGGGCAACACTTTCTCACACATTAGCTACCACCTTTCCCCACCCTCATTCCACCCCAATGCTTGTTGCAATAGGCAGCTCCTCAAGGCCTTCTGGAAGGCAAGGAGAGTAAGGGCCTGCCAGATCTGTCGAGAAAAGGTGTCCCACGGGGCCAGGGCAGCTACAGAGAAGGCATCCTTCCTAGGTCCCACCAGATGACAACATTTAAAGGAAGGGGCCTGGAGCATGCCCACCAAGATAACCATCCTCCTCCTCTTTGTGAAATGGCTCTTTCATAATATTATTACCTTCAGCTAACTGAAGGAAAATACAAGGGATCCAGTTTAAAGCTCCCACCCCAAATAATTTTCCCAGGGAAGACAAAGGCTTAGTTCCACTATATGGTGATGAATTAGGTAAGTACCACTTTTCACAGATGCTGGCCAAGGGAAACTCAACTGTCAGCTTAGCCATAAAAACATTCACAAAACCAAGGAATGATAAGGTAGAAAAAAGATGTTGGGGGATGAACAGAGCTCTTGGAGAGCAAAAGAAGATAGTCCCCTAGAAAGAAATCATGTTCATGGAATATTGCCTCCTTTTCTCTCAAAACCCTATTGTTTTGATAGTCAAAAACCAAAGAAAGTAAAGAATGTTGAATAAGAATTGGTTGCAATTTTCTTGCTGTAAGAAATGCAACATAGGTGTGAGAAAATTAACTCCCACCATGGTCTGAATCTGTCCTTCTATTGTTATATATAGGGTTAACATCCATGATTGCTAACATACGTTTAGTCTGATCATTGTGAGTGAAGAAAGCATATTTTCCTTTGTCAGTAATCCCAGAAGTAAGAATTAATCAAGACCTTAAGATACTCATAAGGATGAATCACCATCAATGGAATAATACAGCTACACTTCATAAAGGGGAAAAACCAACAACACTTGTCAATATGTGTTACTTGCAAAATTTTTAATTTACTTTTTTTTCCAAGAAAGAGTCAGGAAAAGAAGAGTTTTCAGCAATCTGGTCAATACTTTTGGAAATTCTTTGTTTTTATAATTTTTACAATTTATATATTTCTTTTAATTTTTTTTCTTCTACAATTGTTTTACACTTTATGTATTTCTTCAGATTTTCCATATCCTCTTTCTCCAATATTTCTAGGGTATGTCATATAGTTAGCAGCATCATATGAATTCAAAATTTCCTATATGTTTAATTTAATAGACAAATACTTTAAAAACTATATTCGGCTGCATGCAAATAGCTGTGTCTAAGCAAGCCCTTTGGAAGAAGTGTTTTGGACAGTGGAGGGTAAATGGGACAAATATCTTGTTCCAGTTATTCAATCCATCTTTAGTGGATTTAGTGGATTTAGGACTGTGTCAGGGGCTGCTCCTGCTGCCTCTTTATGCTTAGCACAGCCACTTTGCAGCAGCACATTTCCCACAGTGCACTGATGCACCCATGCTGGCACACGCAAGCAGGGAGTGCAGCAGTCCCCAAAGCAGCCTTCTTACTCTGGAGGAAGATGATATTGTTTTCACAGTTATGAAGGACAGCAAAAAGCATCATGAATTAAAATCATCACTTTTTTCTCTTCATTAATTTTTCCCTGTTGTTCAGGTCAGGCCTTAAGACAATGACATAACATTTGGGGAGAAAGATGCAGCCCAACAAACCGGCACTAGAGGCCAAGATGGAGAATATCTCCACCGCCACCGTGTATTTCCCTTTAGTGCTCAGGTAGGTTGGAATGAAGGAGAGCCAAACACTGCAGAAGACCAACATGCTGAACGTGATGAACTTGGCTTCGTTGAAAGTGTTAGGTAATTTCCTGGCCAGGAAAGCAACCACGAAGCTAATAATGGCCAAGAAGCCCAGATAGCTTAGGACGCTGTAGAACATAGTCACAGAGCCTTGATTACACTGGAGGACAATTTCTTCAGCTACTGAATCCATGTCAGCATCTAGGAAGGGGGGAGAGGTTGTCAGCCATGTCAGGCAAATGCCTATTTGAATAAGAGAGCAGGAAATGACCATGGAGTTGGAGAATCTCTTTCCCACAAACATTCTCATCCTGGATCCTGGCTGGGTGGCCACGAAAGCCAGAACCACGGTGACGGTTTTTGCCAACACTGAAGAAACAGCCACTGCAAAGATGATGCCAAAAGCCGTTTGTTGCAGGAGACACACCACTTTCTCAGGATGACCGATGAACAGGAATGCAGAAAGGAAGCAGAGGAGGAGGGAGATGAGGAGAATGTAAGTAAGATCTCGGTTGTTGGCCACAACGATGGGAGTGTTGTGGTTCTTGACAAATATTCCAAGCACCATCACTGAGAACAAAGAAAAGAAAAGAGCAAAGAAGGCTAAACTGATCCCCAAAGGTTCTTCATAGGATAAAAATGTCACAATTTTCGGTATACAGAAATTGTGATCCTTGTTTGGATAGCTTCCTTCTGTACATGTGTAACATTCATTACTATCTGAAAAATGAAATGCATTAACATTTTTAGCAATATCATGAAAAAACAGAATGCACATTTCAATACTATCCTGATCCTATGGAATATTTTGATTCCTAACCTTAGAAATCATGCAAAACTTCAACTGGAAATTTGAACAGTATCCTGTCATCATTTTTTCCTATACAAACTGCTTTTAATCTAATTACACACTGAGCTTTCCTATTGACCTTGTGAGATGTGGCCAGGCGCAATTTTCAGATTCTTAATGGAAAACCAGAAAAGATCATGCAGTCCTCATAAATATGTATAGTGTTCCTATATCCCTACCTAGGTTTTTTACTCTTCAGAAGCTTGTCTTAGCCCCTATCTGAGAATGCTTTCAGGCTCACTCAAAGTCCTGGGCAAAGCAACCATTGGTGTGAAGCAATTTGTATTTCATTCTTTCTCTAGATTAGCTTGACTTTGGTTGGTAATCCAAACAGCATATTTTTACCTTCCTTCTCGGAAATCTTCCCATCTGGACACACGATGCAGTTGTAGCAGCAAAAGGGTTCCCCTTCTTTCACTTTCTTGCTTGAACCAGGGTGGCAACATTCAGAACATGCTGAACAAGGCTGGGACTAAAGAAGAAAATTTAAAAAAGAGCCAGTTTGGTCTAGTGGTGAAGGCATCAGGCTAGAAAGCAGGAGACTGAGTTCTACTCCTACCTTATGCATGAAAGCCGGCTGGGTGACTTTGGGCCAGTCACTCTCTCTCAGCCCAACTCACCTGATAGGGATGTTGTGGTGGGGAAAAGAGGAGGAGGAAGGAGTATTAGGTATATTTCCCTCCTTGACTTAATCATAAAAATAATAAATGCAGGATAAAAAAACAAGCAAAAGGAAAATACCCCTCTTGCGCGTAATAACATTAGAGATTCTGAAAAATTAATTTAATGTGAATGTGATCCATAGGAAGTTATTAATCAGCTTTAGGATATTGATATCTTTATAATGAACATGGTACATAGGAATTAAGAATGCTGTCATCTCCTTATGAAGAAGACTGGTAGTAGACCAGGAAGCAGGAGCTCGCTCTGCTGCGCGGAGCTGGGCTTGAACCGCTGAAGTGTCAACCATTTCTGGGTTAGGGTTAGGTAACTTTCAGCATCATTAAGCCACTGCACCACCGCGTCCCCCTTATAATGAACATGGTACATAGAAATTAAGAATGCTGTCATCTCCTTATTAAGAAGATTGGTCAACTAACTTATTATTAGTTGCACCAACAGACATCGTGTCACTGCTCTCACCTCAGCCTCCAGTTATTCAACTGAGGACTGTGTCGAATAAAAACAGGAAATCATCTCAGTGGATCAACTGATGAGAAATGGCGATACCCCCATAAATAATATTGAAATCTGGATTGTAGATGGACATAGGTTGATGGCAGAATTAATGCTATGATCTACCCAGTTCTTTTCACCTTTCAAGTAAGACTTTTTGGGATTTTTTTTAAAAATTATGGATTCTTTAAGTCACCAGAAGGAATGCATTAAAGAGGAAGGTCTAATGTTTTATATGAAAAGAACTTTAGGTTAGCATTATGTTATACATAATGAATTAACAAGTAGAACTAGAGCAAAAACCTATGGCCCCATTTTCTTGCATTAATTAACATGTTCTTCCAGAAATCAGATCTCAATATTTGGTTTACTCCTGCTTATCACTACTCAGTGAAATGTGTTTTATAGATTTGGCCAAAATAACAATGAACTGGAAACTAGATTTTTCACAGATTCCTACAGCTGGGATCTTACCAGGTTAAACCAGCTATGCCAGGTTATGGCATTGTCACTGATTGTGAGCATTTGGTCTGGAGAAGCTTCAGGGTCCAACCTCCCAACTCTTTTCCTAATGACAGATTGGTTAGAAGAAACAATCCAGTTCAATACATCATATCCAGCTAGTAATTCTCCATTGTGGTCAAGTGACACTTTGTCCCCAGCACTGTTGTTAAATGAAAAACCTCTCAAGAAATGATGGAGCTACATAAGAAATGGGGTGGTGGGAGGGAGGGTGGGAGGGAGGGAGAGAGAGAGAATGAGAAAGAAAGATTAAAAAACAGGAACTGGATATATCTTTAGGAAAAGCCTAAGACGAGGTATAGTGGATGTCATGGCCTGTTGAAAACATGCAATCAAAAGAAATGGAAGCATGGAAAGAAAATGTAAAGGGAGTTAACTATGGAGATATGAATTAATCTTTATTCACAGAAATAATGATCTTCCAGATGTTGAGCCTATTACCTGCCATGCATTTGCATTCTGAAGCTTCAGTCTTCCTGCATCTGCCATCAATCTCTGTCTTAATCTGAATGAAGACATAGCCTGTAAAGCATGGGCTATGGCATAGACAGAATTATAGATGCTATAGCTGTGACCAATCATGTTCATTTCAAAAAAGGTTCCAGGAAGATCTTCCACTTTCTCTTCCCCACTGCAGATATCTCCATTCACCTCATCCATATCTGAAGTTTTGAATACACAGTTGAAGGCCTGCTGCCAGAAGTCTTTGATAAAACCATCTTCTGTAGTGGAGGGATTTCTATTTAAAAGAAAAGGTTTGAATCCTGGTGGGTTATTACCATGGATTGTGAAGGACAGAGCACCATGGATCATTTGGGCATCCCAGTCACGTTGATAGACCTGTGAAGTAAATTCCACCTGGGCTGTAAATATCCAGACTTTACCTTTGATGATATTACTCATTGTTTCTTTTTTTGACAGATGTGGTAACCATCTCAATACCATCATGGAATAAGATTCTCCATAAAATATCATTATATTAGCATTGCTATCCATGATTTTATCATGGGTTTCTGCACCTTGGTTGAATGCTCTGGCAAGTTCTTTGAAAGATGTTATTACGGCAACTTTCTCTATCAATGCAAAGCAGATGCCATGACCAAAAAATAATGGTATGATTGCATCTAAAAATCTTTCTCCATTATCATTTTCCATCACCAAAACCCCGATCCATGTCCATGTGAAGTAGAGAAGCAAAGACACAATCCCTTCATACTGAAGTCTTTCTGTAGGGCTCATTTGGAAGAAGGAAAGGCCCGGGGTTTTATAATTCATGATTGGAGCAGAGCCATAGACAAACTGAAGAAAGGTTGACAGCAAAAGAAAGAGATAGTAACAGTCATATTAACCATAGTTTTATTCCTTTATTACTTCACTGTGAGAGGCAACACACAGAAGAAAAAGTGCGCAACTTCAAGACATTCCTGGTAATTTCGGTGCATATATCAGCAAGAAAAATGCAAAGAATGTTATGTTTCTGAGCAGATCGCACAATGAGCAGTGAGAGAGGTCATAAATTCTGCATGCCAAGCATGATAGAGGGGAGGACAAAGAAATCAAACATAGCCAGTGATTTGATTGTGGAGTTACTATGATGCAGAAATCTGTAGAAGGGATGTTATGACATCTCCCCTGTGTCAGCATTGAGGATAACACACTGAACCTTCCTAATGTGGATGCCCTTTGGACTGTAGCACAGGTATGTCTATTGAGATCATTGGGGAATATGAAATAACTGTGAAAGAGCTCCTTGAGAAAATAAGTTGGAATTTTAAGTGTGACTTCAATATGTTCAGATGAAGGCCTCTTTATTCATCTGCCTGACTTTGCCTATTCCAAGTGGATATTACAAAAATGAAAAGAAAGCCACAAGGGCAGGAATAATTGGCACGGCATTCTTCTAAATGGAAATACGTTTATCGGCCAAAGTTATATAGGTCAGCAATTCATCGAAGAGGGTCTGTCATAGCCAATATTTCAGGTAACCGATCCTCGTTTGAGCTGCTATTAAGGGACATCCAAAGTTTAACTGAAGAAGTGCATTTGGAACAGAGTAGGAGACCATGATTAAGCTTGAATGAATGGGGACTGGACATTTTGAAAATGCGAGTGAAAAAAATATGCACAGAACTGTTCAGTATTACAATTTTAGCAATTGGAAATGATATATTCACTTCAGGTAACCAATTTGACACCCTTTCAAATCTACCCAAGTCCTTTCAAATCTACCCAAAATGTGTGTGTGTGTTTGTGATTTGAACATGAAGGCCTTGCTGCCTAAAAGAAAACATAGGCATTCTGTCAACTCCCCTTTCTGAAAAACAAAAGTATCTTTAGAAAATAAGCTAGTCTTGAGCAAAGAGAAGGAAGACTTGCCCAAGGACAACACTTTCAACTCCAAGTGTCCTTCCTAAAGCCCTGGTACAGAACTCCTTTCAATAGCTACCAAGGAAGGAGCAAATATTTATCCTTCACAGATTGGAGAACCTAAAACAATACCTATTAAAACTACATTCTGACACTACATTGTATGAAACAATCCTATCTCTCAACTTCAGTGTTTCTGTCTCTAGTGCTATTAGTGACCGTGTTCCTACAGTCCTTTGCCAAATAATGAAATCAAGTTGGCCTCATTCTACACTTCTCCTTTGCCTCTTCATTATACTGAACCAGAGGAGCCATTGCTCCACAGACTTTGCAGAAATGTCAAAGCATGACATATGCTGACTTTGCTCCTGCAAATTCCCTGCACTGGGGCAGACAACAATTCAATCAAGGGATAACTCCTTTATACCTCAATGAGCCTATTTCCAGCTTTTCCACTCAAGTGTGTTGGCATTAGAGACCAAGTCAAGTAGCTTCTTTTTAGACCTGACTGGCCTCCCTGTTCCAGATGCAGTCCTGACCTGGTCTACTCCAGGAGCCCTTTTCACTGAATGAATGTAATTTCTCCTTAGTCTCTTAGCTGATCTCTTGGTATACAGCTGAAAGAAATAGGATCTTACCACAAAACATGGGAGCAAGAATCAATGGCCTTGCCTGGTTTTTATCTCATCAAACTGCCTGCAATACCTAATCATTACATTTAATTATTCCTTATGATTTTTCTGATTCGTTTCATATATTCAATCTCACTTAGTGGTGATTATGTGAATGGTGAATATTTAGCATTGCTTAAGTTAGGAAAAAGGGGACACCCAAACACCTGAGAAGAAGTAAGTTCCATGAGTTGAGATACAAAAGGACTTTGAAGAAGTTTTCCCCTAAGTGTAGAGGTCAGAAAAAAGTGGTTACAATTGGCAGAATTTAGAAAAAAAAATGCAACTTACATCTGATGCTTTGTGGCCGAGCTCATCTTCTTTATCCCACTACAAGCCAATCTGAGGCAAGCTGAAGTATAGCCTAATGATTACTGTATGATGAATCAATGAATGTGAACCTTACATGCAAACCCACCATTCTAAGTTATTAGGAAGCTAATTACACATCTTCAGTGCATGTTGTATGAGAAGAACTTCAGTGAAGGGTACCCAGATGATATTTTGACTACCCATGTTTACCACAAAGTTGTAGCATAGGATTCTGCACAAAAATCCCACAGGTTTAATTGTACCCTATTTGATTTTGGGTTTTACTTACATTAGAACAGTGAAAAAACTCACTGGAATATACAGTATATTCCTGTTACATACAGTATGTTGCCTAATATCTGATTTATTTTTCTTCAGACTGACAAGCGATTTTGAACTTGTATTTTTAGATAGTGGAACTCCCTAAATTGCTGTACGTATGCATATTTTCAAGAAGAGCTACTACTAAAAGGCTGGAATAATATCTGTACCCTTTCAGAATGGCAGGCCAGCATTGTTTTGTAAAATAATGAGGTCAGGTTATTTAAAAGAGGAAGTAAAATTACAGGATCTGCAATTAATATGGATCTTTCATTCCCACAGGAATGACACTCCATTCAGCCACTGAACTCATTCTGTGCCAAGATTTATTTAAATGAAGTGGCACTCAGCTTGCTATGTTAGCAGAGAACATCATAAGTTTACTCTGAAGTGAGAATTTATGCTGGTAGAACTGGAGACAAAAGAATGGAACTGTGATGTCATGTAGTTATTTACATATCTTCCCATGATGTTTCAGATCTTTAAATGCAGTTTCTCCTTCGGAGTTGAATAGTCTTACATAGGATTACTCAAGATGTACAACATCATAATTCTAACTGTCCATCTGGCAACATTTAAATTTCAATAAATCAGAATCTATAGGTTTTTGTCCTCTCTCTATATGTCTACACGCATAAACTTTCATTAGATTAAAATAATATAAATTAGTGTTTTTATAAAATAATACTTAAGCCTAAAAAAATAACCATAATGAAGAAACATATAGAGTGATATATACTGTATGTTATCTGCAAAACTCCCAATTTCTTTGATTCACAGAATAAACTTTATATGAACAACAAAGAAATAGCATCTACACAGGGATATAATTTCAGGTTGACATAAAATACCTGTGGAACCTTGTAGATATCCAAGATAGTTGCAATGTCAATGGAGGTTATGGAGTCTAGTCCCCCAATCACTGCTGTCAGAGGATTCTCAGTACCACAGATGTAGTTAGGAATAAAGCTCTTTAGGTTGCAAAGTAGTAGCATTGTGGCATGGTAGGTCTTCTGTGCACTGAAATGACTGTCATAAATGTGGAAGCCCAAGGTGACATTGGGTAGGATAGAAGGATTTTCATTGATCTCCTTCACTGCAAATACCATGGCCAGGATGTGTTGGTAATTCTTAGGAAGTAAACTGGAATGGAATAAAACTTTTATTTGATATAGATATTTAAAATTCTATGTGAGATGGAAATTTAAATCTAAAATGCCCTCTGTTTTGCATCTTCCTTATTGCTGTACCCTTCAAATCATTTCTTTTTTTTATTATATAAATCTGGGTCCTTTTTAATTTGTGGAGGCCCTTGGTAGGAGACTTTCTCTATCAAATTTATAGAAAGTTTACAAGATAGTGTTTTATACATTTATATCCTTCTATTTTTGCAAACACCTTTGTGATGAAGAGTAGTGTATAGAAATGATAGGTCAATAAAGGTGAATTTGGTTCATTAAAAAATATAAACAAATTGCCACTCATCACTGGAGAATGGCATCTCAGAATGATCTCAATCATACGTTATCCAAAAGAGTGGGAAAATCAGAAAGGGAGAATCTGTGCAATTTACAAAGAGAAGGCTAGTACTGTTTGTCAAGCTTATCAGAAGACTCAATGAAAAGTTAAATGAAGTATTTTAATGCTGTATTTTCATAAAATGTTCTGCCAAACATATTGAGTTACAAATCCAATATCTACCAGGAGAAAAGGATCCTCCAGGATCAGGACTGTATGCTAGAAGGAACAGAAGGAGAAGAGATCCGATGAAGGAAAGGGCAATTGCGCATATTTCTTCGAGAGGGGTTGAAGTGAAATGATTGTTGGCAAGGAAATTAAGAAAAGAAATGGTGCATATCTCTAACCTGGATTTCACTCTCTTCAAAACTGAGGAATTGAGCCCAGTAATATAACTGAGCATGGAGTTATGGGTATAACTCCATGCCCATTCATACCCATAACAAAATATATCAACCTAAAACTGAATCCTTACACAAGATCTTCATGCAATGGTGGTGGCGGGACTTTATTGAAAATTAGGCCATCGTGCAAAAAACTAGCTAGGGTTGCTATGCCACCTACTGTGAGGTCTCCCGATTGATGATATTTGTGATATGGCATAAAAAGTCTTTGAACTTCACATTTTCCTTGATGAGTCTTATAAATTTGGGGAGAAAATAATGCTAGTAGCAAGATTATTAAAGCCGCCATTCTCAAAGTAAAGCCTGGATTTTGCCTTTCACGCATACTGTACTCTTCTCATTTCTTTGGTGACAGTGAAAATTCAATGTCTGGTAATCAAGACTCCTGTCAGCCAGCCCTTTAGAGAAGAATCTGTCTGACATCCTCCTGGAGGGCCCACGTCTGTTTTGACTCTTTCTTCCAGCTTGAAATATACATTGATATGTTAATGACATCCTTCATAGTTTTGGGTCTTGACCTTGTCCCTGGACATTGTAACTCTGCATGAGGGTAAACAAAAAGAAAACTACTACCATTCATATAATTAAAGGGGAAAGTAATTACCAGTACAAATCCCAGAAACAATGAAGAAGAAAACAGGTGTTCACACCTATGAAACAAAATGTTCTCTTTCATTTAGAAAGGACATTTATTATTGAAATAATCAGTAACAAAAAAGTTACACTTTTTAAATTTTTTTATTTATTTATTAAATTTTTCAAGCACCCATCTCCCCCCAGTGGGGGAACTCTGGGCGATTCACAACAAACATTAAAAACATAAAATATATAAATACATAAAACCTTAATTTAAAACATTACTAAAAAGAAGGAGAGACCAAGAGACCAACTTTACATCACCTTTCCATAACCTTGTGAAGTCCTGATGTACAGAAGAGAGACACCTGATATATCCAGTCCAACATAGCTTAAATGAATAAAATAACCATAGTACTTGCCTCCTCGTCACATGCTGGATGTGAAAATGTCTCATTTCTCTCCCCGGTTTGGTTTCCATTGCAGAAATAGGATTTTGGTTTGGTGTACATGATGTGATTCTCATATTTGCAAAGTAACAGAGAGTCTAACCCTGTATTAATTACCCCACACAGCTGCACTGACTCCCCAGTTGGAAGCAGATGACCCAATTTACCCCTCTGTCTGTATCTTTCTTAAGACCTGGCATATTTTCTGAAAATCTAACAGCTAAGTGCAACATTTGCACATAAAGCCTCAGCTCATCCTTGACTGGGCTTAGTATTCTTTCTTTTAGCTGCCCCACCTTTCTCAGGTCAATGGGAACTTAAAAACCGAAATTTGTTTGAAATAATTTAAATATTTCTGCACTCTATAGAATTCAAATAGGTTCATTTCAACAATACAGGAGTGCTTAAAAGTTTGTGAACCCTTTTGAAATTTCAATATTTTGGCATAAATGTGACCTAAAATGGGATGTGTTTTCCATATAAGTCCTAAACTAGATAAAGAAAACCCAGTTAAACAAAAGAAGAAGAAACATTATACTTGTTCATTTGTTTATTGAGGAAAATGATCCAAAAGTAAATATTGGTGTGTGACAAAAGTGTGTGAACCTCTAGGATTATCAGTTCATTTGGAGGGGAAGTTAGAGTCAAGTGTTTCAGTCAATGAGATGAGAATCAGGTGTGAGTGTGGGAGGTCTTGCCTTATTTAAAGGACAGAATTCTGGGTTTTCACTATCAAAGTCTGATCTTCACAACACAGGGATGTGTGCATTGTCTTAAACCAAGATTCCTGAGGACCTTCAAAAAAAAGTTGATGCTCCTCCAGCTGGAAAGATGACAAAACAATTTCCAAAGAGTTTGGACTTCACCACTCCACTGTCAGGGGCAGGTTATGTACAAATGGAAGCAATTCAACACCGTGATTACACTTCTCAGTATTGGTTGACCAACTGAGATCACACTAAGGGCAAGGCTTGTAATACTTTGGAAGGTCTCAAAGAAGCCCAGGGAAATGCTTAAGGAACTAAAGCCTCTCTTGCCTTAGTGAATTAAAAATGTTGCTTTGGTGAAAGGAAAACACTGCATTCCCACACACCCCAGATTACATTTTTTCATAATTTTTATTAAATATTTTAATTACAATAGTAAAAGGAAATACAAACTAAAGCCAGAAAAAGGAAATCCAATTACTGGTCCAGTAAACCCAATCCTCCACTTTTCTTTGCATCTTATAACACTTTATATTTAACTTTATATTTTCAATTATATTTTAAAAAAAACATACAGTCATGTGAAAAAGAAAGTACACCCCCTTTGACTTCTATGGTTTTACATATCAGGACATAATAAAAATCATCTGGTCCTTAACAGTTCTCAAAAGTAGGTAAATACAACCTCAGATGAACAACAACACATGATATATTGCACCATGTCATCATTTACTGTATTTTAGAAAAAGCATGCCCACCAAGATTATAATTTGTAAAATGGCTCTTTCATAATATTATTACCTTCAGCTAACTGAAGGAAAGTACAGGGGATCAAGTTTAAAGCCCCTACCCCAAATATTTTTCCCAAGGAATGCAAAGGCCTAGTTCAACTATATGACGTTGAATTAGCCAACTACCCCTTTACATAGCTGCGAGCCCAGGGAAACCACTCTGTCTGCTTAGCCATAAAAATATTCAGAAGACCAAGGAATGATGATAAGGTAGAAAAAGATCTTTTGGGAAGAGCTGAAGTTTTGGAAAGCAAAAGAACATAGTCCCCTAGAAAGAAACTATGTTCATAGAATATTGACTCTTTTTCTGTCAAAACCATAATGTTTTGGTAGTCCTGTCCAGTTGCCTCATGGTTATATCCTAATGGCCACCTTGATCTCACTAGGGCATAATCCAATCAAATATTTGCTCTTGTCAATCCCCAATCAATATACAGTATTTATAGTAGAATTTATTCACATGAATATGCATATTTGCATACATCTCTAAAGAATGATTGTAACCCCACTTCCCTTTAAGCCTGTCTTTGCCTCAAGGGATGTCCATAAACCAAACTGTGCTCGAAAGCAATGTGTCTTGGTCTTTGATTTAAATGAGCCCCCTTTAAAGGCAAAAATAACTTAGTATGAAGGAGCTGTTAAAACTTTTGTGGAATATGAATCCATTATTTATTTCAGAGTGCTCCTTGAATACCTTTCCAATTTAAGCAATTCCTTTGGGGATAACTTTATTCTGGCACTATTGAGGTTTTAAATGTCTCAGACGTTTTAAAGGAAACACATCTTCAAGACAGTAAGCAATTTTATGTACAGCTAATGATTTACACTAAATATAAACTAACAAGCTTGAAAGTCTTTTCTTCAAATTCTTTAAGGCTGCTTTAGAGAACTGTAGGCTCCCTTTGCTATTCAATTAACTCAACAAAAACTATGTTATATTTGATACCATAAAGAACGTTGAATAAGAATTAATTGCAATTTTCTTACTGTAAGAAGCATAACACAGGTATGAGAATATTAGCTCCCACCATGGTGTGAACTTCTCATTCTGTTGCTATGCATGAGGCTAATATCCATATGACTGGTAACCTGGCTGATCATTGTAGTGAAGAAAGCATAACTTCTTTTGGCTGGAATCCTGGAATGAGAGTTAATCAAGACGTTAAGAACTGGGAGATGCTCATAAGAATAAATAACCATCAATAAATAAATCTATGCTTCATAAAGAAAACAGATGGATTGCTAATACATTAATTTATTCTTTTTTTTTTTTTTCTTCCAAGAAAGAGCCAGGAAAAGAAGAGTTTTCAGCAACTTGGACAACATTTTGGAAATTCTTTGTTTTTATAATTTATAGATTTCTTCACAACTTCAATATTGCTTTTTCCCCATATATTTATGCTAATTCAAATAGTTAACAGCAACATACGACTTCAAAATTTCCTATTTGTTTAATTTATTAAAGAAACGTTTTAAAAATTATATTTGACTGCACGCAAATAGCTATGCCTAAGGGAGCCCTTTGGAAGAAGTTTTATGGACTATGGAGGGTAAATGGGACAAATGTCTTGTTTCAGTTATTCGATCCATCTTTAGGGTTGCAGGGCTGTATCAGGGGCTGCTCCTGCTGCCTCCTTCTGCTTAGCACAGCCACTTTGCAGCAGCACATTTCCCACAGCGAACTGAACCACCCATGCCGGCACACGCAAGCAGGGAGTGCAGCAGTTCCCCAAGCAGCCTTCTCACTCTGGAGGAAGATGATATTGTTTTCACAGTTATGAAGGACAACAAAAAGCATCATGAATTAAAATCATCACTTTTTTCTCTTCATTAATTTTTCCCTGTTGTTCAAGTCAGGCCTTAAGACAATGACATAACATTTGGGTAGAAAGATGCAGCCCAGCAAACCGGCACTAGAGGCCAAGATGGAGAATATCTCCACCGCCACCGTGTATTTCCCCTTGGTGCTCAGGTAGGTTGGAATGAAGGAGAGCCAAACACTGCAGAAGACCAACATGCTGAAAGTGATGAACTTGGCTTCGTTGAAAGTGTCAGGTAATTTCCTGGCCAGGAAAGCAACCACGAAGCTAACAACGGCCAAGAAGCCCAAATAGCTTAGGACGCTGTAGAACATAGTCACAGAGCCTTGATTACACTGGAGGACAATTTCTTCAGCTACTGAATCCATGTCAGCATCTGGGAAGGGGGGAGAGGTTGTCAGCCATGTCAGGCAAATGCCTATTTGAATAAGAGAGCAGGAAATGACCATGGAGTTGGAGAATCTCTTTCCCACAAACATTCTCATCCTGGATCCTGGCTGGGTGGCCACGAAAGCCAGAACCACGGTGACGGTTTTTGCCAACACTGAGGAAACAGCCACTGCAAAGATGACCCCAAAAGTAGTTTGTTGCAGGAGGCACACCACCTTCTCAGGATGACCAATGAACAGGAATGCAGAAAGGAAGCAGAGGAGGAGAGAGATGAGGAGAATGTAAGTGAGGTCTCGGTTGTTGGCCACAACGATGGGAGTGTTGTGGTTCTTGATAAATATTCCAAGCACCATCACTGAGAACAAAGAAAAGACAAGAGCAAAGAAGGCTAAACTGATCCCCAAAGGTTCTTCATAAGATAAAAATGTCACAATTTTCAGTATACAGAAATTGTGATCCTTGTTTGGATAGCTTCCTTCTGTACATGTGTAACATTCATTACTATCTGAAAAATGAAATGCATTAAAATTTTTAGCAATAGCAGAAAAAAATAGAATGCACATTTCAATAATATCTTGTTACTATTGAATATTTGTATTCTTAACCTTAGAAATCATGAAAAACTTCAATGGGAAATTTGAACAATATCCTTTCATGATTTTTTCCTATGGAAACTGCTTTTAATCTAATTACACGCTGAGGTTTCATATTGGCCTTGTGAGATGTGGCCAGGTGCAATTTTCAGATTCTTAATGGAAAACCAGAAAAGATCATGCAGTCATCATAAATAAGCATAGTGTTCCCATATCCCTGCATACCAGATTATCTAAGAATGCTTTAAGTCTCATTCAACATTCTGGGCAAAGGGACCATTGGTGTGAAGCAATTTGTATTTCATTCTTTCTCCAGATTAGCTTGACTTTGGCTGGTACTCCAAACAGCATATTTTTACCTTCCTTCTCGGAAATCTTCCCATCTGGACACACCATGCAGTCGTAGCAGCAAAAAGGTTCCCCTTCTTAACCTTAGAAATCATGCAAAACTTCAATGGGAAATTTGAACAATATCCTTTCATGATTTTTTCCTATGGAAACTGCTTTTAATCTAATTACACGCTGAGGTTTCATATTGGCCTTGTGAGATGTGGCCAGGTGCAATTTTCAGATTCTTAATGGAAAACCAGAAAAGATCATGCAGTCATCATAAATAAGCATAGTGTTCCCATATCCCTGCATACCAGATTATCTAAGAATGCTTTAAGTCTCATTCAACATTCTGGGCAAAGGGACCATTGGTGTGAAGCAATTTGTATTTCATTCTTTCTCCAGATTAGCTTGACTTTGGCTGGTACTCCAAACAGCATATTTTTACCTTCCTTCTCGGAAATCTTCCCATCTGGACACACCATGCAGTCGTAGCAGCAAAAAGGTTCCCCTTCTTAACCTTAGAAATCATGCAAAACTTCAATGGGAAATTTGAACAATATCCTTTCATGATTTTTTCCTATGGAAACTGCTTTTAATCTAATTACACGCTGAGGTTTCATATTGGCCTTGTGAGATGTGGCCAGGTGCAATTTTCAGATTCTTAATGGAAAACCAGAAAAGATCATGCAGTCATCATAAATAAGCATAGTGTTCCCATATCCCTGCATACCAGATTATCTAAGAATGCTTTAAGTCTCATTCAACATTCTGGGCAAAGGGACCATTGGTGTGAAGCAATTTGTATTTCATTCTTTCTCCAGATTAGCTTGACTTTGGCTGGTACTCCAAACAGCATATTTTTACCTTCCTTCTCGGAAATCTTCCCATCTGGACACACCATGCAGTCGTAGCAGCAAAAAGGTTCCCCTTCCTTCACTTTCTTGCTGGAACCAGGGTGGCAACTTTCAGAACATGCTGAACGAGGCTGGGACTGAGGCATAAACAAAAAACAAACAAAAGGAGAATGTGGATTTGGAGCATAATGAACTAGGAAATTCTGAAAAAATATTTTGGTATGAATGAGATTCATTGGAAGTGTCTAATTAACTGCAGGACATTGAAATCTTTCTACATAAGGAACATGGTACTTAGGAATTAAGAATGCTGTCTTCTGCTTATTAAGAATACTGGTCCACTACCTTATTATTCTGTGCCCCAACGGACATCAGTGTCACAGCTCTCACTTAAGGTGCCAGTTCTTCAAATGACGACTGTGTCCAATAGAAAGAGGAATTCATCTCAGTGGATAATCAACTAATGAGAAATGGCCATGCCTCCATAAATAATGTTGAACTTTGGATTGCAGATGGACATAGGTTGGTGGCCTGATTGATGCTATAATCTACCCATTTCTTTTAACGTTTCCGGTAACCCTTAAAGAAAGAATCCATTTCTTCCAAGGTACATCTAGTCTGAACAATGGGACATATTTACGACTGCTCTGGCAATTACATTGTCTGCTATGGTTGAAGAAAATCTTGCTAAAAGAGATCCACAATTACTGTATGTAATCAATAAAAATGTAAATGAAGGACTTTAATGGAGATGATTTGGTTTTTCTTAACAGTGTTATTTTTTTTTTAATTATAAATTGTATAAGCCACCAGAAACAATTAATTTGATATACTGTACATAACAAGTAATCTCTAATATTTTATATGAAAGGAACTTCAGATCAACATGTTATGCATAATGAATTTATAATGAGAACTAGAGCAAAAACTTTTGGGCCCCATTTTTTACATGAATTAACATTTTCTTCCACAAATCAGCTCTCAATACTTGATTTACCCCTGCTTATCACTAGTCAGTGAAATGTCTTTTATACATCTGGCCAAAGTAGCGATGAAGTGGAAACTAGATTTTTCACAGATTCCTCCAACTGGGATCTTACCAGGTTAAACCAGCTATGCCAGGTTATGGCATTGTCACTGATTGTGAGCATTTGGTCTGGAGAAGCTTCAGGGTCCAACCTCCCAACTCTTTTCCTAATGACAGATTGGTTAGAAGAAACAATCCAGTTCAGTACATCATATCCAGCTATTAATTCTCCATTGTGGTCAAGTGACACTTTGTCCCCAGCACTGTTGTTAAATGAAAAACCTCTCAAGAAATGATGGAGCTACATAAGAAATGGGGTGGTGGGAGGGAGGGAGGGCGGGAGGGAGAGAGAGAGAGAGAAAGAAAGATTAAAAAACAGGAACTGGATATATCTTTAGGAAAAGCCTAAGACGAGGTATAGTGGATGTCATGGCCTGTTGAAAACATGCAATCAAAAGAAATGGAAGCATGGAAAGAAAATGTAAAGGGAGTTAACTATGGAGATATGAACTAATCTGTTATTCATAGAAATAATGATCTTCCAGAAGATGTTGAACCCATTACCTGCCATGCATTTGCATTCTGAAGCTTCAGTCTTCCTGCATCTGCCATCAATCTCTGTCTTAATCTGGATGAAGACATAGCCTGTAAAGCATGGGCTATGGCATAGACAGAATTATAGATGCTATAGCTGTGACCAATCATGTTCATTTCAAAAAAGGTTCCAGGAAGATCTTCCACTTTCTCTTCCCCACTGCAGATATCTCCATTCACCTCATCCATATCTGAAGTTTTGAATACACAGTTGAAGGCCTGCTGCCAGAAGTCTTTGATAAAACCATCTTCTGTAGTGGAGGGATTTCTATTTAAAAGAAAAGGTTTGAATCCTGGTGGGTTATTAGCATGTATTGTGAAGGACAGAGCACCATGGATCATTTGGGTATCCCAGTCACGTTGATAGACCTGTGAAGTGAGTTCCACCTGTGCTGTCAATATCCAGACTTTACCTTTGATGATATTGCTCAACTTTTCTTTTTTTGACAGATATGGTAACCATCTCAATAGCATCATGGAATAAGATTCTCCATAAAATATCATAATATTAACATTGCTATCCATGATTTTATCATGGATGTCTGCACCATGGTGGAACAAACTACCAAATTCATTGAAAGACGGTATCATGGCAACTTTCTCTATCAATCCAAAGCAGATACCATGCTCAAAAAATAATGGTATGATTGCATCTAAAAATCTTTCTCCATTATCATTTTCAATGACACCAAGTCCAATCCATGTCCATGTGAAGTAGAGAAGCAAAGACACAATCCCTTCATACTGAAGTCTTTCTGTAGGGCTCATCTGGAAGAAGGAAAGGCCTGGGGTTTTATAATTCATGATTGGAGCAGAGCCATAGACAAGCTGAAGAAAGGTTGACAGCAAAAGAAAGAGATAGTAACAATCACATTAACCATAGTTATATTAATTTATTGCTTTATTACCAGAGGCAACACATAGAAGAAGAAATTCAAAGCTGCACTACAGTCTTGATTACCCAGCTGTACAACATCATAATTCAGTTCCCTCGCTCAGACTCTTTTCTGTATTTCTCCATTCCTTTTTTCTTCTCTTCATTCTGTACAGATTTCCTGCATTTTCTGTAGGAGTAGAATGTCTGTTCTCTATTTGGAGTTCATATATCCTCCAGCAACTATCACTTATGTATCAGCAGCTTGCATGATGAAAGTGATGTTACATTAAAGTTATAGTGTTTTGTATCCGGAACCAAAAATGGCTATATTACAACAGAGTAAACACAAAACAATATAAAATAATAAATAAAACTCATACAAAAAAGGGTGAATAATTAGGAGTGTAAGGAAGACCCCTGAAAATTTCTGCAAGCTATGGTCATTGCTAAATATTTAGCAAGGTTATTGGAAACAGATGAAGTGATTTAATTCTTATTTGAATTTTAAACCTATTTAATTTTCACATTTAAAATTCAAAGAAGAATTCAACTCTATCAGCTGAACTTTCATCTCCTAGGAGGAAAATGAGAAACTCCTGCTCATTATAAATTAAAAAATAAGATTTATAACAATTGGTGTCTTGAGTTCTATCCTCCATTTAATGTATAGAGGGCCTTCTAGCAGTACATGTGAAACACATTTGACTTCTCTATTGAAACATATACAGGTGTGTTTTTCATAGAGGATACTGATGTATCGACCAGTTGTTACTCAGATCATTCATTCATTCAGGTCCAGAAAAATGATCTAGAATGTATAAAAGTACTTCAAATTTAGGTTGGAAATGTGGCAACAAAAAGGGTCCTTGTATCACACCTGGTGCTCTTGTAAAAAAGCAGGAAAACTTTGGGTTCAGATACATATAATGACAGAAAGAATTTTACAGATCACCTTTTCTTGCTGGGATTAATGGATAGAGGGTTAGAAAAGAGTCATGGAAGACTATTTTTGTATATGATCACTGCCACAAAAATGGAAAGACTCTGAAATACCCAAAATGAAGGAATGAAGGGTGAAGGTGACAGAACTAGCAGAGAGGGCAGAGTTGACTTGTTAGATTAGAGAAAGATCAACAACTAGATTTATTAGTAGCTGGAAACTCCTTATGGACTTTTTGTGAAAAAAGATATCTATTTTTTTCTTTTCTCACTATTTTTTTTACTCTGCTCTATTTCTTTTAAACGTCCGGATGGATTTTATCTTGTTAAAATTTCTTAAGAATCAGACTAAAGTGAAGAGTTTCCTATGTGAAATATGTGAAATTGTATAAAAGGATCTGGCAATGGAGCAGAGAAGGATGAGTGCTGAATTCTAACTGAGGAGGGAAACTCTCGTTCCATCTCTCTAGAGATCTAGGTCCCAGATCCTCCACTAAAGGGGGCCTATGGCTTTATCAAGGGTGAGATCACTTAATGCTGGAAGAGAAAAGCTGTAGTAAGATAGATCAAAATGAACTTCTCTTCTTTGGGAAGATTCAAACCTATCTAATAAGATGAAGTGAAGCAGTGATATTACACTTGATCATAGCCAAAAGGTAGAATATGAACAAAAATATGTTCTCCAAAGAATTTCCTTCAACCAGTATCTGAGGTGACAGAGCCTCAGATGAGCCCTAAAGAAGATACAGCCTAATTGCAGGTGGATATGTGGGTTAAGAGTAGAATAGAAATCCAGGTTATGGCCTCTGAAAATTTGGATTGGATAGCTTCTAAGCCAGAAACATCCTTATAAATACATAACTGGGCACCATTTATCATGGATCCCAGTGCTTTTGCCTTGAATGATGGGATGGCTTCTAGTACGTATCTATATTGATATGCATATTTAATAATTGCCAAAGATGCCTTTTGGGCTTTTACAAGAAGTTCTTTTGCCTGATTGATCCAGCGAGTAGAAGATTGAAAGGGGATGCCGAGGTAGTTAAAAATTGTAACCTGCTGAAGAGGTTTCCTCTTGATCTTTCAGCTCATTGACAACTTGAAATGCTTTCTGGAGAATATTAAGACAGGAATGTATGGATGCTTTTTTTTTCAGATGATGCCACGTTGCTGGCTAAAATCTTAAGTGATTTCCACTGAATTTTTGATATTTTGCAACAAGGAGCATGATGAAACAAGCAATACAGATCTTAACATTAATGGAAATGTTTGCATGTTATACACACATAGCAAAAGACCAGGACAAACAGATGATTGTGTTCCTCTTGGTAAACTATTTGTTAAAGAAGAGAAAATTGAAGGTGACATCTCAAGATGTACAAATGGTGGTTCAACTCTTGAGAGGAATGTTGAAAGAAGTGAAAGTGTCTGTGTATAAGAGCATGCTTTTGCCCACACTCTTATATAGAAAGAGCAGCAGGGGTTTCACATGGGTGTGCAAAGACCATAAGTGAGTGGGATCAATGCTCTCTGTGTTCAATCTCAGCCTGAAGCCTGACTGGGTCCAGACAAACCGCTGCCTCCAGGACCCTCTGAAGCTACAATCTGACACTTTCTCCAAAACATTTGCCTAAAAGGGATGATTGGAGAGTGAAGCAAAATTGTCTAGACCATTTTTATATGTGTGTGGTAAAGAAGAAGAACTGGGAGATACAATGAATGGCTGCTGAATGACTGTGGATGGAAGATACAAGCGAGGGATCATATGAAAGAAGGGCATTGAGATGGCTGGGTGATGTAGAGAGAAAGAATGAGGAGTGAATTCCTAAACAAACACCTGAAGTGAAAGTGAATGGGTAGAGAGACCTAAGAAGCTTAAAGGACAAGAGAAAATGAATGAAACAATGCATGTGTGTGACGGAAAGAAGGATGCTTTTCAAAGAAAGAAATGGTACAGTGAATGTTGTTAGTGTACACTAGTTTTTGCTACATTTCTTTTTATTTTTCCTACATCATCCCTTTAAATTCTTTTTGATAAAATTTCTTATTCTTTCTCTGTGCTCTGCATTAGGATGCTTAACCTGAAAGGAAATAGAATGATGGCTATGGGATGTTTCTATTTACAGTATGTCCCAAAGGCCTTAATACATTTAAAAATGATATTGTTTTGCCTTAAACCAATTCATGTTATGTTGAGCTTGACTACTATATGAAATAGTTTTTATTTTCACTCCTGGACAAGCATCAGTTTAAAAATACTCTTTATACTCTTTACTGATTGCACTATACAAGCTTCACATAACAGTCCATCAGGCAATATTTACATTTCAATAAATCAGAATCTGTAGGCATTTTCCCCGTCACTAAATATGTACACACACACACACACACACACACACATACACACTTTCATTAGATTCAATTAATTAGTTTCCTTATAAATGATACTTAACTTGAAAAAAATAACCATCATTAAGAAACATAAAGAGTGGTATATACGCTGTTTGCAAAACTCCCAATTTCTAAAATTGATTCACAGAATAAACTGTACATCAACAATAAAGAAATAACATCTATAGATAGATATAATATCAGACTGATATAAAATACCTGTGGAATCTTGTAGATATCCAAGAGAGTTGCAATGTGAATGGAGGTTTTGGAGTCGAGTCCCCCAATTACTGCTGTCAGAGGATTCTCAGTGCCACAGATGTAGTTAGGAACAAAATGCTTCAGGGTGTAAAGTAGTAGCATTGTGGCATGGTAGGTCTTCTGTGTACTGAAGTGACTGTCGTAAATGTGGAAGCCCAAAGTGACGTTGGGTAGGACAGAAGGATCTTCATTGATCTCCTTCACTGCAAATACCAGGGCCAGGATGTGTTGGTAATTCTTAGGAAGTAAACTGGAATGGAATACAATGTTATTTGCTATGGATATTTAAAATTCTATGTGAGATGGAAATTTCAATTGAAAAAATCCCTCTGATTTGCAATTTCTTTCTTGCTGTACCTTTCAAATGATTTCTTTTTATCATTATATAAATCTGGGTCCTTGAGGAGGGCCTTGATAGGACACTTTCTCTATCAAATTTATAGAAAGTTTACAAGATGGTGTTTTATACATTTGTATTCTTTTATTTCTGCAAACAACTTGGTGATGAAAAGTAGTGTATACAAACTGTAAGTCAAGAAAGGTGAATTTGGATCGTTAAGAAATATTAACAAATGCCACTCATCACTGAAGAATGGCATCTCAAAATGATCTCAATTGTATATTAGCTAAAAGAGTGGGAAAATCAGAAGGGAGAATCTCCAGAATTTACAATGAAGAGGCTTGGTAGTGTTTCTCAAGCTTATCAGAACACTCAATGAAAAGTTAAATGAAGAACTTAATGCTGTATTTTCACTAAATGTTCTATCCAACACATTGAGTTACAAATCCTATATCTACCTGGAGAAAAGGATCCTCCAGGATAAAAAATGTAGGCTAGAAAGAACAGAAGGTAGAAAGGCCTGATTAAGGAAAAGGCAATTGCATACAGTATATCTGTATCAGAGGGATTGAAGAAAAATGATTATTGGTAAGGAAATTAAGAAAAGACATAGGGCATATCTCTAATATGTATCTCACTCTCTTCAAAAGTGAGTAATTGAATTCAGCTCTATGATCAGTTACAGCCATAACAAAATGGATCAAACTAAAACAAAATCCTTACACAAGATCTTCATGCAATGGTGGTGGTGGGACTCCATTGAAATTTAGGGCACCCTGCAAGAAACTAGCTAGGGTTGCGATGACACCTACTGTGAGGTCTCCTGATTGAAGATATCTATGATATGGCACAAAAAGACTTTGAACTTTACATCTCACTTGATGAGTCTCATATATTTGGGGAGAAAATAGTGCTAGCAGCAAGATTGTTAAAGCCACCATTCTCAAAGAAAAGCCTGAATTTTGCCTTTCACGCATACTGTACTCTTCTCATTTCTTTGGAGAGAGTGAAAATTCAATGTCTGGTGATAAAAACTCTGTCATCCAACCCTTTAGAGCAAAATCTATCATACATCACCCTGGAGGGCCCATGTCTGTTTTGACTCTTTCTTCCAGCTCAAAATATAGATTGATATGTTAATACCATCCTCTGTATTTTTGCTGTTGACCTTGTCCCTGGACATTGCAGCTCTGCATGAGGATAAACAAAAAGAAAACTACTAATATTATTATAATTAAAGAGGAAAGCAATTACCAGTACAAATCCCAGAAACAATGAGGAAGAACACAGGTGTCCACACCTACTAAACAAACTTTTCTCTTTCATTAAGAAAGGATATTTATCATTGAAATAGTCAAGAACAAAAAACATTATACTTTACATGACCTTTCCCCAACCTTGTCCCTCTCTTCTTCTAGAGAAGAGAGACACCAGAAATATCCAGCCCAACATAGCTTACAGGAATGAAATAACTCTTCTACTTTACTCCTCTTTGGATGTGAAAATCTCTCATTTCTCTCCCAGGATTGGTTTCCATTGCAGAAATAGGATTTTGGTTTGGTGTCCATGATGCGATCTGTGATATTTGCACAGTAGCAGAGACCCCAACCCGGTATTAATTATCCAAATGGCTGCAGTGACTCCCCAGATGGAAGCACATGACCAAATTCAACCCTCTGACTGCATGTTTCATAAGATCTGCCATGTTTTCCGAAAGTCTAATAGTTAAGTGCAAGATTTGCACATGAGGGCTCAGTTCATCCTTGACTGGGTTGGGTTTACTCTCTTTTAGGTGCCTCATCTTTCTCAGGTCAATATGAACTTGAAAACTGAAATTTGTTTGATATATATATTAATCTAAATATTTCCGCACTCTGTAGAGTTCAAAATAGTTCACAATAACAATACAGTAGTGCTTAAAGGTTTGTGAGCCCTTTTGAATTTTCAATATTTCTGCATAAATGTGACCTAAAATGGGATCTGTTCTCCATACAAGTCCTAAACTAGATAAAGAGAATCCAGTTAAACAAAAGAGGAACAAACATTGTACTTGTGCACTTACGTATTGAAGAAAAGGATCCAAAGCTACATATTTGCATGTGGCAAAAGTGTCTGAACATCTAGGATTATCAGTTCATTTGAAGGGGAAATTAGAGTCCGGTGTTTCTATCAATGAGATGACAATCAGGTGTGAGCATGGGACGTCTTGCCTTATTTAAAGAACAGAATTCTGTGTATTCACTATCAAAGTCTGATTTTCACACACAGGGATGTGAGAGTTTGCATGGGCTCGAACAAAGAAGATTTCAGAGGACCTCCAAAACACAGTTGTTGATGCTCACCAGGATGGAAAGAGTACAAAACAATTTCCAAAGAGTTTGGACTTCACCAGTCCACTGTCAGGCAGATCATATAAAAATGGAAGCAATTGAACACCACTGTTACACTTCCGAGGAATGATCGATCTACCAAGATGACAAGAAGAGCTAAACTGGTAATACTCCAGGAGGTCTCAAAGAAGCCTATGATAATGTCTAAGTTCAACATATTGAGTTACAAATCCGATATCTACGTGGAGAAAAGGATTCTCCAGGATAAAAAATGTAGGCTAGAAAGAACAGAAGCTGGGGAGATCTGATTAAGGAAAAGGCAATTGCATACAGTATATTTGTACTGGGGGGTTCATAGATGAAATTGTGCTCTAAGGCAATGTGTTTTGGTCTCTGATTTAAATGGGCCCCCTTTAAAGGCAAAAATAAATTAGTATGAAGGAGCTGTTAAAACTTCTGTTCAATATAAATCCATTCTTTATTTCAGAGTGCTTCTTGAATACATTTTAAATAAAGCCATTCCTTTTGGGATAGTTTTATCCTGATGCTATTCTGCCTTCTAGAGTTTTTAAATGTCTTAGACATTTTAGAGGAAACACATTGTAAAAGCAGTAAGCAATTTTATGCTACAGCTAATGATTTACACTAAATGTAGACTAACAAGCTGGGATGTCCTTTCTTCCAAATTAATTAAGGCTGCTTTAAACAAAAATTCTAGGCTCTCTTTGCTGTTAAATTAATTCAACACAAACTCTGTTATATTTATGTTTGACCTCATAAAGAATGTTGAATAAGAATTGGTTGCAATTTTCTTGCTGTAAGAAATGCAAGATAGGTGTGGGAAATTTAGCCCCCACCATGGTCTGAACTTGTCACTCTATTTAGGCTGATCATTTTGCGTGAAGAAAGCATGTATTCTTTTTGCTGTAGTCCCAGGAATAAGAATTAATCCAGATCTTAAGAGGTTGGAGATGTTCCTAAGAATGAAGAACCATAAATGAACCATAACCATAAATGAACCATAACCATAACCATAAAAGAACCATAAATATGATAATATGGTTGGCTGAGGACCAACCATAAATCTATAAACCATAGACCATAAACCATGAAGACCAACCATAAATCTATACTTCATAGAGAAAACAAATGGATTGCTAATACATTAATTTATTCATTTATGTATTTATGTATTTATTTTCCAAGAAAGAGCCAGGAAAAGAAGAATTTTCAGTAACTCGGTCAACATTTTTGGAAATCTTTGTTTTTTACAATTCATAGAAGTCTTCAGAAATTCCATACCACATATCCCCTATATTCTTATCATATTATTAACAGCATCATATGAACACAAAATTTCTCCATTACTTTAGTTTAATAAAGAAATATTTTAAAAATTATATTAAACTGCATACAAACAGCTACGTCTAAGCAAGCCATTTGGAAGAAGTGTTTTGGACTGTCGAGGGTAAATAGGACAACCTTGTTGTTCCAGTTATTCAATCCATCTTTAGGGTTGCAGGGCTGTGTCAGGGGCTGCTCCTGCTGCCTCCTTAAGCTTGTGCACAGCCACTTTGCTGCAGCACATTTCCCACAGCGAACTGAAGCACCCATGCTGGCAGATGCAAGCAGGGAGTGCAGCAGTTCCCCAAGCAGCCTTCTCACTCTGGAGAAAGATGTCATTGTTTTCAAAATTATAAAGTACAGCAAAGAGCATCATGGATTAAAATCATCACTTTTTTCTCTTCATTAATTTTTCCCTGTTGTTCAGGTCAGGCCTTAAGACAATGACATAACATTTGGGGAGAAAGATGCAGCCCAACAAACCGGCACTAGAGGTCAAGATGGAGAATATCTCCACCGCCACCGTGTATTTCCCCTTGGTGCTCAGGTAGGTTGGAATGAAGGAGAGCCAAACACTGCAGAAGACCAACATGCTGAACGTGATGAACTTGGCTTCGTTGAAAGTGTCAGGTAATTTCCTGGCTAAGAAAGCAACTATGAAGCTAACAATGGCCAGGAAGCCCAAATAGCTTAGGACGCTGTAGAACATAGTCACAGAGCCTTGATTGCACTGCAGAATAATTTCTTCGACTAATGAATCCATGTCAGCATCTGGGAAGGGGGGAGAGGTTGTCAGCCATGTCAGGCAAATGCCTATTTGAATAAGAGAGCAGGAAATGACCATGGAGTTGGAGAGTCTCTTTCCCACAAACATTCTCATCTTGGATCCTGGCTTGGTGGCCAAGAAAGCCAGAACCACGGTGACCGTTTTTGCCAACACTGAGGAAACAGCCACTGCAAAGATGATGCCAAAAGTAGTTTGTTGCAGGAGACACACCACCTTCTCAGGATGACCAATGAACAGGAATGCAGAAAGGAAGCAGAGGAGGAGAGAGATGAGGAGAATGTAAGTGAGGTCTCGGTTGTTGGCGACAACAATGGGAGTGTTGTGGTTCTTCACAAATATTCCAAGCACCATCACTGAGGCCAAAGAAAAGAAAAGAGCAAAGAAGGCTAAACTGATTCCCAAAGGTTCCTCATAAGACAAAAAGGTGAGAGTCTTAGGGATACAGAAATCCTGGTTCTTGTTTGGATAACTGTCATCTTTACAGGGGTAACATTGATTACTGTCTGAAAAATATAATCAGTTCCTTGATCTTAGGAAGATTTCAATAATACACTTCAAATCTCAGTGCTATTTTATTACTATTCACAGAAATAAACTTCACTTATACTATCCTAAGATATTTTCAGGATTGATGCTGCAGTACTGAAAAAAAATGTAATTTTGCTGTGCATTGTGATAAGCTTGATAAAATCATCCAGACTTTTTTTAGATTTTGCTAATTCTTTTACTTTGTGTAGTACCTAAAGATTATGTAATGACCTTTCAAATTCAAGTAATCTTTCTAGATATAAAGCATAATGTTCAACAATCAATTGTCATAGTTGGTGAATATGTGAATTATGTCTGGTAATCTCAGTGAATGGCAGAATGTAAGGGTTTTGATTCTCCCCCACCTTTAATTCCATTGAACACTACATCATCAAGGGTTGGAGTTGGAAACATATTTTCTTTACAGTGGTTCCACTCCTTCCTTAGCAGGTATTCACAATCAATGTTGTTAGGGGGAGGAAAGGTCAAGCCCTTGGACACGCCACTTCAGTTGACCTAGGGTTTAGGTGAAACAGCTTAATATCTATATGAATCCCCTCGAGGAAGTAACCTGTTAGCACAGGATGAAGTATTATCAATACATTGATGATATTTAATTGTGTGTCTATGGCTAAACGGAGGCCATGATAGATGTCCTGAGCTTTATGTTGTTTGGTTTATGAGACAGAAAAACAGGCTTAAGTTTATCCCGACAAGATGAAGTGACTGTAGATTCAGAATCCTATCTATCTATCTGCCTAGATTTATATTTATATCATTTATGCCTCTCTTATTATTGGACTATTTTATAAAAAGCATCATCTCTCATCCCTATAGGTGGTATGTGTGTTCCTCAATCTTGGGTTCTCTGCTAGAAGCCTGGGAGTTTGAGGGCTCTGCACAGTATCTCAGCTGTTCCTAGCACTGCAGTCTTTTGGACAAGAGCTCTGATGTAATTCCTGGGATCTGTTGGAGCCACTCTTCCAGCTCAGGAGTCAAAGCCCCAGGTGTTCCTACCACTACTGGGACCACTTTAGTTTTTACTTTCCACATTCTCTCTAGTTCCTCCTTCAGATCTTGATACTTCTCCAGCCTCTCATACTCCTTATTCCTGATATTGCTATCACTTGGCATGGCTACATCTATCACCACCACTGTCTTCTGGTCCTTATCTCCTACCATGATGTCTGGTTGATTGGCCAGTACCTGCCTGTCCATCTGGATCTGAAAGTCCCATAGGAACTCAGCCCTGTTATTCTCCAAAACTTTCTGTGGAATCTCCCATCTGGACTTGGGAGGGTCTAGCCCATATGCTGTGCAGATGTCCCTGTACAGAATGCCACCTACTTGGTTGTGTGTATATGCTGCTTATTTTCATTTGATTCAAAAGGCATAGAAGTCATGGTATAAGAATAAAAATACATACTTATATACATACTTACTACAAAGTTGGAATTACCAAACAAAAGTATCTGATAAACAGAATTTTATTTCCATATTCCTTTAGATTGCCATGATTTTCTTTGATAAATCCAAGCAACACATTTCTTACCCTCCTTCTCTGAAATCTTCCCATCTGGGCATGGGATGCAGTCGTAGCAGCAAAAGGGTTCCCCTTCCTTCACTTTCTTGCTGGAACCAGGATGGCAACTCTCACTACATACTGAAACAGGCTGAGACTAATTTATGTATGAAAGAAAACAATGGCATTCATGAGTATAATGATCTTACATTTCTTCAGAAACTCTTTTTTCTAATGTGTGACTGGGCTTCACCGGATGTGCTCAGTTTATTAACATGTGTTGCTCTGTTTATTTATTTGAATAATGAAGACGATACTGAGGATATTGGAAAGCTGAGGAACATAGTCTATAAGCTTTTGTCCAAACAACAGTTTTTCTGTTTATTCTGCTGTAGATTACAATGACACATTTTCAAACTGGGATTTTCTGAATCAGAGAAGCTTTGCCAAATACAGAACATTATCATGTTGTGACAGATATGTTCCTCCTTGAGCCTTTCTAAAATCATGGATCCTTGATAAAGGAAAAGAAAGGAAAAAAACTAATTTACATGTTCCATATCAAGTCAATAATAACAACAACAATATCAGTAATAGTAACAAAAACAACAGCAATAGAACTACAATACTCAGTTCCCTCTGCTAGGCACCTATGGCAAGGAACTGCAATATGACCTCAAGGATGTAATATTTGGACAATCAATGAAAATTAGGAAATGATGAAATGGTATTATGAGTTAGATCCATTGATTCATGGTTTCCAAAAACATGTATGAAATTTTGAAAGCAAATGTTCGAGAATCAAGTATTATTGCACTACCTATGGACCAAAAGCCCTTCATATGAAGAAACAAGGTATCTACAAATATTGAACTTAATGCATTGATGTCATCATCATCATCATCATCATCATCATCATCATCATCTTCAGAACCAAAAGTTTGAAATTGAAAAATAAAAAAATATGCAGTAGAAAAGCAAGTCAACCTAAATAGCTATTTGAATGCACTCATGAACATTTTCAACATAATGAGACAGAACTACAAGTGTCTGAATATCCACAACAGCTTAGACAAAAAAAGTTTTGGAATACAATGAAATAAATTATAAGACAAAGATTACCTCCTTTGAAATCTATTCAAATAAAAGCTTTAAATGAAATTTGTTATGAAGGAAACATGATTACACAATCATTTTTTACAAAGCCTATCAAAGAGTCAGCTCATGTATAGCCTTCCAACAGTAATAACAAAACTGAACTATAAATGGGAACCATGCACAACTAAAACGTTTTTAAATAACGGAAAACGACACTGATTGCAAGCACTGAGGAATTTGGAGAAATAAAAAAATTGGCAGAGCAATTTTTCAGGGAAACTGTTTGTGTCCATTGCTTTTCAATACAGCTAGGCTTTTGAATAAAATACCATCAAACTATGAATTATAGAAGCAAAAGACAAAAAATTCACATTTGTTCTTCAAGGATGATTTGAAACTATAGGCAGAATCGTCTAGAGATAGTAATCACTTTCAGATGCAATTCAAATCTTTAAGGATAACATCAAAATTTAGATTGGACGTGTGTACAACACTGACAGTAAAAAACAGAAAAATTGAGTGCTCAGAACTGAACTACAGAATGGCGCTCAAATCAAAGCATTGACAATGAAAGAAAAGTACAAGTATTTGTGTAATTTAGAAGCAAATAATATTTTGCATGCACAAAAATCAGTGCCAAATATGTAAAACAAGTTGGAAAAGTTGTAAAATCAGATCTGAAAGCTGGTAATACAATCAAAGCCATTAATATTTGGACTGTAATGAACCATACAACAGATAATATGACTGTTTACATGTTGAACTGGGGGCTTTAAATCACAGGACCCCAAACCTATGATAATTCATCATACATTACACTCAAAACGTGGCATGGACAATTTCTATTTACTGAGCAAAATTGGTGGTCATGATTTGTTTCAAGTGAAGCAAATGGTGGAAAATAAAACCAGAGGCTGAAATAATAACAAAAAACAAGCAAAGAAAAAAAAAGCCAATAATGGTCTGCAAGGAAAACATTTTGAATGTGACAGAATCCGAGGTGGCATACAAAACTGAATAGTTAGAGCAGCTATTTAAAAAAAAATGAAAATATGGTACTGCATGATCAGTACCTGAAGGGAAAGTGAAAAGTAATAAAATTTGAGAATGGGTTCAGATTGGATACATCAAGAAGAAAAGAGAAGGATTAATGTTTGCAGCACAAGAACAAGCACTAACAACAATTTTTTTTTTTAAAGATAAATAAATGAAAAAATAAAAGAAGCAACAGCAAACTTAAATTAGTCAAAGAAAAAAAAAGAGGGGACTGTTTTGTCTCCCATTAAGCAGTGAAGCAATATTGCCAGAGAGATTATAAAGATCATGGGGAAAAATGATATACTGGAACTTATTTAAAGAATACAGATGTTGTCCCCATGTATTGGTATGACCAAAACATTGGAATAAATGGAATAAACCAACAATCCCTCTCCCCCACAACATTAGGAGCTGTAAGAGTAGAATTAAGAGCTGAAAATAAAATAAAACAATTATTCAACCTCACCACAATCAGCTTACATATCGTTGTACAGAGAGCACTGCAGAGAGAATGCATAATGCTTTAAGAATCTGGTGAAAAGGGATGGCAAATATCAAAACCCAAACATTTTCAGAAATGGTTGGATTCTGGATCCTACCTGGTTAAACCAACTGTGCCAGTTTATGGTACTGTCATTGATGGTGAGCATTTGGTCTGCAGGAACTCCAGGATCTACCTTCCCAACTTTCACTCTAACAAAGGACTGGTTTGAAGAAAAGACCCAGTTCATTACATCCAGACCCACAACTAACTCTCCATTGTAGTCAAGGGAAAGCTGGTAGCTGGCGCTATTATTAAATGAGAGACCTTTCAAAAAGTGATGCAGCTGGAATGAAAAGAAAAGGGACAGCTGAGAAAGAATGCAGTTGGGTCACTTGGAATGGATGAATGATGGTGGCTTGAATGAAAGATACAAATTTGGGTCATTACAGAAGATGGGAAGATGGAAAGGAAAGGCCAAGAGTTTATGATGGCTATTAACTATCAAGATTGGGCCTATATCTTGTTTGCATTAAAGTAATGCCCTCCCTGTAGGGGGATTGGGCTCTTTACCTGCCACGAAACCTGCTCCTGAAGCTTCAGTCCCACTCTCCCTGCACTTCCTGTGGGTCTACATTTAGATGAGAACATGGCATGTAAAGCATGGGCCACTGCATAGACAGAATTATAGATGCTGTAGCTGTGACCAGTCATGCTCATTTCAAAAAAACTTCCAGGAAGATTTTCCATTTTCTCTCTCCCAGTGCAGATATTGCCATCTACTTCATCCACATCTGACACATGAAATACACAACAGAAGGCCTGTTGCCAGAAATCTCTGATAAATCCATCTTCGTTTGTGCTGATAGGATTTCTCTTTTCAACAAATTGTTTGAATCCTGGTGGATTGTTAGCATGAATTGTGAAGGACAGAGCACCATTGATTATATCTGTATCCCAATCTCTTTGATGGACATTTGCAGTAAACTCTAATTGGGTTGTCAATATCCACACTTTACCTTTTGCCATATTTGTAAATTTGTCTTTGTTTGATAGATACGGTAACCATCTCAATAATACCATGGAATAAGATTCTCCATAGAAAACCACCACGTCAGTTTTAGCATCCATGATTTTATCATGAATTTTTGCGCCTTTCTGAAATATAGCAGACATTTCATTGAGCGAATGTATATAGGTAACTCTTTCTATGAAGTCAAAGCAGATGCCTTGTTGGGAAAAGAGTGGAATTATCATATTCAAAAATCTTTCTCCATTAGCATTATCCATGACAGCAACCCCAATCCAAGTCCATCTGAAGTGGAGAAGTAAAGATAGAATCCCTTCATACTGAAGTCTTTCACTTGGGCTCATCTGAAAGAAGAAAAGGCCTGGGATTTTATAATTCATTGCTGGAGGAGAGCCATAAATGAGCTAAAGAGAGAATGAGAACAGAGCCATGGTAACTATCACACTGAATTATTCTTTTCCAACATTCAAAATTCCTCACATGTTACATAAAAGATCTTACAAGAATACCACATCATATGATTCAACTGTATGATGTGGTAGCGTTGAGTAAAGCTAAGAATTTCTGCCTTGAGGTCTCTTCATTATGTTAGGACTTACTGAGTAATTTACTATATATTCTTTAAATTTTTTTTGTAACAATAAGCTATGTTGAAAGGAAAACATTCTTTCCTTTCCTTTCCTTTCCTTTCCTTTCCTTTCCTTTCCTTTCCTTTCCTTTCCTTTCCTTTCCTTTCCTTTCCTTTCCTTTCCTTTCCTTTCCTTTCCTTTCCTTTCCTTTCCTTTCCTTTCCTTTCCTTTCCTCTCCTCTCCTTCCCTTCCCTTCCCTTCCCTTCCCTTCCCTTCCCTTCCCTTCCTTTTTGTCTACTCTGTCTCTTAATATGAATTTATGACTTTAAATTTCATATTTTCCCCAGTTTTATTTCACTCTAAAATTCTTAGATTTATTCTTTCCACTGAGGGGACTCTTCTGAAATGACTATTCTGACAGTAGTCTTCCAATCATAAAAACAACAGAAACAATATTAATTATAAATGTTTTGTTACATCTTGTTTGACATAATTAAGTCAAGTACACTCTCTTGTGATACAATGTATAATGAGGCTTTAGTGAATGGAAAGAACCTTAATTATGTTCATGTGAGAAAAAAATCATATAAAAAAGTTCAGAAAGGGTGATGTCATTTGCTGATCAAATACTGCTAATGGAGCAGTAGTGGAGAATGTCAGAGAAGATTCTATTCACAGTAGCTTTTCTAGAGTTATCTTTATTTTTTCATTCAGAAACTGGATGAATAACCTTAGTTCTCCTTTTGGGCTTATGGGCAGTATCCACTGTGCCTACTTTAACAAACGGTACTCTTCATGACATCAACCATTTCAATATTCTCTGGTTTCTTTACAGTTTGCTTTCATAAACACACATTTTCTAGAGAATAAGAACCAAGCTGATATTAAAGATGCAATAAGACTTTTTGGTGTTTGGAAGCATCAAGTTAACACAACTGGAAACAATATGTAGGGTTTTTCATTTTACTATAATCTTATATATTCCTAGTATTATATGATGAAAATCCTGTTAATTAACATCTGACATATGCAGCTTTTTCTCTTTAATTAAAAAAATAATAAAAAATAAAAAAGGGAGGATCAAAATCAATTAGGGGGAGATTTTTGATATCAAACAACTCTGAGGTTGTTATAGTTTACCTGGGGAACTGTATTTTTTTTTCCCAAAACCCAATAGTTTACATTAATCCATTTTCAAATAGACTTACATAAAACAATATAAAATAAGAATAAATTACACAACAAAATAAATGGATAAAAATAACAACAACCTATAATTACAACTATATTCCAAGTTCACCTGACTTTGTAAGCATTTAAAAGGAAAAACTAGGCTTTCAAGGTTGACCAAGTGAGCTCAGAAAGAGTTGTAACTTGATTTTTGTTTGGTCTCTGCTCATCACTACAAGAACACATTGCCAAAATTTGAATTTTTTTAAAATAAATCATTACCCTGCGGAACCCTGGTTGAGAAACCCTGATCTATGGTATAACATTTCTCCAAAAGCGATGTAAGGAAGAACATGCCCATTATATATGAGTTAAAATGTCCTCAGAGTTCTTCCAGTGCCAACGCAAATAATCATTAGTCCATCCTTTATGAAACATGCTAGATGGTGTTTAGTAGACATGAAAAACAATATTTTGATGGATTAATGTCAACTTTAAATCACAGGACATAAATTCTTCAAAACACATCACCCTGGGCACAGAGAGAACTGCTCCTGTCTGTGCTCCTGCACTCTGAAGATGCCGGTCACAGGTGCTGGCGAAACGTTAGGAAACAAAACTTCAAGACCACGGCCACACAGCCTGGAAGACCCACACCAGCCATCGTATGCTGGCCGTGAAAGCCTTCGACAATACTTAGCATGGCAATGTTTATTATAAGTCAACTCTAAAGGTTTATTAGCATATATGAGGGAAGAAAAGTTTAACTTCTTATACCAAATTGTTGTGCTCCATTAATCTTTTTTTTCACATAAGCAGAAGCGTAAGAAATAATATGTCCCCTTATATAAGCTTTATATGAATCCCAAACTAGTAACTAAATAGTTCAATTCATATTAAGTTAACAAAATTGTGTTCTGTTTTTTAATATAATTCACAAAATTTTGTTGCAGCAAAGTATTCATATACAACCTTAGGTTTTCAAATAAAGCACCCTGAATGTTAAGTATTAATGTCACGGGAACGTGATCAGAAATAACTATAGAATTGTATATTAGAGTCTATAACACAATGAAGAAGAAGAAACCAAAGAATAATCTCTTCTAGAACATATTTTATGAGCATGTAAAAAAGAAAGAAGAAGTATATTCTGGGTCAGTGGGATGCTGATACTGCCATATACTATCTGCTAACTGAAATTATTTAATATAAGCTTGTGAAACCTTTTTTTATTATAATTTTGATTATATCTGATCTTTTTTGGCAAAATATTTCTATCCCTATTTAAGTCTAGAGCTAAATTTAAACCTCCACCAATTATGAAGTGATCATACGCAACATTAAATAATGTTGATGTACAATTGTGAAATTCCTCAGGAGTGTTTGCTGTAGGGCCATAAAAATTAACCATCCCAGTGTACACACTCATTTACCTTAAACCCAACATAATATAGTTACCTTTTAGATTAATAATCTGCTGACCCATGGTTACTGAAAAAGATTTCTTAGTTAATACCGTTACACCAGCTGTGTTGGTACTGATTTTTAACAAGTTGAAGGATATATAGAAAAGGCACTCATGTGCTTCATAAAAATCCCATTCTTTATCTTTGATTCATAAGAGAAATCTGGAAGATCCAAACAGCCGAAGAGGAAAATTTGAGTTCCTGTAGTCAGACATACCCTGAGGCCATATACTCTACCTGTGGAACTTTATATATATTCAAGATATTTGCAATGTCAATGGAGGTTTTGGCATCTAGTCCCCCAATCACTGCTATAAGATGATTCTGGATGCCACAGACGTAGCTGGGAACAAAGCTCTTCAGGTTGTAAAGCAGTAACATTGTGGCATGGTAGGTCTTCTGTGCACTGTAGTAGTTGTCATAGATCTGGAAGCCCAAGGTGACATTGGGCAAGATCTGAGGGTTTGCATTGATCTCCTTCACTGCAAATTCCAAGGCCAAGACATGCTGGTAATTCTTAGGCACGAAACTAGAATGAAAGAAATAATATATGGGATAAACTTTTTTTAAAGAATCACTGTAGTTTCCATCTTCCTGATCATTGCTACTTTTGCATTATTCTGCGCTATATTTTTTTTAGCAACTGGCTCAATTATCTAAGGAAACTGGGCAAATAAATATATATCTTTGAATATATTTTCCTACATGTATACTATGGAAAAGTTGTGAGCAAAGCAATAAGGAATAAATGAAGATCTAAAGTGTTAAGAGTAACACTGGATTATACAGAAAAAATTACAAAAGAACCTGATTTAATACTGAAGTCATGACCCCCCTCAAAAAAACAGTCTGAAAGAAAAGCAGAGCACATTGAAATACACTTAAAATAAATGAACAATTTTAAGATAATTGACATACTCTAAACAAGTCTGACACATTCTTTCATCACAATTTCTAGAAGAGCTTTTTATGAGTCTATTAACATCTCTAAGGTAATTAGATGCATTCTTGCCATTACTACTTTACAGTCAGTTATTGCTTTATTAAAACATAACATTTAAATAAAAGTCTTTACACAAGATCCTCAGGCAGTGGAGGTGTGGGCAATTTTGAGAAGTATTTGAAATCTTGCAGGAAATTAGCAGCAGTGGTTATGCCACCAGCTATGAAGTCTCCTGACTGATGGTACAGATGAGGTCCAGTATGAAGAGTAGGAACTTCACATTTCACATTATGATACATGTACAATGCAGGAGAAAACGCTGCAGCTAGAACGACTTCTAAAACCATCATACTCAGCACAAGCTCAGATCTTTCTTTAACATGAAGAATAATCATTTTGGGGGGAGCAATCAGATTAGAGTTCTGTCTTAAAAAACTGCTCCAAGACTTCATTTTTAGAGGAGCAATTTGGAGAAGAACTAAGCCTCTGGATCAATTACTGTAACTGGTCATGTTGTAGGATCCATGCCTGATTCTTTTTTTTTTTTTTCTGCCTTCCTAGCTTTAACTTCCTTCACAGTTTTTATTATTGATCTTGGCATTGGACACTGAATTCCATGGGAGATTTACCCAAGAGAAATAATAAATTACTGGGTTTGTATAATTAAAGATTAAGGTATTTATTAATTCAAATCCTTGTAGAATTGAAACTAAAAGAGTAAATATGTTTTTCTCATATTTGAATAAACTTTTCTCTGCCATATATTTAAAAAGTAGGAGAAACTTTTTTGGAATGACCACCAACAAAAATATGGGAATGGGAACTTGTAAGGAAGCAGTGGCAAGAATGCTGTGTGATCTTTTACTGTCCGTTAAAAGGGTGAAAAAGAAGAATCACGTAGCAGCTGGAGAAATCACACCGCTCTAACATCAATCAATCAAACTTTATTGTGCTCATCAACCAGCAAGGAAACTGGCACTCCATTATCCAAAATACCCAAGGTAAGTTGACAATATCAGGATAATTAGGAAAAGTACATATAGACAGAGAATTTAATTAAAGGCAACATTGCATCAAAATATGCTCTCGGGCTACACATATGCAGCAAGAAAAATAAATTAAGTTTAATAATCTGGATAATATAAACTTTGAAATGGCAATATAACATGCCAATACAATACAGGTATATATGCATAGAGTTGTATGTGTGTGTGTGTGTATGTGAGTGTGCATTTGTGTGTGTGTATGTGTGTGTGTACAGTATGTGTTCATACACACACACACATACAAATGTAAATATTTATAAACAGTACAATAAAATTATCCAAATGGGATTTAAGAAATGTAAACTTCCCTTACAGGACCCTGTCAGACCTAAGACAAATATAGTGTAAAATAGCTAACATGGCATGTACACACCAAAGCATCAAAGAAGTTAGAAAGTACCCAATGGATCATACTGCGCCTGAGTCCTTTCTTGCTATCCACACTCAGGCAGCTTCAGTTGCTGTTAAACATCCTTTGCCTGGTTTTAAGCCTGGCAACCTTGTATGTTATTTCAGGGTTGATATCAGAATCTAGAAATCTCTTATACTGTTGATTTCTGTATCCTATTTTGCTGGTCAAAAGTGGGGTAATTAGGGCATTTCAGGGTTCTGTAAAAAACTGGCAATCCAGAAGAACATGTTTGATAGTGCTATTTGTCCTGAGTGACAAGGGCATGTTGGTAGTAGATATGGTGTCTTGTTACATCTTCCAGCCAGAAGTGCTGAAGGGAGAGCAGTACATTGGGCTAAGGTGAAGGCCTTGCTCTGATTTGGAATGTTAAGCTGTGTGAGATACATAGCTGGTGCCAGAGTATATCTCCGGCTGTCTGCCATGGGAAGCTGAGTGGTACTGCCAGCACCCGCTTGATGATCTATGTTGAGCAGATGTTGCTTAAGTGTGGCCCTTGGTTGCTGATAGCCCAGAGATAGTGAGTAAGTGGAGGAAAATCCTTGGAGGCAGAACTTGTTATATATAAACTGCTTGTTTCCACCCACTTTGGAATCTATCTTCTAAAGTCAATGGGGCTAAGCCTGTAGGGAAAAATGGCAGCTTCAACCAGAAGCATAGCACAGCTCACCTTATTCTAATCTCCACTCTCACCATTCCAGCCTCTATGTATAATGAAGCATTAGAAACACAGTGAGGAACTTGTGAAATTGCTCTTAAAATTAGATTGAACAAGTTCTAGTGGTACAAGGTTGGGGGGTGGTCCAAGTTGTGCACCATATAATAATTGATCTAGGGGCCTGGCCTCAAACAACTTGGTGGCTACAGGTATATACTGACCTCCTCTGGGATGATAAACTAGCTGCTGTTAGTGCATTTGTGAAACATAGTTAACATGGGCCTGGATGATTACCCCAAGGAGCGAAACATTGGACTTGTTCAATGGCATGGTTGTTAATAGTTCAGGAGCACTGGACCTTGGACAGCTGCAGAAATCACACCCCTCTGACATCATCCCTCATGTCTGACATATATATCTCCTGTCTGAAAATCATGGTCCCAGATCCTTCAATGACAGGTTTACCTGCACTAAAAACTTACACTTGGAGGACTGATTAAAATGACCAGTTAATTGCATTCAATCCACCTAGAGGTTATGAAGATCATAAGCCCATTCCTAATCACATCAAATGTTCATTATGGTCATAGACCAGCATAGTGCATATCTCTACATTCTTGTTAAAAAAAACCCAGAAATTAGTTAAATGTGCTTGAGTGTGGATTTCTTCTTTCAGAATGTTTTCTGGTTATCTTCCTCATTCTCCGTTAACTTTTATGACTGCCAAAGGAATCAGGAAATTAAAAAACAAAAATTTTTAAAGTATGCTTTTAAATTTGCAGTCTTTGAATAAAAACAAATTGCCAACATACAAAGAGGATTACTTCTGTAAGATGAGGATAAGATACCTTAAGCAATTTAGCCTTTCCAGGTATGATAAAAATAATGTCAAAGAATATAATCAGGAAGATGTAAATGATAATGATTTTTTAAAGGTTTGAATATTGTTCACACATACACTTTATGTTCTCTTTTAGTTCAGTAGCTAAGAATTGCCAACATATTCTGGCTTTGGCCTTTGCAGTGAAGGAGATCTTGTTCTTTGTCTAAAGCTACTATTCAACTCCATCTGCAGGAAACTGAGGCTGGTCTTAAGTCTGGATAAAACAGAGGGGTTGTCCTCTTGCCAGCACACCAGGAAACCAGGTATGTATCCATGAACAAGAGGCAGATGAAATATGGACATGCTACTGCATTCAGGCCAACTCATGTATCGAGCCTCAGTGCATTAACAGAACCACAGTGCTGGTGAAAACTTGTCCAAAGAATTGATTACAGAACAAAATATATATTTTTGTAACAAAATTGGACATCATGCCAGTCCAAAGCAAAGCATTGCTCAGACATGATCACATTACAAAATTTCAACAATGGCCCTGTCTGAACTGAGACTATCTGACTCTGTCCCCACTGATCACTCCCTTGTGTTAGCAGGCTGTGTGATTCCCATTATTTTATATGAAGACAGTGCTGTGATTTTGCCTGTCATTCTAGATGGGAATGAGAAAGGCATTGAAGGCACAAAACTGAACTCCTACTTTTTGGATGAAACTAACATACAATTCCTAACTGGCAATCTCATAGGAATGCATTCCAGGAGATGCATGCCTGCAACACTTAAGAGCACTGTTGCAGGCCTCATTGTCCTTAGTTGCTGGTCCCCATTGTGGTTGCTAAACGAGGACTACCTGCATATCCTTCCGGGATGCCCAATTCTGTGCTTTTATCTATAGTATCTGCCTTCTCTCAGATTTGGAAAATATATATCAGTATTCTTTCTTTTTTGCATTTTGGAAGAATAACAATCCACTAAAGTATGAACTAAAACAATAAAGATGCAAAGAAAGTTTCCTTTTTTAAACACCCAAAAGTAGTAGTCAATGACCTCATAGCCAACATAGCCAGTGCCCTGATAATAGACTGGCAAAGGTTTGACCATATCCAGAACAGTACTGTTAGAAGAACTTTCTCCAATTGTTTGTGTATGAGTGGGAATTTTGCAAGCTTTAGTATGTAAGTATTTGGAGGGAACCATGTTGGGCAAGGATGGTCTAAGTATTTCCAGCATCTTCTTTTTGCTTTTGGATATTTCAAGTCTACAGGTCTGCTTTCTGACTAAGTTGGAGAGAAAAGTTCATTTGAAGGTGAAGACAATATGTTTCCCTCAAATACTATGGGGATTGAAGGGGTAAATATCTTACTCTTTAATTATCCCAAGATTGGTAATTAATGCTTGTTTTGGTTCAATCTCCTTTGGATTTTCAGTTTCCAAGTACCAAAGAAAGTGAAAAACTTTTAAATACACAAAGATCTATTTGAAGTGAAGAAAGAATGAAAACAGATGTGGACCTTTCAGATAGATTATCACAAGGGGTCTAATTAAATTTCTGTCAATTAAATTCCTGTCAATTAAATAACAATCCCAATGCAGAAGTACGATTTGACTTACAATGAAGATGGTGCTTGTAGTAGTTTTGTTGGTAGCCCTGTTCTCTCCTAGAGTATGCAAGGCTTATAATGTGAATTGTGAAATTCATACTCCTCATAAGCCCCAGCACACCTATCATGAATCTGGAGATGTTATAATTGGTGGCATAGCAACTCTAGCATCTTTCTTGGAGAATGCTATAAGTTTCATTGAAGAGCCCCCACCATCACTGCATGAAGACCTTATGTAAGAACTTTTACTTTCATATATTTTCTTAGAAGATTTAGCAGTTGTAAAACTGCAGCCTAAAGAAAGATTAATTAGCTTAATGTACAAAGTACTCATTGAATCATAGATACTGAAGAAATGGAGATCCTTCTTCCATTCACTGTGGGGAGTGAATGAGCCACATCTTAGACTGTGCAAACTCTGAGTGCATAATGGAACTCCGTAAGGCTTAATTCTAGGTAAAGTGATATGATTTCCCTATTTGTCTAATTACATTTTCAGAGCCATCTAATTTTTCATGTTTTCTTTCACTACTTCTATATTAGACCACTTTTTCTCAGCCTTATCTGATATATCACTTCCTGACTTAATTCCTGCACTTTTTATTGCTTTACACAATTAATTTCCATTATGTATGTGAAGGACCTGTTTGATCCTATACAGTATGTGCCAGTAGCTTCCTTTTTTTTTTTTAATGGACCATATTTGACCATATTTGAGGTACAAGAAATAAGGAAACATGTTAATGTCCCACTTTTCTTTTTATTATCTTTTAATTTTTTTAAAGAAATGTCATAAATATTAGAACATTATATTGTTTAGAAGCAGTAATATTTATATAGCAATAATTGAGGATTGCTAACACTCTAATATTTAGATATAAAAAGAAAAAAGGGGAATTATATCAACATTAATTGCAATTAATTATTGAATTGGATATAACATTAAAAAAAACCCCTACAGATTGCATCAAAGTATTTGTTGTGCAATAAAAGTTTCATTCTTAAGCTGATTATTTAGTATTGATTATATTTGCCATGCTGTGTGATGTATTGTCTATATGAGAACCATTCTTCCTTGACTTTGGTTAATTTTCTTTTGTGAATATTTGCATTTAATTTTGCCATTCCTGCATCTTCTCCCAATTTAAGGTCTCAGTCAGATATTGTTAGAATTACATCTTTCTTTCAATTTTGGGCAACATTTATTTTCACTGCTGTGAGTGTATATCTTTTACAATAAATTGTGATGTTTCTTGTTGTTTTTTTCCCCTTCTTTTCCTGAAATTATACCTAGTAAGAAAAGTTGTGACTTCATTTCAAATTTAAATTCCAAAATTTCCTGCATTTTACTATGTATGTCATTACAGTACCTTGGTTTTTTTTTCAAGTCGACCACAAGTGGTAAAACATCCTATCTGTTTCATAGCATTTCCGACATTTATTACTGTATGATTTGTCTATCTTAGGTATTATTGATGGTGTTGTATACCATCCATAAAACATGTTAAGGTCCCAATTTTCTAAAACCGAGAATTGAATCCAGATTGAATCATATTAAAAATGAATCCAAGGATGAAAACTGGGCTACAAGTTTATCACAAAAACTTTAAACCCACTTGATTTAATTATGTTCAGCATTGGAATTATTAGGGACCTTTTTAAATTACCTCAGTGTACATTTCAATCTTTCTTTTTTTCAGTTTTCCAAAAGCTACCTTATATGCATGCCCCTCTAAATTTATAGAGTTTCTTTTCATAAATTAGGTCTCTGATTCATCTCTTCCTTCTGGGATTAATTCTGAAGCAATTTTCTTTTTCCAGTTAATTTTTAATGTGAGGATAGAATTTGGGTCCATTCATAAACAATATATGTACTGAGCCATGAGTTATGGCCCTCCAACCTACATTCACTTTTGGATTTCATTTATCTTAATATTTAGAAATACTTTCAAATAGGAGCACACCATTTTAAGGTGCTCTGTTCAACCATTATAGATCAGCTTAATGGAAACAACCAAAAATGTCTGGCTTAATTTTCAAAAACTATTATCTCTTGTCTTTCTAAATGTATCATTAAATTCACCTTTGATGTGTTATTTCTATTAATCAGTGAAATATATCTCAGCATGATTAATTTTGAATGTAAGAGAAGCCATGTTTTGATTCTTTCTTTTGAGAATTAATTTTGTGGTATGTTCATGTTTATTTCTTAGAAGATGCTCTCTGATTTCCTAAAACACTAGGCTGTAAAGGACAGAATTCTGCATTAGAGAATAAAAATATATTGGAATGAAGGATTCTCCTTTTTAAAATAACATTCATTCCTCTTTCTGCTTTCTTTTATGTATGCGCTACCTTTCAGAGCATACATACTTAGTGAAAAAAAAATAAGAAAACATGAAACTCAATCTAGCAAATGTTTATCATATCATATAAGAAGTTTTGTGGAAGCCCAAAGCAATAAAAATGCAGCAGTTTTACATAGCAATATAATATTTGGAAGCTTGAGAACACACGTGGTAAATAGATAATCAAGAAAGAGAGTTCTGAAGATTAAGAAAAATCTACTGTGTCTGTAGAGTCTGTCCATGAAGTTTGCCATTTTCATAGATGGTTGAGTTCTCTTTGGAAGGATTTCTGCCTACTGAGAAACAAGATTAGATCATGCATTCCTGATTCTAGAGTTTTAGATGGAACATAACTTGCTTCTCTCTTTTAGAGGCTGTTCTCTTCTACACTCACATCCATTTCTTCAGGGATACCATATCATCTCCTAAAATACTAGGTTGTAATATAATAAATTATTGAATGGAAAAGAATGAAAAAAGAATACTCCTTTATTGTATTGATGCCTGTTATTGATTTATTTCATTTAGAAGCCATCTTAGCCATAGAATTGTAGAGGTCTTTGTAGAAATAAAACAATGGGAGATACCATCTATTGCATTAAAACCCTCAAGAAATAAGAAATGGACCAGATTTAAATAATATTAGAGAGGAATGCTCTGGAGTCTGCAATCTGTTCTTTTTATCAAGAAAATAGGGAATTAACTTGTTATATTCCACATTTCTGCTCTATGACTATTGCCTCACTCATAGAGTCTAATCACTAGTTATATATAAAGTTATATAAATATAATAAAAAATAAAATTATAAGGAAGAGGCCAATCTAACTGGTTTCGGTTCTTTTGCTTTGCTTTCATGAAAGCTATAAATATTTTCACATAGAAATTATTTTGTATTGTAGTTTACTGCCTAAGAATTACCAACATATCCTGGCCTTGGTATTTGCAGTGAAGGAGATCAATGAAAATCCTCATCTCTTACCCAATCTCACCCTGGGCTTCCACATCTATGACAGTCACTATAGTGCACAGAAGACCTGCCAGGTCACAATGTTACTGCTTTACAACTTGAAGAGCTTTGTTCCTAACTACATCTGTGGCATCCAGAATAATCTGATGGTGGTGATTGGGGGACTCGACTCCAAAACCTCAATTGAAATTGCAAATATCTTGGATATCTACAAGGTTCCACAGGTAGAGTGTATCAACCTCTGTGTATGTTTAACTATTGGAGTGCAAATTCATATCTTACTTCTCTGCATCTTCAAGAATTTTTAAAATCTGTAAATCACAGAAAGCCAATGGAATTTTTATTAGCAGTATTTGCACATTATATATGGTTCCTCATTACCTTTAAAAGCCATTTTATAGTATTTATAGCCAAAAGAAAGCAAATGCAAAAAATGGTACCAATGAAAAGCATTGTTTATGATTTACTGAAATGTAATGATTTCCACAGGAGCAGCAGTTAAATCTTTTCCTGCATCTTGCATGGCATTTTAATGGCTAAGATAAAATAATGGAATAAGGTTGGTTCTCTAGACACAAACTTTTAGAGGATAGGAAAACCAAAGGAAGAGAGAAGCAGAGGAGTTGCCACACTCGCTACTCTGAAAAAGCAGTTGGGAGACCAGTTTGCATTCTGCCTTTTCCTCTAGAGGAAGAGAATGAGCCAAAATTAATGAATGAATGAAAAAGGAACACAGAGGTACAGCAAACTGAATGGCTATTTCTTTTAAATTGTTTATATTTGCATATTTGCAAATTAAACTCAGCATAATGCATAGATTCCTAAATTGGAAGCTCATCTAGCTTTAATGTAAATATATCTCCCCATCCATTCATGTTAATCAAGGGCATTTTTTAAACTGCATTGAACAATCTGCTTCCATTGCCAACATGGTGGAAGTATGACAGCACCTTTTCACCGTGTTTTTTGTCCAACTACACCAATCACCATTTTCCCGAGCCACTGCTTAAAAGAATAAAATTGTACATTGATGCATGAGGAACAATTTCTCAGCTGTAAAGAATAGATTAATGCACAAGGTCAGATTAATTCACAATTTGGGGCCTATAGCCTGCTTGAGGGATAAGATAATGTGCAGAGTATGATCTGGAAAAAGAGGGGGACAATCTCTGCAGGATCAAGGGCCATCTTCTGATGAACAAGATCCCTATCCATGTTGTACAATACTTACGTACGTCCCCAAAAGTGGCACTCAGACAGGATTAAAGGGGATCTCTTTTGAGTTCATGCAGTGATTCTCAGTTGCATCAGAAAGACTTTTTCAGCAGTACATGCATCATAATTGTAGCATAGCTCATATAAAAATGAGAGGAGGAATTATTTGCATATAAAGCATTGCATATATAACCATTGTGAAAGTTCTTCTTCAGCAGCTATTATATAAACTAAGAATTCTTAATAGGCCTTTTCCAATACAGTTATAACTCCCCATATAAGAATATCTTTCATTAAATCTTTCTACTCATATTAGTATAATAAAATCTGGTGTGGGTCTTCCGGGCTGTGTGGCCGTGTTCTGGAAGTTTTGTTTCCTAACGTTTCACCAGCATCTGTGACCGGCATCTTCAGAGAGCAGGAGCACAGACAGGAGCAGTTCTCTCTGTGCCCAGGGTGATGTGACCCTTTTGTGGGTATTTATAGAGATCTGGGGGGAGGGGGATTGGGGGGTGTTGGGTTACTGAGTGGCTGCTTGTTTTGGTGTCAGAATCTGTGTGTATCTTCCTGGGGATTAGGCAGGGTTTTTTCTTCTATTGAATTGCTAACGAGGGGCTGCTGGGGGTGATTAGCAAGTTCATTGTGTGAACTGTTCACATGTCCTGGTGGTTGAGCTGAGTTCGTTGACCTTTTGCAGGCTGTATTTTTCAGGATTGGTAGCTAGGTTTTGTTGATTTTTAGACACTCCTCTTTTTTATTGAAACTGTGCTGGTGTTTGTGAATCTCAATGGCTTCCCGGTATAGCCTGGTATAGTGGCTGTTGGTGTTGTCCAGTATCTCTGTGTTTCAAATAGGATTTTGTGTCCAGTGTGCTTGAGAGCATGTTCAGCTACTGCAGATTTTTCTGGTTGCTGTAGTCTGCAGTGTCTTCCGTGTTCTTTTATCCTGGTATGGATGCTGTGTTTTGTGGTCCCGATGTATACTTGCCTGCAACTGCATGGTATGCTGTATATTCCTGCGGCGGTGAGGGGATCCCTTTTGTCTTTTGCTGATTTTAGCACTTCTTGTACTTTTCTGGTGGGTCTGAAGATTGTTTGGAAATTGTGTTTTTCTACCAGTTTTCCCATGCGGTCTGTGACCCCTTTGATGTAGGGCAGAAATACTTTGTTGGTGGGTGGCTGTTTTTCTTTTTTCTTCTTCAGTCGCATGTTGTTTTCTTTGTTTGATGGCTCTTTTTATTTCATTCTTGGAGTTAAATGAAGAATGCTGTATTTTCACTAAATGTTCTATCCAACATATTGAGTTACAAATCCTATATCTACCTGGAGAAAAGGATCCTCCAGGATAAAAAATGTAGGCTAGAAAGAAGAGAAGGTAGAAAGGTCTGATTAAGGAAAAGGCAATTGCATACAGTATATCTGTAACAGAGGGATTGAAGCAAAATGATTATTGGTAAGGAAATTAAGAAAAGACATGGAGCATATCTCTAATATGTATCTCATTCTCTTCAAAAGTGAGTAATTGAATTCAGCTCTATGACCAATTACATCCATAATAAAATGGATCAAACTAAAACAAAATCCTTACACAAGATCTTCATGCAATGGTGGTGGTGGTGGGACTTCATTGAAACTTAGGGCACCCTGCAAGAAACTAGCTAGGGTTGTGATGACACCTACTGTGAGGTCTCCTGATTGAAGATATCTATGATATGGCACAAAAAGACTTTGAACTTTACATCTCACTTGATGAGTCTCATATATTTGGGGAGAAAATAGTGCTAGCAGCAAGATTGTTAAAGCTACCATTCTCAAAGAAAAGCCTGAATTTTGCCTTTCACGCATACTGTACTCTTCTCATTTCTTTGGAGAGAGTGAAAATTCAATGTCTTGTGATAAAAACTCTGTCATCCAACCCTTTAGAGCAAAATCTATCATACATCACCCTGGAGGGCCCATGTCTGTTTTGACTCTTTCTTCCAGCTCAAAATATAGATTGATATGTTAATACCATCCTCTGTATTTTTGCTGTTGACCTTGTCCCTGGACATTGCAGCTCTGCATGAGGATAAACAAAAAGAAAACTACTAATATTATTATAATTAAAGAGGAAAGAAATTACCAGTACAAATCCCAGAAACAATGAAGAAGAACACAGGTGTCCACACCTACTAAACAAACTTTTCTCTTTCATTTAGAAAGGACATTTATCATTGAAATAACCAGTAACAAAAAAAATTATACTTTACATCACCTTTCCCCAACCTTGTCCCTCTCTTCTTCTAGAGAAGAGAGACACCAGAAATATCCAGCCCAACATAGCTTACAGGAATGAAATAACTCTTCTACTTTACTCCTCTTTGGATGTGAAAATCTCTCATTTCTCTCCCAGGATTGGTTTCCATTGCAGAAATAGGATTTTGGTTTGGTGTCCATGATGCGATCTGTGATATTGCACAGTAGCAGAGACCCCAACCTTGTATTAATTATCCCAAATGACTGCACTCATTCCCTAGCTGGAAGCAGATGACCAAATTCAACCCTCTGTCTGCATGTTTCATAAGATCTGCCATGTTTTCCGAAAGTCTAATAGTTAAGTGCAAGATTTGCACATGAGGGCTCAGTTCATCCTTGACTGGGTTGGGTTTACTCTCTTTTAGGTGCCTCATCTTTCTCAGGTCAATGTGAACTTGAAAACTGAAATTTGTTTGATATATATGTTAATCTAAATGTTTCTGCACTCTGTAGAGTTCAGAATAGTTCACAGTAACAATACAGTAGTGCTTAAAGGTTTTTGAGCCCTTTTGAATTTTCAATATTTCTGCAAAAATGTGACCTAAAATGGGATCTGTTCTCATTACAAGTCCTAAACTAGATATATTTTTCCTCAGTTTCATGTGGTCAATGTAAAAAGTGATTTTGAACAATTAATAAAAATTAGGCAAATTTCTCACTCAGACCTAAACTAATTAGAAGCTTATAGTCTGGAAATGAATGTCTTGGACAAATCCTATTTGATTAGCAGCAGACAATACAATGGAATGATGTCAATGGTGTTCATGGATTTAAAGAATGATTTTTAGGGAAAGGTGGAAACAATTAATTAATTGTGAAGGTTTCCCGCTCCTCTCTCTCACTCTCTTTCCCTCTTTTTTCCCCCCCTTCTACCCTTAAACCTACTTCAGCTTGTCTATGGCTCTGCTCCAGTCATGAACTATAAAACCCCAGGCCTTTCTTTCTTCCAAATGAGCCCCATGGAAAGACTGCAGTATGAAGGGATTCTGTCTTTACTTCTTCATTTCAACTGGACGTGGATCGGGGTTGGCGTAATGGATAATGATAATGGAGAAAGACTTCTAGATGTGATCATTCCATTGTTTTCTAAGCATGGCATTTGTGTTACATTGACAGAGAGAATTAACTATATAGAGTCAATAAATGAATTGTCTTCTGTATTTGAACAAGGTGCAAAAATACATCATAAAATCATGGAAAGCAAAAGCAATGTGATGATTTTCTATGGAGAGTCCAATGCCTTGGTTTTCCTGAGATGGTTACCATATCTGTCACTAAAAGAACATGATGCAGAGACAGCAAAAGGGAAAGTGTGGATATTGACATCTCAAGCAGAACTTGCATCAAATGTCTATCAAAAGGATTGGGACACACAAATAATCCATGGGGCTCTCTCCTTCAGAATTCACACCAACAACCCACCAGGATTTCAACCTTTTCTTGAAAGCAGAAACCCTCTTAACCCAAAAGCAGATGGCTTTATCCTAGACTTCTGGCAACATGCCTTCAATTGTGTATTTCAAACTTCATTGGTTGACAAGGTGGTTGGAGATCTCTGCACTGGGAGAGAGAATATGGAAAAACTTCCTAAAATTGTTTTTGAAATGGGCATGATTGCTCACAGTTACAGCATGTATATTTCTGTCTATGCTGTGGCTTATGCTTTACATACCATGCTGTCCTCCAGATTTAGACATAGAGCAAGAGTAGATGAAGGGAGCCTGAACATTCACAATCAGGTTGCCTGGCAGGTAAATGGGGAGAAGATCCTCAAGTAATCAGGAACTACAGAAAATATTATCAAGGAAAGTGTAAAACATCTTTGGTTCCATTTCCATCACTGTTTCAGGCCAATGGTAATGATGCAAAATGTTGTTTCAATCAAGCTATGAGTTTCATGTATCTGCTCTGTGTACTAGAGTTTTCTCTCCAAAGATACAACTGTGTCTTTCTAAACCTCTGCCTTTCCCTTTTCATTTTAGGTGCATCACTTCTTGAAAGGTCTTTCATTTAATAATAGTGCTGGGGATGAGGTTTCTCTTGATGCCAATGGAGAATTACTAGCGGGTCTGGATGTCATGAACTGGATTGTTTTTTCAAACCAATCCTTTGTTAGAGTGAAAGTTGGGAAGGTAGATCCTGGAGTTCCCACAGACCAAACTTTCACCATTAATAAAGATGCCATCACTTGGCACAGCTGGTTTAACCAGGTAAGATTCAAAGTCAAGGCATTTTTAAAAGCTTCTCTTTTTTCACCAGGCTTGAGGTCCTTTATAACATGCAAGTAATAATGATCATTTATTTATTTATTTACAGCTAAAAGGCCCCAAAACAAGTTACAAATATAATATGGACTTGACATTAAATAAAACAATTTAACAAATAAAATATTTAATAAATATTACATGATACATTTAAAGGCCCAATTCATTAATTTGTTATTAAACCCCCCCCCTTTTTTTTTATAGCCATAGTTAAAAATCTGAGTGTTGCTGCTGTGATCTCAGGATTTTCATCTGCAAGTAATATAATAATTCTGGAAAGATAGCTTTCTAGGTGCTGCAAATTGAGCCCATTCATACACTAAGAAAAAAGGTATCTCAAACTCAAGATTGCCATTGTTTTTTCTCCTTTCTGGATTAGTCTCAGCCTCTTTCAGTATGTAGTGAGAGTTGCCGTCCTGGTTCCAGCAAGAAAGTGAAGGAAGGGGAACTCTTTTGCTGCTACAACTGCGTCCCGTGCCCAGATGGGAAGATTTCAGAGAAGGAGGGTAAGAAATTTGCTGCTTGGAGTTAGCAAGGAAAATGGTGGCACTCTAGACCAAAGTTTGTTTGTAACCAGGGTATTTTCCTTTTATAAAGCTAAAAGTGCTGAAGGAAGTCAAAATATGAATATAAAACCTGGAGGTTGGCCGTTCCTATTATATCCCAAATGTAAAACCTTTCTAACTTGGATCGGCCTATACTCATCACTGAGATCATCAAACATTGTTGTGTCCAGAAAAATGAGAATTGCAAACCATTCTTAGAAACCTGACACCTTTCTCTTTTGATATAGAAGGCATCAACATTTTTAGTAGATTGTCTTTAGAATTTGTGTTAGGGATTAGGTGTTTTAAGAGATACAGGATATAGAGGCCTTGAATTTGAGAAACTGGCCACAATAATCCTGGGAACATTATTTTGCTGACATTCCATTGTGTATATCAAAATTGAACTTTATCACAATATATCACACCAGTATCATCAAAATATTATAATAACAATAATAGTAGTTGTGATTATTGTTATTGGTATGAATATAATCTTTGTAATTATCTTATATCTACACACACACACCAATGTGTATAATTATTATTTAATATATTATTATATGTGTAAACATATAATATAGAATATACATTACATATTATGCGTATGCAGCCCCCCCACCCCAGATATACCTAGCAGCGTATTTATGAAATATACACTGTATTATGGAAAGGTTTCTAAGATGAAGCCTGCATTGTTTGTCTGTTCATTTTTTTCAGATAGTAATGAATGCTACACTTGCAAAGATGGAAGTTATCCAAACACCAATCGGGATTCCTGCAATCCTAAGATGGTCATCTTTTTGTCTTATGAAGAACCTCTGGGGGTCAGTTTAGCCTTCTCTGCACTTTTCCTTTCTTTGCTCTCAGCCTTTGTGCTTGGAATCTTTGTGAGGAAACACAACACTCCCATTGTGGTAGCCAATAACCGAGACCTCACCTACGTTCTCCTCACCTCCCTTCAGCTCTGCTTCCTTTCGGCACTCCTCTTCATTGGCCGTCCCAACACGGTGATCTGTCTCCTCCGACAAGCTGCTTTTGGCATCTCCTTCTCCGTGGCTGTTTCTTCAGTGTTGGCAAAAACGGTCACTGTGGTTCTGGCTTTCCTGGCCACCAAGCCAGGATCCAGGATGAGAATGTTTGTGGGAAAGAGACTCTCCAACTCCCTGGTCATTTCCTGCTCTCTTCTTCAAACAGCCATTTGTATGTCATGGCTGGTAACCTCTCCGCCCTTCCCAGAGTTTGACATGCACTCAGTGGTGGAAGAAATTGTCCTGCAGTGCAATCAGGGATCTGAGGCCATGTTCTATTGTGTCCTCACCTACATGGGCTTCTTGGCTGTAATTAGTTTCATAGTTGCTTTCATGGCCAGGAAGTTACCTGACACTTTCAATGAAGCCAAGTTCATCACGTTCAGCATGTTGGTCTTCTGCAGCGTGTGGCTCTCCTTCGTTCCAACCTATTTGAGCACTAAAGGGAAATACATGGTGGCTGTGGAGGTATTTTCTATCTTAACCTCTAGTGCTGGTTTGCTGGGCTGCATCTTTTTCCCCAAATGTTATATTATTTTGTTCAAGCCCAACCTTAACTGCAGAGAACACCTAATGAATAGAAAACAGGAATGAGTTTAAGAGGGAGTGCCCTTTGCTGTAATTTATGAAGTATTAATTGTGTGTTGTTAATGTAATAATAAAAAAGTTCATTTTTGTTTTTGCTTTCTGGTGTGGATGCTGATTTCAATCATCTTCCTCACAGCAATGTTTTTTCTCCAAAAGATGGAAGGCTGATTAAATGTAATCTGAAATCCTCCATCCTTGAGACTTTATAGCTGATGGTGGAGTTCTGCTTGACCTCGTGATCTCCTTCAGTCTTACTAGTAACTTTCTCCTTTTCATATTTGAGATCAAGAGGAGGAAACAGTCCTAGAGTTTCAAATATAAAATCATTAATGGATCAATTCAGATAGTGGGCAGAGTCCAGCAAAACCTGAGAAATTCAAACTCCAAAACAGCTATTCAGATCATAAAGTTTTCCCTCCCTCTCTCTCTCTCTCTCTCTCTCTCTCTCTCTCTCTCCTGTGCGCTTTTAAAAGGGAAAAGGGAGAACCCCTTTTTTTTATTTCATATCCCTTATTCTGTAGGTCCTGACCTACAGCTGGGAGGTTTTTGGCTTCATAGTACAGGAAAACAGGCTTATATTAATTTAAAAAAAAGTGATTGTAGATTCAGAATCTTTGTGATTCTGTGAGAATTCTGTCACGGTATGGATGGCATTGTGCTATCTGAACCCTGTAATTTGCAGGTTTTCCTGTATTTATGAGAATAGCCAGGTCAGTTAACAGACTTGACAAAATTTAGTAGAATTCTCTTTGGTTTATATAAACTACAATAACAGAATCTTGAAAACCTAACATACCAACAAGTGTCAAAGCAAAGTCAGAGAATATGTTTCTTTTTAATGTTTTCTTCCTGTACTGAGCTTAAATTAAGTTTTTGTAACAGTCATCACATACCCTCAAGAAGGCCATTTTCGTGGTTCTCTCCACATTATCTCAGCTCAGCATATCTCAAAGAATTGTTGTTGTGGAAGAAAATAACATGGAAGGGCATAGTGTATGCTGCCTTTTGCTCCTGAAGAAAGGAGGGACACAGATATAACCAATTGCAAATAAAAATAAAAGGGCTTGATAAGATGTCAGAACCTGTTAAAATTATTTTTTTCTGAATGGAAAGGTAAAAGTGGTGAACTTTCTGCTGCTAAGGAAGAAGAGGATGCCATGTGGTGGCTTTGATGGTTGTTGTTTTTATTGCTCTTATTATTTAATCAAATATAATTGTTATATAAGTTTAGCTATTCAGTTTGATCTGATTGAAGGAGGATAGAAGTCCTGAAAAAATTAAGATATATAAATAATAACCTGGAATTAATAACAAAAATATCAGCTTGAAACTTTCAGATTGACGGCACAGTAACATGCCTGATAGGGAGGAAGTTCATTTGTTTCTGCCTCCAACACATCTGCCAAGTCCGTATTTTTTGGCATGTCAAGGAGTCAGCAAACCCCATGTGCATATCTGAAGGGTGAGTGTGGAAAGCGTGCAAATGGGTGCTGTTGACATTTTGGGAACAGAAGACTCCCAGGGCCCATTTGGATTCTGTCTTTGTAGCCAATGGGGACTTGTAAGGAAGCAGCAGCAAGAATGCTGTGTGATCTTTTACTGTCAGTGAAAAGGGTGAAAAAGAGGAATCACTTAGGCTAGAGGATGAAACAAGAAAAGGTGGGAGAGAAACTACCAGAACCGATGGTCCCTGTTCCAGTGTGGACGAAAAGACCCTGACAGGTGTAGAAAACACACCCCTCTGACATCATGCCTGAGTCTACAGGCCTGACATATTTATCTGCTATTGGAAAGCCATGGTCCCAGATCCATCAGTGCCAGGTTTACCTGTAATAAAGAGTATCATGACCAGCTTAGAGTTGGAGGAGTGATGAACATCATCAGTTAGTTGGATTCAATCCACCCAAAGGATCAGAAGTTCATATGCCCATCTCTAATCCAATTCAATCTTTATTATGGTCGGAGACCAGCCTAATGCATATATCTACATTCTTGTTAGAAAAACAGAAATCAGTTAACTGAAATGTGCTTGGGTGTGGATTTCTTCTTTCACAATGTTTTCTCCTAATCTTCTCTATCCTGCATTGGCTTTTGGGACAGTTTACAGGAAAGGTCCTGCCAAAGGAATCAGGAAATTTAAAAATGCAGCATCTTTATAATACAATATAATGTAAGACTGTGCTTTTAAATTTGCAATCTTCTTTGAATAAAATAAATGGCCAACATACAGAGAGGATTAGGTGTTGATATCCCTTAGTTCTGTAATATGAAGATAAGGTACCTCAAGCAATGTTGCCTTTGTAGGTATGATAAAAATAATATCAAAGAATATAATCAGGAAGATGTACTGTAAATGATCATGATTTTTCAGGCTTTGAATATCCTTCTCACATGCACTTCATGTTCCCTTTTAGTTCAGTAGCTAAGAATTACCAACATATTCTGGCTTTGGCTTTTGCAGTGAAGAAGATCTTGTTCTTCATCTAAAACTACTGTTCAACTCCATCTGCAGGAACCTGCAGCTGGTCCTAAGTCTGGAATAAAGAGGAGGGTTGTCCCCCTGACAGCACACAAGAAAACTAGGTGTTTATCCATCAATGAGGCAGGTCAAATATGGACATCTAACTGCATTCAGGCCAACTCATGTATCCAGCATCAGTGGATGAGCAGAACCACTGTCAGAAACCTTGCAATCAATCAGCATTATAGCTAGCTTGCTTGGTTCTGCCATAGTAGTAGTGGGGGGGGGGGGGGCTAGGTGAATAGCAGTTAGAGCAGATGGCCTGGTATCTAGTGCTCAAGAATGCCAAGGTCGTGCTGGCATGAGAGCAGGAGAAGGCATCAGAAAGACTGAAGGGAGGAAGGGGGGCAAGGGACAAGGGGTTAAGAAAGCATTGGGACACGTGGGTGTTTCAGTTCCAGCAATCTCTACTATGGACTGTCTGTTAACCCTCAATACATTAATTTTCATTTGGACTTCCTGAGTTCCAGAGAAGGTTCCTTTTTATTGTGGCTGAAAGCTGCAGGTACTGACAACCACGGTGCCAGTGAAAACCTGGCCAAAGAAATGATGATAGAACAAAACAGATATTTGTATATCAAAATTGGACACCATGCCAGTCCAAAGCAAAGCATTACTGTCTGAACTGAGACTACCTGACTCTGTCTCCACTGATCACTCCCTTGTGTTAGCAGGCTGAGTGATTCCAGTTGTTCTATATGGTGGCAATGTTGTGTTTTTGCCAATCTTCTAGGTGGGAATGAGAAGGGCATTGAAGGCTCAAAACTAAACTACTTTCTGGATGAAACTAACATACAATTCCTGATTGGCAAACTCATAGAAATGCAGTCAAGCAGATGCATGCCTGTAGCACCTAAGAGTGCTGTCACAGGCCTCATTGTCCTTAGTTGCCATTCCCCATTGCGGTTGCTAAATGAGGACTACTCGTATATCCTTCCTGAATACCCAATTCTGTTTTTATCTATAGTATCTGCCTTCCTTCGGTTTCAAAAATGCATATCAGTATTCTTTCTTTTTTGTGTTGTGGACGAATAACAATCCAGTAAAGTATGAACTGGAACAATAGAGGTGCGAAACAAAGTTTTCTTTTTTAAAGTCCCAACAGCGGTGATCTCTGGGCTCATTGCCAACACAGCCAGAGCCCTGATAATAGATTGGCAAAAGTTCATAAAGGAGATAAAAGAGATGCCTCAAGAGTCATGAATAATTACATTCCATTACAAAACAGCTGAAGCCCCCAACTCTATATTGGCAATAGGGTAATCACTCAGACCCAGCCTGGAGCCTGGGGCTCAGTCTTCATCTCAACTCTATTTGACATTTTTTAAAAACCAAAATATAGACATTCCTTTCAATATTATGATGAGGTGGAGATTTTCATCCTTCACTTCCTCAAAATGCTAGTCTGCTACTTTTTCTCTGCCTTCTACTTTGATCTTCAGAGTCAGCTTGGACAGAAATGCAATGCCCATTGGAATCCTGAATCCCGAGGGAGGCGGAGCTGGCGTCGCGGCGGTACGGTGTGCGATCTGGAGCTCCCAAGATCGCAGCTGATATCTCCGATGCTGGACGGTCCCGAAGGACCTAAGCCGTCCCGTAGAGACGGCGACTAGATAGGGCACGTCCTGTTGATCCCAGGGATATCGCAAAATCTCTGGTTGATCCGGGAGAAGCCCTGAAACCAGCGACGGAGTGGCAGCCATTGAGACTGCAAAAGCCGGGACAGCTCCAAACGGAAGAAGAAAGTGTGCCAACCGGGTGAGATGGACCTTTATTATTCAATTTTGCTTAGAGAACACCCTAAGTAATCCAAAGTGAATTTTTAAAAGTGAAGAAAAGTGGGACTAAGCGGCGAGATTAAGCCTTTGGGAAAATTTTTTTTAGTTATTCAACTTTCCCTTTTTATGGACTTGAATCTGGCAGAGTGTGGTTTATTTCATTTTTAAACTCAACTGGACTGGCTTTTCTGTTTGATACTCAATAATTTCTGATTTCAAGCATTAGGACTAAGATTTTTTTTTAGTGTTTTAAGAAGCATATTTCTTTTTCTCTTCTTTTCCCTTTTTTTTTTCTCTCTCCTTTCTCTCTGGCTGGGAAAGAGGAAAAGTGAAGTGAAAGCTAATGAAAGAAAGTAGCACTGCCACCTAGAGGCTTGGATATATATATATATATTGTTTTTTCTACTGTGACTTGTTTTACTCATACTCAAGGACTCTTAAAAAGATAGCGAAGTGCATCATAAACTGTTTATATAGGTGCCACCTGAATATTTATAAACAAGACAGCGGAGAGTGGATTCTGAAAATGTTTAAGGTGGAAAGCCTGATTTAGTCACAAGAGCCTTGGACATTTAGTGGCAGTAGCGTACTTCTTGCTAGAGCCTTGGTTTTTTTTTCTTTTTCTTTTTTTTTTTATTTTTAAAGGAAAAGAAATTTAGCTTTCTTTTCCCCTTCCTTTAATTTTTTTTTAACTGTATACTATTGGATTAAGGCGGACAAGTGCCTGAAGGTTTTTCCTTTTCCATTCCCTTTTATTTCCAGGTTTATTTTTATCTCCTTTCTATTGTTTTTCATTTTCACTTTGTGGAATAGTATCTGTGGTTCTTGCCTTGTTCTCTCCCTTTTTTCTTTTTTCTGCAGTTTTAAGCATCAAGATGAGCAAGAAAATAACAGCCCCAATCCCATCAACGTCAGTAGCTTCCTCTTCACCTCCTGGGAGACAACGTTCAATTCAGACAATGATATAATATGAAAAAGAGAAGGAAGTGACATTACAGGCAATTATGCAAGAAATTCAGAAGATTGGAAAGAGGACGGAGAATATTGAGCATAGAATTGAAAAGACAGATGAAAGTATACAACAGATGATGACAAAATATGAGGAGAGATTTAAGAAAATTGAAGATGAAGACACACAAAGAGATAAGAAAATTGGAGATATTGATACTCGACTGAGTGAAGTCGAAAAAGCCAGGAGTGACTTGCTAGGATGGGAAATTGATAAATCAGAATACTATTTGAGATTTCAAAACATAGAGGAAGGAAAAGGTGAAAACCTTGCGGAAATAATGACAGAAATACTGGCAGAAGCATTGGAGATAACCACAGAGAAGATGTCGGATGGGATGGATGAAATTTTTCGTGTATATACGAGATATGCAATGAGAAATAAACTACCAAGAGAAGTACACATAAGATTTACTAAAAAAACTATTAAGGCACAGATACTCCAGGTGGCAAGAGAGAAAACACTAAAGTACAAAGATAAAGAAATTGTAGTCCTGAAGCAGGTGCCAAGAAAAGTAAGAGATATAAGAAGGCAATACTCATTCCTGACTAAAGAGCTACTTAGAAGAGGAGTAAACTACAGATGGTTGATTCCAGAAGGTCTTCAGTTCACTTGGCAGGAGCAAAGACAAAGAGTTGATACAGTCCAAAAGCAGAGCTATTCTATTCAGAATTCTTTAAAGGAAAAGAAGAAGACACACAAAAGGAAGAGTCGTTAATTGAGTTTCAAGAAGAAGGTGCAGCAGCAATTGGAAAAGAAAAAGAAGAAAGTGGGGGAGATGGTGCTCCTAGAGAACAACGAGAAGTAAGATCTACTAGAGCAATTAAACCCTCGTATAAAGCCTAACATGGAGGAAAGAAAATTGATTACGATCAATATAAATGGACTTAATTTGGCTATTAAAAGAAGGAAAGTATTTCATAAATTAGAGAAGTTAAAGTTTGATATAATTTGTCTGCAAGAAGTACATATCAAAAAACAACACGAATATTTGTTGCAGCAAAAAAAACTGGGTAAATTATTCACTTCCTTGCCACAATGTAAAAAAAGAGGTGTGGTCCTATATATTAGAGATACAATGCCAGCAGAACAAATCTATGCGGATGATGATGGAAGGATTTTGATGGTTGAAATAATAGATAATAATGTTAAAACTCTTTTAATTGCAATTTATGCGCCCAATGACAATCAAGAAAAATTTTATAGGAAATTACATATGAAAATAGCTGAATTGGATTATGTTAATATTTGTATGATGGGAGATTTTAATGGAATAATGAATGATCAATTAGACTATAAAACACAGAAATTGACAAAGAGAACTAGGAAGACATTGCCAAAATCCTTCCTTCGAATGACAGAAGAAATAGACTTGAAAGATGCTTGGAGAGAAAGAAACCCAGCAAACAAACAATATACTTTTTATTCAGACAGACATGCATCTTGGTCTAGAATTGACATGATATGGATGTCAGCGGATTTATTTGCTAACATTCGAGAAATTGAAATACAAACAAGTATTTGGGCCGACCACAACCCAATGGTAGTTATCTGGAAAGGACAACGGAAGAGATCTAGATGGACTTTAAATAACAGGATACTAAAAGAAAAAGATTTCAAACAAAAAATAGAGAAAGAACTTACCTTCTTTTTTAATGTAAATAAAAAAGAGGATACATCATTACAGAATCTTTGGGATACAATGAAGGCTTATACAAGAGGTTTAATAATAGATTATACAAGGAAAAGAAACATAACGCAGAAAAAGACTTTTAAACTATTGGAGGATGACCATAAAAAATTGGAAGAAGAGTTACAGAAATCCCCGCAAAAAAGATATTAAAGCTAAAATGGATTTAATTAAACATAAAATGGGATTAATGGAAAAGGAGGAGCTGGCACAAAAAATTAGAAGTGCTAAACAGAATTATTTTGAAGATGCAAATAAACCAGGTAGATGGCTAGCTTATAAACTGAGAAAAGAGAGAGAATCAAAAAGGATTAATCAATTGATAAATGAAGAAGGACAGATCTGCTTTGGTAATGAGGACAAGAAAAAAATTATACAAGATTACTATGGAAAATTGTACTATCAAGAGAATGTACAAGAAGAAGAAGTAAGACAACATTTACAGAAAGTGAAATTACCTCAGATACCTAAAGACATTGAAATAATGTTAGAGGGGAATATAACTATGATGGAACTAACAGAAGCTCTAAAAAAGCAGAATGTCGGGAAAGCCCCGGGTCCAGATGGGCTGCCAGTGGAATTTTACAAAACCTTCCAGGACATATTGAGCCTTCAACTATTGGAAGTTATGAATGAAGTTATGACAAAGAAGAGGATACCCCAAACATGGACTGAAGCATATATTACACTTATACCAAAGGAGGACACTGACCCACAACAGGTTAAAAATTATAGACCTATATCTCTACTAAATTCAGATTATAAAATTTTTGCTTCAATATTGGCAGAAAGACTAAAAAGATATTTAAATAATTTTATCCATGCCGATCAAAACGGATTTTTGCCAAAGAGACAAATTAAAGACAACATGAGAGTAATTCTGGACACACTGGAATACTATGAGGCACACCCTGAAAAGCAAATGGCCCTGATATTTTTAGACGCACAAAAAGCCTTTGACAACGTGAATTGGCGATTTATGCTACTGCAACTGGAACAAATGGGCTTTGGTAGAAAATTTACCCAAGCCATTGAAACAATATATCATAAACAGACTGCAAAAATCATGATAAATGGAGATTTAACAGAACAGATAGACATAACAAAAGGGACGAGACAAGGTTGTCCACTATCGCCCTTGTTGTTTGTCTTAACACTAGAAGTGTTGAACAGGAATATAAGAGAAGAGAAAGAAATAAAAGGAATGAAGATTAAAAGGAAGAGTACAAATTGCAAGCTTTTGCAGATGACCTAGTATTTATACTAGAGGACCCACTGGAAACAGCACCTAAATTAGTTGAAAAGATAGAAGAATATGGAAAAGTAGCAGGACTAAAAATAAATAAAGACAAAACAAAGATATTAACAAAGAATATGCTAGCAAGGCAAAAGAAAGAATTGGAAGAAGTCTTGGAAATACAGGTTACAAACAGGGTTAAATACCTAGGGATATACATTACACCAAGATGTAGTACATTGAAGGAGGATAATTATCTTAAACTTAAACGACAGATTGTAATAGATCTGACAAAATGGGAGAATTTACAATTATCAATGACTGGGAGAATATCCACTATCAAGATGAATATATTGCCTAGGATGTTATATTTATTCCAGACAATTCCAATTCGTTTAGGGAAAGAGTTTTTTGATGATTTAAATAAAATTGTATTGAAATATATCTGGCAGGGCAAAAAGCAAGAATAAAGCTTAAATTACTACAAGATGCAAGAGTAAGAGGTGGGTTTGCCTTGCCTAACTGGGAATTATACTATCAGGCGACAAATCTGATGTGGGTAAAGGACTGGATAACTTTAAGAAATAATAGACTATTGACTTTAGAGGGACATGACCTGTTGTTGGGCTGGCATGCTTTCTTATGGTATAAGGGAACGAAAACACAGGGCTACTTTAGAAGGCACTATATTCGAGAGGCATTGTTTTTAAACTGGGAGAAGATAAGAAGACAATATTATTTAAAAGTTCCACGATGGATATCCACTATTGAAGCTTTTTCTTATCCAATAACATATAAAAAGGAACAAACAGTTAGATATACTGAGATATTGAATGAAAAGGGTGAACTTAAAACTATGCAAGCGTTAGAAGAACAAGGTATAAAAATGAACTGGTTTTCATATTTGCAAATACAATCTAGATTTGATAAAGATTTTAAAACAGAAGGTATCTATGATGAGCTGACTGTTTTAGATAAAATTTTGATGGGCACTGATGAAAAGGTGATTAAAAAACTTTATGGACATTTACTAGAATTTAAGATGGAGGAAGAACAGGTTAAAGATACAATGATTGCATGGGGGAAAAATTTTGGATATGGAATTGATTTAGAGAAGTGGCAAAAACTATGGTCTCAAAACTATAAAATGACAATGTCAACTGCATATAAAGAAAACTTGTATAAGATGTTTTACAGGTGGCATTTACCTCCAGCAAGGATTGCGAGAATGTATAAGAACAAGTCTGATAAATGTTGGAAGTGTCATCAGAAGCCCGGTACATATTACCATATGTGGTGGACATGTCCAGAAGCTAAAAGATATTGGATTAAAATCCACACATGGTTGGAAAAATGACAAAACAACATATAGACTTTAAACCAGAGACATTTCTATTAGGAATTATACCTGAAACATATAGTAAAGAACTGAAATATTTGATTGTAAATGTTTTGACAGCGGCTAGAATTGTATTTGCTAAAAACTGGAAAAATGAAAAAGTACCTATGCAGGAGGAAGTTATTAAGAAAATTATGGAATGTGCAGAGATGAGTAAATTAACATTTGAAATTAGAGAGCAAGAAGATAAACAATTCTATATGATATGGGATCTGTTTTATCAATGGTTGGATGAAAAGATATAGTAATGTAATAGATCAGCAAATTATATAATAGAAACTTGACAAACTGATATAAATTACTATATATATATATATATATATATATATAATCAATGGATAAAAATGATATAAATCTTATTATGAAAGCTGATGTTATAGACTAGTAACAAATGAATAATAATTGATAATTGATAAATATATAAATATATGTTAGATAGATGACATGAGATTCTATATAAATGATGAGTGAAGACTATGAAAGGATGGCACAAATGATTGGTAACTGGCTGACACACGGTTTAAAATGGAAGATGGTTTTTTTTAATGTTTTTTATGTTATTGTTTGTATGTGTTTGTTGTAAAAAATAATAAAAAAAATAAAAAAAGGAATCCTGAATCCCAGTAACGTTCTGATTTCTATAGAATTGTGATTCTTATTACCCACACATTGAAACACAAATATCAAAACCTTAACTAAGAAAATCTGCTTTTAAAGAATGTTAACTTTTAAACATCAGATACATTTTATGTATTTTTATATTTATTTCTGTCTGCTGGCCTTATAGATTCAACAGATATAGATTGAGCTCCCTTTTTAAGCTCCCATTGCTCAGAGAAGTGAGGTGCAAGACTGAAAACAGGGAAGGTGACCCCACTCAAGGATAATCAAAGGTTAGCTATTTTGTGTATCTTTCAGGGTTAGTGACTTGTGGTTCTGCTGGAAAAATGCAACAGGACAGTTGAACCATACTTCTGGGTGAGTCTGAAACTAGGATCTCTGCTATTTTTGAATTCCTGTGCAAAAATAATCCCTGCTTTGTCAAAAGGAAGAAGCAGAAGTGGAAGCGGAAGCGGAAGAAGCAGAAGCAGAAGCAGAAGCAGAAGCAGAAGCAGAAGCAGAAGCAGAAGCAGAAGCAGAAGAAGAAGAAGAAGAAGAAGAAGAAGAAGAAGAAGAAGAAGAAGAGAAAAGACAAGACAAGACAAGACAAGACAAGGCAAGAGGAAAACACAACCCCCCCAAAATCTTTAACAGAAACCAAAAATGGATATTGGATTTGACCATATCCAGAACAGTAATGTTAGAATAACTTTCTCCAATTCTTGTGTGTGACTGGGAATTCTGCAAGCTCTAGTGTCTACATATCAGGAGGGAACCATGCTGGGCAAGGATGCTCTAAGTATTTCCAGCATCTTCTTTTTGCTGTTGGATATTTCACGTCTACAGGTCTTTCTGACTTAAGTTGGAGAGGAAAGTTCATTCAAAGGTGAATAAAACATGTTTTCCTCAAGTACTGTGGGGATTGAAAGGGTAAATATCTGACTCTTTCATTATCCGAAAACTAGTAATTAATGCTTCTCCTGGTTCAATCTCTTTTGGATTTCTAGTTCTGAAGTACAAAAGAAAATGAGCATTTTTTAAACACACATATATCTATCTGAAGTGGAGAAAGAATGAAAACAGATGTGGATCTTTCAGATAAATGTGTGATAGATTCTTCTTTCCGAAGGCCCACTAGTATGAACAGGTTTTTATTATTATTATTATTATAAGAGGTCTAATTAACTTTCTGTCAATTAGATTTCTGTCAATTAAATAAGAATCCTAATGCAGAAGTAAGATTTGATTTGTACCAAAGATGGTGCTTGTAGTACTTCTGCTGGTAGCACTGTTCTGTCCCAAAGTATGCAAGGCTTATAAAGCGAAATATAACATTCATACTCCTCATAAGCCACAGCATACATATCATGAATCAGGAGACGTCATTATTGGTGGCATAGCATCTCTAGCATCTTTCTTGGAGAATGCTATAAGTTTCAGTGAAGAGCCCCCACCATCATTGCAGGAAGACCTTATGTAAGAACGTTTACTGTGATATATTTTCTTAGAAGATTTAGCAGTCGTAAAGCTGCAGCCTAAAGAAAGATTAATTAGCTTAATATAGAAAATCTTTATGAATCATTGACACTTAAGAAATGGAGCTCCCTCTTCCATTCACTGTGGGGAGTAAATGTGCCACATCTTAGACTGTGTAAACTCTGAGTGCACTACGGAACTCAGTAAGGCTTAATTCTATGTAAAGTGATATGATCTCCCTATTTCTCTAATTACATTTTCAGAGTCTTCTAATTTTCCTTATTTTCTTTCATTACTTCTCTATTGGGTCAATTTTACTGAGCCTGCTCTGAAATCTGTTTCTGGCTTAATTCCTTCACCTTTTATTTCTTTACTCAGTTGATTTGCTTTATCTATGAGAAGGACCTGTTTGATCCTATATGTTTCAGTAGTTCCCTTTTTTTCTTTTTTAATGGACCATATTTGATTATATTTGAGGTGCAATGAATAAGGGAACATGTTAAGATCCCACTTTTCTTTTTATTATCTTTCCATTTTTTTAAAAAATATTATGTTGTAAATAGTAACATGTTATACTGTTTCAGTGCAGTAATATTTGTATACTATTGCTTGAAGATTGTTAACACTCTAATATGTAGATAGCTTGAACTATTGAGGATAAAAAGAAAAAGAGGTATATTATCAATATTAATTACACTTTAGGCCCTCAGAGTTAATGAGCATAAGATTATTTTACTTTTTCATCCAGAATTGAATAAAACATTACAGATTGCCTCAAAGTCTTTATTGTGCAATAAAGGTTTCATTCTTAAGCTGATTGTATTGTCGAAGGCTTTCATGGCCGGCATACGATGGCTGGTGTGGGTCTTCCGGGCTGTGTGGCCGTGTTCTTGAAGTTTTGTTTCCTAACGTTTCGCCAGCACCTGTGACCGCCATCTTCAAAGTGCAGGAGCACAGACAGGAGCAGTTCTCTCTGTGCCCAGGGTGATGTGACCCTTCTGTGGATTTATAGAGATCTGAGGGGGGGGGGAAGGGGGGATTGTGTGTGTGTGGGGGGGGTTGAGTTACTGAGTGGCTGCTTGTTTTGGTGTCAGAATCTGTGTGTATCTTCCTGGGGATTAGGCAGGGTTTTTTCTTCTATTGAAATGTTAACGAGGGGCTGCTGGGGGTGATTAGCAAGTTCATTGTGTGAACTGTTCACATGTCCTGGTGGTTGAGCTGAGTTCATTGACCTTTTGCAGGCTGTATTTTTCAGGATTGGTAGCCAGGTTTTGTTGATTTTTAGACTCTCCTCTTTTTTATTGAAACTGTGCTGGTGTTTGTGAATCTCAATGGCTTCCCGGTATAGCCTGGTATAGTGGCTGTTGGTGTTGTCCAGTATCTCTGTGTTTTCAAATAGGATTTTGTGTCCAGTGTGCCTGAGAGCATGTTCAGCTACTGCAGATTTTTCTGGTTGCTGTAGTCTGCAGTGCCTTTCATGTTCTTTTATCCTGGTATGGATGCTGCGTTTTGTGGTCCCGATGTATACTTGCCCGCAACTGCATGGTATGCGGTATACTCCTGCGGCGGTGAGGGGATCCCTTTTGTCTTTTGCTGATTTTAGCACTTCTTGTACTTTTCTGGTGGGTCTGAAGATTGTTTGGAAATTGTGTTTTTCCATCAGTTTTCCCATGCGGTCTGTGACCCCTTTGATATAGGGCAGAAAAACTTTGTTGGTGGGTGGCTGTTTTTCTTCTTCAGTCGCTTGTTGCTTTCTTGGTTTGATGGCTCTTTTTATTTCATTTTTCGAGTAGCCATTCACTTGTAGGACCCAATTAAGGTGGTTAAGTTCAGAGTTTAGGAATTGGGTTTCGCAGATCCGATTGGCACGATCCATGAGGGTTTTGATAATGCCTCTTTTTTGATGTGGGTGGTGGTTGGAGTTTTTGTGTAGGTACCGGTCTGTGTGGGTGGGTTTTCTGTAGACTTTGTGTCCTAATTTGAGGTCTGGTTTGCGTATCACCAACGTGTCTAGAAATGGAAGTTGGCCGTCCACCTCTTTTTCCATGGTGAATTGTATATTGGGGTGGACGCTGTTTAGGTGGTTCAGGAACTTCTCTAGGTCTTCTTCATCCTGACTCCAAATTGCAAAGGTGTCATCCACAAATCGGAACCAGACTGTTGGGGTAGCGGGTGCGGTTTCTAAAGCCCATTTTTCAAAATGTTCCATGTAGAAATTTGCTACGACTGGGCTCAGGGGGCTTCCCATGGCGACACCGTCCATCTGTTCGTAGTACTCATTATCCCATAGGAAGTAACTGGTTGTTAGGCAGTGCTGAAATAAGGCTGTTATGTCTTCTGGGAAGATCTGTTTGATGAGTGCCAGGGTGTCCCTCACTGGTACCTTGGTGAACAGGGAGACCACGTCAAAGCTGACCAGTTTGTCCGTGGGGTTGAGTTTCAGGGTGCTGATTTTGTCGATGAAATGTCCTGAGTCTCTGATGTGGGCTGGAGTCTGTCCAACGTGGGTCTGTAGAAGGGTGGCCAGATGTTTGGATAATTCATATGTTGGGGAACCAATGGCGCTTACAATGGGTCTGAGTGGGATCGAGTCTTTGTGGATTTTGGGGAGTCCGTATAGTCTGGTGTAAGGGCTTCTGTCTTGCGTATGCGTTGAAGTACGTTGGGGTGAAGGGAGGAGCTCCTCGTCAGGGTGTTAGTTTGTTTCATGATTTTGCTGGTCGGATCCCGTTTTAGTTTTCTGTATGTGGTGGGGTCTAGTAGTTCTCTAACTTTGTCAAACTTTGACAATAATTAGGAGTTTTTGTTTTTTTGTTTTTTTGTAACATCCACTACATGTGGTAAAATGTTCCATCTGTTTCCAGGCTTTTCCAACATTTATTACTGTATGATTTGGCTATCTCAGATACTATTGATCGTTCTGTATAACATCCATAAATCATTTTAAGCTTCCGCCTTTCTAAAACCCAGAGATGAATCGAGATTGCATCATATAAAAATGAATGCAAGGAAGAAAATTAAGATAGAGGTTTATCACAAAAGCTTTACACACTCTTGATTTAATAATATAGAGTAGTGGAATCATTAGGGACCTTTTAAAATTCCCTCAGTATTAGCTTCAATCTTTCTTTTTTCTCAGTTTTCTGAAAGCTACCTTGTATGCAAGACTCTCTAAATTTAGAGTTTTTTTTCTTTTTAATAAACTAGGTCTTTTATTCATCTCTTCCTTCTGGGATTAATTCTAAAGCAATTTTCCTTTTCCAATTAAATAATCAATTTTCAATGTGAGGATAGAATTTGGGTCCATTAATAAACAACACATGTACTTAGCCATGAGCTATGACCCTACCACCTATAATCGCTTTTGGATTTGACTTCTCTTAATCAATATTTAGATACAAGTTTTAAATAGGAGCACACCATCTAAGGTGCTTTGCTCAACCTTTATAGGTAAGCTTAATGGAAATAACCAAAATGTGTGGCTTAATTTTCAAAAACTATTATCCCTGCAATTTTTGACTTTCTAAACGTACCATTAAATTTACCTTTCATGTGCTATTTCTATTCATGAGTGACATATATTTTTCTGCATGATTAATTTTGAATGGAAGACAAACCACTGAGTCTTTCTTTTGAGAATTAATTTTGTTGTATGTTTACGTTTCTTTCTTAGAAGATGCTCTCTGATTTTGTGAAATACTAGGCTATAAAGGACAGAATTCTACATCAGAAAATAAATTCATTCCTATTTTTGCTTTACTTTATCTACAAACCACCTTTCAAAGGAAACATACTTTGTGAAAATATATAAATTAAGAAAATATGAAGTTCAATCTAGTGAACGTTTTATCATATCATGTAAGAACTTTTATGGAAGCCCAATGCAATAAAAATGCATCAGACCTATATCACAATATAATATTTAGAAGCTTCCAAAGAACCTGGTAAATAGATCATCGAGAAAGAGAGTACTGAAGATTAAGAAAACTCTGTCTGTATAGTCTCTCTGTCAACTTTGCCCCTTTTATAGATGGTTGAATTCTCTTTGGAAGGATTTTTGCCCACTGAGAAACACTGTTTGATCATCATTCCTGATTCTAGATATTGAGATGGGACATAACTTGCTTCTTTTCTTTAGAGGCTGTTCTCTTCTACACTCACATCCATTTCTTCAGAGATACCATATTACCTCCTAAAATACTAGTTTGTAATATAATAAATTATTTAATGGAAAAGAATGTATAAGAATACACCTTTATTGTATTGTATTGATGCCTATTATTGATTTATTTTATTTAGAAACCCTCTTAGCCATAGAACTGTACAGGCTTTTGCAGAAATAAAAGAATGGGGCATAAGACAATGTGCTAAACCATCTATTACATCAAAACCCTCAAGAACTAAGAAATGGGCCTCTAATAGAAGGCACGAGTGGGGAGGATTCTGGAATGGAGCTTCCAGGTTACAGGGAGGGGGGAGAGACATTCCAGGCAAGCATCTCCTCAGCCCCAAGATGGACTGTGTGAAAGTCAAGAGAAAGAGAATAGCCCCTCTCTGAGGGCAGGTTGGCTATAGTTGCTATCATTGGGGATTAGAGTTAGTCTGGCGAGATTCTGTCTCTTAGCTGTTAGCTAATAAAGAAGCTGAGTTGATTTCTGGACTGCCTTGTGTGATTCTTGGGCTGAACCCGACAGGACCAGATTTATCTAACATTACATAGTTGTGCTCTGGAGTCTGCAACCTTTTCTTATTGATACTTTTTATCAAGAAATTGGGAATTAACTTGTTATATTCCATATTTCTGCTCTACGAGTATCGGCTCACTCAGCGAATCTAATCACTTTCAGAAAGTTATATAAATTTTATAAAAATAAAATTATAAGGAAGGGGCAAAACTAGGTTGGTTTTGTTTCTTTTGCTTTCCTTTCAGGAAAGTGATACATATTTTCACATAGAATTTATTTTGTATTGTAGTTTACTGCCTAAGAATTACCAACACATTCTAGCCTTGGTATTTGCAGTGAAGGAGATCAATGAAAACCCTCATCTCTTACCCAATGTCACCTTGGGCTTCCACATCTATGACAGTTATCGCAGTGCACAGAAGACCTGCCACGCCACAATGTTCCTCCTTTACAACATGGAGAACTTTGTTCCTAACTACGTCTGTGGCATCCAGAATAATCTGACAGCAGTGATTGGGGGACTCGACTCCAAAATCTCCATTGAAATTGCAAATATCTTGGATATCTACAAGGTTCCACAGGTAGAGTGTATCAACCTCTGAGTATGTTTAACTATTGGAGCGCAAATTCATATCTTACTTCCCTGCATCTTCAAGAATTTTGAAAATCTGTAATCAGAGAAAGCCAATGGAATTTTTATTTGCAGTATTTGCAAATTATATATGTTGCGTGCCTGTTAAATAATTGTAGTACAGCTCATATAGAAATAACAGAAGGAATTATTTGCAGATAAAGCACTGCATATATAAACATTGCGAAAGTTCTTTAGCAGCTATTGTACAACCTAAGAATTCTAAATAAGCATTTTCCAATGCAGTCATAACTCCCCAAAGAAAGATACCTTTCATTATTTCATTCCACCCATATCACTATACTGTAAATATATTAAATCTCCTTGAAGTTGAGATCCATCTAGCTTTCTTGGGAACAAGATTGTGTTTCTCATTTCCTGTCTTCTGATTTCCATTTCCCCTTCCACATACATCCCTGGGATTTTGTTAGTGGTGTTAAACAAATGCTTAAAAAAATATTTAAAATGCGAAAATATACCTGACAATGACTATTAGTAAAGCCGTAACTCTTCCCAGAATGAAAGAGCTGCTCTTTACAGCTGCAGAATTCTAGGGTGAAGCTTGTGAGATTCCAGGCAAAATGTGTCCAACCAACCTGCAATATCTCTAACTTTGGCAGGGATAGGTTGATAGGTTGATTATAACCTTTTTGATTGATCATGTGCCACCAAGTCATTTTCTAATCCTAGCGACCACATAGTTTGATTTTCTCCATGAAAAGCTATCCCTAACCTCTTCTTTCAAGTCTCCCAATGGTGTCCTTATCACCAATGTAACTGAGTCTCTCCACCTTGCTACTGGTCATCCTCTTCTCTTTCCTTCCCCCTTTTCCAGCATCAGAGCCTTCTCCAGAGAGCTAGGTCTTCACGTACTGCGTCTGAAGAAGGGTAATTTGAGCCTCATCATTTATGCTTTGAGTGAGAACTCTGGGTTGATGTGTTTGATATACTAAAAAGAGTTATACATCACCTGATTCCATAGCTTCTGAGAAAATCACATGAAGGCATTTCATAAATAACATTGAAAAAATATCATGAACATTGTTAAAACAGCCCTGAGGGGCAAGTACCTCAGAGTCCTCAAATCTGTTGAAATAGCAGCATATTTGTAGTGTTACTGAATTCCAGAATGAAAGGGCATTCTGCAAGTTTTCTCTGGTGATTATAAGGAAAGAAGAGATGAGCTTCAGGGATAATTATGCAATGATCTGAATAAAAGTGATCCAAGAGGAAAAATTCTATTAAATGACATGAATTTCATATCTGAATTGTTTTAAGAGACATTCAAGGTTGGCAAAGAAAAAATCAGATTTTAAGTTGAAAAATAAATAAATGAATGCATAACCAAATAAATATTTTTCCTCAGTTTCATGAAGTAATTGTAAAAAGTGATTATAAACGATTAGTAAAACTTAGTAAAATTCCTCATTCAGACCTAAACTAATTACAAGGTTATAGTACACAGAGTATTCTCTTGGATCAGTCTTATTTGATTAGCAGGAGATAATACAATGGAATAATGTCAGTGGTGCTCTTGGATTTAACAAATGAAGCTCAGGAAAAGCTGGAAACCATTAATTAAATGTGAAGGTTTTCCTTCTCCTCTCTCTCTCTGTCTCTGTCTCTGTCTCTTTTTCCTTTTTCCTTTTTTAAACCCTTAAACCTACTTCAGCTTGTCTATGGCTCTGCTCCTGTCATGAAGTATAAAACCCCAGGACTTTCTTTCTTCCAAATGAGCCCCATGGAAAGACTTCAGTATGAAGGGATTCTGTCTTTGCTTCTTCATTTCAACTGGACGTGGACTGGGGTGGGCGTAATGGATAATGATAATGGAGAAAGACTTCTAGATGTGATCATTCCATTGTTTTCTAAGCATGGCATTTGTGTTACATCGACAGAGAGAATTTCATATATAGGGTCAGTTAACGAATTGTCTTCCATATTTGAACAAGGTAAAAAAATACATCATAAAATCATGGAAAGCAAAAGCAATGTTATAATTTTCTATGGAGAATCCAATGCCTTGGTTTTCCTGAGATGGTTACCATATCTGTCAAAAAAAGAACATGATACAGACATATTAAAAGGGAAAGTATGGATATTAACATCTCAAGCAGAACTTGCATCAAATGTCTATCAAAAGGATTGGGACACACAAATAATCCATGGGGCTCTCTCCTTCAGAATTCACACCAACAACCCACCAGGATTTCAACCTTTTCTTGAAAGCAGAAACCCTCTTAACCCAAAAGCAGATGGTTTTATTATATTCTTCTGGGAACAGACTTTCAATTGTGTATTTCAAACTTCAGTGTTTGACAAGGTGTTTGGAGATCCCTGCACTGGGAGAGAGAATTTGGAAAACCTTCCTGAAATGGTCTTTGAAATGGGCATGATTGGTCACAGTTACAGCATCTATAATTCTGTCTATGCTGTGGCCTATGCGTTACATACCATGCTGTCATCTAGATTTCGAAATAGAGCAAAGGTAGAGGAATGGAGCTTGAATTTTCACAATCAAGTTGCCTGGCAGGTAAATGGGGAGAAGATCTTCAGGTAATCAGCAACTGCAGAATGTATTATCAAGGAAACTGTAAACCATTTTTGGTTCCATTTCCATCACTGTTTCACACCAACAGTAATGATGCAAAATACAGCTTCAGTCAAAGTATGAGTTCAATATTTCTTCTCTGGCTACTAGACTTTTTCTCCAAAAGATAAAACTCTGTCTCTTTCTAAACCTCTGCCTTTCCCTTTTCATTCTAGGTGCATCACTTCCTGAAAGGCCTTTCATTTAACAATAGTGCTGGGGATGAGGTTTCTCTTGATGCCAATGGAGAATTATTAGCTGGTCTGGACGTAATGAACTGGATTGTTTTTTCAAACCAATCCTTTGTTAGAGTGAAAGTTGGGAAGGTAGTTTCTGGAGTTCCCACACAGCAAACTTTCACCATTAATAAACATGCCATCACTTGGCACAGCTGGTTTAACCAGGTAAGATTCAAAATCAAGGCATTTTTGAAAGCTACTGTTTTTCACCAGCCATGAAGTCCTTTATCACATGCAAATAGTAATAATAAAAATAAGAATAAGTCTGGAAAGATAACACTCTAGGTGCTGCAAATTGAGCCTATTCATAAACTAAGAAAAAAGGTATCTCAAACAATGCTGAAGTCATTCACTCAAGATTGCCATTGTTTTTTCTCCTTGCTGGATTAGTCTCAGCCTCTTTCAGTATGCAGTGAGAGTTGCCATCCTGGTTCCAGCAAGAAAGTGAAGGAAGGGGAACCCTTTTGCTGCTATGACTGTGTCCTGTGCCCCGCTGGGAAGATTTCAGAGAAGGAGGGTAAGAAATGTGCTGCTTGGATTTAGCAAGGAAAATGGTGGCACTCTAGAGCAATGTGGAAGAGCCGTTTGTAACCAGGGTACTTTCCTTTTATAATTCTAAAAGTGCTGAAGGGGTTGAAATATGAATACTAAAGCCTGGAGGTTGGCCATTCCTGTTATATCCCAAGTATAAAACTTTCCAATTTGGGTCTACCTTTATTTATCACTCAGTTTAGCAAACATTGTTGTGTCCACAAAAGTGAGAATTGCAAATTATTCTTAGAAACTTCACTCTTTTCTCTTTAGATATGAAAGGCATCACTTATGCTTTGATTAGGACAGAAATGTTTTTTATATTACATTTTGTTTAGAATTTGGGGTAGTGATTTGGTGTTTTAAGAGATACAGATATTGAAAGACATGAATTCGAGACACTGTCCACAGTTATCTGGGGAACATGATTTTACTGACATTCCATTATGTATATCAGAATTGAACCCTATCACAGTACATCACACCAGCATCATCAACAATATCAGCACTGAACAGAAGCTACGTTTCAACTGGATTTGGCATTTTTATCCAACTACCTGGGAAAGGCAGATGTTCTTGTTTGATGGTGTGAAATATATCATCGCAGGATGCAAACTGTTCCAAGTAAAGCTGCCATTTGCAATTGACTGATGGTGATTTTGTCAATGCCAGTGTTTCTTCCTTGTCAGGTGTTGACTGGTTCATTGCAGTATCTGTATCCATGGATTGGTAAAAACATTTCTGATTCGACTCAAATTGGAGATTCTGCCTGCGGTGTGCAATTAGATTTCTTTGTAACAAACTTTAATGCAGGCAACCTTATTCTGTTGTTGTTGTTGGGTTTTTTTTTTTTTTGGTGTTCTAGATGCTTAGTTATTCTATTCTGGAAATGTACACTGTATTATGGAAAGGTTCCTAAGATGAAGACCCAATTGCCTGTTTATTTTTTCAGATAGTAAAGAATGCTACACTTGCAATGATGGAAGCTATCCAAACACCAATCGGGATTCCTGTCGTCCTAAGACTGTCATCTTTTTGTCCTATGAAGAACCTCTGGGGATCAGTTTAGCCTCCTTTGCTCTTTTCTTTTCTTTGCTATCAGCCTTTGTGCTTGGAATCTTTGTGAGGAAACACAACACTCCCATTGTGGTAGCCAATAACCGAGACCTCACCTACGTTCTCCTCACCTCCCTCCTGCTCTGCTTCCTTTCGGCACTCCTCTTCATTGGCCGTCCCAACACGGTGATCTGTCTCCTCCGACAAGCTGCTTTTGGCATCTCCTTCTCCGTGGCTGTTTCTTCAGTGTTGGCAAAAACGGTCACTGTGGTTCTGGCTTTCCTGGCCACCAAACCAGGATCCAGGATGAGAATGTTTGTGGGAAAGAGATTCTCCAACTCCCTGGTCATTTCCTGCTCTCTTCTTCAAACAGCCATTTGTATGTCATGGCTGGCAACCTCTCCGCCATTCCCAGAGTTTGACATGTACTCGGTGGTTGAAGAAATTGTCCTGCAGTGTAATCAGGGATCTGAGACCATGTTCTATTGTGTCCTCACCTACATGGGCTTCTTGGCTGTTATTAGTTTCATAGTTGCTTTCATGGCCAGGAAGTTACCTGACACTTTCAATGAAGCCAAGTTCATCACGTTCAGCATGTTGGTCTTCTGCAGCGTGTGGCTCTCCTTCATTCCAACCTACCTGAGCACTAAAGGGAAATACACAGTGGCTGTGGAGATATTTTCCATTTTAGCCTCTAGTGCTGGTCTGTTGGCCTGCATTTTTTCCCCCAAATGTTATATTATTTTGTTGAAGCCCAGCCTTAACCACAGGGAACACCTAATGAATAGAAAAAAGGAATGAATTTAACAGAGACTGCCCTTTGCTTTAATATGCAAAGTAGCAATTATGGATGGTGATTTCAATAATCTTCCTGCTAGAAATATATATATTGGTTTTGTTCAAAATATGTAAGGCTGATAAAATGGAATCTGAAGTCATCCATTCCTGAGACTTTATAGCTGATGGTAGAGTTCTTCGTGACCTCTGAGATCTTTTTCACTCTTAATAATAACTTTCTGCTGTTCATATTTGAGATGAAGAGGGGGAAACAGTCCCAGTATTTCAAATATGAAATCAGTAATGGATTAATTTAGATAATGAGCAGATTCCAGCAAAACCTGGGAAATTCAAATTCCAAAACCACCATTCAGGTCAGAAAGTTTACCTTCTTTCTCTCTCTCTCGTTTCTGTGTGCTTTTAAAAGAGAAAACAGCAGAACCCTGTTTTGCCTTTGTTTTATTTTATTATTATTTTTGTTATCCCTGGGAGAGATGGGAGGTTTTTAGCTTCATAATATAGAAAAAACAGGCTTATATTAATTGAAAAAGTGATAGTTTCAACTGGAAGAAAGGATAATAAAAGTTGAGACAAGAGTTCACGTAGCTTCCCTGAACCTTTGGCTCAAGTTCAAGTATTATCCTCAAGGTCTAACACCACTTATCTTCCAAGATAATTTCCAATCTTCTTGGAAAAAGGACATTGCACTTAGTCTCTCAAAGCTAGGATTTTCCACAGCTCTAATTCTGAGGATGGAATATGAACAGGCAAAATTGGCCTTGAAGCAAAGGACAAAAGATATACAGCGGCAAGCGGATTTAGGGAAGGCTTCCCACTTCTTATCGCCAGTGAATAGTAAATTTATCATCACTGCTGCTAAGTACCTTGCTCAGCTTGAAATTCCTAGACATCGGAAAGCTTTTTCTTTAGCTTGAAGCCATGCTCTCCCTTCTGCAGTGCTGGATGGCAGATATAAAAAAATTCCATTAGCGGAAAGGCGGTGCTCTTGTGAGATTGGAGAGGTAGAAACTATAGATCACGTTCTTCTTTGTTGTGCTCTTTATAAAGAGCTCCAGAGCAAATTAATCTTACCCTTGATCAACAAATATCCTGGCCTTGGTATTTGCAGTGAAGGAGATCAATGAAAACCCACACCTCTTATCCAATTTCACTTTGGGCTTCCACATCTATGACACTTACTGCAGCACACCGAAGACCTGTCACACCACAATGTTACTGCTTTACAACCTGAAGAGGTTTGTTCCTAACTACATCTGTGGCATCCAGAATAATCTGACAGCAATGATTGGGTGACTCGACTCCAAAACCTCCATTGACATTGCAAATATCTTGGATATCTTCAAGGTTCACAGGTAGAGTATATCAGCCTCAGACTATGTCTAACACTTGGAGCACAATATCATTTCTTATTTCTCTGCTTCTTCAAGATTTTTTAAAATCTCTATATCACAGAAAGCCAATGAAACTTTTATTAGCAGTATTTCCCCGTTATATGTGTTTCCTCATGACTTTTTTTAAAAAAAAGCTGAAGGCAATTTATAGTATTGTACCCAAACACATAGCAAGTGTGACTAAGATTACCAATGAAAGACTTAGTTTATGATTTACTGAAATGTAATGATTTCCACAGGAGCAGTAGTTTAAATCTTGTGCAGCATCTTCTGTAACATCTTAATGGTTAAGATAAGATAATTGATTAAGGTTGGTTCTCTAGACACAAACTATTAGAGGATATAAAAGCCAAAGGGAGAGGGAAGCAGAGGAGCTGCCACGCTCTCTACTGTGAAAAAGCAATTGGGAGACCAGTTTGCATTCTGCCTTTTCCTCTAGAGGAAGAGAATGAGCCAAAACTAATGAGCAAATGAAAAATGAACACAGAGGTGCAGCAAAGTGAATGGCTATTTCTTTCAAATTGTTTATATTTGCCTATTTGTAAATTAAACTGTGTATAATGCATGTATCCCTAAATTGGAAGCTCATCTAGCTCTAAAGTAAATATATCTTCTCATCCATTCATATTAATCAAGGGCATTTCTTGAAACCTCATTGAACAATCTGCCTCCATTACCAACACGGTGGAAGGTATGACAACACGTTTTCATCATTTTTTGTCCAATGACACCATCATCATTTTCCTGAGACACTGCTTAAAGTAATAAAATTGTACATTGGTACATGAAGAATAAAATCTCAGCTGTAAATATTAGATTAGATTAATTCAAAGTTTGGGGCTAATAGCCTGCTTCAAGGATATGACAGTGTACAGAGTATTATCTGGAAAAAGTGGTGGTTCAGCGCAATGCCTTTAAAAGAGGGGAACATCTCTGCAGGATCAAGGACCACCTTCTGGTGAACAAAATCCCTATTGTACATGTACTTAAATTCCCAAATCTAAGCACTCAGAGAAGATTAAAAGGGATCTCTTTTGAGTTCATGCAGTGATTCTTAGTTACATCAGTAAGACTTTTTCAGCAGTAGGTGCTACATAATTGTAGTGTAGCTCCTATAGAAATGAGACAAGGAATTATTTGCAGATAAAGCATTGCATATACAACCATTGTGAAAGTTCTTTTGAAAACTGTACTTTTTACATTTTAAAATCATACTGGAGAAATAAAACAAGATAATGGATGCAATTAAAATGAGAATGTAATAGATTAATGGATTCCATTATTTTAGCAGTGCATGGAAGTGTGAATTCATGACTGTCATTTCCAACTTCATCCCAGTCTAGGTATCACTTAAGTAATTTATAGTTATTACTTCCTTTGGGGATATATTTCTGCCATGAATTTTCACACATGGTATTTTTAGCCTTAAATCTGTAAATATTCCGTTATCCTATGTTTGACTAGGGTTGGGCAGAGCTTCTGGTGAAAAGATACTTCACATCACTTGTGGAACCTTATACAATACCTGACAGTGACTCATTAGAAATGACGTATCTCTTTCCAGTATGGCAGAGCTGCTCTTCATAGGTGCAGCATTCTAGGGTTACGTTTTTGACAGTCCAGCAAAAATGTGTCCAAACTAGTCTGTGATACTTCAAAATTTCACATGGATTGATTGATAGATTGATTATAACCTTTTTGATTGATTATGTGCCTTCAAGTCTTTTTCTAATCCTAGCGAACACCATATACTGTATTCCGACCATCACAATCCATTCCTAATGTCTTCTTTTAAGTCTCCCAACAGTGTCATCATCACCACTGTAACTTTGTCCATCCACTTGGCTGCTGGTCATCCTCTTCTTCTTCTCTTTCCTTCCCCCTTTCTCAGCATTAGAGCCTTCTCCACAGAGCTAGGTCTTCACATATTGTGTCCCAAGCAGGATAATTTGAGCCTGGTCATTTATTCCTTGAGTGAGAACATTGGGTTGATTTGTTCATGTATGAAAAAAAATATACCCCACCTGATTCCACAGCTTCTGAGAAAGCCACATGAAAGCATTTCAAAAATATTATGGAAAAAATATCATGAATATAGTTAAAACAGCACTGTGGGACAAGTATCTCAGAGTCCTTAAATGTGTTAAATAGCAGCATCTTTGTAGTTTCACTGAACTCCAAAAGTGAACGGGCATTCTGGAAGTTATCTCTTAGCGATAACTGATAACTTAGTTTACTTTTTATTTTATTAATAATGAAGTGTCTTTATTATAGTCACTGACCATATTATATATTGTAGAGTTGGACCATTAAAATTATAAAACACAAACAAAAATATAAAGTTTTTATAAAACAGCAGAAAATAAAATACAAAATATATGATAATATGGAGACAAGAAGAAGAAGAAGAAGAAGAAGAAGAAGAAGAAGAAGAAGAAGAAGAAGAAGAAGAAGAAGAAGAAGAAGAAGAAGAAGAAGCAGCAGCAGCAGCAGCAGCAGCAGCAGCAGCAGCAGCAGCCAGGAACTGAAATATTTATCCATTTAGGTGTTACGTGTAAGCCACAATGGCCCAAAGCTATTTTAAGCAGTGGAGGTTAATTTCTATAGGCTCATCTGGTGACAACCATGGCAAATATAAGATTGTAAATTGAAATGAAACAGGAGGAAATAAGAAGTAATATGATTTAAAAATAAAATGAAAGAAAAACAAAGGTTTGTTCTGTGCCAATGAAACTAAAAGAAAGGGGAAGGGTGGAACTGATTTGCATAAAGGGAGTCTGATCTTGTAGGGTAGACCTAATGAATATAAGCAGAGAAGAAAAGGTGTAGCTTGTTCAATAAAAATAATGCAAGGATAAATTAATATTATCTAGGTGATTCATGCGTATGAAAATTAGAATCCATAGGTTGAAAATACAGTAGTTGCACGTTATGCTTCATTACTGGTGATCATAGGGAAAGAAGAGATGAGCTTGAGGGATAATTATGCAACCCTCGGAAAAAAAGCTATCCAAGGGGAAAAATTCTATTAAGTGACATGAATTTTATATCTGAATTGTTTTAAGAGACTTTCAGGGCTGGCAAAGAGAAAAGCAGATTTTAAGTTAAAAAATGGATACACAAAAAATAAACAAAATGTTTTTCCTGAGTTTCATGTGGTCATTGTAAAAACTTATTTTTAAAGAATTAGTAAAAATTCAGTTTCTCACTCACACCTGAACTAATTACAAGGTCATAGTCCAGAAACTATTATTTTGGATCAGTTTTATTTGATTAGCAGGAAATAATACAATGGAATGATGTCAATGGGGCTCTTGCATTTAACAAATGAAGCTCTAGGAAAGCTGGAAACAGTTAACTGAATGTGAAGGTTTTCCCCTTCCTCTCAATCTCTAGCACTCCATTCTTCTTCTTCTTCTTCTTCTTCTTCTTCTTCTTCTTCTTCTTCTTCTTCTTCTTCTTCTTCTTCTTCTTCTTCTTCTTCTTCTTCTTCTTCTTCTTCTTCTTCTTCTTCTTCTTCTTCCTCCTCCTCCTCCTCCTCCTCTTCCTCCTCCTCCTCCTCCTCCTCCTCCTCCTTTCACCCTTGAACCTACTTCAGCTTGTCTATGGCTCTGCTCCAGTCATGAACTATAAAACCCCAGGCCTTTCCTTCTTCCAAATAAGCCTCATGGAAAGACTTCAGTATGAAGGGATCCTGTCTTTGCTTCTTCATTTCAAATGGACATGGATTGTGGTATTTGTGATGGATAATGCTAATGGAGAAAGATTTCTTGATATGATCACTCCATTATTTTCTAAGCATGGCATTTGCTTTACATTGACAGAGAGAATTGGCTATATAGGGCCAGTTACCAAATTCTCTAAACTATTTGAACAAGGTGCAAAAATACATGATAAAATAATGGAAAGCAAAATCAATGTGTAATCAGGGAATAGACCATGTTCTATTGTGTCCTCACCTATATGGGCTTCTTGGCTGTTATTGGTTTCATAGTTGCATTTTTGGCCAGAAAGCTGCCTGACACTTTCAAAGAAGCCAAGTTCATCACGTTCAGCATGTTGGTCTTCTGCAGCATGTGGCTCTCCTTCATTTCAACCTATCTGAGCACTAAAGGGAAATACATGGTGGCTGTGGAGATATTTTCTATCTTAACCTCCAGCACTGGTTTGGTGGGCTGCATCTTTTTCCCCAAGTGTTACATTATTTTGTTGAAGGTTGTTAAGCCCAATCTTAACCACAGGGAACGCCTAATGAATAGAAAACAGTAATGAGTTTTACTGAGAGTGTCCTTTGCTGTAGTTTATAAAGTATCAATTGTGTGTTGTTAATATAATAATAAAAAGTTCATATTTGTTTTTGCTTTCCGCTATGGATGCTGATTTCAGTCATCTTCCTTGTACCAATGATTTTTTTCTCCATTGCAATATGTAAGGCTGGTGAAATGTAATCTGAAATAATCCATCTTTGAGACTTTATAGCTTTATATGGGTGTGGATGGCATTGTGCTAAATCAACCTTGCAATTTGCAGGATCTCCTGGATTTATATGGAAGAATCTTTTAATGATGGAGATAGCCAAGTCAGGAAACAGACTTGACAAAATTTAGTAGAACGCTCTTTGATTTTTATAAACTACAATAACAGAATCTTGAAAGCCTAACAGTATTTTCCCTCTCTCCCTCTCTTTTACACCAAAGAGAGTCAAGATAAAAACTGTTGATGTTTCTTTCAAATGTTTTCTTCCTGTACTGGGTTTAAACCATGTTTTTATAACAGTTCTCGCATACCCTCAGCCAAGTCATTTTTGTGGTTCCCTACATGTGACCTCAGCTCAATGTATCTCAAAGGATTGTTGTTGTGGAAGAAAATGACAGTGAAGTTTGCTGCCTTTTGCTTCTGAAGAAAGGAGGGATACAAATCTGCAAATTGCATGGTTATCTGGGAGGAGTTGGAGCCTGTTGAACGTGAGGAAGTGGACAGGGTTCTTGTAGCTTTAGTTCAGCCACTTCTGTGTTAGATCCGTGCCCCTCCTGGCTGGTCAGGGCTGCCCGAGAGAGGACACATAATTGGGTCTGGGCAGTGGTTAATTCCTCTTTGAGGGAGGGGGTGGTCCTACCAGCTCTCAAGGAGGTGGTGGTACACCCCTTACTCAAGGGGCCATTGCTCAACCCAACTAATCAGGATAGTTTTCATCAAGTCTCCAACCTCCCGTTTTTAAGGAAGGTTTTTGAGAAAGTGGTCGCATGGCAGCTTCAAAGGTCTCTGGATGAAGTGGATTATCTGGACCCCTTTCAGTCAGGATTCAGACCGAGATATGGGACTGAGATGGCATTGATCATGCTCTTGGATGACCTCTGGCAGGAGCAGGATGAGGGCAGTGCTTCCATCCTTGCTCTTCTTGACTTCTCAGCAGCCTTCAATACCATTGATCATGTTATCCTTCTGGACTGGCTTTGGGAGTTGGGGGTGGATGGCGCTGTGTTGTGCTGGTTCTCCTCCTTCCTCCAGGGTTGGTTCCAGTCGGTGTTGGTAAGAGGGGACAGGTCCAGTCAACGTTCCCTACTGTGTATGGTCGCACAGGATTCAGTTCTCTCGCCCCTCTTATTTAACATCTACATGAGGCTGCTGGGTGAGGTGATCTGATGGTTTGGGGTGAGGTATCATCAGTATGCTGATGATACCCAGCTTTATATCTCCTCCCTGGGCTGTCTGAGTGATGCCGTGGATGTCCTATCTCAGTGCCTGGAGGCTGTAGGCACCTGGATGGGGCACAATGGGCTCCAGCTCAACCCAAGCAAGACTGAGTGGCTTTGGTTGTTTGGGCCTCCCAGTACCAAGGTTCTTACATCTTTGGTTCTGGATGTGATAGTTCTGCCCCAGACAGACCCGGTGTGCAATCTGGGGGTCTTCTCAGACTCACAGCTCCTGCTGGAAGAGCAAGTGGCAGCCATGGCTAAGAGGACCTTTGCACACCTTCTGGTTGTGCACCAGTTGCACCCATTCCTGTACCAGGAGGCTCTACCCACTGTCACTCATGCCCTTGTGTCATCCCATTTGGACTGTTGCAATGCACTCTACATGAAGAGCATTCAGAAGCCTCAGCTGGTACAGAATACAGCTGCCCAGGTTGTAAATAGTGTTAGCTACTCAGCACATGTAGCACCACTGCTTTGGGAGCTGCATTGGTTGCTGGTGTGTTTCCAGGTGCACTTCAAAGTACTGGTGATCACCTATAAAACCCTTCATGGCTTGGGACCAGGTTACCTTAGAGACCTTCTTTTCCCAGTTGTTTCTACCCATCCATTCCAGTGTGGCAGGATGGGCATGCTCTGGGTCCTATCAGCCAAGGAATATCGGCTGGCATGGACCAGGAGACGTGCCTTTTCTGCTATGGTGGCTGCCCTCTGGAACATCCTCCCTCCTGACATTAGGATGGCCCCGACCCTTTTGGCTTTTCAGAAGGCCTTGAAGACCTGGCTTTATGTCTGGGCCTTCACACACTCAGGGCCCCGTTTCGTGATTGTGGTGACACCACAGTTTTTAAAGATCTCTTAGCTGTATTTATATTTCATTTTCTGTATTGTTTTAATTGTTTAATTGTTTTTATTGTTAGCTGCCCAGAGTAACTGGTCTGTGATAGGTGGCTATATAAATTTAATAAACAAACAAATAAATAAATAAGTACAATAAAATGTAAATAAAAATAAAAGGGCTTGATAAGATGTCAGAATCTGGTAACATTGTGCCTTTCTGAATGGGAAGGTGAAAGTGGTAAGCAAGAGGAAGTTGCCATGTGGTGGCTTTTATGGTTACTTTTGTTGTTGTTATTATTATTTATGAAAAATAAAATTATTATATCAGATTACAGAAGCTATTCAGTTTGATCTGATTACCGTAGCATAGAAGTCCTTAATTAAATAAGATACATACATAATCAATTGGAATTTCTGAAAAAAATATTAGCTCCCAGCTCTCAGGTTCATGACACAGTCATATGCCTGATAGGGAGGAAGCTCATTTGCTTCTGCCTCCAACACATCTGCCAAGTCCGTATTTTTTGGCATGGCAAGGAGTCAGCAAACCCCACATGCATGTCTGAAGGGTGAGTGTGGAAAGTGTGCAAATGGGTGCTGTTGACATTTTGGGGACAGAAGACTCCCAGGGCACATTTGGATTCAGTCTTTGTAGCCAATGGGGACTTGTAAGGAAGCAGCGGCAAGAATGCTGTGTGATCTTTTACTGTCAGTTAAAAGGGTGAAAAAGAGGAATCACTTAGGCTAGAGGATGAAACAAGAAAAGGTGGGAGAGAATCTACCAGAACCGATGGTCCCTGTTCCAGTGTTGACTGAAGACCTTGACAGGTATAGAAATCACACCCCTCTGAGATGCCTGAGTCTACATGCCTGACATAGATACAGTATCTGCTTTCTGAAAGCCATGGCTCCACACCCATCAGTTCCAGGTTTACCTGAAATAAAAAGCATCATGTGCAGCTTAGAGTTGGAGGACTGATTAAAACCACCAGTTAATCAGGTTGAACCCACCTAAGGGATCAGAAGATCATATGCTCATCTCTAATCAAATCAAATCTTTATTATGGACATAGACCAGCATAGTGCATGTCTCTACATTCTGGTTGGAAAAACAGAAACTAGTTAATTTAAATGTGCTTGGGTGTGGATTTCTTCTTTCAGAATGTTTTCTCCTATTCCTCTCCATCCTGCTTTGGTTTTAGGACAGTTTATAGGAAAGGTCCTGCCGAAGGAATCAGGAAATTTAAAATGCAGCCACTTTATAGAACAATGTAATGTAAAACTATGCTTTTAAATTTACCATCTTCTTTGAATAAAAATAAATGGCCAACATACAGAGAGGATTAGGTTTTGATATCCCTTAGCTCTGTAATATAAAGGCAGGCTACCTGAAGCAATTTAACCTTTGGAAGTATGATAAAAATAATATCAAAGAATATAATCAGGAAGATGTACTGTAAATGATCATGATTTTTCAGGCTTTGAATATCCTTCTCACATGCACTTCATGTTCCCTTTTAGTTCAGTAGCTAAGAATTACCAACATATTCTGGCTTTGGCCTTTGCGGTGAAGAAGATCTTGTTCTTCATCTACAGCTACTGTTCAGCTCCATCTGCAGGAAACTGCAGCAGGTCCTAAGTCTGGAATAAAGAGGAGGGTTGTCCCCTTGACAGCACACAAGAAAACTAGGTGTGTATCCATCAACGAGGCGGGTCAAATATGGGCATGCTACTGTATGCAGGCCAACTCATGTATTGAATCTCAGTGGATAACCAGAGGCACAGTGCTGGTGAAAACCTATTCAAAGAATTGATTACAGAACAAAACATACATTTTTGTAACAAAAGTGGACACCATGCCAGTCAAAAGTAAAGCATTGTTCAAAAATGATTACATTACAACATTTCAATAATGTTGAACTGAGACTACCTGTCTCTATGTCCACCGATCACTCCCTTGTGTTAGCAGCCTGAGTGATTCTGGTTGTTCTATGAGGAGACAAGGTTGTGATTTTATCTGTCTTCTAGGTGGGAATGAGAAGGGCATTGAAGGTACAAAAGAAATTCCTACTTTTTGGTTGAGGCTAACATTCAGTTCCTAACTGGCAAACTCATAAGAATGGAAACCAGCAGAGGCATGCCTCCAACACCTAAGAGTGCTGTTGCAGGCCTCATTGTCCTTAGCTGCTGGTCCCTATTGTGGTCGCTAGATGAGGACTACTTGTATATCCTTCCTGGATGCCCAGTTCTGTTTTTATCTATAGTATCTGCCTTCCTTCGGTTTCAAAAATTCATATCAATATTCCTTCTTTTTTGTGTTGTGGAAGAATAACAATCCAGTAAAGTATGAACTGAAACAATAGAGGTGTGAAATGACGTTTTCTTTTTTAAAGACCCAACAGCAGTAATCCCTGGGCTCATAGCCAACACAGCCAGAGCCCTGATAATAGATTGGCAAAGGTTCATAGAGGAGATAAAAGAGGTGCCTCAACAGTCATGATAAATTACATTCCATTAGAAGACAGCTGAAGCCCCCAACTCTATATTGGCAATAGGGTAATCAATCAGACCTAGCCTGGAGACTGGGGCTTAGCCTTGATTTCAACTCTATTTGACATTTTTTCAAAACCAAAATATAGACATTCCTTTCAATATTATGATGAGGTGGATCTCTTTCATACTTCACTTCCTCAAAATGCCAAAATTGTTCTCTGCCTTCTACTATGTTCTTTAGGGTCAGCTTGAAGTGAAATGGCATCCTGAATCCCAGTAACATTCTTATTTCTATAGAATTCTGATTCTAATTTCCAACACATTGAAACACAAAAATCAAAACTTTAACTAAAAAAATCTGCCTTTAAAGAATTTTAACTTTTAAACATCACATTCATTTTACAGATCTTTATTTATTGATTGATGACTGCTGGATTATGGATGTAATAGATACAGATTGAGCTCCCTTTTTGAGTTCCTATTGCTCAGAGAACTAAGGTGCAAGACTGAAAACAGGGAAGATAACCCTACTCCAGCAAGATCAAAATTATAGCTATTTTGTGTATCTTTGAGGACTACTGTCTTGTGCTTGTGGTGAGCAGATGCAAGAGTAGAGTTGAGCCTAAGAGGTAAGAACTGATTATCCTTTCATCTGGGAACTTTATGGCACAGTTCTGACCCCGTCTGAAACTGGGATCTTTACTATTTTTGAAATCCTGTCCAAACAGAATCCTTGCTTTCCCAAAAGCAAAAAAGAAAAGAAGAGGAAAACACAACCCCCCAAAAGTATTTGACAGAAACCAAAAATGGAGCATTGGATTCGACCATATCCAGAACATAAATGTTAGAATAACTTTCTCCAATGTTTGTGTATGACTGGGAATTCTGCAAGCTGTAGTTTCTACATATCTGGAGGGAACCATGTTGGGCGAGGATGGTCTATGTGTTTCCAGCATCCTTTTTGCTGTAGGATATGTCAAGTCTACAGGCCTTCTTTCTAACTAAGTTGGAGAGGAAAGTTCATTCAAAGGTGAATAAAACATGTTTTCCTCAACTACTGTGGGGATTGAAGGGGTAAATATCCTACCCTTTTATTATGCCAAGACTGGCAATTAATGCATCTCTTGGTTCAATCTCCTTTGGATTTTTAGTTTCCAAGTACAAAAGGAAGTGAACAATATTTAAACACACAAATATCTATTTGAAGAGGAGAAAGAATGAAAACAGATGTGGACCTTTCAGATAAATGTGTGATAGATTCTTCTTTTCTAAGGTCCACTTGTATGAGTAGTTTTTTATTTTGTTTTAATCATAAGTGGTCTACTTAAATTTCTGTCAATTAAATTCCTGTCAATGAAATAAGAATCCCAATGCAAAAGTAAGATTTGACTTGCACTGAAGATGGTGCTTGTAGTACCATTGCTGGTAGCTCTGTTCTCTCCTAAAGTATGCAAGGCTTACAATGTGAAATGCAACATTCATACTCCTCATAAGCCACAACATACCTATCATGAATCGGGAGATGTTATAGTTGGTGGCATAGCATCTCTAGCATCTTCCATGGACAATGCTATAAGTTTCAGTGAGGAGCCCCCACCATCATTGCATGAAGACCTTATGTAAGAACTTTTACTTTGATATATTTTCTTAGAAGATTTAGCAATCGTAAAGCTGCAGCTTAAAGAAAGATTAATTCGCTTAATGTAGAAAATACTCATAGAATCATAGATACTGAAGAAATGGAGGTCCTTCTTGCAGACACTGTGGGGAGTGAATGAGCCACATCTTACACTGTGTGAACTCTGAGGGCATTATGGAAAGCATAAGGCTTAATTCTAGGTAAAGTGATATGATCTCCCTCTTTGTCTAATTACATTTTCAGAGTCTTCTAATATTCCATGTTTTTTCTCTCTACTTCTATATTAGATCAATTTTTCTCACCCTGATCTGATATCTCACTTTCTGACTTAATTCCTGCACCTTTTGTTTCTTTATTCAATTGATTTGCATTAAGTATGTGAAAGACCTGTTTGATCCTATATGTGCCTGTAGCTTCCTTTTTTTTTTTTTTTAATGGACTGTATTTGACTGTATTTGAGGAACAACTAATAAGGAAACATATTAAGGTCCCACTTTTCTTTTTATCTTGTTTTATTTTTAAAAAAAATATTATGTTGTTGTAAATCTTAATACATTATATTATTTCGATGTAGTAATATTTCTGTAATAGTGCTTGAGGATTATTAACACACTAATATATTGATAGCTTGGACTCTTGAGGATAAAAAGAAAAAAAAGAAGTATTAAGTCAATATTAATTGCACTTTGGGCTATCAGTGTTAATGAGTGTAAAAGTATTTGACTTTTTCATCCAGAATAAAATACAGCATTAAAAACAAAAAACAAAAAACAAAACAAAAACTACAGATTGCATTGAAGTATTTATTGTACAATAAAGATTTAATTCTTAAGCTGATTATTTGGTATTTATGTCTCCATTATATTGTTACTTAATACTTTTATTACATATTGATAAAAGAAAAAAAAAGATAAAGTTTCACAACTATTAAAATACCAAAAAATAAGGGGGAAAAAGAACAAGAAAAAAGAGAAAAATCTATTGGGTTTTGTACTTTTCCCTTTTTGTACCCCTCCTAATTTAAAATATTTATAAACATTTGAGCCCCTTAGAAGCCAGACTATTTATGATTACATTGGCCATGCTGCATGATATATTGACTGGACTAGAACCATTCTTGCTTGAATTCGGTTAATTTTCTTTTATATACATTTAATCTAGCCTTTGCTACATATTCTCCAATTTAAATTACCAAATATTGTTGGCATTATATCTTTCTTTCTGTATTTGGCAAAAATTATTTTCGCTGCAGTAAGTATATTTCTTTTAAAATAAATTGTAATGTTTGTTGCTGGTTTTCTTTTTCTGAAATTATAACCAGCAAGAAAAGTTGGAATTTAATTTCAAATTTATATTCCAAAATTTAATGCATTGTACTATGTATATCTTTACAATACTTTGGGGTTTTTTTTCATGTCTACCACACGTGGCAAAATGTTCCATCTGTTTCATGATGTTTTTAACATTTATTACTGTACGATTTGATGGCGCTGTACAGCATTCCTAAAATATTTTAATGTCCCCATTTTCAAAAACTCAGAGTTGAATCAAGATTGAATCATGTAAAAATGAATGCAAGGAAGAAAGTTGGGATACAAGTTTATCACAAAAACTTTAAATGCTCTTGATTTAATTCTATTCGGTACGGGAATCATTAGGGACCTTTTTAAATTCCCTCAGTATTAGCTTCAATCTTTCTTTTTTCTCAGTTTTCTGAAAGCTACCTTGTATGCAAGACTCTCTAAATTTATAGAGTCTCTTTTCATAAACTAGATCTCTGATTCATGTCTCCATCTGGGATTTTCTGAAGCAATTTTATTTATCCAATAAATAATCAATTTTCAGTGTACTGTAAGGATAGGATTTAGGTCCATTCCTCAACAGTGTATGTACTTAGCCATGAGCTATGGCCCGATCACTGATAATCATTTTGGATTTGATTTATCTTAAGCAATATATAGAAGTGACTTTAAAATAGGAGACCACCATCTAAGATGCTTTCTTCAACTTCTATAGATAAACTTAATGGAAACAACCAAAAATGTGTTGCTTAATTTTCAAAAACTATTATCTCTGAAGTTCTTGTCTTTCTAAATACATCATTAAATTCACCTTTGATGTGCTATTTCTATTAATGAGTGAGATACATGTTTTGGCATGCTCAATTTTGAATGTAAGACAAGCCATGCTTTGGTTCTTTCTTTTGAGAATTAATTTTATTGTACATTCATTTTTATTTCTTAGAAGATGTTCACTGATTTCCTAAAATACTGGGCTGCAGAGTACAGAATTCTACATTAGAAAGAAAGAGAATATTGGAATGAAGTTATATTTATCTTTTTTCTAATAATATTCATTCATATTTTTTCTTTATTTTAAGTACATACCACCTTTCAAAGGATACATACTTTGTGAAAATAAATAAGTTAAGAACATATGAAACTTAATCTGGTAAATTTTTTATATCATATAAGATGTTTTGTGGAAACCAAAGGCAATAAAAATGTAGTACAATTATATAGCAATATAATATTTGGAAGCTAAATTAGGAGGTAAATAGATCATCCAGAAAAAGAGTACTGAAGATTTAGAGAACTCTACTCTATCTGTATAGTCTGTCCATGAACTTTGGCACTTTAATACGAGGTTGAATTCTCTTTGGAAGGATTTCTGCCTACTCAGAAACACTATTAGATCACTCATTCCTTATATTAGTGTTTTAGATGAAACATAACTTGCTTCTCTCCTTTAGAGTCTGTTTCCTTCTACACTCACATCCCTTTCTTCAGAGATACCATATTAAATCCTAAGACACTAGGCTGTAATATAATAAATTATTTAATGGAAAAGAATGTATAAGAATACTCCTTTGTTGTATTGTATTGATGCCTGTTATTGATTTATTTTATTTAGAAACCATCTTAGCCATAGAACCGTAGAGGTCTTTGTAGAAATAAAACTTTGGGGCATAAGACAGTGGGCTAAGCCGTCTATCACATCAAAAACCTCAAGAACTAAGAAATGGATCAAATTTCTCTAACATGACAAAGGTGTGCTCTGGAGTCTGCAACCTTTTCTAATTCATTATTTTTATCAAGAAAATAGGGAATTAAATAGTTATATTCCACATTTCTGCTCTATGAGTATTGCCTCACCCAGGTAATCTAATTACTTTCAGAAAGTTATATAAATATTATAAAAATACAATTATAAGGAAGAAGAAAAACTAGGTTGGTTTTGGTTCTTTTGCTTTTCTTTCAGGAATGCTATAAATATTTTCACATAGAATTTATTTTGTATTGTAGTTTACTGCCTAAGAATTACCAACACATTCTGGCCTTGGTATTTGCAGTGAAGGAGGTCAATGAAAGCCCTCATCTCTTACCCAATGTCACCTTGGGCTTCCACATCTACGACAGTTACCGCAGTGCACAGAAGACCTGCCACGCCACAATGTTCCTCCTTTACAACATGGAGAACTTTGTTCCTAACTACATCTGTGGCATCCAGAATAATCTGACAGCAGTGATTGGGGGACTGGACTCCAAAATCTCCATTGAAATTGCAAATATCTTGGACATCTACAAGGTTCCACAGGTAGAGTGTATCAGCCTCAGACTATGTCTAACTCTTGGAGCACAATATCATTTCTTACTTCTCTGCTTCTTCAACATTTTTTAAATCTCTAAGTCAGAGAAAGCCAATGAAACTTTTATTGGTAGTATTTCCCCATTATATGTGTTTCCTCATTACTTTTTTTAAAAAAACAGCTTAAGGTAATTTAATTATTTTTAGCCAAAAAGAAATCAAGTACAACTAAGAGTCCCAGTGAAAAAGATTGTTTATGATTTATGGAAATGTAATAATTTCCACAGGAGCAGTAGTTTAAATCTTGTGCAGCATCTTCTGTAACATCTTAATGGTTAAGATACGGTAATTGATTAAGGTTGGTTCTCTAGACACAAACTATTAGAGGATATAAAAGCCAAAGGGAGAGGGAAGCAGAGGAGTTGCCACGCTCACTACTGTGAAAAAGCAATTGGGAGACCAGTTTGCATTCTGCCTTTTCCTCTAGAGGAAGAGAATGAGCCAAAACTAATGAGCAAATGAAAAGTGAACACAGAGGTGCAGCAAAGTGAATGGCTATTTCTTTCAAATTGTTTATATTTGCCTATTTGTAAATTAAACTGTGTATAATGCATGTATCCCTAAATTGGAAGCTCATCTAGCTCTAAAGTAAATATATCTTCTCATCCATTCATATTAATCAAGGGCATTTCTTGAAACCTCATTGAACAATCTGCCTTCATTACCAACACGGTGGAAGGTATGACAACACGTTTTCATCATTTTTTGTCCAATGACACCATCATCATTTTCCTGAGACACTGCTTAAAGTAATAAAATTGTACATTGGTACATGAAGAATAAAATCTCAGCTGTAAATATTAGATTAGATTAATTCAAAGTTTGGGGCTAATAGCCTGCTTCAAGGATAAGACAGTGTACAGAGTATTATCTGGAAAAAGTGGTGGTTCAGCGCAATGCCTTTAAAAGAGGGGAACATCTCTGCAGGATCAAGGACCACCTTCTGGTGAACAGCATCCCTATTGTACAATTACTTCCATCCCCAAAACTCTGCACTCAGACAGGATTAAAAGGGATCTCTCTTGAGTTCATGCAGTGATTCCTAGTTACATCAGTAAGACTTTTTCAACAGTAGGTGTTATACAACTGTAGCATAGCTCATATAGACATGAGAGGAGGAATTATTTGCAGATAAAGCATTGCATATATAACCATTGTGAAAGTTCCTCAGCAGCTATTCTAAGAATTCTAAAGAGGCATTTTCCAATACAGACATAACTCCCCACAGAAGAATACCTTTCATTAAATCATCCCACCCATATCACTGTATTGTAAGTATATTAAATCTCCTTGAAGTTGAGATCCATCTAGCTTTTTTGGAAACAAGATTGTGTTTCTCCTTTCCTGTCTTCTGGTTTCCATTTCCCCTTCCAGCCTACATCCCTGGGATTTTCCTAGTGGTCTTAAATGAATCAGAAAAAAATATTTAAAATATGAAAATGTTAATATTTTGAAAATTGTACTTTTTAAATTTTAGAATCATAGTGGAGAAATGCAACAAGATAATGGTTTCACAGTACAGCATTCTAGGGTTAAGCTTATGAGATTCCAGCCCAAATGTGCCCAAGCTAGCCGGTGCTATCTCTAACGTTGGCAGGGAATTGATTGATAGATCGATTATAACCTTTTTGATTGATTATGTTCCATCAGGACATTTTCAATCCTAGTGGCTACATAGATATTCTCCATGACAGTCTATCCCTAACCTGTTCTTTCAAGTCTCTCAATGGTGTCCTCATCACCAATGTAACTGAGTCTATCCACCTTACTGCTGGTCTTCCTCTTCTTCTATTTCCTTCTCCATTTCCAAGCATGAGAGCTTTCTCCAGAGAGCTAGGTCTTCGCATATTGTGTCTGAAATAGGGAGTTTGAGCCTGGTCATTTAAGCCATCCAGAATAACTGTGTGTGAGTTGGGTGGACATCTATATTTGTTAAATAAACAAACAAACAAATAAATAAATAAATAAATAAATAAATATAAAGAGTATATGCTAATAGGAAGACAATAAAAAAAAATCATACAGGAATCCAGGAAATAAAACACCTATTCATGTAGGTATTATGTGCAAGCCATAAGCTATAGTAATTAGTGGAGGTTAATGTCTATAGGCTTATCTGGGGACAACCATGGCAAATATGGAATTGCAACTTGAAATGAAACAGGAGGAAATAAGAAATGATATGAACTTAAAATAAAATGAAAGAATAACAAAGGTTTGTTTTGCGCCAATGAATCTAAGAGAAAGAGGAAGGATGGAACTGATTTGCATAAAGGCAGTCTGACCTTGTAGAGTGGAGCTAATGAATATATGTAGAGAATATATGTAGAGAATGAGTGGAGCTAATGAATATATGTAGAGAAGAAAAGGTGTAGCTTCTTCAATAAAAGGAATGCGAGGATAAATTCGTATTTGTATTATCTAGGTGATTCATGCGTATGAAGATTAGAATCTATAGATTGGAGATACAGTAGTTGCACATTATGCTACATTAATGGTGATCATAGGGAAAGAAGAGATGAGCTTGAGGATAATTATGCAATCCTCTGAATAAAAGCAATCCAGGGGCAAAAATTCTATCAGGTGACAAGAATTTTATATCTGAATTGTCTGAAGACACATTCGGGGTTGGCAAAAAGAAAAGAATATTTTAAGTTAAATAATACATAAAAGCATTCACAAACGTATTTTCCTCAATTTCATGTGGTCATTATAAAAAGTGAATTTGAAAAATTAATAAGCATTGGGCAAGTTCCTCACTCAGGCCTAAACTAATATTAAGGTCATAGTCCAGAAACTATTATCTTGGATCAGTCTTATTTGATTAACAGCAGATAATGCAACGGAATGTGGTCAGTGGTGTTCTCTGACCTAAAATATGAAGCTCAGGGAAAGCTGGAAACAATTAATTAATGGTGAAAGTTTCCCCTCCTCTCTCTCTCACTTTCCCTCTTTTTTCTTTTCAACTTTAAACCTACTTCAGCTCATCTATGGTTCTGCTCCAGTCATGAACTACAAAACCCCAGGCCTTTCCTTCTTCCAAATGAGTCCAATGGAAAGAATTCAGTATGAAGGGATCCTGTCTCTGCTTCTTAATTTCAACTGGACGTGGATCGGGGTTGGTGTAATGGATAATGATAATGGAGAAAGATTTCTAGATATGATCATTCCATTTTTTTCTAAGCATGACATTTGCTTTACCTTCACAGAGAGAATTTCATATATAGGGTCAGTTAATGAATTGTCTTCTATATTTGAACAAGGTGCAAAAATACATGATAAAATCATGGAAGGCAAAAGCAATGTGATGATTTTCTATGGAGAGTCCAATGCCTTGGTTTTCCTGAGATGGTTACCATATCTGTCAAAAAAAGAACATGATACAGGCACAGCAAAAGGGAAAGTATGGATATTGACATCTCAAGCACAACTTGCATCAAATGTCTATCAAAACGATTGGGATACACAAATAATCCATGGAGCTCTATCCTTCACAATTCACACCAACAACCCACCAGGATTTCAGCCTTTTCTTGAAAGCAGAAATCCTCTTAACCCCAAAACAGATGGCTTTATCCTAGACTTCTGGCAACATGCCTTCAATTGTGTATTTCAAACTTCATTGATTGACAAGGTGGTTGGAGATCTCTGCACTGGAAAAGAGAATATGGAAACCCTTCCTAAAATTGTTTTTGAAATGGGCATGATTGGTCACAGTTACAGCATCTATAATTCTGTCTATGCTGTGGCCTATGCGTTACATACCATGCTGTCATCTAGATTTCGACACAGACGAAGAGTAGATGAAAGGAGCTTGAACATTCACAATCAAGTTGCCTGGCAGGTAAATGGGGAGAAGATCCTCAGGTAATCAGCAAGTGTAGAACATAATATAAAGGAAATTATAAACCATACTGATAAAAGATGTTGGTTCAATCAAGCTATGAGCTCCATATTGCTCCTCTGGCCACTAGATTTCCCCCCCCAAAGATACAGCTGTGTCTTTCTAAACCTCTGCCTTTCCCTTTTCACTCTAGGTGCATCACTTCTTGAAAGGCCTTTCATTTAATAATAGTGCTGGGGATGAGGTTTCTCTTGATGCCAATGGAGAATTACTAGCGGGTCTGGATGTCATGAACTGGATTGTTTTTTCAAATCAATCCTTTGTTAGACTGAAAGTTGGGAAGGTAGATCCTGGAGTTCCCACAGACCAAACTTTCACCATTAATAAAGATGCCATCACTTGGCCCAGCTGGTTTAACCAGGTAAGATTCAAAATCAAGGCAGTTTTGAAAGCTGCTGTTTTTTCACCAGCCATAAAGTCCTTTATCACATGCAAGTAATAATAAGAATAATTCCAGTCAGATAAGGCTCTGCGTGTTACATCAAGTTTTCCTGTCTTTAGGAATGTATAATTTTAAAACCGTACCTTAAAACTGTATATTTATTTTATTTACGGTCTTTTAGACTAAAAATGTGATTTCTACAGCACTAACCATGATGTCATACTGTTTCTGTCTAAGAAGAACACATCATTAGTCAGGACATGGCACAACTATATAGATGGCAAAGTCTGCCAATAGTTCTCCTTTAAGCAGGTGGGATTTTAACATCTACTGTCATCCAGTGTTGACCAACAAATAAACAATGCATTTCCTAAATGGAAGAAGCTTTCTAAAATCCTATGCAAAATATTGATTCTTTCAATAAAGAAAAATAGTAGCCTCTATTTAGGAGCATGTAGTTGAGCCCATTCATATGTGAATTGCCATTGGTTTTTCTCTTTCCTTGATTAGTCTCAGCCTCTTTCAGTATGTAGTGAGAGTTGCCCTCCTGGTTCCAGCAAGAAAGTGAAGGAAGGGGAACCCTTTTGCTGCTACGACTGCGTCCCGTGCCCAGCTGGGAAGATTTCAGAGAAGGAGGGTAAGAAATGTGCTGCTTGGAGTTAGCAAGGAAAATGGTGGCACTCTAGAGCAATGTGGAAGGGCCATTTGTAAGCAGGGTATTTTCCTTTTAAAAAGCTAAAAGTGCTGAAGGAAGTCAAAATATGAATACTAAAGCCTGCAGTTTGGCCAATCCTATTATATCCCAAATATAAAAACTTTCCAACTTGGGTCTGTGTTCACCGCACAAATATCTAGCAACGTATTGGTGAAATGTACAGTGCTTTATGGAAAGGTTCCTAAGATGAAGACGATGTTGTCTGTTCATGTTTACAGATAGTAAAGAATGCTACACTTGCAAAGATGGAGGCTATCCAAACACCAATCAGGATTCCTGCAATCTTAAGACTGTCGTCTTTTTGTCTTATGAAGAACTTCTGGGGATCAGTTTAGCCTCCTTTGCTCTTTTCTTTTCTTTGCTATCAGCCTTTGTGCTTGGAATCTTTGTGAAGAAACACAAAACTCCCATTGTGGTAGCAAATAACCGAGACCTCACCTATGTTCTCCTCACCTCTCTCCTGCTCTGCTTCCTTTCGGCACTCCTCTTCATTGGCCGTCCCAAGACGGTGATCTGTCTCCTCCGACAAGCTGCTTTTGGCATCTCCTTCTCCGTGGCTGTTTCTTCAGTGTTGGCAAAAACGGTCACTGTGGTTCTGGCTTTCCTGGCCACCAAGCCAGGATCCAGGATGAGAATGTTTGTGGGAAAGAGACTCTCCAACTCCCTGGTCATTTCCTGCTCTCTTCTTCAAACAGCCATTTGTATGTCATGGCTGGCAACCTCTCCCCCATTCCCAGAGTTTGACATGCACTCAGTGGTTGAAGAAATTGTTCTGCAGTGTAATCAGGGATCTGAGACCATGTTCTATTGTGTCCTCAGTTATATGGGCTTCTTGGCTGTTATTAGTTTCATAGTTGCTTTCTTGGCCAGGAAGTTACCTGACACTTTCAATGAAGCCAAGTTCATCACGTTCAGCATGTTGGTCTTCTGCAGCGTGTGGCTCTCCTTCGTTCCAACCTATCTGAGCACTAAAGGGAAATACACGGTGGCAGTAGAGATATTTTCCATTTTAGCCTCTAGTGCTGGTCTGTTGGCCTGCATTTTTTTCCCCAAATGTTATATTATTTTGTTCAAGCCCAATCTTAACCATAGGGAACACCTAATGAATAGAAAACAGGAATGAGTTTAAGAGGGAGTGCCCTTTGTTGTAATTTATGAAGTATTAATTGTGTGTTGTTAATGTAATAATAAAATGTTCATATGTGTTTTTGCTTTCCGGTGTGGATGCTGATTTCAATCATCTTCCTCGCAGCAATGTGTTTTTCTCCAAAATATGAAACGGTGATATAATGTAATCTGAAATCATCCATCCCTGAGACTTTATAGCTGATGGTGGAGTTCTGCTTGACCTCTTGATCTCCTTCACTCTTACTAGTAACTTTCTACTTTTCATATTTGAGATCAAGAGGAGGAAACGGTCCCAGTGTTTCAAATATGCAGTCATTAATGGATCAATTCAGATAGTGGGCAGAGTCCAGCAAAACCTGAAAAATTCAAACTCCAAAACAGCCATTCAGATCATAAAGTTTTCCTTCCCACTCTTTCTCTCTCTCTCCTCTGCACGTTTAAAAGAGAAAAGGGGAGAACCCCTTTTTTTATTTCATATCCCTTATTCTATAGGTCCTGACCTACAGCTGGGAGGTTTTTGGTTTCATAGTACAGGAAAACAGGCTTATATTAATTAAAAAAAAAGTGATTGTAGATTTACAATCCTTGTGATTCTGTGACAGTTCTGGACCCTGTAATTTGCAGGTTTTCTTGGATTTATATGGAAGAATCTTTCTCGATGAAAATAGCCAGGTCAGGAAACAGACTTGACAAAATGTAGTAGAATTCTCTTTAATTTATATTAACAACAATAACAGAATCTTGAAAGCCTAACATACCAAAAAATGTCAAGGTAAAGGCAGAGAATGTGTTTTTTTCTAATGTGTTCTTCCTGTACTGAGCTTAAATCAAGTTTTTGTAACAGCCATCACATACCCTCATCAAGGCCATTTTTGTGGTTCTCTACATGTTATCAGAGCTCAACATATCTCACAGAATTTTTGTTGTGAAAGAAAAGGACAGTGAAGGGCATAGTGTATTTATTATGGTCATAGACCAGCATAGTGCATGTCTCTATATTCTTGTCAGAAAAACAGAAATTATTTAAATGTGCTTGAGTGTAGATTTCTTCTTTCAGAATGCTTTCTCCTAATCTTCTCCATCCCGCATTGGCTTTTGGGACGGTTTATAGGAAAGGTCCTGCCAAAGGAATCAGGCAATTAAAAGATGCAGCAGCTTTATAGAACAATAAGCTTTTCAGCTTTTTGGCTAAGATCACGTGCAACATCTGTTCTTTTAGTGTAAAAGTATGCTTTTAAATTTGCAGTCTTCTTTGAATAAAATAAATGGCCAACATACTGAGAGGATTAGGTATTGATATCCCTTAGTTCTGTAATATGAAGATAAGCTACCTCAAGCAATTTAGCCATTGTAGGTATGATAAAAATAATGTCAAAGAATATAATCTGGAAGATGTAAATGATACTGAATTTTAAAGCTTTGAATATCCTTCTCACATGCATTTTATGTTTCCTGTTAGTTTAGTAGCTAAGAATTACCAACATATTCTGGCTTTGGCGTTTGAAGTAAAGGAGATCTTGTTCTTTGTCTAAAGCTACTGTTCAAGTCCACCTACAGAAAATGGCAGCTGGTCCTAAGTCTGGATAAAACAGGGGGGTTGTCCTCTTGCCAGCACACCAGGAAACCAGGTGTGTATCCATGAAGAAGAGGCAGATCCAATATGGACATGCTACTGCATTCAGGCCAACTCATGTATCGAGCCTCAGGGCATTAACAGAACCACAGTACCAGTGAAAATGTGGCCAAAGAATTGATTTCAGAACAAAACAGATACTTTTGTATCAAAATTGGACACCATGTCAGTCCAAAGCAAAGCATTGCTCAAACATGATCACATTACAAAATTTCAACAATGGCCCTGTCTGAACTGAGATTAACTGACTCTGTCTCCACTGATCACTCCCTTGTGTTAGCAGGCTGAGTGATTCCAGTTGTTCTATATGGTGGCAATGTTGTGATTTTGTCTGTCTTCTAGGAGGGAATGAGAAGGGCATTGAAGGCTCAAAACTAAACTATTTCTCGATGAAACTAACATACAATTCCTGATTGGCAAACTCATAGAAATGCAGTCAAGCAGATGCATGCCTGTAACACCTAAGAGTGCTGTCGCAGGCCTCATTGTCCTAAGTTGCCAGTCTCCATTGCAGTTGCTAATGAGGACTACTTGTATATCCTTCCTGGATACCCAATTCTGTTTTTATCTATAGCATCTGCCTTTCCTTACTTTTTTAAAATGCATATCAATATTCTTTCTTTTTTGTGTTCTGGAAAACTAACTATCCACTAAAGTATGAACTGAAACAATAGAGGTGTGAAAAAAAACCCACCTTCTTTTTAAACAAATGACAGCAGTAATCTCTGGGCTCATAGCCAGCACAGCCAGAGCCCTGATAATAGATTGACAAAGATTCATAGAGGAGATAAAAGAGGTGCCTCAACAGTCATGAATAATTACATTTCATTTCAAGACAGCTAAAGCCCCCAACTCTATATTGGTAATATGATAATCAATCAGACCTAGCCTGGAGACTGGGGCTCCATCCTGATTTCAACTCTATTTGACATTTTTTCAAAACCAAAATATAGACATTCCTTTCAATATTAAGATGAGGTGGAACTTTTTCATGCTTCACTTCCTCAAAATGCCAGTCTGCCACTTGTTCTCTGCCTTCTACTTCGTTCTTCAGAGTCAGCTTGACTGAAATGCAATGCTAAGTGGCATCGTTAATCCAGTAACATTCTTATTTCTATAGAATTCTGATTCTTATAAACAACACATTGAAAGATAAAAATCAAAACCTTAACTAAGAAAACCTGCTTTTAAAAATTTTAACATTTATACATCACATGCATTCATTCATGACTGACTGACTTAATTTATTTATTTATTTATTTATTTATTTATTTATTTCTGACTGCTGGCCTTATGGATGCAACAAATATAGATAGAGCCCCTTTTTAAGCTCCTATTGCTCAGAGAAGTGAGGTGCAAGACTGAAAACAGGGAAGTCCACCCCACTCAAGGATGATCCAAGGTTAGCTATTTTGTGTGTCTTTCAGGGTTAGTAACTTGTGCTTATGGTGGACAGTTGCAAGAAGAGAGTTGAGCCTAAGGTTTAAGATGTAAAAACTGATTATCCTTTCACCTGGGAACTTTATGGCACAGTTCTGGGCCCATCTGAAACTGGGATCTCTACTATTTTTGAAACCCTGTCCAAATAGAATCCCTGCTTTGTTAAAAGCAAAAAAAAAAAAAAAAAAAAGGGAGGAAAGCACAACCCCCAAAATGTCTTTAACAGAAACCAAAAATGGACATTGGATTTGACCATATCCAGAATATTTTTTGTGCATGACTGGGAATTGTGCAAGCTGTAGTGTCTACATATTTGGAGGTAACCATGTTGGGCAAGGATGATCTAAGTATTTCCAACATCTTCTTTTTGCTGTTGAATATTTCAGGTCTACAGGTCTTCTTTCTAACTAAGTTGGAGAGGAAAGTTCATTCAAAGGTGAAGAAAACATGTTTTCCTCAAGTATTGTGGGGATTGAAGGAGTAAATATCTTACTGGTTAATTATCTCTAAACTGGTAATTAATACTTCTCTTGGTTCCATCCCCTTTGGATGTTTGGTTTCCAAATACAAAGGAAAGTGAACAATTTTAAAAACACAGATACCTATCTGAAGTGCAAAAAGGAAGGAAAATAGATGTTGATCTTTCAGATAGATTTATGATAGGTTCTTCTTTTCTAAGGCCCACTCCTATGAATAGTTTTTTTTTTTTTATCATAAGGTCTAATTAAATTTCTGTCAAGTAGATTTCTGTCAATTAAATAAGAATCCGAATGCAGAAGCAAGATTTGATTTGTGCCAAAGATGGTGCTTGTAGTACTTTTGTTGGTAGCACTGTTCTCTCCAAAAGTATGCAAGGCTTATAATGCGAAATGTAACATTCATACTCCCCATAAGCCACAGCATACGTATCATGAATCGGGAGACATTATAATTGGTGGCACAGTATCTCTAGCAACTTTCTTGGAGAATGCTATAAGTTTCAGTGAAGAGCCCCCACCATCATTGCAGGAAGACCTTATGTAAGAACTTTTATTTTCATATATTTTCTTAAAAGATTTAGCAGTCGTAAAGCTGCAGCCTAAAGAAAGATTAATTAGCTTAATGTAGAAAGTCTTCATAGAATAATAGAACTGAAGAAATGGAGTTTCTTCTTCCAGACATTGTGGGGAGTGAATGGAATGTGCCACATCTTAGACTGTGCAAACTCTCAGTGCATTATGGAACTCAGTAAAGCTTAATTCTAGGTAAAGTGACATGATCTCCTTACTTGTCTAATTACATTTTCATAGTCTTCTAATTTTCCATGTTTTCTTTCAATAGTTCTATATTAGACCATTTTTACTCAGCCTCATCTGATATCTCACTTTCTGACTTAGTTCCTTCACCTTTTATTTCTTTACTCAATTGATTTGCATTATGTATGTGAAGGACCTGTTTGATTCTATATGTGACAGTAACTTCTTTTTTCTTTTTTTTAATGGATTATGTTTGACCATATTTGAGGTACAACAAATAAGGAAACATGATAAGGTCCTTGTTTTCTTTTTATTATCTTTCGTATTATATTGTTGTAAATCTTAAGATGTTATATTGTTTCAATGCAGTAATATTGGTATAGTATTGCTTGAGGATTATTAACACTCTAATATTTAGAAAACTTGAACTATTGACTATAAGACACTCACATCCATTTCTTCAGAGATACCATATTAAATCCTAAGATACTAGGTTGTAATATAATAAATTATTTAATGGAAAAGAATGTATAAGAATACTCCTTTATTGTATTGTATTGATGCCTGTTATTGATTTATTTTATTTAGAAATCATCTTAGCCATAGAACTGTAGAGGTCTTTGCAGAAATAAAACTTTGGGGCATAAGACAGTGGGCTAAACCATCTATCATCAAAACCCTCAAGAACTAAGAAATGGATCAGATTTATCTAACATTATAAAGGTGTGCTCTGGAGCCTGCAAACGTTTCTAATTGATACGTTTTATCAAGAAAATAGGGAATTAAATTGTTATATTCCTCATTTCTGCTCTGTCAGTATTTCCTCACTCAGGTAATCTAATGACTTTTGGAAAGCTATGTAAATATTATGAAGATACAGTTATAAGAAAGAGGCAAAACTAGATTGGTTTTGGTTCTTTTGCTTTCCTTTCAGGAATGCTATAAATATTTTCACATAGAACTTATTTTCTATTGTAGTTTACTGCCTAAGAATTACCAACACATCCTGGCCTTGGTATTTGCAGTGAAGGAGATCAATGAAAATCCTCATCTCTTACCCAATCTCACCCTGGGTTTCCACATCTACGACAGTTACCGCAGTGCACAGAAGACCTGCCACGCGACAATGTTCCTCCTTTACAACATGGAGAACTTTGTTCCTAACTACATCTGTGGCATCCAGAATAATCTGACAGCAGTGATTGGGGGACTCGACTCCAAAATCTCCATTGAAATTGCAAATATCTTGGACATCTACAAGGTTCCACAGGTAGAGTGTATCAGCCTAGGACTATGTCTAACTCTTGGAGCACAATATTATTTCTTTCTTCTCTGCATCTTCAAGATTTTTTAAAATCTGTAAATCAGAGAAAGCCAATGAAAAATTTATTAACAGTATTTCCACATTATATGTTTCCTCAGTACTTTTTAAAAAAAAGATTAAGGCAATTTCTACTATTTAAGCCCAAAGAAAGGAAGCGCAAATCATAGTACCAATGAAAAGCATTGTTTGATTTACTGAAATGTAATGATTTCCACAGGAGCAGCAGTTTAAATCTTGTGCAGCATCTTTTGTAGCATCTTAACGGCTAAGATAAGATAATTGATTAATGTTGGTTCTCTAGACACAAACTGTTAGAGGATAGGAAAGCCAAAGGGAGAGGGAAGCAGAGGAGTTGCCACACTCGCTGCTCTGAAAATGCAGTTGGGAGACCAGTTTGCATTCTGCCTTTTCCTCTAGAGAAAGAGAAAGAGAAAGAGAAAGAGACAAAACTGATGAATGAATGAAAAAGGAACACAGAGGTGCAGCAAAGTGAATGGCTATTTTTAAAAAATTATTCATTTATGCAAATTTGCAAATTAACCTGAGTATAATGCATAGATTCCTAAATTGGAAGCTCATTTATCATTAGAATAAATATATTTTCCCATCCATTCATATTAATCAAGGGCATTTCCTTAAATCTCATTGAACAATCTGCTTCCATTACTAACAGGGTGCAAGGTATAATAACACCTTTTCATCATTTTTTTTGCCAACGACACCATCACCATTTTCCTGAGACACTGCTTAAATGAGTAAAATTGTACAATGGTGCATGAGGAATTATTTCTCAGCTGTAAAGATTAGACTAATGCACAAGATCAGATTAATTCACAATTTGGGGCTTATAGCTTCCTTCCCCCTTTCCTAGCTTTAGAGCCTTCTCCACAGAGCTAGGTCTTCGTGTATTGTGTCTGAAGTAGGATAATTTGAGCCTAGTCATTTATGCCTCCAGTGAGAATTCTGAGTTGATTTGTTCAAAGTATAAAAGAAAGTCATACTCCACCTGATTCCATAGCTTCTGAGAAAGCCACATGAAAGCATTTCATAAGTAACATTGAAAAAGAATCATGAACATTGTTAAAACAGCCCTGAGGGGCAAGTACCTCAGAGTCCTGAAATCTATTGAAATAGCAACATCTCTGTAGTCTTACTGATCTTCGAGACTGAAAGGGCATTTGGGAAGTTTTTCTCTTAGAAATAACTGATAACTTAGTTTTCTCTTTCTCTCTTTTATTAATAATGAATAGCCTTTATTACAGTCGCTGACCACATTATATACTGTACAGTTGGACCATTAAAATGATAAAACTTAAATAATAAAAAATTTCTATAAAATAGAAGAAAATAAAATACAGAGTATATGATAATAGGGAGACAATAAAAAAAAACAACGTACAGGAATCCAGGAAATAAAATACTTATGCATGTACTGTAGGTATTATGTGCAAGCCACAATTGACCAAGCTATGTTAAGTAACAGAGGTCAACGTCTATAGGCTTATCTGGTGATAACCATGGCAAATATGAGATTGCAACTTGAAATGAAACGGGAGGAAATAAGAAATAATATGTATTGTTATTACATATATATCTGTATAAATTAGCATTATCTAGGTGATTCATACATATGAAAATTAGAATTCGTTTGGAGAAAGAGTAGTTATATGTTCTCTACATTAATGGTGATCATAGGAAAACAAGAGATAAGCTTGAGAGATAATTATGAAACCTTCTGAATAAAAGCGATCCAGGGGGGAATAATCCTATTAAGTGACACGAATTTTATATCTGAATTGTTTTAAGAGACATTCAGGGTTGGTAAACAAAAAAGCAGATTTTACGTCGAAAAATAAATAAATAAATGCACAGACAAACAAATAGCTAATAGAAGAGAATATACTGTATGTAGCTCAGGGTTGAACTGTGCAGTCCTTGGAGTTGTCTGAGCTTGGTTCTTTTCTTGCAAACATTTCGTTACCTGGCTAGGTAACATCTTGAGTGCAGAATGGAGTGGGGTTTGCTCTCTGTTAATATACAGTGGCTTGCCCTACAGTGTTCATGTTAGTTCCTTGATTAGTGTATTATATGTCTGGTGATAATCTTAGTGTTAATCTCTGTTTATCTGGGTGATAATTGCTGGTGAGGAGATATACTATTCTCTTGTTTCCTTTTTGTTGCCTCTTTTGAATAGTGTGTAGATGTTGTTTATCTCTATGTGTCTGTTGACGGCTGCCTTGTCTGATTACCAAGCTTCCAGGAATTCCCTTGCATTTTTGGATTTAGCTTGGTCTAAGATGCTGACAGCCTGTCCGTGTGTTGTGAAATTAAGGAGTTTTCATCATGTTTTCTGACTGCTAGTTGGCGTTCATGGATGCACTCTGCTAGCCTTCTGCCTGTCTGTCCTACATAGTGGTTGTTGCAGTCCTTACACTGTATGTTGTAGATGACTCCTGTTTTTTTCTTCTTGTGCTTCTGGGTCTATTGGTTTACTTAAGATATTTTGGAGTGATTTTGTTGGCTTGTGTGCTTCAGGGATGCCATGTGATTGTAATAGTCTATTGGTTGTTTCTGAGATGTTTCTGATGTATGGCAGATGTTTCTGAGACGTTTCTAAAGTATGGCAGTGTTATCCTTTTCGTAGCTTGTGTTAGTTGTGTTGTAGTAGATTGAGCGGTCAGGCAATTTTTGATAAAGTTGCATGGATATCCGTTTTGTTGGAAGGTATTGTATAGGTCTGTTTACTTTTTCTGCTGTTCTGGGTTGCTGCAGTGCATTTCTGCTAATTTGAATAATGTTCTTACGCAGCTCCTCTTGTGGGAGGTTGAGTTGTTACTTTGGTAATTGTCAGGTTCAGCCCAAAGAACTCCACGAGACAGTGCAGATACAGTTCTGTTGTGTTTATTAGCTTCCACCTCAAGACAGAAATCTCTCCAGACTGAATTTAACTTCCCAAGCCAGCAAGCCAAAACACCGTGAATTCCTTAGGGTGGTGCCAGTCTCATCTTCTTAAACTTCCCATGCTCCTGTTGGGGGTTAAGGGAATGCTTATCTCCCCGAGCGTGGCCTTCACCCAACCATTCCTTCACAGTAATGGAGTACCAACACCAACCCAATATAGAAATTAGACAATCTGATCAAGAGAACGCTTAATGACCTGACCAAGAAGGGCCATATCACAAAAGAAGAACTGTGGAAGATGAAAAGCAGTGGACCCATTTGTTTGCAAGAAAACAACCAAGCTCAGAGAACCCCAAGGACTCCACAAATAAATATCTATTTTTCCTCAGTTTCGTGAGGTAATTGTAAAGAGTGATTTTAAACAATTAGAAAAAAATAGTTAAGTTCCACACTCAGACCTAAACTAATTACAGGGTTATAGTCCAGAAAGTATTATCAGTCCTCTTTGATTAGCAGCAGATAATACAATGGAATAATGTCAATTGTGTTCTTTGATTTAAGAAATGAAGTGCAAGGAAAGCTAGAAACAATTAAATGTGAAGGTCGTCCCCTCCTTTCTCTGTCTCTCTCCCTCTTTTTTCTTTTTTCACCCTTAAACCTACTTCAGCTTGTCTATGGCTCTGCTCCAGTCATGAATTATAAAACCCCAGGCCTTTCCTTCTTCCAAATGAGTCCCATGGAAAGAATTCAGTATGAAGGGATTCTGTCTTTGTTTCTACATTTCAAGTGGACATGGATTGGAGTTGGCGTAATGGATAATGATAATGGAGAAAGACTTCTAGATATGATTGTTCCATTATTTTCTAAGCATGGCATTTGTATTACATCAATAGAGAGAATTTCCTATATACGGTCAGTTAATGAATTGTCTTCTATATTTGAACAAGGTACAAGAATACATGATAAAATCATGGAAAGCAAAAGCAATGTTATACTTTACTATGGAGAGTCCAATGCCTTGATTTTCCTGAGATGGTTACCATATCTGTCCAAAAAAAAATATCATACAGAAACAGTAAAAGGGAAAGTATGGATATTGACATCTCAAGCAGAACTTGCATCAACTATCTATCAAAAGGATTGGGATACACAAATAATCCATGGGGCTCTGTCATTCACAATTCACACCAACAACCCACCAGGATTTAAATCTTTTCTTGAAAGCAGAAATCCTCTTAACCCAAAAGGAGATGGTTTTATCATAGACTTCTGGCAACATGCCTTCAATTGTATATTTCAAACCTCAGGGTTTGACAAGGTGGTTGGAGATCTCTGCACTGGGAGAGAGAATATGGAAAACCTTCCTAAAATTATTTTTGAAATGGGCATGATTGGTCACAGTTACAGCATCTATAATTCTGTCTATGCTGTGGCCTATGCTTTACATACCATGCTGTCATCTAGATTTCGACACAGACGAAGAGTAGATGAAAGGAGCTTGAACATTCACAATCAAGTTGCCTGGCAGGTAAACAGGGAGACCATCCTCAGGTAATCAGCAACTGCAGAACATGTTATCAAGGAAACTGTAAGCCATCCTTGGTTCCATTTCCATTACTGTTTCATGCCAATGGTAATGATACAAAATGTTGTTTCAATCAAGATCTGATTTCCATATATCTGCTCTGCATACTAGAATTTCCCCCCCAAAGGTACAACTATCTCTTTCTAAACCTCTGCCTTTCTCTTTGCATTTTAGGTGCATCACTTCTTGAAAGGGCTTTCATTTAACAATAGTGCTGGGGATGAGGTTTCTCTTGATGACAATGGAGAATTACTAGCGGGTCTGGATGTCATGAACTGGATTGTGTTTTCAAACCAATCCTTTGTTAGAGTGAAAGTTGGGAAGGTAGTTTCTGGAGTTCCCACACACCAAACTTTCACCATTAATAGAGATATCATTACTTGGCACAGCTGGTTTAACCAGGTAACATTCAAAGTCAAGGCACTTTTAAAAGCTTCTCTTTTTTCACCAGCCATGAAGTCCTTTATCACATGCAAGAAATAATAATTATTTATTTATTTATTTATTTTACAGCCAAAAGGCCCCAAAACAAATACAAATATAATATGGACTTGACACTAAATAAAACAATTTAACAAATAAAATATATAATAAATATTACAGGATACATTTAAAGGCCCAATTCATTAATTTGTTATTAAAACCTTTTTTTATATATATAGCCATAGTTAAAAATCTGACTGTTGCTGCTGTGATTTCAGGATTTTAATCTGCAAGTAATATAATAATTCTGGAAAGATAACTCTCTAGGTGCTGCAAATTGAGCCCATTCATAGACTAAGAAAAGGGGTATCTCAAACAATGCCCAAGTCATTCACTCAAGAGTGCCATTGTTTCTTCTCCTTTCTGGATTAGTCTCAGCCTCTTTCAGCGTGTAGTGAGAGTTGCCGTCCTGGTTCCAGCAAGAAAGTGAAGGAAGGGGAACCCTTTTGCTGCTATGAGTGTGTCCTGTGTGCAGATGGGAAGATTTCAGAGAAGGAGGGTAAGAAATTTGCTGCTTGGAGTTAGCACAGAAAATGGGGCACTCTAGAGTAACGTGGAAGAGCCATTTGTAACCAGGGTACTTTCCTTTTATAATTCTAAAAGTGCTGATGGAGGTCAAAATGTGAATATAGAGCCTGGAGGTTGGCCATTCCTATTACTGTATATCCCAAATATAAAAACTTTCCAATTTGGGTCTGCCCTTATTTATCACTCAGATTAGCAAACATTGTTGTGTCTAGAAAAGTGAGAATTCCAAATCATTCTTAGAAACGTCACTCTTTTCTCTTTAGATATGAAAGGCATCACTTATGCTTTGATTAGGACAGAAATACTTTTTATATTACATTTTGTTTAGAATCTGTGGTAGTGATTTGGTGTTTTAAGAAATACAGATATTGAAAGACATGAATTCGAGACACTGTCCACAGTTATCTGGGGAACATGATTTTACTGACATTCCATTATGTATATCAGAATTGAACCCTATCACAGTACATCACACCAGCATCATCAACAATATCAGCACTGAACAGAAGCTACGTTTCGACTGGATTTGTCATTTTTGTCCACCTATCAAGTCCTTCCCAACTACCTGGGAAAGGCAGATGTTGTTTGAAGGTGTTAATATCATTGCAGGATGTAAGCTGTTTGAAGTAAAGCTGTCTTTTGCAATTGAGTGATGGTGATTTTGTCAATGCCGATGGTCTTCAAGCATCGGTGCTCCAGATGTTTTAGATTGCACCTAAGGCACCTATTACTACTGGTACTACTTTTCCTTTCTTTTGCCATAGGCATTCTACTTCTCTCTGCAGGTCTTAATATCGTATCATTTTCTCCAGTTCTTTCTCTTCTATTCTGTTGCCTCCAGGTATTGCAATGTCCGCTATCCATACTTTTTGGTCTTTCTTACCAACAGCTGTTAAGTCTTGAGTGTTGTATGGGAGTTGCTTGTCTGTTCATATTTTAAAGTCCCAGAGCACTTTAGCTCCTTCATTGTCCATTCCTTTGCCTGTTTTGTGCTCTCACCAGTTCCAGCTTGCAGGCAAATGGTATTTCTTGCAGATATTCCAATGCCCCATTGTTGCTACTTTGTCATGCTGTTGTTTGTAGTCAGTCTGTGTGATCTTCTTGCAGCAGTTGACTTGGTGGTCCACTGTTTCTTCAGCTTCTTTGCAGAGGCAGCATTTGCTGTCTGTTACTGTCTTCTCAATTCTGGCTTTGTGTGCATTTGTTGGTAAGGCTTGGTGTTATGCAGCCAGAATGAGCTCCCCTCTCTCTTTCTTCAACTTCCTTGCTCTTAGCCATTGCCAGGTCTTTTTGTTTTTTGCTTTGCCTGCTAGGCTTTTTTTTTTTTTCCTGGTGTACTGGCCATGTAATACTTTGCCTTGATATGTCTCTTTTCTTTTCTTCATTTGGTCTTATAGGCTAGTTTGGTTTCTCAGGTATTCAGTAAGTCTTCATGGCATACTAGCTTCAGTGCATCTTCCTCAGTGTCCTTCAGATATTCTTCCATTGCCCTTTTTTCTTCTTCAGCTGTCTGGTGTACTTGCAACATTCCATGCCCACCTACGCTTCTTGGTAAGTAGAGTTTGTCAGCGTCACTGTGTGGATGAAGGGAATGTTTCATTCTGGTCTTCCTATCCAGGGCTTCTAATTCAGCTTTAGTCCAGTGCACTATTCCAGCTGTATATCTAATGACTGGAATTGACCAGGTCTTAATTGTCTTGATGGCATTTCTGCCACTGAATTTGGACTTTAAGATCTTCTTCACTCTTTTGATGTATTCACTCCTAACCTTCTTCTTGACAAGTGTGCTTGATGTTGTCAGCCTGCAGGATGCCCTGGTATTTGTAATGATCTTCTTCATCCAGACTTTTAATGTTATTTTCACTGGGGATCTTGATTCCTTCAGTTCTCACTATTTTTCCCCTGTTGATGGTCAGGGGGGCACATTTGTCCAGTCCAAACCCCATTGCAATATCTTCGATGTATATTTGGACCATGTTGAGCAGTGATTCCTTTTCAGATAGAGTTTTTCCATACAGTTTCAGATCATCCATGTAATGGAAGCGGGATAACGTCACTGATGTTTTTGGTGTTTGATAGCATGTCCTGACTTGTTCAGTACTGTTAACAGAGGAATCAGTGCAATGACAAACAGGAATGGTGATAGTGAGTCTCCTTGAAAGATTCCTCTCTTGGTGTTAACCTCTCCCATTCTATCAACATTGACCAGCAACTGTGTCTTCCATTGTGCCATTGATCTTTGCACAAAGCCTCTGATGTTTCTACTGACTCCTTTTATTTCTAGGGACTTGGTTATCGAGGGATGTGGCAAGGGGTCGAATGCCTTCTTGTAGTCAATCTTTTAGCTTGCTTGCATCTGATCTTAGCACGCTGGTCGTATTTCCTAATCTTACACTTTGGTGGTGCACTGGTTGGTTTTTTCTTTTTTGTTTGTTGATTTCCATCCAAGGTATTCCGTTATAACTACAGCTGTGCTTATATCAGGTGGTGTGTTTCTTCAACTGAGCTGATGCTTAAATTTGGTATTAAAGTATTGGCATCATTTAATACTTGTGCAGGAACCTGTATTCTCTTGTTTTTTTGCTGTTCTAGATGCTCAGTTACTGTACTTTTGAAATGTGCAGTGCATTATGGAAAGGTTCCTAAGATGAAGACCACATTGTCTGTTAATTTTTTCAGATAGTAAAGAATGCTACACTTGCAAAGATGGAAGCTATCCAAACACTAATCAGGATTCCTGCAATCTTAAGACTGTCATCTTTTTGTCCTATGAAGAACCTCTGGGGATCAGTTTAGCCTTCTTTGCTCTTTTCTTTTCTTTGCTATCAGCCTTTGTGCTTGGAATCTTTGTGAGGAAACACAACACTCCCATTGTGGTAGCCAATAACCGAGACCTCACCTACGTTCTCCTCACCTCCCTTCAGCTCTGCTTCCTTTCGGCACTCCTCTTCATTGGCCGTCCCAACACGGTGATCTGTCTCCTCCGCCAAGCTGCTTTTGGCATCTCCTTCTCCGTGGCTGTTTCTTCAGTGTTGGCAAAAACGGTCACTGTGGTTCTGGCTTTCCTGGCCACCAAGCCAGGATCCAGGATGAGAATGTTTGTGGGAAAAAGACTCTCCAACTCCCTGTTCATTTCCTGCTCTCTTCTTCAAACAGCCATTTGTATGTCATGGCTGGCAACCTCTCCCCCATTCCCAGAGTTTGACATGCACTCAGTGGTGGAAGAAATTGTCCTGCAGTGCAATCAGGGATCTGAGGCCATGTTCTATTGTGTCCTCACCTACATGGGCTTCTTGGCTACTGTTAGTTTCATAGTTGCATTCTTGGCCAGGAAGTTACCTGACACTTTCAACGAAGCCAAGTTCATCACGTTCAGCATGTTGGTCTTCTGCAGCGTGTGGCTCTCCTTTGTTCCAACATATCTGAGCACTAAAGGGAAATACACAGTGGCTGTGGAGATATTTTCTATCTTAACCTCTAGTGCTGGTTTGTTGGGCTGCATCTTTTTTCCCAAATGTTATATAATTTTGTTCAAGCCCAACCTTAACCACAGGGAACACCTAATGAATCGGAAAAAGGAATGAGTTTAACTGAGAGTGCCGTTTGGTATAAGTTATGAAGAGAAAATGTCACTGTAATAATAAAAAATATTTTTCATTTTTGCTTTCCACTGTGGATGGTGATTTCAAAATGTAATCTGAAGCCATCCATCCTTGAGTCTTAATAGCTGATGGTGGTGTTCTGCTTGAAGTCTTTGATCTCCTTCACTTTTAGTAATAACTTTCTACTGTTCATATTTGAGATGAAGGGGCGAAAACAGTCCCAGTGTTTCAAATATGAAATCATTAATGGATCAATTTAGGTATTGGGCAGAGTCCAGCAAACCCTGGAAAATTCAAATTCCCAAGATCCATTCAGGTCAGAAAGATTTCCCCCTCTTTCTCTCCAGTAAGCTTTTAAAAGAGAAAAGCTTTTAAACAAATGCCTTTGTTTCATTTTGTATTTGATATCCCTTATTTTATAGGTCCTGATGTTGGACCCAAAATGGGGGTTTTGCCCAGAGACAACTGCCAGTAACTTCACCGGACACGAGAAACCTTTTAGAGCAAAGTTCCTTTATTGGTGCGCAGCAGTAAAGGGGACACCTCTATGAAAAGAGGCTCCCCGAACATAAAGAAATCAGAGTTTGTATACATTTTGCTTTAAGGAGGTATAACATTTAGAGATTAATGAATGTTCAGGAAGTTCTCCATCACCTTAGCTGGGATTTCCCTTTAATCTCTTCTGTGCTGTGGACCCATCCCCATATCTTTTAATTTCTCAGGAGATGTCAGCTACAGGTGTTTACATTTAATAGATTACTAAGGTTAGATATAGGCTAACTGTGAAGGGTCAGCTATGGGTGAATACATCCTTGCCCTGAGAAGGGTTCCTAAGTTCAACTATAGGTTAATAGGGAAAGATTAACTACAGGTTAAAGCTAGGCAAGGAGTTAATCCTTGCTGTCCTGCAAGAATCACAGGTATGGTATTTTTCTATTCCATGCTCCTCACTGAGCCAGAGCTGGAAGGTTTTTGGCTTCATAATACAGGAAAACAGGCTTATATTAAATAAAAAAAGTGATTGTAGATTCAGAATCCTTGTAACTGTGTGAGAGTTCTGTCATTGGTTATGGATGGCATTGTACTAAGCCAACCTTGCAATTTGCAGGTTCTCCTGGATTTATGTGGAGGAATCTTTCTTGATGATGATAGCCAGGTCAGTAAAGAGACTTGACAAAATTTAGTAGAACTCTCTTTCATTCATATAAGCTACAGTAATAGAATCTTGGAAGCCTAACCACATTTTCCCTCCCTCCCTCCCTCCCTCCCTCCCTCCCTCCCTCCCTCCCTCCCTTTTGGACCCAAAAGAGTGCAGGTAAAGACAGTCAATGTTTCTTTCTAATGTTTTCTTCCTGTGCTGGCCTTAAACCATGTTTTCATAATGGCCATCACATATCCTCAACAAGGTCCTTTTTATGATTCTCTACACATCATTTCAGCTCAACTTATTTCACAGGATTTTTGTTGTGAAAAAAAATGACAGTGAAGGGCATAGTGTATGCTGTCTTTTGTCCCTGACAGAAGCAGGGATACAAGTCTGTTAAATGAGTACAATAAAATGAAAATAAAAATAAAAGGGCTTCATAAGATGTCAAAACTTGGTAAAATTGTGCCTTTCTGAATGGAAAAGTAAAAGTGGTGACCTTTCACCTGCTAAGCAAGAGGAAGATGCCATGTGGTGGCTTTTATGGTCATTGTTGTTGTTATTATTTAATAAAATATAATTATTATAGAAGGTTACACCCCTGGCCCTGCAGGAACGTGACTCACAGGAGAAACAGCTCCCCCCCCCTCTCCTTTCACTGGACAAGTCAAAGGATGCTCCACCTGCTAGAGAGTCGCAGTCCCTGTTTGCCAGGGATCCACATTTTACTGCCCATGCTACACTGACTCTTCAAATCTCCCTGCCAGAAGTATCAGCTCCCCTGCCCTCTCGTGAGAACAAAGGCTTGATGGACAAACAGATGGCAGAGAAGGGAGAGCAGGAACGTGATGCTACCCCACTTTCCTCCCCACAACAGGAGACACAATTACAACCATCTCAACCTACAACTAATATGAGGCTACTGCCCCTGCCAAAATTACCCTCCCAGCCTCTCGTTTGCAGGGCATCCGCTTGACATCCAAGTGATCAGCAAAAGGTCACCCTTCTAACCTGGAATGTGGCTGGATGGTTTGCATCTACCAGAGATCCTCTCCCACCATGACCTCATATTTATTCAGGAAACATGGACTGCTGATGAACTTCTATTAAATGGATTTCATTCATTCTCATTTGCGGCAGAACCAGGGGTGAAGCACTGAAGAGCGAAGGGGGCCTGGGGGTCCTAGTCTCCTGTATGCTATGTGCCTGTTGATAATAAATGCCCACATGCTCCCAATGAGGCCGAATCCCCAGATCAGAGTCTTGTGGGCTAAATTGGAAACTTACGTGCTGACCTTATACTGCTGAATTCAAACACATTTCTAGTCCTAGGAGGGGACCTCAATGCTAGATTGGGCCATAAGGACCACACCCTCTACACACAGCACAAATATCTCCCTCCCGATTCTGAAGATGATGGATTCCTCCTTACCCGCTGCTCAAAAATCAGAAATCAAACTTCCAGGTCTCTGCTTGGCTCAAACAATCTTTGGGTTAAACCTCCACATTCTAAATTATGCCCTTGAAAGTGACCATCCAGCTGAATTCACCTATCTATCTGGCTTTAGAATGAGTGCTATTGACTATATAGTTGTCTCTGGGGATCTTCTCCCTTATGCCAAGGCCCTAGAAGTTATGCCTAAGTTTGACAGTGATCATTTCCCAGTCCTGCTCCAGTTAAATGTCTTCATTCAAGAAACACATACTGAGGACTGTTACCAACCCTTTCTAATGTCGGGAGAAAGAACTTACTGCCGAGCCAAGTGGACCTCCTCATCTAAATCAAATGATAACTGAGCTACACATACGCAGATCACATACAGAGCTTTAGTCTGTCCTGACTTCAGCTGAGTCTCCTGTTCCACTCTTGGAAAATTGTAACCCCCTTACCCAAGAGCTCCACCAACATCTAACTTGTAGCAACAGCACACCTTTAAAGCAGCACCAGCACCACTCCAAGCCATGGCTTGACAAGGACTGTGTTAGTGCTAAAAAAGCTCTTGCTACCACTTACCAGGCTTTTGTATCCAATACTACATTGACAGCTGCACAAGATCTCCTAGAGCAGAAGAGATACTACAAACAACTGCTGGGATGCAAGAAAAAGGAAGCCAAGAAAAACAAGTAGACATGACTCATTGAAGCACTCAAATCCAATGGCTCAGCCTCTTTCTGGCATATCACATCAAGCTCCCAAAGCAATGTCCATCCATGGTGGACTGTCACATCCCCCCAGGGACCTGAGAGGCATACTTTCGGGAACTCTACATGGACACCTCTGTTGGAAGTGGACCCCCTAGCCAAACTATAGAAAATCTGCCAATGTGAGCACCACTGACTGTGACAGAGATCAAGAATCTTGTTGCTCAAGGAAGGCCAAGGAAGGCCCCAGGAGAAGACCTAATCCCTCCAGAGGCCATTAAAAACAGCTTGGGCTTTTGGGTCCCCACTCTGGCCTCACTCTTCACCTGCATCGACATCTATGGCCCACTCCCCAAGGAAAGGGAGCTTGCGATCATTGTCCCTATATATAAAAAAGGGAAAAAGGATGATTCTGCTTATTATAGACCAATCTGCCTCCTCAACACAATCAGCAAACTCTATGCAAGACATCTACAGTGAAAATTCCAGGACTGGCTAGAAGAAGGACACATACTTGCAGAGGAGCAAGCCGGCTTTAGAGAAGGCCAATCCACCATTGAACAATGTCTAGGTCTCCAACATCTCATTGAAAAATGCTCCTCCTGCAACACAACCTCCCTTTATGTCACTTTTGTAGATTTAAAAGCAGCTTTTGATTCCATATCCAAAACTAAACTATGGGAAAAACTGGAGTCCTCCTTGATTGACTGATGTTTACTTCATTTAATATGTGTGCTTCAGGAAGGGACCTCACTCAAAGTAAGATGTAACCACCAGGGCCATCTCACCAACACCATTGGAACTGAGATAGGCATCAAGCAAGGCTGGATTTTGGCCCTACTCTTATTAAATTTATATATCAACTCCATGGTGGGTTCAACATGAACTTTCAGTTCCCAAAACTTGCTGGAAGAAACATCTCTGTTCAACTCTAAGCAGATGATGCAGCAGTTCTTTCAAGAATATCTATTAGTCTTAAAAGAGCACTGAGAGCCATGGTTTGACGGGGACTGTGTTAATGCTGAAAAAGCTCTTGCTACCATTTACCAGGTTTTCTATCCAATACTAAGAACACTAACACAGTACTGCAAGGAAGATCAGTTAGAACTCAATTATCAGAAAACTAAAATCATGGCATTTGGCAAAGGCCCAAGAGCCACTCCCGGAGCATAGACGGCCACAAGATTTGAGTAGGTCTCCTGTTTCAAATACTTAGGGGTAGTCCTTCATTCTGCTGGCAGCAGGAAAGCCCATGGGGACTATGTTGCTGAAAATGCACAGAGGAGCTCATCTGCCATCCTTATATTCCTCAAGACAAGAGGTGGCCACTATATTCCAGCAGTATTCAAATTATTTGAAGCTAAGCCAATAGTACAACTTCTCTATGGTGCCCAGCTGGGCCCCTTCTCCAATTTTGCACCATTAGAACCTGTACAATCCAAATTTCTAAGATCGGCCCTTCAAGTCCCAAAATGCGTCACTAGTGCCACCCTGAAACTAGAGACAGGCCTCATGAAAGTGGAGGCTAGAGTGTGGGTGACCATACTCAACGATTGGCTTAGACTCTCCTTTTTTCCTCTTGGCCTTGCCCCATTAACTATGAGGGATGATTTTCAGTCCACATGGAAGCAGGCCATAGCAACTAAAATCTCATCCTTGGGCTTCTCTCCACGTCTTCTACTCAGGACAGGATATGACCAGGTCAAAGCATTTATCGAACAGCATGTAGCAGACACAGAGCACCAACTGGATCTAGCCAGGTCCCCAACCTTTACTGTCAGTGAATCCAACAGGCACTCTGCCTCCTCTATGGCATACGTAACTAAACTTGAATTACCTAAACACCGGAGGGCCTTTATTCTGACGCAATGCCTTGCCCTCCCCTTAGCTGTCCTTGAAGGACGATACAGGAAGATCCCTTACCCGGAGAGACAATGCCCCTGTGACTCTGGACACGCAGAAACAACAGAGCATGTGCTTTTCGGGTGCCTGTATTACAGAGACATTCATACTAGTCTCATCTCCCCATTACTGTATAAATACCCAGGGCACACAGGACAATTCTACACCTCCCTGCTGCTTTCAGATACCAACCCTGCTACAACATATAATATTGCCAGATTCTGAGCAGCAGTGATTAAAATTTGTCAGATGATGAACTGTGCCATGAACTAATTAAAATGAGCATCCAGTTCATCATACTAGAGTGCTCTCTAATTTTATATAGTCAGCCACATACTAACCTTCATGCCCCCCTACACCCATCTATGGCCCCTACCCCATTTTAGATTCTTTTAGACTCTTGTTTTTATACATACTTTCTATTTTAATACATATATTTTAATATCTTCTAGATTGTCATAATTTTTCCCTTAGATATATACTTTCTAGTTTCTATCTCTTAGCTTTTTATGAATTTTATATGCTTTTTAAATCAATTCCCACCCTCCTTATGCTGGTCTTTGACCATAATAAAGGTTTGACAGATATAAGATTACAGAAGCTATTCAGTTTGCTCTGATTGAAATAGCATAGAAGTCCTTAAATATATAAGAAGATATATAAATAACTAATTGGAATTACTAACAAAAATACCAGTTCCAAGCTTTCAGATAGATAACACACTCACATGCCTGATTGGGAGGAAGCTCATTTGCTTCTGCTTCCAACACATCTGCCAAGTCAGTATTTTCTGGCATGTCAAGGAGTCAGCAGACTCCCCATGCATGTCTGAAGGGTGAGTGTGGAAAGCCTGGAAACTGGTGCTGTTGACATTCTGGGGACAGAAGGCTCCCAGGGCACATTTGGATTCTGTCTTTGTAGCGAATGGGAACTTGTAAGGAAGCAGTGGCAAGAATGCTGTGTGATCTTTTACTGTCAGTTAAAAGGGTGAAAAAGAGGAATCACTTAGGCTAGATGATCAAACAAGAAAAGGTGGGACAGAATCTACCACAATTGATGGTCCCTGTTCCTGTGTTGAATGAAGACCCTGACAGGTGCAGAAATCACACCCCTCTGATATTATGCCTGAGTCTACATGCCTGACATACGTATCTCCTATCTGAAAGCCATGGTCTCAGATCCATCAATGCCAGGTTTACCTGTAATAAAAGGTATCATGCCAGCTTAGAGTTAGAAGACTGATTAACATCACTAGTTAATCAGATTCAGTCCACCGAAAGGATCAGAAGATCATATGCTCATCTCTAATCAAATCAAATCAAATCTTTATTACCGTTATAGACCAGCATAGTGCATGCCTCTACATTCTTGTCAGAAAAACAGAAATTAGTCAAATGTGCTTGAGTGTGGATTTCTTCTTTCAGAATGTTTCCTCCTATTCTTCTCCATCCTGCATTGGCTTCTAGGACATTTTATAGGAAAAGTCCTGCCGAAGGAATCAGGCAATTAAAAAACGCAGCAGCTCTATAGAACTTTTTAGTGTAAAAAGTATGCTTTTAATTTGCAGTCTTCTTTGAATAAAAATAAATTGCCAACATACAGAGAGGATTAGATATTGATATCCCTTAGTTCTGTAATATGAAGATAAACTACTTCAAGCAATTTATCCTTCGTAGGTACAATAGAAATTATATCAAAGCATATAATCAGGAAGATGTAAATGATACTGATTTATAAAACTTTGAATATCCATTATGTTCCCCTTTAGTTTATAGCTAAGAATTGCCAATATATTCTGGCTTCAGCATTTGCAGTGAAGGAGATCTTGTTCTTTGTCTGAAGCTACTGCTCAACTCCACCTGCAGAAAACTGCAGTTGGTCTTAAGTCAGGATAAAATAGGAGGGTTGTCCCCTTGACAGTACACCAGGAAACCAGGTGTGTATCCATGAACAATAGGCAGATCAAATATGGACATGCTACTGCATTCAGGCCAACTCATGTATTCAGCCTCAGTGGATAATGAAAGCCACATTCCTCATGAAAATGTGGCTAAAGAATTGGTTACACAACAAAACATACATTTTTTAAATATCAGAATTGGACACCATGCCAGTCAAAAGCAAAGCATTGCTCAAAAATGATCACATTACAAAATTTTAGTAATGGCCCTTTCTGAACTGAGACTACCTACCTCGGTCTCCACTGACCACTCCCTTGTGTTAGCAGGCTGAGTAATTCCAGTTGTTCTATATGAAGACAATGTTGTGATTTTGCCTGTCTCCTTGGTGGGAATGAGAAGCGCATTGAAGGCACAAAACTAAACTCCTACTTTTTAGATGAAACAGTTCCTAATTGGCAAAGTCATAGGAATGCAATCCAGCAGATTCAGGCCTGCAACACCTAAGAGCGCTGTCACAGGCCTCATTGTCATTAGTTGCTAGTCCACATTGCAGTTGCTAAATGAGGACTACCTGTATATCCTTCCTGTTCTTCAGAGTCAGCTGGACTGAAATACAATGCAGGTAGAATCCTGAATCCCAGTAACATTCTTATTTCTATAGAAATCTGATTCTTACTGCCAACACATTTAAACACAACAATCAAAACCTTAACTAAGAAAATGCTGTTAAAGAATTTAAACTTTTAAAAAACACATTTTATTTATTTATTTATTTATTTATTATTTATTTATTTATTTACTTATTTATTTATTTCTGACTGCTGGATTATGGATGCAATGTATATAATTTGAGTTCCCTTTTTAAGTTCCTAATGCTCAGAAAAGTAAGGTGCAAGACGGAAAACAGGGAAGGCCACCCCATTCCAGGATGATCAAAGGTTAGCTATTTTGTACATCTTTGAAGACTACTGACTTGTCCTTATGGTGGACAGATGCAAGTGGAAAGTTGAGCCTAGGCTTATAAGGTAGAAGAACTGATTATCCTTTCATCTGGGAAATTTATGGCACAGTTCTGGGTGAATCTGAAAGTAGGATCTCTACTATTTTTGAAATCCTGTCCAAATAGAACCCCTGCTCTGTCAAAATCAAAAAACAAAACAAGAGGAAAACACAACCCCCCAAAAGTATTTAACAGAAACCAAAAATGGAGCATTGGATTTGACCACATCCAGAACAGTAATGTTAGAATAACTTTCTCCAATTGTTTATGTATGACTGGGAATTCTGCAAGCTGTAGTGTCTACATATCTGGGGGGAACCATGTTGGGCAAGGATGCTCTAAGTATTTCCAGCATCGTCTTTTTGCTGTTGAATATTTCAGGTGTACAGGGCTTCTTTCAAACTAAGGTAGAGAGAAAAGTTCATTCAAAGGTGAAGAAAACATATTTCCCTCAAGTACTGTGGGGACTGAAGTGGTAAATATCTTATTATTTCATTATCCCAAGAGTGGTAATTAATGCTGCTCTTGGTTCAAACTTCTTTGGATTTTCAGTTTCCAAGTACAGAAGAAAAACAAATATATATTTGAAGTGAAGAAAGAATGAAAACAGATGTGGATATTTCAGATAGATGTGTAATATGTTATTCTTTTCTAAGGCCCTCTCCAGTGAGCATTTTTTTTTAATCACAAGAGGTCTAATTAAATTTCTGTCAATTAGATTTCTGTCAATTAAACAGTCATCCAAATGCAGAAGAAAGAGTTGACTTGCAGTGAAGATGGTGCCTGTAGTACCATTGCTGGTAGCTCTGTTCTCTCCTAAAGTATGCAAGGCTTATAATGCGGAATGTAACATTCATACTCCCCATAAGCCACAGCATATGTATCATGAATCAGGAGATTTTTTAATTGGCGGCATAGCAACTCTGGCATCTTTCTTGGACTATGCTTTATATTTCAGTGAAGAGCCCCAACCATCATTGCACGAAGACCTTATGTAAGAACTTTGATATATTTTCTTAGAAGATTTAGCAGTCGTAAAGCTGCAGCCTAAAGAAAGATTAATTAGCTTAATATAGAAAACACTCATAGAATCATAGATACTGAAGAAATGGAGCTCCTCCTTGCAGACACTGTGGAGAGTGAATGTGCCACATCTTAGACTGGGTGAACTCTGAGTGCATTATGGAACTCAGTAAGGCTTAATTCCAAGTAAAGGGATATAATTTCCCTATTTGACTAATTACATTTTTGGAGTCTTCTCATTTTCCACGTCTTCTTTCACTAGTTCTATCTTAGGCCAATTTTTCTTACCCTCAACTGATATCTCACTTCCTGACTTAATTCCTGCACCTTTTATTTCTTTACTCAGTAGATTTACTTATGTATGTGAAAGACTTGTTTGATTCTACATGTGCCAGTAGCTTCCTTTAAAAAAAAAAAGGACCATATTTGACCATATTTGAGGTACAAGAAATAAGGAAACATGTTAAAGTCCCACTTCCGTTTTTATTATCTTTTAATATATTGTTAAATATTCTGTTGTTGTAAATCTTAATGCATTATATTGTTTTGATGCAGTAGTATTTGTATAGTATTGTTTGTGGATTGTTAACACTCTAATATGTAGATAGCTTGGACTACTGAGGATAAAAAGGAAAAAGAGGTATTATATCAATATTAATTACACTTTAGGCCCTCAATGTTAATCAGCATAAGATTATTTTACTTTTTCATCCAGAATTGAATATAACATTAAAAAAAAACCCACTATAGATTGAATCAAAGTATTTGTTGTACAATAAAGGTTTCATTCCTAATCTGATTATTTAGTATTTATGTATCGATTCTGTTGCCACTTAATTTTTTTTACATACTGATAAAAGAAAAAAATAGATAAACAAAGCAAGTTTGGCAACAATTAAATACCAAAAAATAAGGGAAAAAGAAAAAGAAAAAAGAAAAAATCTATTTGGTTTCTAACTTCTCCCTTCTTGTATCTCTGCTAACTTACAATATCTATAAACATATGAGCCCTTTAGAAGCCAGACTATAAATGATTATATTTGCCATGCTGTTTGGTGTATTGTCTGCATGAGAACCATTCTTGCTTGAATTTGGTTAAATTTCAGTTATGAATATATGCATTTAATATAGCCATTGCTGCATATTCTCCAAGTTTAAGTTTCCAGTCAGATATTGTTGGAATTATATTTTTCTTTCAGTATTGGACAAAATTTATCCTCACTGCTGTGAGGATATATCTTTACAATAAATTGTGATGTTTCTTGTTGAGTTTTTTTTTCTGAAATTATACCTATTAAGAAAAATTATGATATCATTTCAAATTTAAATTCCAAAATTTTCTGCATTGTACTACTTTGAGGGTTTTTTTCCATGTCCACCACATGTGGTAAAACATCCCATCTATTCTGTGACATTTCCAACATTTATTACTGTATGATTTGGTGCTCTATACCATCCATAAAACATTTTAAGGTCCCAATTTACTAAAACTCAGAACTCGTTCCAGATTCAATAATATTAAAAATGAATCCAAGGAAGAAAATTGGGCTATAAGTTTATCAGAAAAACTTTAAATCCTCATGATTTAATTATGTTCAACACTGGAATTATTAGGGACCTTTTTAAATTACTTCAGTGTTAATTTCAATCTTACTTTTTCTCAGTTTTCCAAAAGCTACCTTATATGCAGAACCCTCTACATTTATAGAGTTTCTTTTCATAAACTAGATCTCTGATTCATCTCTTCCTTCTGGGATTAATTCTGAAGCAATTTCCTTTTTTCAATTAGTTAATCAGTTTTCAATGTGAGGTTAGAATTTGGGTCCATTCATAAACAGTATATGAGTTATGGCCCTCCAACTTATATTCACTTTTGGATTTCATTTATCTTAATCAATATTTAGAAGCAAGTTTAAAATAGGAGCACACCATCTAAGGCTTTGTTCAACCTTTATAGGTAAGCTTAATGGAAATAACCAAAAATGTGTGGCTTAATTTTCAAAATCTATTATCTCTGAAATTTTTGACTTTCTAAATGTATCATTAAATTCATCTTTGATATGCTATTTCTTTAATGAGTGACATATCTAAAACATATGTTTTGATTCTTTCTATTCTATCTGCATCGTCTGTCCATGAACTTGGCCACTTTAATAGATGGTTGAGTTCTCTTTGGAAGGATTTTTGCCTACTCAGAAAAACTATTTGATCATCATTCCTGATTCTAGATATTGAGATGGGACATAAGTTGCTTCTTTTCTTTAGGGGCTGTTCTCTTCTACACTCACATCCATTTCTTCAGAGATACCATATTACCTCCTAAGATATTGGGTTGTAATATAATAAATTATCTAATGGAAAATAATGTATAAGAATATTCCTTTATTGCATTGATATCTGTTACTGATTTATTTCATTTAGAAACCATCTTAGCCATAGAATTGTAGAAGTCTTTGCAGAAATAAAGCAATGGGGCATAAGGCAGTGTGCTAAAGTAACTATCACATCAAAACCCTCAAGAAATAAGAAATGGACCAGATTTATATAATATTAGAGAGGTATGCTCTGGAAACTGCAACTTTTCTAATTGATTCCTTTATCAAGAAAATAGGGAATTAACTTGTTATATCCCACATTTCTGCTCTATGAGTATTGCCTCACTCAGGTGATGTAATCACTTTCAGAAAGTTATATAAATATTATCAAAATACAATTTTAAGAAACAGGCAAAACTAGATTGGTTTTAGTTTTTTTGCTTTCCTTTTATGAAAGCTATAAATGTTTTCACATACAGCTTATTTTCTATTGTAGTTTGCTGCCTAAGAATTACCAACACATCCTGGCCTTGGTATTTGCAGTGAAGGAGATCAATGAAAATCCTCATCTCTTACCCAATCTCACCCTGGGCTTCCACATCTATGACAGTCACTATAGTGCACGGAAGACCTGCCAGGCCACAATGTTACTGCTTTACAACCTGAAGACCTTTGTTCCTAACTACATCTGTGGCATCCAGAATAATCTGACAGCAGTGATTGGCGGACTTGACTCCAAAACCTCCACTGAAATTGCAAATATCTTGGACATCTACAAGGTTCCACAGGTAGAGTGTATCAACCTCTGAGTATGTCTAACTATTGGAGCACAAATTCATATCTTACTTCTCTGGATCTTCATGGTATTTTAAAATCTGTAAATCAGAGAATTTACAGAGAGCCAATGGAATTTTTATTAGCAGTATTTGCACATTATATATGGTTCCTCATTACCTTTTAAAAGCCACTTTAGAGTATTTATAGCCAAAAGAAAGCAAGTTCAAATCATAGTATCAATGAAAAACATTGTTTATGATTTACTGAAATGTCATGATTTCCACAGGAGCAGCAGTTTAAACCTTGTGTAGCATCTTGTGCAGCATCTTTACAGCTAAGATAAGATAATTGATTGACGTTGGTTCTCTAGACACAAACTGTTAGAGGATAGGAAAGCCAAAGGGAGAGAGAAGCAGAATTGCTGCTATGCTCACTGCTCTGAAAATGCAGCTGGGAGACCAGTTTGCATTTGCCTTTTCCTCTAGAGAAAGAGAAAAAACCAAAACTCATGAATGAATGGTGCAGCAAAGTGAATGGCTATTTCTTCGGGATTACTTATATTTGCATACTGGCAAATTAAGCTGAGTATAATGCATAGATTCCTAAATTGGAAGCTCATCTAGCTTTAATGAAAATATATTTTCCCATTCACTCATATTAATCAGGGGGATTTCTTTAAACCTCACTGATCAATCTGCTTCCATTTCCAACATGGTGGAAGTATGACAACAACTTTTCATCCTGTTTTTTGTCCAACTACACCAATCACCATTTTCCTGAGCCACTGCTTAAAATAATAAAATTGTACGTTGGTGCATGAGGAATAATTTTTCAGCTGTAAAGATTAGATTAATTCACAAGGTCAGATTAATTCACAATTTTGGACCTATAGCCTGCTTGAGGGAAAAGATAGCGTACAGAGTATTATCTGGAAAAAATGGTGGTTCAGAGCAATACCTTTAAAAGAGGGGGACATCTCTGCAGGATCACGGGCCATCTTCTGATGAACAATATCCCTATCCATGTTGTACAATACTTACGTCCCCAAAAGTGGCACTCAGACAGGATTAAAGGGGATCTCTTTTGAGTTCATGCAGTGATTCTTAGTTACATCAGTAATAATTTTTTTGCAGTACGTGTTACATAATTGTAGCGTAACTCATATAGAAATGAGAGGAAGAATTATTTGCATATAAAACATTGCATATATAACCATTGTGAAAGTTCTTCAGTAGCTATTGTATAAACTAAGAATTCTAAATAGGCATTTTGCAATACGGTTATAACTCCCTTTATAAGAATACCTTTCATTAAATCTTTTAACCCATATTAGTATGATAAAATCTCCTTGAAGTTGAGATCCATCTAGCTTTCTTGGCAACAAGATTGATCCATTTCTCCCTTCCTGTCTTCTAGTTTCCATTTCTCTTTCCAGCCTACATCCCTGGGATTTTCTTCATGGTCTTAAATGAATCATTAAAAAAAAAATTTTAAATACAGAAATGTTAATATTGAAAACTGTACTTTTTAAATTTTAAAATCATACTGGAGAAATGCAACAAGATAATCGATGCAATTAAAATGAGAATTTAGTAGATCAATGGATTCCATTAGTTTAGCACTGCATGTAAGTGTGAATTCATGACTTTCAGTTCTAACTTCATCCCAGTCTAGATTTCACTTAAGTAATTTTAGGTTTATTACTTCCTCTGGAGAGATATTTCTGCCATGATTTTTCACACAGTGGTATTTTTAGCATTAAAACTGTCAATATTCATTCATGCTGTGTTTGACTAGGGTTGGGCAGAGCCTCTGGTTAAATGTTTCTTCATATTACCTGTGGAAATTTATGTAATACCTGACAGTAACTCCTTAGAAAAGCCTTCTCTCTTCCCAGAATGGCAGAACTGCTCTTCATAGCTGCAGAATTCTAGGATTAAGCTTGTGAGATTCCAGCCAAAATATGTCCATACTAGCCTGTACTACCTCTGACTTTGGCAGGGATTGGTTGATAGATTGTTTATAAACTTTTGATTGATTAAGTGTAATCAATTAAGTGTTATTTTCGAATCCTAGTGACAACATATATAGATATTCTCCATGACAATCTATCCCTAACCTGTTCTTTCAAGACTTCCAATGGTGTTCTCATCACCACTGTAACTGAATCCATCCACCTTGCTGCTGGTCATCCTCTTCTTCTCTTTCCTTCTCCCTTTCCTTGCATTAGAGCCTTCTCCAGAGAGCTAGGTCTTCGCATATTGTGTCCAAAGTACGATAATTTGAGTCTGATCCTTTGTGCTTTGTGTGAGAACTGTGGGTTGATTTGTTCTATTTATTAAAAAAAAACACATACACCAACTGATTCCATAGCTTCCAAGAAAGCCACATGAAAGCATTTCATAAATATCATTGAAAAAAATATAATGAGCATTGAGGGACAAGTGCCTAAGCGTCTTCAAATCTGTTCAAATAGCATCTTTGTAGTCTTACTGAACTCCAAAATGAAAGGGTATTCTGCAAATTTTCTCTTAGAGATAACTGATAACTTATTTTGCTGTTTTTCTCTTTTATTAATAATGAATAGCCTTTATTACAGTCACTGACCATATTATGTATTGTATAGTTTGACCATTAAAATTGTAAAACTCAAATAAAAATATAAAGTTTCTATGAAATGGCAGAAAATAAAATATAAAATATATGCTAATAGAGAGACAAAAAACACATACAGGAAACCAGGAACTAAAATACTTATGCATAAAGATGTTATGAGCAAGGCACAATTGACCAAAGCTATGGTAAATAGTGGAGGTCGATATCTATAGCCTCACCTGGTTACAACCATTGCAAATATAAGATTGTAACTTGAAATGAATGGGGGACGCGGTGGTGCAGCGGCTTAATGACGCTGAAAGTTGCCGGCCAGAAATGGTCGACGCTTCAGTGGTTCGAGTCCAGGCTTCGCGTTAAACAGGGTGAGCTCCTGTTTCCTCCCCAGTTCCTGTCAACCCAACAGTTCAAAAACTTACGTGAGTAGATAAATGGGGACTCTCACTCCGGTGGGAGGGAAAATGCTGGCGGCGCCTTGCAAAAAAGGAGTTGGGAGCAGTTGCCGGTAAGCGCGAAAAACCGCGCGCGCCCGAAAAGGGCGCAAAGCAACGGAAACCCCGCCTCCTGCGCTTGCCAGCTGGGCTCTGCCCTAGGAAGGAGGCTCTGGCAAACCACTTCCGAAAAACAGTTGCCTTGAAAACTGCAAGGACTCGTCCAAGCAGTCACTGCAGGGTCAGCAATGACTGAGCGCAGACAAAAAAAAAAAAAAAAAACTTGAAATGAAACAGGACGAAATAAGAAATAATATGAATTAAAAATAAAATGAAAGAAAAACAAAGGTTTGTTCTGCACCAATGAAACTAACAGAAATGGGAGGGATGTAATGGATTGCTTAAAGACAGACTGCCCTTGTAGAATGGAGCTAAAGAGCACATATAGAGAAGAAAAGGTGTAGCTTGTTCAATAAAAGGGATGCAAGTACAAATCAGTATTATCTAGGTGATTGGTGAGTATGAAAATTAGAATCCATAGGTTTCTATTGTACGTTATGCTACATTAATGGCAATTATAAGAAAATGAGGGATTAGCTTGAGGGATAATTATGCAACCCTCTGAAGATAAGCGATCTGGGGGGGGGGATTCTATTAGGGGACATGAATTTTATAGCTGAATTGTTTTGTAAAAACTGATTTTAAACAATTAATAAAAATTGGGCAAGTTCCTTACTCAGACGTAAACAGATTATGGGACATAGTCCTGAAAGTCTTATCTTGGATCAGTCCTATTTGATTACCAGCAGATAATGCAATGGAATGATGTCAATGGTGTTATTTGATTTAAAAAAATAAATGACGGGGAAAGCTGGAAATAATTAAATGTGAAGGTTTTCTTTCTATTATCTCTCTCTCTCTCTTTTTTTTTTTCTTTCTACCCTTAAACCTACTCCAGTTCGTCTATGGCTCTGCTCCAGTCATGAATTATAAAACCCCAGGCCTTTCATTCTTCCAAATGAGTCCCATGGAAAGACTTCAGTATGAAGGGATTCTATCTTTGCTTCTTCATTTCAAGTGGACGTGGATTGGGGTGGTCATAATGGGTAATGATAATGGAGAAAGATTTCTAGGTATCATCAAACCATTATATTCTAAGCAAGGCATTTGCTTTGCATTGACAAAGAGAATTAATTATACAGAGTCAGTTAATGAAGTGTCTTCTTTATTTGAACAAATTGCAAAAATACATGATCAAATCATGGAAAGCAAAAGCAATGTGATGATTTTCTATGGAGAGTCCAATGCCTTGGTTTTCCTGAGATGGTTACCATATCTGTCACTAAAAGAACATGATACAGAGACAGCAAAAGGGAAAGTATGGATATTGCCATCTCAAGCAGAACTTGTATCAAATGTCTATCAAAAGGATTGGGATACACAAATAATCCATGGAGCTCTATCCTTCACAATTCACACCAGCAACCCACCAGGATTTAAACCTTTTCTTGAAAGCAGAACTCCTCTTAACCCAAAAGCAGATGGTTTTATCCTAGACTTCTGGCAACATGCCTTCAATTGTGTATTTCAAACTTCATTGGTTGACAAGGTGGTTGGAGATTTCTGCACTGGGAGAGAGAATATGGAAAACCTGCCTAAAATTATTTTTGAAATGAACATGATTGGTCACAGTTACAGCATCTATAATTCTGTCTATGCTGTGGCTTATGCTTTACATACCATGTTGTCATCTCAGTTTCGACACAGAACAAGAGTAGATGTAGCGAGCTTGAACCTTCATAATCAAGTTGTTTGGCAGGTAAATGGGGAGAACATCCTCAGGTAATCAGGAACTGCAGAACATATTATAAAGGAAATTGTAAACCACCTTTGGTTTCATTTCCATCACTGTTTCACACCAATGGTAATGATGCAAAATGTTGTTTCAATCAAGCTATGAGTTCCATATTGCTCTTCTGGCTACTAGACCTTTTTTCTGAAATATACAACTGTGTCTTTTTAAATCTCTGCCTTTCCCTTTCAATTCTAGGTCCATCACTTCTTGAAAGGCCTTTCATTTAATAATAGTGCTGGGGATGAGGTTTTTCTTGATGCCAATGGTGAATTATTAGCTGGTCTGGATGTAATGAACTGGATTGTTTTTTCAAACCAATCCTTTGTTAGAGTGAAAGTTGGGAAGGTAATTTCTGGATTTCCCACAGACCAGACCTTCACCATTAATAAAGATGCCATCACTTGGCACAGCTGGTTTAACCAGGTAAAATTCAAAATCAGGGCATTTTTGAAAGCTTCTGCTTTTTCACCAGCCATGAAGTCCTTTATCACATGTAAATAATAATAGTAATACTATAAGATAAGTAAGATAAGACTCCACATGTTTCTTCATCATTTCCTGTTCTTATGAATGTATCATTTTAAAACCATAAGATAAAACTTTATTTTTACTTTATTTACACTCTTCCAGAGCAAAAATGTTATTTCCAGAGCACTAACCATGGTGACATATTGCTTCTACCTAACAAGAATAGATCATTAGTCATGACATGCCACAACTATACAAATAGAAAATCTGGCAATTGTTCCCCTTTAAGATGATGGGATTTTAACATCTATTGTCATCCAGTGTTGACCAATGAATAATCAATTCATTTCCTAAATGGAAAAGAGCTTTCTAAAATCCTATGCACAATGTTGATTCTTTCAATAATGTAAAATTGTAGCATCTACAGTATTTAAGTGTATGTAATTTAGTTCATTCATATATCAATAAAAAGAGTATCTCAAACTATGCCAAGTGATACAGTGAAGATTGCCATTGTTTTTTCTCCTTGCTGGATTAGTCTCAGCCTCTTTCAGTGTGTAGTGAGAATTGCCGTCCTGGTTCCAGCAAGAAAGTGAAGGAAGGGGAACCCTTTTGCTGCTACGACTGCGTCCCGTGCCCAGATGGGAAGATTTCAGAGAAGGAGGGTAAGGAAATTGCTGCTTGGAATTAGCAAGGAAAATGGTGGCTGTCTAGAGCAATGTGGAAGGACCGTTTGTAAGCAGGGTATTTTCCTTTTATAATTCTAAAATATGAATACTAAAGCCTGGAGGTTGGCCATTGCTATTATAACCCAAATATAAAAACTTTTGAACTAGGGTCTGACTTCACTTACCACTGAGACAAGCAAACATTGTTCTGTCCAGAAAAGTTAAAATTGCAAACCATTCTCAGAAACCTGACACCTTTCTCTCTAGATACCAAAGGCATCACTAATGCTTTGATGAGGAAAGGAATACCTTTTATATTACATTTTGTTTAGAATTTGTGGTAGTGATTCGGTGTTTTAAGAGATACAGAAATTTGAATGCATGAATTTGAGAAACTGGCTGCAATTATCTTGGGAACATATTTTACTGACATTCCATTACGGATATCACAATTGAACCCTGTCAAAGTATATCATACAGTATCATAAAAAACATTGGTACTAGCAATGAATTGCTGACATGTACACTGTATTATGGAAAGGTTCCTAAGTTAAAGACCATATTATTTCTCTGTTTATTTTTTTCAGATAGTAAAGAATGCTACACTTGCAATGATGGAAGCTATCCAAACACCAATCAGGATTCCTGCAATCCTAAGGATGTCGTATTTTTGACCTATGAAGAACCTCTGGGGATCAGTTTAGCCTTCTTTGCTCTTTTCTTTTCTTTGCTCTCAGCCTTTGTGCTTGGAATCTTTGTGAGGAAACACAACACTCCCATTGTGGTAGCCAATAACCGAGACCTCACCTACGTTCTCCTCACCTCCCTCCTGCTCTGCTTCCTTTCGGCACTCCTCTTCATTGGCCGTCCCAACACAGTGATCTGTCTCCTCCGACAAGTTGCTTTTGGCATCTCCTTCTCCGTGGCTGTTTCTTCAGTGTTGGCAAAAACAGTCACCGTGGTTCTGGCTTTCCTGGCCACCAAGCCAGGATCCAGGATGAGAATGTTTGTGGGAAAGAGACTCTCCAACTTCCTGGTCATTTCCTGCTCTCTTCTTCAAACAGCCATTTGTATGTCATGGCTGGCAACCTCTCCACCCTTCCCAGAGTTTGACATGCACTCAGTGGTTGAAGAAATTGTCCTGCAGTGTAATCAGGGATCTGAGACCATGTTCTATAGTGTCTTAACCTATCTGGGCTTCTTGGCTGCTGTTAGTTTCATAGTTGCATTCTTGGCCAGGAAGTTACCTGACACTTTCAATGAAGCCAAGTTCATCACGTTCAGCACGTTGGTCTTCTGCAGCGTGTGGCTCTCCTTCGTTCCAACCTACCTGAGCACTAAAGGGAAATACATGGTGGCTGTGGAGATATTTTCTATCTTAACCTCTAGTGCTGGTTTGTTGGGCTGCATCTTTTTTCCCAAATGTTATATCATTTTGTTCAAGCCCAGCCTTAACTGCAGGGAACACCTAATGAATAGAAAACAGGAATGAGTTTAGCAGAGAGCGCCCTTTGCTGTACTATATAAAGTAGCAGTTATGGATGGTGATCTCAATAATCTTCCTGGTAGCAATGTTGTTTCCTCCAAAATACGTAAGGGTGATAAAATGTAATCTGAAGTCATCCATCCTTGAGACAATATAACTGATGGTAGAGTTCTGCTTAACCTCTTTGATCTCCTTCATTCTTACTAATACCTTTCTGCTCTTGATATTTGAGATGAAGGGGCGAAAACAGTTCCAGTGTTTCAAATATGAAATCATTAATGGATCAATTTAGACAATTGGCAGAGTTCAGCATCACCTGAGAAATTCCGACTCCAAAACAGCCATTGAGGTCAGAAAGTTTTCCTTCTCTCTCTCTCCTGTGAGCTTTTAAAAGAGAAAAGGGGAGAGCCCCATTTCTCCCCCCCCTTTTTTTGCTTTATTTGTATGCTGGCCATTTCTGGTATTTTGCATAACTACTCAAGAGAATATGGGCTTTTTCTCTTCGGTTCATGAAGAAGGAGACAGATCTAGCTGGTCTACTGTTACCCTACTGTGCCTTCTTTAACCCTTCCCTGTGCAAGGAAACAAAGGCATCAAATAGTTTGTCTCCACTTTATTTTATATTGAAATCAGAGGATTTCGGAGGCAGGATTTAGTTGTAGAATTATTTGATAGCCCTCAATGTAGTAGAATAGTACATTAAGTACACATCTCGAAAGGAATGTTCTGGTGACCCAAACAGTGAATGCCACCAAAAAGAACAAGCAAGCAAACCCTACAGATCATGGCACATTAACCTTGTGTTTCCTTTATTTCTGTTATTGGCATAAGCACATTCTTTGAAACTGACAATCAAAACATTGTCCATGTACAACAGTCTTCTTAATAGGAGAGGTACTGAATGAAGGCAATATTGGAAATTAATTTATTTTTAGTACAGGGTTGAGGTGTTGGAAGGGAAACTAAATTGAGCCTTCTCAAATATCAGTATGTATGGTGGCCAGCATGTTGGACAACCACAGGGGAGATGCTGGTTCAACTCCACCCTCAGCTATAGAAACTGGGCTACTGGTAGTCCTTGAGGTTTGATGGCAAGTGGGATCAGGATTGCTTTGCTAAGCAAAGTGGTTGTAAAGCACAATGTCATGTGACCACATCACTTAGTGATGACAATCCTTGCAGTCCTGTTGCCATCGTAACCCCAAGACACATGGGCCGTTAAGCAGGGAGTCCCAGGTAAAGAGCATGGGGTGCCGTGGGGTGGTGGGGGAGGCCAGAGAAGACCCTGGGCATCCTAGCACAGGCCATGGGTGAGTTGCGGGAGGACAGGGGAGGGTGTGTTGTGGCACCATGTGAGTGCATGGAGGCCAGGGGAATGAATGGTGCAGTACATGCAAGTGCAGGGAAGTCAGGGAATGAATGGTATGGCACTGCATGAGAGCAGGGAGGCTGAAAGGACTTGCCAGAGTGAATTGTGACCAGCCCTACCAGCTTCCCTATTGATTTTTCCTGTGGGAAGCTGGCAGGGAAGGGGGCAAATGGTGATCATGTGAGAATGGGGTGCTGCAGCTGTCATAAATGCAAGCTGGTTGGGGAAAGCTGGGGGAAGCAGGTGCTGCATGTGGAACTTTGAGGACTGGTCATAAGTTCCACTTGTTCAGCGCCATCACAACTTCAAATGGTCACTGAATGGTCAGTAAGCGAGAACTACCTGTACTTTTGGCCAATCACTTTCTTAGCCCAAGATAGCTTGACATACACAGATGGGCAGAGCAGAGATTTTCATTTTCATTTTCTTTTTTTCTTTTTCTTTTTTTTAATGGTAGGAAAAAGTTTTGGTGATATTCTTTGTTTAAACATCTCAGAATAGAGATCATATTGATTTGAAAACTATTGGTTGCAGAATTCCAGCTCTGTAGGATATGTGTATGCATATTTGTGTGTGTGAGGGAGAGACAGAGAGAATGAGAGAGAGAGAGAGAGAGGGAAAGAGAGAGCACAAATAGTTTTCATGCTTCAAGCATAATGTAAATGAACCAAAGGTGGGATATGAAGGAAAAGGAACATTTGTCCGCACTTCAAAAGCAACTGCGATATTACAATCATTTTGCAACTGCCTCTCCTTGCTGAATCACAGCAGTGCTTCCCATCTTCTCCTACCTGTAAATTAGATCACTTTAAACCCAACTAAAGTGTAACTATTTTCCCCTTCTTGCTACCCAGAAAAGAGTTGAAGAATACCTCCTATATCAAAGAACAAGTTGGATCAAGAAGACTCTGTTTTCCCCCAATAGCTCTATTGTTTCTCCTGAACTGTGAGATTGATGTTCTCATCATGCCACAGATAGCACTTATTCTCTTTCAAATTCACTAGAGAGACACAGACAGATTGAAGGCATATCCTCACAAGAGACTTCAGATTTCCTGTTTGAAGCTTTAGTGCAGGCCTCAAAATTTGGAATGCCAAACCTGGAGAAGTATAGAAGTTGTATGACTGGAAAACTGTTGCCTATTGATCTCTGTCCTTCCCCCTTACACTGACCATCAGCCTGCAGTTCACTACATTATCCATGGGGATAGATCAGTGATAACCTCAATCTTCTGAATTCCTAAGCAAATGAGATTGAAACCTATTTTGAAAAAAATCTACCAACACTAGACTTTTAAATGTATTCCTTAAAATCAGAGAGCAAAAAGTGTGTAGGGGATCCCATCTCACACTTTTTGCTAGTGTGTGTAATTTGCCCATTCAGTCTTCAGTTTTATTTGCACATTTTACTATAACTCTCTGTACTACCAGAACTCTGATAAAGGAGAATGCTGAAAGAACTGGGTTGATAAATTATTTTTCTTCCTTTGAAATCATTCTGGGTCTTGGTTTACAATTTCAACGTTTCTAATTCTTACTGTGTGGTCCCCAGAGCTGGACATAAGACTAAAGGTGATCAGCAGAGGATAGAACAGAAATATTATTTTTCATTATTAGAAAACTCTATTTCTATTTGGAAACTCTATTTCTATTGTTATAGGTAAAATTGGATTGGGCCTTTTGCAATCCACCATACTGTTGACATCTTCTTGTTCTTCTTCATATTATTATTTTATTATTGTATGCCACCCAAAGTCTGTATGGATGAAGTGGCCTATAAAGCAGACAATTAATTCATTAAATGTCGTCATCACTGTCACTATTACTATTTTACAGTATATCTTATCTTTGTGCTTGCAAAATATAAAACATCATAAAACAAAAATACAATTCACATGGTTACATACTAATGTACAGGCAGTCCCTAGGTTAAGAATGCCCAGTTTAAGGATGACCCATAGTTAAGAATGGAGACCATTGTAGCAAAATTCAAGTTAAATACACAATGGTTCAAATTCATTACCAAATACTACTTATACAGTATTATACAATAATACTGTTCCAGCTTACATACAAATTCAACTTAAGGTCAGACCTTGGGAATGGAACTCGTTTTTAAACTAGGGACTACTTGTATAGCAAGAAACCTGACAGCCTAAAAGTCATTCTTAACCAAAGGTTGGGGAAAAAAATCTTTATAGGGGATGTGTATTTTGTGCACATGTGCAAGAAGACATATGCGTTTCCAGAAGCAGAAGAGTTCTACAACTTAGAGTCACTTCCAAGAAAGATTTGTACTACACCAGTGCCTAATGCACCTCGGAACACAAAGCAAGGCCTTTACTGACCTCATGGCTGACAATTCATAAGTTGCAAGTCTGGTTTTATTTGTACTGTATTAAAAGATTTCACAGAACCCTGTATTCTCCTTATATATATCCTGCAAATACAAATAAAATCCATGTCTTCCTTCTGTTCAACAACCATTGAAAAATGCACTTAGCTGGCCCATTTGACATCAGATCTCGGTGAAATATTTGAAAAAAAAATTTTTTCTCTCACCCCTGTGGGTGGTACGTGTCTTTCTCAATCTTGGGTCCTCTACCAGAGGCCTGGGAGTTTGAGGGTTCTGCGCAGTATCTTAGCTGTTCCTAGCATGGCACTCTTCTGGACAGAGAGCTCTGGTGTTGTTCCTGGGATCTGTTGGAGCCACTCTCCCAGCTTAGGAGTCACGACCCCGAGTGCTCCTGCCACCACTGGGACCACTTTGGCCTTTGCTTTCCATATCCTCTCTAGTTCCTCCTTCAGGCCCCGGTACTTCTCCAGCTTCTCATGCTCCTTCTTCCTGATGTTGCTGTCACTTGGCACTGCTACATCTATCACTACCGCTGTCTTCTGGTCTTTGTCTACTACCACGATGTCTGGTTGATTGGCCAGTACCTGCCTGTCTGTCTGGATCTGGAAGTCCCACAGGATCTTAGCCCTGTTATTCTCCACAATTTTGTGTGGAATCTCCCAACTGGACTTGGGGGGGTCTAGCCCATACATTGTGCAGATGTTCCTGTACACAATGCCAGTTACTTGGTTGTGCCGTTCAGTGTATGCTGTTCCTGCCTGCATCTTACACCCTGCCACTATGTGTTGCACTGTCTCTGAGGCCTCTTTACACAATCTGTACCTTGGGTCCTGTCTAGTGTCGTATATCCCCCCTAATGAGAGAGGATATATGAAACATATGTAATACACACACACACACACACACACACACACACACACACACATACTTTCTCTTTCTGAAAATTTTGGTAGGTATTTTTTTTAATACAATTATATCTGTATTGCCAATTTTTAGTCTAGAATGAAAATGATTCTGTAGTACTTGTTCTCTTGTTGACCTTCTCAAAAAATATACCATAACATGTCTAGGAAGTTTTCTGACAGTTGCAAAGCGTGAATTTATGCAATACACCTTGTCCACTTCTTGATCCATCCTCTCTTCCTCCCAGCTTAATAAGTTAGACAGAGCAGTCACAACCAAGTGTCTAATATTCTCTTGAGCATTTTCAGAAATTGCTCTTACTCTTAGATGGAATTTGTTTTCCCTAAGTTCAAGTAGAGCAAAATTGTCCAGCCCTCTTTCCATTTCTGTATCTTTAGCATCCACTCTATTTTCCAGTACTTGTACTTTATAAGTAACTTGTTTTACAACATATGTAAGTGATATTTGTTCTCATGCTTCCATTTTTCATCCCTAAGAGTATTCTGGCAACCCCCCCCCCCCAACACTTGCTATTTTCTCTCAGAGTAACAAAACACAGATACCTTAATGATGCTAGCAAAATATGAAACACAGATTAGGGATGTACAAAAGTGACAAGGTATGCAACCTCTAGCAGTAATATGTAGGAATGTGGTGTTTTGATCACAGAGGCAAAAGGAACATATGAAACTAGTTGCTATTGCCTCCTCATGTCACTCTCCCTGAGGTTTTCTGAGTAATATTTCTGCTTCTGGGAAATTCCCCCATGCTTCTCAGCTATAGCAAAGATTGCATCTAAGAATGGGTATGCTTGGAGTTATGTCCTTCCCAAAATGATGTCGTTATTTATATGTAGGCAGAAAGACAACAGAATCAGTGTGTCACAAGGCATTGCAGCTGGGACAGAGTACATGTAGGCCTCTCTTACTGACCACTCATGCAGTGACTGTTTGAAGTTATGGCAGTGCTGAAAAAATAACATTTTGACCAATTTACAACCAATTTTTTATTTATTTATCTATATTTCAAATTTAGATACTGCCCGTCTTATGAGAAGTGACTCTAGGCGGTTCACAATAAAACAATAAAAATTAATTAAAATACAATAAAAACTATATAAAAATACAGTAAAAGTAGAATAAAGCCAAACACATATGCAAATAATAACATCTTCCAAGATGTTGATAATCAATAAGATGTTAACATATGGGAGCATCTTCAATTACAACATTTGCAGCATCTCTCAGTGTCATGATCATCATTACAGTCCATACATGTTGTCCTCTGTCTGATCTTTTGTTTTTCTTTCTTCCCCCCCTTGCAGAGTGGAGAGACTGGAGAAGATCAGAACAGAGTAAGCAGGCAAACAATGAGGAATACACATCAAAAGCAATGTGCTGGCACTGGCAGCCATGAGTGTGCTCAGCAAACAGCTAGTGCATTTCCCATTGTGTGCCTGCTTACCCTTTTCTATCCTGGGCTTCCCCATGGCACAACTGGGGGGAGCGGATGATGCTATCCGTCAAAGCCAGGTAGTGCTGGGCAAAGTAAGAGGTGGCTCAGTGGCCGCACACCAAGCGTGGTCCTTTGCAGTCCCCTCCTTTCAGTCAAACTGTTCCTTGCAAATATATGAAACGTATGAAATTTTTTCACTTTTCCACTACCACAAGGGCTCCATCTTTTTGCCAAGACCACTTAACTTTCCCCCACAGCTCTCTCCCCACCAAAAAGGAAAAAGCCAGCCAGGGTCCCAAGCTGGCATGAGCTAAGTCAGCTGGCCAGGCAACCCACCTGCAGGTGCCTTCTCTTCCAAGTATACCAGGGCAGAGACTCCAGCCACGTGTACAACTCAGAACGTCAAACGTCAAACGAGGCCAGGAAGGTCCTCCTTTGGGTCTCTTCAGCTTTGGGGCCAGCTGGGAGAAGATGTGCAGAAGCTGACTGGTGTCTTTCCAAGGCAGGCTTCCAGTCTCTCCTGTGGCAAAGCAGAAGTAAATACCCCTGGACAGTAATGACAAGGGAAGCTACCTTGCCACTCTGCTCCAGTTGGGGACTGCATGTAACAGGGCCCTTGGCGAAGCCACATCCTTTATCACTTCCCCCTCCCCACCTTCCAGCGCCCATATTGGGCTAGTGATACCCCCTGCAATATGCACAACTGAATACTCCTTTTCTCCCTTGCCAATCCCCTCCCATCTAAATGCATTGCCCCTGCCTGGGTCTGCTCTCTTCCCTGCCCCCGGTTGATGCCCAAGTTCCTCCAGTACTTTCCTCCACACCTCCCCGTCCCACATGCAAACCACAGCCCCTCTTCTCCCTCCACACTCCTTGTGTAGCAAGGAGGGGGAATTAGTTACATTTGATTTGGGTTAAAGTGATCTGATTTACTGGTAGAATAAGGTGAGAAGCATTGCTGTGATCCAGCAAGGAGAGGCAGTCACAAAATGATAGTGATATTGTCAGTTGTTTCTGAAGTGCAGTCAAATGTTCTCTTTCCTTCATACTCCACCTTTTTTATGTTATGCCTGAAGCATGAAATGCCCACTTACTTCATAAACTATTTGTTCTTTCTTTCTCTTTCAGTCTCTCTCTGTCTCTCTCTCTCTCACACACACACAGAAATATGCATACACACATGCTACAGAGCTGGAATTCTGCAACCAATAGCTTTCAAATCAATGTGATCGCTATTCTGAGATATTGAAACAAAGAATATCACTAAAACTTTCTTCCTATTGTTAAAAAAAAACCCAAGAAAAATGAAAATCTCTGCTCTGCCCATCTGTGTATGTCAAGCTATGTTGGGCTAAGAGAATGTGATTGGCCAAAAGTACAGGTAATTCTCGCTTACTGACCACTCATTCAGTGACCATTTGAAGTTGTAATGGTGCTGAGCAAGTGGAACTTATGACTGGTCCTCAAAGTTCCACATGCAGCACCTCCTTCCCCTGGCCTTCCCCAATATATCCATGGCCTGCCCCCCCCCCCAGGCCAGGCTCTCAAATAATTCTAAAACTGAAATTCTGCCCCCCAAACCCTCTGATTCTAAAATAAAATAAAGCTGAGACACATTATTTGATGTCTTTCTTTCCTTGCACAGGGGAGGATTAAAGTAGGCAAAGTGGAGTAATGGTAAACCAGCTGGATATGCTTCCTTCTGTTTGAACTGAAGAGAAAAAGCCCATATTCTCTTGAATATGCAAAGCATGAGAAATGGGCAGCATATAAATAAAGCAAATAAAAAATAAAACAAAGGCAAAATGGGGTTCTTCCCTTTTCTCATTTAAAAGCTTACAGGAGAGAGAGAGAAAGAAAACTTCCTCACCTCAATGGCTGTTTTGGAGTCTGAATTTCCCAGGTTTTGCCGAACATTGCCCATTATCTAAACTGATCCATTACGATTTCATATTTGAAACACTGGGACTGTTTTATCCCCTTGATCTCAAATATCAACAGCAGAAAGTTATTAGTAAGAATGAAGGAGATCAAAGAGGTCAAGCAGAACTCTTCCATCCGCTATAAAGCCTCAAGGATGGATGACTTCAGATTACATTTTATCAACCTTACATATTTTGGAGAAAAAAACAAGAACAACATTGCTAACAGGAAGGTTATTGAGATCACCATCTGCAGTGCAAAGCAAAACCAGATATGACCTTTTTTTTATTATAACATTAACAACACTCAATTGCTACATTATAAATTACAGCAAAGGGCACTTTCTCTTAAACTCATTCCTTTTTTCGATTCATTAGGTGTTCCCTGTGGTTAAGGTTGGGCTTGAACAAAATTATATAACATTTGGGAAAAAAGATGCAGCCCAACAAACCAGCACTAGAGGTTAAGATAGAAAATATCTCCACAGCCACTGTGTATTTCCCTTTAGTGCTCAGATATGTTGGAACAAAGGAGAGCCACACGCTGCAGAAGACCAACATGCTGAACGTGATGAACTTGGCTTCGTTGAAAGTGTCAGGTAACTTCCTGGCCAAGAACGCAACTATGAAACTAACAGCAGCCAAGAAGCCCAAATAGGTTAAGACACTATAGAACATGGCCTCAGATCCCTGATTACACTGCAGGACAATTTCTTCAACCACTGAGTGCATGTCAAACTCTGGGAAGGGTGGAGAGGTTGCCAGCCATGACATACAAATGGCTGTTTGAAGAAGAGAGCAGGAAATGACCAGGGAGTTGGAGAGTCTCTTTCCCACAAACATTCTCATCCTGGATCCTGGTTTGGTGGCCAGGAAAGCCAGAACCACGATGACTGTTTTTGCCAACACTGAAGAAACAGCCACGGAGAAGGAGATGCCAAAAGCAGCTTGTCGGAGGAGACAGACCACCGTGTTGGGATGGCCAATGAAGAGGAGTGCCGAAAGGAAACAGAGCAGGAGGGAGGTGAGGAGAACGTAGGTGAGGTCTCGGTTATTGGCTACCACAATGGGAGTGCTGTGTTTCCTCACAAAGATTCCAAGCACAAAGGCTGAGAGCAATGAACAGAAAAGTGCAGAGAAGGCTAAACTGATCCCCAGAGGTTCTTCATAGGTCAAAAAGACGACAGTCTTATGATTGCAGGAATCCTGATTAGTGTTTGGATAGCTTCCATCTTTGCAATTATAGCATTCATTACTATCTGAAAAAATGAGTAGACAAACAATGCGGTCTTGATCCTAGGAACTTTACATAATGCACTGTAGATTTCAGTAATTCCCTGCTAGATATGTGGGGTGGGATGGGGTGGGGTGGGATATCCATAATATGTAGTGTATGTTCCTTATGCATTTACACATATAATAAAATATTAAACAGCAATTGTACACACATGTGTCTTTGTGTACATATAAAATAGTTACCTAGCTTATATTCATAACAGTTATAGCAAGAACAATAATAATGTAGCATGTGTTCAGTGATGATACTGTTGATGATACTAGTGTTATAGGATTCAATTTTGATATACATAATGAAATGTCAGCAAAAAACATTTTCCCAGGATATTTGTGGCCAGAGTCTCAAATTCATGTCTTCCAATTTCTGTATCTCTTAAAACACCTAATCACTACCAGAAATTCTAAAGAAAATCTACTAAAAATAGTGATGCCTTCTATATCTAAAGAGAAAGATATTAAGTGTCTAAGAATGGTTTGCCGTTCTCACTTTTCTGGACCCAACAATGTTTGCTGATCTCAGTGATAAGTAAAGGCAGACCCAAGGTGGACAGTTTTTATATTCGGGATGTAACAGGGATGGCCACTCTCCAGGCTCTATATTCATATTTCGACTCCATTCAGCACTTCTAGAATTATAAAAGGAAAGTACCCTGCTTACAAACGGCCTGTCCACATTGCTCTAGACAGCCACCATTTTCCTTGCTAACTCTAAGCAGCACATTTCTTACCCTCCTTCTCTGAAATCTTCCCAGCTGGGCATGGGATGCAGTCATAGCAGCAAAAGGGTTCCCCTTCCTTCACTTTCTTGCTGGAACCAGGATGGCAACTCTCACTGCATACTGAAAGAGGCTGAGACTAATCCAGCAAGGAGAAAAAACAAAGGCAATCTTGAGTGTATCACTTGGCATAGTTTGAGATACCCTTTTTATTCATGTAAGAATGGGCTGTATTGCATGCACTTAACAGGTGCTACAATTTTTCTTCATTGAAAGAATTGATATTATACACAGGATTTTAGAAAACTATTTAGGAAGTGCATTGGTCAATTCATTGGTCAACACTGGATGACAGATGTTACAATCCCACTGGCTCAAAGGAGAGCCCCCATTGGCAGACTTTGCCATCTGTATAGTTGTGTCATTTCATGACAAATGATCTGTTCTTCTTAGATAGAAGCAATACGTCATCATGGTTAGTGCTCTCAAAATAACATTTTTACCCTGAAAGATCATAAATAAAATAAAAATAACATTTTACAGTACAGTTTTAAGTTTATACATTCAGGACAGGAAATGTTGAAGTAACATGCAGAGCCTTATCTAAAAAGAATTATGATTGTGATTATTATTGCTGCTGTTGTTGATCACACAGTCAGTGGGTTGTTTAGACTGGATGTGGCATTTTTATTCACCTATTGAGTGGGATAGGGAGATGTTATTGTTTGTTGTTGTTAAAGGTATTGTTGTAGTATGTAAGCTGTTTGAAGTAAAGATGCCTTTGGCAATTGACTGATGGTGATTTTGTTAATGCCGATGGTCTTCAAGTGGTGCTCCAGATGTTTTGGGATTCTGCCTACGGTGCCTATAAATATCGATACTACCTTTCCTTTTTATTTGCCACACTCATTCTACTTCTATTTGCAGGTGTTTATATTTTGTGATTTTCTCCAGTTCTTTCTCTTCTACTCTGCTGTCTCCAGGCATTGCAATGTCCACTATCCAGACTTTCTGGTCTTTCTTATTAACAACTGTTAACCCCGGGTGTTGTGTGGCAGGTGCTTGTCTGTTTGAATTCTAATGTTCCAGAGCGTTTTAGCTACTACATTTTCTATTACTTTGTTTTGTGGTCCTAGTTCTTGCAGGCAAATGGTATTGCTTGCAGATATTCCAATGCCCCATTGTTGCTACTTTGTCATGCTGTTGTTTGAAGTCAGTCTGTGTGATCTTCTTTGCTGTCTGTTGCTGTCTTCTCAATTCTGGCTTTGTGTGCGTTTGTTGTTAAGACTTGGTCTTATGGAGCCAGAATTAGCCCCTCTGTCTCTTTCTTCAACTTTCTTGCTCTTAGCCATTGCCAGGTCTTGTTGTTATCTGCTTTGTCTGCTGGCTTTTTTGTGTACTGGCAATCCAATACTTTTCCTTGCCATGTCGCTTTCCTATTGTTCACTTGGTCTTTCTTATAGGCCGGTTTGGTTTATTTGGTATTCAGTAAACCTTCATGGCATACTAGCTTCAGTGCATCTTCCCCAGGATCCTTCAAATATTCTTCCATTGCCCTTTTTTCTCCTTTAGCTCTCTGGTGTACTTGCAACATTCCATGCCCACCAATCCTCCTTGATAAGTAGAGTTTGTCAGCATCACTGTGTGGATGAAGGGAATGTTTCATTGTCATTATTTTTCTGGTCTTCCTATCCAGGGCTTTTAGTTCAGTTTGAGTACAGTCCACTATTCCAGCTGTATATCTAATGACTGGAATTGCCCAGGTGTTAATCACTTTGATGGTATTTCCGCCATTGAGTTTGGACTTTAAGATCGTCTTCACTCTTCTAATGTATTTACTACTAACCTACTTCTTGACTTCAATGCACTTGATTTTGTTTGCCTGAAGGATGCCCAGTATTTGTAGTGAACTCCTTCATCCAGACTCTTGATGGGATTTCCACTGGGCATCTTGATTCCTTCAGTTCTCACTACTTTTTCCTTGTTGATGGTCAGGGTGGCACATTTGTCCAGTCCAAACTCTACTGCAATATCGAGGCTTTCTTTTTGGACCAGGTTGAGCAGCGACGCCTATGGCTGTGATTTATTATTTCCAGTTGTTCCTTGATCTTCCTTGTTTCCAGGTGATATTTCTTGATGAGGTATTATTTGGACTTTTTTTCCTTCATCTTCTTTTCTTTTATCTGTTCTAGCTTGCTTGCATCTGATCTTAGCATGCTGATCTTATTTTCCAACCTGATCTTCCATTTTGGTGGTACACTGTTTTGCTTTTTTTCTTGTTTGTTGATTTTGCATCCAAGGTATTCAGCTATAGCTGCAGCTGTACTGTACATCGGTTGGTTTGCTTCTTGCAGTGATCTGGTGCTTATATTTCATTTTACAGTATTGGCATCGTTTACTACTTGTGCTAGCTGTTACTTTGTAACAAACTTCAATGAAGGCAACCTTATTCTGTTGTTTTTGTGCTGTTCTGGATGCCCAGTTATTCTTTGTTTTGATTGGTTGATTGGTGTTGGTGACGGAACAGGGGTGGCCCGAAGTCTGAAGGAGTAGAGAAAGCCAGAGCCCTGGGTTGCTGTATTGGAAGGCCATATGGATGGAGTGGAAACTGAGCTTACTTCAGTGATGGTTAAACTGAAGTCATTGATGAGGATGCTAGAGAAAGTACTGGCAGCCTGGAAGAAAACTGTCAATCCAGAGATCCACAAACAATCTCTGGGGACAGCAAGGAGGTGAGTGAGAAATCGGCAACCAGTGAAGAGGAGGAGATAATTTCCCCTAGCAGAAGTGCAAAAGAGAAAGGAAACCTGCCACAGCAGTGGGGGCTGAAGACAAAATTCAGGGGGAACCCAGGTCAGCTGGCAAGCTTTCTGATACAAGTGAGAATTTGCATGGAGAGATGTAGCCACCTATTCTGAAATGATATGGAGAAAGTGGCTTATATGTCATGTGCCCTTAAAGACCAGGCAGCAGAATGGGTAGTGGAGATACATGAGGCTGAGGCAGCCGAACTAACCAATTTTAATAATTTCATGGGTGCTCTGCATGAACATTTTGAGGATCCTTGCACTGTTGTAAAGGCAAAGAGAAGCATCAAGCAAATTAAGATTTAAGATGAAAGATTTAAGGTCCAGCATCTCCAGAAGGGGTTACAGTGTGGCCTTTGGGAACTCGCACTGGCCAGAGGCAACCCTAAAACCCTGAGGGAGTGGATAGTCTTGCAGCAACAGTGGAATCAGATTGGATGGCTATAAAGAGAAGAAGCGTGGGTACCTGATTTTCCACAGTTCCATTGGGACCAATAACGAGGAGATCGGGCTGGAGACAGAAGGAAAACAGCCAGGACCAATGAGAGGGGAATCGCCCTTGTTTCAGAAGTGGAGAAGAGGAGAATTATGCTGTGAATTGCTCTCAAAACCAGCTCCTGTGAGCTGCACTGAGAGGCAAGCAGATATGGAAATCCCTGAAGGGTCTCAAATCGGAAAAGGGAGGAACATCTGCTTCAGGAATGGAGGAACAGCTTCAATTCCCATTGATAGTGGAGAGTGAGTTCGCTAAAGACGAACATCAACCGGCAGAAAACTCCAGCTGCCTGCTTTAAAACACGCCCAGGGGCAGGCGGACGGATTGAGGTGTGAAGACTTAATGGTAAGTCCCATGAAGGTTGTGTTGAGACTGAGGGCATTAAAGACCAACTTTAGAGCGGTTTTGACGGTCTTAATAGACTCTGGATGCAGACGTTGCTTAATCAACCCAGTTATTGTGAATGGACTTGGACCAAGAGTGCAGAAGTTAGAAACCCCTATTATTTTTACACAATTGGATGGGTTGCAAGTGGGAGGTTCCATACCGAAGCAGTCAAAATGAGAATTAGGACTCATAAAAAGACTTTACAGTTTTTAGCAGCTCCGATTGCTGGGCATGCTCTAATACTGGGTCTGTCCTGGTTAAGACTGAGGAATCCCAAGGTGGATTGGACAAGGGGGAGCTTGACATTTTGGGATAGTGACTATAGAGCTCCAAAGGGAATTACTACCGGCACACCAAGGATAGTACTAGCAGCACTGACTGTAGAGTCTCCCAGTCAGGGTGACACCGAAGATTCCTGCTCGATCCCAAAACAGTATAGAGACTTACAAGAAGTGTTCAGTGAGTCAGAGTCGGATCAGCTTCCCCCCACTGAGTGATGGACGGTGCGATTGAAATTGAACCCAGGGCAAAATTTCCTAAACTGACAATGTATTCTATGACCCCTAAGGAATTGGGAGCGCTGAGGGAATTCATTGATAAAAATCTAGAAAGATTTATGCAGCCCATGAAATCACCATTGGCAGCACCTGTGCTATTTAGAGAGAAGAAAGACAGTTGTGCACAGGCAATCGGGGGCTACATGTATCTTTACAGAAAATAAACCCTCCCTTTGATGAAGGATTTGCTAGCCCACCTGTTGAAAGGGAAAGTTTTTACCAAGTTGGACTTAAGGGAGGCATATTCCGAGTGCGGATTACAGAAGGAGATGAATGGAAGACAGCATCCAGGTGCCCCCTCAGTTATTTTCAATATCTAGTGATGCCACCTGGGTTGTCGGGGGCACCTGGGATGTTCATGCAGTTAATAAATGAAATGCTACATGAATTCTTGTACAGGGGAGAGTTAGTATATTTGGATGATATTCTAATTTATACAGAAACGATGGAAGAGCATGTGGAATTCGTGAGGAAAGTACTTAAGAAATTGTTGAATGCTCACTTATATGCCAGACTCTCCAAGTGTGAATTTCACAAAAGTCAAATTGATTATCTTGGATTTGGGATATCCAGTAGAGGGACTGAGATGGATCCAAGTAAAGTGCGTGATGTAATTGGATGGGAGGCGCAGAAAACTCAGAGGCAGCTACAAAGTTTCCTGGGGTTTGCACATTTTTACCTCCAATTCATTCCAAACGTTGCTCAAGTCGCCCTCCCTCTCACTGACTTGGTAAAAACAAAAGGGAAAGATAAGGCAACAGCCCAAATACTGGGGGTCCCCTTAAATTGGACAGAAGAATGCCAGTCAGCATTTGAGCAATTAAAGAGGCTGTTCACTGCAGAACCAATTTTAAAACATCCTGATCCTGAGAAACCTTTTATAATCCAAGCGGATGCATCAGATGTGGTTATAGGGGCTGTTTTACTACAAAAACTGACAATTTAGGTGTTGTATCCTTGTGCTTACATTTCTCGAAAGTTTACAGAGACTGAAAGATGCTGGTTAGTGTGGGAAAAGGAAGCCTTTGCCATACTGTGGGTGCTAATGAGTTGGAGGCATCTATTAGAAGGGTCATCTCATCCTTTTGAAGTCTGGACTGATCAAAAAAACTTAGAGGCTTTAAAGTCTCCAAGGAAGTTGTCCCCAAAGCAAGTCAGATGGGCTCAGTTCTTCAGTCGGTTCAATTTTACTTTGAAATATATACCAAGGGGAAGAACCTCTTGGCTGATTAACTTTCTAGATTGCCACAGCACAACAGGTAGAGAAAAGAAGTGATCACTACAGTATTTTCATGTTCCCAGTCAGGAATGGTGGCTGCTACCAGAGCTCAAAGTAAGCAGCAGGGTTGCAAGCCAGAGGGAGATTTACTCAGTTATTGAACTGCCCACTATCCAGATCTTTTACCTTTCTTCTCAACAACTGATAAGTCTGGGGTAATATCATCATCATCATCATCATCATCATCATCATCATCATCATCATCATGTGATAAAGAACTTCATGGCTGGTGAAAAACAGAAACTTTAAAAAAGGTCTTGATTTTGAATCTTACCTGGTTAAACCAGCTGTGCCAAGTGATGGCATCTTTATTAATGGTGAAAGTTTGGTGTGTGGGAACTCCAGGATCTACCTTCCCAACTTTCACTCTCAGAAAGGATTGGTTTGAAAACACAATCCAGTTCATGACATCCAGACCAGCTAGTAATTCTCCGTTGACATCAAGAGAAACCTCATCCCCAGCACTATTATTAAAGGAAAGACCTTTCAAGAAGTGATGTACCTAGAATGAAAAGGGAAAGGCAGAGGTTTAGAAAGACATAGTTGTATCTTTCAGAGAAAAAGTCTAGTGACCAGTAGAGCAATATCAGATTCATAGCTTGACTGAAACAAAGTTTTGCCTCATTACTATTGGTCTGAAACAGTGATGGAAATGGAACCACGGATGGTTTACAATTTCCTTGATGACATGTTCTGCAGTTGCTGATTACCTGAGAATGTTCTCCTCATTTACCTGCCAGGCAACTTGATTGTGAAATTTAAAGCTCCATTCATCTACTCTTCGTCTATGTCCAACTCTAGATGACAGCATGGTATGTAAAGCATAGGCCACAGCATAGACAGAATTATACATGCTGTAACTGTGACCAATCATGCCCATTTCAAAAACAATTTTAGGAAGGTTTTCCATATTCTCTCTCCCAGTGCAGAGATCTCCAACCACGTTGTCAACCAATGAAGTTTGAAATACACAGTTGAAGGCATGTTGCCAGAAGTCTAGGATAAAGCCATCTGCTTTTGGGTTAAGAGGAGTTCTGCTTTCAAGAAAAGGTTCAAATCCTGGTGGGTTGTTGGTATGGATTCTGAGGGACAGAGCCCCATGGATTATTTGTGAATCCCAATCCCTTTGATAGATATTTGATGCAAGTTCTGTTTGAGATGTCAATATCCATACTTTCCCTTTTGCTGTGTCTGTATCATGTTCTTTTTTTGACAGATATGGTAACCATCTCAGAAAAACCAAGGCATTGGACTGTCCGTAGAAAATCATCACATTGCTTTTGCTTTCCATGATTTGATCATGTATTTTTGCACCTTGTTCAAGGGCAGAAGACAATTTGTTAATTGATTCGAGATCGGCAATTCTCTCTGTCAGTGTAAAGCAAATGCCATGCTTAGAAAATAATGGAACGATTATATCTAGAAATCTTTCTCCATTATCATTATCCATCACAAATACCCCGATCCATGTCCAGTTGAAATGAAGAAGTAAAGATAGAATCCCTTCATACTGAATTCTTTCCATGGGGCTCATTTGGAAGAACGAAAGGCCTGGGGTTTTGTAGTTCATGACTGGAGCACAGCCATAGATGAGCTGAAGTAGGTTTCATGGAAGAAAGAAAGAAAGAAAGAAAGAAAGAAAGAAAGAAAGAAAGAAAGAAAGAAAGAAAGAAGGAAGGAAGGAAGGAAGGAAGGAAGGAAGGAAGGAAGGAAGGAAGGAAGGAAGGAAGGAAGGAAGGAAAGAAAGAAAGAAAGAAAGAAAGAAAGAAAGAAAGAAAGAAAGAATGGAGAGAGAGAGAGAGAGAGAGAGAGAGATAAAGAGGGAGGGGAAAACTTTACATCTAATTAATTGTTTCCAGCTTTCCCTGAGCTTCATTTGTTAAATCAAAGAACACCACTGACATCATTCCATTGTATTATCTGCTGTTAATCAAATAAGGCTGCTGCAAGATAATAGTTTCTGGACTATGACCTTGTAATTAGTTTAGGTCTCAGTGAGGAACTTGCCTAATTTTTATTAATTGTTCAAAATCACTTTGAACAATGACATGTAACTAAGGAAAAATATATGTTTTTAATTTTTTGCAGTTTTTAAACATAAAATCTGCTTTTCTGTTTGCCAATAACTAATGTCTGTTAAAACAATTCAGATATAAGGTTCATGTCACTTAATAGAATTCCCCCAAATCGGATCACTTTTATTCAGAGGGTTGCAGAATTATCCCTCAAGCTCATCTCTTGTTTCCCTCTGATCACCATTAATGTAGTGCAACTACTGGATCTCCAACCTATGGATTCTGATTTTCATATGCACCTATAGCCTTGATAATACTAATTTATAGTTGCATCCCTTTTATTGAACAAGCTACACCTTTTCTTCTCTACATCTATTCATTAGCTCCACTCTACAAGGTCAGACCGCCTTTATGCAAATCAGTGACATCCTTCCCCTTTCTCTTAATTTCATTGGTGCAAAACAAACCTTTGTTTTATATTCATTTTATTCTTAATTGTTATTTCTCGTATTCTGTTATATTTCAAGTTACAATCTTATATCTCCCACAGTAGTCACCAGATGAGCCTATAGGCAGAGTGGATAGACTCAGTTACAGTAGCGAGGAGGACACTGTTGGGAGACTTGAAAGAACAGGTTAGGGATAGATTGTCATGGAGAAAATCTACCTATGTGTTTGCTAGGATTTGAAAATGACTTGACTGCACCTAATCAATCAATCAGTCAATCAATCAAAAACTTATAATTAACCCATCAATCAATCCCTGCCAAAGTTACAGGCAGCATAGGCTAATATGGATGCATTTTGGCTGGAATCTCACAAGCTTAACTCTTGAATTCTGTAGCTGTGAAGAGCAGCTCAGCCATTCTGGGAAGAGAGAAGGCTTTTCTAAGGAGTCGCTGACAGGTATTGGATAAGTTTCCATGGGTAATATGTAGAACCTTTTAATCAGAATCTTTGCCCAACCCTACTTCAACATAGCATGAATGAATATTGACAGTTCTAAGGCTAAAAATAACATTTTGGGAAAATTCATGGCAGAAATATCTCCCCAAAGGAAGTAATAGATTTAAAATGATTTAAGAGCAACCTAGATTGGGATGAAGTTGGAACTGAAAGTCATGAATTCACACTAAAATAATGGAATCCATCAATCTACTACATTCTCATTTTAATTGCATCCATTATCTTGTTGCTTTTCTCCAGTATGTTTTTAAAATATCAGCATTTTTGTATTTTAAATAGGTTGTTTTAATGATTCATTTAAGACCATTAAGAAAATCCCAGGGATGTAGGCTGGAAGGAATAATGGAAAACAGAAGACAGGAAAGGAGAAACGCATCAGTCTTGTTGCCAACAAAGCTAGATGAATCTGAATTTCAAGGAGATTTTATTTTTATTATTATAGTTATGTGATATGGGTGGGATGATTGAATGAAAGGTATTCTTATATGGAAAATTATGTTTCTGCTTGCAAATGCCTATTTAGAGATTCTTACTTTATACATTAGCAGCTGAAGAAATTTAATAATGGTTATTTATGCAATGCTTTAGCTGCAAATAATTCCTCATCTCATTTCTATATGAGCTATGCTACTATTATGTTGCACGTGCTTCAGGAAATTCTTAATGATGTAGCTAAGAATCACTGCGTGAACTGAAGAAGGATCTCTTTTAATCCTGTCTGAGTGTTTAGTCCTAGGGATGGAAGTAATTGTACAATAGGGATGCTGTTCACCAGAAGGTGGCCCTTGATCCTGCAGAGATGTCCCCCTCTTTTGAAGTTATTGTTCTGAACCACCACTTTTTCCAGAGAATACACTGTACACTAACATTTCCCTCAGGCAGGCTATCACCACCAAATTGTGAATTAATCTGATCTTGTGCATTAATCTAACCTTTACAGCTGAGAAATAATTCCTCATGCACCAATGTTCAATTTTATTCTTTTAAGCAGTGTCTCAGGAAAATGGTGATGGTGTAGTTGGACAAAAAACGTCATGAAAAGGTCTTGCCATATGTTCCAGAGTGTTGGTAATGGAAGCAGATTGTTCAATGAGGTTTAAAGAAATGCCGTTGATTAATATCGATGGATGGGAACATCCATTTACTTTAAAGCTAGATGAGCTTCCAATTTAGGAATCTATGCTTTATACTCAGCTTAATTTACAAATATGCAAATATAAATCATTTCAAAGAAATAGCCATTCACTTTGCTGCACCTAGTTTCTCCTTTTTCATTCATTCATCAGTTTTGCCTCATTCTCTTTCTGGAAACACTGTTAATACATTTTTCATTGGCTTTCTCTGATTTACTGTTCTTAAAAAAAAAGAAAAATAAAGATCCAGAGAAAGAAGAACTGATATGCTGCTCCAAGAGTTAGACATACTCTGAGGCTGATACACTCTACCTGTGGAACCTTGAAGATATCCAAGTTATCTGCAATTTCAATGGAGGTTTTGGAGTCGAGTCCCCCAATCACTGCTGTCAGATTATTCTGGGTGCCACAGATGTAGTTAGGAACAAAGCTCTTCAGGTTGTAAAGCAGGAACATGGTGGCCTGGCAGGTCTTCTGTGCGCTATAGTGACTGTCATAGATGTGGAAGCCCAGGGTGAGATTGGGTAAGAGGTGAGGGTTTTCATTGATCTCCTTCACTGCAAATACCATGGCCAGGATGTGTTGGTAATTCTTAGGCAGTAAACTACAATAGAAAATAAACTCTGTGTGAAAATATTTATAGCTTTGATGAAAGGAAACAAAAGAAGCAAAACCCACCTAGTTTTGCCTCTTCCTTAAAACTGTATTTTTATAATATTTACATAACTGTGGCAAAGTGAGAAGAAATGAGGCATCTACCAAGTTAATTCCCTAATTACTTGATAAAATATCAGGTAGAAAAGTTTGTAGACTCTAGTGTATACCTCTTTAATATTAGACAAATGTCATCCATTTTTCATTTCTTTATGTATAAGAGCTTTATTAAATTTTAATAACACAAAGGTAAAACTAACAAGAGTTAATAATTGAGAAACAGAGTAGAAGAAAAGAAAGTGTTAAAAGAAAGAAGGAAATCATAACTACAGGGTAAAAAAACAATAAAAAAAGAGAAATACAAAAAAAGGAATAACATTCCACTTCTTGTACAGCAAATATAAAAAAAGTATACATTAAACACTTACTCTAAGATTACAACTTAACATCCATTTTTCTATAATCAATTATTTTACTAATCATCAAATCCATGCATCATAATATCATTTCTACTGTTTTCCAGTATAAGTCCAAAAGGGGCTTCCAAGTAGCATTACAATTAGTCAATGTCTTTTCTCTAATCAGACCTGTCAATCACCACCTTAGCTAGCTCCATCAAATTTACCATCCATTCTTGCATTGTAGTTAATATCAAGTCTTTCCATCTTTGTGCATATAAAAGCCTCACTGCACTTACCATACGTAACAACCAAAATTGCATGAGATTTTTCCAGTTGTATATTAATCTTCAAAATCGTAGGAATTAATATGTGTATCTGAGTCCAAAAACTTTTAGCCTAATCTCATATCTACCAAAGATGATAAAAACTCCCTTCTTCTTGATTACATTTCCAACATATATTTGAAGTCTCTTTCTACATTTTGGCAATGGTTTTGGTGACAGATACCATCGATAGATCATTGTATAAACATTCTCTTTAAGATTATAGCATAATGTAGATTTCAACCCTTTCATCCACATATTTTCCCATTGTCCCAACTGTATATTCTATCCAAAATGTTTAGTCCATTTTATCATGCAATCCTTAACTTGTTCATCCTCTGACTCAAATCTCAACAGAAGTTTATATATTTTAGCAATAAGATATTCATCATCAGTACATAACTCTCTTTCAAATACAGTTTTGTCACATTGCAAACCAAAGGCCTTTTTATTAACTTTAATGTTTCTACGATTTGTACATATGAAAGCGATTGGCACATATATTCTTCTGATATCAAACCTTCTCTTGATTTTATTTTGAATTCCCCCTGAAGAAAGTCTAAAATGTCACCAAATCTCAAATCATGTCCTTCTCAGTCCAATGATCCTCTATTTCTCAGTGTCACCCATTCTTTCATCCAAACGAAGCAGCAACCACAAAATACAGTTTCAAATCTGGTAAAGCTAAACCTCCTCTTTCTCCGGCACCTTTTAACAGCTTATATTTAACTCATGGTTTTTTACCTTGCCACAAAAATTTGGATATATCTTTCTGCCATTATTTAAAGAGTAAGTCAGTAGTCACAATCGGCATTGTCTGAAACAAAAACAACATCCTAGGCAGGACGTTCATTTTTCTCACAGAAATTCTACCCCAGAGTGACAGTTGAAGTTTCTCCCATCTTAACATGTCTTTTTTAACTTCATTCCATGTCTTACCTAATTATTCTGAAACAATGTACATTACTTGTCAAATTAATACCCACATGTTTTACTTTTTTCTCAATCTTAAAACCTGTTTTGTTCATCAGTTCTATTTGATCTTGTGTCTTCATATATTTGTTAACATCTTTCTTTTGTTTATTCATCTTAAAGACAGCTAATGCAGCAAACTCTGAATTTTCCCATTAATAATTCTATCCCCCTCAACAGCTCTTCCAACAGCAACACCAAATCATCTCAACACCAAAAGCTCTCAATTTGTATCTCTCTTCTTTAATCGCCACACCCATTGTCCCCTCGTCTTGCCTTATGTCTCTATTCAAAACTTCCAAACCAAGAGAAACAGAAGTGGGGATAGTGGGCATCCTTGTCTTGTTCCGTTTTGGGTCTCACATGGTCTTGTCAAATCCCTTTAACAATAATTTGTGCTTTCTGTAGTGTAAATCAATTTAATCCATTTTATTAAGTTCTTACCAAAATCCATATTTTCTAAAACCTTAAAGAAAAATGGTCATTTAGGGTTATCAAAGCTTTCTCTGTGCCTCAACAAAATCAATGCAGCTTGTTTTTCAGTATGCTGTTCAAAATATTCTATAATGTCCAATACTGTTCTAACATTGTCTTTTAGTTATCTTTTAGGTAAAAATCCACATTTGTCTTCATGAATAAATCTTGTAGAGCTTTTTTCAGTCTATTTTCTACAATTATTGTAAATAACTTGTAGTCACTATTCAGTAATTATTTTCCTTTGTATGTTTTTGTAAAATTTAAACCTTGTCCCTCTTCACATATTAAAGCAATATTAGCTTCTTTCAATGACTTATAATTGTATTATTAGAATATTTCTATAACTTTCTGAAAGGGATTAGATTAGCTGTGTGAGCCAATACGCATACAGCAGAAATGAGGAATATAAAAAGTTAATTCCCTATTCTCTCGACCAAAAGTATCAGTTAGAAAGGTTGCAGACTCCAGGCCATACCTTTGTAATATCTGATCCATTTCTTATTTCTTGAGCGTTTTGATGTGATAGATGGTTTAGCACACTGTGTTATCCTCATTCTTTAATTTCTGCAAAGACCTCTACAATTCTATGGCTAAGATGGTTTCTAAATAAAACTTTCAAACCCTATTTGAAAGTTGTTTCTAAATATTTATTAAGATAAATCAAATGCACAAGTGATTATAGGTTGTGGGGCCATATACTGTTTATGAATGGATGCAAATTCTATCCTCACATTAAAAAGTGATAATCTAACTGGAGAAAAGAAACTTCCTTCAGAATTAATCCCAGTAGGAAGAGATGAAACAGAGATTTCTTCTATGAAAATAAACTATAAATTTAGAGAGTCTTACATACAAGTAGCTTTTGGAAAATGGAGAAAATAGAAAGATCATAGTTACTACTGCAGGAATGTAAAAAGATCCTTACTGAGTCCAGTACTGTGTATAATTAAATCAAGTGGGTTTAAAGTTTTTCTGATACACTTGTAGCCCAATTTTCCTCCATGCAATCATTTTTAATATGATTCAATCTGGATTCAACTCTGGGTTTTAGAACAGGGGGACCTTAAGATGTTTTATGCATGGTATGCAGCAACATGAATAATATCTGAGAAAGAAAAATCATACATAAATACACGTTAGAAATGGCACAAAACAGATGGAAGCTTTTATCACCTGTGCTGGACATGTAAAGAAAAGAAAAAAAACTGTAAAGATATGCATAGTCCAATGCAGAGAATCACAACTTTTCTTATGAGATAATTTTTCTTACTAGATATAATTTTAGGGGGAAAAAAATCAACAAGGAACACCACAATGTATTGTGAAATGTATATGCTTACAGCAGTGAGAATAAATTTTGCCCAGTAGTGAAAGAAATATATAATCCCAACAATAAGTGATTGGAAACCTAAAGATAGAGAAGATGCACAATGGCAAAATTCAATGCATATATTCACAACTGAAACTTATTCAAGCAAGAATTATTCTCATATGGACAATACATCACGCAGTATGGCAAATATAATCATTTACAGTATAATCTGGCTTCTAAGGAGGCTCAAATAGTTATAAACCTTGTAAAGTTGCAAAGGTACAAAAACGGAGAATATGGAAACCCAGTTGATTTTTTCTTTTTCCTTTATATTTTCCCTTGGTTTTTTGGTATTTCAATTGTTGTCAAACTTCCTTTATCTATTTTTTATTTTTATCCTCAACAGTCAAGCTATCTAAACATAAGAGTGTTAATAATCTTCATCAATACCATACAAGTATTACTGCATTGAAACAATATAATGTCTCCCGTTGTGGGGAGACGGGCGGGGACAAGTCTATCAAATAAATAAATAAATAAATAAATAAATAAATAAATAAATAAATAAATAAATAAATAAATGTGTTAAGATTTACAACAACATAATAACGTATGGAAGGAAACAACTGGCACATATAAGATCAAACAAGTCCTTCACATACATAATGAAACCTATAGAGTAAAGAAAGAAAACGTGCAGGAATTAAGTCAAAAAGTGTGATATCAGATGAGGGTGAGAAGAATTGGTATAATATCGAAGTACTCAAAGAACACATGGAAAACTGTGGAAATGTAATTCGACAAATAGGGAGATCATATCCCTTTAACTAGAATTAAGCCTTACTGACTTCAATAATGCACTCAGAGTACACCCAGTCTAAGATGTGGCACATTCACTCTCCACAGTGTCTGCAAGAAGGAGCTCCATTTCTTCGGGGTCTATGATTCTATGAGTACTTTCTACATTAATCAAATTAATCTTTCTTTAGGTTGCAGCTTTGCAACTGCTAAACCTTCTAAGAAAAGATATGAAAGTAAAATTTCTTACACAAGGTCTTCCTTCAAGGATGGTGGGGGCTCTTCTCTGAAACTTATAACGTTCTCCAAAAAAGATACTATGGTTGCTATGCCACCAATTATAACGTCTCCCGATTCATGGTATGTATGCTGTGGCTGATGAGGAGTATGAATTTCACATTTTGCATTATAAGCCTTGCATACTTTAAGAGAGAACAGGGCTATCAACAAATGTAGTAGAAGCACCATCTTCACTGTAAGTGAAATCTTACTTCTGCATTGGGATTCTTATTTAACTGACATGCATTTAATTGACAGAAATGTAATTAGCTTCTTGGGATAAAAAACAAAATTATAACGTCTTATTATAACGTATTATAAAAAATAATAATAGAACCTGCTCATAGGAGTGGGACTTAGAAAAAAAGATCTGAAATATCCATATTTGTGTCTTTAAAAATTGTTCACTTTCTTTTGTATTTGGAAACTGAAAGCCCAAAGGAGATTGAACCAATAGAAGCATTAATTACCAGTTCTGGCATAATCAGCGAGGAAGATATTTACCTCTTCAATCCCCAGAGTATTTGAGAAAAACATGTTTTCTTCACCTTTAAATGAACTTTTCTCTCCAACTTACTTAGAAAGAACACCTGTACACTTGAAATATCCAACAGCAAAAAGAAGATGCTGGAAATACTTAGACCACCATTGCCCAACATGGTTTCCTCGAAATATGAAGGCACTACAGCTTGCAGAAGTCCCAGTCTATGCAAACAATTGGGGAAAGTTATTGTAGCATTAGTGTTCTGGATATGGTCAAATCCAATGCTCCATTTTGGTTTCCATTAAAGACTGTTTGGGGACTGTGTTTTCCTCTTGATTTGTTTTTTTTTTCCCCTTTTCTTTTCACAGAGCAGGGATTCTGTTTGGACAGGATTTCAAAAATAGTAGAGATCCCAGCTTCAGGCTTGCCCAGAACACTGCCATAAATTTCCCAGAATAAAGGATAATCAGTTCGTACATCTTAGGACTGTAGGCTCAACTCTCTTCTTACATGGGACCACCATAAGCACAAGTCACTAGTCTTCAGAGATACAGAAAATAGCTAATCTTTTATCATTCTGGAATGGGGTGGCCTTCCCTGTTTTGCGTCTCACTTCTCTGAGAACAAAAACTTAAAAAGGGAGCTCAATCTCTATCTGTTACATCCATCAGGCCTGCATTCAGAAATCAATAACAATCTATAAAATGAATGTGATGTTAATGAATGTAAAGTTAAAATCCTTTAAAAGCAGATTTTCTTAGTTAAGGATTTGACTTTTGTGTTTAAATGCGTTGGAAATAAGAAGCACAATTCTGTAGAAATAGGAATGGTACTGGGATCCTGGATGCCACTTGGCATTGCTTTTCAGCCCAAGCTGATGGTGAAGAAAAAAGTAGAAGGCAGAGAACCAGTGGCAGACTGGCATTTTGAGGAAGTGAAGCATGAAAAAGGCCTATCTTATTATAATACTAAAAGGACTGTCTGTATTTTGTTTTTTCAAAAAATGTCAAATAGAGTTGAGATCAAGACTGAGCCCCACTCTGCAGGCTAGGTCTGGTTGATTGCCTTACATCTTAGATCCCTACACTCAAGTCTCCTCTTGCATCTGTCCACCAGTATTACAAGTCAGTAGTCCTCAAAGACACCCCAAACAGCGAACCTTTGATCATGCTAGAGTAGGGTGGTCTTCCCTGTTTTCACTTGTGTTCCTCACTTCTTTGAGGAATAGGAACTTAAAAAGGGAACTCAATCTGTATCTATTACATCCATAACCCAGTGGTCACAAATAAATTAATAAATAAATAAAGGCCTATAAAATGAATGTGTTGTTTTAAAGTTAAAACCCATTAAAAGCAGATTTTCTTAGTTAAGGATTTGATTTTTGTCTTTCAATGTGTTGGCAATAAGAATCAGAATTCAATAGAAATAAGCATATTACTGGGATTCAAGGTGCCACTTGGCAAGGAATGTCTATATTTTGGTTTTTAAAATGATGTATAATAGAGTTAAGACCAAGACTGAGCCCCAGTCTCCAGGCTAGGTCTGACTGATTACCTTATTGTCAATATAGAGTTGGGGGCTTCAGCCGCCTAGTAATGGAATGTTGTTTATCATGCCTCTTGAGGCACCTCTTCCATCTCCTCTATGAACCTTTGCCAATCTAGTATCAGGGCTCTGACTGTCTTGTCTATGTCATTTTCTTCTAGAACAACAACCCTGTGAGATAGGTTGAGCTGAGGTCACATGTAGAGAACTAGAAAAATTACGATGTTGAGGGTATTTGATGGCCATTATGTAAACGTGGTTAAAGCCCACTACTGGAAGAAAACATTAGAAAGAAACATTAATTGGCTTTTTGGTATAAAAGGGAGGGAGGGAAGGCTTTAAGATTTTGTTATTGCAGTGTATATAAACCAACAAGCCTTCTACTAAATTTTGTCAAGTCTGTTTCCTGACCATCAACAGCGGAAAGCAAAAACAGAAATGACACTTTTTTATTATTACATTAACAACACACAATTAATACTTCATAAATTACAACAAAGGGCACTCCCTCTTAAACTCATTCCTGTTTTCTATTCATTAGGTGTTCCCTATGGTTAAGATTGGGCTTGAACAAAATAATATAACATTTGGGGGAAAAAATGCAGCCCAACAGACCAGCACTAGAGGCTAAAATGGAAAATACCTCTACTGCTACCGTGTATTTCCCTTTAGTGCTCAGATAGGTTGGAACGAAGGAGAGCCACACGCTGCAGAAGACCAACATGCTGAACGTGATGAACTTGGCTTCATTGAAAGTGTCAGGTAACTTCCTGGCCAAGAACGCAACTATGAAACTAACAACAGCCAAGAAGCCCATATAGGTGAGGACACTATAGAACATGGTCTCAGATCCCTGATTACACTGCAGGACAATTTCTTCAACCACTGAGTGCATGTCAAACTCTGGGAATGGCGGAGAGGTTGCCAGCCATAACATACAAATGGCTGTTTGAAGAAGAGAGCAGGAAATGACCAGGGAGTTGGAGAATCTCTTTCCCACAAACATTCTCATCCTGGATCCTGGTTTGGTGGCCAGGAAAGCCAGAACCACAGTGACTGTTTTTGCCAACACTGAAGAAACAGCCACGGAGAAGGAGATGCCAAAAGCAGTTTGTTGGAGGAGACAGATCACCGTGTTGGGACAGCCAATGAAGAGGAGTGCCGAAAGGAAGCAGAGCAGGAGGGAGGTGAGGAGAACGTAGGTGAGGTCTCGGTTATTGGCTACCACAATGGGAGTGCTGTGTTTCCTCACAAAGATTCCAAGCACAAAGGCTGCGAGCAAGGAAAAGAAAAGAGCAAAGAAGGCTAAACTGATCCCCAGAGGTTCTTCATAGGTCAAAAAGACGACAGTCTTAGGATTGCAGGAATCCTGGTTGGTGCTTGGATAGCTTCCATCTTTGCAATTATAGCATTCATTACTATCTGAAAAAACAAACAGACAAACAATGTGGTCTTCATCATCTAGGATTCAATTTGATATACATAATGAAATGTCAGCAAAAACATTTTCCCAGGATATTTGTGGCCAGAGTCTCAAATCCATATCTTCCAATTTCTGTATCTCTTAAAACACCTAATCACTACCAAAAATTCTAAAGAAAATCTACTAAAAATAGTGATGCCTTCCATATCTAAAGAGAAAGGTGTCAAGTATCTAAGAATGGTTTGCCGTTCTCACTTTTCTGGACTGAACAATGTTTCCTGATCTCAGTGATAAGTAAAGGCAGACCCAAGGTGGAAAGTTTTTATATTTGGGATATAATAGGAATGGCCCATATCCAAGCTTTAGTATTTATATTTTGATTCCCTTCAGCACTTTTAGCTTTATAAAAGGAAAATACCCTGCTTACAAAGAGCCCTGCCACATTGCTGTAGAGTACCCCCATTTCCCCTTCATGGATCACTGCCTTGTAGTGGCGAAGGGGCTTGCATAACTCAGTGAAGCCATGAGCTATACCGTGCAGGGCCACCCAAGACGGACAGGTCATGACAGAGAGTTCTGACAAAATGTGGTCCACTGGAGAAGGAAATGGCAACCCACTCCAGTATCCTTGCCAAGAAAACCCCATGGACAATGTTAAAAGCCTAAAAGATATGATACCGGAAGATGAGCCCCTCAGGTCGGAAGGTGTCCAATATGCTACTGGGGGAGAGTGGAGGGCAATTCCAAGTAGCTCCAGAAAGAGTGAAGCGGCTGGGCCAAAGCCGAAAGGACGTTCAGCTGTGGATGTATCTGGAAGCAAAAAGAAGGTCCGATGCTGTAAAGAACAATATTGTATAGGTACCTGGAATGTAAGATCTATGAACCAAGGCAAGCTGGATGTGGTCAAACATGAGATGACAAGATTGAACATCGACATCTTGGGAATCAGCGAACTGAAATGGACGGGAATGGGTGAATTTAATTCGGGTGACCATTATATCTACTACTGTGGGCAAGAAACCCTTAGAAGAAATGGAGTTGCACTCATAGTCAATAAGAGAGTGGGAAAGGCAGTAATGGGGTACAACCTCAAAAACGACAGAATGATCTCAGTGCGTATCCAAGGCAAACCATTCAATATCACAGTCATCCAGGTCTATGCCCCAACCACTGATGCTGAAGAAGCTGAAGTTGACCGCTTCTATGAAGACCTACAACACCTTCTAGAACTAGCACCAAAAAGATGTCCTTTTCATCATAGGGGATTGGAATGCTAAAGTAGGAAGTCAAGGAGTAATCGGAATAACAGGCAAGTTTGGCCTTGGAGTACAAAATGAAGCAGGGCAAAGGCTAATAGAGTTCTGTCAAGAGAACAAGCTAGTCATAGCAAACACTCTTTTCCAACAACACAAGAGACGACTCTACACATGGACATCACCAGATGGTCAATACCGAAACCAGATTGATTATATACTTTGCAGCCAAAGATGGAGAAGCTCTATACAGACAGCAAAAACAAGACCAGGAGCTGACTGTGGCTCAGATCATGAGCTTCTTACTGCAAAATTTAGGCTTAAATTGAAGAATGTAGGGAAAACCACTAGACCACTCAGGTATGACTTGGATCATATTCCTTGTGAGTACACAGTGAAGGTGATGAATAGATTTAGAGGATTAGATTTGGTAGACAGAGTGCCTGAAGAACTATGGACGGAGGTCCATAACATTGTACAGGAGGCAGCAACTAAAACCATCCCAAAGAAAAAGAAATGCAAGAAAGCAAAATGGCTGTCTGATGAGGCTTTACAAATAGCTGTGGAAAGAAGGAATGCGAAAAGCAAGGGCGAAAGGGAAAGATATAAGCAACTGAATGCAGATTTCCAGAGAATAGCAAGGAGAGATAAGAAGGCCTTCTTAAATGAACAATGCAAAGAAATTGAGGAAAACAATAGAATGGGGAAGACTAGAGATCTCTACATTGGAGATATCAAAGGAACGTTTAGTGCAAAGATGGGCATGATAAAGGACAAAAAAGGCAGGGACCTAACAGAAGCAGAAGAGATTAAGAAGAGGTGGCAAGAATACACAGAAGAACTATACAAGAAAGATCTTAATGTCCCTGATGTCCACGCTGGTGTGATCACTGACCTTGAGCCAGACATCCTAGAGAGTGAAGTCAAGTGGGCCTTAGGAAGCATTGCTAACAACAAAGCTAGTGGAGATGACAGTATTCCAGCTGAGTTATTTAAAATACTAAAAGATGATGGTGTTAAAGTGCTGCACTCAATATGCCAGCAAGTTTGGAAAACGCAACAGTGGCCACGGGATTGGAAAAGGTCAGTTTATGTTCCAATTCCAAAGAAGGGCAACGCCAAAGAATGCTCAAACTATCGCACAATTGCACTCATTTCACATGCTAGCAAGGTTATGCTCAAAATCCTACAAGCTAGGCTTCAGCAATACATGAACCGAGAACTACTGGATGTACAAGCTGGGTTTCGAAGAGGCAGAGGAACTAGAGATCAAATCACCAACATTCGCTGGATCATGGAGAAAGCACGAGAGTTCCAGAAAAATATCTACTTCTGCTTCATTGACTATGCAAAAGCCTTTGATTGTGTGGATCACAACAAACTGTGGCAAATTCTTAAAGAGATGGGAGTACCAGACCACCTTACCTGTCTCCTGAGAAATCTGTATGCGGGCCAAGAAGCAACAGTCAGAACTGGTCATGGAACAACCGATTGGTTCAAAATAGGGAAAGGTGTACGACAAGGCTGTATACTGTCACCCTGCTTATTTAACCTATATGCAGAGTACATCATGAGAAATGCCAGGCTGGAAGAATCACAAGCCGGAATTAAGATTGCAGGGAGAATCATCAACAACCTCAGATATGCGGACGATACCACCCTAATGGCAGAAAGTGAAGAAGAACTAAAGAGCCTCTTGATGAGGGTGAAAGAGGAGAGTGCAAAAGCTGGCTTGAAACTCAACATTAAAAAAACTAAGATCATGGCATCTGGACCCATCAATTCCTGGCAAATAGAAGGGGTAGAAATGGAAGCAGTAACAGACTTCATTTATTTGGGCTCCAAGATCACCGCAGACGGAGACTGCAGCCATGAAATTAAAAGACACTTGCTCCTTGGGAGGAAAGCTATGGCAAGCCTAGATAGCATATTAAAAAGCAGAGACGTCACCTTGCCGACAAAGATCCGCATAGTCAAAGCTATGGTTTTTCCAGTAGTAATGTATGGCTGTGAGAGCTGGACCATAAAAAAGGCTGAGCGCCGAAGAATTGATGCCTTTGAACTGTGGTGCTGGAGAAGACTCTTGAGAGTCCCCTGGACTGCTAGGAGGTCAAACCAGTCAATCTTAAAGGAAATCAACCCTGATTGCTCATTGGAAGGATCGATAATGAAGCTCAAGCTTAGATATTTTGGTCACCTAATGCGAAGAGAGATCTCTTTGGAGAAGACCCTGATGCTGGGAAAGATTGAAGGCAAAAGGAGAAGAGGACGGCAGAGGATGAGATGGTTAGATAGCATCACTGAAGCAATGAGCATGAAACTGAGCAAACTCAGGGAGGCAGTGAAGGACAGGAAGGCCTGGCGCAATATGGTTCATGGGGTCACGAAGAGTCGGACATGACTTAACAACTAAACAACAACACCCCCATTTTCCTTGCTAATTCCAAGCAGCAATTTTCTTACCCTCCTTCTCTGAAATCTTCCCATCTGCGCACGGGACACAGTCATAGCAGCAAAAGGGTTCCCCTTCCTTCGCTTTCTTGCTGGAACCAGGATGGCAACTCTCACTGCATACTGAAAGAGGCTGAGACTAATCCAGCAAGGAGAAAAAACAGTGGCACTCTTGAGTGTATGACTTGGCATAGTTTAGATACCCTTTTTATTCATGTAAGAATGGGCTCCATTGCATGCACTTAAACAGGCGCTACAAATTCTCTATATTGAAAGAATCGATATTGTACATAGGATTTTAGAAAGCTATTCAGGAAATGCATTGCTTATTCATTGGTCAACACTGGATGACAGTAGATGTTGAAATCCCACTGGCTCAAAGGAGAACAATCGGAAGACTTTGCCATTTATATAGTTGTGCCGTATCATGACAGATGATCAGTTCTTCTTAGTCAGAAGCAATATGTCATCATGGTTAGTGCTCTGGAAACAACATTTTTACTCTGAAAGACCATAAATAAAATAAAAATAACATTTTACAGTACAGTGTTAAGTTTATACATTGAGAAGGAGAGGATATGTTGAAGTAATGTGTGGAGCCTAATCTTACCAGAATTGTTGTTGTTGTTGTTGTTGATTGCACAGTCAGAGGGTCGTTTAGACTGGATGTGGCATTTTTATTCACCTATTGAGTGGGATAGGGAGATGTTATTGTTTGTTGTTGTTAAAGGTATTGTGGCAGGATATAAGCTGTTCAAAGTAAAGATGCCTTTGGCAATTGACTGATGGAGATTTTGTTAATGCTGATGGTCTTCAAGTGGTGCTCCAGATGTTTTGGGATTCTGCCTACGGTGCCTATAAATATCGATACTACCTTTCCTTTTTATTTGCCACACTCATTCTACTTCTATTTGCAGGTGTTTATATTTTGTGATTTTCTCCAGTTCTTTCTCTTCTACTCTGCTGTCTCCAGGCATTGCAATGTCCACTATCCAGACTTTCTGGTCTTTCTTATTAACAACTGTTAACCCCGGGTGTTGTGTGGCAGGTGCTTGTCTGTTTGAATTCTAATGTTCCAGAGCGTTTTAGCTACTACATTTTCTATTACTTTGTTTTGTGGTCCTAGTTCTTGCAGGCAAATGGTATTGCTTGCAGATATTCCAATGCCCCATTGTTGCCACTTTGTCATGCCACTGTTTGTAGTTAGTCTATGCGATCTTCTTTGCTGTCTGTTGCTGTCTTCTCAATTTTGGCTTTGTGTGCATTTGTTGTTAAGACTTGGTCTTATGGAGCCAGAATTAGCCCCTCTGTCTCTTTCTTCAACTTTCTTGCTCTTAGCCATTGCCAGGTCTTGTTGTTATCTGCTTTGTCTGCTGGCTTTTTTGTGTACTGGCAATCCAATACTTTTCCTTGCCATGTCGCTTTCCTATTGTTCACTTGGTCTTTCTTATAGGCCGGTTTGGTTTATTTGGTATTCAGTAAACCTTCATGGCATACTAGCTTCAGTGCATCTTCCCCAGGGTCCTTCAAATATTCTTCTGTTGCCCTTTTTTCTCCTTTAGCTCTCTGGTGTACTTGCAACATTCCATGCCCACCAATCCTCCTTGATAAGTAGAGTTTGTCAGCATCACTGTGTGGCTGAAGGGCATGATTCACTGTCATTATTTTTCTGGTCTTCCTATCCAGGGCTTTTAATTCAGCTTGAGTCCAGTGCACTATTCCCGCTGTATATCTAATTGCCCAGGTGTTAATCACTTTGATGGTATTTCTGCCATTGAGTTTGGACTTTAAGATCTTCTTCACTCTTCTAATGTCTAAACTACTTCTTGACTTCAGTGTGCTTGATTTTGTCATCCTGAAGGATGCCTAGGTATTTGTAGTGATCTTCTTCATCCAGATTCTTGATGTGATTTCCACTAAGCATCTTGATTCTTTCAGTTCTCACTAATTTTCCCTGTTGATGGTCAGGGTGGCACATTTGTCCAGTCCAAGCCCCATTGCAGTATCTTGGCTGTATTGAGCAACAATTCCATTTCAGATAGTGTTTTTTTTTTTTAAATACAGCTTCTGATCGTCCATGTAAAGGAAGTGGGATAACGTTGAGGATGCTTTTGATGCTTGATAGCCATGGCCTGACTTGTTCAGTACTGTTGACAGAGGTATCAGTGCAATGGCAAACTGTAGAGTTAATAGTGAGTCTCCTTGTAAAATTCCTCTCTTGAAGTTAACCTCCTCCACTCTATCACCATTGACCAGCAACTGTGTCTTCTATTGTGCCATTCTTTGTCAAAGCTTTTGATGTTTCTATTGATTCCTGTTATTTCTAGGCACTTGAATACTCAGGCATGTCACAGGGAATTGACACCCCTCTTGTAATCAGTCCAAGCTACCTTCAGGTTGGTCTTCCTTCTCTTGCAGTTTTCCAAAATCATCTTGTCAATTAGGAGCTGATCATTTTTCCTTCTGCTGTTTGGGCGGTTTCCTTTCTGCTCATACGGAAAGAGCTGGTTTTCAACTAGGTGCTGTTAGACCGCATCAGCTACCACACAGGTTAGCAATTGAAAGTTGTTGGCAAGGACATAATTGGCCTGGATCTGCCTGGTGCTTCCCTTTTGCTGGATCTTTCATTATCAGGTAAGTTTTGCCAGATGTTTATTTATTTATTTACCATATTTATATAGCCGCCCATCTCACACAAAGTGATTCTGTTAACCAATTGTCAATTCAGTTCCTGGCAGTATGTTCTTAAGCTGCTTGGCAGTGAGTGGGTGCGGAGCAGTCAGATGTTCAACCAAAACCCATGCAGTTCAAATTCGCCTGGTGCTGACCAATTCTTGTTCTTCTATGCCCTTTTCTCCATCATTTCTGCTGTTATTACAAGTTCTTTCATTTCAGCTTCTTTTTTATTCTTATCTCCCTCCTTTATCAAGGCTGCATTCTTCTTGCATTTCTTTGGGTTATCCCATAGCTGCACCTAGAACTGCACCGTTACTTCCTTGCCAGGTGTTGACTAGTTCACTGCAGTATCTTTATCAATGGATTGGTAGCAACGTTTCTGATTTGACTGAAATTTGAGATTCTGCCTGTAGTGTGCAATTCGATTTTCATATCTACCAGTCTTCTTGCCTTAGGCCAACTAGATCTTCTTGGCTATGTCTGTTATTTGCTGCTTTATTATTTCCAGTGCTTCCTTGATCTTCCTTGTTTCTAGGTGATATTTCTTGATCAACCATTCTTTGGTCTTTTTGTTCTTCAGCTTCTTTTCTTTCATCTGTTCTAGCTTGCTTAGCATGCTGATCTTATTTTCCAACCTGATCTTCCATTTTGGTGGTGCACTGTTTTGCTTTTTTTCTTGTTTCTTGATTTTGCATCCAAGGTATTCAGCTATAGCTGCAGCTGTACTGTACATCAGTTAGTTAGTTTCTTGCAGTGATCTGATGCTTATATTCATTTTACAGTATTGGCATCATTTACTACTTGTGCTAGCTGTTACTTTGTAACAAACTTCAAGGCAGGCAACCTTATTCTGTTGTTTTTGTGCTGTTCTGAATGCTCAGTTATTCTTTGTTTCAGTTCCTCTTGTTATTTAATTAGAGGGCTTTGTTGTTTCTGAGGAGAAGGCCCTGCTGCCTGAACTACTTCTGCAAGGCTTCGATTTCTTTGCCCTGTGTAGACCTTTGCAATTCTTCCAATTCCACTTCTGTGAATGCTTCATTTGGTGTTATACATTGACATTGGTCTGCTAGCCTCTCTTCTTTTATTTCTGTTTCTGGATGTTGTTCTTTCCAGAAGTGGTGCATTCTTTTCTGATATCCTTTTCTCTTTGGACCTTTATTTATAATGGCAGATCATTACTTCTTTGTTTTTAGTTTTTGTATATTTGCAACAGGTAAACAACTTTTCTTCCAGTAGTTCTTCAGGTGCTGGCCCTCGTTGTTCAGCTAACCATCCTGAGTCCTGTAACCCACTTGTCAACAGATGTAGAGGAACCAGAAAACCTAGCACAGTCCTTGCTGACCCAGGCAATGACCAATCTGGTATGGGTTTCTGTAAATTACATCACAATATATTGTTTATGGGAGAGAAACGTTTTGTCGGGCTCTTCTGATGAGACTTGTCTAGTATGGATGAACCTTTGTCATAGCTCTCATCCTCCTTGGAGCATCCAAGCCCCCCAACCACATCAAGATAGCGCCCCACTGGGGGATGATCATGATGATGATATTTGCATTATGATTGGTCACACAGTCAGCCAGATATTTAGACTGGATTTGACATTTTTATCCACATGTCGAATCCTTCCCAAGGACCTGAGATAGGCAATTGTTGTTTCAAGGAGTTAAAGGTATTGTTGCAGGATATAAACTGTTTCAGGTAAAGCTGCCTTTTGCAAGACCGATGGCGATTTTGTCAATTTTGATGGTGTTCAAATGGTGCTTCAGATGTTTTGGAATTTTACTTGAGGCACTTATCACTATTGTATTGTGTTCTCTTTCTTTTGCCATATTCATTCTACTTCTATTTGCAGGTCTTTATATTTTGTGATTTTCTCCAGTTCTTTCACATCTATTCTGCTGTCTCCAGATTGTTGGAAACTCACAATCCAATGCTGCCAGTTTGCTTGCTTTTTTCTGCCATTACAGTAGAAGCGGGGGGGTGGGGGGGGATGATTGGAATGTGAACCATTAAGCACAGATGGATTGTTATCTGGTGCCCAGGACTTCCAAGGCCATACCAACCTGGGAACTTTGTCAACACGTGCAGTAGAGTTTCAAAGACAGAAGGGGGGGGGGTGAGATGGGAGTGAAGTAAAACTAAGTTTTGGCCCATGCAGGACTCAGTTCCAGCAATGCTTTAGAGCTGTGTACGTCTTTCCAATAAATGATCTTTTCTTTGAACCTGCATTGGTTTCAATGGGAGTTGCTTTCACTGGGAACTGAGTACCCCGGTTCCGACATATTGCTGGAACTGATTTTGGATTTTGCTTGGAATGAAAGTTCACTGACGAAAGTCCATAGGATTTTCAGTGAAAAGAGTTGGTGGTGATGGCCGATGAAATTGTCAAGGTGGAGGCCGGAGCCAGTGGCGGTGTTTTAGAAGACCCAGCATTTGAATTGGAGATGGAGATGTCGAAGCCCGTGGCGGAGCTGGCAGTGAGAACAAAAGAGCAATGGCGAGGCCAACAATGGACTCGATCCCAAGCATACAGGAAATTTCAGGAGTTGGATATTGCCTCATCCTCTAAAAAGAAATCCAAGACGAAGTGGTTGATTGGTGTCAGGGACAGAACAGGAGTGGCCCAAAGTCTGAAGGAGAAGAGAGAGCCAGAGCCTTGGGTTGCTGTATTGGAAGGCCGTATGGATGGAGTGGAAACTGAGCTTACTTCAGTGATGGTTAAACTGAAGTCATTGATGAGGATGCTAGAGAAAGTACTGGCAGCCTGGAAGAAAACTGTCAATCCGGAGATCCACAAACAATCTCTGGGGACAGCAAGGAGGTGAGTGAGGAATCGGCAACCAGTGAAGAGGAGGAGATAATTTCCCCTAGCAGAAGTGCAAGAGAGAAAGGAAACCTGCCACAGCAGTGGGGGCTGAAGACAAAATTCAGGGGGAACCCAGGTCAGCTGGCAAGCTTTCTGACACAAGTGAGAATTTGCATGGAGAGATGTAGCCACCTATTCTGAAATGACATGGAGAGAGTGGCTTATTTGTCATTTGGCCTCGAAGACCAGGCAGCAGAATGGGTAGTGGCGATGCATGAGGCTGAGGCAGCTGAACTAACCAATTTTAACAATTTCATGGGTGCTCTGCGTGAACATTTCGAGGATCCTTGCACTGTTGTAAAGGCAAAGAGAAGCATCGAGCAAATTAAGCAAGGCAGTTGCACGGTATCGGATTACAGGTTGGAATTCAGGGGGCTGGCCAGGAAACTACGTGATTGGCCTGAAACATTTAAGGTCCAGCATTTCCAGAAGGGGTTACAGCCTGGCCTTTGGGAACTTGTGCTGGCCAGAGGCAACCCTAAAATTCTGAGGGAGTGGATCAGCCTTGGGGCAACAGTGGAATCTGACTGGATGGCTGTAAAGAGAAGAAGTGTGAGGACCTACTTTTCAACAGTTCCATTGGGGTCAATAATGAGGAGATCGGGCTGGAGACAGAAGGAAAGTGGCCAGGACCAACGGCATGGGAATCACCCTTGTTTCAGATGTGGAGAAGAGGAGCATTATGTTGTGAATTTCCCTCAGAACCAGCTCCTGTGATCCACACCGAGAGGCAAGCAGACTGGGAAATCCCCGAAGGGTCTCAAACTGGAAAAGAGAGGAATAGCTGCTTCGGGAATGGAGGAACAGCTTCAAGTCCCATTGTTGGTGGAAAGTGAGTTTTCTGAAGACAAACATCAACTGGCAAAAAACTCCAGCTGCCTACTTTAAAACATGCCCAAGGGCAGGAGGACAGATCGGGGTGTGACGACTTAACGGTGAGTCCCATGACGGTTGGGGTGAGACTGAGGGCATTAAAGACCAACCGCAGAGTGGATTTGACTACGTTAATTGACTCTGGGTGCACACGTTGCTTAATGAACCCAGTTATTGTGAATGGACTTGGACCAAGAGTGCAAAATTAGAAACCCCCTTTTGTTTTTACACAACTGGATGGGTCACAAGCGGGAGGTTCAACTGAGAATTAGGACTCATAAAAAGACTTTACAGTTTTTAGTAGCTCCGATTGCTGGGCATGCTCTAATACTGGGTTTATCCTGGTTAAGACTGAGGAATCCTAAGGTAGATTGGACAAGGGGGAGTTTGACATTTCAGGATAGTGATTATAGAGCTCCAAAGGGAATTACTACTGGCACACCAGGGACGGTAATAGTGGCAGAGAGTTTGGAATCTCCCAGTCAGGGTGACACTGAAGATGCCTGCTCAATCCCAAAACAGTATAGAGACTTATAAGAAATGTTTAGTGACGGACTGTGCGATTGAAATTGAACCCAGGGCAAAATTTCCTAAACCGAAAATGTATTTATGACCCCTAAGGAATTGGGAGCACTGAGTGTTGCATCTTTGTGCTTACATTTCTTGGAAGTTTACAGAGACTGAAAGATACTGATTAGTGTGGGAAAAGGAAGCTGTTGCCATATGGTGAGCACTAATGAGTTGGAGGCATCTATTAGAAGGGTCATCTCATTCTTTTGAAGTCTGCACTGATCATAAAACTTAGAGGTTTTAAAGTCTCCAAGAAACTTGTCCCCAAAGCAAGTCAGATCGGCTCAGTTCTTCAGTCGGTTCAATTTTACTTTGAAATATATACCGGGGGGAAGAACTTCTTGGCTGATGCATTTTCTAGATTGCCACAGCACAACAGCCAGAGAGAGGAAGTGATCACCACTGTAGTGCCATGTTCCCAGTCAGGAATGGTGGCTGCTACCAGAGCTCAAAGTAAACAGCAGGGATGCGAGTCAGAGGGAGATTTACTCAGTTATTGAACCATCCACTATCCAGATTTTTTATCTTTCTTCTCTACAATTGATAAGTCTGGGGGGTAATATCATCATCATCATCATCCTCTGATAAAGGACTTCATGGCCGGTGAAAAACAGAAGCTTTAAAAAATGTCTTGATTTTGAATCTTACCTGGTTAAACCAGCTGTGCCAAGTGATGGCATCTTTATTAATGGTGAAAGTTTGGTGTGTGGGAACTCCAGGATCTACCTTCCCAACTTTCACTCTAACAAAGGATTGGTTTGAAAACACAATCCAGTTCATGACATCCAGACCAGCTAGTAATTCTCCGTTGGCATCAAGACAAACCTCATCCCCAGCACTATTATTAAATGAAAGACCTTTCAAGAAGTGATGCACCTAGAATGAAAAGGGAAAGGTGGAAGTTTAGAAGGACACAGTTGTATCTTTCAGAGAAAAAGTCTAGTGACCAGTGGAGCAATATCAGATTCATAGCTTGATTGAAACAAAGTTTTGCATCATTACTCTTGGTCGGAAACAATGATGGAAATGGAACCAAAGATGATTTACAATTTCCTTGATAATATGTTCTGCGGTTGCTGATTATCTGAGGATGTTCTCCCTATTTACCTGCCAGGCAACATGATTGTGAAGATTTAAGCTCCATTCATCTACTCTTGGTCTATGTCGAACTCTAGATGATAGCATGGTATGTAAAGCATAGGCCACAGCATAGACAGAATTATACATGCTGTAACTGTGACCAATCATGCCCATTTCAAAAACAATTTTAGGAAGGTTTTCCATATTCTCTCTCCCAGTGCAGAGATCTCCAACCACGTTGTCAACCAATGAAGTTTGAAATACACAGTTGAAGGCATGTTGCCAGAAGTCTAGGATAAAGCCATCTGCTTTTGGGTTAAGAGGAGTTCTGCTTTCAAGAAAAGGTTTAAATCCTGGTGGATTGTTGGTATGGACTCTAAGGGACAGAGCCCCATGGATTATTTGTGAATCCCAATCCCTTTGATAGATATTTGATGCAAGTTCTGTTTGAGATGTCAATATCCATAATTTCCCTTTTGCTTTGTTTGCATCATGTTCTTTTAGTGACAGATATGGTAACCACCTCAGGAAAACCAAGGCATTGGACTGTCCATAGAAAATCATCACATTGCTTTTGCTTTCCATGATTTGATCATGTATTTTTGCACCTTGTTCAAGGGCAGAAGACAATTTGTTAATTGACTCGAGATAGGCTATTCTCTCTGTCAGTGTAAAGCAAATGCCATGCTTAGAAAATAATGGAATGATTATATCTAGAAATCTTTCTCCATTATCATTATCCATCACAAATACCCCGATCCATGTCCAGTTGAAATGAAGAAGTAAAGATAGAATCCCTTCATACTGAATTCTTTCCATGGGGCTCATTTGGAAGAAGGAAAGTCCTGGGGTTTTATAATTCATGATTGGAGCAGAGCCATAGACGAGCTGAAGTAGGTTTAATGGCAAAAAGGAAAGAAAGGGGGGTGGGGAGGAGAGAGAGAAAGGGAGAAAGGAAAAACTTTTACATGTGATTCATTGTTTCCAGCTTTCCCTGAGCTTCATTTGTTAAATCAAAGAACACCACTGACATCATTCCATTGTATTATCTGCTGTTAATCAAGTAGGACTGATCTAAGATAATAGTTTCTGGACTATGACCTTGTAATTAGTTTAGGACTCAATGAGGAACTTGACTAATTTTTATTAATTGTTCAAAATTACTTTGCACATGAAACTGAGGAAAAATATGTATTTTTAATTTTTGCATATTTTATAAACTTAAAATCTGTTTTTCTCTTTGCCAACACCTAACGCCTCTTAAAACAATTCAGTTATAAAATTCATGTAGAATAGCAATAGTAAAATTCAAATAGAATTGCCCCCAACCCAATCACTTTTATTCAGAGGGTTGCAGAATTATCCTTCAAGCTCATCTCTTGTTTCCCTCCGATCACCATTAATGTAGCATAACGTGCAACTACTGGATCTCCAACCTATGGATTCTAATTTTCCTATGCACCTATAGCCTTAATAATACTAATTTATAGTAGCATCCCTTTTACTGAAAAAGCTACACCTTTTCTTCTCTACATCTACATCTACATTAGCTCCACTCTACAAGGTCAGACTGCCTTTATGCAAATCAGTGACATTATTCCCCTTTCTCTTAGTTTCATTGGTGCAAAACAAACCTTTGTTTTATGTTCATTTTATTCTTAATTCATATTATTTCTCATATTCTCCCGTTACATTTCAAGTTGGAATCTTATATTTCCCACGGTTGTCACCAGATGAGCCTGTAGACATTGACCTCCACTACTTTCCATCGCTTTGGTCAATTGTGGCTTGTGCATAACACCTATATGCATAAGTATTTTAGTTCCTGGTTTCTTTCATGTGTGTGTGTCTTTTAAGTTCTCTCCTTATTAGTATATACTTTGTGTTTTATTTTCTGCTATTTTATAGAAAGCTGCTATTTTTATTTGAGATCTATAATTTTAATGGTCAAACTGAACAGTATATAATACTTGTCAGTGATTGTAATAAAGGCTATTCATTTTTAATAAAAAAGAGGAAGGGCAAATTAACTTATCAGTTATTTCTAAAGATTCCAGAAATCCCTTTTACTTTTGGAGTTCAGTCAGACTACAAAGACTCAGTGCTCTTTTACAATGTTCCTGATTTTTTTTTTAATGATATTTATGAAATGCTATCATATGGCTTTCTGAGAAACTATAGAATCAGGTGGAGTACAACTTTTCTTTACAAATTGAACAAATCAACCCAGAGTTCTCACTTGAGGCACAAATGATCAGGCCCAAATTATCCTACTTCGGACACAATAGGTGAAGATTTAGTTCTTTGGAGAAGGCTCTAATGCTAGGAAAGGGGAAGGAAAAAAAAGAAGAGGATGACCAACAGCAGGGTGGATAGACTCAGTTACAGTAGTGATGAGGACACTAGCAGTGAATATGTGTAGCTCACGGTTGAACTGTGGAGTCCTTGGGGTTCTCTGAGCTTGGTTTCTGAGACATTTCTGATGTATGGCAGTGTGAAAAGGATCACACTGCCATACATCAGAAACGTCTCAGAAACCACCAACAGATTATTACCATCATATGGCATCTCTGTAGCACACAAATCAACAAAATCACTCCAAAATATCCTAAGTAAACCAAAAGACCCAGTAGCCCAAGAAGAAAAAGCAGGAGTCATCTACAATATACAGTAACTGTACTGTAACAACTGTACAGTCACACAAACTGTACAGTAACAGACTGTAACAAACACTATGTAGGACAGACAGGCAGAAGACTAGCAGAGCACATCCACGAACACCAGCTAGCAGTCAGAAGACATGATGAAAATTCCTTAATCGCACAACACCTGGACAGACTCAACGATAGTTTTAACTGGGAAACTGTCAGCATTTTAGACCAAGCTAAATCCAAATATGCAAGAGAATTCTTGGAAGCCTGGTATTCAGACAAGGCAGCAATTAACAGACACATAAAGAGCATCTACATACTATTCAAAAGAGACAAAAGACCAGAAGATCACCTCACCAGCAATCATCACCCAGATAAGCGAAGGTTACCACCAGGCACACAATCAAGCAGCAAACATATACTAATCGAATAACTACCAGAGGAGCAAAACAACCCCCCCACCCTTACCAGTACTGGCAAGGCAGGCCACAGCACATAAATAAAGACCAAACCTCATCCCATTTTAGCACTGAAGATGTTACCTAGCTGGGTAATGAAACTTTTGCAAGAAAAGAACCAAGCTCAGTGAATCGCAAGAACTCCACGATGAGGACACTGTTGGGAGACTTGAAAGAACAGGTTAGGAAGATTGTCATGGAGAAAATCTATCTATGTGGTTGCTAGGATTTGAAAACGACTTGACTGCACCTGATCAATCAATCAATCAATCAATCAATCAATCAATCAAAAAGCTTCTAATCAACCCATCAATCAATCCCTGCCAAAGTTACAGGCAGCACAGGCTAATATGGATGCATTTTGGCTGGAATCTCACAAGCTTAACTCTTGAATTCTGTAGCTGTGAAGAGCAGCTCAGCCATTCTGGGAAGAGAGAAGGCTTTTCTAAGGAGTCACTGTCACGTATTGTATAAATTTCCACAGGTAATATGAAGAATCATTTAACCAGAAGCTCTGCCCAACCCTACTTAAACATAGCATGAATAAATATTGAAAGTTCTAAGGCTAAAAATAACATTTTGGGAAAATCCATGGCAGAAATATCTCCCCAAAAGGAAGTAATAGATTTAAAATGACTTCAGTGAAACCTAGATTGGGATGAAGTTGGAATTGAAAGTCATGAATTCACACTAAAATAATGGAATTCATCAATCTACTACATTCTCGTTTTAATTGCATCCATTATCTTGTTGCATTTCTCCAGTATGTATAATAAATTTTTCATTGGCTTTCTCTGATTTACTGTTCTTAAAAAATAAAAATAAAAATAAAGATCCAGAGAAAGAAGAACTGATATGCTGCTCCAAGAGTTAGACATACTCTGAGGCTGATACACTCTACCTGTGGAACCTTGAAGATATCCAAGTTATCTGCAATTTCAATGGAGGTTTTGGAGTCGAGTCCCCCAATCACTGCTGTCAGATTATTCTGGGTGCCACAGATGTAGTTAGGAACAAAGCTCTTCAGGTTGTAAAGCAGGAACATGGTGGCCTGGCAGGTCTTCCGTGCACTGTGGTGACTGTCATAGATGTGGAAGCCCAGGGTGAGATTGGGTAAGAGGTGAGGGTTTTCATTGATCTCCTTCACTGCAAATACCATGGCCAGGATGTGTTGGTAATTCTTAGGCAGTAAACTACAATAGAAAATAAACTCTGTGTGAAAATATTTATAGCTTTGATGAAAGGAAACAAAAGAAGCAAAACCCACCTAGTTTTGCCTCTTCCTTAAAACTGTATTTTTATAATATTTACATAACTGTGGCAAAGTGAGAAGAAATGAGGCATCTACCAAGTTAATTCCCAAATTACTTGATAAAATATCAGGTAGAACAGGTTGTAGACTCCAGGGTGCACCTGTTTAATATTAGACAAATGTCATCCATTTCTCATTTCTTTATGCCTAAGAACTTTATTAAACGTTAATAACAAAAAGATAAAATTAACAAGAGTTAATAATTGAGAAACAGAGTAGAAGAAAAGAAAGTGTTAAAAGAAAGAAGGAAATCAGAACTACAGGGGAAAAAAAAGAAGAAAAAAAACAGAAATAGAAAAAAAAGGAATAACATCCCACTTCTCGTACAGCAAATATAAATAAAACATACCTTAAACTCTTACTCTAAGATTACAACTTAACATCCATTTTTCTATAATCAATTAATTTTACTAATCATCAAATCCATGCATCATAATATCATTTCTACTGTTTTCCAGTATAAGTCCAAAAGGGGCTTCCAAGTAGCATTAAAATTAGTCAATGTCTTTTCTCTAATCAGACCTGTCAATCACCACCTTAGCTAGCTCCATCAAATTTACCATCCATTCTTGCATTGTAGTTAATATCAAGTCTTTCCATCTTTGTGCATATAAAAGCCTCACTGCACTTACCATACGTAACAACCAAAATTGCATGAGATTTTTCCAGTTGTATATTAATCTTCAAAATCGTAGGAATTAATATGTGTATCTGAGTCCAAAAACTTTTAGCCTAATCTCATATCTACCAAAGATGATAAAAACTCCCTTCTTCTTGATTACATTTCCAACATATATTTGAAGTCTCTTTCTACATTTTGGCAATGGTTTTGGTGACAGATACCATCGATAGATCATTGTATAAACATTCTCTTTAAGATTATAGCATAATGTAGATTTCAACCCTTTCATCCACATATTTTCCCATTGTCCCAACTGTATATTCTATCCAAAATGTTTAGTCCATTTTATCATGCAATCCTTAACTTGTTCATCCTCTGACTCAAATCTCAACAGAAGTTTATATATTTTAGCAATAAGATATTCATCATCAGTACATAACTCTCTTTCAAATACAGTTTTGTCACATTGCAAACCAAAGGCCTTTTTATTAACTTTAATGTTTCTACGATTTGTACATATGAAAGCGATTGGCACATATATTCTTCTGATATCAAACCTTCTCTTGATTTTATTTTGAATTCCCCCTGAAGAAAGTCTAAAATATCACCCTAAGTTAACAATTTCTGCTTAATTACCATGTCTCATCTATCATATGCTTCTGATGATGATAATGATACACGTATTTTTGGACACATTCTAGATTTATATCTATTCCAAATTCTCAAAATGGCACGTCTATAAAATGATTTTTAAAATCTATGTTAACCTTAAGTTTGTCATATCATAAATAGGCGTGCCATCCAAATCTCAAATCATGTCCTTCTCAGTCCAATGACCCTCTATTTCTTAGTGTCACCCACTGAGGATTTAAAGGTTTTGTGATGCACTTGTAGCCCAATTTTCTTCCATGCAATCATTTTTAATATGATTCAATCTGGATTCAACTCTGGGTTTTAGAACAGGGGGACCTTAAGATGTTTTATGCATGGTATACAGCAACATGAATAATATCTGAGAAAGAGAAATCATACAGAAATACACGTTGGAAATGGCACAAAGCAGATGGAAACTTTTATCATCTGTGCTGGACATAGAAAAGAAAAGAAAAGAAAAGAAAAGAAAAGAGAAAAGAAAAGAAAAGAAAAGAAAAGAAAAGAAAAGAAAAGAAAAGAAAAGAAAAGAAAAGAAAAGAAAAAAGCACTGTAAAGATATACATAGTCCAATGCAGAGAATTTTGGAAGTTAAATTTGAAATACAATCACAACTTCTCTTACGAGATATAATTTTTCTTACTATATATAATTTTAGAGGGAAGAAAATCAACAAGAAACACCACAATGTATTGTAAAACGTATATGCTTCCAGCAGTGAGGATAATTTTTGTCCAGTAGTGAAAGAAATATATAATCCCAACAATAAGTGATTGGAAACCTAAAGATAGAGAAGATGCACAATGGCAAAATTCAATGCATATATTCACAACTGAAACTTATTCAAGCAAGAATTATTCTCATATGGACAATACATCACGCAGTATGGCAAATATAATCATTTACAGTATAATCTGGCTTCTAAGGAGGCTCAAATAGTTATAAACCTTGTAAAGTTGCAAAGGTACAAAAACGGAGAATATGGAAACCCAGTTGATTTTTTCTTTTTCCTTTATATTTTCCCTTGGTTTTTTGGTATTTCAATTGTTGTCAAACTTCCTTTATCTATTTTTTATTTTTATCCTCAACAGTCAAGCTATCTAAACATAAGAGTGTTAATAATCTTCATCAATACCATACAAGTATTACTGCATTGAAACAATATAATGTCTCCCGTTGTGGGGAGATGGGCAGGGACAAGTCTATCAAATAAATAAATAAATAAATAAATAAATAAATAAATAAATAAATAAATAAATGTGTTAAGATTTACAACAACATAATAACGTATGGAAGGAAACAACTGGCACATATAAGATCAAACAAGTCCTTCACATACATAATGAAACCTATAGAGTAAAGAAAGAAAACGTGCAGGAATTAAGTCAAAAAGTGTGATATCAGATGAGGGTGAGAAGAATTGGTATAATATCGAAGTACTCAAAGAACACATGGAAAACTGTGGAAATGTAATTCGACGAATAGGGAGATCATATCCCTTTAACTAGAATTAAGCCTTACTGACTTCAATAATGCACTCAGAGTACACCCAGTCTAAGATATGGCACATTCACTCTCCACAGTGTCTGCAAGAAGGAGCTCCATTTCTTCGGGGTCTATTATTCTATGAGTACTTTCTACATTAATCAAATTAATCTTTCTTTAGGTTGCAGCTTTGCAACTGCTAAACCTTCTAAGAAAAGATATGAAAGTAAAATTTCTTACACAAGGTCTTCCTTCAAGGATGGTGGGGGCTCTTCTCTGAAATTTATAATGTTCTCCATGAAAGATACTATGGTTGCTATGCCACCTATTATAACGTCTCCCGATTCATGGTACGTATGCTGTGGCTGATGAGGAGTATGAATTTCACATTTTGCATTATAAGCCTCGCATACTTTAAGAGAGAACAGGGCTACCAACACACGTAGTACAAGCACCATCTTCACTGTAAGTGAAATCTTACTTCTGCATTGGGATTCTTATTTAACTGACATGCATTTAATTGACAGAAATGTAATTAGCCTCTTGGGATAAAAAACAAAAAAATAATAGAACCTGCTCATAGGAGTGGGACTTAGGAAAAAAGAACCTATCTATCTGAAATATCCATATTTGTGTGTTTAAAAATCATTCACTTTCTTTTGTATTTGGAAACTGAAAGCCCAAAGGAGATTAAACCAAGAGGAGCATTAATTACCAGTTTTGGCATAATCAGCGAGGAAGATATTTACCACTTCAATCCCCACAGTACTTGAGGAAAACATGTTTTCTTCACCTTTGAATGAACTTTTCTCTCCAACTTAGTTAGAAAGAAGACCTGTACGCTTGAAATATCCAACAGCAAAAAGAAGATGCTGGAAATACTTAGACCACCATTGCCCAACATGGTTTCCTCCAGATACGAAGACACTACAGCTTGCAGAAGTCCCAGTCTATGCAAACAATTGGGGAAAGTTATTCTAGCATTAGTGTTCTGGATATGGTCAAATCCAATACTCCATTTTGGTTTCCGTTAAAGACTGTTTGGGGATTGTGTTTTCCTCTTGATTTTTCTTTTTTTTTTTCTTTTCACATAGCAGGGATACTATTTGGATAGGATTTCCAAAATAGTAGAGATGCCAGCTTTAGACTTGCCCAGAACACTGCCATAAATTTCCCAGATTAAAGGATAATATGTTCATAGATCTTAGGACCCTAGGCTTAACTCTCGTCACTTCTCTGAGCAATAGGAACTTAAAAAGGGAACTCAGTCTGTATCTATTACATCTGTAACCCCGCGGTCACATAATGAAAAATAAATAAATAAATAAATAAATAAATAAATAAATAGTCTATAAAATGAATGTGTTGTTTTAAAGTTAAAACCCTTTAAAAGCAGATTTTCTTAGTTAAGGACTGGATTTTTCTGATTCAATGTGTTGGCAAGAAGAATCAGAATTAAATAGAAATAAGCATATTACTGGGATTCAGGACGCCATTTGGCAAGGAATGTCTATATCTTGGTTTTGGAAAAGATGTTTAATAGAGTTAAGAGCAAGGTTGAGCCCCAGTCTCCAGGCTAGGTCTGAATGATCACCTTATATACCATATACCATATATGAATCCAGAAGGTTTGGAAGGTGAATATACAGATTAAACCAGAGACTTCCTTTTTGGGACTGATGGATAAACAATTGGAAAAACCTCATGGACCTTTGTTTTCATATATGACAACTGCAGCTAGACGGTTATATGCTCAAAGGTGGAAAGACTTGACATTACCCATTACCCATTACAAAGAATGGATCGTAAAGATGATGGAGATAGCTGAGATAGCAATATTGAGAGCTTTGCTTAGAGAAAAAACTTTGACTTACTTTGATGCCAGTTGGAAGCCCCTTTTGAACTTTTTGCAAGAGACAGAAAAAAAATGAAATTATGATATATGGATTTGATAATTAGTTAAAATAATAAGCTATACAAAACATGTATGTTAAGATGTAGTTTTAGAGTAAGAGGTCACTATATGATTGATCTATATCTGCTGTATAAGAAGTCAGAAGTCATGCTTTTAAAAAAATTTCTTTACTTTTGTATTCTTTCTTTATTTCTAACTCACTTGTTTTCTATTTCTCTCTTTGATTATTAGTTCTTGTTTACTTTCATCTTTATGCTTTTTATAACTTAATAAGTAGGAGTTTCGTTGTGTGCCTTCAGTGCCCTTCTCATTCACACCTAGTGGACAGGCAGAATCACAATATTGTCTCTGTATACAACAACTGAAATCACTCAGCCTGCTAACACAACTGAGCGATCGGTGCGGACAGAGGGAGGCAGCCTCAGTTCAGACAGGGCCATTGTTGTAATTTTTTAATGTGATCATTTCTGAGCAATGCTTGGCTTTGGCCTGGCATGATGTCCAATTTTGATATAAAAATATCTGCTTTGTTCTGAAATCAATTCTTTGGTCATGTTTTCACTGCTGCTGTGGTTCTGTTAATGCACTCAGGCTCGATACATGAGTTGGCTTGAATGCAGTTGCATGTCCATATTGGATCTGCTTCTTCTTCCTGGATATGCACCAGGTTTCCTGGTGTGCTGTCAAGGGGACAACCCTCCTCTTTTATCCAGATTTAGGGACAGCTGCAGTTTCCTACAGGTGGAGCTGAACAGTAGCTTTAGATGAAGAATAAGATCTCCTTCACTGCAAAGGCCAAAACGAGAATATATTGGCAATTCTTAGCTACTCAACTAAAAGGTAACATAAAGCGCATGTGAGAAGGATATTCAAAGCCTTAAAAATCACTATCATTTCCATCTTCCTGATTATATTGTTTGATATTATTTCTATCATATCTACAAAGGCTAAATTGCTTGAGACACCTCATCTTCATATCTAAGGGATATCAAAACCTAATCCGCTCTGTATGTTGGCCATTTATTTTATTCAAAGAAGACTGAAAATTTAAAAGCATACTTTTACACTATATCAAGTTGCTGCATTTTTTAATTTCCTGGTTCCTTTGGCAGGACCTTTCCTGTAAACTGTCCCAAAAGCCAAAGCAGGATGGAGAAGAATAGGAGAAAACATTGTGAAAGAAGAAATCCACACCCAAGCACATTTCAATTAACTAATTTCTGTCTTTCTAACAAGAATGTAGAGATATGCACTAGGCTGGTCTCTCACGGTAATAAAGATTTGATTGGATTAATGTTGGGCATATGATCTTCGGATCCTTTAGGTGGATTGAATCTGACTAACTGGTCATGTTAATCACTCCTCCAACTCTATGCTGCACATGATACTTTTTATTTCAGGTAAACCTTTGATTGATGGATCTGGGACCATGGCTTTCAGAAAGCAGATATCTATGTCAGGCATGTAGACTCAGGCATGATGTCAGAGGGGTGTGATTTCTATACCTGTCAGGGTCTTCATTCAACACTGGAACAGGGTTGTGGTTGTGGACCATAGGTTGTGGTAGATTCTCTCCCACCTTTTCTTGTTTCATCAGCTAGTCTAAGTGATTCCTTTTTTTCACCCTTTTAACTGACAATAAAAGATCACAAGCATTCTTGCTGCTGCTTCCTTACAAGTTCCCATTGGCTACACAGACAGAATCCAAATGTGTCCTGGGAGCCTTCTGTCCCCAGAATGTCAACAGCACCAGTTTCCAGGCTTTTCACACCCAACCTTCAGACATGCATGTGGAGTTTGCTGATTCCTTGCCATGCCAGAAAAGATGGACTTGGCAAATGAATTTGAGGAAGAAGCAAATGAACTTCCTCCCTCTCAGGCATGTGACTGTGTCATCAACCTGAAAGATGGGAGCTGATATTTTTGTTCAGTAGTTCCAATTGGTTATTTAAATATCTTCTTATTTATTTAAGGACTTCCATCAGATCAATCTGAATAGCTTCTGTAATCTTACGTAATAATTATATTTTATTAAATAATAATAACAACAACAAGAACCATAAAATTGACCAGATGGCATCTTCTGGTTGCTTGCCAGGAGAAAGGTCACCACTTTCATCTTTCCATTCAGAAAGGCACATTTTTATTATGTTTCAGCATCTTATCAAGACCTTGTATTTTCATTTTCACTATATTGTACTCATTTGTTATATTGGTATCCCTCCTTTTTCAGGAGCAAAAGGCACCATACCCTATGTTCTTCATGGTCATTTTCTTCTAGAACAACAATCCTGTGAGATATGTTGAGCTAAGGTCACATGCAGAGAACCAGAAAAATTACCATATTGAGGGTACGTGGTGGCCATTATGAAAACATGGGTTAAGCGCACTACTGGAAGAAAACATTAGAAATAAACAATTTGCTTTTTGGTTTAAAAGGGAGGGAGGGAGGGAGGGAAAATGTTGTTAGGCTTTCACGTTTTTGTTATTGTAGTGTATATAAACAAACAAGCCTTCTACTAAATTTTGTCAACTCTGTTTTCTGACCATCAACAGCAGAAAGCAAAAACAGAAATGACCCTCTTTATTATTACATTAAAAACACACTATTAATGCTTCATAAATTACAGCAAAGGGCACTCCCTCTTAAACTCATTCCTCTTTTCTTTTCATTAGGTGTTCCCTGCAATTAAGGTTGGGCTTGAACAAAATAATATAACATTTGGGGAAAAAGATGCAGCCCAACAAACCAGCACTAGAGGTTAAGATAGAAAATACCTCCACAGCCACTGTGTATTTCCCTTTAGTGCTCAGATAGGTTGGAACGAAGGAGAGCCACACGCTGCAGAAGACCAACATGCTGAACGTGATGAACCTGGCTTCATTGAAAGTGTCAGGTAACTTCCTGGCCAAGAACGCAACTATGAAACTAACAGCAGCCAAGAAGCCCATATAGGTGAGGACACTATAGAACATGGTCTCAGATCCCTGATTACACTGCAGGACAATTTCTTCAACCACTGAGTGCATGTCAAACTCTGGGAATGGCGGAGAGGTTGCCAGCCATGATATACAAATGGCTGTTTGAAGAAGAGAGCAGGAAATGACCAGGGAGTTGGAGAGTCTCTTTCCCACAAACATTCTCATCCTGGATCCTGGTTTGGTGGCCAGGAAAGCCAGAACCACAGTGACCGTTTTCGCCAACACAGAAGAAACAGCCACGGAGAAGGAGATGCCAAAAGCAGTTTGTTGGAGGAGACAGATCACCGTGTTGGGACAGCCAATGAAGAGGAGTGCCGAAAGGAAGCAGAGCTGAAGGGAGGTGAGGAGAACGTAGGTGAGGTCTCGGTTATTGGCTACCACAATGGGAGTGCTGTGTTTCCTCACAAAGATTCCAAGCACAAAGGCTGAAACCAAGGAAAAGAAAAGAGCAAAGAAGGCTAAACTGATCCCCAGAGGTTCTTCATAGGAGAAAAAGATGACACGCTTAGGATTGCAAGAATCCTGATTGGAGTTTGGATACCTTCCATCTTTGCAAGTATAGCATTCTTTACTATCTGAAAAAATGAACAGACAAACAATGCGGTCTTCATCTTAGGAACCTTTCCATAATACACTGTACATTTCAGCAATATACTGTTCGATATTGTGTATGGGGGGGGGGGCGGGTATCCATAATATGTAGTGTGTATTCCTTATGTATTTACACATAAAATAAATAACATATTAAATAGTGATTATACATACATGTCTCTTTGTGAACATATAAAAATTACCCAGCTTATATTCATAACAATAATAACAATAAGAATAACTTTAATAAGGTAGAATCTGTTCAGTGATGATATTGTTGATGATACTGGTGTGATAGGGTTCAATTTTGATATAGATAATGGATTGTCAACAAAATCATGTCCCAGGATAATTGTGGCCAGCGTCTCAAATTCATGTCTTCCAAGTTCTGTAAACACCTAATCACTACCAGAAATTCTAAAGACAATCTACTAAAAATAGTGAGGCCTTCTATATCTAAAGAGAAAGGTGTCAAGTTTCTAAGAATGGTTTGCAGTTTTCGCTTTTCTGGACCCAACAATGTTAGCTAATCTGAGTGATAAGTAAAGTCAGACCCAAGTTGGAAAGTTTTTATATTTGGGATATAATAAGAATGGCCAACCTCCAACCTTTAGTATTCATATTTCGACTCACTTCAGCACTTTTAGAATTATAAAAGCAAAATACCCTGCTTACAAAGAGCCCTGCCACATTTTTCTAGAGTGCCACCATTTTCCTTGCTAATCCCAAGCAGCACATTTCTTACCCTCCTTCTCTGAAATCTTCCCATCTGCGCACAGGACACAGTCATAGCAGCAAAAGGGTTCGCCTTCCTTCACTTTCTTGCTGGAACCAGGACGGCAACTCTCACTGCATACTGAAAGAGGCTGAGACTAATCCAGCAAAGAGAAAAAACAATGGGAATCTTCAGTGTATCACTTGGCATAGTTTGAGATACACTTTTTCTCAATGTATAAATGGGTTCCATTTCATGCCCCTAAATAGGTGCTACAATTTTTCTTTATTGAAAGAATTGATATTGTACTTTGGATTTTAGAAAGCTATTTAGGAAATGCATTGCTTACCCATTGTTCAACACTGGATGACAGTAGATGTTAAAATGCCACAGGCTCAAAGGAGAACCATTGGCAGTCTTTGCCATCTATATAGTTGTGCCATGTCCTGAATAACCATCTGTTCTTTATTCATTTATTAGATTTGTCTCCACCCATCTCCCCCTAATGGGGGACTCTTCTTAAATAGAAGCAATAGGTCATCATGGTTAGGTCTCTAGAAATAACATTTTTACTCTGAAAGACCATAAATAAAATAAATATAAGGTTTTAAGGTATGGTTTTAAAATTATACATTCATAAGGACAGGAAATGATGTAGAAACATGTGGAGCCTTATCTTCCCAGAATTATCCTTATTATTACTTGCATAGGATAGAGCACTTCATGGCTGATAAAAAAAAAATGCCAAAAATGCCTTGATTTTGAATCTTACCTGGTTAAACCAGCTGTGCCAAGTGATGGCATCTTTATTAATGGTGAAAGTTTGGTGTGTGGGAACTCTAGGATCTACCTTCCCAACCTTCACTCTCAGAAAGGATTGGTTTGAAAAAACAATCCAGTTCATGACATCCAGACCAGCTAGTAATTCTCCGTTGGCATCAAGAGAAACCTCATCCCCAGCACTATTATTAAATGAAAGACCTTTCAAGAAGTGATGCACCTAGAATGAAAAGGGAAAGGTAGAAATTTAGAAGGACACAGTTTTATCTGTTGCAGAAAAGAAGTATTGAACTCATGCTTTGATTGAACCTGTATTTATTTATTTATTTATCTTTTTCCACCCATCTCCCCCCAATGGGGGACTCTGGGCGGCTTTCAACATATTAAAACAATAAATAAATATCCAGTTAAAATTTAAAGAGGACACATTTACAAAGAATAAAAGGAAAAGGAAAAATCCAAGAAGCTGATGGAAGCAGCACCAGGCCTCTAGGGGGCTAGTCAACCCCATATCTGATAACCTCCCTCTCCACCCCAGGCCAGATGGCAGAGCCAGGTCTTCAAGTCCATCCAGAAGGCCGGGAGAGAGGGGACCTGTCTCGCCTCTGGGGGCAAGATGTTGCAAAGGGCAGGAGCTACAGCAGAGAAGGCCCACCTTCTGGACCCCGCTAGTCAGAGTTCTTTTGCCGAGGGGGTCCGGAGCATGCCCTCTCTGTGTGATCAGGTGGGAGGGGTTGAAATCGGGGGGGAGAGGCGGTCCCTCTCCCCCACGATAATATTTGAAAATAATATTTTCCATTATTACTGTTTGTGTGAAACAATGGTGCAAATGGAACCAAAGATGGTTTACAGTTCCCTTTAGAATATGTTCTGCAATTGCTGATTACCATGAGGATCTTCTCCCCATTTACCTGCCAGGCAGCTTGATTGTGAAATTTCAAGCTCCGTTCATCTGCTCTTCTTCCACGTTTAACTCTAGATGACAGCATGGTATGTAAAGCATAGGCCACAGCATAGACAGAATTATACATGCTGTAACTGTGACCAATCATGGCCGTTTCAAAAACAATTTTAGGAAGGTTTTCCATATTCTCTCTCCCAGTGCAGAGATCTCCAACCACCTTGTCAACCAATGAAGTTTGAAATATACAGTTGAAGGCATGTTGCCAGAAGTCTAAGATAAAGCCATCTGCTTTTGGGTTAAGAGGAGTTCTGCTTTCAAGGAAACGTTTAAATCCTGGTGGGTTGTTGGTGTGAATCGTGAATGACAGAGCCCCATTGATTATTTGTGTATCCCAATCCCTTTGATAGATATTTGATGCAAGTTCTGCCTGAGATGTCAATATCCATACTTTCCCTTTTGCTGTGTCTGTATCATGTTCTTTTTTTGACAGATATGGTAACCATCTCAGGAACACCAAAGCATTGGACTCTCCATAGAAAATCATTACATTGCTTTTGGCTTCCATGATTTGATCATGTATTTTTGCACCTTGTTCAAGGGCAGAAGAGAATTCATTAACTGAATCTTGATATGGAATTCTCTCTGTCAGCATAAAGCAAATCCCATGCTTAGAAAATAATGGAATGATTATATCTAGAAATCTTTCTCCATTATCATTATCCATCACAAATACCCCGATCCATGTCCAGTTGAAATGAAGAAGCAAAGACAGAATCCCTTCATACTGAAGTCTTTCCATGGGGCTCATTTGGAAGAAGGAAAGTCCTGGGGTTTTATAATTCATGACTGGAGCAGAGCCATAGACGAGCTGAAGTAGGTTTAATGGCAAAAAGGAAAGAAAGGGGGAGAGACACAGAGAGAGAGAGAGAGAGAGAGAGAAAGGAGGGGGAAAACCTTCACATTTGATTAATTGTTTCCAGCTTTCTCTGAGCTTCATTAGTTAAATCAAAGAACACCACTGACATCATTCCATTGTATTAACTGCTGTTAATCAAGTAGGACTGACGTAAGTTAATAGTTTCTGGACTATGAACTTGTAATTAGGTCTCAGTGAGGAACTTGCTAAATTAGGTAATTTAGGCCTCAGTGAGAAACTTGCCTAATTTTTATTAATTGTTCAAAATCACTTTGGACAATGAACACATGAAACTGAGGAAAAATATATATTTTTTATTTTTTCTGCAGTTTTTAAACTTAAAATCTGCTTTTATGTTTGCCAACACCTAATGACTCTTAAAACAATTCAGATATAAGATTCATGTCACTTAATAGAATTGCCCCCAACCCAATCACTTTTATTCAGAGGGTTGCAGAATTATCCCTCAAGGTCATCTATTGTTTCCCTCCGATCACCATTAACGTAGCATAACGTGCAACTACTGGATCTCCGACCTATGGATTCTAATTTTCCTATGCACCTATAGCCTTGATAATACTAATTTATAGTTGCATCCTTTTTATTGAACAAGCAACACCTTTTCTTCTCCAGACGTATTCATTAGCTCCACTCTACATGGTCAGACTACCTTTATACAAATCAGTGACATCCTTCCCCTTTCTCTTAGTTTCACTGGTGCAGAACAAACCTTTGTGTTTCTTTCATTTCATTTTTAATTCATATTATTTCTTATTTCCTCCTGTTACATTCTAATTTGAAATCTTATATTTCCCATGGTTGTCAGCAGATGAGCCCACAGACATTGACCTCCACTTTTTTCCATAGCTTTGGTCAATTGTGCTTTGTGGATAACACCTATAGGCATAAGTATTTTAGTTCCTGGTTTCTTGTATGTGTGTGTTTTTTTAATTGTCTCCTTCTTAGCATATACATTGTGTTTTATTTTCTGCTATTTAATGGAAAGTTCCTATTTTTATGTGAGCTTTATAATTTTAATAGTCAGACTGAATAGTATATGATACTGGTCAGTGTGTGTAATAAAGGCTATTCATTTTTAATAAAATAGAGAAAGAGCAAATTAACTTATCAGTTATTTCTAAGGGTTCCAGAAATCCCTTTTACTTTTGAAGTTCAGTGAGACTACAAAGATGTTGCTATTTCAACAGATTTAAACACTTGTTCCTCAGTGCTGTTTCAATACTGTTCCTGATTTTTTTTTAAATGATATTTATGGAATGCCTTCATGTGGCTTTTTCAGAAGCTATGGAATCAGGTGGGGTATACCTTTTCTTTATATATTGAACAAATCAACCCAGGCCCAAATTATCCTATTTCAGACACAATATGCGAAGACCTAGCATTCTGGAGAAAGCTCTAATGCTGGGAAAGGCAGAAGAAATTAGAAGAGGATGACCAGCAGCAAGGTGGACAGACTCAGTTACTACGGTAATAAGGACACTGTTGGAAGACTTGAAAGAACAGGTTAGGGATAGATTGTCATGGAGAAATCTATGTGGTGCTAGGATTCGAAAATGACTTGTCTGCACATAATCAATCAATCACTGAATCAAAAAGCTTATAATCAATCTCTCAATCAATCCCTGCCAAAGTTAGAGGTAGCATAGGCTAGTATGGATGTATTTTGGCTGGAATTTCACAAGCTTAACCGTAGAATTCTGTAGCTGTGAAGAGCAGCTCTGCCATTCTGGGAAAAGAGAAGGCTTTTCTAAGGAGTCACTGTCAGGTATTGGATACATTTCCACGGGTAATATGTAGAACCTTTTAATCAGAAGCTCTGGGCAACCTTAGTCCAACATAGCATAAAGGAATATAGACAGTTTTAAGGTTAAAAATACCTTTGTGTGAAAATTCATGGAAGAAATATCTCCCCAAAGGAAGTAAAAAACCTAAAATTACTTAAGTGAAATGTAGACTGGGATGAAGTTGGAATCGAAAGTCATGAATTCACACTAAAATACTGAAATCCATCAATCTACTTAATTCTCATTTTAATTCCATCCATTATCTTGTTCCATTTCTCCAGTATGATTTTAACATTTAAAAAGTACATTTTTCAAAATATTAACATTATTGTATTTTAAAAAGGTTTTTTAAATTATTCATTTAAAACCATTAAGAAAATCCCAGGGATGTAGGCTGGAAGGACAAATGGAAAACATAAGACAGGAAAGGAGAAACGCATCAGTCTTGTTGCCCATAAAGGTAGATGAATCTGAATTTCAAGGAGATTTAATTTTTATTATTATAGTTATGTGATATGGGTGGGATGATTGAATGAAAGGTATTCTTATATGGAAAATTATGTTTCTGCTTGCAAATGCCTATTTAGAGATTCTTACTTTATACATTAGCAGCTGAAGAAATTTAATAATGGTTATTTATGCAATGCTTTAGTTGCAAATAATTCCTTGTCTCATTTCTATATGACTTATGCTACAATTCTGTTGCATGTACTTCAGGAAAGTCTTAATGATGTAACTAGGAATCACTGCATGAACTCAAGAGGGATCCCTTTTAATCCTGTCTGAGTGCAGAGTTTTGGGAATGGAAGTAATTGTACAATAGGGATGTTGTTCACCAGAAGGTGGCCCTTGATCCTGCAGAGATGTCCCCCTCTTTTGAAGGTATTGCTCTGAACCACCACTTTTTCCAGAGAATACTCTGTACACTAACATTTCCCTCAGGCAGGCTATCAGCACCAAATTGTGAATTAATCTGATCTTGTGCATTAATCTAACCTTTACAGCTGAGAAATAATTCCTCATGCACCAATGTTCAATTTTATTCTTTTAAGCAGTGTCTCAGGGAAATGGTGATGGTGTAGTTGGACAAAAAACGTCATGAAAAGGTCTTGCCATACCTTCCACCATGTTGCTAATGGAAGCAGATTGTTCAATGAGGGTTAAAGAAATGCCGTTGATTAATATCGATGGATGGGAACATCCATTTACTTTAAAGCTAGATGAGCTTCCAATTTAGGAATCTATGCCTTATACTCAGCTTAATTTACAAATATGCAAATATAAGTGATTTCAAAGAAATAGCCATTCACTTTGCTGCAACTCTGTGTTCCTTTTTCACTCATTCATCAGTTGTGCCTCATTCTCTTCCTCTAGAGGAAAAGGCAGAATGCAAAGTGCTCTCCCAGCTGTATTTTCAGAGCAGCAAGTTCGGCAGCTCCTCTGCTTCTCTCTCCCCTTGGCTTTCCTATCCTCTAACAGTTTGTGTCTAGAGAACCAACCTTATTGGATTATCTTATCTTAGCCTTTGAGATGCTACACAAGATGCTGCACACAATTTAAACTACTACTCGTGTGGAAATCATGACATTTCACTAAATCATAAACAATGTTTTTCATTGGTACTATGATTTGCACTTCCTTTCTTTGGGCTAAAAATACTAGAAATTGCCTTAATCCTTTTTTAAAAAAGTACTGAGGAAACATACATAATGTGGAAATACTGTTAATAAATTTTTCATTGGCTTTCTCTGATTTACTGTTCTTAAAAAAAATAAAAATAAATAAAGACCCAGAGAAATAAGAACTGATATGCTGCTCTAAGAGTTAGACATACTCTGAGGCTGATACACTCTACCTGTGGAACCTTGAAGATATCCAAGTTATCTGCAATTTCAATGGAGGTTTTGGAGTCGAGTCCGCCAATCACTGCTGTCAGATTATTCTGGGTGCCACAGATGTAGTTAGGAACAAAGCTCTTCAGGTTGTAAAGCAGGAACATGGTGGCCTGGCAGGTCTTCCGTGCGCTATAGTGACTGTCATAGATATGGAAGCCCAGGGTGAGATTGGGTAAGAGGTGAGGGTTTTCATTGATCTCCTTCACTGCAAATACCATGGCCAGGATGTGTTGGTAATTCTTAGGCAGTAAACTACAATAGAAAATAAACTCTGTGTGAAAATATTTATAGCTTTGATGAAAGGAAACAAAAGAAGCAAAACCCACCTAGTTTTGCCTCTTCCTTAAAACTGTATTTTTATTATATTTATATAACTGTTGGAAAGTGAGGAGAAATGAGGCATATACAAAGTTAATTCCCAATTTTCTGGATAAAATATCATTTAGAAAAGTTTGTAGACTCTAGTGTATACCTCTTTAATATTAGACAAATGTCATCCATTTTTCATTTCTTTATGTATAAGAGCTTTATTAAATTTTAATAACACAAAGGTAAAACTAACAAGAGTTAATAATTGAGAAACAGAGTAGAAGAAAAGAAAGTGTTAAAAGAAAGAAGGAAATCAGAACTACAGGGGAAAAAAACAAGAAAAAAAGAGAAATACAAAAAAGGAATAACATTCCACTTCTTGTACAGCAAATATAAAAAAAGTATACATTAAACGCTTACTCTAAGATTACAACTTAACATCCATTTTTCTATAATCAATTATTTTACTAATCATCAAATCCATGCATCATAATATCATTTCTACTGTTTTCCAGTATAAGTCCAAAAGGGGCTTCCAAGTAGCATTAAAATTAGTCAATGTCTTTTCTCTAATCAGACCTGTCAATTTCACCATCTCAGCTAGCTCCATCAACTTTACCATCCATTCTTGCATTGTAGTTAATATCAAGTCTTTCCATCTTTGTGCATATAAAGGCCTCACTGCACTTACCATATGTAACATCCAAAATTGCATGATATTTTTCCAATTGTTTGTCCATCAGCCCCAAAAGGAATGTCTCTGGTTTCAGTTGTATAGTAATCCTAGTAATTAGTATGTGTATTTGAGTGCAAAATTTTTTAGCCTAATCTCATGTCCACCAAAGATGATAAAAACTCCCTTCTTCTTGTTCACATTTCCAACATATATTTGAACTCCCTTTATACATTTTGGGAATCTTTTTGGTGACAAATACCATTGATAGATCATTGTATAAAAATTCTCTTTAAGATTATCGAATAATGTAAAAAAGGAGAATATGGAAACCCAATAGTTTTTCTCTTTTTTCTTTATCTTTTTCTGTCATTTTTTTGGTATTTTAATTGTTGTCAAACTTGCTTTGTTTATCTACTTTTTTCTTTTATCAATGTGCTAACATAACATTAAGTAACAATACAATGGAGACCTTAATATTCAATCAACAGCTTAAGAATGAATCCTTTATTGTACCACAAATACTTCAATAATGGAATCTCTATATATTTTTAATTATTATATTAAATTCTGGGTAAAAAATTCAAAACAATATCACCAGATATCAGATGAAGGTGAGAAGAATTGGTATAATATGGAAGTACTGAAGGAAATTATGTAAAATTAGAAGACTGAAAATGTAATTAGATAAATAGGGAGATCATATCACTTTACCTAGAATTAAGTCTTATGGAGTTCCATAATGCACTCAGAGTTCACACAGTCTAAGATGTGGCACATTCACTCCCCACAGTGAATGGAAGAAGACTCTTCCACAGACTGGAAGAAGAAGCTCCATTTCTTCAGTATCTATGATTCTATGAGTGTTTTCTATATTAAGCTAATTAATCTTTCTTTCGGCTATAGTTTTACAACTGCTAAATCTTCTAAGAAAATATAGGAAAGTAAAAGTTCTTACACAAGGTCTTCATGTGGTGAAGGTGGAGGTTCTTCACTGAAACTTATAACATTCTCCATGAAAGATGCCAGAGTTGCTATACCACCAATTATAAAATCTCCCGATTCATGATACGTATGCTGTGGCTGATGAGGAGTATGAATTTTACATTTTGCATTATAAGCCTTGCATACTTTAACAGAGAACAGGGCTACCAGCAATGGTACCAAAAGCACCATCTTCACTGCAAGTGAAATCTTACTTCTGCATAGGGATTCTTATTTAATTGACAGGAATTTAATTGACAGAAATGTAATTAGCCTCTTGTGATAAATAATAATAATAATAATAATAGAACCTGCTCATACGAGTGGGACTGAGAGTGGGACTGAGAAAAAACTATCTGAAATATCCGTATTTGTGCATTTAAAAAGTGTTCATTATCTTTTGTACTTGGAAACTGAAAGCCCAAAGGAGATTGAACCAAGAGAAGCATTAATTACCAGTTTTGGCATAATCAACCAGTAAGTTACTTACCACTTCAATCCCCACAGTACTTGAGGAAAACATGTTTTCTTCACCTTTGAATGAACTTTTCTCTCCAACTTAGTTAGAAAGAAGAGTTGTACACTTGAAATATCCAACAGCAAAAAGAAGATGCTGGAAATACTTAGACCACCATTGCCCAACATGGTTCCCTCCAAATACGAAGACACTACAGCTTGCAGAATTCCCAGTCATATGCAAATAATTGGGGAAAGTTATTCTAGCATTAGTGTTCTGGATATGGTCAAATCCAATGCTCCATTGTGGTTCCCATTAAAGACTTTCTGGGGGTTGTGTTTTCCTCTTGTTTTGTTTTTTTCTTTTCACAGAGCAGGGATTCTATTTGGACAGGATTTCAAAAATAGTAGAGATCCCAGCTTCAGACTTGCCCAGAACACTGCCATAAATTTCCCAGATTAAAGGATAATCAGTTCATACATCTTAGGACCCTAGGCTCAACTCTGCTCTTGCATGTGACCACCATAAGCACAAGTCACTAGTCTTCAGAGATACAGAAAACAGCTAACCTTTGATCATCGTGGAATGGGGCAGCATTCCCTGCTTTACTTCTCACTTCTCTGAGGACAAAAACTTAAAAAGGGAGCTCAATCTCTATCTGTTCCATCTATAAGGCCAGCAATCAGAAATCAATAATAATCTATAAAATGAATGTGATGTTTAAAAGTTAAAATCTTTTAAAAGCAGTTTTTCTTAAAGGTTTTGATTTTTGTGTTTCAATTGTTTGCAATAAGAATCACAGTTCTATAAAAATAAGCATGTTACTGGGATTCAGGATGCCACCGGGCATTGCATTTCAGTCAAGTTGACTCTGAAGACCAAAGTAGAAGGCAGGGAACCAGTGGCAGATTGGCATTTTGAGGAAGTGAAGCATGAAAAAGGCCCATCTTATTATAATACCAAAAGGAATGTCCATATTTTGTTTTGTTTTTTTTAAATGTCAAATAGAGTTGAGATGAAGACTGAGCCCCAGTCTCCAGGCTAGGTCTGACTGATTATCATATTGCCAATATAGAGTTGGAGGCTTCAGCTGTCTTGAAATGAAATGTAATATTCATGACAGTTGAGGCACCTCTTTTTTCTCCTCTGTGAACCTTTCCGGATCTATTATCAGGGCTCTGGCTGTGCTGGCTATAAGGCCAGAGACTGCTCCTGTTGGGTCTTAAAAAAGAAAACTTTGTTTCGCCCCTCTATAGTTTCAGTGCATACTCTATTGGATTGTAATTTTTCCACAGGACAAAAGAAAAAGGAAATTGATAGAAATTTTCCAAACCTGAGGAAAGGCAGGTACTATAGATAAAAGCACAGAATTGGACATCCAGAAAGGATATTCAGGGAGTCCTCATTTAGCCACCACAATGCGGACCAACAACTAAGGACAAAGAGGCCGGTGACAGCACTCAGGTGTTGCAGGCATGCGTCTGCTGGATTGCATTTCCATGAGTTTGCCGATTAGGAACTGTAAGTTAGTTACATCCACAAAGTAGGAGTTTAGAGATTTGAAACAGAAGATGAAGAAATGAGCTTTGAAACAGAAGATGAATAAGTTAAAGACTGTACGATAAAATGAGCCAAAAATTTTGGATATATTATACAAATAGAACAGTGGGAAAATATGGGAAAGGGTTAAAATTTGAACTGTGTTATAATTTGAAAGAGAATTTCTATAAAACGATGTGTAGTTGGAATTTGTCACCAGAAAGATTATCCAAAATGTACAAAGGGGTTTCAAGCATCTGTTGGAGATGTGAACAAGAAGAAGGGACTTTTTATCATCTTTGGTAGACATGTAATAAGGCTAAAAAATTTGGACCCAAATTCGTATATGAATTCAGAAGGTTTGGAAAGTTAATATACAGTTAAAACCAGAGACTTTCCTTTTTGGGAACTGACAGATAAACAATTGGAAAAGGCTCATAGACCTTTGTTTTTATATATGAGAACTGCAGCTAGACTTCTATACGCTCAGAGGTGGAAAGACTCGACATTACCTACAATGGAAGAATGGATGGTGAAGATGATGGAGTTAGCCGAGATGGCAAAATTGACAGCTTTGCTTAGAGAAAAAACTTTGAGTAACCTTGATGTCAGTTGGAAGCCCCTTTTGGACTTTTTGCAAGAGACAGAAAAAAAAATGAAATTATGATATATGGATTTGATGATTAATTAAAATAATAAGTTATACAAAACATGTATGTTAGGATGTACACTTTATGATTTATTTATATCTGCTGTATAAGAAGTCGGAAGTCATTCTTTTAATAATTTTTCTTTGTATTCTTTCATTATTTCTAACTCACTTGTTTGCTATTTCTCTGATTATTAGTTCTTGTTTGTTTTCATCTTTATGCTTTTTATAAATTAATAACCTTCTTATTAAAAAAAAAGTAGGAGTTTAGTTTTGTGCCTTCAGTGCCCTTCTCATTCCCACCTAGTAGACAGGCAGAATCACAATATTGTCTCCATATACAACAACTGAAATCACTCAGCCTGCTAACACAACCGTGTGATTGGTGGGGACAGAGTCAGGTAGCCTCAGTTCAGACAGGCCCATTGTTGTAATTTTTTAATATGATCATTTCTGAGCAATGCTTGTCTTTGGGCTGGCATGGTGTCAAATTTGATATAAATTTTATGTTTTGTTGTGTAACCAATTATTTGGCCAAGTTTTCACCAGCATTTGGGCTCTGGTTATCCACTGAGGCTCAGTACATCAGTTGGCCTTGTGATGGAAAAATAATAAAATAAAGCTGGAAACTCCCCCCTCCCCCTTGCCTTTCCTTCTGCTCCCCCCCCCCCCTTGCCTCTCCTGCAATATCTTTTCTCCACTTCCTTCTGCCATTCTTTGCTCATGCAAAACAGGATCAGCTCGAGGCTATTGCATTACACAAGAGTGACTGTGTTTCACTGCCAAAAATAGCCCTCTTAACACTATCATACTGATCAGAACTTTATTATATTATATTAAGAATACAATTAAAAACAAAAAAGAAAATACAATAAAGATAGAAAATAGAACTAAAAGAAAAAAGACAAAAGCTGAAATAGTGAAGATAGAACGGACAGCGACTTCTGACTATCTCCCATACAGATATAAATACAAATTAAGAGAAAGTTAATCTCTTACCACTGCTAAATCCAAATTCACATTATTTCTATCAACACAAACCACCTAATTATTAAAACCCACAATCAACACTTTCATTCCCCCCCCCCCACAAGCATGTAATCTAAGAAGTGTTGCCATAAGGAGATGAATTTAAAAAACAATATTATCTCTTGTTAATACTATTAATTTTGCCATTTAAGCCAAGTCCATTAGTTTAATAATCCATTCTTCTGCTGTAGTTAATTGTGGGACCTTCCATCTTTCTTGGCTTGTTCATCTTCCAGATTCATCTATAACAACATCTTATACATTTTAACAATAACATACAGTATTCATCATTTATACAAAAACATTCAAACTGTTGCATATAAGTAGATCAATAAGATATAAAGCCTTCTAATTCTAACTATTCTTTTATTTTAAAATTTGATTCACCCTAACCCTTCTAATTTTTCCCAACAAAAGAGGATTTTATTCTTTTTCAAAGTATCTGTCAAAACAGAATAATCCTTTCCTTTCCTTGAAATCCTTACTGATATTTCTTTAGGCAGTTATATCCATGTTTTCGGTGTTAAGTTTAAAATCAAAGTGTACTTGAAAGACCAAAACATCTCTTAATTTAGCATATACAGTTGCATACTTAGAATTTATACAAAGAATTTTCTCTATTTCATCCATCATATTTATTAAATTTTCTTCTTTAATCTCAGAAATTTCCCTGGACCTTAAACAAAGTTCTTTATCTCTCAGTTCTAGCAGTACAGCTTTATCCAGCTTTTTGTCCCTCTCACTTTCCAACAAGTTGACTGTGTGATTAACTTTTTTATTTCCTTCTTCCAATTCCTTTTCGATTTTGTCCAATTTTTGGTCAAGCTTTTTGTCAAGATCAGCAAATCTTAAATCAAATATTTGGCTAACACTTTGAATAATGGTTTGTGTAATTCTGAGAGTATATTCTTCAAGCATGCCTTTCATCCAGTCAAGTTCACCAAATCCATGCCTTATATGCTTTCTGGTGGCCATTATTTCTGTTTCTGCTTCTTTCCACCCTTAGTTAAAAATTAAAGAAAAGAGAAAAGGAAAGCTTTTTCTTCCTTTCAATAGTTTCCAATTTAATATTTTCACTTCCTCTTGTGGCCAAAAGTGATATTTCCCAAATGCAAGCGTAACTGGATAGCCACAACAAACAGCAAGATGGGGGGGGAAGGAGGGGGCAAATCAGCAGCCAATCCCAGCTTAGAAAAATCAGCAGATTTTGCTTTTTCACAAATTAGCAACAAAACCAAAGAGGGCCAAATCTGCAACCAATCATAACTTGAGAAAATTGCCAAACCAAAACTTTCCCACAGCATTTAAGAATAAATCTTTCTCAATTCCACAAAAAAACCCCAAAAAACCTTATGTAAAATTCTTCCTTTTCAAAAGCAAAAGTAAAATATAGATAAAAACAGTCTCCTAAAAATGTAGAAAACTTCCTTGAAAACATTAAAACTTCCAGATTGCATGCTCTTATTTCAATCCTTCAAATCCAATACAACACACCTTAAAAGTCCCAAAAAATAATGAAAGTCCAACCAAGAGAAATATTTCTGTAGTGGAGATAGCCTCTTTAAATTCTTTAAATAACTTACAGCAAAAGTGATTTTAGAGATGGGGTGGTCAGAAGTAATGTCTCTTTAAGAGGCTTTAAACACGGCACTGACAAGCTGACTTGCCCACTTCCCAGTCAATTGCTCACCATCCGTTCACGACCTGCATTCATTCAATAAGCTATAGCTGCCTGGAAGATACATGGCACAATTTGATGGCTTCCCCTTGCCTGGAGAATGTTTTGTATCTCAGAAAAAGTTCCTGAGACACTGAATTAACCACGTTCAATGCTCCAGATTCAGAGGAGCTTCAGCCGGAGGGACCTTCCGCCATTTGTCCTCCACTAGAAGTGTCTTAACACTATCATACTGAAACAATGGGAGGGCCATCACCTGTCTTCTCAACGGTTTGCCATGGTTCTTATCTCTTGAAAAAAAACCATTTATCTCCCATTTAACACCTATCCAAACCTATCCTCAAATCAGATCCTTCAGATTTCCTGTCCCTCAACCTCAAAAGTGTATAAATTCTATGCTTTTCTATTGTTCAGGGTCCCACTTTCTTGAAAGCAGGCACCCAATGATAATTGCAATAAACATGGTTCTTCTCCTCAGTGTTGTGCTCCTGTCTTTGGCAAAAATTCCATGACAGCCTGAATGCAGTAGCATGTCCATATTTGATCTGCCTCCTCTTCATCAATAAACACCAGGTTTCCTGGTGTGCTGTCAAGGGGACAACCCTCCTCTTTTATCCAGATTTAGGACCAGCTGCAGTTTCCTACAGGTGGAGCTGAACAGTAGCTTTAGAGGAAGAACAAGATCTCCTTCACTGCAAATGGCAAAGCCAGGATATGTTAGTAATTCTTAGGTATAAACTAAAGGGGAACATAAAGTGTATGTGAAGATATTCAAAGCTTGATAAATCACTATCAAATACATCTTCCTGATATTATTTCTATCATACCTACAAAGGCTAAATTGCTTGAGGTAGTTTATTCTCATATTATAGAACTAAGGGATATCAAAACCTAATCCACTCTTTATGTTGGCCATTTATTTTTATTCAAAGAAGGCTGCAAATTTAAAAGCATACAGTACTTTTACACTATATCAAGTTGCTGCATTTTTTAATTTCCTGGTTCCTTTGGCAGGACCTTTCCTGTAAACTGTCCTAAAAGCCAATGCAGGATGGAGAAGGATAGGAAAGACATTTTGAAAGAAGTACAGAAGTACACACCCAAGTACCTTTAAATTAACTAATTTCTGTTTTTCTAACAAGAATGTGGAGACATTCACTAGGCTGGTCTCTCACCGTAATAAAGATTTGATTGGATTAGAGTTGGGCATATGATCTTCTGATCCTTTAGGTGGATTGAATCTGACTAACTGGTCATGTTAATCACTCCTCCAACTCTATGCTGCACATGATACTTTTTATTTCAGGTAAACCTTTGATTGATGGATCTGGGACCATGGCTTTCAGAAAGCAGATATCTATGTCAGGCATGTAGACTCAGGCATGATGTCAGAGGGGTGTGATTTCTATACCTGTCAGGGTCTTCATTCAACACTGGAACAGGGTTGTGGTTGTGAACCATAGGTTGTGGTAGATTCTCTCCCACCTTTTCTTGTTTCATCAGCTAGTCTAAGTGATTCCTTTTTTTCACCCTTTTAACTGACAATAAAAGATCACAAGCATTCTTGCTGCTGCTTCCTTACAAGTTCCCATTGGCTACACAGACAGAATCCAAATGTGTCCTGGGAGCCTTCTGTCCCCAGAATGTCAACAGCACCAGTTTCCAGGCTTTTCACACCCAACCTTCAGACATGCATGTGGAGTTTGCTGATTCCTTGCCATGCCAGAAAAGATGGACTTGGCAAATGAATTTGAGGAAGAAGCAAATGAACTTCCTCCCTCTCAGGCATGTGACTGTGTCATCAACCTGAAAGATGGGAGCTGATATTTTTGTTCAGTAGTTCCAATTGGTTATTTATATATCCTTTATTTAAGGACATCTATGCTACTTTAATCTGATCAAACTGAATAGTTTCTGTAATCCTATACAATAAGTATATTTTATTAAATAATAATTAGAAGAAACAAAAAAAGTCACGACATGGCATGCTCCTCTTGCTTACCATGAGAAAGTTCACTACTACTTCACCATCCCATTCAGGAAGGTATATTTTTAACAGTTTTTGACATCTTATCTAGAACTTTTATTTTCATTTTCATTTTAGTGTACTAATTGTTAGATTGGTATCTCTCCTTTCTTTAGGAGCAAAAGGCAAAATACAAAATGCTCTCCACTGTCATTTTCTTCCACAACAACAATCTTGTGAGATACGTTGAGCTGAGAACCACAAAAATGACCTGGCTGAGGGTACGTGATGGCTGTCATGAAAATATGATTTAAGCCCAGTACAGGAAGAAAATGTTAGAAAGGAACATCAAATGGCTTTACCTTGTCTCTTTTTGTTATCAAAGGGATGGAGGGAAGGAAAATACTATTAGGCTTTCAAGATTCAGTTTCTGTAGCTTATAAAAATGAAAGAGAGTTCCACTAAATTTTGTCAAGTCTGTTTCCTGACCTGGCTATCTTCATCAAGAAAGATTCTTCCATATAAATCCAGGCAAACCTGCAAATTGCAGGGTTGAGCTAGCACAGTACAATCCACAACCAATGACAGAACTGTCACCGTATCACAAGGATTGTGAACCTACAAACACTTTTTAAAATAATATAAGCTTGTTTTCCTGTATTATGAAGCTAAACACCTAACTCTGGGTCAGGACCTATCAAATAAGGGATATTAATTTGATCAGCCTTACTGATTTTGAAGAAAGAAATATTGCTAGCAGGAAGATAATTGAAATCACCATGCATGCAGGAAAGCAAAAACAAAACTGGACATTTTGTATTATTATATTAACAACACACAATTAATACTTCATAAATTACAGCAAAGGGGACTTTCTCTTAAACTCATTCCTTTTTTCTTTTCATTAGGTGTTCCCTGTGGTTAAGGCTGGGCTTGAACAAAATGATATAACATTTGGGGAAAAAGATGCAGCCCAACAGACCAGCACTAGAGGTTAAGATAGAAAATATCTCCACAGCCACTGTGTATTTCCCTTTAGTGCTCAGATAGGTTGGAACAAAGGAGAGCCACACGCTGCAGAAGATCAACATGCTGAACGTGATGAACTTGGCTTCATTGAAAGTGTCAGGTAACTTCCTGGCCAAGAAAGCAACTATGAAACTAATTACAGCCAAGAAGCCCATGTAGGTGAGGACACAATAGAACATGGCCTTAGATCCCTGATTGCACTGCAGGACAATTTCTTCAACCACTGAGTGCATGTTAAACTCTGGGAATGGCGGAGAGGTTGCCAGCCATGACATACAAATGGCTGTTTGAAGAAGAGAGCAGGAAATGACCAGGGAGTTGGAGAGTCTCTTTCCCACAAGCATTCTCATCCTGGATCCTGGCTTGGTGGCCAGGAAAGCCAGAACCACGGTGACTGTTTTTGCCAACACAGAAGAAACAGCCACGGAGAAGGAGATGCCAAAAGCAGCTTGTCGGAGGAGACAGATCACCGTGTTGGGACGGCCAATGAAGAGGAGTGCCGAAAGGAAGCAGAGCAGGAGGGAGGTGAGGAGAACGTAGGTGAGGTCTCGGTTATTGGCTACCACAATGGGAGTGCTGTGTTTCCTCACAAAGATTCCAAGCACAAAGGCTGAGAGCAAAGAAAAGAAGAGAGCAAAGAAGGCTAAACTGATCCCCAGAGGTTCTTCATAGGACAAAAAGATGACACTCTTAGGATTGCAAGAATCCTGATTGGTGTTTGGATACCTTCCATCTTTGCAATTATAGCATTCTGTGCTATCTGAAAAAAAGAACAGACAATCCGTATGGCCTTCACCTTAGCAACCTTTCCATAATACACGGTACATTTCAGCAGTATGCTGCTAGATATGTTTCTGTGGGTGGTGGGGGGTATCCATACTATGGAATGTATATTCATTATCTATTTACATATATAACAATTAAAATATTAAATAGTAATTATACATGCATGTATGTGTACATACAAAATAGTTACATAGCTTATATTCATACCAATAATAATAATAATAATAATAATAATAATTTACCTGTAAATAAGAACTGTTGGGACCACAAAACAGACAAAGTATTAGAGAATGAGAAGCTAAAGTCCTCTGGGACTTTAGAATTCAAACAGACAAGCACCTGCCACACAACACCCCAGACTCAACAATTGTTGTAAGAAAGACAGTGGACCACCTAGTCAGATGCTTCAAGAAGATCACACAGACTGACTACAAACAATGGCATGACAAAATAGCAGGAATGGTGCATTGGAATATCTGCAAGAAATATGATATGCCTGCAAGCAAGAACTGGTGGGACCACAAAACAGACAAAGTAATAGAAAATGAAGAAGTTAAAGCTCTCTGAATTCAGTCGGACAAGCACCGGCCACACAACACCCAGGCTTAACAATTGTTGATAAGAAAGACCAGAAAGTCTGGATAGTGGGCATTGCAATACCTTGAGAGAGCAGAATAGAAGAGAAAGAACTGGAGAAAATCACGATATAAAGACCTGCAAATAGCAATAGAATGATTATGGCAAAAGAATGCAAAGATAGTACCAATAGTAATAGAGGCCTTGGGTGTAGTTCTAAACCATCTAGCGTACAACTTGAATGCCATAGGCATTGACAGAATCGCCATCAGTCAATTGCAAAAGGCAACTTTCCTTGGAACAGCTTATATCCTTCACCAGTACCATTAATACCGTCAAACAACAATGTCTGCCTACCCTAGGTCACTGGGAAGGACTCGGTATGTGGATACAAATACCAAATCCAATTTGGCTAACTGTGGAACCAACCATAATGTAGCATCTGCTCAGTGCTGGTGTTCTTGATGGTCCTGGTGTGATGTAACGTGATAGGGTTCAATTTTGATATCCATAATGGAATGTCAATAAAATCATGTTCCCAACATAATTGTGGCCATTGTCTCAAATTCATGTCTTCCAATTTATGTATCTCTTAAAACACCTAATCACCACCACAAATTCTAAGGAACATCTACTAAAAAAACAGATGCCTTCTATAATTAAAGAGAAAGACGTCAAGTTTGTAAGAATGGTTTGCAATTCTTGCTTTTCATGACACCGCAATGTTTCCTAATCTCAGTGATAAGTAAAGGCAGATCCAAGTTGGAAAGTTTTTATATTTGGGATATAATAAGAACGGCCAACCTCCAACCTTTAGTATTCATATTTCGACTCACTTCAGCACTTTTAGAATTATAAAAGCAAAATACCCTGCTTACAAATGGCCCTTCCACACTGTTCTAGAGTGCCACCATTTTCCTTGCTAAATCCAAGCAGCACATTTCTTACCCTCCTTCTCTGAAATCTTCCCATCTGGGCACGGGACGCAGTCATAGCAGCAAAAGGGTTCCCCTTCCTTCACTTTCTTGCTGGAACCAGGACGGCAACTCTCACTGCATACTGAAAGAGGCTGAGACTAATCCAGCAAGGAGAAAAAACAATGGCATTCTTCAGTGTATCATTTGGCATAGTTTGAGATATTCTTTTTATTCATGTAACAATGGGTTCTATTGCATGCACTTAAACAGGTGCTACAATTTTTCTTTATTGAAAGAATCAATATTGTGCATAGGATTTTAAAAAGCTATTTAGGAAGTGCATTGATCAATTCATTGGTCAACACTGGGTGACAGTAGATGTTAGAATCCCACCACCTCGAAGGAGACTTTGCCATCTGTATAGTTGTGCCATATCCTGACTAATGGTCTGTACTTCTTAGATAGAAGCAATATGTCATCATGGTTAATGCTCTAGAAATGCCATTTTTACTCTGAAAGAGTAAATAAATTAAAAATAAAGTTTTACATTGAACTCTTAAAGTTATACATTTATAAGAACATGAAATATGCAGTCTTATCTTACCTGAATTATTGTTGTTGTTATTATTGTTACTATTATTATTACTATTATTTGCATGCGATAAAGGATTCATGGCTGGTGAAAAACCAGAAGCATTCAAAGATGCCATGATTTGAATCTTACCTGGTTAAACCAGCTGGGCCAAGTGATGGCATCTTTATTAATGGTGAAAGTTTGGTCTGTGGGAACTCCAGAAACTACCTTCCCAACTTTCACTCTAACAAAGGTTTGGTTTGAAAACACAATCCAGTTCATTACATCCAGACCAGCTAGTAATTCTCCATTGGCATCAAGAGAAACTTCATCCCCGGCACTATTATTAAATGAAAGACCTTTCAAGAAGTGATGTACCTAGAATGAAAAGGGAAAGGCAGAGGTTTAGAAAGGTACACTTGTATCTTTTGGAGAAAATGTCCAGTAGCCAGAGGAGCAATATGGAACTCTGAGCTTGATTGAAACAACCTTTTGTATCATTACTGTTGGTGTGAAACAGTGATGGAAATGGAACCAAAGATGGTTTCCAATATCCTCAATAATATGTTCTGCAGTTCTTGATTACCTGAGGATGCTCACCCCATTTACCTGCCAGGCAACTTGATTATGAAGGTTCAAGCTCGCTTCATCTACTCTTGTTCTGTGTTGAAATTGAGATGACAACATGGTATGTAAAGCATAAGCCACAGCATAGACAGAATTATAGATGCTGTAACTGTGACCAGTCAGGTCCATTTCAAACACCATTTCAGGAAGGTTTTCCAAACTCTCTCTGCCAGTGCAGAGATTTCCAAACTCCTTGTCAAACACTGAAATCTGAAATATACAATTGAAGGTCTGTTCCCAGAAGAATATAATAAAACCATCTTCTTTTGAGTTCAGAGGATTTCTGCTTTCAAGAAAATGTTTAAATCCTGGTGGGCTGTTGGTGTGAATTCTGAAGGACAGAGCCCCATGGATTATTTGTGTTTCCCAATCCTTTTGATAGACAGTTGATGCAAGTTCTGCTTGAGATGTCAATATCCATACTTTCCCTTTTGCTGTGTCTGTATCATGTTCTTTTTTTTGACAGATATGGTAACCATCTCAGGAAAACCAAGGCATTGGACTCTCCATAGAAAATCAACACATTGCTTTTACTGTCCGTGATTTTATCATGTATTTTTGCAACTTGTTTAAATAAAGAAGACAATTCGTTAACTGACCCTATATAGTTAATTCTCTCTGTCAATGTAAAGCAAAGGCCATGCTTAGAAAATAATGGAATGATCATATCTAGAAGTCTTTCTCCATTATCATTATCCATTACAACCACCCCAATCCATGTCCATTTGAAATGAAGAAGCAAAGACAGAATCCCTTCATACTGAAGTCTTTCCATGGGGCTCATTTGGAAGAAGGAAAGGCCTGGGGTTTTATAATTCATGACTGGGGCAGAGCCATAGACAAGCTGAAGTAGGTTTAAGGGAGGGGGAAAAAAAGAAAGAAAAAAGAGGGAGAGGGACAGAGAGAGGAGGGGATGACCTTTACATTTAATTCATTGTTTCCAGCTTTCCCTGAGTTTCATTTCAAATAACACCATTGACATCATTCTGTTGAATTATGTGCTACTAATTAGATAGGACTGATCAAAGATAATACTTTCTTGACTATGAACTTGTAATTAGGTAACATCTGAGTGAGGAACAATTTTTAGGTAGTTGTCCCTTTGTGGTGTTTCAACAATGTTCATGACATTCTTTCAGTGATATTTATGAAATGGTTTCATGTGGTTTTCTCAGAAGCTATGGAATCAGATGGGGTATAATTTTTTTAATACATTGAACAAATCAACCCAGAGTTCTCAGTTAAGGCATAAATGAGCAGGCTGAAATTATCCTACTTCGGACACAATATGTGAAGATCTAGTTCTCTGGAGACGGCTCTAATGCTGGGAAAGGGGCAAGGAAAGAGAAGAAGAAGAAGAGGTTGACCAGCAGCAAAGTGGAGAAATTCACTTACATTGGTGATGTTGACACCATTGGGAGACTTGAAAGAACAGGTTAGGGATTGATTGTGATGTGGAAATCTATCTATGTGGTCGCTAGGATTTGAAAATGACTTGGTGGCACAAAATCAATCAAAAATGTCAAAAATCAATCTATCAATTAATCCCTGCCAAAGTTAGAGGCAACACAGGCTGGTTTGGACACATTTTGGCTGGAATGCCTCCAGTTTAACCCTAAAATTCTGCAGCTGTGAACAGCAGCTCTGCCATTCTGGGAAGAGATTCGGCTTTTCTAAGGAGTCACTGTCACGTATTGTATAAGATTCCACAGGTAATGAGAAGAAGCATTTAATCAGAAGCTCTGCATAGCCTCAGTCAACCATAATATAAATGAATATTGACAGTTTTATTCCTAAAAATTCTACTGTGTTAAAATTCATGGAAGAAATATCTCCCCAAAGGAAGTAATAAACCTAAAATGTCTTAAGTGAAACCTAGACTGGAATGAAGTTGGAATTTAAAGTCATGAATTCACACTTACATACAGTGCTGAAGTAATGTAATCCATTAATCTACTAAATTCTCATTTTAATTGCATCCATTATCTTGTTGCATTTCTACACTATGATTTTAAAATGTAGAAGTACATTTTTGAAAATATTAACATTTTTGTATTTTAAATATTTTTTTAATGATTTGTTTAAGACCATTGAGAAAATCCTTAGGGATGTAGGCTGGAAGGGGAAATGGAAAACAGAAGACAGGAAAGGGGAAATGGATCAATCTTGTTCCCAAGAAAGCTAGACGGATCTCATATTCAAGGAGATTTCATTATTATTGCTATATACTAATATGGGTGGGATAATTTAATGAAAGATATTTTATATGGGGAGTTATTGTATAGTATATTGGACAATGCCTCTTTAGAATTCTTAGTTTATAGAATAGCTGCTGAAAAACTTTCACAATGGTTACATATGCAATGCTTTATCTGCAAATAATTCCTTGCCTTATTTCTATGTGAGCTACACTGAGAAAGAATTCCTCATGCACCAATGTACTATTTTATTATTTTAAGCAGAGTCTCAGGAAAATGGTGATGGTGTACACTAGTTGGAGGTTTAAAGAAATGCCCTTGATTAATATGAATGGATGGGAAGATATATTTACTTTAAAGCTAGATGAGCTTCAAATTTAAGAATACTTGCATTATACTCAGCTTAATTTACAAATATCCAAATATAAATAATTTCAAAGAAGTAGCCATTCATTTCAGCTGTTCATTTCAATACTCATTCGTATCCCCTAACAGATCTTGTCTAGAGAACCAACCTTATTCGATTATCTTATCTTAGCCATAAAGATGCTACAGAAGATGCTGCACAAGATTTAAACTTCTGCTCCTGTGAAGATCATTACATTTCAGTAAATCATAAACTAAGATTTTCATTGGTAACCTTAGTTGCATGTGCTTTTTTTTTGGCTAAAAATAGTATAAATTGCCTTAAGCTTTTTTAAAAAACAGCAATGAGGAAGCATATATAATATCCAAATACTGTGAATAAATGTTCCATTGGCTTTCTCTGATTTACAGATTTTAAAATTTCATGAAGATACAGAGAAGGAAGAAAGAATATTGTGCCCCAAGAATTAGACCTACTCTGACATTGATACACTCTACCTGTGGAACTTTGTAGATATCCAAGATATTTGCAATTTCAACAGAGATTTTAGAGTCGAGTCCCCCAATCACTGCTGTCAGATTATTCTGGATGCCACAGATGTAGTTAGGAACAAACTTCTTCAGGTTGTAAAGCAGGAACATGGTGGCCTGGCAAGTCCTCTGTGCACTGCGGTAACTGTCATAGATGTGGAAGCCCAGGGTGAGATTGGGTAAGAGGTGAGGGTTTTCATTGATCTCCTTCACTGCAAATACCAAGGCCAGGATGTGTTGGTAATTCTTAGGCAGCAAACTACAATAGAAAATAAGCTCTATGTGAAAACATTTATAGCTTTCATAAAAGGAAAGCAAAAAACCTAAAACCAGTCTTGTTTTGCCTCTTTCTTATAACTGTATTTTGATAATATTTATATAACTTTCTGAAAGTGATTTAAGTGATAATAAAAAGAAAAGTGGGACCTTAACATGTTTCCTTATTTGCTGTACCTGAAATATGGTCAAATATGGTCCATTAAAAAAAAAAAAGGAAGCTACTGGTGCATATAGGATCAAACAGGTCCTTCACATACATAGCACAAATCTATTGAGTAAAGAAATAAAAGGTGCAGGAATAGTCAGAAAGTGAGATATCAGATCAGGCTAAGAAAAATCGGTCTAATATAAAAGTAGTGAAAGAAAACATGGAAAACCAGAAGACTCTGAAAATATAATTAGGGAACTAGGGAGATGATACCACTTTACTTAGAATTCAGCCTGAGTCCCATAATGCACTCAGAGTTTACACAGTCTAAGATGTGGCACATTCACTCTCCGCAGAGTCTGCAAGAAGGAGCTCCATTTCTTCAGTTCCGTGATTGTATGAGTATTTTCTATATTAAGCTAAATAAATTTTCTTCAGGGTGCAACTTTACGATTGCTACATATTCTAAGAAAATGTATGAAAATAAAAGTTCTTACATAAGGTCTTTGTGCAATGATGGTGGGGGTTCTTCACTGAAACTTACAGCATTCTCCAAGAAAGATGCTAGAGATGCTATGCCACCAACTATAACATCTCCCGATTCATGATACATATGCTGTGGCTTATGAGGAGTATGAATGTTGCATTTCACATTGTAAGCCTTGCATACTTTAGGAGAGAACAGAGCTACCAGCAATGGTACTACAAACACCATCTTCAGTGCAAGTCAGATCTTACTTCTGCATTTGGATACTTATTTGACATAAAATTTAATTATCAGATATTTACTTAAACCTCTTATGATTATAAACAAACAAACAAACAAACAACCTATAGGAGTTGACCTTAGAAAAGAAGAATCTATCACACATTTATCTGAAAGATCTACATCTGTTTTAATTCTTTCTCCACTTCAAATACATATTTGTGGATTTAAAAAGTGTTCATTATCTTTTGAACTTGGAAACTGAAAATCCAAAGGAGATTGAACCAAGAGAAGCATTAATTACCAATTTTGGCATAATTAAAGAGTAAGATATTTACCACTTCAATCCCCACAGTACTTGAGGAAAATGTGTTTTCTTCACCTTTGAATGAACTTTTCTCTCCAACTTAGTTAGAAAGAAGACCTGTAGACTTGAAATATCCAACAGCAAAAAGAAGATGCTGGAAATGTTTAAATGTGTTGGCAATAAGAATCAGAATTCTATAGAAATAAGAATGTTACTGGGATTAATGAGACCACTTGGCATTGCATTTCAGTCCAAGCTGACTCTGAAGAACAAAGAAGGAGGCAGAGAACGAGTGATAGACTGGCATTTTGAGGAAGTGAAGTGTGAAAAAGGCCCATCTTATAATATTGAAAGGAGTGTCTATATTTTGGTTTTTAAAAAATGTCAAATAGAGTTAAGATCAAGCCAGGATATGTTGTTAATTCTTAGCTACTAAAATAAAAGGGAAAATAAAGTGTATGTGAGAAGGATATTCAAAGCTTTAAAAATCACTATCATTTACATCTTCCTGATTATACCCTTTGATATTATTTCTATCATACCTGCAAAGGCTAAATTGCTTGAGGTACTTTATCCTCATATTACACAACTAAGTGATCTCAATACCTAATCCTCTCTGTATGTTGCCAATTTATTTTTATTCAAAGAATAGTGCAAAACTAAAAGCATACCTTTTTACTATATTGCTCTATAAAGCTGCTGCATTTTTAAATTTCCTGATTCCTTTGGCAGGACCTTTCCTATAAACTGTCCTAAAAGCCAATGCAGGATGGAGAAGAATTGCAGAAAACATTCTGAAAGAACAAATCCACACTCAAGCACATCTGGCACCTTCCTCTTGCTTACCAGGAGGAAGGTCACCACTTTTACCTTTCAATTCAGACAGGCTTCTTTTTAACAGGTTTTAATGTTTTATCAAGCCTTATTATTTTTATTTTCATTTTATTGTACTAATTTGTTAGATTTGTGTCCCTCCTTTCTTCAGGATCAAAAGGCAGCATATACTATGCCCTTCACTGCCCTTTTCTTTCACAACAAAAATCCTGTGAGATATGCTGAGCTCAGATAATGTGTAGAGAACCACAAAAATGACCTTGTTGAGGGTATGTGATGGCCATTATGAAAACATGGTTTAAGCCCAGCACAGGAAGAAAACTTTAGAAAGAAACATCGACTGTCTTTACCTTGACTCATAAAAATGAAATACAGTTCCACTAAATTTTGTCAAGTCTGTTCCCTGACCTAGCTATCTTCATCAAGAAAGGTTTTTCCGTATAAAACCAGGAGAACCTGCAAATTGCAAGGTTGGTTTAGCACAATGCCATCCACACCCAATGACAGAACTGTCACAGAATCACAAGGATTCTGAATATGCAGTCAATTTTTTAAATTAATATAAGCCTGTTTTCCTGCACTATGAAACCAAAAACTTCCCAGCTCTGGTTCAGGACCTAAAAAAAAAAAGGGATATCAATTAAAAAAATAAAACAAAGGCAAAATGGGGTTCTCCCCTTTTCTCTTTTAAAAGCTCACTGGAGAGTTAGAGGGGAGAAATTTTCTGACCTGAATGGATATTTGGAATTTGAATTTCCCAGATTTTGCTGGAATCTGCCTATTATCTAAATTGATCCATTAATGATTTCATATTTGAAACACTGGGTCTGTTTTCTTCTCTTGATCTCAAATACGAAAAGTAGAAAGTTATTCCTAAAAGTGAAGGAGATCAAAGAGGTCAAGTAGAACTCTGCCAGTTAAAGGCTCAAGGATGGATGACTCCAGATTATATTTTATCAGCCTTACATACAGTATTTGGGAGAAAAAATCATTGCTAGCAGGAAGATTATTGAAATCGCCATCTGCAGTGGAAAGCAAAAAAAAAAAGTACCTTTTTTATTTTTACATTAACAACACTCATTTGTTACATTATAAATTACAACAAAGGGCACTCCCTCTTAAACTCATTCCTGTTTTCCATTCATTAGGTGTTTCCTGCAGTTAAGGCTGGGCTTGAACAAAATGATATAACATTTGGGAAAAAAGATGCAGCCCAACAAACCAGCACTAGAGGTTAAGATAGAAAATATCTCCACAGCCACCATGTATTTCCCTTTAGTGCTCAAATAGGTTGGAACGAAGGAGAGCCACACGCTGCAGAAGACCAACATGCTGAACGTGATGAACTTGGCTTCATTGAAAGTGTCAGGTAACTTCCTGGCCAAGAACGCAACTATGAAACTAACAACAGCCAAGAAGCCCATATAGGTGAGGACACTATAGAACATGGTCTCAGATCCCTGATTACACTGCAGGACAATTTCTTCAACCACTGAGTGCATGTCAAACTCTGGGAATGGCGGAGAGGTTGCCAGCCATAACATACAAATGGCTGTTTGAAGAAGAGAGCAGGAAATGACCAGGGAGTTGGAGAGTCTCTTTCCCACAAGCATTCTCATCCTGGATCCTGGCTTGGTGGCCAGGAAAGCCAGAACCACAGTGACCGTCTTTGCCAACACTGAAGAAACAGCCACGGAGAAGGAGATGCCAAAAGCAGCTTGTCGGAGGAGACAGATCACCGTGTTGGGATGGCCAATGAAGAGGAGTGCCGAAAGGAAGCAGAGCAGGAGGGAGGTGAGGAGAACGTAGGTGAGGTCTCGGTTATTGACTATCACAATGGGAGTGCTGTGTTTTCTCACAAAGATTCCAAGCACAAAGGCAGAGAGCAAAGAAGGCTAAACTGATCCCAAGATGTTCTTCGTAAGACAAAAAGATGACAGTCTTAGAATTGCAGGAATCCTGATTGGTGTTTGCATAGCTTCCATCTTTGCAAGTGTAGCATTCTTTACTATCTGAAAAAAAAGAAAAAAAGGAAAAAATGTAGGCTTAATCTTAGGAATTTTCCATAAAATGCTGTACATTTCAGCAATATACTGCTAGATATATGGGGGGGGGCTATCTATAATATGCCCTGTATATTCCTTATGCTTTTACTCATATAATAAATATATTCAATTATAATTAAACACATATGTGTGTGTGTTTGTATAAAACAGATACATAGCTTATATTCATACTAATACTAATACTAAAAATAAGAGCGGGAAATGAAGATTGGTTAACATCTGGCAAAAACTACCTGATAAAGAAAGATCTGACAAAAGAGGAAGCATCAGGCAACTACAGGACTGCCAACAACTTTGCTAACTGGTGTAGTAATTGATGCAGTCCAACAGCACCTAGTTGAATACAAGCTCTTCCCATCAGAACAGAAAGGAAACTGCCCCAATTCCAGAGGGATTGTAATATGGTTGTAATAGTCTATTGGTGGTTTCCAAGATGTTTCTTATGTGTGGCAGTGTGATCCTTTTCATAGCTTGCGTTGGTTGTGAAGAAAAACAGGAGTCATCTACAACATACAGTGTAAGGACTGTAACAAACACTACGTAGGACAGACAAACAGTCTCTTTGAAAGATTCCTCTCCTCATATTAACCTCCCCCAGTGTATCACCATTGTGTCTTCCATTGTTGCATTGATCTTTGCCCATAACTTCTGATGTTTCTACTGACTCCTGTTATTTCTAGTCACTTCATTATCCAATGACTTAATTATCCAATCTTGTGTCAGGGAGTCAAATGCCTTGTTGTAATCAATCCAAGCTACAATCAAGTTGGTCTTCCTTCTGTTGCAGTTTTCCAGAATCATGTTTTCAATTAGGAACTGATCTTTTGTTCCTCTGCTGTTTGGGGAGTTTCCTTTCTGCTCAGATGAGGAGAGCTTGTTTTCAATTAGATATTATTTGACTGCATCAGCTACCACACCAGTTAGAAATTGGAAAGGTTTTGGTTAACAGATAATTGACCTGTAGTTGCTTGGTGTTGCCCTTTTTGTTGGATCTTTCATTATCAGGTAGGTTTTGCCAGATGTTAACTGGTCATCAATTTCACTTTCTTGCAGTATATTGTTAAACTGCTTGGCAATGAGTGGATGAGACCAGACAGATGTTTCAACCAAAAACCATGCAGTTCATCTTCACCTGGCCCTGATCAATTCTTCATTTTCTTTGCCCTTTTCTCCACCATTTCTGCTGTTATTACAAGTTCTTTTATTTTAGCTTCGTTTTATTCTTATCCACCTCCTTTATCCAAGCTGCATTTTTGTTCTATTTCTCTGGGTTGTTCCATAGCTGCACCCAGAACTGCACTGTTTCTTCCTTGTCAGGTGTTGACTGGTCCATTGCAGTCTCTTTATTGACGGATTGGTAGAAATGTTTCTGATTTGACTGAAATTGGAGATTCTGCCTATAGTGTGCAATTTGAGCTTTGTATCTGCTGATTTTCTTGGCTATGGATGTTACTGGCTTCTTTATTATTTCCAGTGCTTATTTGATCTTCCTTGTTTCTGGAAGATGAAAGAACTGCTGGAAAATATAAAGCGGCAAATCACAGCCATAGTCAAAAAGATCAGCAGATAGAAAGCTTGAATTGCACAGCTGTAAATCAGTTGGTTTGTTTCTTGCAGTGATCTGGTGCTTATATTTGGCATTACAGTACTGGCATCATTTAATACTTGTGCTAGCTGTTTCTTTGTAACAAGCTTCAATGCAGGCAACCTTATTCAGTTGTTTTTGTACTGTTCTAGATGCTCAGTTATTCTTGGTTTCAATTCCTCTTGTTTTTTAGTTAGAGGGCTTTGTTTTTTCCAAGGGGAAGGCTCTGCTGCCTGAGTTACTCCTGCAAGTCTTCGATTTCTTTGACCTGGGTAGATCTTTGCAGTCCTTCCAATTCTACTTCTGTGAATACTTCATTTGGTGTTATACATTGACATTGATCTGCTAACCTCTGTTCTGTTATTTCTGATTCTGAATGTTGTTTTTTCCAGAAGTGGTGCATTCTTTTCTGATATCCTCTTCTCTTTGGACCTTTATTTATAATAGAAGATCATTATTTCTTTGTTTTTAGTTTTTTATATTTGCAATGGGTAAACAACATTTCTTCCTGTAGTTCTGCAGCTGCTGGCCCTGGCTGCTCAGTCAACAGTTTTGAGTTCTGTGGCCTACTTGTCACCAGATGTCCAGGAACTAGAACACCTAGCTCAATCCTTGTTGACCAGGGCAATGACTGATCCAGTCTAGGTTTTTGTAAAGTACCTCTCCCATATTGTTTATGTACAGAAGACTGCAGTTATAACTGAATATCTTGGATGGAAAATCAACAAACAAGGGGAAAAATGCCAAACAGTGCACCACCTAAATGGAAGATCAGGTTGGAAAATAAGATAAGCATGCTAAGATGCTAAGGTTCATGCAAGCTAGAACAGATGAAAGAAAAGAAGCTGAAGAACAAAAACACCAAAGAATATCTGATCAAGAAATATCACCTAGAAACAAGGAAACTCAAGAAGCACTGGAAATAATAAAGCAGCAAATAACAGCCATAGCCAAGAAGATCTTCTTGGCCTAAGACAAGAAGACCAGTAGATAGAAAAATTGAAATGCACACGACAGGCAGAATCTCCAATTTCAGTCGAATCAGAAATGTTTCTACCAATCCATCAATGGAGAGTTTGCAAGGAACCAGTCAACAGTGGTTGGGAGATAAGAATAAAAAGGAGCTGAGATGAAAGAACTTGTAATAACAGCAGAAATGGGGGAGAAAAGGGCAAGGAAGATCAAGAATTGGTCAGCACCAGGTGAAGATGAACTGCATGGTTTTTGGTTGAAACATCTGACTGGCCTGGACCCACTTGTTGTTATTGTTGTTGTTGTTGTTTGGATGTGATAAAGTTCTTAATGGCTGGTGAAAAAACAGAAGCTTTCCAGAATGCCATGATTTTAAACCTTACCTAATTAAACCAACTGTTCCAAGTGATGGTATCTTTATTAATTGTGAAAGTTTGGTCTGTGAGAACTCCAGAAACTACCTTCCCAACTTTCACTCTAACAAAGGATTGGTTTGAAAACACAATTGGAATCCTGAATCCTGAATCCCAGTAGATTCAGAGAAGTGAGGTGCAAGACTGAAAACAGGGAAGGCCATCCCACTCAAGGATGATCCAAGGTTAGCTATTTTGTGTATCTTTCAGGGTTAGAAACTTGTGCTTATGGTGGACAGTTGCAAGAGGAGAGTTGAGCCTAGGGTTTAAGACGTAAGAACTGATTATCCTTTCATCTGGGAACTTTATGGCTCAGTTCTGGGCCCAGCTGAAACTGAGATCTCTACTATTTTTTAAACCCTGTCAAATTGAATCCCTGCTTTGTTAAAAGCAAAAAAAAAAAAAGGGGGGGGGGGAGAAAAACACAATCCCCCAAATGTCTTTAACAGAAACCAAAAATGGACATTGGATTTGACCATATCCAGAACATTAATGTTAGAATAACTTTCTGAAATTTTTTGTGCATGACTGGGAATTCTGCAAGCTGTAGAGTCTACATATCTGGAGGTAACCATTTTGGGCAAGGATGATCTAAGTATTTCCAGCATCTTCTTTTTGCTGTTGAATATTTCAGGTCTACAGGTCTTCCTTCTAACTAACTTAAAAGGGGAGCTCAATCTACACTATATCTGTTACATCCATAAGGCCAGCGGTCAGAAATAAATAAATAAATAAATCAATAAGTAAATAAGTAAGTAAGTAAGTGATGTTTAAATGTTAAAGTTTTTGAAAGAAGGTTTTCTTAGTTAAGGTTTTGATTTTTGTCTTTCAATGTGTGGGCAATAAGAATCACAATTCTATAGAAATCAGAATGTTACTGGGGTTCAGGATTCCAATGGGCATTGCATTTCTGTCCAAGCTGACTCTGAAGATCAAAGTAGAAGGCAGAGAAAAAGTGGCAGACTAGCATTTTGAGGAAGTGAAGCATGAAAAAGTTCCACTTCATCTTAATATTGAAAGGAATGTCTATATTTTGGTTTTGAAAAAATGTCAAATAGAGTTGAAATCAGGATGGAGCCCCAGTCTCCAGGCTAGGTCTGATTGATTATCATATTACCAATATAGAGTTGGGGGCTTTAGCTGTCTTGAAATGAAATGTAATTATTCATGACTGTTGAGGCACCTCTTTTATCTCCTCTATGAATCTTTGTCAATCTATTATCAGGGCTCTGGCTGTGCTGGCTATGAGCCCAGAGATTACTGCTGTCATTTGTTTAAAAAGAAGGTGGGTTTTTTTTCACACCTCTATTGTTTCAGTTCATACTTTAGTGGATAGTTAGTTTTCCAGAACACAAAAAAGAAAGAATATTGATATGCATTTTAAAAAAGTAAGGAAAGGCAGATGCTATAGATAAAAACAGAATTGGGTATCCAGGAAGGATATACAAGTAGTCCTCATTAGCAACTGCAATGGAGACTGGCAACTTAGGACAATGAGGCCTGCGACAGCACTCTTAGGTGTTACAGGCATGCATCTGCTTGACTGCATTTCTATGAGTTTGCCAATCAGGAATTGTATGTTAGTTTCATCGAGAAATAGTTTAGTTTTGAGCCTTCAATGCCCTTCTCATTCCCTCCTAGAAGACAGACAAAATCACAACATTGCCACCATATAGAACAACTGGAATCACTCAGCCTGCTAACACAAGGGAGTGATCAGTGGAGACAGAGTCAGTTAATCTCAGTTCAGACAGGGCCATTGTTGAAATTTTGTAATGTGATCATGTTTGAGCGATGCTTTGCTTTGGACTGACATGGTGTCCAATTTTGATACAAAAGTATCTGTTTTGTTCTGAAATCAATTCTTTGGCCACATTTTCACTGGTACTGTGGTTCTGTTAATGCCCTGAGGCTCGATACATGAGTTGGCCTGAATGCAGTAGCATGTCCATATTGGATCTGCCTCTTCTTCATGGATACACACCTGGTTTCCTGGTGTGCTGGCAAGAGGACAACCCCCCTGTTTTATCCAGACTTAGGACCAGCTGCCATTTTCTGTAGGTGGACTTGAACAGTAGCTTTAGACAAAGAACAAGATCTCCTTTACTTCAAACGCCAAAGCCAGAATATGTTGGTAATTCTTAGCTACTAAACTAACAGGAAACATAAAATGCATGTGAGAAGGATATTCAAAGCTTTTGAATTCAGTATCATTTACATCTTCCAGATTATATTCTTTGACATTATTTCTATCTTACCTACAATGGCTAATTTGCTTGAGGTAGCTTATCTTCATATTACAGAACTAAGGGATATCAAAACCTAATCCGCTCTGTATGTTGGCCATTTATTTTATTCAAAGAAGACTGCAAATTTAAAAGCATACTTTTACACTAAAAGAACAGATGTTGCACGTGATCTTAGCCAAAAAGCTGAGAAGCTTATTGTTCTATAAAGCTGCTGCATCTTTTAATTGCCTGATTCCTTTGGCAGGACCTTTCCTATAAACCGTCCCAAAAGCCAATGCGGGATGGAGAAGATTAGGAGAAAGCATTCTGAAAGAAGAAATCTACACTCAAGCACATTTAAATAATTTCTGTTTTTCTGACAAGAATATAGAGACATGCACTATGCTGGTCTATGACCATAATAAAGATTTGATTTTATTAGAGATGGGCATATGATCTTCTGATCATTTAGGTTGATTGAAACTGATTAAAAGGTGATGTTCATTAGTCCTCTAAGTCTATACTGGGCATGATATATTTTAATTCAGGTGTAACTGGCACTGAAGGATCTGGAATCATGGCTTTCAGATAGCAGATAAGTATGTCAGACATGTAGACTCAGGCATGATGTCAGAGGGGTGTGATTTCTGCATCTCACAAGGTCTTCGTTCAACACTGGAAAAGGGAGCCTTGGTGGTGACCGATTCTGTCCCACCTTTTCCTGTTTCATCCTCTAGCCTAACTGATTCCTCTTTTTCACCCTTTTAACTGACAGTAAAAGATAACACAACGTTCCTGCCGCTGTTTCCTTACAAGTCCCCATTGGCTACAAAGACAGAATCCAAATGTGCGCTGGGAGCCTTCTGTCCCCAACATGTCAACAGCACCAATTTGCAGGCTTTCCACACTCACCCTTCAGACATGCATGGGGAGTCTGCTGACTCCTTGCCATGCCAGAAAATACTGAGTTGGCAAATTTGTTTGAGGCAGAAACAAATGAGCTTCCTCCCTATCAGGCTCACTACTGTGCCATCAGTCTGAAAGTTTCAAGCTGATTTTTTTTTTATTAACTCCAATTTATTATTTATATATCTTAATTATTTCAGGACTTCTGTGCTACTTCAATCAGACCAAACCGAACAGCTAAACTTATATAACAGTTATATTTTATTAAATAATGGGAACAATAAAAACAACAACAACCATCAAAGCCAGCACATGGCATCCTCTTCTTCCTTAGCAGGAGAAAGTTCACCACTTTCACCTTTCCATTCAGAAAGGCACAGTTTTACCAGGTTCTGACATCTTCTCAAGCCCTTTTATTCTTATTTCTAATTGATTAGATTTGTGTTCCTCCTTTCTTCAGGAGCAAAAGATAGCATACGCTATGCCCTTCACTGTCCTTTTCTTTCACAACAAAAATTCTGTGAGATATGTTGAGCTATGATAACGTGTAGAGAACCACAAAAATGACCTTGATGAGGGTATGTGATGACTGTTACAGAAACATGATTTAATCTCAGTACAGGAAGAACACATTCGAAAAAAACACATTCTCTGTCTTTACCTTGACATTTTTTGGTATGTTAGTCCTTCAAGATTCTGTTATTGTCGTTAAAATAAATGAAAGAGAATTCTACTAAATTTTGTCAAGTCTGTTTCCTGACCTGGCTATCTTCATCAAGAAAGATTCTTCCATATAAATCCAGGAAAAGCTGCAAATTACAGGGTCCAGAACTGTCACAGAATCACAAGGATTGTAAATCTACAATCACTTTTTTTAAAATTAATATAAGTCTGTTTTCCTGTACTATGAAGCCAAAAACCTCCCAGCTGTAGGTCAGGACCTATAGAATAAGGGATATGAAATAAAAAAAGGGGTTCTCCCTTTTCCCTTTTAAAAGTGCACAGGAGAGAGAGAGAGAGAAAGAGTGGGAGGGAAAACTTTATGCTCTGAATAGCTGTTCTGGAGTTTGAATTTTTCAGGTTTTGCTGGACTCTGCCCACTATCTGAATTGATCCATTAACGACTGCATATTTGAAACACTGGGACCATTTCCTCCTCTTGATCTCAAATGAAAAAAGTAGAAAGTTACTAGTAAGAGTGAAGGAGATCAAGAGGTCAAGCAGAACTCCACCATCAGCTATAAAGTCTCAGGGATGGATGATTTCAGATTACATTATATCACCGTTTCATATTTTGGAGAAAAACACATTGCTGCGAGGAAGATGATTGAAATCAGCATCCACACCGGAAAGCAAAAACAAATATGAACTTTTTTATTATTACATTAACAACACACAATTAAGACTTCATAAATTACAGCAAAGGACACTCCCTCTTAAATTCATTCCTGTTTTCTATTCATTAGGTGTTCCCTGCGGTTAAGGTTGGGCTTGAACAAAATGATATAACATTTGGGGGAAAAGATGCAGACCAGCAGACCAGCACTAGAGGCTAAAATGGAAAATATCTCTACTGCCACCGTGTATTTCCCTTTAGTGCTCAGATAGGTTGGAATGAAGGAGAGCCACACGCTGCAGAAGACCAACATGCTGAACGTGATGAACTTGGCTTCATTGAAAGTGTCAGGTAACTTCCTGGCCAAGAAAGCAACTATGAAACTAAGAACAGCCAAAAAGCCCAAATAGGTTAAGACACTATAGAACATAGCCTCAGATCCCTGATTGCACTGCAGGACAATTTCTTCAACCACTGAGTGCATGTCAAACTCTGGGAATGGTGGAGAGGTTGCCAGCCATGACATACAAATGGCTGTTTGAAGAAGAGAGCAGGAAATGACCAGGGAGTTGGAGAATCTCTTTCCCACAAACATTCTCATCCTGGATCCTGGCTTGGTGGCCAGGAAAGCCAGAACCACAGTGACCGTTTTTGCCAACACTGAAGAAACAGCCACGGAGAAGGAGATGCCAAAAGCAGCTTGTCGGAGGAGACAGATCACCGTGTTGGGACGGCCAATGAAGAGGAGTGCCGAAAGGAAGCAGAGCAGGAGGGAGGTGAGGAGAACGTAGGTGAGGTCTCGGTTATTGGCTACCACAATGGGAGTGTTGTGTTTCCTCACAAAGATTCCAAGCACAAAGGCTGAGAGCAAAGAAAAGAAAAGAGCAAAGAAGGCTAAACTGATCCCCAGAGGTTCTTCATAAGACAAAAAGATGACCATCTTAGGATTGCAGGAATCCCGATTGGTGTTTGGATAACTTCCATCTTTGCAAGTGTAGCATTCATTACTATCTGAAAAAAATGAACAGACAAACAACGCAGGCTTCATCTTAGAAACCTTTCCATAAAGCACTGTACATTTCACCAGTACGCTGCTAGATATATGTGGGGTGAATGCAGACCCAAGTTGGAACGTTTTTATATTTGGGATATAATAGGGGTGGCCAACCTTCAGGCTTTAGTATTCATATTTTGACTTCCTTCAGCACTTTTAGCTTTGTAAAAGGAAAATACCCTGCTTACAAATGGTCCTTCCACATTGCTATAGAGTGCCACTATTTTCCTTGCGAACTCTAAGCAGCACATTTCTTACCCTCCTTCTCTGAAATCTTCCCATCTGGGCACAGGACGCAGTTGTAGCAGCAAAAGGGTTCCCCTTCCTTCACTTTCTTGCTGGAACCAGGAGGGCAACTCTCACTACATACTGAAAGAGGCTGAGACTAATCAAGGAAAGAGAAAAACCAATGACAATTCACATATGAATGGGCTCAACTACATGCTCCTAAATAGAGGCTACTATTTTTCTTTATTGAAAGAATCAATATTTTGCATAGGATTTTAGAAAGCTTCTTCCATTTAGGAAATGCATTGTTTATTTGTTGGTCAACACTGGATGACAGTAGATGTTAAAATTCCACCTGCTTAAAGGAGAACTATTGGCAGACTTTGCCATCTATATAGTTGTGCCATGTCCTGACTAATGATGAGTTCTTCTTAGACAGAAACAGTACGACATCATGGTTAGTGCTCTAGAAATCACATTTTTAGTCTAAAAGACCGTAAATAAAATAAATATACAGTTTTAAGGTACGGTTTTAAAATTATACATTCCTAAAGACAGGAAAAGTTGATGTAACATGCAGAGCCTTATCTTACTGGAATTATTCTTATTATTACTTGCATGTGATAAAGGACTTCATGGCTGGTGAAAAAGCAGAAGCTTTCAAAAATGCCCTGATTTTGAATTTTACCTGGTTAAACCAGCTGTGCCAAGTGATGGCATCTTTATTAATGGTGAAGGTTTGGTTGGTGGGAACTCCGGGATCTACCTTCCCAACTTTCACTCTAACAAAGGATTGATTTGAAAAAACAATCCAGTTCATGACATCCAGACCCGCTAGTAATTCTCCATTGGCATCAAGAGAAACCTCATCCCCAGCACTATTATTAAATGAAAGGTCTTTCAGGAAGTGATGCACCTAGAATGAAAGAGAGGTTTAGAAAGACACAGTTGTATCTTTCAGAGAAAAAATCTAGTAGCCAGAGGAGCAATATGGAACTTATAGCTTGATTGAAACAACATCTTTTATCAGTATCATTGGTGTGAAACAGTGATAGAAATGAAACCAGAGATGGTTTATAATTTCCTTTATATTATGTTCTACAGTTCCGGATTACCTGAGGATGTTCTCCCTATTTACCTGCCAGGCAACTTGATTGTGAAGGTTTAAGTTCCCTTCATCTACTCTTGTTCTGTGTCGAAATTGAGGTGACAACATGGTATGTAAAGCATAGGCCACAGTATAGACAGAATTATAGATGCTGTAACTGTGACCAATCATGGCCATTTCAAAAACAATTTTAGGAAGGGTTTCCATATTCTCTCTTCCACTGCAGAGATCTCCAACCACCTTGTCAACCAATGAAGTTTGAAATACACAACTGAAGGCCTGTTGCCAGAAGACTTTGATAAAGCCGTCCGCTTTTGGGTTAAGAGGATTTCTGCTTTCAAGAAAAGGTTTAAATCCTGGTGGGTTGTTGGTGTGAATTGTGAAGGAGAGAGCCCCATGGATTATTTGTGTATCCCAATCCTTTTGATAAACTTTTGATACAAGTTCTGCTTGAGATGTCAATATCCATACTTTCCCTTTTGCTGTGTCTGTATCATGTTCTTTTTTTGACAGATATGGTAACCATCTCAGGAAAATCAAGGCATCAGACTCTCCATAGAAAATCATCACATTGCTTTTGCTTTCCATGATTTTATCATGTATTTTTGCAATTTGTTCAAATACAGAAGACAATTCGTTAACTGAGTCTGTATAATTAATTCTCTCTGTCAATGCAAAGCAAATGCCATACTTAGAATATAATGGTTTGATCATATCTAGAAGTCTTTCTCCATTATCATTATCCATTATGACCACCCCAATCCACGTCCAGTTGAAATGAAGAAGCAAAGACAGAATCCTTTCATACTGAATTCTTTCCTTGGGGCTCATTTGGAAGAAAGAAAGGCCTGGGGTTTTATACTTCATGACTGGAGCAGAGCCATACACGAGCTGAAGTAGGTTTAAGGGTGAAATAAGGGGGGGGGGAAGAGAGGGAGAGAGGGGGGGGAGGGAGAGGGAAGGAGGGAGGAAGGGGAAAACCTTGACATTTAATTAATTGTTTCCAGCTTTCTCTGAGCTTAATTTCTTACATCAGAGAACACCATTGACATCATTCCATTGTATTATCTAGTATTGGTCAAATAGGACTGATTCAATATAATAGTTTCTGAACTATGACTGTGTAATTATTTTATTTCTGTGTGAGGAACTTGCTTAATTTTAAGATCACTTTTTACAATGACCACGTGAAACTGAGGAAATATAAATATATATATATATATATATATATATATTATTGTTTGTATATTCATTTATTTATTGAGCTTAAAATCTACTTTTCTGTTTGACAGCGCTGAATGTCTCTTAAAACAATTCAGATGTAAAATTCATGTCACTTAATAGATTTTTTCCCCCAGATTGCTTTTATTCAGATTCATAATTATCCCTCAAGCTCATCCCTTGTTTCCATATGATCACCATTTTAGTTCCTAGTTTCTTTTGTGTGTTTGTGTTTGTGTGTTTATTGTCTCACTTTTGGCATATTCTTTATATTTTATTTTCTGCTATTTTATGGAAAGTTTATATTTTTATTTGAGTTTTATAATTTCAATGGTAAAAATATACAGTATATAATATTGGTCAGTGACTGTAATAAAGACTATTCATTATTAATAAAATAGAGAAGGAGTAAATTAAGTTATCAGTTATCTCTAAGAGTTAACTTCCAGAAAGCCCTCTTCCTTTTGAAGTTCAGGAAGGTTATGAAGATTCTACTATTTCAACAGATCTGGGGACTCTGAGACTCCCTCAGTGCTGTTTTAACAATGCTCCTGATGTTTTTTCAATGATATTTCTGGAATGTTTTCATCTGGCTTTCTCAGAAGCTATGGAATCAAGTGTGTGTGTGTGTGTGTGTGTGTGTGTGTGTGTGTATATATATTGAACAAACCAACCCAGAATTCTCACTCAAGGCACAAAAGACCAGGCTCAAATTATCCTTCTTTGGACACAGTATGCGAAGACCTAGCTCTCTGGAGAAAGCTCTAATGCTGGGAAAGAGGGAAAGAAAGAGAAGAACAGGATGACCAGCTGCTGCAAGGTGGAGAGACCCAGTTATAGTATTGATGAGGTCACCATTGGGAGACCTGAAAGAACAGGTTGGTGATAGATTGTCATGGAGGAATTCTATCTATGTGGCTGCTAGGAGTCGAAAATGACTTAATGGGACATAATCTATCAAACAAGTTATAATCAATCTATCAATCAATCCCTGCCAAAGTTAGAGGTATCACAGGCTAGTTTGGGCACATTTTGGCTGGAATCTCACAAGCTTAATCCTAGAATTCTGTGAAGAGTAGCTCTACCATTCTGGGAAGAGATTCAGCTTCTCTAAGGAGTCACTGTCAGGTATTGTATAAATTTCCACAGGTAATATGAAGAACCTTTTAATCAAAAGTTCTATCCAAGCCTAGTCAAACATAGCATAAATGAATATTGACAGGCTAAAAATTCCATTGTGTGAAAATTCATGGCAGAAATATCTCCCCAAAGGAATTAATAAACCTAAAATTACTTAAGTGAAACCTAGACTGGGATAAAGATGGAATTGAAAGTCATGAATTCACACTTACATGGATTAATGGAATCCATTAATCTACTAAAGTTTCATTTTAATTGCATCTATTATTTTGTTGCATTTCTCCACTCTGATTTTAACATTTAAAAAATACAGTTTTCAACATATTAACGTTTTTTTGTATGTTGGAATAGGAAATGGAAAACAAGATAGGAAAGGAGAAACATATTTATCTTTTTGCCAAGAAATCTAGATGGATTTCAGTTTGAAGGAGATTTAATATAATTACAGTATAGTGATATGGTTGAGATGAATTAATGAAAGGAATTCTTCTATGGATAATTATGATTTTATTTGAAAATGTCTATTTAGAATTCCTAGTTTATACAGCAGCTACTGAAGAACTTGCACAATGGTCATATAGACAATGCTTTATCTGCAAAAAATTCCTAGTCTCATTTGTATGTGAGCTACACTACAATTACTGTATGTAACACTTGCCGCAGGAAAAATATTGCTGATGTAACCACTGCATGAACTCAAGAGAGATCCCTTTTAAACCTGTCTGAGCGCTTAGTTCTGGGGATGGAAGTAATTGTACAATAGGGATGTTGTTCACCAGAAGGTGCACCTTGACCCTGCAGAGATGTCCCCCTCTTTTAAACGTATTGCTCTGAACCACCACTTTTTCCAGAGAATACTCTGTACACTACCTTATCCCTCAAAGAGGCCATAAGCCCCAAATTGTGAATTAATCTGATCTTGTGCATTAATCTAATCATTACATCTGAGTTATTCTTCACGCAGCAATGTAAACTGTTATACTTTTAAGCAGTGTCTCAGGAAAGTGGTGAAGGTGTAGTTGGACAAAAAACACGGTGAAAAGGTGTTGTCTTACTTTTTACCGTGTTTGTAATGGAAGCAGATTGCTCAGTATGGTTTCAAGAAATGCCCTTGATTAATATGAATGGATGGGAAGATATATTTACAGTAAAGCTAGATGAGCTTCCAATTTAGGGATATATGCATTATGCACAGTTTAATTTACAAATATGCAAATATAAACAATTTAAAAGAAATAGCCATTCAGTTTGCTGTACCTCTGTGTTCCTTTTTCATTCATTCATTAGTTTTGCCTCATTCTCTTTCTCTAGAGGAAAAGGCAGAATGCAAACTGGTCTCCCAACTGCTTTTTCAGAGCAGCGAGCATGGCAACTCCTCTGCTTCCCTCTCCCCTTGGCTTTCCTATCCTCCAACAGTTTGTGTCTAGAAAACCAACCTTATTCAGTTATCTTATCTTAGCCATTAAGATGCTACACAAGATGCTGCACAAGATTTAACTTCTGCTCCAGTGGAATTCATGACATTTCAGTAAATCATAAACAATGCTTTTCATTGGTACTATGATTTGCACTTGCTTTCTTTTGGCTATAAATACTATAAAGTAGATTTTAAACGGTAATGAGGAACTATATATAATGTGCAAATACTGCTAATAAAAATTCCATTGGCTTTCTCTGATTTCCAGATTTTAAAAAATCATGAAGATGCAGAGAAGAAAGAGATAATATTGTGCTCCAAGAGTTAGACATAGTCTGAGGCTGATAGACTCTACCTGTGGAACCTTGTAGATATCCAAGATAGTTGCAATTTCAATGGAGGTTTTGGAGTCGAGTCCCCCAATCACTGCTGTCAGATTATTCTGGATGCCACAAATGTAATTAGGAACAAAGGTCTTCAGGTTGCAAAGCAGGAACATTGTGGCCTGACAGGTCTTCTGTGCACTGCAGTAACTGTCATAGATGTGGAAGCCCAGGGTGAGATTGGGTAAAAGGTGAGGGTTTTCATTTATCTCCTTCACTGCAAATACCAAGGCCAGGATGTGTTGGTAATTCTTAGCCAGCAAACTACAATACCAAAACAAACAAAGAAACAAACAAACAAACAAAGAGAAACAAACCCTCTATGTGAAAATACTTATAGCTTTCATGAAAGGAAACCAAAGGACCAAACCAACCTAGCTTTGCCACTTCCTTGTAATTGCATTTTTAATACATTTATATAACTTTCTGAAAGGGATTACATTACCTGAGTGAGCCAATATTCGTACATCAGAAATGAGGAATATAAAAAGTTAATTCCCTATTTTCTTGATAAAAGTGTCAATTAGAAAAGGTTGCAGACGCCAAAGCACACCTTTTTAACATTAGAAAAATCTGGTCCATTTCTTATTCCTTGAGGGTTTTAATGTGATAGATATTTTAACACACTGTCTTATGCCCCATTGTTTTATTTCTGCAAAGAACTCTACAATTCTATAGCTAAGATAGCCTCTAAATGAAATACATCAATAACAAGCATCAATGTAATAAATGATAAATAAAATAAATAATTATACATTGTTTTCCATTAAATAATATATTTCATTGGAACCTAGTATCTTAGGAGGTAATATGATATCACTGAAGAAATGGATATGAGTGTGGAAAAGAACAACCTCTAAAGGAGAGAAGCAAGTTATGTTCCATCTAAAACTCTAGTATAAGGAATGCATGATCTAATAGTATTTCTGAGTAGGCAGAAATCCTTCCAAAGAGAACTCAACTATCTATTAAAGTGGCCAAATTCATGGACAGACTATGAAGACAGAGTAGAGTTTTCTTAATCTTCAGTACTCTCTTTCCCTATGATCTATTTACCAGTTATGTTTGCAAGCTTCCAAATATTATTTTGCGATATAAATCTGCCACATTTTTATTGCTTTCGGCTTCCACAGAACTTTATATATGATATGATAAAAAGTTTACTAAATTGAGTTTCATGGTTTTTTTAACTTGTTTGTTTTCACACAGCATTTATTTATGTATGTATGTATGTATGTATGTATGTATTCATTCATTCATTCATTCATTCATTCATTCATTCATTCATTCATTCATTCATTTTATATAGCTGCCCATCTCAGACCAGTGACTCTAAAAACAGTCAACATTTAAACCAATACAAAAAAATTAAATATAAATACAGCCAATATTTGTATGTATACTTTGAAAGTTAGCATGTACATAACATAAAGCAAAAAAAGGAATGAATGTTATTTTAAAAAGGAGAAATAAAACTTTATTCCAATGCATTTTTATTTTCTAATGTAGAATTCTGTACTTTACAGCCTAGTATTTTAGGAAATCAGAGAGTATCTTCTAAGAAATAAATGTGAAAGTACAACAAAATTAATTCTCAAAAGAAAGAATCAAAACATGGTTTGACTTACATTCAAAATTAATCATGCCAAAATATAATAGAAATAGGACATCAAAGGTGAATTTAATTATTCATTTAGAAAGACAAGAATTTCAAAGATAATATTTTTTGAAATTTAAGCCACACATTTTTGGATGTTTCCATTAAGCTTATCTATAAAGGTTGAAGAAAACACCTTAGATGCTGTGCTCATATTTTAAAGTTCTTTCTAAATATTTATTAAGGTAAATCAGATCCAAAAGTGATTATAGGTGTTAGGGCCATAACTCATGGCCAAATACACATACTGTTAGTGAAAGGACCCAAATTCTATCCTGACATTAAAAAGTGATAATCTAATTGGAAAAAGAAAATTTCTTCTGAATTCATCCCAGTAGGAGGAGATGAATCAGAGATTTAGTTTATGAAAAGAAACTCTATAAATTTAGAGAGTCTTGCATACAAGGTAGCTTTTGGAAAACTGAGAAAAAAGGAAGACTGAAGTTAATACTGAGGGAATTTAAAAAGGTGCCTAATGATTCCAGTACTGAATAGAATTAGTCAAGAGAGTCTAAAGTTTCTGTGATAAACTTTTAGCCCAATGTTCTGCCTTGAATTTATTCTATTTGGATTCAACTCTGGGTTTTAGAAAAATGGGACCTTAAAATGTTTTACAGATGGCATGCACCACCATCAATAATATCTGAGATAGCCAAATCATACAGTAATAAATGTTGGAAATGCTATGAAACAGATGGAACGTTTTACTACATGTGGTTGATATATATATAAAAGTACTATAAAGATATACATAGTACAGTGCAGAACATTTTGGAATTTAAATTTGAAATGAAATCATAACTTTTCTTACTACATATAACTTCAGAAAAACAAACAAACATACATGAAACATCACAATTTATTGTAAAAAACAGATGCTCAGAGCACAAAGAATAAATTTTGCCCAATAGTGAAAGAAAGATCTAATTCATCGAGAATATCTGATTGGGAACATAAGCTTGGAGTTTATGTATGTGTGTGTGTGTGTGTATATGTATATGTATATGTATATGTATATGTATATGTATATGTATATGTATATGTGTGTATATATATATATATATATATATATATATATAATATTTGTCACCACCCATCTCACTGTAGAGCGACTCTGGGCAGTTTACAGTAAAAAGGATAATTATTAATTAAAATAGAATAAATATTAATTAAATACATTAAAATACAACAAGAAATAGTTTCCAAGGAACTGATGTTAACTCAAAGTTATTAGACTTGGGGAGTATCTTCAAGGCTCCAGCCACGCCTAGGATTGCTTATGCAGCAATGGCAAAATTAAATGCATATATTCACAACAGCAATTCAAGCAAGAATGATTCTTATACAGGCAATACATCATGCAGCTTGGCAAGTATAATCATTTATAGTCTGGCTTCTAAGGGGCCTCAAATATTTATCAACATTGTAAATTAGAAGACGTACAAAAAGGGAGAAGTTAGAAACAAAATAGATTTTCTCTTTTTACTTTTTCTTTTTCCCTTATTTTTTGGTTTTTTAATTGTTGTCAAACTTGCTTTGTTTATCTACTTTTTTCTTTTAGCAATATGTTAAAAAAAATTAAGTAACAATACAATGGAGACCTTAATACTAAATAATCAGTTTAAGAATGAATCCTTTATTGTACCACAAATACCTTGATAATGCAATCTGTAGTTTAACCTCAACAGTCCAAGCTATCAAAATATTAGAGTGTTAATAATCCTCAATCAATAAATTCCCCTCTCACCCCTATGGGTGGTCTGTGTCTTCCTCAATCTCAGGTCCTCTACCAGAGACCTGGGAGTTTGAGGGTTCTGCGCAGTATCTTTGCTATTCCTAGGACTGCACTGTTTTGGGCAGAGAGCTCTGATGTTGTTCCTGGAATCTGTTGGAGCCACTCTCCCAGCTTTGGAGTCACAGCCCCGAGTGCTCCTACCAACACTGGGACAACACTGGCCTTTATTTTCCACAGCCTCTCTAGTTCTTCCTTCAGGCCATGGTACTGCTCCAGCTTCTCATACTCCTTCTTCCTGATGTTGCTGTCACTTGGCACTGCTACATCTATCACTACCACTGTCTTCTGGTCTTTGTCTGCTACCATGATGTCTGGTTGATTGGCCAGTATCTGCCTGTTCATCTGGATCTGGAAGCCTTACAGGATCTTAGCCCTATTATTCTCCATGACCTTCTGTGGAATCTCCCATCTGGACTTGGGAGGATCTAGCCCATACGCTGTGCAGATGTTTCTGTACACCATGCCAGCTACTTACTGTATATATATATAAAATTGAAAGATAATAAAAAGAAAAGTGGGACCTTAACATGTTTCCTTATTTGCTGTACCTCAAATATGGTCAAAAATGGTCCATTAAAAAAAAAAAAAAAGGAAGCTACTGGCACATATAGGATCAAACAAGCCCTTCACATATGTAATGCAAAACTACTGAGTAAAGAAATAAAAGGTACAGGAATTAAATCAGAAAGTGAAATATCAGTTGAGACTGAGAAAAATTGTTTTAATATGGAAGTAGTGAAAGAAAACATGGAAAATTAGAAGACTCTGAAAATGTAATTAGACAAATTGGGAGATCCTATCACTTTACTTATATTTAAGCCTTACTGAGTTCCATAATGCAATCAGAGTTCACACAGTCTTAGATGTGGCACATTCACTGCGGAAGAAGGAGCTCCATTTCTTCAGTATCCATGATTCTGTGATTATTTTCTACATTAAGCTAATTAATCTTTCTTTAGGCTGCAGCTTTATGATGGCTAAATCGTCTAAGAAAATATATGAAATTAAAAGCTCTTACTTAAGGTCTTCTTGCAGTGATGGTGGGGGCTCTTCACTGAAACTTTTGGCATTCTCCGTGAAAGATGCTAAAGTTGCTATGCCACCAATTATAACATCTCCCGATTCATGATACGTATGCTGTGGCTTATGGGGAGTATGAATTTTACATTTCGCATTATAAGCCTTGCATACTTTAGGAGAGGACAGAGCTACCAACAAAGGTACTACAAGCACCATCTTCAGTGCAAATCAAATGTTTCCTCTACATTAGGATTCTTATTTAATTGACAAGAATTTAATTGACAGAAATGTAATTAAACCACTTGTGATTAAAGAAAGAAAGAAAGAAGAACACCTGCTCATAGGAGTTGGCCATAGAAAAGAAGAACCTATCACAAATCCATCTGAAAGGTCCACATCTGTTTTCATTCTTTCTTCACTTCAGATATATATTTGTGTGTTTAAAAATTGTTCACTTTCTTTTGTAGTTAGAAACTGAAAATCCAAAGGAGATTGAATCACGAGAAGCATTAATTACTAGTCTTGGCATAATTAAAGAGTGAGATATTTACAGTACCACTTCAATCCCCAGAGTATTTGAGAAAAACATGTTTTCTTCACCTTTGAACGAACTTTTCTGTCCAACTTAGTTAGCAAGAACACCTGTACACTTGAAATATCCAACAGCAAAAAGAAGATGGTGGAAATACTTAGACCATCCTTGTCCAACATGGTTCCCTCCAGATATGTAGACACTGCAGCTTGCAGAATTCCCAGTCATACACAAAGAATCAGAGAAAGTTATTCTAATAGTTCTGGATATGGTCAGATCCAATGCTGTTTTTGGATCTGTTAAACGGCTTTTTGGGGATTGTGCTTTACTCCTGATTTGTTTTTTGCTTTTCACTGAGCAGGGATTATATTTGGATAGGATTTTAAAAATAGTGGAGATCCCAGTTTCAGATTCCACCCACAAATGTGCCATGAAGTTCCCATATGAAAGGACAATCAGTTTGTACATCTAGGGACCCTAGGCTCAACTCTCCTCTTGCATCTGTCCACCATAAGCGCAAATCAGTCTTCAAAGTTATACAAAATAGCCACACTTTGATCATCTTGGAATGGGGTAGCCTTCCCTCTTTTTCCCCTCACTTTTCTGAGGACAAAAACTTAAAAAGGGAGCTCAATCTCTATCTGTTACATCCATAAGGCCAGCAGTCAGAAATAAAGAAATAAAGATATATAAAATGAATGTGATGCTTGAAAGTTAAAATTCTTTAAAAGCAGATTTTCTTAGTTAAGGCTTTGATTTTTATGTTTCAATGTGTTGGCAATAAAAATCACAATTCTGTAGAAATGAGAATGTTACTGGGATTCGGGATGCCACTTGGCATTCCATTTCAGTCCAAGCTGACCCTGAATAACAAAGTAGAAGGCAGAGAACCAGTGGCAGACTGGCATTTTGAGGAAGTGAAGCATGAAAAAGGCCCATCTTATCATAATAGTGAAAGGACTGTGTATGTTCTGGTTTTAAAAAGATGTCAAATACAAATGAGATCAAGACTGAGCCCCAGTCTCCAGGCTAGGTCTGATGGATTACCTTATTGCCAATATAGAGTGGGGGCTTTTGCTCTCTTTGTAATGAAAGTGATTATTCATGACTGTCGAGGCACCTCTTTTATCTCCTCTATGAACCTTTCACAATCTATTATCAGGGCTCTGGCTTTACTGCCTATGAGCCCAGAGACTGCTGCTGTTGGGTCTTTAAAAAAGAAAACTTTGTTTCACATCTCTATTGTTTCAGTTCATACTTTAGTGGATGGTTATTTTTCCACAACAGGAGAAAGAACGAAAATTAATACGGATTTTCAAAACCTGAGGAAAGGGAGATACTATAGCTCAAAGCACAGAACTGGGCATCCAGGAAGGAAATAAAGGTAGTCTTTGTTTACCAACTACAATACAGACTGGCAACTAAGGACAATGAGGCCTGTCACAGGACTCTTAGCTTTTGCAGTCGTGCATCTGCTTGATTGCATTCTCATTCATTTGCCAATTAGGAATTGCATTTTAGTTTCATCCAAAAAGTAGTTCAGGTTTGTGCCTTCAATGACCTTCTCATTCCCACCTGTGCTAATGGATGACTTCCTGCAGGGACTTCATATGGATATTGACCTGTATGCAGCATAGGGCCAAGCCCTGGGACCCCTGAAATTGAAGTATACAAGGCTTAGATATTTCTTTCCCTCAACAATATTGACTGTGAATACACATAGCAGAAGGAATGGAATCATCATACATGTCTCTAATTCCCTCATTTTTATAGATAATTTGGATATTGATAGAAGTAAATCTGCTGAAACTTACCAGGATCAAAAGCGTTTTTTTTCCATTCACTGAGACTGCTGTACACTTAAAATTGATTCCTTCAAACACATTCAATGAAGTAAAGAAAATTCCTTTAAAACTTTTTTTTTTTTAAAAAAAAAGAGTTAACACAGTCACTGAATAATCTTTAGATTCTATACAAAGTGGAATAATTATGAAAATCTAAGGGGGAGGCCAGAAGATTTTAATAATATGAAATTGTGTCCTCTCACAACATCAATACTGAATGTACCTCATCACATTAGATGTGAAGTTTGTTTGTACAAATAGTTATAGAATACCAGTGAGATTTACAGGGTATTCCTTAAATTTTCTAAGTTCAAGACGGCATTCTAAACTCTCCCCCATTCCCAGATGCTGACATCCACTCACTGGAGGACGAGATTGCTTTGCACTGTAACCAGCATTCAGATCCATGGTAGTTTGAAAGGATGCATTTGAACCAACTCAGCGTTGGAAGGAAGTTCTTTAAAAGAAAGCAAAATGGAAGGCATTCAGAATCTGGCCTCACAAATTCCCTAGGACTCGCCAATAAACCTGAGAAAGAATATTCAGCCCAGTGAAGGGTGAGAAAGTAGCTCTAAAGTGCAGCTTTCCAAAAAGGAATGGGGAAACTTGGTTGAAAAGATAAGAGTCCTAAAAGAGATAGGATTGTGTCTATAAAAGAAATGGGCAATACCAATAAATTTAAAATATTTTCAACATTCCCAGGCTACTTAGTTATGTTGGCCTTTGAATTCTCTGAGTTATTCTTCTTGTATATAAAATGGACATCTAATTGTAAAAGGGTGACTAAAATATGACCAATGTCTTACTTTCATTGGTGGTCATTCCAAAAAAGTTTCTTCTTTCTAAATAAGTGGGAGAGAAAAGGGTATTCAAGTAAGAGAAAAACATATTTTCTCTTTGTTTCAACTGTACAAGGATTTGAACTAATAAATACTTTAATCTTTAATTATAGAAACCCAGTAATTTATTGCTTCTCTTGGGTAAATCTCCCATGGAGTTCAGTGTCCAATGGCAAGATCAATAATAAAAACTGTGAAGGAAGTTAAAGCTAGGAAGATAGGAAAAAGAATCAGGCATGGATCCTACAGCAGACCAGTTATAACAAAACAGGCTTGGATCTTTTTCAAATTGCTTCTCTAAAAACAAAGTCTGGGAGCAGTTTTTTTATCACAAGAACTCTATTCAGATTGCCCCCTGCCCCAAAAAGATGATTCTGCATGTTGAAGAAAGATTTGAGCTTGTGCTCTGGATGATGGTTTTAGAAGTCATTCTATCTGCAGCGTTTTCTCCTGCACTGTACATGTATGATAATGTGAAATGTGTAATTCCTACTCTTCATACTGGACCTCATCTGTACCATCAGTCCGGAGACTTCATAGCTGGTGGTATAACCACTGTAGCTAATTTCTTGCAAGATTTTGAATACTTCTCAAAATTGTCTGCACCTCCATTGCCTGAGGATCTTATGTAAAGACTTTTATTTAATTTCTATATTTTAATAAAGGAATAACAAGTTGTAAAGCAATAATGGCAAGAATACATCTAACTGCCTTAGCATTTGAAACATGTTAATAATAAACAGCTCCTTCTAGAAATTGTGATCAAAAAATGTGTCAGACTTGTTTAGAGCATGTTAATCATCTTAAAAGTGTTCATTTATTTTAATTGTATTTCAATATGCTGTGCTTTTATTTCTTTCAGACTTTGGGGGGGGGTGCATTATGACTTCAGTAGTAAAGCAGGTTCTTTTGTAATTTTTCTGTATAATCCACTGTTACCCTTAATACTTTAGATCTTCATTTATTCCTTATTGCTTTGCTCACAAATTTTCCACAGTATACACATGGAAAAATATATTCACAAATATATATTTATTTGTCCAGTCTCCTTAGATAATTGAGCTAGTTGTTAAAAATATATAGCACAGAATAATGGAAGATGGAAAATAGAATGATTGTTTTAAAAAAAGTTTATCCATCTCACGTAAATTATTTCTTTCATTCTAGGTTATTGCCTAAGAATTACCAGCATGTCTTGGCCCTGGAATTTGCAGTGAAGGAGATCAATGAAAACCCTCAGATCTTGCCCAATGTCACCTTGGGCTTCCAGATCTATGACAACTACTACAGTGCACAGAAGACCTACCATGCCACAATGTTACTGCTTTACAACCTGAAGAGCTTTGTTCCCAGCTACGTCTGTGGCATCCAGAATCATCTTATAGCAGTGATTGGGGGACTAGATGCCAAAACCTCCATTGACATTGCAAATATCTTGAATATATATAAAGTTCCACAGGTAGAGTATATGGCCGCAGTGTATGTCTGACTACAGGAATTCAAATTTTCCTCTTCATCTGTTTGGACCTTCCAGATTTCTCTTGTGAATGAAAGGTAAAGAATGAGATTTTTACGAGGCGCTTCAGTGCCTTTTCTGCATATTCAACTTGTTAAAAATCAGTACCAACACAGCTGGTGTAATGGTATGAATTATGAAAACTTTTTCAGTAACCGTGGGCTGGTAAATTATTTATCCAAAAGGTAACTATATTATCTTGGGTTTAAGGGTAATGAATGTGTACACTGGGCTGGATAATATTTATGGCCCTACAGCAAACACTCCTGAGGAATTTCACAATTGTATGTCAACATTATTTAATGTTGCGTATGATCACTTCATAATTGGTGGAGACTTAAATTTATCTCTAGAAATAAAGAGGGATAGAAACATTTTGCCAAAAAAGGTGAGATATAATCAAAATTATATTTAAGAAAAAGGTTTTATAAATTTATATTAAAGAATTTCAGTTAGGAGATTGTATATGGCAATATCAATATCCAACCGACACAGAATATGCATATTTTTCACATGCTCATAAAGTTTGTTCTAAAAGAGATTATTCTTTTGTTTCTTCTTCTTCATTGTGTTATAGACTCTAATATACAATCTAGAGTTATTTCTGATCATGTTCCCATGACATTAATACTTAACATTCAGGGTGCTTTATTTGAAAACCTAAGGTTGTATATGAATACATATAGCGCTGCAATAAGATTTTGTGAATTATATTAAAAAAGACAACACATTGTTTTAATTTAATCTGAATTGAACTAATTTGTTACTGGTTTGGGATTCATATAAAGCTTATATAAGGGAATATATTATTTTTTACGCTCCTGCTTTTAGGAAAAAAAAAATTAATGGATTAGAACAGTTTGGAATATGAGGTTAAACTTTTTTCCCCTCATATATGTTAATAAACCTTTAGAGTTGAATTATAACAAAAATGTCCGGGCTAACATTGGTTTGAGTGAATTTATGGAGATCAGGCTGAATTTAGCTTAAAGAGACTTAAAATGCAATATTGGGAATTTGACACCCCCCCCCTGAAAAAAGGTAACCTATTAGCACATTAACTAAAATAAAACACAGCCAAATAATACAGCAGAAATTTTATTGGATAAGGGCCAGAAAACAATGGATAATTTAGACATTTACAACAGTTTATCAGTATTATCAGAAATTATATACTACTGTAAATACTATAGACAATGGGTTAATAGAGAATTTTTGGTCTCAGTTAATTTCAACCACTATCTTGAAAATTCAAAGTCTTAATGAGGTTTATGAGATATTGCCATTGATATAAAACAGGAAAGCTGCTGGCCCAGACTTATTTCCTGTAGGGTGGAATAAGGAGTTCAAAGGTCTTCCGGCTCCCTTTTCTACTGGATCTTTATAAAATGGCATTTAAAATGGGAAGACTACCAGAGTCATTTTATGAAGCTTATATAACACTGATTTTAATATTGGGAAAGGAAAGGAAAGGAAAGGAAAGGAAAGGAAAGGAAAGGAAAGGAAAGGAAAGGAAAGGAAAGGAAAGGAAAGGAAAGGAAAGGAAAGGAAAGGAAAGGAAAGGAAAGGAAAGGAGAAATATTTTCCTTTCAACATTGTTCATTGTTAGAAGTAAATTTAAAAAAAATAGTAAGTTACTGCATAAGTCCTAACATAATGAAGAAACCTAAAGGCAGAAACTATTGGCTTGACTCAAAGCTACCACATAATATAGTGGAATGATATGATGGGGTATTCTTGTAAGATTTTTCATTAAAGATGTGAAGAACATTGAATGTTGGAAAACAATAATTCAGTGTGACAGTTACTATCTCTCTGTTCTCATTCTCTCTTTAGCTCATTTATGGCTCTCCTCCAGTGATGAATTATAAAACCCCAGGCCTTTTCTTCTTTCAGATGACCCCAAGTGAAAAGCTTCAATATGAAGGGATTCTATCTTTACTTCTCCACTTCAGATGGACTTGGATTGGGGTTGCTGTCATGGATAATGCTAATGGAGAAAGATTTTTGAATATGATAATTCCACTCTTTTCCCCACATGGCATCTGCTTTGACTTCATAGAAAGAGTTACCTATACACATTCTCTCAATGAAATGTCTAATATTCAGAAAGGCGCAAAAATTCATGATAAAATCATGGATGCTAAAACTGACGTGGTGGTTTTCTATGGAGAATCTTATTCCATGGTATTATTGAGATGGTTACCGTATCTATCAAACAAAGACAAATTTACAAATATGGCAAAAGGTAAAGTGTGGATATTGACAACCCAATTAGAGTTTATTGCAACTGTCCATCAAAGAGATTGGGATACAAATATAATCAATGGTGCTCTTTCTTTTGCAATTCATACCAACAATCCACCAGGATTCAAACAATTTGTTGAAAGGAGAAGTCCTATCAGCACAAATGAAGATGGATTCATCAGAGATTTCTGGCAACAGGCCTTCTGTTGTGCATTTCATGTGTCAGATGTGGATGAAGTAGATGGCAATATCTGCACTGGGAGAGAGAAAATGGAAAACCTTCCTGGAAGTTTTTTTGAAATGAGCATGACTGGCCACAGCTACAGCATCTATAATTCTGTCTATGCGGTGGCCCATGCTTTACATGCCATGTTCTCATCTAAATGTAGACCCACAGGAAGTGCAGGGAGAGCGGGACTGAAGCTTCAGGAGCAGGTTTCGTGGCAGGTAAAGAGTTCAATCCCCCTACAGGGAGGGCATTACTTTAATGCAAACAAGATATAGCCCCAATGTTGATAGTTAATGGCCATCATAAACTCTTGGCCTTTCCTTTCCATCTTCCCATCTTCTGTAATAACCCAAATTTGTATTTTTCATTCAAGCTGCTGTCATTCATCCATTCCAAGTGACCCAACTGCATTCTTTCTCAGCTGTCCCTTTACTTTTCATTCCAGCTGCATCACTTTTTGAAAGGTCTGTCATTTAATAATAGCGCCAGCGACCAGCTTTCCCTTGACTACAATGGAGAGTTAGTTGTGGGTCTGGATGTAATGAACTGGGTCTTTTCTTCAAACCAGTCCTTTGTTAGAGTGAAAGTTGGGAAGGTAGATCCTGGAGTTCCTGCAGACCAAATGCTCACCATCAATGACAGTACCATAAACTGGCACAGTTGGTTTAATCAGGTAGGATCCAGAATCCAACCATTTATGAAAATGTGTGGGTTTTAATATTTGCCATCCCTTTTCACCAGATTCTTAAAGCATTATGCATTCTCTCTGCAGTGCTCTCTCGAAACCTGTCTGTACAGTAGGTTGAGTGTGGTGAGGTTCAACAACAACAACAATAATAATAATTATTATTTTTTAACATTTTCAGCTCTTAATTCTACACTTACAGCTTCTAATGATGGAAGGGAAATTGTTGGTTTATTCCATTTATTTCAATCTTTTGGTCATACCAATGCTTTGGGACAAAATCCACACTCTGAATAAATTCTGGTATATCATTTTTCCCCATGATCTTCTCCTGTTTTATAATCTCTCTGGCAATATTGCTTCACTGTTTATTGGGTGACAAAACAGTCCCCTTTTTTTCTTTGACTAATTTGCTGTTGTTTCTTTTATCTTTTTTTTTTTTAATTGTTGTTAGTACTTGTTCTTGTGCTACAAACATTAATCCTTCTCTTTTCTTCTTGATGTATCCAATCCGAACCCATTGTCAAGTTTTATTACTGTTCACTTTCCCTTTGGGTATTGATCATGCAGAAGTTCATCTTCTCATTTTTTTTCTAAATAACTGCTATAACTGTTCAGTTTTGTATGCCACCTCGGATTCTGTCACATTCAAAATGTTTTCCTTGCAGACCATTATTGGCTTTTTTTCTTTTGCTTGTTTTTTGCGATTATTTAAGCCTATGATTTTATTTTCCACCATTTGCCTCACTTGCAACAAATCATGACTACCAATTTTGCTCAGTAAATAGAAAGGATCTATGCCATGTTTTGGGTTTAATGTGTGATGAATTATCATAGGTTTGGGGTCCTGTGATTTAAAGCCCCTAGTTCAACATGTATCCAGTCACAATACCTGTTGTGTAGCTCATTACAGTCCAAATATTAATGGCTTTGATTGTATTACCAGATTTCAGATCTGATTTTACAACTTTTGTAACCTGTGTTACATATCTGGCACTGATTTTTGTGCATGCAAAATATTGTTTGCTTCTAAACTACACAAATACTTGTACTCTTCTTTCATTATCAATGCTTTGATTTGAGCACCATTCTGTAGTTCAATTCTGAGCACTCAATTTTTCTGTTTTTTTTTTATTGTCAGTGTTGTGCACACGTCCAATACAAATTTTGATGTTATCCTTAAAGATTTGAATTGCATCTGAATGTGATTACTATGCTCTAGATGATTTTGCCTGTAGTTTCAAATCATTGTTGTAGAACAAGTGTGAAATTTTTGTCTTTTGCTTCTATAATTCATAGCTTGATGGTATTTTATTCAAAAGCCTAACTGTATTGAAAAGCAATGGAAACAGTTTCCTTCAAAAATTCCTCTGCCAATTTTTTTTTATTTCTCCAAATTTTTCAGTGCTTGCAATCAGTATAGTTTTCCATTATTTAAAAACATTTTAGTTTTCTTATTAATTTAAAATACTAAATGATTGGTTCTAAATATTTTCGAACACTCTTGAGAAATGCTTGTCTTTCAAATCAAATCAAATTGTACTTCTATATCAGATATCTACTTCACCACTTTGCTATACTTTATTTATCCCAAATATTCTTTCCAAAATTCCAGGAGTTTTCCTTGTTTTTAGGGACGTCAGTGTCAGGTTCAGCCCAGAGAGCTCCACGAGAAAGTCCAGATACCATTCTGTTGCATTCATTAGCTTCCACCTCAAAGACAGAATCTCGCCAGACTGAATCTAAACTTCCTAAGCCAGCAAGCCAAAAATTCCTTATGGTGGTGCCAGTCTCATCTTCTTAACCTTCCCACGCTCCTGCTGGGGGCTAAGGAAATGCTTATCTCCCTGAGCGTGGCCTTCATCAAACCATTCCATCACAGTCAGTTGGTTTTGCATTTTCAGTTAATCATTAAAAATCTTGACTTATTTAAAATTCCCTCTTTAGCTAGAATAGTTTGCTCCTACTTCCTCTGACTTTCAAGTCTTTCAATTTTCTTAGAAGTTGCATCTCTCTCTGTTTTCATTCTTCCATGATTTCTCCTGTCAATTTGCTACACAATTTGATTGCTTTTTCAAACTTGTTTGTATGTTCTAATTTTGCAAATACTGTTGCTTTAAATTTATAGGTTGGATTTTTTTATTTTACTTTCCCATCAAATTTTCCACCTTGACATCTAATTTTTAGTTGTGCATGTTTCCCGTTTATAGTTTGGCCCTGTTGCTGTTACTCTTGCAAGGCTATACATGAGCTGACTCTTTGATAGGCTTTGTAAAAAACGATAGTATAATCATGTTTCCATCATAACAAATTTCATTTAAATGTTTTATTTGAGTAGATTTCAAAGGAGGTAATCTTTGTCTTCCAATTTATTTTACTGTATTCCAAAACTTTTTTTCTCTAAGCTGTTGTGGATATTCAGACACTTGTAGTTCTGTTTCAATAAGATAATTCAGCTGTTGAAAATGTTCATGAGTGCACTGAAATGGCTATTTTCGTTGACTTGCTCTTCTACTGCATACTTTGTATTTTTCAGTTTCAAACTTTTGGTTATGAAGCTGATGATGAAGCTGATGATGATGATGATAACTCCAATTAATTAAGTTCAATGTCTGTAGATAACTTGTTTCTTAGCATGAAGTGCCTTTGATCCATAAATAGTGCAATAATAATTGATTCTTGAACATTTGCTTTCAAAATTTCATACATGTGTTTTTGGAAACCATGAATCAATGGATCTGACTCATAAGACTATTTCCTAATTTCCTTATTTTCATTGATTGTCCAAATACTACATCCTTGAAGTCACATTGTGGTTCCTTGCCAAAGTTGCCTAGCAGAGTGAACCAAGTCCCATAGTTATAAATAGTCCACCTCTGTTTATATTTATTTATATTTATAGTTCTATTGCTGCTGTTTCTGTTATTATTATTATTGTTTTGATATGAAACATATGAATTAGTTTAAATTTTTCACTCTTGTCTCCTTTATCAAGGATCCATGATTTTACAAAGCTTAAACCTCCCTCAAGGAGGAACATATCTGTCACAACATGATAATGTTCTGTATTTGGCAAAGCTTCGCTGAGTCAGAAAAATCCCAGTTTGAAAATGTGTCATTGTAATCCAGAGCAGAATAAACAGAAAAACCGTTGCCTGAACAAAAGTTTATAAACTATGTTCCACAGGTTTCCAATACTATCAGTATCATCTTCATTATTTCAGTAAATAAACAGAGCAACACATATTAATAAACTGAGCACATCCTGTGGAGCCCAGTCACATGTTAGAAAAAAAGAGTTTCTGAAGAAATGCAAGATCATTATCCTCATGAATGCCATTGTCTTCTTTCATACTTAAATAAGTCTCAGCCTGTTTCAGTATGTAGTGAGAGTTGCCATCCTGGTTCCAGCAAGAAAGTGAAGGAAAGGGAACCCTTTTGCTGCTACGACTGCATCCTGTGCCCAGATGGGAAAATTTCAGAGGAGGAGGGTAAGAAATGTGCTGCTTGGATTTATCAAAGATAATCATGGCAATCTAAAGAAATATGGAAAGAAAACTTAGTTTGTAGATACTTTTGTTCAGTAATTACAACTTTGTAGTATGTATGCATGTATGTATATATGTATGTAATTGTATTCTTATACCATGACTTCTATGCCTTTGAATCAAATGAAAATGAACAGCTTACAGTATATACACAAGCAAATAGCTGGAATTCTCTACAGGAACATTTGCACAGTGTATGGGCTACCCCCTCCCAAGTCCAGATGGGAGAATCCACAGAAGGTCATGGAGAATAACAGGGCTAAGATCCTGTGGGACTTCTAGATCCAGAAGGATGGACAGGTACTGGCCAATCAACCTGATATTGTGGTAGTAGACAAAGATCAAAAGACAGTGGTAGTGACATGTGTGGCAGTGCCAAGTGACAGCAACATCAGGAAGCAGGAGTATGAGATGTTGGCAAAATATCAGGACATGAAGGGGGAACTAGAGAGGATGTGCAAAGTAAATGCCAGAGTGCACTTAAGATGTTTCCTAGCCCTGTAATGAAACATTTGCAAGCAAACAACCAAGCTAAGAGAACCTCAAAGACTCCACCGTTCAACCCTGAGCTACATATATTCTCTTCTAATGATAAAGGTACTTTATTTCTGTGAAGAGTTATAACATAGCACTGATATTTGAAGTGTATTATTGAACTTTTCCTAAGATCAAGATCATACTGTATTTTTCAGACAGTAATCAATGTTACCCCTGTAAAGAAGACAGCTATCCAAACAAGAATCGGGATTTCTGTATCCCTAAGACTCTCACCTTTTTGTCTTATGAGGAACCTTTGGGAATCAGCTTAGCCTTCTTTGCTCTTTTCTTTTCTTTGGCCTCAGTGATGGTGCTTGGAATATTTGTCAAGAACCACAACACTCCCATTGTTGTGGCCAGTAACAGAGATCTCACTTACATTCTCCTCATCTCCCTTCTATTCTGCTTCCTTTCTTCTTTGCTATTCATTGGTCATCCCAAGAAGGTGGTATGTCTCCTGCAACAAACTACTTTTGGGGTCATCTTTGCAGTGGCTGTTTCTTCAGTGTTGGCAAAAACTGTCACTGTGGTTCTGGCTTTCTTGGCCACCAAGCCAGGATCCAAGATGAGAATGTTTGTGGGAAAGAGACGCTCCAACTCCATGGTCATTTCCTGCTCTCTTATTCAAGTAGGCATTTGCATGACATGGCTGACAACCTCTCCCCCCTTCCCAGATGCTGACATGGATTCAGTAGTTGAAGAAATTGTCCTGCAGTGTAATCAAGGCTCTGTGACTATGTTCTACAGCGTCCTAAGCTATTTGGGCTTCTTGGCCATTGTTAGCTTCGTGGTTGCTTTCCTGGCCAGGAAATTACCTGACACTTTCAATGAAGCCAAGTTCATCACTTTCAGCATGTTGGTCTTCTGCAGTGTTTGGCTCTCCTTTGTTCCAACCTACTTGAGCACCAAGGGGAAATACACGGTGGCTGTGGAGATCTTTTCCATCTTGGCCTCTAGTGCTGGCTTGCTGGGCTGCATCTTTCTCCCCAAATGTTATGTCATTGTCTTAAGGCCTGACTTGAACAACAAGGAAAAATTAATGAAGAGAAAAAAGTGATGATTTTAATTCATGGTGCTCTTTGCTGTACTTTCTAATTGTGAAAACAATTTCATCTTCCTCCAGAGTGATAAGGCTGTGTTGGAAACTGCTGCACTCCCTGCTTGCATGTGCTGGCATGGCTGGCATTCAGTTCGCTGTGGGAAATGTGCTGCAGCAAAGTGGCTGTGCTAAGCATAAGGAAGCAGCAGGAGCAGCCCCTGACACAGCCCTGCATCCCTAAAGATGGACTGAATAACTGGAACAAGACGTTTGTCCAATTTACCCTCCGCAGTCCAAAACACTTCCTGCAAAGGGCTTGCAGAGACATAGTTATTTGCATGCAGTTCAATATAATCTTTAAATTATTTCTTTATTAAACTGAACAAATAGGAAATTTTGTATTTGTATGATGTTGTTCATAATGTGATATAACATAAAAATATAGGGAAAATGGGGTAAGGAAATCCTGAAGAATTATATAAATTATAAAAACAAAGAATTTCCAAAAATGTTGACCAAGTTGCTGAAAACTCTTCTTTTCCTGGCTCTTCCTTGGGAAAAAAAAATATATAAGTAACACCTACTTGGAATTCATTTTCTTTATCAAGTATAGATTTATGTATTGATGGTTCTTCATTCTTATGAGCATCTCCCAGTTCTTAAAGTCTGGATTAATTTTTATTCCTGGGATTACAGCAAAAAAGTTAAATGCTGTCTTCACTCACAATGATCAGCCTAAACGTATGTTAGCAATCATATGGATATTCACCCCATTTATAGCAACAGAATAACAAATTCACACTATGGTGGGAGCTTATCTTCTCACACCTATGTTGCCTTTCTTACACCAAGAAAATTGCAACCACTTATTCAATGTTCCTTATGATGTCAAACAGTAATATAAGATAGTTTTTGAACATTAATTTAATAGCAAAGAGAGCCTACAGTTCTTTATTTAAAGCAGCCTCAATTAATTTGCAAGAAAAGACAATCAGGCTTGTTAGTCTACATTTAATGGAAATCATTAGCAGTAGCATAAAATTGCTTTCTGTCTTGAAGAAAATTGCTTTCTGTCTTGTGTTTCCACTAAATTTCTGAGACATTTAAAAACTGAAAAGCAACAGGATAAAATTATCCCAAAAGGAATTGCTTTAGTTTAAAAAGGTATTTCAAGAATTACTCTGAAATAAATAATGGATATACTGCATATTCCATAAATGTTTTAACAGCTCCTTCATACTGAGTTATCTTTGCCTTTAAAGGGGCCCCATTTAAATCAGAGATTAAAACACATTGCTTTAGGGCACAGTTTGGTCTATGAACATCCCTAGAGTCAAAGACAGGCTTAAAGAGGGGTGGGGTTACAATTCCTTTATACAGGGATTTGCAAATGAGCATATATATGTGAACAGATTCACTTGTAAGGTTATTGATTTGGGATAGACAAGAGCAAGTATTTGATTGGGTTATGTCCCTAATGTTCTGAAGGTGGCCATTAGGGCATAACTATGAGGCAATTGGGCAGGACTACCAAAACATTAGGGTTTTGAAAGAAAAAGAGGCAATATTCCATGAACATAGTTTTTTCAAGGGGACTATGTTCTTTTGCTCTTCCAGAGCTCTCCTCATCCCCCAAGATCTTTTTTCTACCTTATCATCATTGTTTGGTCTTCTGAATGTTTTTATGGCTAAGCTGACAGATTAGTTTCCTTGGGCTAACAGGTGTCTAAAGGGGTAGTTGCCTAATTCAACAGCTATAGTTGGGGAAATTATTTGGGGTACAGGCTTTAAACTGGATCCCCCAGATTTTCCTTCCGATAGTTGAAAATAAGAATATTATTAAACAGCCATTTTACAAAGAGGAGGAGGAGGAGGAGGAGGATATCTTGGTGGGCATGCTCCAGGCCCCTTCCTTTAAATGTTGTCATCTGGTGGGACCTAAGAAGGGTGCCTTCTCTGTAGCTGCCCCGGCCCTGTGGGACACCCTTCTTCAGAGATCTTGTCCCAGGGATCCAGCAGGCCCCTACTCTCCTTGCCTTCCAGAAGGCCTTGAAGACAAGCAATGGGGTGGAATGAAGGTGGAGAAAGGTGCTGGCTGATGTGTGGGAAAGGGTTGCCCTGGGCACCTGGAGTTTGTATTGTGGTTGTTTGTGTGTTTGCTTTGGTTGCTTGTTTTTACTTCCTAAGAATTTTGATATGAAGAAAAAATGAGTCAGAACACTCCCTAAAACCCCACTCCCGAAACATGTTTATATGATTATTGAGACCAAATGACTTCAACCCGAATTTACTCCAGTGGATAGAATAACAGAATGGCTTCCAAACTCATGCATTAATCACATTCGATTAAGAGAGAAAGTTCCTGATCTGTTCTGTCTATTTTGAATCAAAATAATTAGACGAGTTAAGAATCTACTTCTGTCAGACCTTAGAGAGGTCTGGAGACTCTCAAAGGCCTGGAGGCACAATCTTCACAACCAATAATCTACAAGCAAAGGTTGTAGAGATTTATACATTTATCTTTGGAATAGATAATAGGACTTTTGCAAGGCTTAGGAAGGATTACAATATTAGCCTATTGAAATGAGAAGGTAGAAGTCTGTTTGACGATTTTTAAGTGTAACACTCCAGCACAAGAGATGTACCAATATACTTTTTAAAAAATCAGCTGAAAAATCACCAGGGCCAGGGTTTAATACATAATTAATTCAGCTGTAATGATACATCCATGAAAAAAGAAAGTTGAATGGACTATGGTAATCTCACATTATGTAAACGTTTCTGAGAAAAATTAGAAAATAATGTGGAATTGCACTAAAGCATACACTTCCCAAATGCATCATGAAAAGAAAATGCAGAAGGAAGGAAGAGATAGAAAAATGATACATAGATGATAGATAGATAGATAGATAGATAGATAGATAGATAGATAGATAGATAGATATGAATGAGACATAAATGAGACATAGTAACAGATGAAAGATGTAGAATAGATACAGGTATCTATTTGTATAAATTTTGTGCTGAAATTTTAAGGAAAAAAGAGTAAAATAATGTTATATTGTGGGAAGCTTTAATTTTTAGAAAAGGAAGTTTTGTTGTGACCTGATGGTTGAGCTACAATAGAAGAAGTAAAAGAATAATGCATCTCACTAACTCCTAAGATCTGACTAACTGAGAATGCAGGATAACCATTAACATGTGTCCTCATTAACAGGTACCCAAAGGTTGGTGAAGACTTTTACTGACGTTTTTCAGCTGCTACAGTTTTAACACTTAAATTTTTGAATATTTTCTTTAGTATTTCAAGCCTCCTTTTTAAAACAACCCGGCGAGCAAGAGCAAGAGCGATAGCGAGAGCGAGAGTGAGAGCGAGAGAGAGAGAGAGAGATGTTTTATCCATATTATGAGCTACCTACTGTACAATCCTGTGGAGCAGTTTGAGACAGAAGCCTTTCAGATTAGAAAATAATATATAAAACTCCAATTGCAGGTTGTCATTGACCTGCAAAAGGTAGGAAGCATTAAACAGAGAATGCTCAACCCATTCAAAGATGAATGAAACTCTTATATGAATATTGGAGAAAAAGATTGTTAGATCATTTTAAAAAGCAGAGAGATCATAAGGCAGATCAAGCCTAAATCCACCTGCTTCCATCTGAGGAATCTATGAAGGAGTTTGGGCTAAGCAATATGGGCCTGGGAGCTTTGCTACTGTGCCCATGTGGGAATCACATTAGGCACACAAAAGGAAGTTCTGCCTCTCCAATGAACACAAACCCAGGGAGTGAAATGGGACATTACAACTTCCACCATCAGGCAGAGAAGCAGACTTTTCTGAGCACCATGCTGGTGACACATGTTGGGATGAATACCTAAGAGTTGGAGCCCAAACATATATGGCAGCAGGTTGTGGAAGGAGGATGTTTAAAAGCTTTCTTTTTCTTTCTTTCTTTCTTTCTTTCTTTCTTTCTTTCTTTCTTTCTTTCTTTCTTTCTTTCTTTCTTTCTTTTTCTTTCTTTTCTCTCTCTCTCTGTCTCTCCCCCCCCTCCTTCCCCCCCTCCATCCTTCCCTCATCATTGTGTGTCAAAACATGTTTTTTGGTTCAATTCTACTGGGATTTCTACTGATAATTACATACTTCTTTATTTTAAAGGGTGCCAGTTAGTTTATGTTGGTTCAAAGTCCTACACAATTTCAGTCCCCAAGGACAAAGTGAAAAGGTTATACATACATATATAAAGTTTAAGTAAAATAATAATTTGAGTTAGGAAGTTAGGAAAATAGTTTGAAAACAGATAGGGATTGCCCAGGGTGATTTATAGTAGGTTCTTCCTTTTTTCAAAGGAAGTTTTTATCAACAGAACACTAATTTCACTTTCATCAAAGAAACAAGAAGAAGCTGGATGTCAGAGAAAGGTTTGGCTTTCCTCTAAGAATGGTTACTTTCATCATTTTGTTGCTATCACTATCTTCTCCCCAAATTGCTAAGCCTCATAATGTGAAATGTAAAATCCAAAGTCCTCGTGATCCACATCATAGCTACCATCAGTCGGGTGACCTCATAGTGGGTGGCATAGCTACTCTAGCAGCTTTCCTGCATACCGCCATAAGGTTCAGCAAAGTCCCACCACCGCCGTTACTTGAAGATCTCATGTGTGTAGTTTATGTCTAGCTTCCTATGTTTTCTTAGAAGATTAAGTGGTCTTAGACCTTGTTCTATTAGGGTAATTTGAAGATCATTGAATTAGTATCCAACTATTAAAGGGCTGCACAGATAAGTTATTAAGGCCTTTTTTTTTCAACCAGAATTTGTATTTCTAATTAGAAGTATTACATGGAGTGTTAAGGAAAGTTATCAGAAGTAAACACACCATAAAAGTATTTCATTAAAACTTTTATGTGATATCTGGACACATCTGGCAAACATGAACAAGTATCCTCTTCTCTATAAATCTCATACCTTCTCTCCTTTCGCTAATATATCACTGAGTAAATCCAGTGATCAGTGGTACTGGTTTATGTTTTAAGTGATGTGAATACCAGTTATTGATTTATAGTAATATTTACTACTTTTCACCATAGAATCATAAAATGGCTTGAAAATACAAAAACATGTGTGACCCAATGATTTGTAGTGAAATTGGGAGGTTGCATAAATAAATCAAACATGTATGAAACAGAGCCATGTATGTTTTCTGTAAACTGTATGAAGAAAATGCCCTATCAAAATAGTTAACAAATAAAAACTGCATCACCGTTATATACAATAAAGGTAAATCTTTGGATACTTGTAACAAGAAGAAAGATGCAAAACACAGTGACCTTAAGTATTCATCACAAAATGAATTTATTTTTTATTGCAGATTAGTTCCTAAATATTACCAAAATATTGTGGCCCTAGCATTCACAGTCAAGGAGATCAATAAAAACCCTCAGATCTTATCCAATGTCACTCTTGGCTTCCACATCTATGACAGTCACTTCAATGCCCAGAGGACTTATCACGCCACAATGTTGCTGATGTACAAAATGAAGAGCTTTGTTCCCAACTACATCTGTGGCATCCAGAATCATCTGACTGCAGTGATTGGGGGACTTGACTCCAAAACTTCCATTGACATTGCAAATCTCTTGGATATCTATAAGATCCCACAGGTAAAGAATATCAGCCTCACAGATCAGTGGTTTTGTATAGAAAACCAACCTTCCTTCCTTCCTTCCTTCCTTCCTTCCTTCCTTCCTTCCTTCCTTCCTTCCTTCCTTCCTTCCTTCCTTCCTTCCTTCCTTCCTTCCTGTACCTCTAGATTTTATTTTATAAATCAGAGGTAGAAAACATAACTTTTGCAAACCTACATCTTTGTGTGCTTCATTATGTCAAAACCCTCTTGCTCAAATTTACAGTTTTCAGAAAGATTAAGAAACAGAGAGAATTTTAATCCAATTGAAGTAACAATGACTATGAAAAACACATATTCTGAATAAACTAAATGAAAATATTTCCAGAGTAACAGTCATGTTAGCATTGCATAGTCAAAGCACCAAAGAGACTCCTAACACCATGGTGATGATGATATCTGTACAATCATGTCCAATTCTTAGTGATTCTGTCTCCACATTTTCCGATCTTGTACGTCTTCTTTTAATTGTTTTATACTCTGGCTGGTGTCAGCTTTGATGGTCTCCAGCCACCGTGTTTTTTTAGTGGTCTCGTTTCCTTTTACCGCAGACCATTCTGAGCATAACTGCCTTTTCCAGTGAGTTTGATCAAATGACATGACCTAAATAAGTAAGGTGGAATTTTGTGATTTTGCCCTCCAGTGATTTATCTGGTTTTGTACACTCCAGTACTTGCTCGTTTGTCACCTTTGCTAACCAAGGAATGTGCAGGAGGCTTCTCCAACACCACAGCTCAAATGAGTCGATTTTCTTCTTGTCTAGTTTTTTCATGGTCCAACTTTTGCAACCATAGGGAGCTTTGGGAAACATGACAGTGTGGATTAATTGGTATTTAGTTGCCAGGCTGATGTCCTTGCTTTTCCATACTCGATGCTCATCATTGCTGGGTGACCCAGTGTGATTTGACGCTTTATTTCTGGACTGCATTCACTGCTTTGATCAATCTATAGTTCTAGGACAGTGAATTGTTGCATGTATTCAATCTCTTCACTGTCAATAGTTATTTTGACATTTCCATTCCTCGCAGTGCTCATGAGCTTGGTCTTTTGATGTTCAGGAAGAGGCCAAATTTCTTGCTTTCTCCTTTACTCCTTTTGATCAGACGTTTCAGGTCTTTTTTGGTTTCTATGAGGAGAGTTTTGTCATCAGCATATCGAAAATTGTTGATGTTCAAAGATTGCTGATGTTCTAACACCATAGAGCCTTACAAATGTATCATCACATAAAGTTTCATGAGGTATACAATATTTGCTAGAGAAGATGAGAACCCAAGCTAGAAGGAGATGCTACTGCAAGGGTTATGGTGGGTTAAAGCCCAGTATCCAGTGCCTACAGCTCTTGTAGAAAATAAAAATATAACTGTAATAATAATCATCAGCAAGGGTTACAGCAAAGGTTACAGACAAATGCAGAAGAGTCTAGAATAAGCAAACTCTTAACATACTAAAGGCATTTTGCTTTTCCAAAATCATTCTGTATTCCTCACATAGCCCAACTTAACAGTATATCATGCCAAAAAAGTAAGTCCGTATGTGCTTAAAATAAACATATATTTCCTCCATATATGACAAAGGGAAACAATTCCTTATACCTGGTTTAAAGTTTAATTGCCAATTTCTATCAGTTACTACATAATAACCAGAACTCCACTCAAATTCTTCCAGCTTAAAGTTTCATTCCAGAGTTGTTAAGATTATGGCAATCTTTGCTAATGCATCAAGGTGAGTGCTGCTTACATATGTTGGTACAAAATGAATAAATGCAGAAAAGAGTTTCATAAGGGTCTGCAAAATGGATCTGTATGAATGACACATCCTGCAATTTGATTTCCTCATTTAGATAGCTTTAAAAAATGCTGATCTGCTATTCTGAAAATGTACAATATTTTTGTAATATTTTTAAAATTAGGTTTTATACAAATATGCATGTATCCTGCATTTTAGGGAGCTGAATTTGCAGTGAAAAATAACCTTACCTCAGTCTGAAGAAAAATAAGATATTAGAGAGTATGTAGAGCTGATCTGAAAAATGTATCTGTGAGAAAAAGGGGTGGGTGGGTGGGTGGATGTGTGGGGAGACCATTTCTGCAAAGTCAAGAGTGACATTAAGACAAACATGCAATTCAGTATTATTCCTGCCCTCACTTCTCTGTGGGAGTGATCCCCACATCACATGCAAAGTGACCAGGAATGGAGCTGTGCTGGACCGTAATAATCCTATAGGCTTTTCAAAGGCTTATACAGAAAACTGTTTGACATATTGGTGGCATAGAAAACAATACAGCAATCAAAATATCATCTAGCTAACATTTACTGAAGTTCTTCTCGATAGTATAACCCTAATATTTACACTCACTCATGATAAAATACAATCCATTCAGCCATTCAACTGATAACACTAGAAGACACTTATGATTGCCCAAAACAGGCTTCTTTGGGGATGAAGAGATGAGCTTCAACACACACACACACACACACGCACACAAACACAGAGACATTTCATGTGGAAGAGGAATTTAGAATTTTATCTGAATTCAGACACATTTTAGTCTGCTTCTGTCCTTTTCTGTTTAGTAGAAAACTTTCTCAAACTCCTCTTATCTCTCCATTATTGGCCATTGCTTTCTCTCTCATTTTTTCCTTTCTAACTGCAGCAATGCTACTTTTGCTCCATTCACACAAGCCTATTCATTTCTCATATTGCTGTATTATGATAATTAATGTAAGAAATAATTTAAAAACTGAAAATAGCAATTATGTGTGACTGTCTCCATTTCTCCCTTTTATTCTCAATCCTTCTTCAGCTCATCTATGGCTCCTTTCCAACTATGAATTACAAAACTCCTGGCCTTTCCTTCTTCCAGATGAACCCTAAGGAACAGCTTCAGTATGAAGGCATTCTGTCTTTGCTTCTCCATTTCAGGTGGACATGGATTGGGGTAGCTGTGACAGATAATGATAACGGAGAAAGGTTTATAGACACAATTGTTCCATTATTTTCAAAGCACAGCATTTGCTTCTCATTTATAGAGAGACTTGCTGTAATAACATCTGTCAATGAAGTTCATGATGTATTATCCCATGGTGCAGAAATACATGATAAAATCATGGATAGCAATGCTAACACTGTAGTATTTTATGGCAAATCTGATTCCATGGTCATGCTGAGATGGCTACCGTATTTATCAAAAAAAGAAAAGCCAACAAATATTGTCAAAGGTAAAGTATGGATATTGACATCACAGGTGGAGCTCTGCTCACAAGTCTTTCAAAGAGACTGGGATACCGAAATAATCAATGGTGCTCTGTCCTTCACAGTTCATGCCAATGACCCACCAGGATTCCAATCATTTATTGAAAGTAGAAATCCTTCCATGACAGAAGATGGATTTATCAAGGAGTACTGGCAGCAGTCCTTCAGCTGCATATTTAAAACTGCAGATGAGGATGAGGTAGATGGAAATACCTGCAGAGGAGAAGAGAAACTGGAAAATCTTCCTGGGACATTTTTTGAAAAGAGGATGACTGGTCACAGCTACAATATCTATAACTCTGTCTATTCAGTAGCCTATGCTTTACATGCCATGTTTTCATCCAGATACAGACAGAGGTTACTGGTAGAAATAGGGAGGTTGAAACTTCAAAATCAAATTTCATGGCAGGTAAGGGGCTCAATGCCATCTGAAACATTATTTGTAGAAATGAAACTTGAGACCCATATCTCCAGAGTACACTGAGTATATTTGCATCCACTCATTTTTAGGTTTCTTTCTCACCTCTAATAACAACACCAGAAGGCCATGACTTTTTACCGAAACCCTTTTTTAATCTCTTATCTTTTCCTTTCCTCCTAGCTTCACCACTTCTTGAAAGGTCTGTCGTTTAATAATAGTGCTGGAGATAAGGTCTCTATTGCCTACAATGGAGAGTTACTAGCTGGATATGATGTATTGAACTGGATTGTTTCTTCCAACCAGTCCTTCATTAGAGTGCAAGTTGGGAGGGTAGATCCTGAAGCTGTTGCAGACCAAGTGTTCACCATCAGTGAAGATGCCATAATGTGGCACAGCTGGTTTAACCAGGTGAGATACCCCAGAATCTCCAAGGTCATTATTTGCTAGATTCCAACTGTTCCTTTTTATTTCTGCTTCAGTCCCAGCCTGTTTCAGTATGCACTCGGAGTTGCCAGCCTGGTTCCAGGAAGAAAATTAAGGAAGGGGAGCCCTTTTGTTGCTATGACTGCATCCAGTGCCCAGATGGGAAGATTTCAGAGAAGGAGGGTAAGAAATATTCTGTTTGCAATTATCTTGCCTAAAGGTAGCAGCTTCCAAATGCAGCCTTGTTCCCCTGAAGGCTCCTTTTATCAGTTTTCAACCTAGGATGGAAAACCTGCAGTAATCAGACCTGCTGAAGACTAAAGATTCTGGTATGTATGAACACTGAGCATCCATGATGGTGGCAACGTCAATGGTATGGCATAGCTATAAAGATTTTCCTGTTTACTAAGGATAACATTCATGGTAGCTGCATATGATTTGGGAAATGCAAGAATTGTATGATTGAAAACAGTTGAAAGAATGCTGAGAATGGAAGAATCAGTACACATTTAGGAGTGGTAGAAAAAATCCAATTGAGGGGGATAAGAATTTACGATACAATAATGATGAAAACCAACCCAGAGCTACAGTGGCAAGGAGTATATCATTGGGAGACTTGAAAGAACAGGTTGGGGATAGATCATGTGGAGATTATCTATCTATGTGGTTGCTAGGAGTCAAGAACAACTTGATGGCACATAATCAATCAGTTAAAAATGATGAAAATGCTATCCACAAATCAGCACTTATACACGTTATTCCTTTTCATCATTATGGAACGATGTCTGAGTTTTGAGTCTGACACCAGCTGTGACTCTAGGACAGGGAGACGATGTAGCAAATGTAAACCGGAAGGCTTGATGGCTTTCAGAGGTTCTGCTCCACAGGTACCCCAGATGATCTGATGGAAGTGGGGCTCTGGGGAACAGTTGTTTTCTTTGCCCCAGCTGCTAGACTCCAGCTTGTGATGCTTGGGGATTTTAATCTCTCCCTGGGTAGTGTTGAGCCAGCAGAAGCTCAGGAGTTCGTGCCCACCATGGCTACCATTTCCACGGACCTGATCCAAATAATTGAGAGCTCAACATGTATCAGAAATCATACCCAATGTGAGGAAAGTACACCTTTGGGTGAAAGAAGCAAGTTTTTAGATGCCTCAGATGAATGGTATGGCCTTCATAAAATTGAAAGATAAAGGAATGTGCAGCACCCTTGAAGGTAGTGTGAACTAGGCTGGTTGTAAATTCCTTATCACAAACAACCCCATAGCAACTTAAGGCAATATGCCTTCTTCTTGGCAGTTGATACCTTGAACTAATTTGTTTCTTCCTCTCTGACACTATTGTTTTCCTTGTAGAGAGCAGCTGCCCCAAGAGAGGGGCAGAAAGCAACTAGAGAAGTATTGCTCATTTAGGTATGCCTGCATCATATGAATATGTATGAATATGCATTCTTTTTCCCTTCCCCTTCTTCTAGAACTGAATAAATATCAGGGCATCCATTTTGCCTGCAGGGGAAGTGTCTCCCACCAACCCTTGGCAGGGTCCCCCTACAGTACGTACTGTCTAATAAACACTGCAGTGAAGCCTTGATTCTTTTGGTTTTGTGTCATGTGTTTTGATTCCACACCAATATCTGTTTTTTGTCTTGGGGCAGTTGTGACATGATCTGTGTGGAGAGTATCAGCACTAGACCATTGCCATCACACTCTGATTATTGTGTTTGGTTTACTGGTACCACCACTCTTGCAGGGAGATAGGACCTATTATATTGGTCCACCCCTGATGACCAATGGACCCTGTGGGATTCCAGAGAGAATTTGTTTTTTTCCTTTGGATCTGATGGGCAGTTGGCTCAGGAGCTGGCCATGGCCTGGAATAGGAAGGTGATGAGGGCTTTGGACCTGACTCTTCCTATGTGGCCTCATATCAATCCCAGGGTACTCCTGGGAGATGAAATGGGGTTTGGGAATGGGAGGGACAGTGTTGTGGTGGTTCTTCTCATATCATGGCATAAGGTCTGGTTATCTGGAGCACTGTCATTCTTCTGTATTTTCACCCAGTCTGTGCAATTAGGCAGAATTGACTCCATCTATTTAACAGTGAAACTTGATGGTTACGTATGCATTCTGGTCTTATATTTTCTTCATTATTAATAGAAAAAAAATTAAATAAGGCATAAAAAAACACCGTTAGACATATTCCATAACGAAAATAGTAACATATTATATAATCAAAATAAAATATTAATGGTAAATTTTGCCTAATTATTACATAGTATTGTTGAAATTTACAATAATTTTGAACTGTTTAATATATTAATAGAAATATTCTAAGTGTTCATACTATTGTTAAATAACATTACTGAGATTTACATTAAATTCCTGAGATGTTCTGCAAATCAAAAACATATTTTATTTTTCAGATAGTAATGAGTGTTCCTCATGTGCAGAAGGAAGCTATCCAAACAAGAATCACAGTCTCTGCATACTTAAGACTGTGACATTTTTATCTTATGAAGAACCTTTGGGAATCAGTTTAGCCTTCTTTGCTCTTTTCTTTTCTTTGGCCTCAGTGATGGTGCTTGGAATATTTGTCAAGAACCACAACACTCCCATTGTTGTGGCCAATAACAGAGACCTCACTTACATTCTTCTCACCTCCCTCCTGCTCTGCTTCCTTTCTGCATTCCTATTTATTGGTCATCCTGAAAAGGCAGTATGTCTTCTCCAACAAACTGCTTTTGGGGTCATCTTTGCAGTGGCTGTTTCTTCTGTGTTGGCAAAAACCGTCACCGTGGTTCTGGCTTTCCTGGCCACCAAGCCAGGATCCAAGATGAGAATGTTTGTGGGAAAGAGACTCTCCAACTGCATGGTCATTTCCTGCTCTCTTATTCAAGTAGGCATTTGCCTGACATGGCTGACAACCTCTCCCCCCTTCCCAGATGCTGACATGGATTCAGTAGTTGAAGAAATTATTCTGCAGTGTAATCAAGGCTCTGTGACTATGTTCTACAGCGTCCTAAGCTATTTGGGCTTCCTGGCCATTATTAGCTTCATGGTTGCTTTCCTGGCCAGGAAATTACCTGATACTTTCAACGAAGCCAAGTTCATCACGTTCAGCATGCTGGTCTTCTGCAGTGTTTGGCTCTCCTTTGTTCCAACCTACCTGAGCACCAAGGGGAAATATACGGTGGTGGTGGAGATATTCTCCATCTTGGCCTCTAGTGCCGGTTTGTTGGGCTGCATCTTTCTCCCCAAATGTTATGTCATTGTCTTAAGGCCTGACCTGAACAACAGGGAACACCTGATGAAGAAAAAGAAATGATTACATTAAGAAACGACTCCCTTTCTTGTACTTTATGATAAAGCAGCTGTTGCAGTGCTGTTCAGAAGAGAACTTTCAGAAGGGGTACTTTTAACACTTAGGAGCACATAGAAAGCACCCATTTTCAAACTGGGAAAGTCACCTCTTCTAGTGTTAGGGTTGCGTGGTTGCTTTTGAAAATACCTGTGCATTAGTTTCTGCTTGGCTATGCATGATTAAGAGCATTACTTTGCTGTTCAAAATGTGGAGCAAAGTGAGTATTCCTGCATAAACATAATCCAAATGTCCTCAGAAGCTTGTGAAACCTCAGCAGTTTGTGGAACAAGCCATTCTGAAAAAGATTTAAAAAGCTCCATCAAAACTAAATTAGCAGAAATAATCATATTGTGTAAGAAACCGTTTACTAATGAACAAGATGGCAGATGGCGAACTAATGAACAAGATGGTGGACAGGAACAGAAGTGCAGTGCGAGGCTCCTAGCTCCTACCTATGAATGTGATGCTGAATGTAGGGGAGGAAACCCTGGTGGCCTTACCTGTTGTACAAGTTCACCAGGACTTGGGGGGACTTGTGACCGATGTTGCCAACTGGTGGTTGTGGTTGCAGTTTGGAACCCCTTGTGAGGGTGGGAACAGCAAGAACTATGAGAAGGAATGTTGCTGGCAGAAGTTGGCCAGCCTGGTGAGGATGTGGCCAGTGGGTACCCTTGCAGTGGAGCCCTTGTGGTGCAAGAGCTGGCTGCAGGAAGCTTTTGGGTAGGAGCTGACAAATGGTGAGCAGCGGCAAGACTGGTGAGAGTGGTGGCAGATACTGGGGCCTTGTGGCCCTTGTGAGCCTTGTGGGCCATGGCGCTCTTGTGGCCGGGACAAGCTGTGGCCGGGACAACAGCAGTTTGGCAATCAGTGAGCAGAGAGTGGCAAATGGCAATCAGTGGCTGGAGTAGAGGCCACTTGCCCAAGCCCCCTATGGGACCAACTGGATAGGGTCCCCATGTGAAGGCAGATTTGGGCTGGGGGTTTCCCCAGTGTGGTAGGAGTGGTCCTTCTCCCCAGAGTGAGAACCAGTTGGGAGGTAGGCCTTGAGAGACAGTGAGTCAGGCTTTGTTGCCTGAGGAAGTGAGTGTGATGAGAGTGTACTCTCTTGCCTGTGTGAGAGTCTGGGAGAGGGGAGCAGTGGATTGGGCAACACCCTCCCAGTTAGAGGGAGAAGCCAGTTAGGGTGGCACAGCTGGATGAGAGTGAAATTGGGTGGTTTAGAGTTCCTGAGGGTGCTGAGGGTGCTTGCTGAAGCACTGCAGGGGCTCACCACTACTCCCCTTAGTTGGTAGGGGATATTTGTTGGGTAGGAGTGCATGGAGCAATCCCTAGCTAGGGGAATGGGAAGACCAGAATTGGATGGCTATGAATACTCTAGGGGGATTAGGGCAGGTCAATCCAGGGGAAGGCATGGGATGTTCTTGACAGGAGACAGAGGGCAGGCCACTCCAGGGGAAGATATCTCTGGTGTCTTGTACCAGTGTTGTGTTCCACCCTCTGTACTCAGACCCAGGTCCTGAGCAGCACACCCACAGGGGCCCAGTCTTTTGGCTGCTGCTGATTAATGCCAGGTCAGTTGATAATAAATCTCCCCTTATTTGTCACCTTATCAGGGATGAGCAGGCCGACCTGGCATGTATTACCAAGATATGGCTGGGGCTGGAAGGGAGGGTTCCCCTTTCTGAATTGTGCCAGCTGGGTTTGGGATATGGCACCAGCTGAGACTCCAGGTCAGGGGAGGGGTGTAGTAGTTGTTATCCAAGAATCTCTGTTGGTTTTCAGGGGTGCTGCTCCCCAAGTTGCTGGTTGTGAGACCCTATTTTTGAAGATAGGCTCATGGGATCAGTTGGGATTGTTGCTACTGTACCAACCTCCCTGCTGCATAGCATCCTCCCTGCCTGAGCTGCTAGAGGCCATTTTGGGGTTGGCTATGGAATTCCCCAGGCTTATGGTCTTCAGCTTGCCATCCCTTGGGCTGGCCTCAGAACAGCTTGGGAGTTCATGGCCACCGTGGCAGCCATGGGCCTATCCCAGGTTATTCATGGCCCAACTTGAAACAGTGGACACTCAGTGAACACTCAGTGGTTTTCTTGTTGGAGCAGTGGCAATGTGATCTGAGGAGGGAGACAGCTTTCTCCCCTCTGTCATGGTCAGATCACACCCTGGTGACCTTGAGATTCTCTCATGCTGGACCCCTCTGCAGAGAGGTAGGGCCTATTCCATTGGTCCATCCCCAGTGACTGATGCAGCTGGTGGGGTTCCAAATGGAACTGGGGGTTGTCCCTGAGGTTCTGCTGCATGGTCGTGCTGAGGCATTGGCCACTGCCTGGAATAGGCAACTGGGGCCTTAGATAGGATTGTGCCCATGCAACCTCTCTTGACCAATCATTCCCATCACTCTCCGTGGTTTTCAGAGTTGTTGAGGGAATTGAAAAGGATCAAGAGACATCCAGAGGACCGCTGGAGGAAGATGAGGGACGAATCTGACTGGACATGAGTTAGAGCAGCTATTAAGGCCTATCTCCTGGTGATAAGTGCCATTATTTCTCCGCTCTTATTGCTTCTGGACAGTGCTGCCTGATGGACCTGTTTAAGGTTATCTGGACCCTCCTGGGCAAAGGCGGCTTGGAGGTTTACCTTCAGGGGCATGCAGAAGAATTTACTAAATGTCTGGTGGATAAAATCACTTGGATTCATTCCCAGTTGGAGGCAAGTGTGGTGCAGGTCCTTTAGAGATACCTGGGGAGTGGGCATGATCAGTTATCTGGGAACAGTTTGATCCTGTTGAGCTCAAGAAAGTGGACAGGGTCCTCAGGTCTGTAAGCACAACTACCTGTGTATTAGATCCATGCCATTCCTGGTTGGTCAAGGCCACCTGGGAGGTGACATATGGGTAGCTTTGAGGGATGGTTAATTCATCTTTGAGGGAGGGGGTATTCCCACTTGGTTTAAACAGGCACTGGTTCACCCGCTCCACAAGAAGCCAATGATGGACCCCACCATTTTAGACAATTTTCATCCAATCTCTCACCTCCCCTTCTTGGGGAAAATGATAGAGAAGGTGGTGGCGCTGCAGCTCCGGAGGATCCTGGATGAAACAGATTATCTGGACCCCTACCAGTCAGGTTTCAGGCCTGGATATGGAACAGAAATTACATTGGTCACATTTTTAGATGACCTCTGGCGGGACAGGACAGGGGTAATGCATCCATCCTGGGTCTTCTTGACTTCTTGGTGGCTTTCAATACTATCAACCATGGATTCATTTTGGGTCAGCTGCAAGAGTTGGGGATGCAGGGGGAAGAGTTTTGTGCTGGTTCACCTCCTTCCTCCAAGGCTGGTCCTGATAGGGAGTGAGAAGTCCAGCTCATGGCCCTTGCTTTGTGGGGTGCTGCAAGCTTGGTGCTCCCTGTGCTTCTTTTTAATATCTACATGAAGCCACTGGGTGAGATCATCCGTCACCACGGGATGAGGTATCATCAGTATGTGGATGATATTCAATTATACATCTCCATCCCAGATAAATTAAGTGGATGTTCTTTCACAGTGCCTGGAGGCTGTGGGGGTCTGGATGGGGAACAACAGGCTGCAACTGGTAAGATGGAGTGGCTGTGGGTTCAGGACTCTTCTGTATCTGGGGTCTTACCATCTTTGGTTCTGGATGGGATTGCACTGCCCCAGATAGACCTGGTGCACAATCTGGGGGTCCTCCTGGACTCACGATTCCTATTCAAGGAGCAAATAGAAGTCATAGCTAGAAGGGCCTTTGCTCAACTCCATGTTGTGTGCCAGTTGTGCCCTTTCCTGGATCAGGAAGCCCTTCTCTCAATCACTCATGCCTGGTCATCTCCCATATGGACTATTGCAATGCACTCGACATGGGGCTATCCTTGAAAATTATTCAGAAGCTGCAGCTGGTGCAGAATGCAGCAGCATGGGCAGTTATGGGCATCTCTAGAGTGTGTGTGCATGTAACACGTCTGCTGTTGAGCTCCATTGGGTGCTGGTTTGTTTCCAGGTCCAATTCAAGGTGTTAGTTATGACCTTTAAAGCCCTTCAGGGCATGGGCCCAGGTTACCTGAGGAACTGTCTCATCCTGGTTACATCAACCTGTCCCATCCAGTCTGGCAGGAAGAGCATGTTACAGAACCCATTGATTAGAGAATTTTGATTGGCAGGCTCTAGGAAGATATCCTTTTCTGCTGTCCCCCCCTGCCCTGTGGAATATCTTGCCCCCCAAGGTGAAGTTGGCCCCCACTCTTCTGGCCTGCTGAAAGATCATTAAGACTTGGCTCTGCCAACTAGCATGGGGATCCAATGGGGATTCGCAGAACTGGGGGTGGCAGGTGGCTTGAGGATGCTCTCTCCATCTTTTAACTTTGTATATTTTTGTAAGATTTTTCCGGTTTTTATGTTTTACTGTTTTATTTGTAAGCCACCTAGAGTCTCTTATATAGTGAGATGGGTGGAATATAAATTTTATTTATAAATAAATAAAATAAATAAATACTACTCCCCATCAAGATTTGTCTACAATCTTTAATTTGGTATAATATCAGATTTTTATGGCTGGAAGAATGGTCAGCAGGAGCCTCAGTATTTTCTTTTTTCCTTTTCTCCCATTTAACAACACTTCGTTATTTAACCTGCCTCTATTAAAAAAAAAAAAAAAAGGAAGAACTTGTTTCTTCTCCTGGAATCAGCAGCACTCTCTCCCTCCTTCCCTCCCTCCCTCCCTCCCTCCCTCCCTTCCTTCCTTCCTTCCTTCCTTCCTTCCTTCCTTCCTTCCTTCCTTCCTTCCTTCCTTCCTTCCTTCCCTCCCATTCCTCCTCCTCCTCCTCCTCCTCCTCCTCCTCCTCCTCCTCCTCCTCCTCCTCCTGTTATTAATAGGATAATCATCCTATCCTAATCCATTTGATTCTTAATTTTGCTGTTCTATGTGCAAATGGAAGGTTATACTTCTATGCTAGACCTGCCCAGACAAGCAAGAGCACAGCTAAGCTCCCATCATTCTGAATATGGTCCCAAGACTGAGCAGTCCAGCATGCAATCTTGGGTCAATTGGTACTTTTAAATGCTCCACAGTTGAGGTAGATTTCAAACTCTTGGAGTCAGTGAATAAATAGATGCTAAGCTAACATAGGCACTGGCCTAGCCAAGACCTGTGCTTAATGGCTAGGACTGGCAAGACTATGAAAGCCACTCCCCAGCAAAGCAGTCTTATGGGTATCTATGTGGATATCTTGGACTGTTTCTGTCTACTAATTAACTAATTGTAATTAATTTGCATGGGTATTGCCAGCAACCCACAATCCTGAAACAACCAACTCATGTCAGAGATGAAGAGTTGTTGAAAGTAGAGCCTGACCATGTCAACAAGGACTTCTTTCACCTGACAAAATATAATGTTCCAAGCTAAAAAACTTGCATCATTTCTTAAGAGTACATTAATGCCCATTCCAAGCCTGGCATGATGGCCTCTCTAAATCTTAAAAGAAAATTCTGAGAGGATCAGATCCATTTCCTTATTAATAACCATCCAGAAGTTGTTGAAGTTCTTTGCTGATGTTTTTCAGATGCTATAGCTTTAATATTTTAAATAGTTCTACTTTTTAATCAATAATTTCATGTCTCCCTTCTGTATTTTGTTGATAGTATAGTATGTCCAGAAGTCTATGGAGCACATGACAGAAAGAAAACTTTCAGATTAATAAATAATAGACAACACCTCATGCAATTGTTCTGACTGTCCTAAGAAAATGGGACAGTATTGAAAGCAGTACACCCCCCCCCCCACCATTCAAGGATGAACAGAGCCCTTTTGTAGATTTTGGGGAACAAGGATTTTTGGGTCTGTCATGACATCAGCATAAGACAGATGAAGAGAGATGTAAGTGGGCTGTGCTTAGGTCTATCAGCTTCTATTTATGGAGAACATGGCACAGTCTGAGTCCATTTGATATGACTTTTGAGCTATACTACTGCCGAAATATTAGAGTCACATTCATGATCATGCAGGTCAGCAGTCTTACGTCAACAGCATCCTAGTGCAACCTGTTGGACAGGACAGCTAAAAGCTGTATCCAGCCTCTCTGGAGAGTACAAGCTTGAGGAAGGACTATCTTAGGTGTTTTTTTTTTTTTTTACATGATTTATTCATTTATTTATAATTTATTGCAATTTATTTTATTTTTATTTTTACTTTTTTTATTCTCGTTCATTTTGTCTTCTTTTCGAATGAGACAGAAATGTTTTGTCCCATCTGTCAAAACATGTTTTCTTCTTCAATTCTTCTGGGATTCATACATTAATTGCAGGACAAAGCATGAGGAATGTTATAAATATCTCAACATTTTTCATCTTAGGTAGGCAGAATGAAAACAGACATGGATTATACAGGGTGATTTGGGGAAGTCTCTTACTCTTTTCTAAGTTTTGCATTGTAAATATGTTTCATTACCAGAACACTAATTTCACTGTCATGAAGGAAATCAGAAGAATCTGGGTGTCAGGGAAAGATTTGGCTTTTCTCTAAGTATGTTAGCTTTAATAATCTTGTCACTAGTATTATTTTTGCTCCAACCTTCTAAGTCTCATAATGTCAAATGTAAACTTCAAAGTCTTCATGATCCCCATCATATGTACCATCAGTCAGGTGACGTCATCGTGGGTGGCATTGTCACTCTAGCTGCTTTCCTGCACACTGTCATAAAGTTCAGCAAAGTCCCACCACCACCATTACTTGAAGACCTCGTGTAAGGATTTTATGTTAGGCTTCATATGTTTTCTTAGAAGATTAAATGGTCTTAAATCTTGTTGTATTAGCCTAACTTGAAGATAATTGAATTTGTTTCCAACTATTAAAAGGCTGAATACAAAAGTCATTAAGGTCTTTTTTTTTCCCCCTTCAATTTTTATTTCTAATGAGAAGTATTGCAATGGAGTGTTAAGGGAAAGTTATCAGAAATAAACACACCATAAAAGTATTTCATTAAAACTTTCTTGTGATATCCGGACACATCTGGCCAACATGAACAAGTATCCTCTTCTCTATAAATCTCATACCTTCTCTCTCATGATTTTCTTCTCCTTTGACTAATATATCACTGAGATGAATCCAAGGCCAGTGGCATTGGCTTATATTTTAACTTGTCTGAAGTCTTGTATAAAGGTTTTATGCTTAGTTCCATATTTACTTACTGTATAAATTGCTCTTTGATCATAATTCAGTTAATCTACTCTGTTCAAAATTGTATGAAAGCACTGGAAATTTGCAAGGGCTTTACTGTTTTCTACCAGCCAGATATCCAATTGCTAATGGTAGGTCTAGGCGAGAATATTAGGGGGGAAAATTATACAGACATAGACTTTATACGGACAAGTATAATGAAATATGGAACTCATTGACACAAAATACAGTAGGTTAAAGAAGAATGATAGTTATACAAGTGTATTAGAAATAAATATATATGTACTTGAATAATATTTACATTAGATAAGTATATATGGAAGATAGTTTGTTTTTTTCCCTTTTTTCTGTTGTATTTTTCACTTTTTAAAGCACTTTTTATACATTTCTTTTGTGAGAATATATGTATCTGCATTATAATTATTTCTGTCTTTTATTCCTTTCTCTTTATTATTTTAAAAGCAATAAAATACATTAGAATAAGGGAAAAATTCATTAAAATCTTTGCTGTTATATATAGATACATCTGGCAAAGTTTAACAATCTGCATCTGCTCTGAGAATTTTATACATACTTCCTTGTGATTTTCTTCACTTTTGGTTCCTACACCATTGAGATAATTGTTGTAAAATGTGGCATTTGTTCATACTTTTAACTGATGTGAACAGCTGTTATTGATATACATTATGAATATATTATTCTGCATCAAAGAATCAGAGTGGTTTCCAAACATAAAGGAAAAATACAAATGCATGTATGACATAGTGATTTGCAGTAAAGTTGGTGTTTTGCATAAATAAGTGGACATTTTCTAAGTTTTCCATATATTATACTGTATGAAGTAACTGCTTGGTGAAAACCGTCAACAACTAAGAACTGCATTAGTTTCGTGTATTAACATATACTAATAAAAATAATATTCTGAGGCTTGTAATAATGAGATGCAAAACTTGGTACCTTTTTCATAAATGAATGAATGAATAAATAAATAAATAAATAAATAAATAAATAAATAAATAAATGTTTATCTGGCATTGAATTTATCTTCCATTGCAGATTGGTGCCTAAATATTACCAAAATATTGTGGCCCTGGCATTCACAATCAAAGAGATCAATAAAATCCCTCAGATCTTATCCAATGTCACTCTTGGCTTCCACATCTATGACAGTCACTTCAATGCCCAGAGGACTTATCACGCCACAATGTTGCTGATGTACAAAATGAAGAGCTTTGTTCCCAACTACATCTGTGGCATCCAGAATCATCTGACTGCAGTGATCGGGGGACTCGACTCCAAAACTTCCATTGACATTGCAAATCTCTTGGATATCTATAAGATCCCACAGGTAAAATACATCCGATACAGAGTATGGCTGGCTTTTTAGAAATTCTCAATTTCTATTTGTACATTAGAGACAGAAATTGGGATTCTTCTAAATAACATTGTACCTTGTGTGCTTCTTCCCTGTCAAAACCCTCTTACCCCATTTTATTTTTTAAGGACAATGACAAGCTAGAACATTTTAACCCAATTAAAAAAAAATGATTATACTAGTATGAATGAAAAATATGCACTCAGATTAAATGACAGGGAAATATTTCAAGAACAGTCATGTTAGAATTGTGTAGCCCAAATAACAAAAAGTCTTCTGGCATAATTTAGACTCACAAACATATCATCACATAAACTTTGGTTATGTACATGATATTATTCTAGAGATGAGAACCCAAATTAGATAAGGAAGAGGTTCCAGAAAATGTGAATGAGGAAGAAAGTGCAGTATACACCCCTTACAGCTCCTGCAGAAAGGAAATAAATAAAAATAATTGTATTGATTGATTAAATGTATTTCTATGGCACCACAATCAAAACTACTCTTGGTGGCTTATGTAGAAAAATACAACATAAACCATATGCAATGTAAATAATAAAAGCACAAGTAATGCAACAATGCAAAGAAACAAGAATAAAGGAAGATGGAAATATCAAGTCAAATGAAATCAGCTGTCCAAAACAGCTCAGAGTTCATGTTGAAAGATCTGCAAAGATTTCTGCAAAATCAAGGGCCACCTTAAGATGAAGATTTGATTCAGGAATTTCCATTTGGAGTCCTTCATGAAAGTGAATCCTCAAACCAAATTCAGAATGACAAAAAGGGAAGTGGACTGTTCTGGACCATGATAATTCTTACAGGCTTGTACAGAAAACTTTCCCACATATTTCTGGCATACAAAAACTACCGTAGTCAGAATATCATCTAGCTAACATTTTCTGAAGTTCTTCTCTTAAAGCCTAAATCTAACAGACATAGTTACTTATCATAAAATACAGTTCATTCATCCATTAAACTGATAGCTCTACCCTGCTCTTACAATTGCCCCAAACAGGCTTATTTGTGGAATTTTCTCTGAATTCTGCCACATTATCCATTTTCTTCTGTCCTTTCCTATTAAGAAGGACACTTCCTTGGACTTCTCTTAACTCTCTAGCAGTGGTTATTTTGTCTCTTTTTTGTCATTTCCTTCTAACTTCAGTAATGCTATTTTTTTCTTATTCACGTAAGCATATCCATTTCTTTTATTATTGGATAACACGATTTTAAAAACTTGAAAATAACAATTAAATGTGACTCTCTCCATCTCTTCCCTTTGCTCGCAATCTTTATTCAGCTCATCTATGGCTCTAGTCCAGTCATGAATTATAAAACTCCAGGCCTCTCCTTCTTCCAGATGAGCCCTCTGGAAAAGCTTCAATATGAAGGGATTCTATCTTTGCTTCTCCATTTCAAGTGGACATGGATTGGGGTATTAGTGATGGCTAATGATAATGGAGAAAGGTTTCTAGATATGATTGTTCCATTATTTTCCCAGCACAGCCTCTGTTTTTCATTTATAGAGAGATTTGCTGAAATAACATCTGTCAATGAAATTAATGAGCTGTTGAACGATGGTGCACAAATACATGACAAAATTATGGATAGCAGTGCTAATGTTCTGATATTTTATGGAGAATCTGATGCCATGATAAAGCTGAGATGGTTACCATATTTATCAAAAAAAGAAAACATAACAAATATTGTCAAAGGTAAAGTGTGGATATTGACAGCACAGGTGGAGCTCTGCTCACAGGTCATTCAAAGAGACTGGGATACCGAAATAATCAATGGTGCTCTGTCCTTCACAGTTCATGCCAATGATCCACCAGGATTCCAATCATTTATTGGAAGTAGAAATCCTTCCATGACAGAAGATGGATTTATCAAGGACTATTGGCAGCAGTCCTTTGCTTGTGTATTTAAAGCCTCAAATGTAGATGAAGTCGCTGGTGATATATGCACAGGAGAAGAGAAACTGGAAAATCTTCCTGGGACATTTTTTGAAAAGAGGATGACTGGTCACAGCTACAGTATTTATAATTCTATTTATGCAGTAGCCCATGCATTACATGCCATGATTTCATCCAGATTTGTACAGAGATCAATGGCAAATAAAGGGAGGTTGAAGCTTCAAAATCAAGATTCGTGGCAGGTAATGGTTTCAACATCATCTTGAAGAAGAACATTATTTGTATAAAGGAAAATGAGCCCCATATCTCTATCATTAAATATCAGTGATAGGAATTAATTTTGATCTTTTTTCCCACCTCTAGAAAGGATATAAGTTTCTTTGTTTTGATCAGCCATGACTTCCACTGCACCATATTCTTCTTAGACCTTTTCCCCCAAATTGAACTGCACCTTCTAATCTTTTATCTTTTCTTTTCCATCTAGCTGCACTCCTTTTTGAAAGGTCTCTCATTTAATAATAGTGCTGGGGATCAGGTTTCCATTGACTACAATGGAGAGTTACTAGCTGGATATGATGTATTGAACTGGATTGTTTCTTCTAACCAGTCCTTCATGAGAATTAAGGTTGGGAGGGTAAACCCTGCAGGTTATTCAGACCAAATATTCACCATAAATGAAAATGTCATAACCTGGCACAGCTGGTTTAATCAGGTGGGTTCCTGCTTCCTGAAATTTGTAACAAATCTACTTTTCAGTTGATTACTTTTTTGGCAAGAAACATAAAATGAATAATTCAGGCCTGTTGAGATAAACACTTGTAATTTAATGCAACCAATAATGCCTACAATGTTATTGTGTTAGTTGTGCTTCTTATGAATTCATTGTTTAATAAGATGGAAGAAAATATTTCAAGTTCTTCTAAAAAACAATACTAGAACTTGCTTTTCCACAGATAAAAATTTCAACTGTATTGTTCATGCTGACTTGCCATAATTAACCATTAAGATCACAGTAATTATTTAAAAGAAAAGCCAAATAGCTGAAGTTTTGCTTTTTAAATTTTGTATTGTATAAATGTGGGTCTGTCATACTTGCATTTCTTCAATTTTTAATATATAAATTATAGAATGAATGAATGAATGAATGAATGGGATGATTTGGATAAACTTATTTGAATCTGCATCTTTGGCCATTTTCAGTAACACACACAAAAAAGGTCCTTTTTGGACCAACACTTACAATTGAATTTCAACCATACCAAGTTTATGGTGTTCTCAAAAAGACCCCAATTTCTGCACAAAGGAAGAAATTGAACAGGGAAGCTTATTTTAACTACCTTTGGATGGATATTAATTCAAATGGGAATTGGATGGCTCACTTGTGACATGACACCCAGGAGGTTGAAACAAGAAGCCAATCTCTGTTTGAGTCTATCCAATCCAAAAATCTATCTATGGAGTCACTAAGACTTGACACTTGATTTGATGACACATAATCAATCTTCATGTTTCAAAATTTTTAAATTGGAATTATATATTTGAATAGTGGCATATTAAAATAGAATTTTAGTTGGTAAGGTGGATGTGAAATGCTGTGGCAGACCACAAGGTGAAAAATTAAAATCATAGCCTGTGAAGCCAATAAGTGCCAAATAACTCTCTGAGAAATTTAATAGAACTGATGGAGCAACATTTTTTTGAGAAATCAGCAAAGAACCAGAAAGAAATGGAGAATTCCCAGATCATTATTTCTACTTTTCTCATGATGCCAATTGGTTTATTGTGAAACCAATGAGGTTTTATACATTGTATGCACTTGTTGTGTAAATTAAGAAATCATTTTTAAAGCAACCAAATATGGCCATTGTAGAACTTTATGAATATCTGCTCCAGTTCACATTTAAAAATAGCTGCAAAGTAGAACTAATGAATTTTATGTACACGATAGTGCTGGAAATCTGATGCCTATCTCTGTAAGGCAGTGAAGGAGTATCAGTATAACTTGCAGCCAGCATAACTTGCTAATTGAATGCTTCTTAAAATCTCTCATGCTAAAAAGACTTCTCAGAATCGGCAAGCTCATTACACTCTAATTCCAACTGCTCTTTTTTGTTTCTGCATTTGGCCCCAGCCTGTTTCAGGATGCACCAAACAGTTGCCATCCTGGAACTAGCAAGAAAATGAAAAAGCAGTCATGTGACACCCTGATAAAGGATTGGTCATGTGACCCATCTACAGTTATTTGACTGCTGCTTCGGCTTTTCTCATAATAACAGTGGGTATATTGTCAACTTGCTGTAGGTTAAAAAAACACACATTTTTATGCATCTGAAAATGGTCAATGAAGCAACTTCATATTGTAGTTCCTCTTTAAAGATAACTGTAAGGTGGAACACAATGGATTGTCACAGTAGCAATTCTCTACATTCGGGAGTGCTGGAAATCTGATGCATCTCTCTATAGACAGTACTGTGGTAGTAGACTAGTGCCTAAATAAGTAGAAGGTAGCATTTAAACAACTTTCTAAATTAAAGGCATATTAATCTCATTGTAATTCCTTTGTTTGGTTTTTGTGAGCTGTGGAGTCAGGCAGCATACAAATTTAATAACATGCTAATTATTATCCTAATTCAGACTGATGTGATTCCCCAGAATCTCCAGGATCATTGCACTCTAGATTCCAACAGTTCTTCTCTTCTCTTCTCTTCTCTTCTCTTCTCTTCTCTTCTCTTCTCTTCTCTTCTCTTCTCTTCTCTTCTCTTCTCTTCTCTTCTCTTCTCTTCTTCTCTTCTCTTCTCTTCTCTTCTCTTCTCTTCTCTTCTCTTCTCTTCTCTTCTCTTCTCTTCTCTTCTCTTCTCTTCTCTTCTCTTCTCTTCTCATTTCTGCTTCAGTCCCAGCCTGTTTCAGTATGTGCTAGGAGTTGCCGGCCTGGTTCCAGGAAGAAAATGAAGGAAGGGGAGCCCTTTTGCTGCTATGACTGCATCCCCTGCCCAGATGGGAAGATTTCAGAGAAGGAGGGTAAGAAATATTCTGTTTGCAATTATCTTGCCCACTGATAGCAGCTTCCAAATGCAGCCTTGTTCCCTTGAAGGCTCCTTTTGCCCAGTATTTTGCCCAATATTTTGAATGAGATTGAGATCCTGTAGTATTAGGGCTTGCTGAAGACAAAGCAGGTGACTATTATTCTCCTATCTAGTTCAAATGCCAAGGTTATATGGAGAATTATATAATTATATAAAGAATTAAAATTAGAATTCTAATTATGCAATTAAACGAGTCTTTACATGTTAAAATATTGTAATTAAAATACAACATCAACATTAAACAGATTGTGTAAAGTATTATAGAGCATAGTTGAAATGTACAGACTAATATTGAAGTATTTAATGAAGTGGGAATAAAAATTTTCTAAGTAATCTTAAAATATGTAAAGAATACTACTGAGATGTACTTTAGTTTATGTTCTTGAGATGGTCTTCAAATCAAGTCAACATGTTCTTTTTCAGATACAAACGATTGTTACTTGTGTCCAGACGGAACCTATCCAAACAAGAATCATGATTTCTGTATCCCTAAGACTCCCACGTTTTTGTCTTATGAAGAACCTCTGGGGATCAGTTTAGCCTTCTTTGCTCTTTTCTTTTCTTTGGTTTCAGTGATGGTGCTTGGAATATTTATCAAGAACCACAACACTCCCATCGTTGTGGCCAATAATCGAGACCTCACTTACATTCTCCTCATTTCTCTCCTCCTGTGCTTCCTTTCTTCTTTGCTATTCATTGGTCATCCCAAGAAGGTGGTATGTCTCCTGCAACAAACTACTTTTGGGGTCATCTTTGCAGTGGGTGTTTCTTCAGTGTTGGCAAAAACTGTCACCGTGTTTCTGGCTTTCCTGGCCACCAAGCCAGGATCCAGGATGAGAATGTTTGTGGGAAAGAGAGTCTCCAACTGCATGGTCATTTCCTGCTCTCTTATTCAAGTAGGCATTTGCCTGACATGGCTGACAACCTCTCCCCCCTTCCCAGATGCTGACATGGATTCAGTAGCTGAAGAAATTGTCCTGCAGTGTAATCAAGGCTCTGTGACTATGTTCTACAGTGTCCTAAGCTATTTGGGCTTCCTGGCCGTTATTAGCTTCATGGTTGCTTTCCTGGCCAGGAAGTTACCTGACACTTTCAACGAAGCCAAGTTCATCACTTTCAGCATGTTGGTCTTCTGCAGTGTTTGGCTCTCCTTTGTTCCAACCTATCTGAGCACCAAGGGGAAATACACGGTGGCTGTGGAGATATTCTCCATCTTGGCCTCTAGTGGCGGTTTGTTGGGCTGCATCTTTCTTCCCAAATGTTATATAATTGTCTTGAGGCCTGATTTGAATAATAGGGAACACCTAATGAAGAGAAAAAAGTGATGACTTTATCCTCTGATACCCTTTCCTATACTTTACAATGTAGCAATTTTTTATAGGGCTGTTCATAAGAGATTCTTTAGAACCCTTAAGGAGCACACACCAAGCTCCTCTTTTGAAATTGTAAAAGCAGACTCTTCTTTCATCAAGCTCACCTCTGCTGATTGCCCTCAGCATAACCCTAGCCCTAACTTTGTTATGCAGGATGTGGAGGAAATGTGTGACTCCACAAATATAAAGTGGCTGACCTTGACAGCTTCTGAAACTGCCCTAAACATCTTGAAAAATATGAAAAAGTTTCATCTAAACTAAGGTAGTACATATGTAAAAACCAATTTGCTAATCCCCCCAAAGACTTATCTGCAATCTTTAATTTTGGTTTATCAGACAGTACCATATTTCAGTAGAAGAGAATACATGTAGCTCATGGTTGAACTGTGGAGTCCTTGGTGCTCTCTGAGTATGGCTATGAGTGCTGATGAGCACCAAGGACTCCACAGTACCATATTTTCATGGCTGAAATTGTTACAGTTATTTTTATATGGTTATATTTAGAGTCTAATATTTTCCATATTCACTTTTCTGTATTAGGAAAAAGCCTTGAAACTGAACCCTAAGAAAAGAAGGTTTCCCATATTGGACAAAAATGCAGTGACTTTAAATAATACCTTTCAACTTAGGTCCAAGAGGGAGATGAATTCTGCAATTCCATTATGAGACAAAACTGGTAGTTAATGTAAATGTTGAATGCTAAGTCAGAAAAAGTGGAAAATTAAACCGTAATTTTCCTAACTGCAATTTACACATTACAAGTTTCAAAAAATGTTTCTGTCTGTGAAAAATATCAATGTACTTGAAATAACCTAATGAAATGGTGAATTATTTCATGATGGTTTGATTTGGTCTGTGCCTTTGTGTTCTGAGTTCTATTTTGTCCTGTCTGTCTGTCTATCTACATTTATCTACATTTGTTTTATACACACATGCACGCATACACACATACATACACACACTCATGCATATATATAAGTAAGTTCTCTAAAACTTACTTCATTCCTTAACCTCACTATGCCTAATAAAAGACTTGCATTTTCTCCTGGCATCAGTCCTCTCTTTTTTAAAGGATGTGTGGGATGGTGCAAAAGGGTTGTGGATGGAAAATCTAGAACTCCTCTGCCATATGAAGGATTTTCAGGCACTGATATAATCAGCCAGCCAATAAATGTTAGCATGCTAGTCTGGATCCAATCTATATTCATGTGCTGGCCTGTTTCAGCAGCATTTTCTAATGAACTAACTGTAACTAAATTACATAAATATTGCCAAGAAGCCACAGTCCTGAAGCAACTAAGGCCTGTCAGGGATGAAGACTGTCCTTGCCGACCTTTGTCTCCTATCTAATGCCAGTGTGCCAGTGATGAAAGAAAGAAAGAACAAAAAAACATCATCCAGTAAGAGGACATTACCAGTCATTCCAAACCTGGCAATGGAAGCCTCTAAGAGACTCTTCTGAGGGACGTCAGTTCCACATCTGTGATGGAATGGGTTGATGAAGGCTACGCTCGAGGAGATAAGCATTTGCTTAGCCCCCAGAAAGAGCATGGGAAGGTGAAGAGGATGAGAGTGGCACCACCCTAAGGAATTCGCAGTGTTTGCTTGCTGGCTTGGGAATTTTGGATTCAATCTGGCAAGATTCTGTCTTGAAGGTGAAAGCTAATAAAGGCTATAGAACTAAATCTGTACTGTCTCGTGGAGTTCCTTGGGCTGAACCTAACAACATCCTCCTTAACAGCCACCCAGAGTTAGTGAAGATCTTTGTTGAAGTTTTCAGTGCCTAGTCTTTTTAATATTTTAAGTAGTTGTTGTTTTTCTCAAGGATTCCATGTCTCCTTCCTTTTTTTGTTTGTGTGTTCCTGTGTTTTATGCTAATGGTAATTCCAAGCTTTGTATCGCAGAAAACTGAGTGAAAGAATGAGACCTGACATTTCATTATTTATTTGTTTTGACGTAGGGTATAGTACTTTCTGCATTGATTCAGCAAAACCTAGGTCTTTATTGGCGGCACTTCTGCTGTCCCTCATTCTTGCTCTGCCTCCCAAAATAGGGGGTAATATTTCATAAATGCCTCCTAGTGAAGACCTCAGAGATGTCTAGCTGAAACTAGGCAGAATTTATTTCATCTGAAGAGACCAGCAACAATGCTATTTCATCACATTTATCAGTTATACACCAATGCTTAACAAAGCTTAATTTTATAATTCTGAATCTTAGAAAAGAACCTGCAGGTTCAGAAAGTTATAGACTGATTTCTTATTAAATGGGATTGATAAATAATTTCACAGCAAATCTAGCCCCAAATCTTCAGTAGTTGCACAAGTCACAATCTGAGTTTAAAGGGTGCCAAGCATTGGACAATCGTGTAGTATAAATGGATATACTAAATACATCATCTAACAACTTGGATTCAGGGGTGGGTATCTTGTTGGATGTTGACATGCTGCAGATCATTTAAATATATATATATATATTTTCATTAAATGTGCTTTTCCCTTCAATCCCTTCTTCTCCAATCTCTCCACTCTGGAGGGGAGGGGGAATGGGAGAAAAAAAAGAAGTGATATCTGTATGCCTATAGATGCTTTTTTAAAAAAAATGATGTGCAGCATGTCAACATCCAACAAGATACCCACCTCTGAATCCAAGTTGTTAGATGATGTATTTAGTATATCCATTTATACTACACGATTGTCCAATGCTTGGCACCCTTTCAATTCAGATTGTAACTTGTGCAACTACTGAAGATTTGGGGCTACTTCTGTGCCTGTTGTTCCCCATCCCCCTTGCAGAGCAGAAAGATTGGAGAATGAGGGATTACAAGAGAGTAAGCAGGCACACAATGGGGAATACACAGGCTGTTTGCCAAGTGTGCTTGTGACTGCCAGAGACACTGCACTGCTTTCGATGTGTATTCCCCATTGTGGGAGTCCCTTCCTCTCCAATGAATGTAAATACAAACATTAATTCCCATCTTGTTAATTACCCAGTGCTGGGGTCAGCATTCAAAAGGGGGGGGGAGTAGTTAGGATAAATTTATTTATTTATTTATTTATTAAATCTCTCACCCACCCATCTCTCCCCAGTGGGGGAACTCTGGGCGACTCACACTGAACATTAAAAACATAAATATATATAAATACATAAAACATCAGTTTAAAAGCATTTCTAAAAAAGGGGAAGGAGAGTCCAAGAAAATGAAAAATCTGAGGCTGAAGACAGAAGGCCTCTATGGGGCTAGCCATCCCCATGCTTGAGGTATGTAGATATGCATATATATATATACAGTGGTACCTCGGGTCATGAACGCTCCTGTTCATGACCAATTCGGGTCACGAACGGCACCATTCACAAAATTTTGCTTCCGTCCACGAACTCCGCATCAGGTGACGAACAGGATCCGCGGCCATTTTCCCTGCCGTGACACGTGGTCGTGGCTTCCTGTAGGGAGGGGGACTCTCCCTCCAAGCAATAACCGCCTCCCCACCTGCCTTCCTGTCCTCCATGCCAGAAGTCGCCTCGAGCAAGGTTAGCGTTCTCTCTCTTCGTACTGCACTGTACTGTATTTTGTATCATATTTTTGTGGTTTTTTAAAAAAAATACATATGGTTCAGAACGGATTAACCGTAATTACATTGAACCTTATGGGAAAATTTGATTCGGGTCGCGACCAATTCGGGTCGCGACCAGAGTCACGGAACAAATTAAGTTCATGACCCGAGGTACCACTGTATATACACACACACACACACACACATATATATGTATGTATGTATATATGTAGATAAATATGTGTGTGTGTGTGTGTGTGTGTGTGTGTGTGTGTGTATATATATATATATATATATATATTCCCCTCTAATCAAGGAGGTTAATTTAGCCATCTCTGCAAGTTCCATCATCTTCACCAGCTATTCTTCCATTGTCGAATCTTTCCACTTTTGAGCAAATAATAGTCTTGCTGCAGTTGTCATATATAAAAACAAAGGTCCGTGATTGTTTTTCCTAATTGCTGTCCATTAGTCCCAAAAGAAAAGAAGAAAGAAAAGAAAGTCTCTGGTTTCAGTTGCACTTTAACCTTTAAAATCTTCTGAAATTTTTTGGATACAATATACAAATGTATACAAATATACAAATGGATCAATGGGAAAATAGAAAATATGTGGTTGAAACAATTGACATTTACATGATGTTCTAGCTTTAAAGAGAATTTTTATAAATTGATTTATCATTGGTGTTTGTCACCAGAGAAATTGTCTAGAATGGATAAAGGTACTTCAAATCTTTGTTGGAAATGTGAACAACATGAAGGGACATTTTACCATGTTTGGTGGACATGTAAAAAAGCCCAAAATTTTTGGATACAAATGGAACTTTCTATTACTGATCTATGTCCACTTCCCAAGTATTTAAACATTTTTAAAATTAAAAGTCAGTAGTTACTCTTCAAGTGTTCACAGATGAAAACAAGGTCATGATTGTAACATATGCCTATTTTAAAGGTGGTATAGAAGAGTCTTCTGTGTTCATTGTCTGCTGATTATAGGGATTAAACCAGATAAGATTATTTGCCATCCAGTATTGTCTACCTTAATTGGAAAGAGTTCTCTTGAGTGTCTGGCAGAAGTATTTGTTGTTATTTATAAGTTCTTTATTTTAAAAATTGGGGGGGGGGGGTGAGGAAAAAAGACAGAATGTTAGGGATTTTAGGAACAGAACCCAAAACTTCTGTTCAGCTTCCCTGAATGTTTTCTTGCATGTTAAATTGTTTTCCCACATGGTTTCAAAAGACAAGGGAGTGAATGTTCTTTTGGCTGAAAATATGCTGGAAAAGAGACTTGCCATGCTAGTGACATAATAGCCAAACTGGCTTGCTATGGGGAGGGGGGAGGAAACATATTAGGCAAGAACTTTAATAGGCCAACTAAGACCAAAAAAAAAAAAAAATTGTGTGAATTTTGGAGTTCTCCTGAATTCTTCTTTGGCAACAGAACAAATCAACCCTCCATCAAAAACAAAAAGAAAACAAAACCCTCTTAAACTAAGGAAGGAGGGGAGAGATTTATAAGGAAAACAGTTATTGAAGTTGTTTAAGTGATGAGATCTGCAATTAGTTGCGGCCTTAAAATGGATCGAATCTGTATTCTCTGGACATTGAAATTAGGCTGAGATTGTTTTAAATTGTGTCTAGGATTATAAATAAATGCTGGGATAAAGAACACAATTTAGAGAATATACAATGTAGCTGGTATTCAGGTTGTATTTCTGCCCTAAGCTAAATTCATAGTTTCCTTTATGTGGAAAACAGAACTGAAATGAAGATGCCATGAGCAACTCTAAATATATATAGGCAAGATGCCGGTCTGCAAGCTCTGTTCTGTTTCCTGATATATACACACTTCCATTTATGTAGATTATTTATCTCCATTCAGTGACCGAATGTATAGAAAAAAAGTCATAGAAGAGGAAGGTGAATCCTGAAGAACGATTCAAACTCTGACCAAGTGATCATACTGATTTTATTTAGAAAGCTACAGCTATTGGAATTGTTCAAGATCCATCAGACAACCAGAGCACATGTGATGTAGAACAAATAAATTGCCTAAAAATACCATATCTTATAGTTAATATAGGTGTAGTCTCCAGGGCATATAGGAGTGAATTTCACAATCCTTCTCTTACCAGAACTTTAATCTCTCTTTAGTTTGTTTCCTTATGAAAGGATAAAGTGAAGGAACTTGAGGAGAGAGTTGCTACACTGAAATGCACCAGAAAAAAAATAAGAGGTTGAAGCTTTCCAGAAGGGACAGAGAAGTGAAGGGAACATCAAAGAATGGGGGAAAAAATAAGTTTTTTCAGGGGCAAACACTTGAAAGAATATGACACTCAAAAGCAAGACAATCAGGAGGCGTTCAGTGCTAGTACTAGGCTCTCCCTCTAGAGAATCATCAACAAACATCTGAGCAAATCATATAGAACATTGTAAAAGACACTTGGTGTCCCATGGGTCAAAAATATTTAAGACCCACCTTGAGAATGGTGTGTCAGGAAGTGGGTCACTTCCTGTTAAAGGGAAGCAAGGTGGCTCTCTGCATACCCAATAAGATGTTGCAGGAGACATCCCATATACAGGATGTGATGGAAAGGTTTACAAAGACTATTCAAACCCACTAATAGCTTGATCCATGTGAAGACAAATGACATGGCAGAAGAGACCTTGAAAGAATCTGGAGTCTACAATGCCTTGGGCAGGAAGGTGAAGGAACTGGGAACATTGGTAACATTTTTTATCAGTCTTTCTAGCTAAGAATCATAACACAATAAGAGGGAGGGAAAAAAAAGTCCTGAGAGTCATATGTGCTACTTAGAAGGGTTTGGAATTTCCTATGCTCCCTTCATGAAGAACTCCAGGAAAGAAATGGGTTGCATCTTGCAAAACTGGAAGGAATATTTGGCAGGCACCCCACCAGACTCATCAGGACTAGAACAAAAGGGGAAGGGTGGCAAAACTCCAGAACTGAATATGAAGCCAAGGACTGGGACAAAGAAAGCAGAACACAAAGGAAGAAGCAGGAGGCCAGGATGGGGACTCAGAGTTTCAAAGGACACTACAACAGAGACACCAGTAAGTGGTACTTAAACTTCAGATGTTTTGAGACACCAATGAAAAAAATAGGAGACTCGGAAACAAATAAGGAGAACTAAAGATCCTAATCCAGGAAGACCAATATGATGTGATGGGTTGAAACTTAGTGGGATGATATTCATGACTGGCACCCATTCAAAAATTATAAAAGCCAATAGAAAGGGTAGGGTATTGCACTGTATGTAAATAAAAATATATACATGTACAAAAATTCAAGAGCATTGAAATCCTGTTGAAAGCATTTAGGTAAGTATAAAGGGAGAGAGAAACAAAAGTGATATGAGAGCTTATTATAGACTACCTAGACAGGCAGAAAATACAGATGATGTCTTATTGAATCAAATGACCAGTCTTTCAAACATGCATACAATGGGGTATTTCAATTATCCTGACATCTACTGGAAATCTAATTCAGCCACGAGTCAGTTCTATGAAATACTTGTCCTCTCTCATTACAGTATCAACTTCAGCTGTCAGAACGTTGACAGAGAAGAATAAAGGATCTTCTATCCTGGACCTAATCCTTACCACCAGGCAGGACTTACCAGAAGGCAGGACCATAACCAATGGGTTAAAGCTATATGGAAGAAAGTTAATGCTAGACATCAGATAAGCTGTCAGCCAATGGAATAGGCTGTCACATGACACACTGAGTTCTCCTTCACTAGAGGACTTCAAACAGAGGCTGGGAAGAGTAGTGGATCTTGCATTCAGAGGGGATTGGACTAGATGACCTCTATGATCACTTCCAACTTTATGATTCTGCATGCACTAGGATTTACATGTGTGTATCATTGGAAGACCTGAAAGACCTGGTTAGGGATAGATTATCATGGAGAAAATCTATCTATGTGGTTGCTAGAAGTAAAAAAAAATGACTTGGTGGCACATAATCAGTCAATCAATCAATTAAAGGGGTCACAGTTTAAGTCTTTAGATAATCCAAGTCCATCAGGGCTCTAGGAAGGCTGCCTACGCTCAAAACTGCAATGTGTGTTTTTTAAATCTGCTTCAAGAATTCATCTTTCTCTCTTCTTCATTTTGACAGTTCATATAAAGCATTTTGACATCTTCATATAAAGTCCATCTGGAATAGGATATCCTGATAGACTCTTTTTTTTTTAATATTCGTTGCAACTACATTAATTTCAGTAGATGAAAACAAGGGAATATGTGTGTGTGTAGTGTATGTGTGTGTGTGTGTGTAGATTTTATATATATATATATATATATATATATATATATATATATCACACACACACACACACACACACACGCCTCAAGCATTTAGCTGTCAAGGTTAAGGTAATTAAGTAATATCCTTAATATGAGTAATTTGTGGCAAACAGCTTAACAATTGAGTAATTTGTGGCAAACAGCTTAATAGTCAGCATAAATACACAACACTAAAGAGAACAAATGGAGGCCAGGATTTCATAACAACTAATAAATTTGTATTTTTGTTTACTAGCAAGAACTCTCTGTTCCAATAGCAGAAATATAATAGAATGACCTTCCAGATCATAGATGCAATTTTCTTTCAATGCACTCTGTCTTTTTTCCTAGCAGAGCTTAATGCTCTGAACTGAACATGTGTGAAACATATTATGAAGTATTCCTTGATGCATAGGCAGTACACCAGAGGAATGTTCAACATACAATTTGACCAGGGGTGCCTAACTTTTGTATGCAACTGGAAGTCACAGCTGGTGGCAGTACTTAGCTAATATCTGTGTCTACTTGGGTGCAAAATCACCAGCAAATCCAAGAGCTGTAAATTAGACCATCACTTCTATAGCATTATCAATAGAACTACATAGATGTGTAGTCACCAGGAGTCAAACTCAATATGGCAGAGACTTTACAAGTAGTTGCTATAGTAAAAATATACAGCCTTTCCTCAATTTCATTTCTTTCCTTTACTGTTTTCTTTTCAAGCCCCATAGGGATCTCTTCCCATAGTTTGAAATTACTAATTCATTATTTAGGGCAAAGAGCAACAGGTTTTTTTTTCCTACTCTGTCAGGAATATCATAAAGCTGTCAAATATTGACACTACTGAAATACTGTTGCACTATAGTGTTGTCCTAACAAGTTGTTTCCAGGAGCTCAGAATTCAGCTTAGATTACTACTCCCAAATGCAAGACAAAGACATAAAGTGAATGTAAACCCGATTGTGAAAAAAAATGAGGAGGACAGAAGACTGAGCATGGAAGAATCAGGGGTGTCCTCTTAGTTGCTTTCCCATTTTCATGGCAATCTGGACAATTGGCTACATCACAGATTCTAGAAAAGATGTGAAGAAGTTACTAAGATCACTTGGACATGGTTAACATTCTAGACCAGCGCCCAACCCAATTTCTTTTGACAGGTATACACTATAAGCCAGTTGGCTTCTATTCCCTTTCATTGGATATCGGTCAGCCTCTCCCAATCATCCTGAAAGATTTGGATTCTTCTTTTTTAATTATTTCCTGGTACCAGTGCAGTCCACCATGGAAGATTGGCAAGTAGTCAAACAGCATGGCCTTGTGGCCTTCTGTGAAGCTCATCAGCTCCTGCTTCTGCTGGCATTAATAGGTAAGGAAACTTACCATTTTCTTCTTTTCCTGTTAACATTATCAAACTAAGCAAGCAAACCAGCTCCATAAAACTAAAACAAAAAGACACCAGGTGTTAAAACAGGTGTAGAACCAGGTATAGCAAAATCCTTCACATATCTATCCCAGAATGAGCGCCTTCATATCAGTAGGTTTTACTTCCAAACAAACAAACAAACAAAAATATTGCTGCTTTAGTTCTTTTTTGGTTATTGCTTTGCTGTGAACAGCATACTTGCATCCCTTTGCAAAAAGAAAAGAAAATGGATGATCTTTTGCAGTGTTTTGGAGACACCAACAACACAGTCCTCCATCTAGGAGCCTCCTCAGAAGAACCTATTCAGAAGTGGGATTTGTCACCATCAGTTCATTGTTAATACGTGAGGATAAAGCTAAGTCCAGGAATTGCAAATTTAGATCGGTGACTGCAATGCATTTATCGGGTGACATTGCTAATGTCCTTGTTATTTTTTCTGCTGTTCCATACAATAGAATATAATAAATCAATGTGCAATGCAAGATCCTGCTTTTGCTGCAGTTCCCCTATGTTCAGGTCTGGATTTTAAGTTAACTTTCATAAAAACCTTCTCTCTTTAAACTCAGTTTTGCTTTCTGACAGAATTCATATCTAATCCATGCAGGTAAATAACCATAAACATAATACCGCCATAATGAGAGCCAGTTTGGTGTAGTGGTTAAGGCATCAGTCTAGAAACCAGGACTCCATGAGTTCTAGTCCCGGCTTAAGCACAAAGCCAGCTGGGTGGCCTTGGGCCAGTCCCTCTCCCTCAGCCCTAGGAAAGAGGCAATGGCAAACCACTTCCAAAATCTTGCCAAGAAAACTGCAGGAACTTGTCCAGGCAGTCATCAGGAGTCAAGACTTCAGCATGTAACTCAGAAGCTGTAAAGTATGAAGTGGCAAGCTACATGCTGTGTGACACCTTTGAATGAATCAGTTCTATATTCTGAAGATACTCTCCCAAACTGTCTGTAATAAGAATAAGAATAAGAATTTGAAAAAGCAGTTACACACTTTTTATTTTATATAAATATACCAAAATTACTTCGGATTTTGATCTATCTAGAAAGCTTTTTGTGTAGCTTATCTTCTAAAGGCTTGAATGGAAAATTCTATTTTTCCTCAGTTTTATCTCAGGCTTCTGTTTAGACAAAAATGCATAGTATATTTTTTCCTGTGGGTAAACATCTCCCCCCACTGGATTCATAAGGAGCTGCCAATTTCTTAGCAAATGTTTACAAGTAGTTACAAGAAATTTTTAATTTTAATTTTAAAATTAAAAAGGCTCAAATCCTACTACTAAGTTTTGAAACAAAGAAAATATATGATCTTTTATTACATCCAACATACGATCATGTTGCCTCAATAGTTACATCAAGTCTCTTGTGATCTTTATTGCATTCTCTTACAATAGCAACACAAGCTCAAAGCAAACACAATCTTCATTACAGTCAATGACCAGAACTGAATAACCTGATCTTTTTCCTTTATTTAACAGACTATATGGGGAAAGCAGTGTCTGTTAAATCTGAAAGTACTTTTGCACATGCATAGCAAAAGCCTATTTGCCTTTTTGTGCCTGGATAACAGTTGGACTAGTGTGACGCGGTCTACATGGGGCTACCCTTGAAGAGTATCCGGAAGCTACAGCTGGTACAGAATGTGGCGGCGCGGACAGTCCTCAATGCCCCTAGGAGGGCACATATAACACCGCTGTGGCGTGAGCTGCATTGTTACCAGTTTGTTTCCAGGTCCAATTCAAGGTGTTGGTCATCACCTTTAAAGCCCTTCATGGCACAGGACCAGGTTATCTGAGGAACTGCCTCACCCCGGCTATTTCAGCCCGCCCCACTCAGTCCAGCAGAAGGGGCAGGTTGCAGACCCCACCGGTCAAGGAACTTCGATTGGTGGGGTCTAGGCAGAGGGCCTTTTCTGCTGTGGCTCCTGGCCTATGGAACATCTTCCCTCCCGAGGTCCGGTGTGCCCCCTCCCTCATGGCCTTCAGAAAAGGGGTTAAATCCTGGCTCTGCCAGAAGGCCTGGGGGCCAGATGGGGGCTCGCATCTGTGGGCTGGTGGGGTGATGGGTTGCCCCCCCCAGCATCTTGAAGGTTTTAGGGCTAAAATTTATAGGGGGGGTTTTAGGACATTTTTAATGCATGTTTCTATTTTTAATTATTTATGGATTTTACCCATTGTTGGAGGGATTGGTGTTTTTTCCTTTTTTTTGTTATTGTGAGCCACCTAGAGTCACCCATTGGGGGAGATGGGTGGCATACAAATTTATAAATAAATAAATAAATAAATAAATAAATAAATAAATAAATAAATAAAAACTTTGCACTGGCCTGTGCACGCCTGATCATTACAACACCTTCCTACTTCTACCATACATCCTTATCTTCCCTTCCCAGAAACAATAAAACCTTGATTTAACTGACTTCTCTGTTATTTTGGGGGGATGTCCAGATTCATATTTTGTCTGCTACATCCAAAGTCTGTTAAGTTAAGGTCTGTTAAATCAAGGATTACTATAAATATATCATCTTGAAGGGATAGTCAAAACCGACAAAAGTAAGTAAATTTAATTCTGTCCTTACTATGAGACTCTGAAATTCACTACCACAAGTTGGGATAACCATTGCTAATATAGACACATTCAGATGGTTGCTAGTCATGATTGCAACAGGTGAGCTCCAAAATCAGGTTATTGCTCTGAATCAGTCACTGAAGAATAGCCAAGGGAGAAAACTATTGTTTTCACATTTTGCATGTGGACTTTTCAAAGTCATCTGGTTGGTCATCACAGGAATCAGGATGTTAGACTAAATAAATCTTCGCTGGCATTTTAAAACATGGAAAATACGTTGTTTCATGAGTTATAAAATTATGTACATTAATTAGTTGCGTCTCTATGATTGATTGACTAAGATTTCTCTCATGAGATGGCATTTCTCACCTAAACATCTGGGACCTTTTCACCAACTGATTATTGATTATGAAGAGATCTTGCTAAACCTTGAACTGTCCAATTGGATTTGTTTTAGGATTTGTTTGCTTCAGACTAGGGAACAGAACTGGGAAAATGGAATTTTGTCATAAGTTTGTTTAACCTTAGTGATCAGATTTAAAATACAAACTCTTGGAATCTGTTGTACTCATACCACAGCAGCACTACATGGGAAGGACTGTACCATATGAATAGACTACAAGATTTCAAGCAAACAGTTTTAGGCTTATTCCTTCTTTTTTGTTTCTGAGTGGTTGAAATACATCTGTCACAAGTCCAAGAAAACTAATCCTAGCCCATATGCTGGATGGGCCAATATTTTTGCATACTAGAAGTTAGTTGCCTTTACAAATATGTCTTGGTAGTGTTCAAATAACTTTTAGTCTCTCTATAAATTGTGCTTCAGTATCCCTTCTAAACCCCAGGTCTAGTTCTGAATGTTTCTGTGAATATAATTTACAAATATCAACCAGCTGTATTTTGAAAACCACATTACCTCATCTCTCCAAAGCCCAACCAGATGGTTCCAATCTTGAAATCACAGTCCTGTGTGTTTGTCTTTGTATTCAGGGAAAAAGCTAACTGTGTCAAACTATTATTTGTTTGCTTTTCTTTCAATTTTCCATTTTTCCTCTTAATGAACTGACCTCAATATCACTTTACTTGCAGGTAAACTTTGTTTTGGGCTTCCAGTTTCTTTGGTGCATTTTGATCTAATTCACCTACCTTATTTCCTCAATTCTTTTAACATTTTGACTGTCTTAGAATTTCATTTCAGCCAATATTTTTTTTTCCTGGACTGTTCTTAATGCTCCAGGATATATTTAAAAACCTAACAACACTCTTTTTCCCCTTGCAGAAACTAAATCATTTAGTCACCATACCTCATGTCTCCACACATCCCTCAAGTTCCTCCTCCTCCTCCTCCTCCCACCCTTTAATTTTTGTTAATTATTTTAACAAGATTGTGGCTTTGTAAAAATTCAAATCAGTGCCTTTGGAACTGCCTACCTACCTGGTGCCCTAATCATAGCTGGTTGTTATTATAAGCAACACAAACTTAGATTCTTCACTGCTCAGCCAAATGATTTTTTAAAAAAAATATGGTTTGATGATTATTTTTCATTGTATGGTTTCTTTCCAGTTTACATTCCCACCCCCCTCCAAGGAACTCAGGGCTGTATACATGCATAGGCATAGTCCCCAGATACACATGTTTTATCTTCACAACAACCTTTGGAAACAGACAGGATGACCCCCATGCAAAAGAGAAGAGGGTTCCCACAACAAGGGATACAATTTTAGCGGAGTCAAAGATCACACTTGGCCTTTGATGGCATACTGGAAAAGAAACAGATTTTGAAAAGAGGGTGAAGCCAACAAATAATCTGATTTAGTTCACTTCAAATATTACATTGAATTAAATACAGTGAATTTGATTATTAAATTCTGTATACGGAGAGTGATTTCCTCCATCTATCCCATGAAACATTATCATTTAGCAGCAAGTTTTAGACAAACTCTTAGAACTCCTCCTCCTAATGTTTGTGAGACTCTTTTCTATACCTTTAATATACACTTGGAAGGCAAATGTCAGCATTAGAAATTATTCCTTTTGAAAGGTCCTCTTCTACACAGCTTTGCTTCACAAAGAAGCACGAGCAGTGGAATTTTTTTGTTCTTGAGCATCTGAAAAGTAGGGTCAGAAAGAGTGGTTTTCCCCAGGTGGGCCCACATATTGCATGATTCCAGGCTTTTCTTAAACATGCTGTGTTGAACAAATTATAATTTGTTGGATTTGCACATCATATTAAGCCATAGTGTGTGGTTTGAATCCATAATGCATGGATTTTTCCCAATAGGTTACATTAAAACGAAACAAAACGCATTATAGTTTAGTGTGCTATAGGAACCCAGGCAGAATTTTTTCATAGCCCGGCTCAGATCCTGGTGTCTAGTCTGACATTCTAATCACTATATCACATGGGTTCTTAGATTCTCAAGTAGGTTAATCATTGCTAGAAGGCGGCCAGATCACACCTGCGATTACAGGTTTTAGTTTTGTTCTGCACAAGGACCCAAATGAGAAAGTGGCAAACTATATTATACTGTGTGACACTGAAACCAGTAGACTCAATTTTTAAATTGTTCTGTATGTCAAAATTTCCTGGAAGCAGTGATTTAAACTCTACAGAATGAGGGTGGAACCTTGAAGAATGGTCACTTTAACGCTCAGATCAACAACATCATCTAAAGCATTCTTCCAGCCATGCATGAAAAAGATACAAATTTGCTAGGGACAATTACCCCAAAACGTAAATAGCTTTGCTTTGTTCCAACAATTATTTGAACACAGCCCAAGAACAGGCAGGGCAATATTCTTTTGTCTAACGTTATTATTCTTTAACCCACCTCTGCTTGAATGAATTCCAGAAACCATTTTTTTCTGTTTCTGGGAACTGCTTGCCACTGGATGTTTTTTAAAGTTGATTACTAACAAAATTATTTCTGAAAGAATGGCAGTGGGAATATGCTCTTCCTTTCTTCCTATCTACGTTTGGCTAAATGTAATATAACACAACAGCCTCAACTTCAACTTTATTAGCATATCCACATTATAACTTTATATTGCTTCTATTTTAGAGATGCTATTCCATAAAAATCTCAGGAAAAAGGATGGGTGATTTTGTCCATTTTAATGACCACAAGTCCTGCTCAGTCCTATTTCTGTTTCTGTTTATATATTTAGCCAAAAATTTATTGTATGTATATTTTTTATGTACACACACACACGCACACACGCACACACACACACACACTATAATGGATTAATGAAATAAAACATCCTGATTTCCCAGCACTATATAGTTAAATATATTAGAAGGATATACCTGACAATCAGATCAGTACTACAGGTAGTCCTTGTTTAGCAATTGTAATTGGTTCTGTTGACTCAGTCATTAAGCAAAGCAGTCGCTAAGTAAAAATTATGTGACTGCACTGTGCTTACAATCTTACTTCAGCTTCCTTTTGTTTTACAACATCAGAAAGACTGACCCTGGGTGAGCCCAAATGGCAGGAAGATTTCCAAAACTCGATTCATGAGGAAGCCAGGTAAAAGGGCAAATCTTATAGCTTTTTTTTCCCAACTCCCCACCTTTTGGAATGCTCACCTCAATGCTGGGATAATTAGCAGGAAGAGAATTTATGTTCGTATTTACATTCATTGGAGAGGAAGGGAATACAAGGGAGTAAGTAGGCACACAATGGGGAATACACATCGAAAGGAATGTGCTAGTGCCAGCTGCGCTTATGGCTGCAAGCCCTTAGGAGACAAACAAAAGCCTTTTGTGTGAAGCTGATTAGGGACTTGTCAGTGTCAGGCAGAAGTGCCAACCAGCCAGAGAGTTCTAATGGACTATGGTAATTAAGGCCACAGAGGTGAGCTTGTTAACTTGTGGCTAGCACTTTTTAGGGACTCTGCACAGAAAAGCAGCTCAGGAAAAGATAGCTTGGTTAGGCAATCTTTCTACTCTGTTAGGTGGGGGAGAAAAAAGATGGGTCAGGCACGGAGAATGGTACTAACTGACTATAACAGTGAACACATGACTGAGATAGAGACTCTGTGAAGGTCATAAATGTGGGCATTGATTGCAAAGTTCCTTTTTCATCACAGTCGTAACTGCAAATGGTCACTGTCCAAGGCAGTTGCTAAATGAGGACTACCTGTATAGATTTATTTTTTTTTAAAACTGAGGGCACAAGCAAGCAAATATTGTACACTCCTGAGTAGTCTGTTTGAAGAGAAGAGCTCAGCCGGGAGTCTAACAGGATCCATCAGCTAAGATATCTTCACAAGAAATATAGATTAAACTAAAACAAGCATTTCCTTACTGAGAATAAATACTGATATTTTTAATTATAGTTGGACAACTTGCATTTGTGGTTCAGTTGGCATTTTGCCAAATCAAGAACAGCCCCAAGAACTAGCATATGTATTTTGCATAGCTTGTTCTTCAATACCTAGTTTCTCATTAGAAAACCTTAGCTGAGCTTTCAAGAAATCCAGGTAAAAATCACTGAAATATCCAATTTTTCACAGAAGCCTAGTCATCTGATCCAACCCTCTCAGTGCAGGATCCACCACAACATCTCTGACAAATGACTGTCTGAAAATCTCTAATAACGGAGAACTCACCACTTAATGTGATATCCTGTTCCACTGACTAACAGCGAGTCAAAACATTCCTCCTGATGTCTTTTCTGAACCTCCTTCCTTATAATTTTATCCCATTAGTTCTGGTCCTACCCTCTGGAGCAATAGAGAATAAGTTCATTCCTTCTGTGTAACAACCCTTCACATGTCGGACAACTGCTATTGTATCTTCCCTCAGTTGTCTTTTCTGTAGGCTAAATAACTATTCCTCACAGTACTTTCATACATATATGAAAAAATCCCCTCTCACCCTTATGGGTGGTATGTGTCTTCTCAATCTCAGGTACTTTACCACCACTGGAGTCACTTTAGCGTTTAGTTTCCACATTCTCTCTCCTTCAGACCCTGGTACTTCTCCAGCTTCTCATACTTCTTCTCCCTGATGTTGCTGTCACTTGGCACTGCTACGTCTACCATCGCTGCTGTCTTCTGGTCCTTATCTACTACCAGAATGTCTGGTAGATTGGCTGGTACCTTCCTGTCCATTTGGATCTGGAAGTCTCACAGGATCTTAGCCTCTTAGTCCGAAGGAAGGAAGGAAGGAAGGAAGGAAGGAAGGAAGGAAGGAAGGAAGGAAGGAAGGAAGGAAGGAAGGAAGGAAGGAAGATATATATATATATATATATATATATATATATATATATTTTCAAGTAATTGAATATATATATATATCCAAGTAATTAGAATTACATGTCATTAGAACTAAATTATATACCCCACATAAAAATACATAAAAAAGAATAGAAATGAAAACTAGAAAGGCAATAAGAAGGATAACTCTCTCTCTCTCCCTCTCCACACACACACACACACACATACATGAATACATTTTTATTGCCTTTCGAATCTGGATATATATAATTCCCCTCTCACCCCTGGGTGGTACGTGTCTTCCTCAATCTTGGGTCCTCTACCAGAGGCCTAGGAGTTTGAGGGTTCTGCACAGTATCTTAGCTGTTCCTAGCACTGCTTTCTTTTAGACAGAGAGCTCTGATGTTGTTCCTGGGATCTGTTGGAGCCACTCTCCCAGCTTAGGAGTCACGGCCCTGAGTGCTCCTAGCACCACTGGGACCACTTTGGCCTTTTCTTTCCAGATCCTCTTTAGCTCCTCCTTCAGGCCCTGGTACTTCTCCAGCTTCTCATGCTCCTTCTTCCTGATGTTGCTGTCACTTGGCACTGCTACATCTATCACTACTGCTGTCTTCTGGTCTTTATCTACTACCATGATGTCTGGTTGATTGGCCAGTACCTGCCTGTCTGTCTGGATCTGGGAGCCTTGTGTCTTGTCCTCTCGGAATTGATGGAATTGATGGACAGTATCTATATATCTATATATTCACACACACACATACACGCATATGATTAAAACTATAAATGTAAGTTTTATGGAATCTTAAGCTTCACAGGGTATATCTAAAAGATATGAACAAATGACTCTGTCTTTCTCTTCTTGCTTGCTTGCTTTCTCTTTTTCTCTCTCTATGCACACAGACACAGACACACGCATGCATTATGTTTTTGCATGATAGCTAAAATATTCTGACCAAGGCAGGCACCTCATTTTGTCTAATAATAGAGCTAGTCCTATCAGTCTCCTCATGTTATGCGATACTAATGCCCTGGCCAAAAGTTCTCATATCTTTTTGGTAATTTTAGCTATTAAAGTCCTCACAGAAGATCATGAAATATTTTCTACCTGCATGTGATATTCCCCTGGTTTTGATTGGGAGAATTAAATGGGCATTTCCTTCTTGTTCCTTAGAAGAACTCAAGGCCTATACGAAAAAGTTTGCCTGAGAACATCTGTGGTTTTTCTTCCACCTTTTTCAAAAGGAGCTAACAATGGTAATGATATCACCTAACCGTCTGCATCAGATAATGCTGGCATGGAAAGGTCATTAAAACCAAATAAAAAAAGCACCAATATGTAGTTGATTTTGGTTTAAGTTGATTTCAATGATGGTATAATTGGATTTCAGAGCACTGCCAGATTTTCGGGAAGGAAGTGAATTATGGTTTTGCTAAGTAAGTTTTGAACAGGGAGATTGTCTTTACTCTACCAGCTCTTGGATGAAATAAAATTGCTATGTCATTGTATAGGACAGGTCTGGGGACAAAATAAGGTAGCTCTGCCAGACTGTGCAGGATTACCCTATTTTTTCCTAGGTGTAATTGGCAACAAGTAGCATGAATCTATATAGGTTTCTGGGGTAAAGAAATGAGGCTAAGCTGATCCACCTCAATCTCAGTTACTGTGTCTCCTAGTCCTTTGATCTAGATCAGAGTTTCTCAACCTTGGCCACTTGAAGATGTGTGGACTTCAACTCCCAGAATTCCCCAGCCAGCATGTTGGCTGGAAAATTCTGGTAGTTGAAGTCTAGATTCTTGGCATTATCTAATGCTTTAGCAGATTCTGCACCAAGGAAGGGATTGGACCAGGTGACCTCTGAGGTCTCTTCCAACTCTCTGATTCTATAATAACTTTTGTCCCCTGGTCATCAATAAAGACCTATTAAAAAGATACATCTGAGCTGCCAAGAATTGATAGATACAGGGTTGTTTTATTTTATAGACTTCTTGGTTTATTCCAGGTTATCTCTGAGAGATATCTGCCCCCCCCCTTTTTTTAGTTTTACCAAAGTTGCCTATTTTTAAATTAAACTTATCTTCTGAAATGTAGGTACTTCCTACATTGATTTACATTCAGATCTGATTCATGTGTACTTATTTCTTTAACTGAAATGACGAAGTCCAACTGTTTTCTTTCAGAGATAAAAAAGCTTGGAGTTGGTGACAGTCTCATGATGGGTCCAGAAAGTTATATTTATAGTTGTCTTCTTGTAGTGAAAATTGAATGGAAGAAAGCATCTTGCTTTTGTCAAGTACTTTATGTTGCAAGAACACTTTTTCAAGATGAAGAAAAATTGGTCCTTGGAGAGGCCTGATGTCAAAATGGGATATTAAGCCCAGAATACTGAGGCCTAGTGAAGCCTATTGTTTTTCTTCTTGTTTTGTAGGTTTGCAAGAGATTCACGCAATTACAGGTATGTATGTTTTCTGAAAATTATCCATGGAGGGAATAGAAGGTAGCATTGTAGGTCAGAAATGGAGAACATACCGTATGCTCTATTACCTAAATTTGTCTCCCTAAGCCTCCCTCATAAAGACTCCAGTGAGACCCCATCCTCTCCTCTTCTTCAAGCCTCTTTCCCTCTCTCAAGATAGAACCTGAGTTGGTTTTTTTTCTGGGCTTTTATTTAATTTTTCAGACAGGGACCTCTAGCTTCCAGCATCTTCAAGCAATAACTCCCTCAAGGGTTTTACTTCACCTTACCTTCACCAAAGAGATATTAAAAGGGTACAGAGGCTGGCTTTTTGGGAAGCCACACTTCATGTGATCTTGTTACCATAAAAAGAGCTCTTCAGGGCTTTTATTTCTGCTCAACTCCCCTGCCTTTCCAAAGGGAAAATTTGGAGCAGATAAAACCAGCTCTGTGCAAAACTATTGCTTCAAGGTCCTCAGGCCTTCATCCACTCCTTTATTGTTAGGAAACAGGAGTAGACTAAGTATCTCCTCAATATTACATTACATTAAGGCTGGAGCTTCAGGATTTGGGGTTCTAGTCATCTTCAGCATTATCATGTACTCTGTAGCAGATGCTTGAAGAAGTCATCCATTCTTCATGTTGGAGGCTTCCCTAGGTGAATGCCCTTTTGAGGGAAAAGTATCCTATTTTACCTTCTTTCCAACTATAATATTCTTAATGCTGGAAAAATGGTTCTACTGATTTGGTAACCTCTTTGATTTCTTGTGAAAATGAAGGGTGTTTCAGTTACTCTGAATTTGGCAGGAAAGAATACACTCAATTTTTTTCAGACTTCTGCCTCAGGATGATGGTGGTCTGCCTAGAATACACAAAACAGCATTGCTACTACAAGTTCTAGAAAACCCCTAATGGTGGTTACCAGCTGTGGAAAGCTTTGATAGCCCCAGTGGATTTATTTCCACCATCCTTAAAATATTCCCCCAGCCATAATTAGAAAAAAGGGAGAATGTTTCACCCCCTACTTGCATTTGATTTCTCTCTCTTCAAATGTTGTTGATTTTTTTCCTGGATGATTGATATCCTGCCTTACCTACAAGAGCTGAAGGCAGTAAACATAGCACTTTTTCCTCCATTTTTTACCAACAATGATCTTGTGAAGTAAGTTGGTCTGAAAGATAATGACTTGCCAGAAATCATCCAACATGTTTCAATGGATGAATATGAACTTGAACTTCTGTCTTCTTGGTACTAATCCTATACCTTAGCCAATACCCCATAGTAGCACTGAGTGGGACTCACCCATATATTTAATTTTCCAACTGCACATTGCAATAAATGAATATATTAAATAATCTAGAGTTTCCTGTGAGCTTGGAATATCCATATACAAAGGAGGCTTCTTGATGAGTCTCTGAACAGGTATCTGCTCTGGCTCTTCCTATGTAGCACCTATACGCTATACAGTAACTAGGTCAGGTTATTTCCACCATAGTGTTGACTAGGATCTCTATGTTCTCAGTGATTTCCCAACCCCACTCGCAAGTCATTCTGAATGAAAACCTGCTTTTCCCTGCAGCCTGTGGACAACCTCTTGTCAGCCTCAGTCGTATTGTGAAAGGAAAGGACACCATCCCTGGCGAGTTCCCCTGGCAAATCAGTTTACAATTAAACCAAAAGCATGTTTGTGGAGGGTCTCTAATTTCAGAAGAGTGGGTGATAACTGCAGCCCATTGTTTCTATCAGTGAGTATAGTGAATGACATGTGGACAGGGTGGCGTGGCATCCTACTAACAAGAGCCCAGGCACAAACTTCTCTAACCTTGCCCATAATTGGCTCAGTTTTTGCAAAAAGTGCATGGGAAGCCCCTTGCAGGACCATGTAGCCATCATTGATCTCTGTTGTATCTGAGTTCTGTAACACTTTGATTGGATTGCAATTGCTGAAACCTATTTATTTATTTAGAGATTAGTACATTGTCCAGCCCACTTTGACCAACCTTGAAAAATCTGGATGTTTGTGGGCCCCCAGGGAATCCCAGGGCTATAGTCTAGTTTGAGAAGTTCAGAAGATGAAAATGGCAAATCACTTCGATGTTTGTAAACCACCCCCCTAAATTAAAACAATACTCCCAGATGTCTCTATGAAGACACCAAGAGTCAATTTTGACTCAAAGAGCCTTCACTTTTTTAAAAAAAATCCTTAATTCGTTTCCCAGAGTAGCTGATAATGTCAAAATGCAATTAAAGTAGAGGCATGGTGACATATCAAACTCACACGCACACACAAAAGCTAGATCCAAAGTACTCCAGCACCTTTTCAGTCCTGCACATTGGCTTTGAGTGGATACTGACATAAAATTTCCCACTGTCTAAAATCAAAAATAAACAGTGTATGACACAGAGACACAAACCAGGCCATGTAGCTCAGCATGAAAATATATAGGTTTAACAAATGAAGGTTCAGCAGTGACACTGAACTCCTTGAACCATACTAGGTTACATGGACAAGTAGTTCTGAGTATTTCAATAGTAGACCACATAGCCTTTATTCAGCAGCTCAGAAGCTAAGTACAGCATTCTCCAACACAGATGTCCAACATTAACATCCAGAGGTGCTGAAGCTTGCCGTTCTGGATTCTACATAGGACAAACAGGCTAAAATAATTAATGGACATAAGTTTGATATAATGTTGATATAAAAGCAAAGGTAAAGTAATATCAGAGCATTTCAACCTCCCAGGACATTCCATTATAGATCTCAAAGTAATCATTGACAGTTTAATTCAGTGACAGATTGCTGAATTCATATGCCTCAAAAGGTTCCAGGCTATCATAGAAGGTCTCAACAAATATAATGGGCTTTTAAGACATTACTGTTGTTAAGTGATAAGGTACTTGTAACCTGTCTCACATATAACCTGATCTGCATAACCACCCTGCCTTTCCCTACCTTCTTCCCCCGGAGTAGTCCTTGACATAATTCCCAGGGTCACTTACTTTAAAACTTGCTCCGAATTCACTCCTCCACCCCAGTACATTTTTGTGTACAAGGACCTCTCACAATACCAAGTCCTTCTGGGAGTCACCCAGTTTTTCAATCCTGGCCCACAGGCATGCTGCTTGGGTGTGCAGCAAGTCATTGTACATCCTACCTATGCAGGTCACACCAGCAATGGAGACATTGCTCTGGTTCAGCTGTCTAGGAAGGTCCACTACTCACACCTGATCCTGCCCATTTGCCTGCCTGATACCTCTGTGAATTTCCCCCCAGGCCAAGTGTGTTGGGTCACAGGCTGGGGCAACCTGCATCATTCAGGTATATGCAAGACAAAGAAGCAATGAAGCAAAGCAAAGCAGACAATGGGATTGTCTGATAGAAAAGTTATAAAAATGATGCATGGAATGGAGAACTCTCCTGAGCTCAGTCAAACTATAATGTCATGAGCTTTTAGAATGAACTAAGGAAAAGTATAACATACCCAAAGCATTAAAAAGAATGTACCTTATTCTAGAAATCAAACATTTGACTGATGAATATAGCATCTGCAAGTGAATATAGGATCTGCATCTTGGAACCCAAAACTAATTAATATTTTTAAAACATGTATTGACCAATTTCATTTCAAGACCTTGGGGTGAGGGAGGTTAGACTGCTAAAAATTGTGAGATTTGGGCTATTTTTTAGGAGATGCCTGCTGCTGTTTTCATTTTTTTAAAGCATGATAATTTTTTTTAACACCCATCTTGTCATGCAACATGAGACAGTGATGTCTCCATGTCCCAGAAATGTCCTGACCTAAAAAAACTATGAAAGAAATTGCAGAGAAAAATGTGAAATAATCTGTAGAAATTATGGATCTGAAGGGCTTTAAAGATGGCAGTGTATGTGTGAGAGGGAGGAATGTTTCAAAAGAAGTGCTTCAGTGTCACATAATGTTGTCATTGCAGTCAATCTTCCCTCTCCATAAATTCTCCAGAAGTTAAGGGTGCCTATCATCAACTCAAAGACATGCAGTGAACTTTATCGCACCAACATGAGTGATGGCCTGACTCCACAGGTGATTGCAGATGATATGATCTGTGCTGGCTTTGCAGAGAGCAGGAAAGATGCTTGCAAGGTAAGTAATATCCTTTCTCAGATACATTACAGTGTTATGGTGCCCCCTTACGGACAGCCAGTTTGGTGTAGTGGTTAAGGCATCAAGCTAAAACCGGGAGACTGCAGGAACCTCTCCAGGCAGTCTCCAGGAGTCAAAAGAAAATAACTGACCCGAAAGCACAAAATATGTAATATATGGAGAAGGACCAATGCCATCACATGTAAGAAGAGGCAAGTGATGTTTAAAATGGGGGAATGGGCAGGGGGGAGGTGAGATTTATATAGAAGGAGGAAGCTTCTAGCTTAATTATTTTCTCTGGATGATAAAATGATTGTAAGGTGTCCTATTTTGGATGACGCTATCTGAGTTTCTGCAGGTGACTTTAAAATAGACAGAATGTATCTCCCCATGTTTGCAGAAGATGGTAGGAAGCTCTTTCTGGTCAGCCCTAGATGGAAATCCAGAAATGTTAGATCCTAACCTTTGACATCTTCACAGTTATCACATAAAGCTAAAATTAACTTTCTTCAACTGCTACTGCTCTTGAGATGTGCTGGTTATGAAATCTGGAAGTCATAACTTGCGTGAAAGTAAGAAGGACTGAACTTAATGCATGGGACTTTTCTTGAGGATCCAAAGGGACAGTGGAATTATAAGCTATTGTACCTATTTTTTAAATGAAACCTGAGGTATTCAAGGTGATCCAGTGACTAAGATTCAATAGTGGGATTTAGGTTTCAGGGATATTGTTGAGTTTCCAACTTTTTCCATTACTTCCCTTTGCTCTCACAGAAAATTATTCACTGTTTACAGGATTTTAATTTTACTCCGCATTCCTCCCATTCCAATATTCATTTCAATTTTCTTGGTTGACAGGGTGATTCTGGAGGTCCTATGGTTTGTCTGGTGGGCCAGTCATGGGCTTTGGCTGGTATCATCAGCTGGGGTGAAGGATGTGCTATTGAGAACCGCCCTGGCGTGTACAGTTGGCTCACATATTACAAAAAATGGATCCACAGCTATATCCCAAATATTGAATTCATCAAAGACCCCAATAGTGATGAATCACATAACTGGCAGCAGGATTCCAAAGGCCCCAAACATTGCAAGATTAACTTGTCTGACCATAGTTCCTCACATACTACCAGCTCTTGGATATTGATGGTGTGTCTACTGATTTTTGTATAATTAGTAGATAGTAAGACAGTATTGACCTGGTGGGTTATGGAAGAGAAAGAATTACCAGCCAGCTTCCTTATGCACCTTTTGGAGGTTCACTTCCATGTTCAGCATTAGCTGTAGCAAATAACTCAGCTTTTATTGTCTTCTTTTAAATGAGAGACCAAATATATGTTGAAAGTTTTTATACTATAGTTTCTCTTAGATTCCAAGCATTTTTATTTTAAGGCCAGAAACCTAGTTAAAAGTTATATTCTTCCAACTTGACTAGAAGCGAGGATTGCTTTCTGGCTGGTTATTTCTTATGTACTCAACTTCAGTTAAAACAAGACAAAACAAAAAACGAAATCTTAACTTTTTTACCAGTCTCATTTCTGAACATGAATTGTGTTCTGGCATTCTGGAGTTGTCAGCATTATTATTAATGCACGCATGCACATACACACGCACTCATTTCCAAACAGACACATACACACCTATATATAAAAGCACTAAAATGTTATTAATATGTATTACCCTGGTTTAATTTTTTCCATGAAGATTGGATTCAAAAGCTGAAACAGTGAAGGATTTGTATTTTGCACATTTGAGCTTTAACTTCAGTTGGGCACATCTCACAAGTTTTAAATTAATGTTTGAGCAAATGGATGGAAGTTTCCTATTTTAGGGGGAAAAAATTAAACATATCTTTGCAAAATTGTGTGGACAATTTCTACCCTTTTCTTCACTCCATCCTGTCACTGAAATAACTTCTCTGGAAATATCTGCTTCAACCATTATATTGTATTTGTCTAGGCTAGTAAGCATGTAAAGATTTCAGAGATAGGCATTTGGCTTTAAAAGTTCATTGGGAAACATGGTTTCATTTTTAGAAAAGAAAAAAGCTAAAAGAAGAAAAAACACCCTGGAATTTATCTTTATTAACATTCAGTTCCTTCCCCTCCCAGGCACATATGTTTCACTACATAAAATAGATGAGCCTTTCCCAGCCTGATGCCCACCAGATGTGTTGGAAATTGATTCCCATTATTCCAGCACCATAGCCAATAACCATTCTGGCAGAGGATGATGGAAACAGCCATGCTGGCTGGAAATGGTGGAAGCTTTAGAATACCCTCCAACTCATCTGGAGGGTATTATATTGGGAAAGGTTGGCATAGATGAAAGTGCTATGATGGAGTTGTACTAGAAGGAAAGGGTCTGAACTAACCAGGAAAGAAATTAATCAATGAAACCTGTGCATCAAAAGGTGCTTGTGTTCCTTCTTAACCTAGCCCTTCATTGATTCTTATTATAGTTGTGTATTGCTAAACCATAGCAGTTTACCAGCAGATAAAAGCAAAATATAACATTACAAAGATAAAACAAATCAATAACGTATAAAGCAACAATAGTGAAGTGGCCATGGTGGCATGCTAAGCTAAATGTGGTTGTCACTTGTCACATATGTCATTTTTGCAGATCCAAGCAGATGATGAAAGTACCGTATTTTTCCATCAGTAAGACGCCCCCATGTACAAGACAACCCCCACTTTTCCAACCCAAAATTAAGAAATCAATATTTTAAAGATAGTGCAGAACACATTTTTTATTTAGTAATTAGGTAACATTTACTTGGTGGGAGGAGGTCCAAACTGTCTCTCTGCAGCTCTATTTCCATGCTCTTTTGCATAACTGATTACATTCAATCACGAGTGAAACTGCCGATAGCTTGTCTCTGCAAACAGACTTCCTCCAATTGGTTTGTTCAGCATCAGCTGACGTCAGTTACATAAGGCTCGTGATTGGAGGAAGTCTGTTTGCAGAGACAGTATGGGCAGTTTCACTCGTGATTGGAGGCTCGTGATTGGAGGAAGCCTGTTTGCAGAGACAAAGTATGGGCAGTTTTGCAACCACGCAGTTCTCTCCTCGGCTTACTTCCTTGCATAAGACGCCCTTCAATTTTTAGTGTAAGGATTTTAGAAAAAAGTATCATCTTATAGTCAGAAAAATACAGTAGTTTCTTTTAGGACGTTATAAAGAGCTAAGGAACTGTCTTGGCTCTGTGATGGAGCACCTACTTTTCATACACAGTGGTTTTCTCTGTATGGGCAGAAAACCACTCTAAAACTCTGAAGAGCTAGTGCCAGGGGAAAACTAAAGGTGGGCAACTTTAGTTATTTTATTTATTTATTTAACATAATTTATATCCTGTTGGATCCTGCAAACCTAGGCTATGTGACACTCTGCAGTCCTTTTGGTAGGTCTATATGCCTGTTCATGTAGTCCTGCACACTTCCCAGTCATTCCTGAATTAATGGGTACTATAATCACTGCATATTTTCTGAAAGACTCTCTTCCTTTATGCACAATAACCATAAAGAGTGGCTATTGAGTGATAAAGCTATAGTATCCAATGGTCTGGCTTCTTTATTATACCTGTGGTCTAGACAAAATTCTTGGCCACACTGATGTCTTGAAACATAATGTCTATCATTCTCAAATAAATTAACTATAATAACTGTATCAAGAACTATAACTATAATTGTATCTGGACAGTTCAAGGTTGGGAAAGGAAAGTTGAGGGTGCTAAGCTTGCAGGATTAGTGGCCTTATATATGACTTTATTGGCCATGAATTACAACTTCCAAGTCATGATTGCCCCTGCTTCAGGAAGGCTTTAGCAAGAGTTAGATTTCAAGCACATAAATATCCTCCTTTCTTAAAGTTTTATAGAAAACATAGAACAACCAAGTTATATCAACATTAGAATGAATACAGCTGATTGGTACCTATGTAACTTTCTGTATATTCATGTACACACATCTCCATATACTTCAGTGTTTATTGCTTCTGCATGTTAAGGAAGTTTGCTTATTATGCAAAAGCCACATGTGGAGACACTGGCTGGGTCCACCTTACTTCCTGAATCCTAAACTTGAGTTAACAAATCATGATTGTTGTGTCTACATAATATGCTGTATTGAAATGGAACATGTTATGGCCCAGTGCCATGGCCTGATACATATGAAGACAATGACTGGGATCCTTTTACACAGTGAACCACAAATGACCCAATCCCATTTTAACCTAGTCTAACATGGTCCTAGACACTATGTACGCAAGGAATCTTTCAATTGGGTTGCATGACATATTGAATATTATTGCAGATCCCTATCTCCCTAGCTCTTTTTCATCTAATCTACCTCCTCCAGGTTTGTTGCCATTTCACTCAGTTTCATCTCACATTTATTTTATTGTTGAAATTTTCTAAACAAGTTTCTTGCCAATTAAGACATGATAAAAATTAGCAAGCGCTAAGCATTTCTGATCAAACCAAGTCCATGATATGCAAAGTAAGACTTGCAAAATTTAGTTGACTGGTTGTTATGAGCTACGTGTGTACAGAAGATGGGAGAAAACTGCATGCTGTTGCCTTTCCAAAGGGCCTCCAAATTGAGCAAATCATGTCTTAAACTTCTGTTATAAGTTCAGCTCCACTTTAAAATTAATTTGCTTGGCAAAACAAGGCATTCAATAGATTCAGGACAAACAATTTGGAATTACAGGGGGGAAAAGTTAATAAGGGAGCTATATATATCAGTGGCAGAGAACATTATGTATGTAAGGTCCTAGTAGGTCCCTTTGATTTATTAATTTGATCTGAAAAGAGATAAGAGATTAATATCATATACTATATATGTAGAAATTCCCAGAAACAATCTGCTGAAATTCAGAAGATCTTAGAGGACAAGTGATGGCAATAGTTCTCTGTCTGAATTGCTGGTATGTTTATTCTAATTATCTGTTTGAATATAGAATATACGTAAGAATAACAAACATTCGTATTAGCATTTGCCAAGTTCTATGTAAACTTTGGCTTCCCTATAGCTAATTAGATATGGGTGAAAACACACTACTACACACACTAATCCATCCAGTTGGTTCCATTTGGAGAAACAAAACTGAAATGCATATCTCTATCCTGAATACTTCAATATTTTTCTAAGTTAAAAAAAAAAAAAGACCAATACTCCTTTTTCTTTTTCAGCAGGACAAATGAACTGGTTTGGATATGTGTTTATCTTCATTATCAATCATACTGTTGCTGACTAGTGTTCTCCATGTGTTTTGGAAATTATTGATATGCTTCGTTGTTATTGCATTATTTTTAACTCAACTTACAGAGGTTGGAAGGTATACTATTCAAAGACATTTATAATTGGAGTAGCCTACAAGCCCAATCAGACAGAGAGAGAGAAGAAAGAAAGAAAGAAAGAAAGAAAGAAAGAAAGAAAGAAAGAAAGAAAGAAAGAAAGAAAGAAAGAGGGAGGGAGGGAGGGAGGGAGGGAGGGAGGGAGGGAAGAAGGAAGGAAGGAAGGAAGGAAGGAAGGAAGGAAGGAAGGAAGGAAGGAAGGAAGGAAGGAAGGAAGGAAGGAAGGAAGGAAGGAAATTTGACTGCTGTTAGGTATTGTATTATGTTTAAGGCAATAAACAAACTATCATGTCTATTTCCTTATCTTACTTCAGAAGATAAGAGTATTTCTAAACCTCAAATAGCCATTAGTAACTAGTACTGCTTTTTCTGGAAAATATGCTTACAGTAATCTATTAATATGCATGTTTGATGGAGAAATAGATTTATTAGAAAGTTGGAAACTTGATATAGAATCTGTCTTGTTTAGGAATTTTGGAAATTGTAGTCAACAAATCCGAAGGAGACAAAGTTGGAAAAGTTGAATATGAAGCATGCTTTAAATCAAACTCACATACTTTAGGTATGTGATGATGGACTTGAAAAAAACGACTAAACCTGGAAAGGTTGAAAAAAGTAGAACAAGAAAATTTCAGTGGATGAAGCGGATTGATTGAACTGTGTTTGGAAGAACGACATGTTATTCCTGGAAACAGACTGAGATATTAAGCCAATGCCAATGGATTCATCAGGAGGTGAAACCAACTTGATGAAAGATTTCACCAACTTAAATAAATTAAATAAATAATTGAAAGAGCTTTGGTTTAAGCAATCTCAGGGACTTGTGCAAAAAATAATCCATTTGCTTCCTCTGTAGTCAGTGGGGCAGCCTGTCTGATGTAGCGGTTAAAGGCACCAGGCTAGAAATTGGGAGACTGTGAATTCTAGTCCTGCTTTAGGCATCAGGCTAGCTGGGTGACTTTGGGTGAGTCACTCCCACTCAGTCCAAGGAAAAAGACAGTGACAAACCATTTTCAAAAATGTTGTCAAGAAAACTGCAGGGACATGTCTCCCCTTCTCCCCACTAAGTCCTGCTGTGCTGCTGTCAGCCCCACTAGCTAGACCAGGCCAGGAAATCAACTCCACAGGAAAACTAAAACTACTTTTATTGAGATTGGCTACAATAACAGAATCTTGCAAGTCTGATTCTGCTGTATCTCCTTCTACATATAGTTCAGGATATTAGGGAGACATTTGCCTGAGCTGCTTCTGAATGTTATCTCATAGTTCTGAGTTCTGGACCTAAAAAATGCTTCAACCCTTTTGCCTAGGTAAGGTTTCTGCATGTCCCCATCAAGGTCACCTTCCCTTACTCTATACAGCTGCCTCATCATGCTGGTGGTGGTGATATTCCTGGAAGGGATGAGCAAAATTTCTGGGAGTACAGTATATGCCAAGAATATATATTCCCAGCAGGGTTTTCCAGGGTGTGAAGGTCATCCCAGCTTCTCAGCTAAAGCAAGCAGGCACCTCTATTGGGCAGCAGTGATATAGGAAGATGCTGGAGGTGAATGATCGCTTTAGGACAAAGCAAAGGCAACATTTCATTCTGTGCAGGAGAAGGTTATAATAAACTACTGCTGTATTTTACCAAGAAAACCACATGGATAGAAAATATAAAATGATTGACAATATAGTGCCAGATGATGAGGCCTTCAGGTTACTTGGTACTGAAGATATGACTGAGGAAAAGCTGAGGACCTTTTAGAATACTAATAGTATTTATGACATGGTTAGATTAAAGGCTTCAGGATGTGTAATGGCTGGTGTTGCCATGCAGGAAAATGTAATCTGAAGCTGAAGAGACAGAATTAAAGTGGGAACTTGGAATGTAAGACTCCAAGCTCACTATGTAAGCTTTCCTGTAGGAAAGCTCAACATAGTGAAAGATGAAATGAATTGACTACACACTGACATCTTAGGCATCAGCAAATTGAGATGGACTGGAACTGGACACCTTCAGTCAGAAGATCACATATTTACTACTCAGAACATGAAAAACGAAGAATAAACATAGTTAGGAAGGGTATGATATAATTATACACTTTCATCTTTAGGAAGGGTATAACTAGAACAGTATTTGGCCTCTGTTAATTGAAGATCCTTTCAGTTAATTCAAGTTTTCAATTTATAGTCATCAATATTTTGGAATTTTTTTCCCTGCCCTATTTGGAAAGCATGGATGTATTTATATCTATGGAGGAATAAAATCTGGGTATTTCTATTTTAGAAATCTGGAGAGAAAGGTTGAAGGTCATCCATCTCCCTTGGTTTTGAGGCAGCACCTCTTAAAACCTACCTTTTTCATTGTAATAGAATGACCATTATATATGACTGATTTTAATTTGAGAAGGATAAAAATTCAGGGAAAAAATGTTTTCATTTGGAGTAGTCTTTTATTGCCTTCTCTCAGGAGATTTTCACTGGTGTCCTAATACGTAGGTCTTCAGTTTATACTCTTCAATGGGTTTTCGCTTCACAACATTCAATGACTGAACAAATTTTCAGTAGGTTCAAAAGGTTTCCAGTTTATAGTCTTATGATACCTTAAAGGAGTGATGCATGATCTAATGCTTTTGAAATAAGTTCTCCTGCATTCAAGATTTATTCCCAATATACATCTTAGTTGAAATATAGAGTCAGAATGTTACCTGGCTATCTATAAGAATAGAAACAAAGTCAATGGTTATACAATATAAATTAACTATGGTTAATTTAACCATGGATTACTCAACCAAATTTTCTGGATTCACACAATTCTCTGAGCCATACATTAACCACATGGACTGAGATAAATTAAAATGTGATGTGTTCATGTGTATGTCATGCAAAACATAGCAAAAACCTTGAAAAATACCAATTGATACCTAAATCCAGTCTACTAGCTGTCATTTTTACAGTGATAATACAAACAACACTTCTTCCTATACCTGCAGATCCTCACTCTTCACACAGCACAGTATTGTTGCATGACGTTTCTGTCAAAACATATTTCTGGTGTGAGAGCTAGTTGGCAAAGGATTATTTTGTCTGGTGAACAAAGCAGACAGAGTAGATTTTGGATGTTGGCTACACAAATATAATAGATAAAGGCAGAGGTGGGGAGATGCAAGATAAAGTCACATATTTTGAAAAACACATACATTAATCCATTGATGTTAAGAATCAAGTTAGCAGAAGCTGAGATATTAATAGGATCAAGCACATCCAATAGTTGGCCATTGCATACTGCCTACCATTATGCAATCAACATAAAAGAGCCTCAGATATTGTTGTCCAGGGAAACATGCCAATTCAATTATGATCTATATCATAGTTGGATTATTATTTTGTGCCATGTTCTTTAGCCAAAGGAGCTTCATGAGCAGTTTGCAAAGACCAATAACAAAACTGTATCTTACCATCAAATTGGCCATCAAAAGAGGGAGGAATTAATTCTCAGTGAACTAGTAGGGTAGTCCTGTTTCCTTCTCTTCCAGAACTACAAGCCAGTGATTTGGCTGCTGCTGGGTAGCAATGGATCCATGGACATGCCTGATGAAGCAATCTTTTCATCGGATATTACCATGTTTTGTTTTGTGGTTTTTGGAAGTGGTAACAGTCCCTGGCAAACCAGTGTCCCAGTTTTGTCCTTGTTTTGCTTAGGTAGTATTGCTTTGCAAATGACTTAAAAAAAAAAAAAGCAGGTCCTAGCTTAATTCCACTATATAATTAAATGGACCATAAAAAGGAAACTCTGATGGTCAATGTATGAATATGCCTCGTTTCAACAGTTAATATAGGATAGATTGTTGGCAAGTAAATATGAACAACAACAGTTAGGACAGCCAACTTCTCAGCCAGCCTTGACAGCTGAGTCTTGAAGACTTTATTTTTCAATGCTGCCTTTTACTGAGGCCTTTATTAGCACTGCATTTTAGGGTAGCTTCTCAGTGCCTGGTTTCACATATTGCAGTAAGGCAAAATGTGGTTGACTGGCTTAGGTGGGTTCCATGAATACAGTTTAGAAACCACAATTTATGGTTCAATATTCTGGGTGAGTCCACATAATAACACCCATCAATAGTCATAGTGATAGATCACATAGGTTGAAAAGCACAGGGCTAAGGGCCTCGATAGCTGCGAGACTTCCTGAATGGAGTCTGCCTGCTCAGTCAGAACAAACAGAGAATGCCTGCTGAGAGTCCTCATCTATCATGAGGTATGATGGGAGAGGTCATGGAAACTGGCATTCTCTACAGGAACTCCCTCCCTTTGGAAAGCTTGTCTCCAAAGCAACAGTTGTCAGCAGTTTATCAGGGCTTCCAAGCGCTTGTAAGAACCTGGCTTTTTTGGAAGGTCTTTGGAGACTGACATTGGCACTGAATGTGGGTAGCTTTTATATACTTTGTTTATATTTAATGAATTTTTTTCTTGATATCTGCATAGGTAAAATACTTTCACTCTGATATGCATCACTCAGAGCAGTGTTTCTCATCCTTGGCAACTTTAAAATATGTGGACTTGCACTCCCAGAATTCCCCAGCCAACCAGGAATCTCCACTCATTCAGGGACTACATTATTCCCTCTTCTCCATAGGAGAGGGGTTACTGATGTGGAAACATTACTAAAATGTGGGTTCATTCATCTCCCCTCCCTTTTTGCTCTTTGAGCATTCAGGATGATTTCAAGTAAGGCTAAGCCTACTATTTTGCTTGCTATTTCTTCCCCCCAAAAAGGAGAAGAAGAAAAAGGCCTGATGGGCTACAAGCCATTTGTTGGTTGCCTACCACTTATTTGTTAAGCCGTGGTTCTCCAGAACTTCAAAATGGTATCTCTCCAAGCCAGATATGGAGATGGTAGCAAATCAGTCCAGGAGGCTTTGCACAAGAAATTGTAATGGTATGTGGGAATGACCTTGGGAGACAGGAGGAAGAGCCACAGACTGGACAACCAGCATGCAAAAGATGTCTTGGCCCACAGAAGGAAGGAGAGGAGGCATGGGAAGCATTTCAGAAGGGACCCTTCCTAGTTTTCCAGACAGTAAAAGGAGAGGAGGGGAGAAATACTTTCAGCCTTGCAAGATTCTGTTAATGTAATCTTACAAAAAAGATAGAGTTTAGTACTCATGGTTGTGCTTCTTGTCTGGACTACCCCGAAGGGTTAACATCTACTACTTTTCTCACATGTATATGGTATATTTCCGTTTGACTATATTGCTAACTGCCTTTAGTCTTTGGAAGTAGGGTGGTATAGAAATGTTTGAATAAACAACTAAATGAATGAGTTGCGAAAATCCAGTTGATCACTAGATGGCAGAAAAGACTTTCTGTATCTTTTTGCTACCAACTAGTGGTTATCTGGATTTTGGCAACCCAGATAGGGTAGCCATATGGCAGATATGGCATAGAAGAGGGAATCTGCTACATTTGGCCATATTCCAGAGTTTTATCCCTATTCACTGTAATGAAATCTTTTGTAAAAACATCTATAGGATGAAGCTGGAAGGAAACATTTATAAGAAGAATCATAACAGCAGCAAGAGCAGCCAATTTATGATAGCCCTAGGATTTTTATAATTATTGCAAGCCTCCAAAAGCATGCAAGAAGTTGGGAGAAGAGCATTTTAAGTAAATAAATGTTGTAAACAGATGGAAAATGTAGAGCGATCCAAAGGTGGGACGTGCTAGCTGGGCTGTCTTTCCAGCTTAGATTTGAAATTGATGCCTTGTGAATGCCAATTGTTAACAATACATTTGGGCAGTGAAGGGAAGATTAGAGTAACTCTCCTCTGAAAAGAAGGTGATGGATTCTCTTGGAACCTGTGGAAGTCCCCTGGGACCCCAGATTTCAGTGACTTCAGCCAGCGAAGCAGTGTTTCTTCAGGTGAATTGGTTGTGAAGAGAAACCAGTAACTCATCTGGCTCTGACATATACCTGAAAGGGGCTATTAGAAAAGAACTGAAAAGAATCAAGGTAAATTTATTGTACATTTTGGTGTTCAGGAACTCAGAGCAACAGCATGTACATGCCCAGACATGAAAAAAGCAGCAGATAATAATACCAGCATGACTTCAATCCTGTGCAGTTCACTGGGAATAAACTCCACCGGAAGTATTTTGATGCTCACTTCTGACTGCATGGGCTTGATTTGTAAAATACATTGTGCTTTGACAAATCCTTAGCCCCCTGCAATGCATTTTTGGATTTTAATGTGAAGAAGAGGACTCTTCTCTTATTCTCTGAGAATGTCCAATAGGCTCATCATCCTAGGAAAATAAGTATCCAGCTAATCTTGATTAGTTTCCTAATTGTTTATTTTTTTTTCTATCTTAATTTGATATAAACATAAAAAGACCTGAAATCCACCCACAGGACTCATGATGCTCCCCCAGTGCCATAGATTACATCCCTCAAATTTGGTGGCATAATGGATAATTTTTGGCGTTGTTGTTGTTGTGATTACTACTACTACTACTACTACTACTACTACTACTACTACTACTATTATTTTAAAAGGTAAGAATTGAAATCCACGTCCTTTGGGAAACAAAATGCTCCCATTCCCAATTTCAGTTCAAAATTGCATCTGGGGAAAAAATCCTCTTAGATGACAATGGAGAGTAACTGTAGTACATGTGGAAGATTTCAGTTTCTAAAGAAAGAGTCTTGTAACATCTTAAAAATTGACTGATCTTATTTTATTATGAAATAAACTTTGGCGTAGTACAATCTAGTTCATCATACAATTGGAGTTTGATCCTGGAGGTGGGGAAGATGAAGTGGAGGGAGAATGCCCCCCCCCCCCGGCAAGATAATGATTTTGAAACTGGGCAGGGGTAGCTTAAAAATGATCATAATGAAACAACAAGATCTTCTATCTCTTGGGATGAAGGGTGAAACCATGCTCATATGTGGAACGGGCAAAGGAGACAGTGGGTTCATCCAGAGCTAACATGCATGGAGTCACTTATTGTTTCTATTTCTGCATCTGTTTTTCTCTCTCAGATTTCCTTATCTCTTCCTATCTTATAGGGATAGATCATTCTTGTCAGAAGCTTGAATTGTTTGCAAAGTTTTCCAAGTCAGGCTGCAGGTCACTGGCCTGCCCCAGTATACAGCGTTTAAAACAATTCTGTTTTGCAAAAGTGGGGCCACAGTAGATGATCCTTTTTCTTTCTGCTGTTTAACTGCTGGGGGTTCAGTGAAAAAGAAGAGTGTTTCCTCACATACCTGGGGTACAAAGAAGCCCCCAGCAGCCTCTTTTTTCAGTAGTGTCCCTCATGATGTTGCCTTCACCTGATCTCCAACCCACAGCTGAGGCAGCTTTTAAGTCTTCCTTAATTATATAGCATTAGTGTTTTCCTCCTTTTCCTGCCTCTAGTTTTACTGCAGTTACAGTCTGATCTGCTTCATTGACCATTCTGTTGGTGGTGCACTCAGATGACTCTTGTAGGTGGGGTCAATCTGGCACATATTGATCACTTTATGCTGGTGTGGGAGCACTCCTTTCCCTCCAGTCCCATGGCACTGTTTTCCAAGGCCCTTCTGCTTTGAACAATCCTGTTCTTCCAAACCAGTCCATCTCTCTTTCTGTCTCAAACTCCAACCCCACCCTGGTACATGGCAGATGTTTCCATGCAAACTCTGAGCTGGAGATCTGAACCAGCTTTGAGAGTAGCTGACCAGCAATAGTGAAGAGAGAGAGGAAGAGAAGGGGTGAGTCTCTCTCTCTGCTGCTTCACAGCACAACAAGTTTAGTGATTTTCTGATATTAGTTGATAATCAGCTAGATCACTTTTAGATATGGGTTTATGGCGCCCCTCTTCTAGACGAGTGCTTTGCAAAAGAGCAGTTATGGGAAATGAGTGCAGTTTTGGACAGATAGCTAAATCCACTGCTATAGCCATCTGTTAAAATTCATCTCCTTCCCCAGCCCCAGCCTACATTAAAGAGAGTGATTAATGGATGTTTTCCTCCTGGCTCATAACATTTGGTGAGAGGAAAAAGAAACAAAGCCAGGCGAATCCGTTCAACTCTGAAAATAAGGAAGCAACATGTGTTGGAATTGTGCTTCTGTAAGGTTAGGGATCACCAGTGAGGGCAACACATGTTATGCTGGTATAGTTTTCTACCAGCTCCCTTTAACTTGTCGGTGAGCAAGAACCCTAGGTCTTGTGGCTCTTGCCGTTACTAGGTCACACTCTTCTTCCACAGTATATAAGAATCCTAACTTCAAGACCACCAGTTTTTATTTTACTGGAAACTCCCTTGGGGACTTCCCAGAATACATCCCAAATGTTCTGGCTCTGAAGAATATTTTCTCCCATCCAAAGTTAGAATTTAACACCCTTTCCAATATGCTCACACAAACACAGGGAGAGAGAGAGATTGTGTGTGTGTGTGTGTGTGGGGGGGGACCTTCTTGCACGTGTGTGAGAAGGGCGTATAACAGCATTACATTCATGCCAACAGCCCTGGAAAGCATCTAGCTCTTGGCTTGTTCTGTGTTTCCCCTCTTCTCTCCAACTTTTCATTTCCTGTCTTGATTTTCTATAACACATTCCTCCCCCCTCATTCTGTGACTTCTCTCTGGGCTATAAATCCAGGATTTACACATCGTGTCTGTTCCTTGGTTTTTGGGGGACGTTAGTGGGCAGACAGCAGTGTGAGTGGGAGGTGTACAACTAAAGTTCTGCAAAGGAGAGTGGAAGAAGCAGCTTCAAAATAAAAAAGGAAAGCCCTATATACAAAGCAACAAGACTGACAGCTCAGGAAGTACAAAAGAACATGAAGGTAAGTCAGTGAAGAATCCGAAGTTGTGGGGCAACAGATATTTGTGGAAGGGAGGTGAATTAGGCTGTGAATTAAGGTTTGATTCTTTCAGTTGGAATTTGATATTTTCTCCTCACTCCCAATCAAATTGACTTTTGTAATGGTCTATTTCAGTGTCAGGTGTGATGAATGGGATTTGCAGGCAAAAGAAATGGTGAAAGCCAGCTTCAGTAGCTTTTAGGTATGATGCTGAGTGTGCAAGCTGAGACCAAGCATGCTGGAATGGTTAAAGTGTTGGACTAAGACTAGGATTTGGGAGACTCATGTTTACCTTCAGACATGGAATCCCACTGGGTAACTTTTGGCCAGTCCCTTTCTCTGGGCCCTGCCTATCTCACCAGATTGTTGCTGTGAGGATTAAATGAAGGAAGATCCCTGTGTGGGTTGCCTTGAATTCCTGGAGAAAAGGCAGGATATAAAATTAACACATAAATAAATATATCCTCCTAATACACATCTATGATATCTGTGACACATACTTGCCTAGAAGATTCTTGAGGGATTCTGTTTGGCCATTGTAGGGAAACAAGATGCTAAATGAAACAGACCTTTCTTCTGATATGGCTGGGCTTGACTTATGTCCTTAAACAAAAAGCAGATACATACCTATTTTGTTCTACAAATAGGATGCAAAGAACCACACAAAACTTTAAAAACAAACAAACAACAACAATAACAGCAGACTATAGTACATAAATATTGTATTTAAAAATACTAAGCAACTAGAACATGGAAAGATCCTCACACGTGCATTCCCCAAAATGGAGAGATGAGCATTCCAGCTGTGCCATCTCCATTGAGATTACTGTGGTTCCTGCTAGTCCAAAAATCAGTAAATGAAAAAGAAGGTTCCTGGCAGCAAAATCATTGTCCAACCCTGAACCCACATTTTTCACTTGAGATAATGAACTATGATTTTACCTTTTGCCATGGTAATATTTTATGTGTGAAAATGGCCAAAAGGAAGGGTTCAACACAAATAAGCCTTGGGCAAGCTAAGCACACATAGCAGCTTTCTATTTTTATGTTATTTTTCTTGGTAGAGAATGCCATATGTGTCAGGACAATGTGTCTCGGCCAGCAAGAGTTGAGGGAATCATGCAGCTTATACATTTATTGCTGGTTGCGTAGTCAGCCAGATGTTTAGACTGCATTTGCCATTTTTATCCACCTATCAAGTCCTTCCCAAGGACCTGGGATAGGCAGATGTTGTTGTTTGATGGTGTTAAAGGTATCATCACAGGATGTAAGCTGTTCCAAGTAAAGCTGCCTTTGCAATTGACTGATGGTGATTTTGTCAATGCCGATGGTGTTCAAGAGGTGCTCCAGATGTTTTGGGATTGCATCTAAGGGACCTATTACTGTTGGTACTATCTTTGCTTTCTTTTGCCATAGCTGTTCTATTTCTATTTGCAGGTCTTTATAATTTGTGATTTTCTCCAGTTCTTTCTCTTCTATTCTGCTGTCTCCAGGTATTGCAATGTCCACTATCCAGACTTTTTTGTCTTTCTTGTCAACAATTGTTAAGTCTGGGGTGTTGTGTGGCTGGTGATTGTCTGTTTGAATTCTAAAGTCCCAGAGCACTTTAGCTTCTTTGTTTTCTATTACTTTGTCAGCTTGTGGTCCCACCAGTTCTTGCTGGCAGGCACATGGTATTTCTTGCAGATATTCCAATGCACCATTGTTGCTATTTTGTCATGCCATTGTCTGTAGTCAACCTGTGCGATCTTCTTGCAGCAGCTGACTGGGTGGTCCACTGTTTCTTTAGCTTCTTTACAGGGCAGCATTTGCTGTCTGTTGCTGTCTTCTCAATTCTGGCTTTCTATGCATTTGTTCTTAAGGCTTGGTCTTATGCAGCCAGAATTAGCCCCTCTGTCTCTTCTTCAACTTTTCTGCTGTTAGCCATTGCCAAGTCTTGTTACCTGCTTTGCCTGCTAGTTTTGTGTGTGTGTGTGTGTGTGTGTGTGTGTGTGTACTGGCCATGTAATACTTTGCCTTGCCATGTCTCTTTTCTATTCTTCGTTTAGTTTTTTCGTAGGCCAGTTTGGTCTCTTCATATTCAGTAAGCCTTAATGGGGTAGTAGCTTCAGTGCATCTTCTTCACTGTCCTTCAGATATTCTTCCAATGCCCTTTTTCTTTTTCAACTGTCTTGTGTAATTGCAACATTCCATGCCCACCTATGCTTCTTGGTAAGTAGAGTCTGTCAACATTACTGCATAGATGAAGGACATGATTCATGGTCATTATTTTTCTGGTCTTCCTATCCAGGGCTTCTAGTGCTGCTTGAGTCCGGTCCACTATTCCAGCTGTATATCTAATGACTGGAATTGCCCAGGTGTTAATTGCCTTGATAGTATTTCCTCCACTGAGTTTGGACTTTAAGATCTTCTTCACGCTCATGATGTATTGACTACTAACCTTCTTCTTGATTTCAGTGTGCTTGATGTCAGCTTGGAGGATGCCCAGGTATTTATAGCGATTTTCTTCTTCCAGACTCTTGATGTTATTTCCATAGGACAACTTGATTCCTTCAGTTTTCACTATTTTTCCCCTGTTGATGGTAAGGGTGGCACATTTGTCCAGTCCAAACCTCCATTGCAATATCTTGGCTGTATATTCAGACAGTGTTGAACAGCAATTCTACTGTATTTCAGATTGTGTTTTTCCATACAGTTTCAGATCGTCCATGTAAAGGAGGTGGGATAGTCTGAGAGATGTTTTTGATGTTTGATAGCCATGGCTTCACTTGTTCAGCATTGTTGACAGAGGAATCAATGCAATGACAAACGTAGTGGTGGTAGGGAGTCTCCTTGAAAGATTTCTCTTGTAATGTAACATCTATCACCATTGACCAACAACTCTGTCTTCCATTGTGCCATTGAACTTTGCACAAAGCTTCTGATGTTTCTACTGAGTCCTGTCATTTCTAGGCACTTGATTACCCAATCATGTGGTAGGGAGTCAAATGCTTTCTTGTAATCAATCCAAGCTACACCTAGGTTGTCTTCCTTTATTTTGCAGTTTTCCAAAATCAACTTGTTAATTAGGGGCTGAAATTTTGTTCCTCCGCTCTTTGGGCAGTTTCCTTTCTACTCAGATGGAAAAAGCTCATTTTCAGCCAGATGCTATGGGACTGCATCAGTTAGGATACCAGTTAGCAATGTGAAAAATGTTGGTAAGCAGGTAATTGGCTTGTAGTTGCCTGGTGTTGCCCATTTTGTTGGATCTTTCATTATCAGGTAGGTTTTGCCAGATGTTTCAACCAAAAACCATGCAGTTCATCTTCACCTGGTACTGACCGATTCGTGATATTCCTTGTCCCTTTTTCCACCATTTCTGCTGTTATTACAAGTTTTTTTTTTTTTCATTTCAGCTTCTTTTTTATTCTTATCTACCTTGTTTATCCAAGCTGCATTCTTGTTGTATTTCTTTGGGTTGTCCATAGCTGCACGCAGAACTGCACTGTTTCTTCCTTGTCAGATGTTGACTAGTTCATTGCAATATCAGTGGATTGGTAGAAACGTTTCTGATTTGACTGAAATTGGAGATTCTGCCTGTAGTGTGCAATTTTATTTTCATATCTGCTGATCTTCTTGGATATGGCTGCTATTTGCTGCCTTATAATTACCAGTGCTTCCTTGATCTTCCTTGTTTCTAGGTGATATTTCTTGATCACATAAACTTTGGTCTTTTTGTTCTTCAGCTACTTTTCTTTCATCTGTTGTAGCTTGCTTGCATCTGATCTTAACATGTTGATCTCATTTTCCAACCTGATCTTCCATTTTGGTGGTGCACTGTTTGGCTTTTTTTCTTGTTTGTTGATTTTGCATCCAAGGAATTCAGTTATAACTGCAGTTGTGCTGTACATTAATTGGTTTGTTTCTTGCCATGAGCTGGTGCTTATATTTGATATTATAGTTTTGGTATCATTTATTGCTTGTGCTAGCTGTTTCTTTGTAACAAGCTTCAATGTGGGCAACCTTATTCTGTTGTTTTTGTGCTGTTCTAGATGCTCAGTTATTCTTTGTTTTAATTCCTCTTGCGTTTTAGTTAGAGGGCTTTGTTCTTTCTGAGGAGAAGGCAGAGAAGAAGGTGCCTGGTTTGGGAAAGAAAATGATTCCTTAGTCATGTTGGCTTCCTTTACTGGGGACTCCCCCTGGTTTCCCTCTATAGTCTGAATTATTTCTGGCAAGGCTTCAATTTCTTTGCCCTGGGTAGACCTTTGCAGTTCATCCAATTCTACTTCTGTGAATACTTTATTTTGTATTATAAATTGACATTGATCTGCTAGCTTCTGTTCTATTATTTCTGATTCTAGATGTTGTTCTTTCCAGAAGTGGTGCATTTTTTTTTTTCAGATATCCTCTTCTTGTTGGACTTGATTTGTAGTTGCAGGCCATTATTTCTTTGTTTTCAGTCTTTGTATATTTGCAATGGGTAAACAACTTTCTTCCAGTGGTCCTGCAGCTGCTGGCCCTGGTTGCTCAGTCAACAGTCCTGAGTCCTGTAGTCCGCTTGTCATCAGATATCCAGAAACTAGAACACCTAGTGTAGTCATTGTTGACCTGGGTGACAACTGATCTGGTATAGGTTTCTGTAAATTAGGTCTCATCATATTGTTTATAGGAAAGGCACCCTTCATCTGGCTCCTCTGATGAAACCTGTCCAGTATGGTTGAACCTCTGACATAGTTTTCTCATCCTCCTCAGAACATGCAAGCCCCACAACCACATTAAGGTAGTCCCTCACTGAGGGTGCTAGCCGAGGATGGTTGCCCAACCCTGAATCCACATTTTTCATTTGAGACACCAAAGTATGATTTTACCTTTTGCCATGGTAATATTTTATGTGTGAAAATGGTGAAAAGGAAGAGTTCAGCACAAATTAATCCCTGGGCAAGTTAAGCACACATGGCAGCTTTCTATTTCTATTTTATTTTTCTTGGTAGAGAATTTGAAATGTATCAGTTCAATGTGTCTCAGCCAGCAAGAGTTGCTGGGAATCAGGCAGTGTATACGTTTATTATTATTGTTGGTCACACAGTCAGCCAGTTGTTTAGACTGGATTTGGCATTTTTATCCACCTATCAAGTCCTTCCCAAGGACCTGGGATAGGCAGATGTTGTTGTTTGATGGAGTTAAAGGTACCATCAATGATGGTGATGATGATGATGATGATGATGATGATGATGATGATGATGATGATGATGATGATGATACCTCTTTCCTCAGTATGTTCCTCAGTCATGGTGTTTCTTTCTAGCTTTTTCAGACCTCTTCATCCCTGCCCATCTCTCTGTTCCTCCTCTTCCTAATTCAGCTGCCAACATTGCAAGGACAGGCCATCAACTCAGGTAAATGCCCTTGAGGCTGATTTATGTCACATACTCAGAATCCTCTATATGCTCCTTCCATACTATGCCATCTGAAAGAAGCCAGTGGTTGAACACCTACTTTACATGAAGGAATTTCAGCCATCTTCAGGTTTGACAGGAATATTCTTATCTAAGACCATGAAGATTTGCATTTAATGTAGGCAATACAGAGCTTGATGGACCAATGATATGACTCAGGGGCATAAGTAGAATTCTCTGGGCCCTGAGGCAAGCCTCTCAGATGCCCCTCCTCCATGCCAACTTTTTTTTTTTTTGGTCCCTTCAAATTAATCTTGACTCCTAGTGACTGTCTTGACAAGTCCCTGCAGTTTTCTTGGCAAGATTTCAGAAGTGGTTTGCCATGGCCTACTTCCTAGGACTGAGATAGAGTGACTGGCCCAAGGTTACCCAGTTGGCTTCATGCCTAAGGCAGGACTAGAACTCACAGTGTCCCAGTGTCTAGCCTGATGCCTTAACCACTACACCAGACTGGGTCTCCATTCCAACTTTATTCATCAGTTAAAGACCTCAAGGCTTCATGTGTTCCAGAGCCTGGGGTTTGCACACCCAAGCTGCTCTCTCTTTCCTGTCATTTAGTCACTGCCCTAACCAGCCCACATTAAGTTTGTGTATTGTCTGCCATGGAACCCCCACCCATCATACATCCCCTGGCAAATGCTTCAGTACCTTTATGATTGTATATCAGCCCTATAGCAGACCACAACCAAGTTTGTTTTCTAAAGTTTATTGGTTCAAACAGGGGCTCTTACAGCTAGGGCCAGTTACCCCTGCCTCAGGTGTATTTGTGTCATTGGCACGATTCAGTATAAAGCATCTTCCTCTACTATTAAATATATCACTTGTGCTAAAAAGTAGAGAAGCCCTCAACTCAAGCTTAACTCCTGGTGACTATAACTGGCCAAGTTTTCTTGGCAGCATTATGAAAGTTTGACATTGCATTGTGGTTTCTTTGATTTCCCAGTCTAACTAACAGCCATGGCATTCCGTAATAGTCCCGATCCAAATATTAATCAGGGCTGACCCTAGATAGCTTCTGAGATCAGCCAAGTCCAGTTGTTAAAACATTTCTAGGCAGACAAACTTTCCTTGCCCAGAGCTGCTCTTTGCATACATGTTTTTATCTGGGCTAGGGCCAGGCTTCAGAGCAGACTGAGCCATGATTTTAACAATAAATAAAGAACATCAAAAGGTAGTCCGCTTTCAAGACAGCACAAAAGATACAAACAAGCATTTAAATTATCTTTTCAGCTTCTGAACAGCTGTTTGCCATCAAATTGAGACAGAAAACCACAAGCCAGAAAGTCTCAGCTCGAGAGGCCATACGTGGCTTGAGAATTGCCCGGCTTACCTTTTGCTTCTTTGATTGTTGGATCATATTTCACCATAGTTAAATATTTTGGAATATCCAAAATATCCAACAATAATTTTTCTTGGAAGGGCTGTCCCTTTATTTTTACAATGCAATACAGAGAACCTTGAAATACACAAGAAGTACCAGGTCTATTGTCCATCTAGTCCAGAAATGGCTACTTTGAGAGCAGTGTTCCAGGTTTCCAAGGACAGATTTTTGTGATCATACGCTGCCTTTTTACTGGAGATACCTAGAGCTGAAACAGTCAGGGCCTTTCTTTCACACAATGTAGATATTGTTTAGCTGAGCTATGATTCTCCTATCCCATAGCTTCTGCAATGATCCCTTGTACAGTTACAATATGTATATCCCATCTTTATATCTAAAAAATTCCTAACCAATACTTCAGAAGAGTGCTAATTCAGCAATTGAACAATTATTTAAAAAAACCCACACAAACCCACCTGGGGTTAGGAGAAATTAATAGGAAAAAACAAAGCTAGCGTTATGGGGAGCATTTAAGCCACATGTTTGCCTTTATCTGAAAGTCTTTTGAAATATCCTGTTTCTGATTGCTGACTGGGCACTAATGATGAATCAGAGAGGTCTCCTTGAAGAGGGCGCTGTACCATCTAGGTACCATGATGGAAAAGGCCCTCTTGCTGTTTACTGCCTTCATACTTCAGATGGTGAAGGGACCTTAAACAGTGATCTCGTTGCTCAGGTGCATTGATTTGCAAGAACTGAAAAAGCCCAGCCCTGGTATAATAGACTGCACCAGCCTTGAGCTATGGAGCCTTGTGATCACATCCTTGCTTAGCACTGAAGATGGATTGAAAATTTCTGTCCATTATCATCTGCACTCACGACATCAGTAATCTGTTGGGATGATAAAACAGAATATCTCATCTTACTGGAGGAAGAATAGAATTTGAATGAAGTAGGCAACATGTAGCCTTTGTGGCATGCACACTGAACAGTCCCCCCTTGGTAACAAAATATTTTAGGGTTACTATTGGCCAGCCTGCTCTTTCAGGATATTGCCTTCCACTGTTTTCTTCCTTCCCAATAACAATTCTGTTAGTAATATAGAGGATGATATTTCTACATATTCATGAGGCTCAAGCGATGTCAGATGATCCTACTATAATGGGCAGAAGATCTGCTGGATTTTCCCCCACATATATTGTTTAATCTGCACTGGAAGGCAGAACACATATCTTCCCATGTATGGAAGAATTTCTGGAAAAATTTTAGTTGATGGAAGCTACTACAGTGTAAAAGTCAACACTTGTTATGCCTGCACAGAATCAAAACATGGCCTTTGACGTAACTAATAACTAAAACAGCTCCTTAATAGGTGTTTTTGGCTAGAAGGTGCTTGCTTATATGAATATTGAGGGCTTGTTATGGTTGGTGACTATTAGTTACTACATACATGCACATATGTACAATCCCCATAACCTATGAATACCTGTTTCAATGGGAAGCCAAGATAAATGCTTATATGGCTGAAATCTATCCAGAAAGGAAAACCATTATTCCTTATGCCTGGAGAAAGGTGTGGGTGAAGAAGAAAGGGGGTGGCATTCAAACTCACCCAATCAGTGTCTTAGATGACCTTATCAGGTGATTCCTACAGTGACTGATTAACATAGGAACATTGATCTAGGCATTGGAGTGTGGATTTAGGTAGGTTTTGACCTGGTACCTGAGTATAATCTTTGTCTGGAATGGTCTAGAATAGAAAATGGGAGTCTAGATACATAACATTCAGAAACTTCATAGGTTCAAGCTATCTAAAAATAATCATTAACCTCTTCTGAATGAATCTCAAGCAGATAACATAGACTACAAATTGGGGAGAAATTCATTTAGATCATTTCTGAATGACAAACAATCTAATTTTGCATTTTCAGGGTAACAAACCTGTACTGTACTTTAAAAGTTACCATTCCCAAAATTTTACAATTGCCCCCAAATCTCCAAAATGAAAATAAATGTGTGTAATGGAAAAGACTGTATTGAAGTGCATATATTTATGAAAATAATATGCTTCCCCCCCACAAAAAAACAACAACAACCATTCAATAAGGAAAATTGTTTATAAAATCTATGTACCTTTGGGGAAATGTTAAAAATATGTCTAAATCTGGACATGTAATGAAATACATATAAATGCTAATGTGAAGTGAAACCATGGTGTTTCTGAGAATGGCTTTAAAAGCTGAGGCCGCAGTCAAATAAATAAAATTCAAGTCATACATTTTGTTCATTGAAACTTTGTTTTTTTTTTCCTTCAAACTTCACATTAGCATTTATATGTATTTCATTACATGTCCAGATTTAGACATATTTTTAACATTTCCCCAAAGGTACATAGATTTTATAAACAATTTTCCTTATTGAATGGTTGTTGTTGTTGTTTTGTCCAAATAGAAGGTGACCTTGAAAAAAATAATTGTGATATTTGTAAAATAACACGAACAACAATAGATTCACTATTACTGTCTTGGACTACTAACTCTGTTTTAAAAGGGAATGGTCAGTTGGAAGCCAAAATAATGTTCTAGGCATGATGGGTTATTTAACTTTAAAATAATATATTTTTCCTCCACTGGGACAGCTCAGCAACCACAACCATGTGGAGAAGATTCCTTTCCACTTGACTGTGAAGATATATACGATCAAGGCTCAGAGACAGATGGCGTGTACCTCATCTTTCCAGCAGGTCCCAATGTCCCCGTTCCTGTGTACTGTGACATGACCACTGATGATGGAAAATGGACGGTAATGAAGTCCTTGGAATGGGATCCAAGAAAACAAAGGGCACTAGAAATCCTAAGGGCACTAGAAATCCTAGGACTGGGCTAGATTAGTAGCAGGTGTTCAGTGCTAGTCGTGTGGAAGTTCTCATAACCTTGTTTTCTTTGATCCTGGCCTGCTTTCCAGTTGTACTTCCAGGCATAATTTGTGGTGCTGGTGTTGTTCAATATAAAGCTTTCAGAAACCTTGTAGCTTCCATATCCTAACTTTTTTCCCCCCTTGGGAGTTCAAGGGAGCAAATATGGAAAGGTGTCTCCCCTCATTTTATCCCCACAGAGCCCTATGAGGTAAATTGGTCTGGAAGAGAGGGATTGGCCAAAATAACTCATTGAGCTCTAATATCAAGTCCCCACATGAACCTGGATCTTCCCAGTCCAGGTCCTAAGTCACTCTTTCTCATGGGGCCAAGGTATCTGTGTCTCATGTGAATCTTTTCACCCTTTAATTTGAATGTCAGAAGCACTTAGGATCAACCTAAATGCTTTTTCAGCCTTTTCTGTGGTGTCTCCCTGTTTATGGAACAATGCCACAAAATCACATAAGAACCCCATACTTCTACAGATATTTTTCTATCAGAGATAGTTTTGTTACTCTCTCATGCTTCCAATTTAGGATTTCTAAAATCCAGGCTGCAAAAAATTTGGATAGAATATAGAAAACACAAAGCCTTTGCTACCCTGCAGCAGACATCTGGATTTTTATAGCTATGTTATGATAATTCTGTCCCTAGCTGATCTAATGAGATCTTGTTTCTCATTCCTGATTTAGCTGTCATTCTAGTTAATGTTTGTTGCTATCTGATAATTCAGTACTATTCCTTGTTTTGTTAGCCAATGTAGAAGTGAGATAGTGTACAGCATGGAATAGTGGGATATAAAGGCCAGAAGTAGAAGAAGCAAATATATATTTGAAATAGGAAGGTACAAATAGGAAGGTGCTGAACTGTGTGTGTGTGTTAAAACCAAGGCTGCTAGAGTAAGGCTTAACGTAGTGTATGAATCCTGCCATTTTGGATTGTTCAATGAACCATGTTTCAGCAATATAGTTTAGCATAATGTGCAACCTCCTTCATTACTTCCTTTCCATGGTGTTGACCTCAGGGTAACTTTTGACAAATTGATGTTAATTTAACAATTATCTTTCCCCACAACTCTTATACTCTGCTCTCCAGGTTTTCCAGAAACGCTTCAATGGGTCAATCAGTTTCTTTCGGGGATGGAATGACTACAAGTTTGGCTTTGGCAGAGCAGACAGTGAATATTGGCTGGGTAAATATGAATGGGTACAAGGAAATTCCTCCTTTTGCTTTCTCCTTCTTCTCCTTCTCCTCCTTCTCCTCTTTTCTGAGGATCCTGTAAATTCTCTGCCAAAGGCCCTTGATTTTTCCCATCCTTTCCCTCACTGGCTTCTTCCCAGTCCCATACTTCTATGCATCTCTTGATCCAGACATCTCCCTTTGCCAGAAACTTTTGGAAAGTAAAATGTTTGGGTTTCTCCCCTAAGCAGCTGAAAACTGGGCCAGAAAACTACAGCATGAAGTGCAATTGCTGTGTTTATTGTGAGTCTAGGCCAGCAAGCCCAGCCAAGAACTTTCTGGCTTTTCTGTCTGGCCAGCAGTTTTTTGTCAAGAGAATGGGGGTCATCCCCAAAGGGTAGAAAAATTAATGGAGGTGTTTTGGACTTTTTCCCAAGGTGTCAGAGCCATGTGCCCACTAGCTGTTTTCTATTTCCCACCTGATCCAGGACTGCAAAATATCCACCTCCTGACCCTGAAGCAGAAATATGAACTACGTGTGGAGCTGGAAGACTTTGAGAATAATACAGCCTTTGCCAAATATGCTGACTTCTCACTTTCTCCAAATGCAATCAGTGCAGAAGAGGATGGCTACACGCTCCATGTATCTGGCTTTACTGATGGAGGGGCAGGTAAGGGGCCCCAGGTTACCAGTCCCATTTGAGTACCAAATGGAGTAAGACTGGGTCTCAAAAGTAGGCAGGAAATCCTACAAAATGACAGTCATGATGCATTTGCATCTGACTTTTTTTTTTTTTTTTTTTAAGATGGAAGGTATTGCCTTGTCTCAGACTTGGTAATGAGGGATTTGGATAGAATTAATGTGGAACTGAGTGGTATTCTGAATATTAGGATGGTGCTTGTCCCCAGCCTAATATATAGATCAACTATCCCCAACTTCGTGTCCTTCTGTTGTATTGGGTCTATAATTTCCAAAGCCCTACTTGGCCATGGGGGTCCAAATACTAATATGTGTCTTCAAGAGGTATCTACAGCCAGCTCTTTCTCTCTCCCTAAGACAGGTGTTTTACTCTGCACCTTTGTATATGGGATCAGAGTTTCTTTTGGGAAAATCAGAAGCCATTTAAAAGATTTTTACAGCATGTTCCCTCCAATCTTGAAACATAAATTATGAGGTGTGCCCATTCACAGGAAAACATCCCAGGGCCTGCAGTCCCTGGCCAGAATACTTAGGGTCCAATGAACTTACTCTCAAATAGACACCCCAAGGACACTATTCTTTATTCTTAAAGGCTTTTTGAAGTCTCCATTTTTACCATTATTTCTCTTGATGATCCCACCAGGTGATTCATTGTCCTATCACAGTGGCCAGAAGTTCTCCACATTTGACCGTGACCAAGACCTTTATGTACAGAACTGTGCAGCCCTCTCATCAGGTGCCTGGTGGTTCAAGAGCTGCCATTTTTCCAACCTCAATGGCTTCTACCTTGGTGGACCCCATCTGTCCTATGCCAATGGCATTAACTGGTTCCAATGGAAAGGCTTCTACTATTCTCTCAAGAGAAGTGAGATGAAAATACGTCGTGTTTGAGACCCAAGGCAGCTGGTGGCTCTTCCTGTTCTTCTACTTCAGCAGCCACTGGAATCTTGATGTAGAATGAATTTCCAATTATTAATGTATTTCATTATTTTGGTTCTGTTTTCCTACCATTAGCATGCAGCCTCCACCAAATTATCCCTCAGAGAACACAGCTCTCAATAAAGAAACCCATTTCTCAGGCCCTGCATTATTGGGATCCAACACTACTGGACAGTCACTGATGCCCCATGCTGCCAGGGATCTCACTAATTACCACTGTTATGGTAGCCACCAATCTCCCTGCTCTTCCAGGAAACCCAGGCTTGTTTCACCAGCAGCAATATTACTGTTCATGGATCCATAAGCCCAGCTCACCTCCTTTTATTGGGTCCCTGCCATTTTAATGTCCCAAAATGAAATGCCCAAGACCAAGCATTGCATTAGAAACATACCAGAAATAGACCCCATCTCTAGATGACTGCTCCTCTGCAGCAGCTCAGTAGGAAAAAATGGAGGAGACTGGTAGTGGTTACAGTAGTGTCCCAGGCTAATCTGCCTGCCTGAATTGATGATATTGAGATAGAGTGTATTGAGAGAAGTGAGAGAATGGGTCATCTAAGCCAGATTCCTGCCCATCCCCCCCTCCCAGATCTAGATAAATCCTCCAACAAAGGATTTGTAATGCTCAAAACTACAGGGAACAGAGGATTTAGGACAGAACTCAGGAAACTCTTAAGAATGTTCAGAGAAGACATATCCAGTTAGAAGTTTCTGGCAAAGCTTGATAGGTTTCCACTTAGACTACAGATGAAACAATCATGGGAACAGGTATTGTAAGATCCAGGAAAAAAGCTCCTAATCAAAGAAGAGTGACGGCAATTTTCCTCTTTATATCTCTTTGGTTTTTTAATTTTAAGAAAGCCCATTCTCCAATGATGGACAATTGAGAGACCAGTAGAAGTGTTAACAGTAGAAAGACTTTTAAGGCCACCCTTACTGGGCCAAATCCCACACCCATACATCTACCCAATCATCAAATTGCTTCTACAGCATCTGTCTGGACAGTGACATGGTCCAAGTTCTAAAGTAAAAGTCTGAAGATGGAAATCCTCCTTCTAGCCTGCTCTCGTGTCTTGCCAATAGATTTGTTTTGACTACAGCCTGTTCAACATCTGGATTCTGTTCTCAGAAATTAAGTCCGTAGGACACCTGAGGCTACAGTACTGAAATGGGCAGAGCTCCCAGAAAACCTGATGTTCTTTTGCATGTTCCAAGGAAATCAGTTTGGATCTTGCAAAAGCATGTTGTGAGAGAGATTAATAAATTGGTGGTTAGACCTACAGCAGTGAAGGTTTGAGTCTCTAGTCTGTAGTCCATGAAGGCGAGTCGGGGGGGGCGGGGGCGGGGTAGAAAATCCAAGCCAAAAGGCTAAATAAAATAAATAAATAAATTTCCAGCAAGATTACGCAAGAGGTAAGGTACGCAAGGCGTTACTAACTATACAAATTAAGGCCCTTGGATGTAATGCAGGAAACACAGATGCATTTGGAATCTTAGAAGGTAATGTCTTCCTTGCTTTGTTTCTGGGCACAATGAAACAGATTTGATGAGAATGTGAAGGAAGGAAGAATTCCCTGAGGATGAGATGAGAGGCTTTGTTCCCATGAGTCGCTGCAAATTTCCCAGCAGACCATGCTGCTATCCAAACAGAATTGGGAATTGCAGTTTACCTCGCATTCTGCAACTGAAAGACTGAATCTGCAGGGAATTGTCAAAAGTCAGTTGTGTCTTTTGCACGTTATTGATCATTTGAAAAGAGATGAAAAGAGGTACAGAGAGAGAGAGAAAGAGAGAGAGGAGGGTACAACCAAATTCCACACTTTTAGAGTCTTTCTGATTTCCTTACTTCATAGTGCATCTCTTTTCCACAAAGGATAAGGGAGTTGCTTACAATGCAATTTGAGAGATGACAGGTATGCCCACTTTATACTGCTTTAGTTTTGCACCTAAAACAATTCATCCCAGAATGGATTTCTCATGGAAAGGCAACGGATGTCAGCAAATAGTTCCATGGCTACGCTGATACTAGAGGCCAGCCAAGAATGAGATTTCCTATTCCCCTCCTTTCTGCTTATTAACTTAGGGTAGTTGTTACAGCAAAGATACATGTAATGAAAAAGGATTGGCAATTCATCAAGTGCCTGTCAAAGGAAGGAGGGAAGGACTCAGTGAAAGCATTATGTCTTTCTTTACCACTAGAGGGAGCATGCTGCCCTAGTCTTTATCATCACCAGCATATCCAAATCTTGATGCTGAAAAGCATGTAATTTTGTTGCTATTCCTTAGCTGTTGTACAATAAAGGACTGATTCTTCATAGTTGTTAGGATAGAGGAGTTCATGCATAACCTACCCTTTGGGATATCTGTGGCTAGAGAAGAGGTACAGTCTTACTGTAGAAGAAGGTGTAGGCTCCAGACTCTGCCAACCTTCAAGATGTATCCCATCAGAGAAAGAGACTCTTCTCATTTGACATCTTATCATCTTCTTCAACCGTGCAATATTCTTCAACCACATTCTTAGCCTTCTGAGCCTTCAAGTTCCCCAATGCTGTTCCTCACAATGCAGATGTGCTCGCACCTCCCATAGTCCCTATGGTAAATGTAGTACCAGTACTAATGCTTAGCAAAATGGCTTCTAAAGCAAATGGGAGATTTGTAATGATGGATGTGTTTTTCAGAAAAACTTCAGCTTCATCTTGCAGTTGGGACTTCAACAATGAGGTGAAACTGGCCAGAACTGGCTTGTCACCCTGAAATGACTCATTGCATTCTTGGACTAGCTCCTGCTGCTTCTTCAGAAGGAGCTGAGTCACAAAGATGTTTCTCTTGGGTTTGCAAACATGGACTATGAGAGCAGATCCTGAGGTGGAAGAGGAAGGATGGAAGCATTATAGAAGTGGGTGAGGAAGGGAGAAAGGGAAGTGTTAATTAACTCACAACTCAACTATTTAAGCCATCATCATTACCATTACCACCACCACCATCATCTTCCTGGATGACCAGATTCCCCACAACCAGCATGTTACATTGACAATTACCATCTGAGGTTAGTTGAGGTTAAAAAAGATCCAAACTCAATTTGGTGAACTAAGCTTTGGAGCTAACTGGAAATGTTAATTTAAGTCTCCTTGGGGTAACACTTCAGCTTCCAAACTTCACAAAACTTCAACTAATATTATTTCTGAAATACCCAAAATCTTTTCACAGTTTCACAGTTTTCACAATGGTACTTCAGGCAATATCAATCCAAAGTAACTCTCTTTTTCTGAATTTAACCCGCACGCACCTCCATCCCACACAACATCCTTCTTAATATTCTCAGCTGAACATTCTGGATATTACAAAGTCTGCTTTAGCCATGTAGTGATCTGGCCATGAACTATCAAATTCTAAGCAGTCTTTATTACTCCTGTGATCCTAGTCTATCATGTTCTGCCCAAATTTCAAACCTATCTCTTTCCCTGCAAACCCCATCCTTCAATTTTGCCCTCAGACCTAATTATGATTTAGTGAAATGCAATGAAACTTTAGCTCCAAAAGCTGTGCAAATCTCTCCATTTCAACTCACAGTAGTCAAGCAATAGAAATCTGTTCCACCTCTACCCCATTCTAATATCAGACTCTCCAAAATTCTAGAAACCATTAATCTTTTGGCTTTTTTCTAAAGTTATTTTCAGATTAGTCTCTCCCTTTCCTCCAATCTGTTCTTTGCTGAATTTTGTAAACTTCTGCTTTAATTTTTCTTTCATTGTGTACGTTTCAACCATCTGTGGAAAAGGAAAAAAGAAAAGAGTAGCAGATGTCCAAAATGCTAACCTTCCCTTGAGTTCCTTCAAATTCCAGAAAGAGTCTGGTTTCACCTTTTCTGACTAACAAATTTTATTAAAAGGCATCAGATTTCATGAGCTGCAGCTTACTTCAGCAGATGCATGGAGTGGCTAAACTGATGTAGGATTTTAATTGGGATGGTGGGGGGAAGGGAGAGGAAGACAAGTTTTTATATAGATGCAGGTTACATGTGAGACAGATTACAAGTACCTTACCAGTTTGTAATTATAATGCATTACTATACATCTGATGAAGTGAGCTATAGCTCAGAAAAGCTGATGTCTTTTAATAAAAATTGTTAGTCAGAAGAGGTGAAATCAGACTCCTCCTTATTTTTGGCTAGCATAGACCAAGAGGGCTCTCTTCCTCCAATGTCTCAAATCCCAGAAAACACAGGAAGGTGATGAAGAATGACAGATATGGAAAGGTGGATGTGTGCATCAGTTCTATTAGGCATCTTCTTACAAATTTGCACTTTGGTGGAAATAGCTATATCAGTGGACTCCACTGTTAGCAGAAATTGGACTTCCACCATCAACCTCTGAAACCATAATTTAACTGGTTAATTATGCATGCTAATCTCATCCTATCTTCCATCCATACAAAATTCAAGGCAATGTACTACAAGGTTCCTAGGTATTTTTCCATCCAAACAGTGACTAGGCCCAGTCCAGTTTAGTTTCAGCAAGGTTTCTAGGTTATATTGGGTAGGGAACTACAATGTCCTAGCTTTTGAGTAGGCAGATTCAGATTTCAGATTTTTGGATTCTAACTGCCACAAAATCCAGCTGGCATACCTGATGATCAAGGATGTTAAGAGTTAGAGTCCGAAATGTTTGGAAGAATCTGAGATTAGCCCTCCCCTGAGCTGAAATGCAACAGCTGTTTGAGCAGAACAAAGTAGACTGATGATCTATAAGTAGGAGAGTGTTGTAGTTCAGCAAGAGTAGCTGGGAATCCAAATTCTCCAGCTGGTGGCATCTGGATGAACTTTTCTAGGCTTCAGAACTAAGCAGGATCAGGATCAGAGAGTTCTTGGGTAGGAGAATATCAGGAAATAATACTGTGGACTAGACCATACAGAAGAAGGCACTAGCAGACCACTTTCCATATAATTACTAAGAAAAGCACACAGTGTACCCATGAAATAACGCTGAGGTCAACTCAACCTCAGTGTTACCTTTTCTAAAATGTACATATGCTCTGAGTGACTTTGAGGAAGAGGTACAAGAGGAAGATGGGGAATATGATACCTGTGGGAGTAAGGAAAAGCTAAAATGATGTAGCTTCATGGGATCTGAGAAATCCCAAAAGACAAGAAAAATAAAAAAGGGCTACAATAGGATTAACAATAGGCTTCTTCAAAGGACTATGTGGGCTATAAATCTATAATCCACCCCTACAGCCCTGCACCAATAAAGCAAAACACACAGACATGCACACTTTTCACATGCACACATACACACACATGAACGAATATATAGGTCTAAGTACCGTAATGCCTTTTTCCAGACAGCTGAGAAGTGATTAACATAACCATTGCAATAATAATATAGAGCATATAACAACACTGGGGGAAAAAAATTAAAAAGCAGGGTTAGAACATTATATGAATGTAGGAAGAATGGAACACATGGGAAGGCTTCTGTGAAGTACCTTAAATAACCTTGATTGGGACAAGAAAGCCTTAGGCATGGAAAACAAGCTTGCCAACATGCATTAGACCTCTTTTTTTTTTTTTTTTAATCTGCGCTCAGTCATTACCGACTCTGCAGTGACTACTTGGACAAGTCCTTGCAGTTTTCAAGGCAAGGTGTTTCGGAAGTGGTTTGCCAGAGCCTCCTTCCTAGAGCAGAGCCCAGCTGGCAAGCGCAGGAGGCAGGGTTTCCGTTGCTTCGCGCCCTTTTTGGGTGAGCGCGGTTTTTTGCGCTTACCGGCAACTGCTCCCTTTTGCAAGGCGCCGCCAGCATTTTTCCTCCCACCGGAGTGAGAGTACCCATTTATCTACTCACGTGAGTTTTCAACCTGTTGGGTTGACAGGAACTGGGGAGGAAACAGGAGCTCACCCTGTTTAACGTGAAGGCTGGACTCAAACTGCTGAAGCGTCAGCCATTTCTGGCCGGCAACTTTCAGCGTCATTTAATATGTTCAAATGTTAACTCAACAGCCCTTAGTCTGGATGCTTAAATTGGATTCCTGCACTGAGCAGGGAGTTCAAACTCAATGGCATGTCAACTCTGGCTTTCTATGAAATCATTTTTTGAACAGGAGGCACAGGACGTCTCCTGTTCTGAGGTGTTCATCCATCTATACATACCACTTCAGAACCAAGTTGCACATTCCAGAGTCCTTCCCCATATAACCATTCAGAATATAACAGCCCACAGATGCTGTGCATGTAACCATAATAGTCTAGCCAAGTCTGTCTCATTCATCACTCAAAGTGTCATGCAAACTCAAGAGAACTGGACTGAGTAATACTAAAATGAAGACTTGGGTAGTGGGAATGTAGCCAAAAACCTGGATCTGTTGATAGGCTTTATTGAATAGTAACTTAGGTTACATTCTGTGCAGATGTTCACTTGCACATGTGAACGTTGCAGGAAGGATGAGGATGGCAAGCTCATTCCCCTAATTTCTACATCAGAAGCTAGCAACTGTGATTACTTGTATGTAGTCCCTGAATCTCATGCAGTGAATCCCACTATTGGAATTTCAAGGTTTCTTGCTATTTCAGGCAGAATTCATGCAAAACTTTTTGCAAAAGCTCTAAAATCGGCATAGAATTCCTACTAGCTCAAACATGACTAAGAAAAAAAGCCACCAAAAATTCTTGCCCAGGCTTTGGGGCATCGTTTCCCTGTCCTTCGTATCAAGTATGTCTCCTCAGCCACAAAAGCGTGCTTCCCCTTCATGCATTCAGCATGGGTGCCTGTAAATGTATTTCCAGATCTTTGCGCTGAGTGCACAGAAGGTATAAATGTATCCTCTTCAGTGTGCATGTTTGAGGAGGAGAGATTACATGCACGCTTACTGTACAGGTAGTCCTCGCTTACCAGTCACTCATTCAGCAACTGTTCAAAGTTATGAGGGCACTGAGAAAGGAGACTTACGACAGTCCTTGAAGTTTTAGCCAATGCTGTGTCCCTGCAGTCGTGTGTTTGCAATTTGGGCATTTTGAAAACAACACACATTTACAACCGTCAGTGTCCCATGGACACGTGATCGCCATTTGTGACCTTCACAGCCAGCTTCCGACAAGCAAAGTCAGTGGGGAAGCCAGCAGGAAGTCACAAGTCGCAGTCATGTGACATTGTGCTTAATGACCGTAGGTGATTCACTTAACCACAGCTGGAACTGACAAACTGCCATTGTAAGTTGGGTGTGGTCACATGACATTTCACTTTACAACTGTGCTGCTAAGCAGTGGAGTTGCTGATCCCAATTGTGGTCAGTGAAAATTACCTGTATTCATCCTGAAGCAAGGCCTGCGTTGTCTTTACAGCTGCTAATGCTTTAGTCACCCTCTGTCCAGCTGTGGTCTTTAACAAAAGGATGCAGAGTTCATTCAGCCATTAGAGGGTGAGCATGTCTCTATTTCATTAAAAAAAAAAAGAAAAGCCCGCCAGTTATAAAACTTAAAGCCACAGGTGATCCTTTTATAGACATTTGGCAACTCAAACTATGCCACATTTTCAAACCTGTTTGTACATTCTCCATGTTCATAACCCTACACTCCTCAAAAAAATAGGACCACTCTCTCTCTTTCACTTTCTGACACCTTCTGCACCTACATGCACTATGTGACAAGTAGAATTCAACAGGTATAACCTGTCCACATCAGACACTTGGTAATACAACTCTCACCTTTATCCTGATAACCAGTTGTGTCCTGCTCACTATGTCCCATCCTATTTTCTCCTTATAAGCAGTCCATCTGATCTGGCAGTACCATTCCCATAATTCCTCAAGCGTCCTTTAAAACCTCTTTGATGTCTGGAAAAAATAATTCAGCCCCTTCTGTCAAGTGCAGAACAACATCTGCACAGAGGTGCTGCTCCTCCTGCTGGCCAGAGAGGATAATGCAAAGATGGGAAAAGAGCCAGAAATCTCTCACCATCAAGAAAAATGAATTACAAATTTGGAAAGTATTAAGCAAAGTCATTAAAAAATTGGTGTCCAGTCTTATGTGTTAATTTGTTCAGAATTAGTAGTTTCAGTAGAATCTGATAATCACTCAGTAGAATCTGATAATCACTCATTATTAGGGTGACAGTATGAGATGATTTCCCCCAAAACTTCAGAATTGGAGGTTTGTCCCAGTGAGACAGCAAGAGACAGAGAATAGAGGGTAAGGACTGAAGACAGAAAAGAAAAAGGAGGAATGATTTCAATGTTGTAAAGTTCTGGATGAAATATATCATCATGGTCCTGAATTAAATGAGATGAAAATATAAAATGAATGCTTAAATCAGCAAACTGGGATTAGCATCTTGCAGATCTCTTTAGTTTAGTTTAGTTTAGTTTAGTTTAGTTTAGTTTAGTTTAGTTTAGTTTAGTTTAGTTTAGTTTAGTTTACTTTACTTTACTTTACTTTACTTTACTTTACTTTACTTTACTTTACTAATTCTCTTGCCCCATAGATACATTAGGGACATATGTACTGAATTCTTACTGTTTCTTTTCCACTGGTCTGCAGAGCAACTGCCACTGATATTTTGAAAATAGTTTTTTTGGAGCGGGGGGGAGGGAATCAACATATGCTCCATAGTTCCCTTGAGAGAATAAAATCAAATTGAGAACACCCTAAAACTTGACTGGAAGGAATAAATATTGCTGCTCTACTATATATACTATAGTTCTACGAAAATCCTCAATTTGTTATATTGTTTTTGGTGAGACCCCCCCCCCCATCATCATCATCATCATCATCATCATCATCATCATCATCATCATCATCATCATCATCATCATCAGGTTCCTGCTTTCATTCCAGGCAAGAGAATTAGTTTGTCTAATCCTTTTTAGATTCCACCGCAGATTAAAGTGGAGGATCTATATCACCAATGCTCCCCCTAGTGGTAAACAGCAGAAATGCCTTATTTTTTTCCCCAAATTTATGCTGACAATGGGTGTACAAGCAAATGGGAAGAATGTGAAGAATTATAATGGAAAGAAAGAGATTCTTGCCTGCTGTGATCCCTTCAGTTTCATTACCAACTTCTTGCCAGGGAACGGCATCGGGTAACAGTGCCTGTTGCTGCTTTTGAGCATCTGTGGGGCTCCTGAGTGCCAGCAGGTTAATCCTCCAGCTCCTGAGGTTGAATGGACAAATAGAGAGGACAAGACGCAACCGTTGTAAAACCATCACCCAGAGAGAAGATGGACTCCCAGATGAACTTCCAGTTCTGAACACAGGATATCAACTTTTCATGCTTTCAGCAATCGGTTTACCTGGATGACATCTTGGGGGAATTCTGTCCTCTCCAGAATCCATGTGTAGCCAGGAAGATCCAATCATTGCCCAAGAGATCAAGATGCTGCAGCAGAGAGACAAGGGAAACTCCATTCCCCTTGGTTTCCTCCCACTACATGCCTACTGGATGCATGAGAGCAACAAAGCTACTCTCTACACGGTAGCTTCCAGTGTCATGTGCCAGGGATCTGACATACCTTCTGCAAGCCCTCCCAAAGGTGACCTAGAAACAAAATTGTACCTATGGCAGCAAAGGTAAAGGGCTGATTCTCCCAATGAAAAGAGCCTCCAGGGAAGGGTTTGTAACTCTACAACCTTCAGCTGCCATGGGAAGAACAGCTGGCTTGACTGTCAGTGATGCCAAAACAGGTAGACCGATGATTGATGCATACCTGTGCAGAACAGGTATCCTTCCCTGTTAAGGAAATCCCCATTCTGCCATTCAGCCCCCTGTGAAGCTTTTAATCAGGGTCAGCCCTAACACTGGGGAGACCCTGGGGAAAACAGAATTACAGAATCATAGGGTTATACAGGACTTGGAGGTCTTTTAGTCTAAGCTCCCGCCCAGGGCAGGAATCCTCACACCTTCCCAAATACCTGCCTAACCTTTGTTTGAAAGCTTCCAGTGACAGAGCATCCATGGCTCCACAAAGCAGTTTTCCTCATTCTTCAGCAGATCTTCTCTTCCTCTCTTGTAATCAGGCAGAGGGGGAACAATTGTTAATGATTCTTTCTACTTCTTTTTACTTCTATTAAAGGGTCCAAGGATCACACTGGGTTTGGATGGTGATATTGTAAAAACACCAGAGGCAGTGGGACTGAATTTCTTGGTGCTTTTCATCTGGTGTGGAGGAATATGAGATGTTTTTAATACACTGGATGAACACACCTACAGGGAAAAATTGTCATCCTGAACAGAGATTCTTGTTGTTGTAAGAAAGGAGCTGGGGGTCTGCCCCTTGGATGACCGGGAGCATAAAGGTACCTCAATTAACCTGTGCTGTAATGAACTTCCTCATAGCTTGGTTTGCTTCTGGCATCCAAGCCATCTGAGAGAAACTTTCTTTAAAGCAACACAACACAGTAAAGGGAGGAAGGGGCAAGAATTGGATTTCCTCTTCTTCATGGGAAAAATAAAGTCCCTCTATTCATCCCCCAGCCTCTTATAACCTCTATGCATACATAAACTGGGTAATATATGGATTTATTCCATTACATTTGGGGCCTCTCTTCTTTATTAAAAGATGTATTATTTAAGGATGGTAGCCCTTTCCTAGGGATTAAAATAGATGCATTGTAGACAGAAACAACATATTCACAAATATTTTTCCAGTGAGTAAATTCAGTGGTATTCCCATCCATGAAATGAAAGAAGAGAAATGCGAGTACCAGGAGGAGAAGAACAGGCAGAGAGGTGGAAGAGGTGTTTGCTATGAGCAGGAATTCAAGAACAAAGGGCCTCTTTGACCAACTGGCAAGAAGGGGAAAGGGGAGATTGGGAGGAAGCCAAAGAGCAAAATGCAGCTGCAGAGAGAAGGAAGGGAAATCTTGGTGCTACATACAACACCTGAACACCCCAGAACTGAAGGCGCAGCCCACAATCTGTACTACACAAATATCTGTGGGACAACAGAAGTGGGTGACCTTGGAGAATTAGACAACTTGGGTCCATTTGTTAATTTACTCAGAGTTCCTTCTGAGAAAGCTCGTTGATTTCAGAAAGGAGTCAATACCCTTCTCTTCAACCACATAGAATTCTATTAATAGGATTTTTTTTCATTACTGTTTTCATTTTTTTATGCTGTTGGCTTCCTTCAATGCCTGATGGTTGGAAGGGCACAGTAGAAATATAATAATAATAATAATAATAATAATAATAATAATAATAATAATAATAGTTGTTGTTGTTGTTGTTGTTGTTGTTGTTATTGATTTATGTGTGTTCTGTTAAGTATCAACAAGTATAAATAAGATCTTGGGATTTTCATTTTTTCCCTTCTTTTTGAAAGTATCCTAAGATATTTTCTTTTGGAAGATTTGGAGCACCCATCACCAAATTCACACAGGTGGGCTATAACATCTGATAGCTTGCAGCTGAACATGGGAACTTAAATCTTGTGAAAAGTTTATCTTTTAAAATTCTATTCCTTAACATCTGTCTGTCATTCCATCTTATAATCCACCACAATCCCAAAGGATTCTGGGCAGTGTGTAGTAGTAGTAGTAGTGATGATGATGATGATGATGATGATGATGATGATGATGATGATGCAAACAAAAGAGAAAAATAACATGCTAATAAAATCCAATACTTTCTGCAGAAATGATAGAGTTAATTAATTAAATCACTACAGTATAAAGTTTAAATTTGGAGTTCTGAGGGAGAGGGCAGAATGCCCCAAATTGCAAGCCCCTTCTTTATTATAAAGAAAATTGGGAAGAGAGGATTCTATTTCCAGCAGTAAAACTCCTTGGACCATTTTTTCACTCTTATTTTCACAATGCCCCTGAATAAATAGTGAGATAAATGATTGGACAGCTAAGAAAACAAAAAAATTGATCATCACACAAATCAACCCAGAATTCTTACTCAAGGCACAGATGACCAGGCTTAAATGACCATACTTCAGACACATTATGTGAAGTTCTGGTTCTCTGGAGTAGTGTATTAGGCTGGGAAAAGTGGAAGGAAAGAGAAGAGGAAGACCAGTAGCAGGGTGGATGGATGGACTCTATTACAGTGACGAAGGGTGCGTCATTAGAACTGAAGGATGTGGTTACGGACAGGTCATAATGAACAAAACCTATGTGGTCACTAAGAGTCAACACCGATTTGATGGCACATCACCAATCAAAATCAGTCACATGATTGGCATCGAGATCTAGACTCATGGTTCAATCTGAGATATGTCTGCTCAAAAGCAAGACCTTCTGTGTTGAATAGAGCTTGCTCCCAGATAAGCCCTGCATGCTCAAGTAAGAATCTGTATTGAATGCAACCAAAATGAGATAGCTCATATGCCAGAGGGAGACAGTAGCAGGCTTGAAGGAAGTCCAATTTGTGAAAAACTGCAAAATAATTTTAGCAGACTCTTACAATAAATAAATAAATAAAATCAAGGGAAACACCCCAATGGCAATGGAGCATGCTCAACAGATCCAGCATGTTGGCAGTGGGGTGGAGTGATTGAGTTGGGAGTTCTCAGGACGAAATAGAGCACATAAGATCTTTCTTGAGAGCCATTCCTTTTTTTATTCTCAGCATAACAAGCATACAAAGACAGCTGTTTTTCTGAAGGCTCAAGTTTTCCGGTTAGAAACCAAGCAGACAGAATTCAGATGATGCAGAAAAACCAACCTACAGTTCTCCTTTTTTCGTGTCTATCTTCAAAGCAGATTAGAATGTAGCAAATTATTTTATGGCCAACCTTTTTGAGATTAACTATGTCTCTGCAGACAACCGTACTGCTTCTGCTAAAATGAGATGTGCCTGCCTTACAATGTAGTTGCCACTAAATTCCTCAAATAATTCATCAAGCGTTCTCATTCAAATGTAGCTGGCACCTAGCAAAATCTGGATCAACTTTCCTGTGTCTTTGGATCCTCTTGTCCCACTGGATATTTCCTCAGGGTGGACAACTCCCATACTGTACTGTCCTCCATGCACAATGACCCCTCTGCTGATTCCTCTTTAGTAATCCTGAATCACCTTGGAATGTGCATCTCTTCAGCAGCCTGAAAAGTGTCTAATACCCATTTTGCTGCTTCCCCTCTCCATCTTCTCCAACATCTTCCTGCCATCTTCTTAGCTTGCTTCAATTTTCCCCACCTCCAGGAGAGTCTCTCTGTGTCAAAATGTTCACTGCTCCATTATTTTTTCCAGACCCTGGTCATCACCCACATAATGGTAACCTTCCAGCTTGTATATGTGGAGATTACATGACAGAATGGCAGACAGTGTTTACTTTGAAACGGTGAAATTCTAGTCTGCAATATTTTGTTATAAAAGCTACGCTTCTGGGGATAGATTTGCAGCCTCTATAAATTAAAATCAGACCTTTTGGAAATCAACAGGCATAGAGTAAGTATGACTGAACTTTGCAGGAAACCTGAGTTCAAATTCAGTCATTTACAAAGGTCAGCAACTATGCTATGTTATGCCTCTTTACTCAGAGGCAAATCCTGTTTTGAGGAACTTAGTTGGGACGGTTGTGTTGGGTTTGGTAGGAGATAAAAAAAAAGTTGCCACTAAATATATCTGGAGGGCACCAAGCTGGGAAAGACTGATTGAATATGGATATTGTCATTTTCTGAGGGGTATCATCCACCTTCTTGGCCTAGCCTACCTTGTAAGGTTGTTTGTGAGGATAAAATGGATGGGAGAAACTCCCTCTACTACCGTGAATTCCTTTAAAAGTCAGATCTAGTTATCTCAACAATTGCTTTAGTAATAATTTTGCAAACTATATTTTGATATAATTATAATTATAATTATTTGTTTTTATTCATCAAGGAATATTACAATACAAAGAACAAACAAACAGAATCATGTATTTGACAGGTGTTCTTTGGAAATTCAAGTTCCAGCCAGGAACCTAGGAATTATTCTAGTAATGTCATAAGATGTAGTACATCATGTGCCAAGCAAGACAGCGTTTTGTAAATCTGCAGCTGATATAGCCAAAGTATTTAGGTTCTTGTAAAAAAATGTTGAATCTGTTTGTTATTCATCATCATCATCATCATCATCATCCACAGAGATTTCTAGTTCTTCTCCAATCACTGGTACAATCTATTATAGTAGTACAACTTAAAAACATGGAACCACAAAGAACAACATACGGTTCCTATCGCCCAACATTTCATCTTTCCCTTAAATATGCTCCAGAAGAGCCTCTAAAACTCTCTGAAAAGTTACAGGGAAGGAACAGTCCTTATATCCTGGGGGAGGTGTTTGCAAAAGAGGTTGTTACCACTGAGTAGGCTCAGGAATGGCGTCCATGAAGATGAAATTCTCTCAGCACAGAGACCCTTAACATGCCTTCTCTCCCTGATCTTACTGGACCAGCAGAGCCGACTTGGTCATGTACTGCTTTAAAGGTGACCACCAGAACCTCGAATTGCACCTTTAATTCAGTTCCATAGGAAAGGTGTCACACGGGCAGTGTCACATTCTTTCTGCAAAGGGTGAAGGAATGGCCTTTTGTGATATATCTGAGATGACAACAAAGCCCATAATATATTGCTTTAGATTTTCACCCAAAGAATGGATATCTGCAAGTAGCTCCATGTCTACAGCTAAGGCTAATGAGAGACATAGACTGTAAATGGATTGGTAATTCATTGGGGCCTGCCCCCCCTCAAAAAGGGAGGGAGAGACACAGAAGAAATCATTATTATTTTAATTACCACTAGACAAAGCATGTTCCCTTTGTCTTTTATTGTCACTAGTGCAAATCTTTGTGTAGGAACTATGCTATTTTACTGCTATCCCAGAATGGCCACATAACGAGTGACCAATTCTTCATAGCTCTTGGGACAAAGGGGTGCACATGAGACTAGACTCCTGGGATTTACGTCTTTATGGCAGGCACACGTTCTTTGCAAGAAGAGGTATGGGCTCCAACTTTTAAGAGCTAATAAGATTCCTCTCATCCGACGGATTCACCTCCTCTTCTTCTTCAACCTCATTATTATCTTCAGCCATATTCCTGACTTCTTGGACCTTAGCATTCCCTATCCTGTTCCCCACACCAGCTCCTACTCCTCCCCCAACAAGCGCCAACGTGCCTGCCCCAGCCACGGTCCCAATCGCAAAAGTAGCAGCAGCACCAGTGCTCAGCACAATGGCTTCTGCTGCCAACAAGGCGGCTGCCACACCAGCTCCCACAGCCCCACCAGCTAAACCCACAGCACCCACCCCGATGGCTATGCCAGCTTTGATGGCATGGGGTTTGTAACGGCGGGTGTAATATTCCAGGAAATCTTTAGCCTCACATTGGAGGTAGTTCTCCAGACACGAGACAATATCGGTCCGACATGGCTCATCACCCTGAAGTAAGTCATTGCACTCTTGGAGTAGCTTCTGCTGCTTCTCCTGAACACGCTTAGTCATTGAGGCTGGGGTCACTCGTAGGCTTGTGATCAATGAGCGTGAAAGTTGTTCCTAAGGTTGAAGGAGAAATGGTGGTAGGTTACAGAAACATGAGGAAAAGGGAGAGAAGACTGAAAATGTCAGACTTCACTCATTACTCAAAATAATGCCACTTCTTACTATTACCATATTTATCACATATTTAACCTGCCTTTTTGTCTAGAACACCAGATTTTTCCTCCCCATTTTATACGTACAATAGCCTTTTGAGGTCAGTGAAGATGAAAGAAAAAAACAAACCCATATCTGTGTGATAAGCTTTGGAGCTGCCTAAAGATTTTAACCTGTCTCTTGGGTCTAAGTTTATCTACTCAATTTCACAAAACCCAAGGAGCTTTATTCTTGATCTACCCAAAACTTTTCACTTGTGCAGCACATTTCACCCAGCCTTAAGTCCATCCTCAGACAGTATCAATCAAAAATCACTTGGTTTGCTTTTTCTGTATTTAAACACCCACCACCACCAGTACTCAGACTTTACAAGCTCAGCCCTCTGGTTTCTGTTATGCCTCTGATCCTAGCCTACCATACCCTTCCCTACATGTCAACTTACAGTAGGCAAACCATAGAAACCTATTTCACTCTAACGCATTCCTAGTATTTGTTTCTTCAAAATCCTAAATGTTTTGCCTTTTTTGAAATTAAAACTAGAACAAAACTAGGTTCTTCCTCTTAATCCTACCTGCTCTTGGATGAACTTTGTAAATTGCTTCTGTAATTGTTCCTTGGTGTTCAGGTTGAAGGTGTTGGCCATCTGAGGAGAAGGAAAAGGGAAAGGGGAGCAGATGTGGCTACAGAAAAGATTAATCTTCCCTTAAGTTCCCTCAAATCCCAGAAGAGACAGGGAAAGGAATAAAGAGAGACAGAGGTATAAGATTGGATGTGTGCATCAGGTCTACTCATGTCAGCCCCATTTGGCTTCATATCTGCACCTCTTTGGTGGAAATGATTACAACAGCAGAATCCACCACTATCAGAATCTGAATTTCCTGCCACGAACCTCCCAAGCCATACCTATCAGGTTATTTATTTATGATAGTCTCATTCCATCTTCCACCCTTACAGAATTCAACAAATGGATATTTTTCCATCCAAAAACTAACTAGGCCCAGTCCAATTTAGTTTCACCAAAATTCCTTTGCTGTTTTTCTTCATGTCCCATTATGTTTGCCAGGCCCCATTAATTCCTCCTTGGGAACCCACCGAGAAATATTAGAATTGTAAGACAGACTAAGACGAAAACAAAAACAAAAACAAACCAAAAAGGGTAAAAGCAAATCATTTTTACATAGTCGCCCAGAAAACAACATGGATGTGTTCATGGTATCAGTAAATGTGGAGCATGAATTGAAGGACATTTTGCTTTTTAAAAAATGCCAACTAGCTATAAGTGTCTTTTGGGGAAGAGTATAAAAGGAAAATGGGGAAGTTGGTACCTGTATGGGTGAGGAAAAACCAAAATGATATTGTTTCATGAGATCTGACAAATCCTGAAAGAATTAAAAAAAAGGAGGGTTCAACATATAAAAATGGATTAACAAAAGGCTGCTACAGACGTCCATTCAGAGTATCTCCAAATATGTAGACAATCTACCTGTAACTCACCTGCACAGAGACCTACGCTAACAGGACAAAGTACACAACAGACATGCACACTATTTTCCACAATGTGTATCATATTCCTTTCACATAGAATTTTGGTCTAAATAATGCCTTTTCTGAGCTGGCTAGAACTTGAAAGTTAATGATTAACACAATTGCAAATACATAAATAAATAACAAAAAACAAAACATGAAAAGTGTAATGGCATTGAAAAGCAACAAACAGACCACAGGCTCAGAGTAAGAAACAGGATTAGAACATTGCAGAACACTGTATAAACATAGGGAGAATGTTGTTTGTAACTGTTGTAAAGAAGATCGGAAGTTGCTTCTTTAATTATGTTTTTCTTTTTTTCTCTTTCTATCTCTACTGTTCTGTGCACTTTTTTCTTTTTCTTAACTTCCCTTTATATTTTTTCATGTTTATCTTTTACTTATACATACACACGTACACACACACACAAACACAGAACACTCATGGCAGCTGCTGAAAAGCCCCATAAGTATGCCAAGGTGGGGCGGGATGGCAGGGTGTCATCATGCACTAGGCTTGTGATAATTTGGGCCATGCTATGAGGGATCAGAGACACCCATCAGCTGCATCAGGGTGCCCAGTCAAGACAAAGCACATTGTACAATTCCTCCCATCACTAATTGAAGGAAGGGAACAACACTGTTCCCTTCTGGGTGTGGCAGCAACAGGGCTCAAACCAGGCTACGTTACAACTGAATGTGGGACTAACACTCCCCATGAGATTCAGAACTACCAGCTTGCTTTTGTAGCTACCCACCGGCTACAAACAGGGCCAAGTAACAATGGAATTAAATTACCGTTCGCTTAATGTGTTCAAGTGGTACGTCAACAGGCCTTCATCTGGATGCTTTTCAGCTGGATTCTTGCACCGAGCAGGGAGTCAAACTCAACGGCATTTCAACTCTGGCTTTTTATGAAATCATCTTTTGAACAGGAGACCCAGGTCTTCTCCTGTTCTGAAGTGCCTGTCTATCTACATGTATAATTTTAGTACAAACTGCAGATTCCAGGGTCCTTCCCCATATAACCATTCTTCAGCTATCCAGAATAGAGAATCCCACAAAGACTGTGCTTGCAGAAGACCATGGAAGGGCAGACTGCTTGAGAGAATTGCAGGGCCCCAGGCGCCTTCCTTTCCTTCCCATCTGAGCCTTTCCCCCAGCATCAGCATGGCAGAGTTGCCAATAAAACAGCAACCGTGACACGGGTGGGTGGGAGGGTGGAGAGGAGACGTGTGTTTTTGCAGCTCTGCAGCCATCAGCAGCAAAAAGACAGGAGGTGTTTTTCCTTCCAAGGGAACAAATGTACAGCAGCAAGGAAAAGCACAACTTGGAATGGTACAAGAGCCCCACCTGCTGGCTGTTAAAAGTGACAGAAGAGAAGAAAAAGTACAAGAAAGCCCAGAGAGAGAAAAAAGAAATAGGCTCTGTAAGAAGAAGACACTGATAGCAATAGAGAACTAGGTTGTAGAGTATGCTGGGTAGGGAATTCTGGGAGTTGAAGTCCACACTTCTTAAACTTGCTGATAAACAGTGTTGTACAGTACAGAGTACAGCATAGAGGTAATTGTAATAGTATTAGAGTAGTAGTAATTGTATTAGAGTAGAGCAATGTTTTTCAACCTTGGCAACTTTAAGACGTGTGGACTTCAACTCCCAGAATTCTCCAGCCAGCATGGGAATTCTGGGAATTGAAGTCCACATATCTTAAAGTTCCTGAGGTTGAGAAACACTGCTCTTCAACTAAGAGATTGATCTCTCTCTTGGATATAAGAGAAACATCTGTATGCCAAGTACAAATTCAAAGGTGTAGGGTGGCCATCTCACTTGATTCCATAACTCTCACCTTTATCTTGATAGCAAGTTGTGTCCCAGTGAGTGGTATGCTGTCCTGATTTCTCTTTATGTGCATTCTAGCTGATCTGGCAATATCATTGCCATAATTCTTCAGGCATTCCCTAAAATCCTCATCCATGTCTGGAAGAAACAATTCAGACTGTTTTGGCCAACGCAAGACACCTTTTACCTTTTCTGGAGACCATAGTTGAAAATATATGCATGCAACCCAACTTAGCCCAAGACTCCTGAATGCAACAGAGTGTTGGATTTAAAAGGGGACTGTTCTACCATCTGGTGGTGATAGTGGTGGTGGGAGAAATGAAGTTCTGTTATTTTAGAATATTATTTAATATCTCCAAGATGCAAGCTTTCTGTGCTTTCAGTAATCTTGTAAACTTTGGGGAAAATGAATGCAGTAGAGGGATTCCAAGGTTGATTTTAACAGTAGTGAGTAGTGCTAAGGAAGGGATGAAGACCTCTTTATGAAAAAGGCATGCTTTGCTATCAACCACAAGGATAAAATAGGACAATAAAAAGGTTTTGGTGAATTTTGATCACCAAAATTATTTATAGGATAAGAATTTATTTTATAAATAAAACTCCAGGAGGGTGGATAGTCTGGTTGGCTTCACTGCAGAATCATTTTACATTGTCCTCTTGGATTCAGAGCAACTTTTAAGCCATGATAAGAGAAAACCCCTCCCTTCCACCATTTGCCCCCCTCCCCACCCCCAACCCAGCAACCCCAAATGCCTGCAAAAAGATCATTACAGCAACAGGCTGTGATTTCATAATCACTGGAAGGGATTTTTTAATCTTCCATGGGATGTTCCTCCCACCTCAGCTCCAATTAAGGAAACAAAGATTCCCCATTTCATTCCAGGAAATTAATTGGTCTAATTGTTTTTACACTCCACCACTGATCAGAGAGAATTTGTGGTATTAATGCTCCTCCTTCTGATAGAATGGAGTAATTGTGTCTATTTGTCCCTAAAGTTCATGCAGATACAGGTTGTATAGACTGTGGGAGGAACATGAAGAAGGTGTGATGGAAAGAGAGAGGTTCTTGCCTGCTATGGTGCCTTCTGTGCCCATCACCAACTTCTTGCCAGGGTAGGGCATCAGATAACAACGACTGTTGGTACTTTTGAGTGTCTGCAGGACTTGTGGATGCCGGCTAGGTTGACCCTTCAGCCTCTGAGGTTAAATGAACAAATAAATGGGACAAGATGCAACCATTTTGAAACCCCCCCACAACCCCTCTGTCTCTGAACTTGAGAGTGAAGATGGACTCCTACACAATCTCTTCATTAACAACTCAGGATATCTTTTTCATGATTTCTACAACAGGTTTACCTGGAGGATTTCTTGGAGGTAATCCTGTCCCCCCTGGAATCCATAGGTTGCGGGGTAGACCCAGTCACGCACCAAGAGATCAAGATGCTGCAACAAAGAAGTAAGAGAAGTTCCAGGACTCTGCATTTGCCTTTCCTCCCTCCCCTTCTGATCCCACTATAAGCTCACTGGATACATGGAAGCAACAAACCCACTCTCTGCATGGCAGCATCCAATGCCACTTGCCACTTGAGGGAGTTGACAACCTCCAAGCCCTCCCAAAGGTGAGCTAGAAACTAAATTGTACATATGGCAGCAAAAGAATAGGACTGATTCTCTCATTACAAAGAGCCACAGGAACTGTTTGCAACTTCACCACTTTCCTCTGCTAAGGGATACACCTGGCGTGTCCATCAGTGCTGCTAAAACAGGGCGACAGGTGAATAATGCAGACTGATTCAGAACTAGTCTCTTTCCCTGTTAAAGAAATCATTACTCAGGTTTTCAGGCCCTGGACAAAATATCTTTTAAAGGCTTTCCTCTTCTTGATCAGTTCCTTTTTTTTCTCTGCAAGGCCCCTCAGCTTATTCCCTTGCCCTTCCTTTTGTCCCCCGTCTGTGGAACTGAGGGGGAGCAAAACAATTTCATCTCTTCACTTATAGGCCCAAAGAAATCAGGAGAATGATAATAGGAAGGAAGAGAATCATCAGTGAGATCTCCCCATAGGTATATCCCCGACAGTACCTCCCTCTGAGGCCAGTTCTACTTTTAAAGATTGTTTTTTGTTCTTTAATTTTTAATTATTTACCAAAGCATATCATAGTTACAGTGAAAATAAGACAATGCCTCCCCTGACCTTCACACTGCTCATTAGGTTCTTGTTTCTTTCTAGTCCCCCCTCCCCTTTTTCGGCTTCCAAGGATCACAGTGGGTATGGTGTTGTCACCAAAGGGAATAGTACCAATATTTTGGGTGGGATTTTCCCCTCATTTTGGGTAGATATGAGTTTGGGGCTTTTAATGGCTCACAGCACCTACTGGGAAAAATTATAATCCTGAAGAGAGTTTCTTGTTGCTATAAAATGGAGCTTGAAGCCACACGGACCTCAGGGGTTGTCTATTCCTGCATCTGATGGGGGGGGGATCATGAAGGTACCCCACTTATCCTCACTTTGCTCTAAGAACTTTCTCACACCCTAATTTGCTTCTGGCATCCAAACCAGGCAGAGAGAAACTTTCTTAAAGCAACAGCACAAGGTAAGGGAAGGAAGGGAAAAGGCCTGGATTTCCTTGTCTGCTTGGGAAAATTAAAAGTCACCCTACTCAGCCAGCCCCTATTTTATAAATAAGATGGGAGAGACATGGATTCCTGCTCCATCCAATTTTGGATTTTTTTTTTTTAAATAAGAAGCATGATTTGGAGGTCGTTGCCCTTTCCTAGGGATGAAAAATGGATGCATTATAGAGATAAATAACGCATTTACAAATAGCAGTGGGTGAAAAAGTTCATTGGTATTCACAATGAAAGAAAAGGAAAGAGAGATGCGAGTACCAGGCAGAAGAAAACAGAGATGGAAGAGGCGTTTGCTGCGAAGAGGAATTCAGGGACAAAGGGCCTCTTTGATCAACTGGCAAGGCAACAGTCCTGTGGGACTGGTGACAGTGGAAGAGGAAAAAAACACACAACATAAATGTGATAAGAAAGAAGAGAAAGGATGGTGCTTCTTACCTGAATAGGCTTCAGCTTGTACTGACGGCCCACGCTCTCCGCTACGTGCAGAAACATCTGAGGGGCAAAAGAAGCAGGTGGCTTTGTGACACTGGAAGATTTAGTTTCACTGAAGTTATTGTCTGTTCACTCAGGGGCAGAGTTGAGGAGCTAAAACTTGATTTAGGAAAGAAGAAAAGACCTCTCTCTTCAGCCAGCTTGAGCTGGAATAATAGAGAATTTTAGCCATTGACTGGGTTTTATATTTTGGTTTACAGAGTTATTCTTGTTTTTACTATTACCTGCCTTGAGTGTTTCATGACAGGAAAGATAAAGATACAAATAGAAATTATATTTTAGAAATGATATTATTTTATTATTGTTGTTGTTGTTGTTGTAGAACAACAATAATACCTACTTAAATTTACAAGTTTGTCTTACAATTATGTCACATTTGTATCCTGCCTTCTTCCAGAAAACTCAGGACAGTAGACTTAAATACAGTACTGTATTTAAGCTGGGGGGAGGCTGTTTCTCCCCCCCCCCCCATTGAAAGTGTAATAGTCACTTTAAATTCCTTAACTTATTAGTTTTATATGAAGACCATTCAAACTTCTGGCACTGGATACCATATTTAATTTTTGCACTGCGAGAACAGGAGAGAAGTTAGTTTTCCACTAATGTCATTGAGACAGGCAATCAACTTATTCAGATCAGTTATAGAATTAGCAGTTACATTTGTACAACATGCCAAATTTAATTACTTGTAATCTTGGAGTGTTTCTTGTGGCATAGTGAATTGCATGACCCAAGCATCAGAGGTTAATTTATGATTCAATGGATGTGCAAAACCAGACGATGGGGCAATTTGGTACCTAAGCTCAACATGTTGTGGGGATCCAGCTTTTGATCAATGGTTAGATTCATGGCTCAATCAACCATGTACATTTCAACTCTAAACTGGAATATCCAGTCCAAAACTCTCCTTACTGGTTTTCATGAACCATCTATTATGGTACCTTCATTGTGGACTGTAGGGAATGGAAGACACACTAGGTCACATATACACATAGTGGGGCAGCAGTGACAGGGAGCTGATAACAAAGCTAACAAAGATTAACCAAGCTGTCTTGAGTTCAGTTTGCCCTGGAAGGTCAATGTGCTTAATGGTCCAACTGAAATGGCTTTTCTTGCAATCTGACTTGCTCAATTGACACTCATGTTCATCTTTACTCCAGAACAGGGCTGTGTAGTACTTTGGAAACAATTTGGAAAAGGTTTCAACTTTTGAAACTTTGGAGTATGATCATAACACCTATCAGAACTCTTAAAACAGCCGCATCTTTTCTCAGATAACTTGGTTTTTCTGTAGCTGCCAAATATCCTGATAAAAGATACAGGTGCTTTAAAGAGTTGAAAACAGGTGTTACGTTTACCTTTCTTCACTCTCCTCAGCATCTTCTGTAAATGAATCTGAAGCATTGCATAACCCTACTATTCTTGCAGTCTCTTGCAAGGCACTGATTCTGTACTTGTAGTATGCAGAAACTGATTTGAACTGCTTGGGTTCCACAGCTGGCAGATTCCTGCATTTGAGCCAAGCCAAAATGGTGTAGGATCTTTCCAACTGGGTTCTCCTAATCTTCTCCCAGGGAATCAAAGGGGCACCAGAAATTCTGAGCTCTAGTTTATGCCCCTTTCTTTTAGCTATATTGAGAGAACTTCCTTTTTATACCACCTCTGCCTGGTAATGTTGCATTGTCTCCCATCTCTCCCTGGGATGAGGAGCTCACTTCTAATATACAGAGCCCAACTCACTTCCAAGTATTCCAGGTCTGGGTCCTTCAGCATGTGGGACAAATTGAGAATCTAGAAGACAATTGGGAAACACAACAAAGGCGTGATAAGTACATATTATTGTTACAGTCTAGAGGAAAAAAAGGAGTTGATATTTCTAGAACTCCACCTGATAGGAGCTAAGCAGCATAGAGAAAGCTGAAAGCTTGACACTATTTTCCATGCTTCTCTCTATATCCATTGAGCCCTCGGTGTCAATCAAGAACAAGGCTACCTGGAGATGGAAGGGAGAAGAGAAATGAGTGGACATATATAGTGTGAACCCATCCTTTTCAGTTAATTTCTGATTCAATAAATTGTGTAATGTGGATTATTTACTAACCAGTTTAGGGTATGTAGCTGCAGAATTCATTTCTAAAATGTATTAGGTGCTTTTAGCAGAGATGTTGAACCTTTTGGACTCCTGTCCTGGCTGAACTACAACTCCCAGCATTCCTCACTTACCATATACCATGCTGGGATAGTCTGTTAGGAAACGTAGTTCAGTAACAGGTTCCCCATTCCTGTCCTTTAGCAGCACTTGTCAGGAAGATGCAGGTAAAAACAAAGCAATAAGAATAAATGCTGAAACATAATAGCACAATCATTTTTTAAAAAATCAAAATATTGATAGAATAAAAACCACAGAGATAAAACTACTGAAAAAAAGCCCACACCATCATGATGGAAGTACAGGAAATTAGCCATTTTATACTGAAAGAGATAGGTGTGGGTCCAGCACCTGGTCAGTCGATTCATGTGAGTTTAATAAGAGATGCAACAGAACACAAGTCAAGAAAGGAAAGTAACCAGGAAGTGGCAAAGTTCATATGAAGGATGGCTAAGTGCAGCAGCTACTAGCTGTGGCAGTAAAAAGCATGTTTCTATTATCAAAATCCTCTCCCCTCTCATTGTGGTAAAGATACATTCTGCACAACTAGTAAATCTGCTGCCTTTTAGATTTTACATTTCCTCTGCTGAACAGAAAATATTCTTTTAACAAGCTCCAGGATACTGTGCAGTGTCCTAGTCTGATAGTCTCCATTATGCTTTTGAAATCTGGTGTTGGAGGAAACTCCTGAGAATACCATAGACAGCCAAGAAAACAAAGGGATCATCGAACAAATCAACCCAGTGTTCTTATTCAAGGTACAAATGACCAGGCCCAAATTATCCTACTTTGGATGCATTATGTGAAGCACTAGCTCTCTGGAGAAGGCTCTAATGATGGCACAGGTAGACGGAAAGAGGACAACCAGTAGCAAGATGGATGGGCACAATTGCAACAGTGATAGGTGCACCATTAGAAGACTTGAAGGACCAGGTTAGGGATAGATCATTGTGGAGAAAATTTGTCTATTTGGTTGCTAAAAATCAACATTGACTTCATGGCATGTCATCAATCAATCAATTATGCAGACAAGTCTACTAGACCGACTTCCAGCTTGGCCAAGCAATATTGTTTATGGTAAGCTCTATGTTTTCTATCATACTATCAAGTTTGTGGTTAGCAGCAATAAAATCTTGTTCAGTTTTGGGACTGCTGTGATGTGTTGGGGATAGGAAATGCATTACATTCAGAAAATTCGTGAAAAAGCTGACACAGGGGCCACAAAGAGGGAGGCAAAGGACAGACAGAAAAGAGAAGTTACTTCTTGGATTGAGCTCTGAAACATTTACCTTTCCATTTTCACTAGGAACCAAAAACGGCTGATTCCATATCCATATCCCTTTGGTGATGCAGTTAATTCCTGGATGCCATTCAAAACCTGTCAGTGGCTCATCTTCTTGGCCCATCCAAGAGTTATCTGTAGCAGCCTGCCAACAAAGAAGAAATAAATGAGATAGGAAATATATGGCTGCTGCAGTAGCGTGGTTAGTCAAATAACACATATTTTCCAAAATATCAAAAGTTACTTGGCCAAGCAACTTTCTCTCTAATTCTGCAAGATGATCAATTTGCCTTTTGATGAAATGCATTTTTATTGTTTTATTCTTTTTTTATTATTTATTCTTTAATTGTTCTTTTGTGATTTATCCATGGCATAAATCTCCTGGGAGTCATAGTTTAGGAATCCCTTGAGAGCCACTTGTACTCTACCACTGAGATACTGGTGAGATACTGTGATACTGGGCTAGCTTGGATGGTAATATTCCTTGATTAAGCTGATACATTTGCATTTTCAGAAAAGGAGTGTATACTTTATACATCTCCCTTTCTTCTTTCTTTAGAAGGTTGAACATGTACAAAATGCAATGCATATAAACTCATTTTGCATGTTTGATTTCTTGGATAAAAACTACAAAACGCTATAAGATCATAGGAGGAGCATCATCCAATCCAAACCATTTTAAAACACTAAAAAAATATACAATCATTGTCAGACTTACTGGGTTTTTAAGCTTCCGCAGGAGGAAATTGAGCAAGAAAGATTTACCCCGCCGTTGTTCCCCAATGGTGGAAATCAAGCAGACAGGAGTATCTTTCACCTCTTCCTGCTCTAAGCAGCTACTTAGAGCCTCTGCATCCAAATAGAGATTCCCATTGTCATCCAAACTCACTAGCTGTACTGGCTGCCCCAACACTGATGAAGTTGTTGGCATCTTCTGAAAAGGAAGGCAACTAGGTCAAAAGAAGCCATGTACAATTTCCATGGCTACTCAATCAGAGTCAAGTCTCAGGTCTGAAGAGAGCCAAGATAGAAGAAAACATGATAGCCCAATTGTGATGGCCATGTCAGATTAACAGTAGTAGAGAACTTGCTGTTTGTTACCTATTTTTGGGTGGGGACTGTATAACTTTGAGTGGGAAATGAAGAAGTCAATTCTCACCTACATATTGTTCTTCAATGGTTCTCTCTCTTCCTAAGGGGTTGTTTTTCATTGGGGGAGGAGATAAGAGCTCTGCCCAGAGACCTCTATTGTGTGGAATGCCCCAGGTTCCTTTGACATCTATGTGAAACCATTGGGAGTGGTTATCCACCAGCACAGTCAGATATCCTCAGTGATATATCTTGACTTCACACCAAACAGTGGAAATATTGACCCAGGAACTCTGTACAGGGTTGTATTCCCTGGCTCAAAGCGGTCCACAATTGTGGGTCCTCCTTGACTCACATCTCTTGTTCAGACAGGTGACAGCTGCAGCCAGGTAGACTTTTGAATAGTTGCATCTGGTACACTAATTGCAGCCATTCTTGGATTGGGAAGTCTTGCTCCCATTCACTTATGCATAGTCATTTCCTGTTTGGATTACTATAACATGGTCTACATTCGGCTGCCCTGGTAAAGCATTTGGAAGCTATACAAAATGCGGCAGCCCTGGGCCATGATGAATGTCTCCTGTTATATTTGAGTGACCACACAACTTTGGGAGCTGAGCTGGCTTCCAGTTGGCTTCCAGGTGCAATTCAAGGTTCTGGTTGTCACCTATAAGGTCCTGTGTGGCTCTGGATGTAGTCATCTGCAAAGCAATCCATCTATCATCCATCTATCATCCATCCATCCATCTATCTATCTTGATAATGTTGAGATTTTTGTTATTATTTTTTTAGTGTTTATTTTTATTTATTTTTAATTTTCTTTTTTTAAACAAAGTTTCCAGTTGTTAGCTGCCCAGAGCCTTTGGGAAGGAATGATATACAAATATAGTAGATAAGTAAGTAATAAATAAATATGTATGTGTGTATGTATATGTGTGTGTATGTATGTATGTATGTATGTGTATATATATATATATATATATATATATATATATACACATACATACATACACACACATACACATACACATACATATACATATACATATACATATACATATACATATAAATATAAATAAAAAGTCTGGATCCCACCCAATGTATTTCCCTAGATGGCACATTAACCAATTCTGTAATTGTTCTATGATAATCTCCATACTAAACAGCTAGTTTGGTGTAGTGGTTAAGGTACCAGGCTAGAAACCATGAGACCATGAGTTCTAGTCCCACCTTAGTCACAAAGCCAGCTGGGTGACCTTGGGCCAGTCATTCTCTGTCAGCCCTAGGAAGCAGGCAAGGACAAACCACTTCCGAAATCTTGCCAAGAAAACTGCAGAGACTTATCCAGGCAGTCTCCAGGTATCAAGACTGACTTGAAGGCAAAGAACGAAACAAAACAAAAGCCCCATTCTGCACGCAATGCAGTAACGCTACCTAGTTCTCCCTAGATGCAATCCCACCTTTTTGACCTCTTCCAGGAGATGAAGCTGTTTAATTTTTTCCACCAAACGCTTCAGCCGTGCATCTAGGTACATCCGCTCAGGGTGGCAGAGATGGCGGCATTCAGGGCAACGGTACTGAGAGTTCAAGGAAACATTCCAGTGAGTAAACAAACAGTCTTGACAGAAATTATGCCCACAATCAATGGAGACGGGGTTTTTGAAGGACTCCAGACAGATGGAACATATGATGTCTTCCTGAAGGTTATGGATCATGCCTCCCACAGTCCTTGATGTAGGGACTGTTGAAGAGGTTGGCCTGCAAGGGGTAAAGAAAAGGAATTGAGCCAAACTGTGGGAGGCCAGGACTCCATCTACAGTTCTGGGTCCATTTCATGTGATACTGCTAGGACCAGACTTCTGTGCAGAAATCCAGGAATCCCACTGTGGAAGAACAGGCTGTGGAAAAAGAATTGCAGGAACCTAGGCTCCCTCCCTCCCTCCCCTCAGTTCAGTTCAGTTTATTACTGATTAACCATTAGGCCATATCAGGATACAGAATACAAAACAAATAAAACATAAGACATTAATAAGACCATATATTAAAAATAGGATAAGAGAAACAAATTAAAATTAAAAAAGAAAAAAGACGCAAATCATATTTCTGCATCACCCCTACAATTTACCCCAGTCAAATCCACATAGGCAGATCTCAGCTGTACTGCTTTGTTCAAATAAAGGGCTGTTTTATATGTAATTTTTGAATTCTGACCGCACATGAAATACGTTCTTTTAATATAAGGATCCCAATGGGTCATTCGTCCAAGATACTGATCCCTCTCTTTTTGATACAATTGACATTCGCATAATATATGTATTATATCTTCTGTCTCTGGAGCTCTGCAAATACAAGTGCATTAATTATAAGGGACTTGGTTAAATCTTCCATATCTAACCATTGTGTCCAGCTGCTCAAATCTTGCTCGAGTAAATACCACCCTAAGATATTTGGGCATTTCTGCATTTAAATACTTGGCAATTTGGAAGGTACTTTTGTACTGGCTCGTCCATTTCAGTGTGTCAACCTTTCTAAGGGTGGCTACATCTTTCTGTGCTTCTATATCCAAGATTCTTTGTGCAGGAATCTTTTTAGCTTGTTCTCCAGAAACAACTGGACATGAGACAGGGAGACCACAGCTCCTAATGTAATTTGTCAATTGTACTATCCAAGAAGGCTCTAACTGAGATTTTGTCTGTTTTAACAAACACAATTTTGGGAGTCTGTCAGTTTCCAAAGCATTGATTTTGCACCAATAACTATAAGCCCTGATTTTAGACAAGGAACAAATCGTATGGATTCCCAATTTGGCTCTAGCTGCAGCAGCTAAAGTTCTTTTATCCACACTCAAGATACTTCTCAGATGCTGTGATTGTATTTGTTCTAATAGTGATATGTGTTTTATCTCAGACCAGTGACTCTATTATTATCCTCCTTCTCATTATCATCTATACACAGTCTTCCAGATAGTTCTGACTGAATTTGGTACTTTTGACTGTGGGATCCTTCCCAAGGATGTAAGTTAGTTAAAGATAGCATCATAAGATGTGCACTATTCCAACTAATGCAACTTTTTGTAATTGATGAGTTGAGATTCTATCCATTCCTATTGTGTTCAAGTGATTTTCCAGATCTTTTGGTATGGCATCAAGCACACCAACCACTAATGGCAACATTATTATTTTGGTTTTCCATATGCATTCAATCTCTATTTGAATGTCTTTATACAGTATTTCCCTATTTTTTCTAGTTCTTTCTCATTGACCTTCTATCATCAGCTACTGCAATGTAATTTCCTATGTGTTCTTTTGCAATTACACTCATGCCCACCTTATTATGGGTGACATATTTATCAGTTTGTATATGGAAAGTCCCACAGGAACTTAATTTCTTGGTATTCATCCATTTTTTTTAATACTGTTGCTAGTAAGTTATAATTTTTACCAATATTCCAATGAATCAAGCTGCTGGTGGCGGTGAAGATGATGATGATTACTACACAGAAGTTAGATCTAGCTATTCTATCAGTTCTTTCATCATTATTTCTCAAAATATTTTTTCTTTGGAAAATAGTCAACTTACGGTTTAGCACTATTTCTGTTTCCCATTCTGTGGTGATCAGGATGCTGATGGATTCCAGTTAGAAAAGGTCCTTTTTCCTAGAATAGAGAAGATCACACTGCTAAGAAGAGGGTCATTTCCCTCTTTTTTAAATTATCCCATGGGAGGCAAGGGTCTGAGTAGTAGAGATGGGGCAGAGAAGGAGGAAAAAAGAAAAGGGGTCATGAAAGACTGGCCCTTTGACTTTATTTGAGATGGAAGAAGTGAAACATTGTGCAAAAGAAGGCTATGAATGCAAAAATTAATGGCCCCAGTCTGGCTATTATATATGAACAGCACAATCCTATTCAAATCTGTTGAGAACAAAGGTTCCTGTTTTTCTTTCTTTCTTTTGTATTCTTAATCGTGATTTTAAATTAGCATTAGGCAGTGAGAACAAAAAGAAGAAAAAAGCTGGGGATGATGGGGACTGTAGCCCAGAATATTAGGAATCCATTGAATAATTTATTCAATGGATCAAAGACCTGATTGTGCTTGCCACTTACGAGCAGATTGCCTATACACGTAGACTTGGTATGGACAAGTATAATGAAACATGGGACTCATTTACACAAAATACAATAGGTTAAAAAAATGATAGTCACATAACTGTATTAGAAATATATATGCTTCTGAATAATATTTGCATTAGAGAAATGCATATAGATTTGTAACGATTTACTGGTATAATGATACACTATGCTAAGTTTTTTATTTTCTTCATTGTATTTTTGTCACTTTTTCATAATAACACTTTTTAATGTTTTTTTTCTTCTTGATAGTATATTATTATTATTTTTGTGTTTGTCATATCACTTTATTTTGGTCAGTGAACTGGTCAAAGTCATCACATTATTGAATGTTGAGGCAAAAGTAGTTGGCAATACTCAGTGACATATGTGAGGAAGCTGAGGATTGGGAATCCATGGTTGAGTACTATATCTGGCTATTCTTAGTGGATAAGTACCTCCAGGTATCAAAGACTAGGACAAAGAACAGCAGACATTTCTATACTTCTGTGACAAAACAGATTATGAGCAATACAATTAATATTAAGATGACTGATTTTGGTTTCCCCCAGTGAGAATTTTCTTACATTAACTTGTTCCTCTTGTAACCACTTCTGCTTGCTAATCCAGTTGCTAATCCAATACTTTCACAATGAATAAGACTTCTAGACTAACAAATCCACACTTTTTATTTGAGGCTGTATTTAGGGCAGACCCAGCTAGGTAGAAGCATCTAGCTGACCTTGGCTGATCTTGAAAAGCTAAACAAAGTTAAGCCAGTTTAGTACTTGGATGACAGAACATCAGGAAATATGAAAGCCATAAACTAGACTGGGAAGTTGAAAAAGAATCCCCAAAGACAGTTGTAGAAAACTGCCTCCATGGGGTTGTCAAGATTAAGACATGGTCTTGTCCATGGAAATGCCAAGACTTGAACTTGATTCATGGGAGTTAAGAGATGGGCAACTTATTGTCTGGCAGAATGCACATATCTCAGGAATAAACTATCTCATGTCATCAACGGCAGTGAAAGAAATAGTGGGTGATTCCAGATCTGCAACTGGGTGGGTCTATACATGTTTTTCTTAACATTGTCCTATCTGTCCAGTTCCTTCTTTTTTTCTGACTCTCTCTCTCTCCGTTTCAGGCTGCTGAGAAGGAATAGAAAACTCATACCACGGACCTAACAAAATTGCTTGTAGATGGCTCTAAAATTAAGACAAGGGCCACATATGCTGCAGATTGCCACTGGACAATGCACAGTAATGGTGGCTATAATGACCCATATCACAGAATAGTCTGAAATGTCCAGGGCCTCTTGGTGTGGATGTAAAAGATTTTACAAAAAGAGATGAGGAGAAATGGCTTCAGATCTGAAGAGCAGAGATGGTAAAGAAAGCAACACTGCTATAGAATGCTGCCTAGTGCAAGATCCATCCAGAAATGTGGGGTGTCCTTTGCTAAGAGTGTGGAGGAGTAAGGACCCCCCCCCATTTTTTTTTAAACAATCTTTTGCAATATTTCTCCTGTTCATTCTGCCAGCTAAATGCATGTACTGTATGTTGCTGGGCATTATCCATATAGGATCCTTGCCATTATAAGAAATGAATGTGTTCAAAAGCAGACTGTGAAACACATGTGTTCCTGCAATACATGTGGCTCTGAACAACCTTATTTCTCTAGCTGAACCATGATGTGCCAATGTACGCTCATGGACAACACTGGTGGAATGAACAGGAAACCACTTCAGGTGCCTGAGCTCCCTACTCCATAGGAGAAGGAACCCTCCACCCACTAGGCACTACTGGATCAGGAAAGTATTACTTTACAACTGATCTTCACTCTCATGCATCAGTGCCCATTTAAACATGTGCTGTTCTGGGGTCAAATCCTTATGGTCCTCCAAATGATGCTAGACTACAATTCCCAGCAGTTTTAGCTGGCACGGCTGGCATAGGGGATGATGGGAGCTCTAGATTGACAACATCTGGAGGCCTGCAGCTCCTCCTTCCTAGGTATAGTGCTTCAGAGTGCTTAGTGCATTTATATTAAGTTTATAACCTTTTAAACGATCTTTTAAGGTAGTTAATTAAGCTGGTCACCCTGGAATGGAGACGAATCACTTTCCTAAGGACCTCAAATGAGTTTGAGGCTTGCAGTTTGGTCTCTCTAACTGTGCAGCCCTATTCCCACTTCGAATGAAACCACTACAAACGGCAGCATGTAAGTGACTTTGGATGACCTCAAAAAGTTTCATGGAATTGGATATGATTATGAGGGCTCTACATGCTTTGGAAACAAACTGAGAAGTGTTTCAGACTTCATGCCAACAGGAACAAGCATCTCTCTGCTATTCATGCAGCTCAGTGGAGCTACGAAAGCAGTGGCATCTGATAGGTTTGCTTTTCAGGATCCTGCAAGTCCCCAAAAAGGCAAATGTGATGAATAGCAGAGATGGTTAAGCTTCCTATCAGACATGGCAGAAAACCTCACCTCTCCAGACGCCAACTCCCTTTTCAGGAATTGGCTGTTTCTTTACTGAAGACGAAAATGAAACCGTTTACACACGATCTGCCTAGGGCTCAAAGTATATGCCTCAGAGTCTGAATGCTAAACCTTTTCCTCCCACCTTTCTAAATCAATAGATATTTGGCCTGTTGTGTGTTGGCCTTGAATGGCATCTGTCCTGTGCTATGCACCTGTCTTAAGAGTACACAGTTGTCCTCTTTAGTCTGGGAATCACTAGTTCCTGCCTCACTAGCCCCTTTCCTGACAGAGATCTGCTGTATTTGCATCAGATTCAGAGAACTTCCTCCAAGTTAAAGTGTGTGCATCCCTAGAAGTTAGCACTTGAATGTGAGACCACCAGGAAATTTAAGACTGAGAAGCTGGGGAAAATTTTTTGAAAAGATGGTAATGGCAAACTATTTCCATACTGCTGCTGAGAATGTCACTTGGACACATCCATGGAGTCATCAGGATCTCAACTCAGCTCAAAGGCAGCTTTACCTGATAAAGTTTAATGAGGTTTATACCTAGGAAAGTGAGTATATAACCAGCTTTTAGCTTCTACAACACAGTTACTATTAATAACAATTCAATATTAAAGGAACCCCCAAAAAGGCATGGCTAGTCTTTGAATTCTCAGGTATTGCTTTGTTAATCTCTTTTAAGAGAGCAGGGGAATATTACTGGCCATGGAGAGGAACATGTAAGGAATTGGACCAGCAGAGAAGGAAAGGGCCCACTGATTAGAGTGACATAGACTGAGAATCTATGGTCTTTCCATATTGGCCCAGATGGCTGAGACTGCTGGGGATTGTAGTTAAACTATATCTGGAGGTATATAGATTCCCCACTGCTAACTTAGAACTGAGCAACACCAGAAGACTCCACCCTTTTTTAATGTTATTTTTCAAATTTGCCACTATTGCAGTAAATGTAAGATTAAAATTCTATAAATAAATGCATCTCTGATTCTTCATAGCACCAGGCTTAAATTTATCCAAGGACTCACACAAAGGAAGTCAACCACGCAACTGTATAGTGGGGCAATCTCACTTCAAAACAGCTTTCTCAAACCTGGCACCACTGGATCTATTGGACTTCAGCTCACAGAATTACCAGCCATTTTACTGGCTGGGAATTTTGGGATTTGAAGCCCAGAAATTTGGAGGACACTCTCCTGGGAAAGGCTGCTTTGGAAATGACGAAGTAATAAGTAATGAAACAGCTGAAGAAGCTATTGGGTGAGACTACTTTCAGTCACTTCTGGAAGAAGTTGCTATGCTATAATAACCAGTGAAGTAAACTGCAATAACATTGTATCCTGCTGATTTTCTCCAGATCTAATCCATCCTGTCTAGACCTTAGACTAATTCTCACACGGGTAAGTTTTGAAAGCAGCTTTTGCTCTACCCTCTGTGCTTATCTGAAGGTGGCAGGCATCTTATCTGCCATTCCTTAAGACCATGTTCTACTTTTATCAGCCTTCCTTACCCTCCTTCAGAACAAAGATGACAAGGGCAGCTTATAAGAAAAACATAAAAAATACAATCATTATCTTGCCCCCCCTCCATCTTTTACTTTTATCACCTGTGATGCAAACACAGGAAACTGAAATTAATTAATTAATTAAAATAATTTGCCATCAGTGTGGCAAGGCATTGGGCAAGAATTATAGAAATCTATATTTTTATTAGTTTTTAATTTTTTTTATTAAGATTCATAACTTTCTCCCTTCCAGTTCCTGCATTTCTGACAGGAGATGAGAGGAGAAACCACCAGATCCTGTAGTCCCATAACATAAGGCGACTAGCATTTCCTCTGAAATCTTTCCTTGTCTTTGCTAGTATTGTTTGGTGAAATAATAGAGGGAATTATGTGAACCGCCCCCTCCCCGCTTCTTCCACGCTGCCTCCTCGTCTCTGAGCCTTCATAGGCAGACTCGCAAATACTTTCTTGAGAGCAGAAAACAGAGACATCTTTTCACTTCTTCCTCCCAACCTCTCTGAGTTTTCTCCTTGTCGAAATGAGGTTCAGAAAGGCGATCCGATCTCGGCTGCCCCAAATATCTCCAACCGAGAGGAGGCAAGTCGAGTTTCAAGGAGCAAACCAAAGGGAAGAACGCGCGACGCTGTCTTCTCCGTCAGCTGAGCATGACGACGCACACTCTAAGGAGGGTCAGACAGGCAGAAGGGCCAGGAAAAAAAGTCCTTAAAAAAAGGAGGTCGAGACACACACACACATTCTTACCTGTTCCGGCCCAGTTTCTGCAATGCTTGGCCGCAAAGGAGTCAAAAGCGAAACTGAAAAAGAGCATGTTGGATGAAGAAAATATAGCCGCTTCCCGTTTCTGGAGGGAGATAAAGAGCTTGGCGCGGATTGGTCCACCAGAGTCCCAGCGTTGATGGAAAGGTGACGCGAAGGAGGAAGGTAAGGAGCGGTTTATGGGAGGAGAAGAAGAATCCGATCGCACTAAGAAGGCGGACGAACTTGTGAAGAGGGATTCAGTTCCACCCCGAGGCTGCGTGGTTTTCTCTTGGCGTGCAGTGGAGGAAGAAGATTCGGTGTGAAGCCCTTTCCACTTCTTCTGTGCAAACACACATGCACGCATACACACCCATCTACAAAGGAATTGAATTCAGTTTTTTTCCCTTTGTTAGTTTTATTTATTTATTTTTAAATCTGTTTCTTAATCTCTCTTAAATTCCTGCAGTGGGGATATAATTAGTAAATTGAATCATCGCATAATAAGGTTTGAACCTGGATTGAAACTGACAGACTGAGGTGAAAGAAAGCAGGGAGGCTGGGGGCAGTTTGCCCCACACTACAAGACCCTTCTTTACCATTAAAAAAAAAAAAAACGAAGAAAGGGGATTGTATCTCCTTCAGGGGACAAAAAAAGTGCACGATACAAAAATTTTGACAATATTCTGGACAACACTGAAGGACATGCCAGAGTGATTGATTGGATTGTGACACTCTATGGAAGTGAAAGTTGGACTTTAAAGAAGCAGGATGGGAAGAGTATTGATGATTTTGAACTTTGGAACTGGAGAAAACTCTTGAGCAGTGTTTCTCAGCCTTAGCAACTTTAAGCTGTGTGGACATCAACTCCCAGAATTCCCCAGCCAGCAACAATTCTGGGAGTTGATGTCCACACAGCTTAAAGTTGCTAAGGCTGAGAAACACTGCTCTTGAGAATACCACAGACAGCCAAAAGAACAAACCTTTGGATCATCAAACAAATCAACCCAGAGTTCTCACTTGAGGCACAAAAGACCAGGCTTAAATTATCCTACTTCAGACATATGCGAAGACCCAGCTCTCTAGAAAAGGCTCTAATTCTGGGAAAGGTGGAAGGAAAGAAAAGAGGACGACCAGCAGCAAAGTAGATAGATTCGGTTACAGCAGCAATGAGTGCACCATTGGGAGAGCTGAAGAACCAGATTAGGGACAGATCATCACAGAGAAAAAAAACTATGTGGTCACTAAGAGTCAGCAACTTGATGGCACTTAAGCAATCAATCAGGCAATTTCCAGATGCCATGGCAAGGGTATCAAATTGGTGGCTCTCCAGCTTGGTTTGGAATTACATATGTCAGCTCCCTTTAGTCTTGGTGATGGAGGCTGGGATTATTAGTTGTTTTTCAACCATTTTGGAGGGATGTAAGATGTGCCACCCCTGTGCTCAACATAAGAATGGTGCTAAATGTGTCCTTGCCACAAAGCCTTCTTTGAGTTTAGTTTGACTTCATGGTCTCATCCGTGTAGGGGGAGATAGATAGATAGATAGATAGATAGATAGATAGATAGATAGATAGATAACAATATGGAAGTAGTAAGCCAGTTCTCTTCATCCAATAGGGACCCCAGTGTCAGGATCATTGGCTTTTGCCACTCTGTTAATTAAAGACTACCATGTTAAACAAAATGAATAGTCTGTATCTGCCCAAATGCTCAAGCGGTTCAGTGAAAGGCCTTGTAAGAAGCCTAGCTTCTTACAAAAATATATGCTTCCAAAAATAATATTATATATATATATATATATATATATATATATATATATATATAAATAATATATAAAAATAATATGCTTCCAAAAATATAGCTACCACTGGATGACAGCAAGAAGGTACAGAAATCATCATCATCATCATCATCATCATCATCATCATCATCATCATCATCTACTTCCATCTAGGGGTTGTCTGGATTTTTACACCCTAGATAGGACTGCCCAGCAGTGTTCCAATTTTTCTATAAAGTTTATTTTACTTAGGAGCTGGAACTGCAACTTATCCTACTGTATATGACTTTCTATGCTCTTATTTCTACAATTCCAATCTCCTTTCATAAAGGGGAGGCTTTGACTATACTTAATATGGGTATTAAAAAAAAAATAGGTAAGACACAACAAGACTCTTAAAGCAGGACTACTGTATCTGCTCTGTGAAAAGCCAGAGAACTACTAGGTATCAGTAAAAAAAAAAAAAAAAATGCAAAAACCCCCTCTGTAGCTCTGATGCTATTACAACCCAAACATGATTTTCTTCACCTGGCAATTGCAACTGCTCTTGCTCAACATGCTAAGTTTTGTTAAATATGGAATTGCAGTTTTGTGTGTGTCTTATGTTGACTTATGTTGTGCAAACTGCCTGTTTTATTAGTTTATTGCTGAACATATTGTGGGAACCCTCCAGAAAGGTTAATTGGAAACCCAGGTTAATTATATTGTGGGAACTCAAAACTCTTGAAAATGTTAATATATTGTCACATGGATTGCAAGCTGAAGATGCAATTTAGTCTGCAATGTACATATTAATTTGAAAAGCAAAAGCTGATCTGTGGCCCATAAGGAACAAAACCCAAATTATATCCAAAACAATATATCAGGATTATATCTTTATTAGATCAACAGAAAACTTACGCAATAGCTGTAAGTTTCTGGGTGTGCAAGAAAATGTAAACATTGTGTTAAGACTGCCATCTGTTGACTACACTCATTTATAGATTTTCCTGCAGGCTGATCCCCCCCCCCCATCTATGTGTGAATCTTTTTGGTGTCCAGGAGCTGCAGATCATTTCATTCTTAATGTATGTTTTTTTGCAGAGAGAGAGGTAGTACTGTAATGAGTAAAACTGTGTCAGGTATATTGGCAGGGCATCTTTGTTTTATTTTCTCTGAATTTGCTCATGTCAGTTCTATTTTAGGGTCTGGATTACAGCTTTCTTCCATATGATGGGAACAGCATTGCTATCCTTAGCAAATCTTTGCTAAAGGGGTTTTAAGGATCCTCATGTGATGCTAGGAGTTTAAGTTGTTCACCCTGCTAAATTACTTAAAACACACAAAACATAGTGCTCTTCCAAATAGAGCACTATGGTGATTTGAAGGAAGAAACACATGTTTTTATCAATACCTGGGATGTTAAGTCACAGCAGATGGAAGCACTTAGCTAACTTAGGCTGGTCTCAGAAAAGTGAAATAGGTTTAATACTTGAATGGAAAACCACAAGAAATTCCAAGGCTGGGAACTAGACTGGGAACCTGAAAAGACATCCTGGAATATGTCTGGTAGAATATAATGAAGTAGCTTTATAACTATAAAGGTAGGGTATTTTTGGGGGGGGGCAGGTGTCTTTGAGTCAGTCTTGACTCCTGGAGACTGCCTGGACTAGTCCCCACAGGGTTCTTGGCAAGATTTCGGAAGTTGTTTGCCATTGCCTGCTTCCTAGGGCTGAGAGAGAGTGACTGGCCCAAGGTCACCCAGCTGGCTTTGTGCTAAGGTGGGACTAGAACTCAGAGTCTTCCAGTTCATAGCCTGGTGCCTTAACCACTACACCAAACTAGCTCTTTAATAGTAATAATTAAAAGTAGATAAAAAGAGAAGACATGGAGAATAGGCTAACTCAGAGATGAACTATAGGTACCAGACAAGACTTCACTCATGAATATTGGGTTGTTTATTCATGGAATAAGAAGGCATGCTGTAAGTGCCATTAGCTTGGAATTTAATTTAGATAGTAAGACCCTGCTTGAAGTGTAGAGTAAGATAAGGGGATGTGGAAAAGGTGGGCTTTAACACCTTGGTATGCACTTCACATATTGACATGGAAATTAGGACATAAATGTATATGGAATGAAAGGACTTCAAACTCTTTGTTCTGGGTCCCTCTAGCTAAAGGCACATTCTTGTATAAGAATTTGTTTTAATAAACTTCAACTTTGCCATTGTGCCTGGTTCATTTGGACTCAGCTAGGAACAGATTTTCCAGTGGATATTTTTCCACAGCAGAACACAATGACAAACTATTTCCTTACTGTTGCTGAGAAAGCTACATGGATGTGCCCATGAAGTCATCAGAAGCCAAACCTGACTTGAACAATACTTGATTGTATGATTTTAAACAGAAAGAAGACCAGAAGTATAGGCTGCATAGTTCTTTCTTTGTATGTTTCATGTTCTTAGACAGATGAAGAGAACTTCATTGCTTCTAAGGCACAAAGAACTTCACTGAGGCATAACCAAGCCACTGGGCCTACTGTGAGTACATTGCTGGTTTCTCCATCTCAAATATGATATTACTGTAAGTGTGCTTTTCCAAGAAACAGATCTGTGATCTTTTCCAGCCTGGTGCCCTCCCCAGATGTTAGACTATATCCAGAAGCTCCAGTCAGTGGGGTCAGCAGGACACTTGGACTATCCTAGAAATCTGTCAAGTTATATTAGGCACAAAACTTAAATGCATGCTCTGTGTTCAAATACAGTATTATTTGGGAAAGTTGGACACTCTGGAATGAACAGTCACATTAGACAGTTGCCTCTGTGTACTCCTTGTAAGCTCTTTGGAAATATCTGATTGATCTTTGGTCTCTCTGGGCTCTTACAGTCCTACCACTTAGAACCACATTCTTCAAATAATTCCATTAAAGATGGTCCTTCCTACTGTGGGAAGGATTCAGGTGTTAACTCTCTCTCAGTCCTCTTGGGGAAGTTAATCTCAAATACATCATTTAAACAAGAGCAACAGTTTCCTTTAAGATGATAGGAGGAGTTACATAAGGAGGTCTGAGGACAATGCCAGTTATTTAGTATATTCTATACTTCCTCTACCTGTTAACTACTCTCATCCTTTATTACTTGAGTTAGTCAGCCAAGATAGACCCATGAATAAAGATGGTGAGATGCTTTGGGATTGAAGGTCTGACCCTCCTCTCTCTTCTTGTGGGTAAGAGAGTATCGCTGCTTTAAGGCACCCATTTCTTCAATACATGGGTGGGTGTATAGGTTCAGCCCTCCTCTTATCTACTTAATTTACCAGGGACCCCATTTTTTAAAATTTTGAATAATTTAACCATAAACATCAACAGATGATGAGAGAATTTTTTTTTACTAAAAGTAAAGTTTAGCATATTTAACCCAGGACAGATTACTAATTTTATTTTACTTGTTCTTATTTTAGAAATTGCCTCTACTGTTAAATGTATGAAATTGGGTAAGACCCTAGACCTGATAGTAGAATGGTATAAAAAGTATATTAGGTATTTTTCTCCTATTTTACTAGAGGCATATATTTATCCTTTTTCAAAAAATTATTATCTTTTAGTTTTAAGGAGAGAAATTTCTTAAGTTAGAGAAAGAATCTGCTGTGTGTTCCAATTATGCATGCATTCCTTTGATAAATGTGGATATTAAAAGAGTTTAACGGCTATTTTGGCCTATAGATTCCAGGGCATTGTTCCAACTGTTGTATATCTAGCTGAGGCTGGCTTAATACAGCATTGTCAAATTTCTGATGATAGCAGATTTTTAATAGATGTTCTTTCTTTGACTAAAAAATAACTTCAATTTATTATTTCGATTCTGAGAAAGGTTTTGTTTTGCTTTATTGGACATTTTAGAGGTATGTTTGGATTTAATATGGGTTTTCCCAAGGTTTGGATTGATAAGGTTTATTCACCTGTGATCATGATGCATACCCTCTGATGTAATATTTCCTGAGGTTTACACTATAGATATCCTCTTTCTCTATTTCTAATTTAGCTTTAGAACTGTGTTTTCCAGATTAATCTAAATACATATTAGATAAATATTGGGAATGTTCTATATCAGAGGCAGGCAACCCAATGCCCTTCAAATGATCTGGACTACAACTCCCATAATCCAATCAATATTACCAGTGGTTCAGAATTATAGGAGATAGAGACAAAAATTATAGATCCCACAACCTCCAATATTAGGAGGTACAATTTGAAAACTGGTTTATTTCACTTGTTTACTGCCATTTCAAAAATGCTGTTTGCATTGAGTACAATTATTCATTACATCTGTAACCTGAGAATCAGTATAGTACGTATGATTACCATCCTACATGTAAAAGAGTAGGGGATTTTAAATTACATGTAGAAAAGTTTAAACTAAAGGTGAGAAGGCTTAAAAGTAAATTCAGAAATATGTAGTAAAAGGAAAAAAATCATATCATCTGTCTGCCTCTCTGCCAATCAATCATCTATCTGACTGCTGTAATTACGAGTCCAAGATCACACACTGATGGTAAAGTGTAGGTATATCATATTTTGGCTGCAACAATGTAGAAAACTGCTAGATGATAATAAAGAGATACATAGGCAGCTAGTTCTTTGTTGTCTTCTAGAATTTTACACAAAATGTTATGCCAATTTATGTTGTGGTCACAGGGTGCTAAGTGGGCACTTTGAATCTTACAATATATGGACTGTCATCTAAAGCTAAAGCTACTTCACTCTTATCCTTCAAGGTTTCTTCTTACAATCACTTACAGAGAGGGCATTACTGTGCTATTAAGCATTGGATCTTGGATCCCATTCAGCCATGGGTCAAGCGTATGTAAGGACTGATCATCTGGACTGTCCTTAAAATGGGACAAAATTACTTTTTTATCCTGCCCCAGAAGTCTTCCTTCATAATTTAAAGGACAGAAAGGAACTATTTCACCACCTGGGAAACTGTGTTTATAGCAACTCTTTTGTATCTGTTCTTTTCTAGGAAAATCAGTAGACACGTGCTATTACACTGCTATTTAATATTAAAATCAGTAACCTGATTCTTGTGCTCTTTTAATTCTGTCTCTTACAAAGCATTAGACAGAATGTTGACTTTGGATTGAGAAATCTCGATTCAAATCTTTTCACATACAAACTGACATATTTGCATATGGATCAGAATGAGATGGTAAACATGTGGCTTTCCACACTCTGTGGGCCTGGGTTAGTTCTGAAGCTTTTTTTTTTCTTTTTCCCATCTCTGTGTCTCTCATATGCATATCCAAACTAAAAAAGGGGGGGGAGGGGGAGGAAAAAAAGATATAATCTGAATTGGAAATCATTGTGCTCTGGGGACCACATTTAGAATTTTGAGAGAATGTTTTGGCCATCTTTTCATAAAATAGATGGGATTAAGAATGTGAGAAATCACAAGCTGTCCATTTACGAGAAATAAAATTGGTGAATTTGATCCACACCAATGGTCCTTCAGGATTCTTTTTAACCACTCCTGTTTGTTCACTTGTTTTTTTCCCCAGGAGCTGGTAGGCATATTTCTCCCAGCAGTGAAAGAAAGTGCTAAACTGCTGATACCATACATACTGTTTTCTTTTTCTAAAACAGACGATGAGACCCATGCTTTCGCCAAGGATATTCTTAAAAATAGAGACAATACCATAGCAGGGATAAACCATTTCTTTGTGGTGGTAATTCACCTTTTTTCCCTTCTATTTTTGCAGCTCCCAAGAGCCATAGAAAGTGTGGTTTTTCTCATTTTGGGGGGACCTGGGTGGGTTTTGTAAACAATTGGTTCTTGAGACATCTTGAAGGCTGCAATATGAATGCTGTTGTTATTTTTCTTATTACGTAATTAGTGTTTTGTTACCCAGCTTTGATAGTGGAATCTGGTAGGAAGGGAAACTATACCAATTGTGGGATGCCCACATTTGAGATAGAAATGTGCTTTGCTTAGTTTCATGTGTGTGTGTATACACACAGACACATACACATTCATACATACACACATACATATCCATCACACTATTCCCTTTCAACATAAGCAGCATTATGTAAAGAACAGAGAAGGAGTAAGAAGGAAGCAAAAGAGATTGGAGAGAAAACCGAACTGTCTATCCTTGCGGAGCAGCCTTGCTTCCTCATTGTCCGTACACTCATTCATAATGGTCTTTTATTCTCTCACGTCTTTCTCATCAACTCTGTTTTATTTTGGAATGAAAACAGTCTTTCAATTTGGTTTAAAAGGGAGAGGACAGTAGGGGGGAAATGTTAAGAAAAGTGCCGAAGATAACTCACTGCTGTTATCTCACACAAATCCCCCCAAGCCCTGAAACTCATTGGATGGTGTTGAGTCAAGAGTCCCTTCAGATCTGTATCCTTATGTGCCACAGATAAGCCAGGGATTGGTGATATGTGTTATAGTGAGAATGACTATTTTTGAATGACACACAGCCCATTTCTAAAGTTCCAAGTCTTGTTTCTTATACATATTTATTGAAAAGTTAATCCTAAAAACATGTCATCACAGACATTGCTGGTCTAAAAAGTGATCCAATATAGTATATGATTGCTGGATTATTTATATGTCCTCTTTTGTTTTGTCTCTGGCTACCTTGTTTGGTCCGTTCAGCCTCTTTTGATGTTTCTTTTCTTGTCTTCACAGGCATTACTGAGGCCAAGCCACCTCCAGGTGAGTAAGGTCTTCAATGGGTTTCTGCTGCAGGGAACCCATGGCCTAGACACTTACCTGTGTATCTTGCTCTTCCCACAGCTTGTGGCCGATTGATCTCCTCTGCCCGAATTGTGGGAGGTTTTGAGGCTGAGGTGGGTTCATGGCCATGGCAGGCCAGCATACAGATTTTAGGCTCACATCAGTGTGGGGGTACTCTCATTGCCTCAAGCTGGGTTCTTACAGCAGCACATTGCTTTAGCAGGTGAGAACAGTTGCCAAGCTTCACTCCCTTCATACAGTACAAAACCCCACAAGGTTGATCCTTAGACTTCTGAAACTAATTTATAAAGCTCCATTCACCTTGCAGAGAAATCTGGCATCTTAGAGGTCAACTTCTACCATTATTTCACTAAGAAACCATGTGTTCAAGCTGTTAGCTGTTATTTGCTACTCATGACAAACATTGTTCTCCCATTCCTAAGGAAGTGGGACTTATAGTTTTCAGTCCCACCCTGTCCAGTAGGTCCTATTTCTCTTCCAATAGGTTCAAGCATGTTTCTTTTGAGTTTTCCTATTGAGGTATAAAGCCCAATCTCCCCCCAAGATTTCTTTTCTTTTCTCCCCACCCCCACCCCAATTAAAATGGCTCTTCAACTTTCTCTTAACCATCTAACTTCAACCTCCTCCTCTTCCTAGCTGAATTTTAAACAATATATCTGTTTTTGATGTCATGTTCCTGCTTGTGTTTCACTAGCCAATCTCTCTGTCTACAGTTGCTCAGATCCCTCTCTATTTGTCATTCTTTTGGGAGCCTACAATCTCTCCTATCCGGGACCAGAGTCAATACTAGTGAATGTGAAGCAAATTATTGTCCACTCCAACTATTCTGGGTTCACAAAAGGCAATGATATTGCACTGATGGAACTGAAGAGCCCTGTGAATTTCACCCAGCATATCCAGCCTGCCTGTTTCCCAGGACCTTCCATTGTCTTCCCTCCCAGATTGGGTTGTTGGGTCGCAGGCTGGGGGAACATTGAATCAGAAGGTGAGGCTATCAGAGAGATTTCTGTATTGTTCTATATGCATGTAGTTCCATTTCTGTTGGTGATCCTTGACAGCTTTTTCTAGCAGTGATGGATAGCAGCATCTAGAATAGCAGCTGAGTCTGGTGAGTAGTGGTCACTATTTTAATTTCCAATAGTGATCTGGAGTGACATTACTTCAAGGACATTGTGAGAATTAAGATGGTAGCTACCCTGAGATCTGATTATGTGATTTGGTACTGGTGGCTTTTTACTGCCAGTGTGGTTAGAAAAAAATGTCAAAGAGGCTTTAGGGCATACCTGACAGAGTTGTTAGGCTCTTGGCAGCTACCTTTCCAGAATCCATAGATATCAATTCCTACTATCAGCTGTAGACAGAATTAATCAGACTATCTTTGTGTTATAGATACTCAGCTATATCTATTCCAAGACTATTTATGGAAATAGTCCTTGTTTTCCCCTTATCCATCCCAGTTGAATCATTCTGATTCTACTTGTGTTTTTCACCATTTAGAAAAGGTTATTTAGTGTATGTGTTTTTATGCTGCTATGATGGTTTAGTTTTCTTTCCATTGTGTAGCTAAACAAAGCTGATAAGAGGAAAGGAATGTTCTTGTGATTCAGTTTACCAATGTATTGTCTTGGTAATGCTTACTTTAATAGAGGTATACAGGCAAATACAGTGGAACCTCGAGTTACGAATTTAATCCGTTCCATGACTCTGGTTGCAACTCGAATTGGTCGCAACACGAGGCAAATTTTCCCATAAGGTTCAATGTAATTACCGTTAATCTGTTCCGGCATCCGCGGACCACGCAGCAGGGCGGAAAATGGCCGCGGACCATGTGGCACGGGCAGAAAAATGGCCGCAGACCACGTGGAACGGGCGGAAAATGGCAGCGGATCCGGTTCGTAAGTCGAAGCGAGTTCGGATGTCGAGGTAAATTTTTGGGGCTGGAGCTGGTCATATCTCAAAAAATTCGTAAGTAGGGGCGTTCGTAACTAGAGGTACCACTGTATCTGAGTGTAGGTAGATCCTCCTAATTGAGGGCTTGTAACATGAATTCAAAATCTGAACAAAATTGTTAAATTTCATTAACTTTTCAGCAAAAGGAATATTTCTGTTCATGCAGTGATAAAGCTACCTTTGATTCTCTTAGGGGGATACCTATGTATATACACTATAATTCTGATCTTTCCACTCAACCCAGATGACCTTCAGATTAAACTGGTGATTTATAAATGCATGTTTTCACTGTTCAGATAAAAGCTTGACTCTTTAAAGATCTCTTTTGCAAAGGAATCATAACTGTAATTTGGTGTTAACTGTTGATTTAGGTTGTGGGCTTCCTTCTGAATCAGTAGTATAGAATTCTGCTATCAATAACTGTCACATTTTGTTACTTTCGTTTTGATGTCTTTTTTTTTTTTTAATTCTTGGTTGTGAGCCATTCTTGAGTGGAAAAGTCAAGTAGACTTTTTTTTTAAAAAAATGTTACTTTTCTTTATCTTAAATACATGCCAGAAACAAGTTAATCACAAAATCCTTAGCGCCAAAAGAGTTTTCAGAACCTTACCCTGCTCCCAACTCCTACTAATCAGCTCTGTTGGAATGGAGCAGGATTTTGAAATGGATTCATGAAGCCTGACATTAAGGATACTTTTTCTTGAGGAAAGCAAAAAGAAATGAGGAAAAATAGAATTAAGGTATCAAGGATTTTAATAATTGCATGGCCAAATGCAAGAGGAAAAGGGGTGCATGAATCTTTAATAATTGTTTAGAACTCCTGTATCTTTAATAATTGATTAAAGGAGGGCATACTTTAATACTTTAAATTATTATTTAAACAATAATAATTGTTTAAATTTCAGTAACAATAAATATGCTGACAAGCTCTTCAGTATGTTGAAATACCTTCTTTTACCTAGATATAAATGATGCTGTCCCCTTTGATAAAACCTGGAGAAATAACTATCCTTTCTCTTTTTCCCAGTCCCACTTCCTGAACCCGGACTTTTGCAGGAAGTGCTTCTTCCCCTTGTGGACAGGGCTACCTGTGAGGCTCTTTACAGTGACCTTAAAGTGCCCTGGATAGAGAATGTAATAAAAGATGACATGATATGTGCAGGCTACATGGAAGGAAAGAAGGATGCTTGCCAGGTAAGACTGACTCATTTGTGTGTGTGCATGCACACACGCCTTTGAGTCATTGTTGACTCTTGGTGACTGCCTGGGCAAGTCCTTGACGTTTTCTTGGCAAAGTTTTTTGGAGGTGGCTTCCTTGCCTCCTTCTTACGGCTGAGGGAGAGGGACTGGCCCAAGGTCACGCAGCTGGCTTTGTGCCTAAGGTGGGACTAGAACTCATGGTCTCCCAGTTTCTAGCCTGATGCCTTTAACCACTACAACAAACTGGCTCAGAGAGAGAAAAATGTATTGCTATCTATTATTTTATTCTAGATGTTTGTGTGTGCGCGCACACCTTTGAGTCACTGTTGATTCCTGATGACTGCCTGGACAAGTCCCTGCATTTTTCTTGGCAAGATTTTGGAAGTGGTTTGCCATTGCGTCCTTCCTAGGGCTGAGAGTGACTGGCCCAAGGTCACCCAGCTGGCTTTGTGCCTAAGGCAGGACTAGAATTCCTGGTCTTCCGGTTTCTAACCTGGCTTTAACATTCTTTATACCTAACCCTTTTTTCAGCAGCTTGCAGTTCTCTCCCAATATTGCAGGCAACAATACTTTAATATAATTTAGGTTGAAAGATGGTGACTGGGGCAGGATGGGGTAGGGGTGAAATCTCTACTATAGGAATGGGGAACCATTCTCTGATCAGTTTTGGGTTCTTAGTTGTTATAAACTTCTACAGGAGTGTAGGACCATTCAGAATGATTCAGCACAAGTATATAATGAATCATAATGGTTTTTTGAATGTACTTGGGTGTCAGGGGAAAAACCTCGTCAAGTATGAGAGACAGACACACCAGAACACAAACCACTTCAAAGTTATAAGGATTTTATTAAATGTTAGTTCCATAAACAAATACAAAGCAATAAACAAAATACAACGTACTTACTTAAATTCCCATTGCAATGAGGACCAGCATGGACAAGCGGTCAACTTAGACAGCTTGAAGCCGAGTGGCCCTGATCCCCTCCCAGCAATCCTTTTTATCCTTCAAAACTGCAAACCACAATCATGACTCCCAGGCTTTGCAACTGAATTGCAACATCCCTGGGGCTAATTTTACCACACTTGCCTGTTCCTTTCTCTTGCCACATTCCTTCCATCAGCATTTTACTTGTTTTTACAGTTTTATGGTGTCCTGTTTAATATAGCTGATACAGGTCTGAAAACTGCAATTCACATAGCAATTTTTATTCCTTGTCATATAAGCAAGTTTTGTTATAGCATCATCATTTATTGCTTAAAGGCTAGTTTTATATTTTAAATTAGTAAAGCATAGCTACCTTTATAATTATGTTCTTCTCACATGGGCAATTTCCAACATTGTCAGGAGACAATGACCGCCTGGCTGATCTATGAGCTATGGAGACAGCTTGGGTGTAACACTATTGCTCCTAGGTGCTGTCTTCCCTCAGGCAGACTCAGTCAGTTTCTTGATTTACTAGGGAGCGGAGAACAATAAAGGAGACTGGATGTTAAGTGGAAGAAGTCTTAGGATGGATCAGGTTGTGTGTCAGATAAAACCCACATGTAAACTCCTACTCTGCTGCAATGAAGACAACAAAAAGTACTTATTTCTCTGCCTCCATTTTGTTTTCAGTTTACACTGAAAAGATCAGCATTGCTTCTCTCTATTCTGAGGCATCTCCTCCACCAAGTATTGGAGGAGGAAGCTAGAATAGTGAGTAACTCAGTGTGAGCAATTTGCATAGTTCTTTGTGGACAAAGTCAATTGCATCCACCTTAATTTGAACTCTAGCTCTGGAAGGTATCCTTGGCAAATATTTGTCATGCTAGTTTGGATTGTTTTCAGCTTCTCAACTTGAGGCCAAGGTTCCTGAAGAATTAAAGCTCCTATTTCCATACTTGACCTTCTAGTTGACTAAATCAGCTCCCATGGCAATGAATGCCTCCTTTCAATAGATGTGTTTTCCCTTCTGCCTAATTCATTGGTTTAATCGTTGTAAAGAGAATCATGATTTTCAAAGTTAATATTGGGGAATGCTCATTGCTAAATTATTCATAAATTCTAGGTTGTTTGCTGAATTTAGATACTGAATGTTCCAAGGGGCTGACTGAGGATTACAGTATTAAACATTCTGCTACTTGTAGACCTATTTTTTCATATGTACTGAAGAGCAAAATAAATATGAGAAAGAAAATGGCTTATGTGTGCCCCATGCATTTTAATATGCCTTTTAATGTGAGTTACTTCCTTTCCATTGCAAAGACATCTGTTAATAAAGTTGTTGTTATGGTGAGATGTATTCTATTTATGTACATCTACTTCCTTGAGCAGGTTTTACTACCTTTTTGATAAAGGATACTTTTGTGAATGTTTTCAAGATTTGCTTTTGTTACAAATGTACCGATAGTGCAAGGTCAACTTACCATTAGGCGGGAAGAGGCAATTGTCCCTTATGGAAGATGCTGGGAGACATGAGTGGGAGTCAGCTGGATATTCCTTCTGAACCCTTCAGTCATTTTATTTTCTTGGAACACAATGCTCTTTGTCCCACCCAAACTATCTTATGCACAGCCTTTGGGTATGATGATACAATCATATTTCCGGTGCTGAAGTAAGATTCACCTGTCAGTGATATGTAAGAACCCTTTCTGGAGAAGTCAACAGTAGACAATTCCTGTTATATTCTTGGAGAGTAATGTTTTATTCCTTTATTTTACAGGGGGACTCGGGGGGACCATTGCTTTGCCCATGGGATGGAGCCTGGGTTTTGGCTGGTCTAGTGAGCTGGGGAGATATCTGTGCTGCCCCCGAACGCCCTGGTGTCTACACCCGGGTTAGCGCCCACAGCAGTTGGATCTTGGGACATGCTCCAGAAGTAGAATCCAGTTTCATTAATGCTGCCCCTAGCAATGGATGTTTCTGGTTGCTGATGCTAATATTGCTACGCTTCCTTCACTGATTATCAACACGATATCTGTTGTTATCTATTAATAAAACTTGGAAGAACATGTCTGAGTTTGTCTAAATTGTCTTCTCTGGTTTGCTGAAACTGACCTTTGTCAAATCTGTATGGCAAAGCTCCCACTATATGGTACTCTCTTCTGAAATCATACGCATTTTGAAATCATCATCATCATCAGATGATTCTTCTTGTTTCTTCCTCCTTCTCCCCTTCCCCTTCCTCTTATTCATTTATATAACATTAAAGAATCATAAGATGATGAATCCCGTGAGCCTTTTTTACACTTCTCCATACTTATCATTTGTTTCAGAGCAATAACAATGTGGCTTTATATCAATTTCTCAGGAATGGCAGGAGCACTGCAGTCTCACAGGGGCCTTAGTAAAATAAACCTGAATTTTCATGGAAAGCCAAATCTATACAGTTTGTCTAGATGTGCTATGCTATACCTTGCATATGAAAGTGCACACAAACAAGACGTTTCTGTGGAATTCAGTGTGCAATGCTTTGCTTACATAGCAATTATGAGCATATGAAACATCTCCTGATGTTGAAGGTTGTTCTAGGAGTTGAAGACAGACTAAAGGAAATGAAGCAATAATGAAATACAGACAGTCCTCTACTTAAGAACATTTGAGTTACAAACTTTTCCCGATATGAACAAACCTGTCTACAAGGCAGGAAATAGATGGTTTTCAGTGCACACCCCATATGTATGCTTGGCGGCACCATCGCACTTTGGGAAGCTGAGTGTTTTATACTTGGTTGGACTTAGAAACAAAGTGGACTTTCGGACAGCCTTTTGGAATGTAACCTGTTCATAAATAGAGGACTGTCTGTATAACAGGTACAAGGGAAATAACTTTTCTTTGCAGTGAAGTTGTTTTGTTGGCAAAAAAGCTGCTACCAATATTTTTGACCAGCTTCCCCTCACAGAAGATCATGGAACAGGATTGTACCTCTGCACTATTCAGCTTTGAGAAAAATCAGTACTACTCTATGCAGGAAAGAACAAAAACTTCAACTTCTTGTGCATTATGCTTTGTGCGAATGATGATCCAAAGTTGTTCTTTTAAACTTGAGTTCTGATCTACATTTGAAACCCTTCCGTGAACGCTTCTTTTAAGTGGTTTTAAAATGACATTTTCTGGCTCTTCTCAAGAGTATTTCAGGAAATCAGATGTATTACTCTCTTTTTCCATTGGTGAAGTGAATAAAACTATTGTCTCTTTTCTCTCCCCCCCCCCTCCCCTAGAATGACTAGACAAAAATGGGCTTTTCCAATTCTCTCTTTCTAATCATTTTACTCCCTGTACTCCCAAAAAGAGAGGGATGAGAAAACATAATACCAAATACCCCTGCCCCCATTAGATACCTGTTCCCCCTAGCAGGGTTATATGTGGTATAGGGAATTACTAAGAGAACAATTTTGAGAATTTGGAAAAGCACAGTTATTCTGGACATTAAGGATCGGATTCAAGAAATGTGTAATTTGTAAATTTTTGAAAAGGGATTTTTTCCCATGAAATATATTTCCCTTTGGCACAGCTTTCATGACACTTTACAAAAATAGTTTCTTTGTTTAATTTGAAATTTTCATATAGGTTTCATATTTTATATACACTTGATATGCCTAAATGGTTCATATTTTTCCTTTGTTTTGCCCATTATTAGTTATGTTCTTTTGTTTTTTATTCTTGTTTATAGTTTGGGTTTTTTTTAATTTTTTTAGTTCTTTTTGTATTTTTTAAAAATGAAATCAACTTAAAATGTATCATCAATGCATCTATATATTTAAAGAATATAAATTGCTACATGAATTGGACAATCGCAATGCATACTTACTGAAATTTCATCCCAGGATTTTCAAAACTCACACTATCTCCTGTTTTCCAACAAAGTTACACAGAAGACTTCTGTTTGTATCTGACAAACATGCTTCTTTCTGCAATTCCTCAGGGATTCTGCAACTTTATTATCAGAAGTACTGCAATTAATGCTGCTGCATGTCAACCCAAACCACCTGAGTAGAGTGGCTGCAGGTGGTAACATAACTGAACAACAAAATCTATGAAAGATAGTATATATCTCATGTAGCATTCAGAGGTTGTAGGCAGGAGCTAGGAACAAGTATGGATTCATCTGTTTTGATCTTTAAATTACTAACTGACAGAGTCCATATGATGAGTAGTACAGTGAATAAGAATTCAAGGTAGCCTCTTGGATTTCAGTAACAACATTGCAAATTACAAAATGTTGGCTGATTCATGCTTTCTACATTTACAGATATGGCTAAGATACAGGCACAATCACAGATTCTCATATCTGCTATCTAATCATTTATATTTTCCACTAAACCCTTAAGACACTAACAGGCTTAAAAGGGTTGAAAGAATAAATCAGAAAGGAAAAAAAAAAAGTGGGGGGAGCAGAGGAGAGATCTATACATAGGATGGTGGCATTACTATTTCTACTAATTCCTTGCATATTGTACAAGACTCCCATTGCTAAATGTGGGTTGCGTGTTCCTCACTTGCCACCTCAGACCTATCATCAGTCAGGAGACATCATCATTGGTGTCATTGCTTCTCACAGCTTTATTGTCTCCAATACATTAGCCTTCACGGAAGAACCGCTGCCAACAGTGTTTGATGAAATTAAGTAAGAAACTAAGATTGTTAACATTTATCTTATTTCCATTTCTTCTTTTGCCATTGTAAGTATGTTCCCTATGACTTAACCCCAGTAAAGGCTTTGGGTCTGGCTGGAACAAAGGTTGAAATATTCAATCCAGACTAATATTATATATGGAATCTACAGTCAGGGTCTCTTCTGTGTAAGTACTGAATATATTTGAATGAATATCTATAATCATCCTATATATCGGGACTGGGGTCATAACATTATGGGAAAAGCAAGCTTTTCCTGGCAAATAATTTTAGTTTAATTATCCCTATCAAGAATCCCTATAAGATATAAGCATTCTACATTTAACTGTAAGAAAAAGGTTAGCTTTCTTCTCTTCAGATTTATCCTGAATCCACCTGATTTTAATGCTTGTTCAAAGAAAGGTATGCCCCCCCCCAGATATATTCAAACCTTTATTTCTCTTCCAGTCATATTTAGAAGTATGTTTAATATTTCAAAGGCTGAGAGAATAAATACTATATAGTCATTGAGGGGCATGGCTGGTACTGAGGAGACCCAGTTTCTCAGCTGTGAAAGCTCGCTAGGTGACCTTAAGCCAGTCACACTCTTCCACTCCAACCTACTGACAGGGTTGGTGTTGTCAGGAAGAAGGAGGAAAAGAGAGCTCCATATATGCTGCCTTGATCTCCTGCCCAAATGGTGAGATGATAAAAAAATCAATCAGTTAAACAAATCTACCAACACTTCAGTCAAGTTAGATATTTGCAGACATAACTGCTAATGCTATAAAAGCCCAGAGATCTGCATTCACCAATTCATATTAAGAAATATCTTGATTAATTTTTCAAATAATCTATATGTTAAGAGATTTCTTTATATGAAGTTACATTCCATTTATAGTATACTATTCTATTGATATATGTAGTGAATTTTGAACTTAGTGAGTTTAATCACAGGTAAATTTGTATCAAGGTTGAGAACTGGGCTCCTAATTTAGAAGTCATCAAATTGTACTCAATTGGAGCTACTATTTCTGGCAACAGGGTTCAAATATGTGGGGAACAGGTCCTTGCTATCCAAGATTTGTATTTCTTGGGAATGGTGGACTTTTAATTCAGACAGATCTTGAAAGAATTCACAGACTTGAAGGTATGATGCTTTTGATTTTTTATAAATTTTCTATCTGCATAATGTGTGTGAAAAGCATTTCTATGTCTTTGTCACAGTTTCAAAGATGAATGATTTTTCAGTGCCAAATGCAGTCCCTGGATTGTAATGGTTCTTTTGCCTTAGCATTAAACCCAGTTTTAATTTTAATTTTTTCTATTTTCATTCTTTTCTTTTATTAACTGAATATGCATATTCTTATTGCTGCTGGTCTTGTGACTTAAATTAAATGAAGCAATAGCAATCTGGAAATATGTCAATTTTAGCATTGTGACTCAGTATATGTGATTCATTTTCCTAAGCCATCATTTTTAAAATATCTGAGAGGGTTGAATATCAAAATAATTTCTACCCAACTCTGTTACATTTCAATGTATTAATTGTATTAAAACAAACTATTAGTAAGAACTTATACAAATAGCACACTTATTGAATGCTAGTAGATTCCTGCAGTACAAATACAAAAACATGAAATCAAAGTTGGAATAAAGAAATGAAGATAGATAGATAGATAGATAGATAGATAGATAGATAGATAGATAGATAGATAGATAGATAGATAATGAAGGCATGAACTAGAACAGTGTTTTTCAAACTTGGCAACTTTAAGATTTGTGGACTTCAACTCCTAGAATTCCACAGCCAGCATATTGCCAAGTTTGAAAAACACTGAACTAGAAGTTTCTCCTGATTTTAAATCATGCCTTTTGCTTCTGTAACATATTATGAAAAGAAATGGTATTGAAAGATGAAAACTAGATTAAAAAAAAAAGTACAAATTCTTTAATATTTATAGCTACTACAGCAGTGTTTCTCAACCATGGCAACTTTAAGATGTGTGGACTTCAACTCCCAGAATTCCCTAGAGTTTAAGTCCACACATCTTAAAGTTGCCAAGGTCAAGAAACATTGTACTAGAGTAAGACTTGCCTCAAGAATATTGCACAGGAATACTGAAATAAATTACAGTATCATTCTGAAAGCAGTGATGGTCATTTCTTAAACTTGTCTATTCTATTGATTCTATAACCCTTTTTGTAGTGTTGTGACTAAAAATTACCAGCATATTCTGGCCTTGGTATTTGCAATAATGAAGATAAATGAAAACTCTCAGATCTTACCAAATATCTCTTTGGGCTTCCGCATCTATGACAGCTACTTCAGTGCACAGTGGACATGCTATACTACAATGCTACTCATATACACAGTGGAGAGTTTTATCCCAAATTATATATGTGGCATCCAAAATAAACTGGCTGCAGTCATTGGGGGATTGGACTCACAAACCTCCGTTAATATTGCAACCATTTTGGATATCTACAAGATCCCACAGGTAGGATATGTGTTTCATTAATAGAAAAGTGTCATGTTTCCTTTTTTTTTTAGGATAAAATCTGAGGCAGGAATATATACATTTCCAGGCTAAGAAATAAAGCCCTCCATTCATTTGCAAAAGCTGTCTGTTCAAAACTTTTCTTTATCCTAGTTGGTCAGATACCAGCTGATACTATAAACTTTTTAAAATGTAGAGCCTGTTCCAGCTATAGCAGATATGCTTAAAGTACCTAATAAGCATCAAACCAGCAATAAACCATATTAATAATATTTTTGTTCAAAATCAGCAATAAATCATTGAAAAGAATATAGTCAGATATAAAGGAAAAGATATTTTTATACCTTTCATCTTCCTGCAGTAGTATCAAAATAAATAATATATAATCAACAATACAAATGTGGGAGGAGTTTAAGAAGGCTTTAAAAGGAGCCCCTTTTTAATAGGCTTTGAACAGTGCCTAGTGCTGTAATGTAAATTTTACTTGTCTTGTGTACCATTCTTATAGGATTCAACAACCACACTTCAATCCCATACTTGCTTAAAACTTTCTATAAATCAAACCTATTCTGATTATCATATCTCTAAATCAGTGGTTCCCAACCGAGGGCCGTATGGCCTCTGGGGGTCCTAGGATATTTCAGGGGGGGCCACAGATGAAATACATGTAACAGGAGAGCTATGGCATGTGCTGAAGGAGTCCCAGAAAAGCAAAGCATATTATACTGCAAACACCATCTTGTTGGTGCCAGCAAATGCACCAGTTACTCTCCCATCTCCATGTCCCATCATGGGACCTGGAAAGGGGGCCCGCCAGAGAAAAACAAGGCCAGAAGGGGGCCAGGGGCAAAAAAAAAGTCTGAGAAACACTGCTTTAAATCAATAAGCATTTCCCTCCTCCCAAAAAATTCTTTTTCACATTTCATACATTTTTGGTAACTGCAGAAGAGTAAAAATTCATGCCCCTAACCGACATAAAGCTACATTGCACTTCCCCAGTTCTATTTTTCAGCTTATCACTATCATTCCCATACAAATCTCTGAAATATAGTTTCTAGCATACTGTCATTTTTCCTTCATCCCAAATCATTTACTTTTCTTTTCAATCTCATTAGTTGTATTGGAGGCCTTTGGTTCAGCCTTCTTCACCCACTTCCAAAACAATGTTTTATTTCCATCAGTCACTCTGCATTTTCTCTGCCTCTTTAAACTGAACATTCTTTACTCTCTTGGAGTACATTCTTTGCAGCTATTTTTCCTCTATATATACATTATGCAATATCTTTCTCTCATTCTGATTTTTTATAGCAATCATTCTCTTCTATACATTTTTTCTATCCATAGCATTTTTAACTTTAGTTGCCCAGAATCTTGTATATGAGATGGTCCCATATAAACCAAATTAATTAATTAATTAATTAATTAATTAATTAATATTCCATTGAACATCCTTTTTTCATACTTCCTGTTAGCAGGGTATTCCGTAACTTAATTCTTACCATTCTGTGCCAGGAATCTTCCACATCCTCCTTCCTTACATCCTCCTTCCATTTACTCTACTTGTTCTTTTGTTCAGAGTTGAAAAAAAACTCACCAGTTGACTTTTCAAACTTGTTTTTCTGAAGGTACTCCTTATCTGGAGAGGTTCCAAGAAACTGGTCTATTCACCAGTTCCTTGGTGTTTGCCAGCATCACTGGCTCTGCGTTTGTGGAGACATCTTCAGTTTGCCATACCTTCCCCAGAAATAGCTTTAAGATGGCTAATAGGCAATTTCCAAAAGTGATAGAAAGTGAGGTTTGTGAACTTAGCGTCCTTTAATAGGCTCTGCTGCAGTTGCAATCAAGATGGCTGATCTCTTTGTCTCCTGGTACTCAAACCTGTGGAAAACCACGGTTTCACAGTCTCCTCATGAGGAGCAGCCATCTGGAACACATGCAGGCATTCTCCCATCCTCTCATTATCTGGAGAGGTTCTGAGGGACCAGTCTACTCACCGGTTCCTTGGTCTTTGCCAGCATCATCGGCTCTGCCTTTGTGGAGACGTCATCAGTTTGCCATACCTCCCCCAGAAGTCCACATGCTCCTGCTATTCTGTGTAAGATCAGATCTTTGAATACTGTTGTCCATAGCCCACCAAGTCAGGAGTACGTGCACTTACTGATATTTTATTCTTTCCTATTTTCCACTTCTTGTATTGATTGGGGGTTTTGTCCACATTTGGTTTCACTATGCAAGATCCTCTGGATATGATCTTTTATTGACCTAGCTATTCTGTAACTACATTTTACCTTGCATTTGTTTGCTTTACCTTTCCTATTTTCTGTCAGTTTCAGGATTTTTTTTAACAGAAAGTGAATGAAAAACTCCTATATCATGTTTTATAAACATATATCAAGAAACCCAGCCTTCTGTCACAAGACATAGATCAGCAAAGGGTATCCACCATACTTACTTGAATCAACATACATCATAACCAAAGCCAGACAAATTCTCTTGGCCCATGTATAATTTTGGCTCACAAAAATTTCACCTTAGTAGTTACAATGAAAATTTCAGTAATATTAAAGTAAATTACTAAATACTTTTTCTGTCTTTTCATGACACTCAAAATCCACTGCCAGGGGCCATTGGCTAACTAGGTCATAAATAGGAACAGCTATATACTTTATGTAACCAGCAACTGACCACTTGGGCATGTGCTGAATGTGATCAGCTTGGACTTTTTACTGTCTCCTAAGTGTCCTTGATAGACTGTCTGATAGAGTCTCCTATCAGAGTACAGATAGAGATATCAGAATCACAGAATATCTTACAGGGCCTCACAGAACCTCTAATAACTGCCGATATGGTAGCTGTCGGAATGTGGATATGGATATGGATATTCGATATGGAATGTCCCATTCCACCTGAAACTCTAAACCCAGGTTACCAAAACACAATTGCTGTGTTCCCAGAACGATGCCCAAGCTCATAAACCACATCTCTCTCTTTAGCAATTGCTTAACATGCTTGCTAAAACAATGGCTGGATTTCCACCAGAGGTTTCCCTAGGTGTGTGTATCAAAATGGCAAAGTGGTTGACATGGTATTAGAATAGAAAAACTGCCCCTTTTGTACATGCATTGTACAAAAGGGCAGGGCTTATATTGTGATGCCACATCCTTCAGCTTCGTTTTCACACACATTACACACATTAATGTATACCACTTGTTCCCACAACATGCTGAAATATTCAATTTCTTTTTTAAGCTAGAATGTTATATGAACCCAGTCAATGAAAAACTTGAAATCTTTGTTATAGAAAAGTGGTGGTGGTGGTGGTGGTGGTTGTTATTGTTGCTGTTATTATTATTATTACCATTTCTTCCTCCCTCCCATTCCCATACCACTTCTTTCTTTAGCTCATTTATGGCTCTGCTCCAGTGATGAATGATAAAACTCCAGGCTTATTCTTCTATCAGATGGCCCCCAAAGAATCTCTCCAGTACCAAGGAATCCTCTCTTTAATTCTGCATTTCAGGTGGACGTGGATTGGAGTCATTATTCTGGAAGATGAGAATGGAGAAAAATTTGTGCAAACTCTACTTCTACTGTTTTCTCAGCATGGTGTCTGTTTTGCCTTTGTAGAAAGAATTGCTCAATTACGTGTTGCTGACACAGAAACAATTCAATATGGGTTGAAACTTTATGACAATATAATGAGTAGCAAAGCCAATATAATGATAGTGTATGGAGAGTCTTATACCATTGTATATTTAAGATGGTTGTCAGTTCTGTCAAATCTAGAAGATGTGACAAGGGTGCCAAAAGGTAAAGTTTGGATAATGACATCCCAGATGGAGTTCATTTCATTTGCCTATCAAAGGAACTGGGATACAGAAATGCTCCAGGGTGCTCTGTCCTTCTTAGTTCACTCCAGTGATTTACCAGGCTATAAGTTATTTGTTGAGAGCAGAAATCCTTCTAGTGCAGCAGCAGATGGGTTTATAAGAGACTTTTGGCAAAATGCCTTCAACTGTATATTTCCAAATTCAACTATGGACAAAGTGGTTGATCTTGTTTGCTCTGGAGAGGAGAAACTAGAAAGGCTTCCTGCTCCTTTTTTTGAAATGAACATGACTGGCCATAGCTATAGCATCTACAATGCCATCTATGCAGTGGCTCATTCTCTGCATGCCATGTTTGCATCTAGATTTATTCACAGAGCAATGGTAGACAAAATGGATCTGAAATTTCAGAACCGACCGTTGTGGCAGGTAATGTGTTTAAATATATGCATCTGTTCTTTGTCTCTGTTTTTACTGGTGATAGCTCCAACCTGCTCTCTTCCAATTTTGTAAATATTGACCACAGCTAAATAGAACTATAAATGTTTCTACTCTCTATATTATTGTATATTCAGAATATGTCCACATTGTTCTGCATGTATAAGAATATTATATCTTCTCTCTTCATCTGTATGGTAATATATGTACTGGTAGATAAGGCCATCTGCAGATAAGTCAGCCCTCAAAAGTTAACCAAAATACCATGAAAAATGTGCCACCCGCAGAAAAGCCAACCCTCAAAATTTCCATATGTTTTAATTTTCACAATTGGCTTATCTGGGGTGATACATTTTTCATGGTATTTTGGTTAAAAAATTGAGGGTTGGCTTATCTGTGAGTATATACTGGATAGAAGTATTACAATATATACTTGTGGATAAACCCATCCACGGATAAGCCAAACTTATTTGGGGTGTATTTTGGAAACTAAAAATCTTGGCTTATTTGTGAATATATATGGTAATTATTTTCCTACCTTTCTTTCCCAGCATTAACTGACTTTTAGACATGCTCTATGAAGTTCTATAAGGGTGTCACAGGAAAGATGGTCAAGAACCATTCTCCATTACGAGAGAAACTAGGATGTCAAATAATGGGTATAAATTGCAGCTACTGTACTTTGATTTCATTTCAATATAAAGAAAAAACTTCCAATAGTGAAACAGACTACCTATGAAGGCAGTGAGCTCTTCATCACTGCTAATTTTTAAGCAAAGGTTGGACAGCCACCTCTGGAGAATGGCTTAAATAGTTTTCCTGCACATTGCAGAGAGTTGCACTAAATGATCCTCGTGGCCCTTTGAGCTGTGATTCAATCACTCTGTTCAATATGACTTTACTGTGATGAGGGCAAAGCCTAAAACTGAGTTGAGTCAAGAATATTCAGGACAGATATTTATTCATTTGTGAGGTGGAATAGATGGCTTCACTTTGTTAATGTCACAGCAACCAACCTAAAGGTGTGGAGGGGAGGGATTAAAATAAGCTTTTGATTCATGCTTGTATAAAATGCCTTGGTAGGTAGGGGAGGGATAAGAAATATCAGATTCAGGGATTAAAGAGTCCATCCTCAAATGAGGAAAATGTTTTCTGTCAGGTTATTATTACTCATCCTAACTGTAATATTTGGTTGGATGAAGAGCTCTCTGGAGGTGGAGAGAGAGGGAAAAAATCTCTCTGGCTGGCTGGAGAGATTGAGGAATGGCAGTTGGGGGGCTAGCTTTAGTCAGAAAGGAAAAAAAGGTAAAATACAGAATGAAATATGTATGATAATTTGTGTCAGACTCAGATATAGGAGTGTAACAATGGACAACAATGCTGTTGCCTGAAAGGTTGGTAAAAAAATATTAAGATTGTTCTTGGAAGAGAACATCACAACTCCCTCCCTCCTGACACAATTGAACAACCTGTTCCATGACTTTCCAAAGATTTCTCTGCAGTCATGTGGTGAATTTATTGCTATGGAGTTCTCCTAGAGAAATGTTGGTCATTTGAATATCCAAACTAAACAAGAAAAAAGTAGACAGTTGTGGCCTTGACCAATTTGTCAGTTAAGAATTGGCAGAGAAAGGGGAGGATGTGTACTGTACCTATATGGGTGCTTCTTGTTTTTTTTTGTTTTCAAATGCTACAAGGAGAATTCCCTCTGCAAAACTACAACTGGATGGTCTGTGTCTTCCTCAATCTCGGGTCCTCTACCAGAGGCTTGGGAGTTTGAGGGTTCTGCACAGTATCTTAGCTGTTCCTAGCACTGCTCTCTTCTGGACAGAGAGCTCTGATCTTGTTCTGAGGATCTGTTGGAGCCACTCTCCCAGCTCAGGAGTCGCAGCCCTGAGTGCTCCTACCACCACTGGGACCACTTTGGCCTTTACTTTCCACATCCTCTCTAGTTTCTCCTTCAGGCCCTGATACTTCTCCATACTCCTTCCTGATGTTGCTGTCATTTGGCACCACTACATCTATCACCACTGCTGTCTTCTGGTCCTTGTCAACTACCACAATGTCTGGTTGATTGGCCAGTACCTGCCTGTCCGTCTGGATCTGGAAGTCCCACAGGATCTTAGCCCTGTTATTCTCCAGGACCTTCTGTGGAATCTCCCATCTGGACTTGGGAGGGTCTAGCCCTTACCCTGTGCAGATGTTCCTGTACACAATGCCAGCTATGTGGTTGTGCTGTTCCTGCCTGCATCTTGCATCCTGCCACTCTGTGTTGGACTGTCTCTGAGGCCTCTGTGCACAGTCTGCACCTTGGGTCCTGTCTAGTGTGGTAGACCTCTGCTTCTATGGATCTGGTGCTTAGTGCCTGTTGTTGTGCTGCTATGATCAGTGCCTCAGTGCTGTCTTTGAGTCCAGCCCTTTCCAGCCACTGGTAGGATTTCCCAATGTCAGCCATTTCAGCTGTCTGGCGATGGTATATCCCATGCAGGGGCTTCTCTTGTCATGGCACTCTGTGTGTGTGTGAATACATACACACACACACACACACACTGTATGTATGTGTGTACGTGGGTGTATATACAGGCCTTTGTTAACTGCAACACACTTTGATTGGTGCTCTGCCACTTCATCACTCCTAACATCTTGGGTACAGGTTGCTGAATAGGTGTTGACCTCTAACTTGGGTTGCTTAAGTGAATCAGACAACTTGTGGTAATATGTGAGGGAAACACCCAATTTCTCACTTACTAGTGAGCCAAAGTCTGGAACGAATTGAAACATGACATCATAGAGTGGGTAAATGCAATGCTCAAACTACGTATTAAATCATACCTGAATCTAACATAATCTAAACATATTGTCAATCAAATCTGCTCCTTACTTGCACTCTCAGAAATATTTGAAACACCTCCACACCCTGTAAATCAACTGCAGATCAATCAAGGTTTTGGTAGGTAAATACTGGTCTCTCTCAGATTCTCCTGTCACCTCTCAGTCCTAGCAGCTGCATAATCAAAGACTTGGTGAGTAAAGTGAAGTAAATATTATATTGTTAAATTTAACTGTGGACTGGCATAGTGGGAGGTTGTACTCTAAAGCAGGTGTTCCCTGTGCACAACCACCCCTGTCAGTTGCTGATCAGTCTGCTTCAGGTCTCTGAGCCATATGGCCAATATAAGTCAGGCAAATCCCAGCCCTAGACTGGGTCATCAGTCGTGATCAATGAAGAACAATAGATTGTATCTGTGACAAAAAAACTCTGTTGGGAGAAAAGGGAAAACACTGCTTTAAACCTGTACCAGCTAAAAAGACAACTTTAAGCTGACTCATCTGTGGGCTGGAGATGAGATGAATACATTACGACATGTCATAAAAGCCATTAAACAGTTAAGTTTGTACTATGATTATGAGGATGTGGCAATGAACCCCAAGTGGTGTTTCATTTAACATCAATCCTGATGGCAAAAACCAGAATGGAAAATTAATAGATGGATTTGATGTTAACCACTAAGTTTTATCATCAAACAGTTTTTGTTTCACCATCCAAGAGACTGCCAGAATGATTGAAACCCTTTACTTGAGATTTTAAGTGGAATTTAAAATTAATCTATGATGAAACATTTTTTGGCTTTAAATATATCCCCAAATTGATTCCAACCAGGTAGATATCTATACGTATTGATATGTAATCTTCCTACTCTTAGCCTCTTATTTTCAATTCAGCTTCATCGTTTTTTGAGAAGAGTCTCATTTAAGAGTGCTGGAGAGAACATTTCCTTTGATCAGAATGGGGAGTTAGTAGCTGGACTGGATGTGATCAACTGGATTTTTTCCCTTAACCAAAGTTTCCATAAAGTGACAGTTGGGTGGATGGATCCTCATGCTCCTCCAGAACAAGCCTTCACCATCCATGGAGATGCCATAACATGGCATAGCTGGTTTAATCAGGTAAGAGTCGATTTGAGACAGTTGGTAAATTAACTTTTAATTGGGTACTGTGTGTTATTCCTCCAATGCAATGCTAATTTCATTAATAGTACTCAGTCCTTAGAACATATTTTTAGTTGAAAATAGAGCGTAGAAACTGGTACGTTGCATAAGCCTCCAGAAGTTTCTTTCTATCACCATGTTATAAAATATAAACACTGCATCAAGGATATTACAGTTCTCATAGAAGAAGTGATGAGGAAGCAATTTCAGTGGGGTCTCATCTCATTCCCTTTCAGTATTAGAACTGGGTCAAGGGAAAATAACCAGCAGATTATTCTGAATAACCTTCCTTTACCAATCAAGAGACAATTGGTTGCATCCAGATTATTAGCCCCATGTATGGTGTATGAGCTAAACATTTTTATTGTAAAGCGAAGCATTATAGAATGAACCTGCATAACAACACTGCACACACATGGGAAAGACCTTCACAGTTTTGCAGTGTAAAATCACTTATCCTAACATAATCATGGTGCTTTTTTCTCCCATTAATAATTAGGTCCTGCCCCTTTCAGTATGCAGTGAGAGTTGCCATCCTGGTACCAGCAAGAAAGTAAAGGAGGGGAAACTGTTTTGTTGCTATGACTGTATCCTGTGTCCTGAAGGGAAGATTTCAGAGAAGCAGGGTAAGAAATATGTTGTATGTATTGATCAGATAATTTTATTGTAATCAAGACCAACACAAATATAAAACTGTCCTTATGTCATTATCACTTCTTTTAGGATGGGTAAATATGATAAAGAATAATAATATATTTAAATGGGAAATTATTTACCAATAGTGTTTGTATACGGCTAATACATTTTTGGAAATTTTCAAATTGGAGATGGTTTGTCTTTGGGCATTTTTGGCAAATTGGTTTTCTTTAAAGGGGAAAAAAGTTGCAGTAAAATCAAAATGCCACAGTTTTCTTGGTTCTTGGTCAGCCATCAGTACCATCCTAGTTAGATATAGATCTCTATAGAAAGAAGTTTCACATATCATGGTCCTCCATTTCCCATTCCCCTCCATCCTCCTTTACCTTTTTAATGGCTCCATCATGAAGGAACCATAAGTCAGTCCTTTAAAAGAAGTCTTGGCTTCACTGGAATCATGGAAGTATAATATCATGGGAGAAAAGGTGGAGAGAAGGACTGTTGGATGGGAAGAGGAGGAGGAGGAGGAGGAGGAGGGAGCTAAGTCCCAAGAAGATGCCAGATGTTGGCAGTGAGGAACAACATTATCAGCTGTGCAGCAGCATTGGTAGTAAAAGACTCCAGAAGACACTTCGTTACACACTCACAGAGCAAAACCCAAAGGACTATTGTACAGAGGGCAACAGGAAAGAAGGCTGGAGTGCTGGTGGCCGATTAAGAAAATCTAGAATACTAGTGAGAGTGTTGAAAGACATCCAGACCTTTGACAACTTACACAGAAAGGCCCAGAATGCTGGCAACTGTGTATAGAAACCCTGCAGACATCCCACTGAGCCCCAGAAACTAGCAGCAACTGGAAAAGGTCAGAGCAGCAGTCCAAGCAGCAGCAGAGAGCGGGCTGTCTGACCCCTCCAACATTACACCCAAACATTAGGTGCAGGTGGCAGGTTAAAGTCCTACAATGCAACTCCTGAGAGCAAGCAAGTCTCTACCTGCAAGTGACTTTGGTCAGAGTTGACTGGAGAAGGAAGGAGTGTAACAGTGTGAATTTAAGAAAAAGTAGACAAGATTTAGCTAAGGTAGAATCCAGTATAAGACATAAAATATTGAATAAGATACTATAAGATACTATAAGTTGGGAAATAGAGCTGTAGACAAAATCAGGCATAGGTAGTGAGTAAAATAAAAGATAGACAAGGTAAATACTAAAGAATATAAAAGAGGCTGAACAAAAGAGTTTGGAGCCTCCTATTTTTGTCAACAACCTGGTAAAGCTTTTGTAATCATATCTCATCTCCTGCCTGTATCTATTGCCATCCTCATATCAAAACTACAATGAAGTTAGTATTACAGACTGATTATTTTATTTTATTTTATTTTATTTTATTTTATTTTATTTTATTTTATTTTATTTTATTTATTAAATTTCTCCCCCACCCATCTCCCCCCAATGGGGGACTCTGGGCAACTCACACAAAACATTAAAACCATAAATACATATAAATACATAATTTATTTGCAATATATCCTACCAAATCTCAACTAAAAGTTACCTAAGGAATTTACATAATAATATGATCCAATAATTAAAGCATTCTAGTTTTCACTACAATATTATGTTCATATTATTTTTATTTTTCATTAAAAATAATATACTTCATTTGTAGTATATTGAATCTAACTATCATCTATCTATCTATCTATCTATCTATCTATCTATCTATCTATCTATCTATCTATCTATCTATCTATCTATCTACCTACCTACCTACCTACCTACCTACCTACCTACCTACCTACCTACCTTTTAAGCAAAAGAAGACTTTTACCTATTAATAATGTGCGATATGTTTTTACATAATTTGCTTTCTTGTTTGATAGGTAATTTCTGGAGTCCTTAAACTTTCTGAAAATACATACAAGTAGTGACTGCTGCATTTAGTGACCATTCACAGTTATAACAGTGATGAAAATGTAACTTTGTGACCAATCCTCGCATTTATGGCCTTTGCAGGTCTGTAAAGCAAAGGAAAGCTGAAGTAAGATCATAAGCACAGTCACAGTTTCACTTAGTGACTGCTTTGCTTAATGACTGAGTTGCCGGTCCCAATTATGGTCTCTAAATGAGGACTACCTGTAATACATTAAGTAAAATTAAATTCTCATAATATATAATGCATTTAAGTAACAGAAATAATTAATGTGTGTTAGAAAATAGTGGCCTATGTGTGAGTGATTAAACTGACATATTTTATTTTTCAGATATGAATGACTGCCATAAATGTACAGAAAGAAAATATCCAAGCAAGAACCAGGATTTCTGTGTTCCCAAGATTATAAGCTATTTATCGTATGAAGAATATTTGGGGATTAGTTTAGCTTTCCTTTCTCTTTTCTTTTCTTTGATGACAGCTCTGGTGCTTGGAACGATTATGAAACATCACAACACTCCCATTGTCAAGGCCAATAATAGGAATCTCACCTACTGTCTCCTCTTCTCACTCCTGCTATGTTTTCTCAGTACATTGCTATTCATTGGTCATCCACAGAAAGTGACATGTTTTCTTCGACAAGCCACTTTCGGCATCATCTTCTCAGTGGCCATTTCTTGTGTGTTGGCCAAGACTATAACAGTGATTTTAGCTTTTGTGGCTGCTCAACCTGGATCTAGGATGAGAAAGTGGGTGAGGAAAGGCCTGGCCAACTCCATTGTTTTTTCCTGCTCCCTTATTCAAGCAGGTATCAGTATGGCATGGCTGGCAACCTCTCCCCCTTTCCCAGATGTTGACTTGCACTCAATGACTGAAGAAATTGTACTGGAATGTAATGAGGGCTCTGTGACTATGTTTTATTGTATCCTGGGCTACCTTGGATTCCTGGCCACTATTAGCTTCACTGTAGCCTTTTTTGCCAGGAAGTTACCAGACAGTTTCAACGAAGCCAAATTCATCACTTTCAGCATGTTGGTTTTCTGCAGTGTTTGGTTGTCTTTTGTTCCAACTTACCTGAGCTCCAAAGGAAAATATATGGTAGCCGTGGAAATCTTTTCCATCTTAGCTTCCAGCATTGGACTGCTGGGTTGTATCTTTTTCCCCAAATGTTTCATTTTAATATTGAGGCCTGAACAGAATACTAAGAAATATTTAATTAGAAAGAAGTGATGGCAAGAAGAAAAAACACATTTTTAAAAGTATTTCTTGTATATTCACTTGCTGTAACAATATAGTTTCTTCTTCCTTTTAATCACATTCTTCAAAGCACACTATTACATTTTATCTTGCCCCATCAATCCAGAATCAGCATCTGAAAAACAACAATGTTGCTCACCAAAAAGAAGTTGATTATTTTCCCTATAAAAATAAAGTTTGGGACTCACGCTGTTTTTTGTATGGTATAACATTCTGGATCCTGTCATGGACAATCTATGTAATCAGAGATTTAACTTCAGATGTTAGTTATGAGAACTAAGTTAGGATTTCTAAGTACTAGAAGAAGCACTTGGGCAACCCTGTTCTGGTTATAAATGCAGCCTAGCTGTATGCTTTAATACATTTTTTTTCCTGCATCTTTTTTCATTGTGGACGATTATAGACTGTCACTCTAAAAATGTGTAAGCAATGTAGGTGTGAACAACAGTAATGCTATGCAAAATGCAGTAACGAACATAATGAATAGCCATATACTGTATATTATAAACATTAGAACATTCAATGTATTAACATTTATCCAAGTTCTGTACCAAAAATAAGCAGCCCCTGAAGGTCTTCTGGAACCCCCAGGCTTTTGTAAGCCTTCAGTTCCATGTGAATTAGAGTAATATTTGCACTGGGAGACCAGATATTCCAAAGAAGTAGAAGTGGCTGCTTCCATGAGCCTCCTGTCACACCTCATGATAAGTGGGGAACTTTAGCAGGCATTTTTTCCTGGGTCAGATGGGGAAGGGAGCATTTATCTGGGAAATTCACAAATATCCAACCATTGGGTCATATCGGACTTTTACAGAGTCCATAATGATTTGAGGCAGTTTAAAAATTGCATAAACAAACAAAGCTGTTATAGCAGTGATGATCTACAGTGTTGTGAGGCTCCCCTTTAGCCTATGGGCCATTGCATTTTGCACCAGATAATCTCTCTCTCTGTCTCTCTCTGTTTCTCTCTCTCTGTCTCTCTATCTCATCTTTAATTCTCATAGAATTAAAGCAGGAGGGCAACTGTAGGCAGATTATATTCAAAGCAGGAAGTCACTTCTAGGCAGATGATGTCCAAAGAACATCTCACATCTATCAATATCGTATACTCAAGCAGTCTAGCTGTATGATTTAATAAACTGACTTTTGTGTGTGTTTGGGGGGGAGTTTTGCATTTCTTTTTCCCCCCCCCTGTGCTGGAAAGTGAGGGGAAAGTGAGCCCACATTACCATAGCATTGTCTATGTTATCTATCCCATAATCCATATTTATAAACAGATCTTTTCAATTAAAGGGCAGGCTAAAATGCTTCAGGTAGATGATTAAAAGTAGCCTTAATAAAATAGTGCTTCACGATTTCTTAGTGTATTGGCTAAAAGCCAGTTAATTGAATCTGTAAGATGAAGATTTATTTGTTTATTTACTCCTTCATTCATTCATTTAATAAATTATTCCAGACAGATGATTTTCTGGTCCTAAAGAAGAGAAAGCTCTCCTGTTGTTGAGAAATAAGTGCAAGCTTGTGATTTGTGGGAGAAATAAAATGATGTCACAAGTTTATTTTCTTTGCACAGAACCTATTTATGTATCTATCATACATTAGAGGCCAGACACACAAATTTGCTTTCTAGTATCAGACCATGTTTCTGATACTTCTTTCTTCCCAATCCTACATTCCCTTCTTCTTGAAAATGCTGAAGTTAAACCTTTCAGTTAGATATGATAAACAAGCTTCCTTTTGCAATCCTATAGGGAATCTACAACTTTAATGGATAATTATGAATTTGAGAATTGAGAATTGAGAATAAATTTTACTTATGCTCAAATGGCTATAATTAATTGTGCTGCTTGTAAAAAAAAACCAGCTGAGCAATTTCCATAGCTAAATTAATAACATTGTTTGTGAAGAAATATATTAAAAAACTCCTCCATATTCAGCACTGTAGCCAAAAATTATAAGCAGATCCACTGTTGATCATGAACTCCTCATGTTTTAGGATAAGTGAAAGGAATGAATTCATGAAGTGTTGTCATCTTAGATGCTTTAATGATACTGGCAGGAATTTACTTCTCATCAGAAAAGTTATACTTAGAATGCTGAAACTAGTTTTCTTACTGTCAATACTGTTCCCTCACATGATATGCAAGGATCATCTTATTCAATGCAGACTCTATCAGCTCCAGCCTCCACCTCACAAATATCATCTATCTGGAGATTTCATCATTGGCAGCATTGTTTCTCAGATATTTATTTTGTCTCCATCTGTTTCCTTCACAGAAGAACCTCTGCCTGCATTGTTCGATGAGCTTAAGTAAGGTGTTCAAAAGTGTCACTCTTCTTATTCTTGCTATTCAAGTGGAACAGTTTTTGTTCATTCTGAATTCATATTATTTCTGCTGTTGATTCCTATGTCTTATCGGAAGGAAGAATGGTTAGTTTATTAGTCTGAATAAATATGCATTTGCATATATGTTAAATAACATCTTCTGGTGCTTTTGGATGATGTTCAAAATCTGATTTAGTACATCCTCATGTAAAACAATGTCCTTACTAAAAATTAAATGAATATTCTGCTCTAACAATCTGTATGACTATTTCTCTTGATCTTTTCTAATATTTGTATAATCTAAGGTTGCCTCAAGAAATGAGATCCTGAAATATTTAAATGAATAATGATAAAGACCAGGTTTTAAGCAATGATGATGGTTTTATGAAGTGTGAACTGTACTTATGATACTGAATGCAACTCTTCTTTTAGCATACTGACAAACAATTATCAGCACACCCTGGCTATGGCATTTACAGTAGAGGAGATCAATGAAAACCCTCAGATTTTACCAAATGTCACCTTGGGTTTCCATATTTATGACAGCTATTTAAATGCAAAATGGACTTACCATTCTACAATGCTACTTATATACACATTAGGGAGATTTGTCCCTAATTATATATGTGATACTCAGTATAAGGTGACTGCAGTAATTGGGGGCCTGGACTCTCAAACATCCCTTGATATGGCCACCATCCTGAGTCTCTACAAGATTCCACAGGTAGTACATATACAAGAGAAATGGAAATGTTCTGTTTTATTAATTCTGCCATTATCAGTTAGGGTACAATTTTGAAGTTGAGAGACAGAAATGTGTGTATGGCATCTTTTTACACCTATATTCTTCCTATATAATAAGAGCCCAGAAAAGCTGTCCCCTCTCTTTTTTAAAAAGTACATCCAACATAATTTTTTTTTAAAATGGTAAGGAACTGATGAAAGTAAGTATTTCCTGAGCTAAATATGTAGTTTCTAATTAATTTACAGTTCTGGTAATGGTAAACCTATAAGATGCAGAAAGTTAAATTGGAAGGATAACATATTCAACTTAAAATAAAAATGGTCATGCTAAGTTTTTCTGTCCAGGAAATCAGGTATACTTCCCCCCACCCCACCCCCCAGGATATATAAAGCCCAGTTTTTAGAGGTTTAGTTTTTGTTTTTCCTACTTATAAACGTCTGGAATTTATGCAATGGAAAAATGTTAAGGAAAAATGAATGTTAACCCTTAAAATCTTCAATAATAGCTATTGCCCTCTGAGAAGCAGGCCCTGTCAGAGAATAATAAAATCAGGGTATTTCTTGGACTTGGAAAATAATTGCTGACATAATGCAGTGTGCAGTCTTTTGAACTTAAGCTAGACATGTATGGTGTTTCAAAATGCTCCACCAATTTGTGGGCAGAGAAATTGGGTAGATAGGTTCTTCAGATTTCTCCAAAAGAAGGAGAAATTCTCCAACAATTTTTCAACAGCAGTGTTCCTCCTTAATGCAAGGAGTTTCTGCATTATATATGTCCTTATAATTAAGGGAAAACAATTGGAAATATGTTTCTATAAGGAATACAAGATATTCTCACGAACATGTAGATTCCTTGACCACTCATAAATACCACATTTCACTCAAGAGAATTTCACTTTCATCAAATCTGATGGAATCCGAAAGAAAAAATGGCAGGAGAATTTCTCTCTTCAAATGTCTTTGAAACACTTGAAACTATTTTACTGATACATCATTGTCTCTTCCTTCTCTCTTTATATCTGAGTTTAGCTCACATATGGCATTCTTCCAGCGACAAGTGACAAAGCTCCAGGCCTTTTCTTCTACCAGATGGCCCCAAAAGAAGCACTTCAATACACAGGTGCCCTCTCATTAGTTCTACATTTTGGATGGACATGGATTGGGCTTATTGCTGTAGATGATTACAATGGAGAAATATTTCTTCAAGCAGTGCTTCCATTGTTTTCAAAGCACTCTGTGTGCTTTGCCTTTATTGAAAGGTTTCCATTGGTACGTGAAATCAAAATAGACTCAGTGAACCAAATAATAAAAATATATTATGATATGTTGAGGAGCAAAGCCATGGTAGTGGTGTTATATGGAGAATCTTATACCGTGGCATATCTGCGGTGGTTGCCATATCTAGAACTAGAAGAACATAAGACAAGAATGCCGACAGGCAAAGTATGGATCATGGTTGCACAGATGGAACTTGTTTCTTTTGCCTATCAGAGAACTTGGGATACAGACATACTCCATGGTTCCCTGTCCTTCACAATTCACTCCAGTGAGTTACCAGAATTTGAGCCATTTGTTCAGAATATAAATCCTTCCAACACAAAAGAAGATGGCTTTATAAGGGATTTTTGGGAACATTCCTTCATGTGTTCACTTCCTGATACAACTGTGAATGAGGTACAGAAGGACATTTGCCCTGGAGAGAAGGTAGAGACCCTTCCTGGGACTTTGTTTGAGATGAAAATGACTGGCCACAGCTATAGCATCTACAATGCTGTCTATGCTGTGGCTCATGCATTACATGCCATAACCTCATATAAATTTAAACACAGGATAATGGTGGATAGAAGAGGACCAAAGTCTCAGATTCCATTATCATGGCAGGTAATTAATTAAACCAGCTCCCCCCAACATAGAGCCTCCCAGAAATATTCAGTTATGACACTCATAATTCCCAGTCAGCATGACAAGATTATCTGGCTTCTGAGAGTTTCAGACAAAACACATTTCAAGGGTATTGGCTTAGAGGAAACCAGATTAATCTTTCTCTTGCTGTCTTCTGTCTTCCCAGTTGGGTTGGTCCTTTGGTCATTTCCCCCCCCGCCCTTCTTAATTTGGAACTTCATGTTGCTGAATATTTATTTCATTCTCAAGAAGGGTCTTTGGCCAGGGATAGTCTATTTTTGTCCTTTTTTCCCTGTAATTGTGTTGTGGCCTGAAATTGTGGTGAGATTTGTTTTGCACTTGTCATTTCTGGTTTAACCATTAGTATGTATTTATGAGCCTAACCAGAGGGTAGCACCTAACTAACCATGGCTGATCTTGAAAAACTAACTGAAGTTGGATGTGGTTAGTACTTGAGTGAAAAAATATCAAGGAAGTTGAGGACTGTAAGCTAGAATGGGAAATGGAAAAAGACATCCAAGAAGAAAGCAATGGCAAGCTACTTTTGTATTGTTGCCATGAAAATTATGGGGATGTCCATGAAGTTACTAGGAATTAGGTCCAACTTGAAGAAGATGTTACCTTTTCTTTACCTTACACATTTAAAGACTAACAGCAATGGTATTTACATTCAGTATATCCTTCTTGGTTTTGTGTATCAAATCCTCTCTTTTCACTTGCCAATTTAATTCAATACACTTTTTTAAAAAATGTGTATCAGACAGGTTTCTAATGCTGACAACCATATATTAGTCTTACTGCAGATTGTTTGAGATATTTCTACTATGTCAATAGTTCCAATATTAGATATCCCTACGTTATAACATTTTAGACAAAACTTGTTTCAAGATTCTTTGTGAAGAAAGGCCACATATCCACACAGAGATTTATTTTAATAGCAGCTACATTAACAAATCATGACATAAAGAAGAATGACAGAGAGATGAAGAAATAATTTTAAGTATGAATATGCAAACATACACTTTATTGAGAAAAAAAGGGAGTATAATATCCACTATCTCTGAAATATAAGATGTATTGGCTCTGTGGACATCTTACAGTACAATTTTATACATTATCTAAAAAATAAGTTTTGTTGAGTTCAATACAGCTCAGTTTCGTATATGAGGTATTATTATTTTAGACTAATCAGAAAAATTGTAAAGCTTTATTTGAAAGTTTCACAGAAATTTAAATGAATTTCATATGGTGAGAAAGATTTGGCTTTAAATCTACTCAAAACCTGACTGTCTCTGGAGGAAGGAAGAAATAATAATAAAAATGTTGCCCTTGTGCCCATCCACAACAGATATTTGTGTACCTCGGTGTGCAAGATCCAGCATGGTTCTGTCCAAATGCAACCGATTTGTAAATTCTTTCATTTTACTTTTCCATATAGCTCCATCATTTTCTGAGAGTTGTCTCTTTTAACAACAGTGCTGGTGACCAAATTTCTTTTGACCACAAAGGGGAGCTAGTGGCTGGATTTGATGTGATCAACTGGGTCATTTCTTCAAATCAATCCTTTCAAAGAGTGAAAGTTGGATGGTTGAATCCTGGGACTGTTTCAGAACAAACTTTCACCATCCATGAGGATGCCATAACATGGCACAGATGGTTTAACCAGGTGAGATTCAAGCTCCAGCCTTCTACCTCTCAGTGAGCCCTTATTAGAAATCTTCTATTTGATGGGCAAAGTCAGTTGAATTGAACTAGGTCCTGCTGTTGTAAAATACTACTATTTAAAAAATGAAAATATGATAGAATGCATGGAATAAATGGGGCTCTATAAGATTCTTATTTTTCCCATGGTGTTGAATATTTATTAACCTAATTACTTATAAAGTTTCTAGCATTTTTTTCATTGTTAAGAAGAATCTCCAAATAGGAAAAAAATTAAATGATGATACAATATACATTACAATGTTAAGTAACTTTAAACATTCTAAACATAGGACAATGAGGCCTGACCGGAAAGGCACAGCAGCACCCATTTAAACAAAAATCTAGGTTCAAGAAGTATGCCTTAAGCTTTTGCTGAAGCTTAGGAGTTTTGGCACCACCTGCATATGAATAGGGAGGGAATTCTAGAACCAGGCTGTACTCAGACCTCCACAGAGTGGATTCCTGGCAGATTAAGAAGCCTCAAGAACCAGCATCCTCAGTAAATCTTAGCTGTTTAGCAGGTGTGTATGGGAGAAAGTATTTAATTGGATTTTCAGGTCTTAAGCCATACAGGACTTAGCATGCTATCTCAGGTATTTGAAATTACTTAGTTCAGTGCTTTCTGTGCTTTCAGAACAGATATAGTATAACATGTATACAAGAGGCTACTTCACCAGCTATAGCATTTTCCTTTAATGGCAGTTCCCAGACCAACCTCAAGGTTAGCCCCACACACAGTACATTGCAGTAATTTAATCTTGAAGCTCCTAGTCGATTGTGATCAAGTTGTCCCTATCCAAAAACTGCTGGTGCTGTTAAATTAACTGGAGTTTTAAAAAATGCAGTCCTTTCCCTTTGGGTCTCCAGTGACAAGAACGGTTATAAATCCTCCCAGATTTCACACCCTTTCTAAAGCAGATACACTCCTTAATTCCCAGACAAAAGAGACACGTATTAACAGTTTCATTGTCTTGTCAGGTTTCAGGCATAATTTTTAACTCTAATTTAGTCCTCCGCTGCATTCAGACTCTGATCTAGAACGTTCACAGCTTCTCAGATGACATGATGAAACCGAATTGAATATTATCAGCCTACTGACAGCACTTCACTCCTGATTTCTTAATGGAACTCTATGAAATTCCAGAACTTAACTGCCATGGGGGTGAGGCATGACTGCTTAATGCTGTCTTCTGAACACACATGGGTAGGGAGTGGTATAGTCACCATAATATTGATTATTATTACATCCCTCCAGTTCCTAATTGGCAGAATTGGTCAAGAGCTATGTTATGGTCAATGGTATCAAAGGTTATTGGGAAAGCAAGGAACGTGAATATATTAATCACCAACTTGAAGGATAAAATTAAAATATAAGTTTACTATTTTGAAAAATACTGAATCACTCAGCCCGGCTTCTTTCAGATGGCCACATAAATTGCTATTGAGCTGAATAGGCTGCATCTATTGCTACATCAGGTTCAGAAAATGTGTGATTTAACATCAACTATTGCATAAGAAACAGCAAAAACATAAATGAAAACTCAGTGAGCTATGTCCAGAATCAGAAATAATTTCTAGAAAGCATCTTGGATTTTTTTAAAATAATCCCTAAATACTAAATACACATTTTTGTTCCTTTATACATTTGTTGAATAGACCCCTATTTAATTAGGATAATCCTGAAATTTAATTCTATAGCACATTTCATCATACCTTTTAGTATCAAGAAATGAAGGCCTAAATTTAATTATGAATCAAAGGGCTAAAACAGATGTGAGAAAGTATGAATTGGTATCATCTTGGTTAGTATAGGTATATGTGAAAGTAAGAATCCATTGACTGATTGACTATGTGTATTTATTTATTTAATGTTATTTATATAGCTGCCCATCTCAAACTAGTGACTCAGGTGGAGATTAGAGGATTAAAACACATAAACCCACCACACACAACTCTCCTGGCACACAGAGATACACAATGACCCTACTCACCATCAATAATAACAGAACTCATCTGTCAGCAAATCAGTGTTGACTCTTAGAGACCATCTAGATATATTTTCTCCATTACAATCTGTCCTAAACTAGTCCTTCAGGTCTTCCAACAGTGTGCCCATCTTCACTGTAACTGAGTCATCCTTCCTTCCTCTTTTCTTGGCATTAGAGCCTTCTCCAGAGAAGTAGGATCTTTGCACAATGTGTCTAAAGTAGGATAATTTGAACTGGTCATTTGTGCCTTGAGTGAGAACTCTGGGCTGATTTGTCCAAGGATCCATTTGTTTGTTTTCTTGTCTGTCCATGGTATTCTCAGGAGTCTTCTTCAAAACCAAATTTCAAAAGCATCAATATTTTTTATATCCTGCTTCTTCATTGTCCAACTTTCACTTCCATAAAGTGTCAGAGGGAAAACCATTGCTGCACAATTCTGATCTTTATAGGTATAGACGCATCATGGCATCTGTATATCATTTCCAAGGCCTTCGTGGCTGCTGTACCAAGTGCTAGGCTGAGGTATATTTCTTGACTTCCTGTTTCTTTACTGTTGATGGTTGATCCTAAAAAGCAGAAGATAGTTATCACTTCTACATCTTCATTGTCAATTTTGTTGTCATTAGTTTCTTGTTCTTTATATTTAATTTTAGTCCCCATTTTTCACTATGCTCCTTGACTTTTATTACTAGAGCTTGCAGACCCTTTGCATTTTTGGCTATCAGAGTAATGTCATTAGCATTATGAAGGTTATTGAAGTTTCTTTCTCCAGTTTAAAACCATGTTCATCTTCCAATCCAGTTTCCCATAAGTTAATAATAATTCTTAATCTGGAGGCACTGAATTTTATTATGGATTTTATGTGGGGTGGATTGATGAATACATGCAAGAATGTGAATGTGTTTAATTATGAATGGAAGGGCTATGATGTATGTCAGAAAATATAAATTGATATCATCTAGGTGGTTGTGTTTACATATGAAATTGGAATGCATGGTTGATTACAGCTGCATGTTATGCTGCAGTAAATGATGATAATGGAAAAACCAGAGATGTGTTTGGGGAAAATTGTTCAACATTCTAAATGAATGCTATCCAGAAGATGCATTATTCTCTAAGTGATACAAAAAGATGGTTGTAAAAGAGGAGAGAGTTCCAAAAAAAAAAAAAAAAAAAAAGTTTGAGCCATTTAGAATACTGAATAATGAAGGAGAATATTGATTGTTTGGTGAGTATCTAACTAAAAAAAGGTCTGTTTGTTCTGCATATTTGGTTTAAGCATACATCTACTTATACATGGAAAAGGAATAAAGTCAAAAAGCATGATTAATGTCACTGTTGATTATGAAAAACAGAATTAATAAAGGATATAAGTAAAATGAGAGGTTCTGAATATGAGACAGGCAGCATCAGGGGTGGAACTGGGAAAAAATGAATGTGGAGAAAATGGAAAAGTAAACAAAATGAGTGAAAGTAGAATGTCTGGAGGAAGAGAAAATACAATGGGTTCTGTATGAAGAAGTATTAGAAGATAGATTAATCCCCTGGCATAAAGTATGGTAACTGGATGTAAGGTAAGAGAATACAGAAGCTAACTAGAAAACAGTGGAAAGAATCATGTTATAGAGTGCCATAAAAAAGCAAGTGTGGTGGAATAATGAAATGAAAGAGATGGTGGCTGAGGGGAAAATCCATGTAAGAGAATGTTGTATAATGTATATGGGGAAAAAAAGATACTTGTGAAGAATGAAGTCAAAAAGATCAAGGAACAGTTGAGATTTAAACATAGGAAAGAAAATGCAGAGTGATTTGGGTGGAAAGGGAAAAAATTGGAGGTGGGTAAGTAGAGCTAAACAAGGAGAATTTCAGTTTCAATTAATGAAATCAGTTGGAATGAAATTGAAATGAAGGAATACTGGAAGGAGAATACTAGAGATTTGTATGGGAATTGTGTCAAATATCAGAACTGAAATCAATGCTATTATATTAGTATCCCCCCCAACCAAAAAAAGAGAAATAAATCACAAAAGCTATGTGAATACTCATTCATTCATTCATTCATTCATTCATTCATTCATTCATTCATTCATTCATTCATTCAACAGCCTAATGTGGGTTAGGCTGTAAGTATAAATAGAAACATTAAAATATAGATTTGGTTTGCTTTTGGAGCGGTTATAAGGCTTGTTTAACATGTCTATGAAGAGAGGTAATAATGACCAAAATTTGAGAAATGTAACATGAGTTTACACTAGGCAGAGGCCATAAAAATCAGATTTTTGCTCTTCAGCACATGACTGAATGTGAAAAGGAAAGTTTATAGCATGTTGTAAATATACAGAAATCAAATAATAAATTGAATACATTTGAATTATGATATATTTTGCACTTGTCCATTGATGGTTGGCTGAACTTAATAAAAATGCAATATGATGAAAAAAAAGCATGCCTAAGAATAAAAAGAAATGATTCAGTGCTGTACAGGATTTAAGACAAGGTTTTATGATATCCCTTTGGTTATTTAATATAGTTATGGATAATGACTGGGAAATGCTTGAGGTGTTTTAGAGTTATGAATAGATAATACAGTAATCATCAAACAGAACGTTCATGCTGTTTTAGTGACATACAAAAAATCTTTCGCAACTTAAAAATTCGTATGCTGTAGATGATAATCCCCTTTTTCATTTATTTAGGCACAACCTCTTTCTGTATGCAGTGACAGTTGCAATCCTGGTTCAAGGAAGAAAATGAAAGAAGGGGAGCCATTTTGCTGCTACATCTGCATCCCATGTCCTGAAGGCAAGATTTCAGAGCAGCAGGGTAAAAAAAAAAAAGGAAAAATAATAATTATACTGTGTATGCTGGTACACTGCCAATTTCTGAATGTATAGGAGAGTAAATGCTCCTTCTAGAGTCATCGTCTAAAGTCATGTAGGTGGCTCTGAGCTATAGAATATGCTTTTAAAAGCTTTATTTTAAAAGTAAGTGTTTTTCCACATTTTTCTTTAAATGGAATACCATGCAAGAGAAACCACCAAAAATAGTCATTTAGGATCAAGCTTAAGACCCATCTATTTTCAAGTTCTGCATCTTGTAGTAGCCAACCAAATACACTTGGGAACTCAGAAGGATAATTAAGATAAAAACTCTGCTACTCTTTCTCCCTAGCAGCTGATTTTAAAGGCATGGGCCAGAGATTTAAGAGATTACAAGCTGCTATTAAGCCTACTTGACATTGATAATCTGATTTGCCATGAATTTTAAAACAGTCTGTATTGGTGGTCATAGCTATATCTGATGCAAACAGTTTCCAAGTTTAGCTATCTGTTTTGTATCAAAATCTTCTTTTTTATTATTAATGTATCTTCCTGCATTCACCCCCAACTTCTAATACTCTGAGAGGGGGGAAAGCTTCTGACTATCCACACTTTTCAAACCATATACAGTACTATTTATCTATTTTTCTTTGTGAATTAATATTTTTATTAAGAATTTTAATTACAATAGTAAAAACTAATACAAACTAGAGAAAGAGAACAGAATGGAAAGACAGAATGAAAAGTGCAAGGAAAAAGAAAAAGAAAGAAGAAAAAGAAAAGAAATATATGGAGAAGTAACTTCCAACCTTCATGACAAGTATAAACAAATGTAATAACTCTTCACCTCCTATCAGGTTAAACAGATATATCTTCACCCCCTATCCCATCCCTTATCTCTAAGCAAATCCATGAAACATCAACTTTTCCAACCTGGTGTCAACAAAAAGTCCATAAAGGGTTAAAATGTCTTATTTTAACCTCTGTCAAATAAACCAACTTTATATTCCTTCCTTTTACTTCTAACAGTCTTAATCTTTAATTCAATCAAATATTGTCATAGAATTTGATTTCTCTTCAATTCTTCTTTATCCATCACATACATTTCTTCAAGCCTTTAACAAGCTTATTTTAGAGATCCAATAAGAAAACATTTTCCAGGTCATTCCCTTGGTTTATCATTTATATTTTCCTTTTAATTTTTAAAACTTCAGCCACTTTCTTTTATATATCCAGTAAAGCATCCTTTTCCAAATCATTCTCTTGGCGCATCATTTGAAGTTCCACATTCTATACATTCTCTGTCTTGTCAGATAAAATTTGTTCCACATCTGCAATTCCTTTCATTAACATCTTTTAGACATAGTCTATCCATAGAAGCAGAGATCATTACTGACCATGCTGATATTGTAATTACTAATTTCTGGCTCCATTCCTCAAATATCTCCTTTAATATTTCTAATGTTATAATGTTTTGTGCCATTTTGTAAGTCCCAGTATTAACTAGCATCAAGAACATGCTTGTATTGTAAAAAATTAATATTTTTATTAAGAATTTTAATTACAATAGTAAAAACTAATACAAACTAGAGAAAGAGAACAGAATGGAAAGAAAGAATGAAAAGTGCAAGGAAAAAGAAAAAGAAAGAAGAAAAAGAAAAGAAAGAATATAATGAAGAAAAAGAAAAGAAATATATGAAGAAGTAACTTTTTCTTCTGCTTAAAATCTTTAGTCCCCTCTTTTTGTTGTTCAGTCGTTAAGTCGTGTCCGACTCTTCGTGACCCCATGAACCATATCGCTCCAGGCCTTCCTGTCCTTCACTGCCTCCCTGAGTTTGCTCAGTTTCATGCTCATTGCTTCAGTGATGCTATCTAACCATCTCATCCTCTGCCGTCCTCTTCTCCTTTTGCCTTCAATCTTTCCCAGCATCAGGGTCTTTTCCAAAGACTCCTCTCTTCGCATTAGGTGACCAAAGTATCTGAGCTTGAGCTTCATTATCAGTCCTTCCAATGAGCAATCAGGGTTGATTTCCTTTGACTGGTTTGACCTCCTAGCACTCCAGGGGACTCTTAAGAGTCTTCTCCAACACCACAATTCAAAGGCATCAATTCTTCGGCGCTTAGCCTTCTTTATGGTCCGGCTCTCACAGCCATACATTACTACTGGAAAAACCATAGCTTTGACTATGCGGATCTTTGTCGGCAAGGTGACGTCTCTGCTTTTTAATATGCTATCTAGGTTTGCCATAGCTTTCCTCCCAAGGAGCAAGTGTCTTTTAATTTCATGGCTGCAGTCTTCATCTGCAGTGATCTTGGAGCCCAAATAAATGAAGTCTGTTACTGCTTCCATTTCTACCCCTTCTATTTGCCAGGAATTAAAAGCCAATATTCCAAACTCATCTGGACTCTTAATCTGTCTATAACTTTCTTAGATCAAAAGTTTATTTAGCTTTTTGCTGCATATTTCAAATTCATTAAGTTCTATATCTTATAATTATTTTTTCTTTTGTTCAGAGTTGAAGATAAATTCACCCAATGAAGACTTTTCAAACCTGTCATTCTGAAGGTCTCTAATAGCTTTAAGATGTGGAGTCCTTGGGGTTCTCTGCTACACATATTCACCTCTATAAGCTTTAAGATAGTTAGTAGGCAATTTCTGAAAGTGATTAGAAAGTGAGGTTTGCGAATTTAGTGTCCTTTAAAAGGCTCCACCGTGGTGGCAAGCAAGATGGTTGATCCTGATGTTTATGCTCAAACCCATAGAAAACTGCTTATCTGTCATTTCCTCACAAGAAGCAGCTATCTGGAGCATGTGTGGGTGCTTTCCCATTCTGTCCTTATCCAGAGAGGCTCCATGGGACCAGTCTACCTGGTGGTTCCTTGGTCCTTGCTGAGGTTGTCAAGTCCACTTTTGCAGAGTTGTCTTCAGTTCACCATACCTCCCCCAGAAGTCCTATTTATCTATTTTCTGATTAAGCACACTTTCCATATCATTTACAATTTTATCTATCTCAATCATGTCCTACCTTACTTGCCTTTGCTCTAAACTGTGGCCCATGGTGCTGTAGTCTTCCATTGTAGAGAATTTGCTCTAGCTCCCTAAAAAAAAATCTTGGTTGCCCTACTTTGCACCTTTTCTAGCTCTACAATATCCTTTTTACAGGTGTACTAATGAGAACTATATAGAGTAGTCCACATGAAATCTCACTATAGTTTCTATAAGGGTATTTACTATATCAATGCTTTCAATTTTAGTCCCATTCCCATTGATTCTAGCATTTTAGTTGGGATGTCCAGTGTTCTGTCTATTATGCCCAGAATAGCCTTTCCCATTCAATTGCTGAGAGCAAAAATGTATATGCAAAAACTGTCTTTCAAATCCATATGCGTTATTTTACATTTGCTTATATACATTTAATTTTATTGCATGTTGCATGTTCATCTAGAGAGATCACTTCACAATCCCTTTCTTGTTACCAGAATAATTTGGTATCCTTACCAAATGTGGCTACTTCCTTGTTATTGCTTCTTTAACCAGTTACCAGTTGAAAATTGTATTTGTCCTCTTATCCCATCACTCCTGAGTTGATTCAGAAACTTTTCATAAAGGCTTTTTGAAAGTTTAAGCCTGTTGTCCCTCTCAAAAAATGTAGAATCACCTGAAGATTGTTTAGAATCCCGTTGACCATGTGAGACAGGTTTCTGTGTTGTAACAAAAACTGTTTTTGCTTATGGGTGACAATAATAGTGGCATGTATTTGCTAAATGTGTGAAACTGATTCCATATTTCAGATATTAATGACTGCTATCACTGTGAAGCTGGAAAATATCCAAACAAGAAGCAGGACTTTTGTATTCCCAAGACTGTAACCTACTTATCTTATGAAGAATATTTGGGAATCAGTCTAGCTTTCCTTGCTCTTTTCTTTTCTTTGATGACAGCTTTGATGCTTGGAACATTTATGAAACATCACAACACTCCCATTGTCAAGGCTAATAACAGGCACCTCACCTACAGTCTCCTTTTCTCTCTTCTGCTGTGTTTTCTTACTGCATTGCTATTCATTGGCTGCCCCCAGAAGGTGACGTGTCTCCTCCGACAAATTACTCTTGGCATCGTCTTCTCAGTGGCTCTTTCTTGTGTGCTGGCCAAAACCATCACTGTGGTTTTGGCATTCATGGCCACCAAACCAGGATCTAGGTTGAGAAAGTTGGTGGGAAGGAGACTGGCCAATTCCATTATAATTTCCTGTTCACTCATTCAAATACACATCTGTGCCATGTGGTTGATAACCTCCCCTCCATTCCCAAAGGCGGACATTCATTCAATGTCTGAAGAAATTGTGTTGGAATGTAATGAAGGGTCTGTGCCCATGTTTTACTCTGTGCTGGGCTACCTGGGTTTCTTAGCCATTGCCTGTTTCACTGTAGCTTTTTTTGCCAGGAAGTTACCTGACACCTTCAATGAAGCCAAGTTCATCACTTTCAGCATGTTGGTCTTCTGTAGTGTTTGGCTAGCCTTTGTTCCATCCTTTCTGAGCTCCAAAGGAAAATACCCAGTAGCTGTAGAGACCTTTTCTATTTTATCCTCCAGTGCTGGATTGTTGGGTTGCATTTTTCTCCCCAAATTTTACATTATTGTTCTGAGGCCTCAGATGAACCACAGGGACCTGCTAAGAAGAAGAAAATGAAGGAGAGATGGACTTTTAGGAATACGATTTTCATTTCAAAGAGCTCAGGATTAATCATTAGTCCCATAAACAATTATTTTGATCCCACATTAACAGAAAGTACAACATATTGATAACCAATTGTTGCATGGTAGAATTCTACATATGAATTTACTTGTTTTTATAATTTCTGGCTTGAACAAACTGTACCTCAGTAAAAGTAATCACACTGTATTTGTATCTCTTCCCTGAATTAATTGTTCAAATCTTCCCTCATTTACTTGGCTGTTCTGCTCTGATAAACATCAACACAGAGAGGAGAATATGGAGAAATAAGGATTTGCAGGGATTCAGCTAGCATTATTCCCCCCCCCAGTTAACACACTACACAGACCTCAAATATACCCAAGAAATATATGGGATCTGCTACGATCACTGGAATATTATGGATGTTCACACCATAATTGTTTCTGTCATTTCTTTGTATGCATCAAGACAGCTATTCTTTGAATAATCACATTAATGGTTGCCTAATTATGATTAGGCTATTGGAAATGTTCCATGACCCTTAGGTTCATGAATTCAAGCGTGCCTATGATATGTGTTGATTGTTCAATATTTTTACATTTTATTTGGGTTTTATATTTTTGTCTTTGACTTTGTTGCAATTGGCCTGGCTATAAATATTGTAAGTAATAAATAATAATAAGCATAATAATAATAAACATAATAAACATAATAAACATCATCATCATCATCATCATTTCCCCCCTTCTCTGTGAGTGCATGTGTCTGTGCACATGCATCACAGCTTTATTTTTTGTTATCTGGATCAGAAAAGGCTGGAGAAATCCTAAATTAGTGGCAGGATTTGTTGGGTTGGATAAGGGCCACTTAATGGAAGACCAGTCCTTAGCCAATGGCCATTTCACTGGATGGCATTCAACCAGTTCTGAGTGGCATTGTACTTTTTAGGTATCAAGCCCAGCCCAAGAACAGCAACGAAGCAGTCCAGTCCAGTCCAGTCCAGTCCAGTCCAGTTCCTTTATTAGCTCACACCTTATAGACAGAATCTTGCCAAACTAAATCTATACTACACCAACTAGTGGAAATACCCTGGGAGATTCTAGGGAGTGGCTACTCTAAACCAATTTCGCTTCCCATGCTCCTGTTGTGGACTCAACTGCCTCTTGCCTCCTCCTCTCTCCTGTAATGCACTCCGTCCTTTCTGATAGCCTTGATCTCCCACATCACTTTCCTCCTCATAGATACATTCCATCCCATCAGGAAAAAGAAATGTGTGAATTTGAGGTCCAAAGGTAATTGATAAAGCCATCCATGTTGTATATTTTGCCAAGACAGAAATCGACTGTCCACATATATCCATGCATTGGCAACCTCTAGTCTGGTTTACTGCAACATTTTATTTTTATTTATTTATTCACACAATTTATTAGCCATCCATCTCATTTTTCCAAGTGATTTTGGGTGGAGTACAAGACATTTTATAGAAAGGATTGTCATGCCACTGGGAGAATTTTGTTTCAGGCATCCAGACTTTTTTTTTTTTTTTAAAAAAAATGCTATCTGACAGATAATTTCTGAGCTCAAATCAAAACAGTGGTGCTTACTTATAAAAATGTCATTGGATCCCTAACAACCTATCCATCCATTTTATTCCTTCTTTTGGACTGGAGATTGAGGTTAATAATGGAGGCTTTCCTGACTGTGGTGTCCCACTTATGCATATCCTTCTTAAGGAAGTATACCTAGTATCAATACCTTTCTGTTTTGCAAATTTTCAAAGCAAGTATTTTAAATATTGACAATGAGTTTTTAAAGTGCATCTTCTCAGAACCCTTTAAAAAATCACTGTAAATATTTAAAATAGTGCATTTGGAAGTGACTTTGAAAAATGCCCTCAAATCTTGGGGTTTTTGGAGGAGTGGAATTTATGTCTTTAAATGAATGTATTTTGCTGCAGCCACACAGAAGTTTCCTTTTCACTATGTTAAGAATGCAGTCTTAAGTATGCTGTCACAGTTTTATATTGAGTAAGTCTCTTTAGTATGTACTTAAAGACTCTGGGGATAGGAAGACACATTCCTCATTTTTCTGGATAAGTGTGCATTCAGCCCATATGTGGGCTCAAACAGATGTGGGCTAAGAGGACCATCCCAGTTTTCTTTCCACTCTTCTTTGTTTTGAAATTCTACCATGACATTCTGCAGGGCATCTTGTAACTCTTCATCCTTTCTGCTCTGGACCTTTGGTGGCTTCATGTGACAGCCATTGGAAAAGCCTATTGCTCCTCTCATCACTTCTGCTGACATGCCAAGTCATAATTAATGAAATCAACCAACCAGATTCTTACAGCCACTCAATTCTCCAACAATACTTTAGGATTCTGGTTCTTTGGATTTGATTGCTGTCCTGCCACAGCCTCTTTTTGAAAGCTCTTGATCAACTGCATTTGTCCTCAGCTAGATGGTAAAAGAAAGAGAACAAATGTTATCCTGGAGCAATATCTGCACTGGTAGGCAAACTATCAGATGTTTGGTCTAATGTTTGGTCTCTAGGTTTAAGCTAGAAACCAGGAGACTGTGAGTTCAAGTTCTGCCTAAGACATGAAAGCCAGCTGGGTGACTTTGGGCCAGTCACTCTCTCTCAGCCCCCAGTGCCAAGTTGGGTAACAAGCTGTGAGAAAAAGAGAGGAGTAGTGTGACCCTATTGTCCTCCTAGACCTCTCAGCAGGTTCTCATGTCTTTGAATATGCTAGATAGGCTACTAGGGTTGGGCTGTGGTTTTTGTTTTTTGTTGTTTTTGTGCTGGCCAAGACCATGACAGTGGTCCTGGCTTTTATGGCAACCAAGCCAGGAAAACAAGGTGAGGCAGTGGGTGGGGAAAGGATTGACCTCCTCTATAGTTTTACCTGACTTCTTAATTCAAGTGGGAATTTTCACTATGTGGTGGTCCATCTCTCCTCTTGTCTCCTCCTCTTGGTATGTGTGTGAGAAGCTCTCATATGTACAGATTATTTTGTTGCTACTGCATGGATGAGTATTGTTTTTCTTTTCACTATTTTTTTCTCTGTTCCGAAGGAAGGAAGGAAGGAAGGAAGGAAGGAAGGAAGGAAGGAAGGAAGGAAGGAAGGAAGGATAAAATTTCAACCAAGTTTGAAGTGATTAGGGGGATTTGGATAGGAACTAAAGCTACAGTCAAATCATGGAAAGTTCCATGTTTTAGTTCTGAATTTGAGTTGGTTACCACTACATTAGGATAGCAGACAAGAGGAAAATATCTGCATTTCTAGAAATGTCTCTAATTCTTAAAAATGCCTCTGTGTCTGCAATAAACAGTAACAAGTCTTCTCACTAAAATGAAAAAAATTACAAAAATGTGCCTGGAAGAGGTTCTAAGAGTTCACTTATTGCAGGTGTGATGTTCATTTCTTTGGTCTCTGCCAATTATGTTGAAAAGCAGTTTGGTCCTATCAGGAAGGGCATGAATTTCATCTGTAAACCAAAGTCTTGTTTTTTTTATTTCTCTCTCCTCCTAGTACTCCATTCCAAGCTAAAATAATAATATTAACAACAACAACAACAACAACTGCCTATCCCAGGTCCTTGGGAATGACTCCATAGGTGGATAAAAATGCCAGACCACCAACAATAATAATTTCTTACTCAGGAGGATGAAAAAGAAAAAAATCCCTTCGGATCTGACAAATGTGTTTCTTTAGAAACTCCACGGGGAATTCCAATTCTGAATAGAGAACAGTTCTCTGTTCAGTGGATTTAAGGACTATAATTTATTTAAGGAATGTAATAGCCGATAATAAATTGCAGTTCAACTGCAATTTATTCCCATTCCCACATATCAGCCAACAATACAGTCAGTGTATTATGGCATAAATATGACCTCAGGTGTTCAAAGCAGAGTTAGGGATTAGAAGCAAGCATGTGTCTTTGTCCAGGCAATCATCACTATAGAGCTCTAGTTTTGTCAGAGGATGGTCTAAGCATCTCAATAGGTCTATAATAATTATGACTCTGATAACCATTAGCAGATAGAGAATCTATCTGCAGAGAGAAGATTTTTCCACTTGACTTAAGGATGTTGCTAGCAATGGTGCTCCTGTTCACTTCACTTCCATGCATGTCATACGAAGGTCTTGCACTGAAGTGTAATGTCCGATATCCAGAGCACCCACTTCACAGATATCATCAGTCTGGAGATCTCATCATTGGTGGCATCATATCTCATGGGATCTTCTTCTCACATGCCAAAGATTTTGCAAAGGAACCTCCACCAGCCTTACCTGAAGAACTGCTGTAAGGAATTCATTTTTGTTTGTTGTCTTCTTTCTATTCAGTGGTCTGCCAGATTACATTGTAGGAAGAAATATTAAGATTATTAAAGGAACTTTGGGTAGCCAGGCAGCTGTGGTTTTTAGACCTACACATAATCTTGATTGCCAGTTTGTCCACTTTGCAGAAGGAAACAGTTTACTTTGTTAAAAAAAGTTATTTTGGAGAAATAGTTGTTCACCACTATTTGCTGCAGTGCCTCTGCCATAGTGCATTTAAAAACATTAAAACAATGCTTTTCACCACAGATGAGACTGGCAAGGGTAGATCAAATTTTTGATTTCTCCTACTAATTCTTAGAACATAAAAGCTTCCATTATGATTCTTCTCCCTTTACCGTTGGCATTTTCCTGACTACTCAGTTTGTTTTCATTCTTAATCCTTACTCCTTGAGATGAATTTCTTACTTGCCTGCATATGTAGTGGGATACATCAGGTTTGTACTACAGTACTGTTTAGTTCACAAGAACCATATAGTCAATATCCAAACATTCAACTCTCTTTGATTTTGCAATAAAAAGAGTTTTATTCTGCTTGATTTTTTCCCCATTTTCTTCTCCATCAATATTGACTGAAAATGTTACTTTTGGGATGTTAATTATCATGTACAGTAAAAGTATAAGAAGTGAGTGTACTATATTTCATAATATGAAGAATATTATATCCAGCAAAGTGGTTTGCATATTAAATAGGAATGAATATGATAAGTGCTGCATAAAATTTCAGAATTGTAAACTATTACATGTTGCAACCCTCATTCCAGAATACTTCTTATGAATTACCAAGACCTTGGCCAGAATCCTTGTGAATGCTGAATTCCAGGTGCCTTATACCAATTCCTAAATGATGTATTTTATTTGAGGTGCAGCAAGGTGGTTTGCATAGTGATCTTAGGAATCTGGACTAGATGACAACTAAGGGCTTCATGTTTTTCTGTACACATAATTGGTAGCCAGATAACAGGGACATGGGTTTAGTTATTAAGAGTTTTATGGCTGCAGGTGTCTTCTTGCCTCATTTGGTGTGAAAGAAACCAGTGGGGTGGAATCCAGAGTTCAAAGCATGACACAACAAGGTAAATGAGGCAGAGCTGAGGTTTGAAAAGTCGCTCTCAGTGTTTTTTCTCAGGGATTGAGGCCAATAAATAAGCCTCACTAAGCCACCACTCAGATACATAGCCAAGGGACATGACTCAATAGATTTTTCTTCATGCCAGCCTGCTTCTTGGCCAGTCTGACTTGCTGAGCCAGCTTTCTGCTGTTGTATCTTGAAAACACCCCTCTGCTTGGGGCTGGGTGGGTCACCTTCAGAGTCTGAGAGGCTATCAGTGGGTGCAGGCAGGGAACCTGGGGGCTTGCTGCATCTGCCTCAGCCAGAGTGAATTTATTGATTTCAACACTGTTGGAATCACCTCCTGCAGGAGTATTATTCCTAGAAGCCCCTGGTTCTACTTCCTCCTCTTCCTCGTCCTCCTTGAAGACAAGTCCAGCACTCCCATAACAGACGGGCAGACAGACACTGTAGATAGATAGATAGATAGATAGATAGATAGATAGATAGATAGATAGATAGATAGATATAGAATTTGTATTAGCATGTTGCATGTCAGAGCCATGAATCAAGGGAAGCTTGAGGTTGCTGGAGCAAAAGTGTCAAGAATGAACATTAACATTCTTTGAATAAGTGAACACAAATGGGTAAGAACGGATCACTTCATATAAGATCTACTCTGAACAAGAAAATCATAGACGGAACAGAGTAATGACCATCATTAACAAAAGAGAGTCACAATAAGTGCTTGGATTCAATTAAAAAAAATGTTAGAATGATCTCAATTGATGTCCAAAGCTAGCCAAAGAATATTGCTCCTTCTTTGAAAATCATTAGAGTAACAAGATACAACAACAACAATATTCCATAAGATTATGTGGTGAAGTTAAACAATAGATTTAATGTAATAAATCTGAGAATTCAAATGAATGAAGAGCACTGGACTGAAATCTATGATATATGTACAGAGATATCCCAAAATATAGCAAGCAAAAGTAAAGAAAGCTATCTACTAACATGTTCAAAATAACAGAAGAAGGTAGAAAGTGGAAGGCTACAGAAACATGGACATCTTCCTAACTAAATCCTAACTTTCAGAGAAAGAAAGAGTGGCAAGGACTTGCATCTAAATACCAAACACAGCACAATTAAAGATAACAATTTAACAGCACAATTAAAGATAACAAGAGGAAGGACTAAGATTTACTTCACAATGTAACACAAATCAAGGCAAATCTTCATCCAAATATGGGCATGTGGAAAGAAAAGGAAGGTAAAGATCTACTGAAGAAACAGATGTAAAGAAAAAAATGGGTCAGATGCACAGAAAATCAGTACTAAAAAGATCCCAGCATTGAAGATTGGTATAAATATCCAATAATGGAAGTAGAAGCAGCCACTCTGGTAAGTGAACTTAAACCATTCCAAGAAAATATTGCTAACAACAACAAAGTGAAAACAACACCAGCACAACTGTTCAAAACCTTAGCAGATGTTCTAATTAAAGGGCTGCATATACACGTAGTTTGTAGGCAGGTATGGACAACACAGCAGTGACCAAGGGACTGGAAAAGATTAGGGTATGTTAGACAACCCATTGACCATTGGGTCATCCTGTCAGAGATATTTCCTTAGCTAAACAGAGAAACAGAATGACCAAGGGCTAAAAAGCAGTGGGATTGTGAGAGTCTGGAGACCTGCTGCCAGTTTCCCCACTGACTTTGCTGGTGGGAAGCTGGCATGGAGTGTCAGAAATCCTTCCTTCCTTCCTTCCTTCCTTCCTTCCTTCCTTCCTTCCTTCCTTCCTTCCTTCCTTCCTTCCTTCCTTCCTTCCTTCCATCCTTCCTCCCTCCCTCCCTCCCTCCCTCCCTCCCTCCCTCCCTTCATTTCCACATACAATGTAGGGTTGTGCCATTTTCCTTTCCCTCAAGCCGCTCAGGAAAGCCCTGGTGAAGCCTCGTCCTCCTCTTCCTCCTCCCTTTCCTCCTCCTCCTCAGCTTACCAGTGGAACTGCCTGCCACTTTACTGGGGGGAGGTGAACAAAAGGAGCCATGGACCACAAGGAAAACTGAACCCCGCTCCCCATTCTGGTGTGTTCCCATGGGGCCCCTGCCTCAAGGGAGGAAGAGGACTCACTTGTCAACAACTGGTGCCCCCAGCAGCCCTACCTCACCAAATTGTTGTGGCATCCAAATTGCTCCGTCATCCTTCCCTCGATGTCCACAGCCATTAAGACATTCCAAACTTCTGCCTTGTTTCCAAAGCAGTCAATTGCCACTCTCCTGTCAGACCTTGCCACCAGCCAATTGGGCACAAGGGGAAAGAGGGAGGTGGGAAAGCAGTCGGGGATATGTCCATGACGATCATGTGATATGGGGTGACCACGGCAGTGCAGCAGCATAGGAGTGCTGAAGCAGCCACACATTTCCCAAAATTCAATCCCATGGGAATCATGGGCCCTGGATTTTGGACACATTCTGTAAGTTAGCCAATTTGAGGTATCTTTGTTCAAACATTGTTGCCCTATGATGCACTGTTTTGCCAAGTTAAGGGTTACAGACACAAGAGTTTTAGTAGCATATAGATTGCATATTTGAAAAAGAGAATACTAAGATTGCACAAATTAATGAAGAACTGGGCTTATGTCTCAGGCTAGTAAGATAATGCTCAAGATTTTGCATTCCAGATTTTAACAAAATATGGTAGCTACTAGATATACATCCTCAATTTTGGCACCTCCATAAACTTTTCAGAACATGATATTTGGTATCAACTTGATTTAAGTACAATTGTGAAAAACAAAGTTGCCCCTTGGTATTTGATAATAAAAACGAGGGCTGAATGTGAGCAATATTTGATTGCCCCTTCAGTCCCATCAGCATTAAGAAGATTATGGATGCAACAAATGGCATTGGCTATAGGTGATGGCTGTTTTCTAAAAATTCCCTGCTCCAAAAAGTCTGTCTCTATTAGGATGACAATTTTGAGGATATCCCTCACTACCAGCCTCAGTGCCCAACATATTGTGTGGAAACTGACAGGTTTAGATTGAGCCACAACTGAATATCATAAGGACTTCCACCATGGAGTGAGTCAGTTGCTGGGGATTATGTTCTTGCAATTTTTGTTTAATATCTGTTCATCTCATTTTTAAAATGGCTTATAATGTGATTTTGTATACTTGTAAATTTTATTAATTAATTAATATTCACTGTCATATTTTACATCTGATAGCTCTATATATCTTATAAGTTATGGGTTGAAAGAACAAATAACATTTAGAATTATATATTATTATAAGCAGCTGTAAGATACAAATTATTGAACACAAAATGTATCCTTAGGTTCTAACAGAGCCACATAAAATTAATTTTTCTTTTTCTTCTTCCTGGATCTCTTTAGTGATGAAGGATAAATCTCCTGGTCTTTCCTTCTACCAGATGGTTCCTAAGGAAGAGCTTCAGTATGAGGGGATTCTGTCTCTGCTTCTGCACTCTAGATGGATATGGATTGGGGTGGTGATTATGGATAATGACAATGGAGAAACAATTTTACAAAGAGTGATAACCATGTTTTCTCAGAAGGGTGTCTGTCTTGGATTCATAGAGAAAATCCCTGTTAAAACCTTTATTCCTAATATCTTTGAGATGCTGAATAAAGGGAAGATATATGATACATTGACAGGTAGTAAGGTTACAGTGATACTTGCTTCTGGTGAATCTACTTCTATGGATTTTTTAGATTTGTCTCTTATCTATCAGATGAAGATGTAGACAGTAAGCCTAGGAAACCCCTAGGAAAACTGTGGATAACCACAGCCCAAATGGAGCTTGGATTTCAGAAGTATTGGGATTTAGAAATCGTCCATGGAGCTTTAGACTTCACATTTCATTCCAATGATGTGTCTAGATTTCAGCAGTTTACTGAGAGTCGAAACATTGTACCTAAGAAAAGTGATTTAGTAAATAGTATAAGATACTCTAGGATGTTACAGTATAAACATGATATAGTAATTCATAATCTATATTAAATATTGATGGATATGGTGTGAAATGCAGTACGGAATTTCCTAAGTATGAACTATTCCTGTGACACACAATACAATATTCATTCCAGAATGCTTCCGAAGAATTATCAACACATCCTGGCTTTGGCCTTTGCAGTAAAGAAGATTAATGATAATCCTCAAATACTACCAAATATCACTTTAGGATTCCAAATTTTTGACAATTACTACAGTGCAAAATGGACGTTCCATTCCACTATGCTACTTATGTATACATTGGAAAGTTTTTTTCCAAACTATAGTTGCAACATGGAGAAGAAGCTGATTGCAGTTATTGGTGGATTGGATTCCTTTACTTCTCTTGATATGCGGATTATTCTGGATATCTACAAGATTCCCCAGGTAGGAAATGCCTCCGAGGTTTCATGTTTCTTCACTCTTTCTGTGTTCTGCTGGATACAACTCTGAGGTCTGCGTAACTGTTCCATCAAATTAGATGAATGTGATATCCAACCTAAGGAAAGGGTCTGTAGCTTCTTGCCTGGAGTATATCAACAAACATTTGATTTACTCAAAGAATGTCTTTCTGTTGCAAATTGTTCTCTTGTCCTCATTTAAATTTCTTCCTTATCTTTTATTAATAAGTCCTCACATGTTAACCATTTCTCTGTTCTGCTGTTTCTCTTCTATAAAAAGCTTCTTGTGTGTATGTCAATAATGTTATCTTTGGACACAGTCTGGGTTTATAATTATTCCATATCCTTAACAACATGTTTCTCAGGGAATGGTTCTTAAAATCTACATTTGCTTTCAGTTGGTCATACCATAAGATACCATGCCACCCTAAACAACATGCAGCAAAGTACAATATGAGATTAGGTAGCCTTAATCCTCCTCTTTCTTTGGCATCCTGTAAAATCTTGTATTTCACTCTCATTTTTCCCCCTGCCATATAAAACTTAAGACAACTCTTTGCCATTGTTTAAAAGGTACATGATTTTTTAATATTGGTATAGTCCGGAATAAGAATGCTAGGGTTATTCTCTAACGTATCTCTTCTTTATGGAACTCTTAGCTGACCTATAGTCCCACTCCAGTGAAAAAGGATAAATCTCCTGGTCCTCCATTCTACCAGATGGTTCCTAAGGAAGACCTTCAATATCAGGGGATTCTGTCTCTGCTTCTGCACTTTGGGTGGATATGGATTGGGGTGGTGATTACGGATAATGACAATGGAGAAAGATTTGTGCAAACCGTGTCTCCCATGTTTTCCCAGAAGGGTGTCTGTCTTGCATTCATACAAAAACTACCTGTTGTAACTTTTATTACTGATGTGTTTGAGATGCTGCATAAAGGGGAGAAGATTTATGATGCTTTGATCAGCAGTAAGGTTACAGTGATACTTGCCTATGGTGAATCTTATTCCATGGGAGTCTTTAGATTTGCATCTTATCTATCAGATGAAGATGTAGGCAGTAAGTCTAGGAAACCTCTAGGAAAAATGTGGATCACCACAGCTCAAATGGAGATGGCCTCATTAGGATTTCAAAGGTACTGGGATTTAGAAATTTTCAATGGAGCTTTCGGCTTTGGATTTCATTCCAAGGATGTGTCTGGATTTCAGCAGTTTATTGAGAGTCGAAACCCTTCCGCTACAGAAGGAGATGGTTTTTTCAAAGGCTTTTGGGAGGAGGCCTTCAACTGCCGATTTCTAGGTGCACTTAGAAATGAAGAAGAAGAGAACATCTGCACTGGGCAGGAGAAACTGGAGGGACTCCCTGCCCCCATTTTTGAAACATCCATGTCTGGCCACAGCTACAGTATCTACAATGCTGTCTATGCCATAGCCCATGCTTTACATGCCATGTGTGCATCTGGACTCAAACACAGAGCAATGATGGATGGTGGACTACAGATTCATAACCAACCATTTTGGCAGGTATTGTGCATATCACGTTCTTGAGTCCTGAATCTCTAGCCATAGTAATAGACTGCCTTCATTTTCCATTCCATCATGTGGATTGATTCCAATGTAATTCCTCTGTACAGTTTCCTATCTCCAGTATATAGTTTATTAACATTATCCCACTCCACAACTATCTATATCAGTTTTGTGATACATTATTAGAACCCAATCTCAATGACCATGCAGGTTTTAATGTGCAATTTTCTTATAATTATGTTTAAAAAATAAATAGATCCGTCCTTGGTTATTATTATTAATGAATTGATGAAATTCAAAGGAAAGGCTTTCAGCTCCTAAAAAAGTTGAGCCAAGCACTTTTTCCGCTCTCAAATATTTGAGCTGTAGAGATTTATGGGCAGATTCTCCCCTCAACTCATTTTAGGAGTCTTGTTCTCCAATAATCTTTTCTCTCTGTCTGCCTTCACTCCCCCTGTAAACTTCAGTATCCTTTCCTTATTTCATTTTACCTAATGTCTCTCTTCTTTCCCACTTGTACCATGATAGAAATTGGCAACCATCTTTTCAGAGGTTAGGGAAGGTGTCTTATTGCAAATTCAGTGATAGCTCAGAATCAGTGTTTCAATGGAGGAAGAATGCTCCTTTTGCAGCTGGGAACCTTGGCAATCTCTCCTCAGGGTCACCCTTCTGATTTTTTTTCCCCAAACATCCAGAGAAATGTACACAATATACATCAAAAGATTGAGGTTGGCATTGTAGTGATTCATTTTACTTCTCTTGAGTGAGGAATAGAGCTGAAGGATTTTTGTTGTTCCAAGAGAAGAGGTGGATTAGACCAGGTTTCTAATTAAAAGAGTTTATTTGCCTTTTCTTTTTGAACCTGTCCAAGGAGCACTGATTCACTCATGATATTCTTGAATGGTCTTGCATTTTGAATTTGCAGAAATGAGGATGATCTGGGAGAAGAAATGGCAGGGATAGCATGTGCAGTGTTGTTTTGGTTGTGACTGGACATGCCACAGCTTGATGAAATCTTTATAGAACATTTTATTTCATTTCACACTTTTCCCTGGTCAGGAACCTCCCTAATTCTAATGAGCTGTCCTAGTCACCTATTGAGGTCTTTGGGCTTCAGCTTACTCTGTCCTTTTTGGTCTCTTTAAGTTCTTACTGTGAAAGTGGCATATGGTCCTTGACTCCCTCCAGAGTTTCTTGCCAACATGGAGGATATTGTGCAGCCTCAGCATGGTTGCTGCTTATGTACTCTGCATCAAGCTGCAAAGCAAAGTTGCTGCCAAGCTCCAGGCCAAGCTGAGGTCTAAGCAGAGTAGAAGCAGAGCAAAACTAGGGAGGGTCCCTTCTGAAATATTTTCCTGTGCTAAACGCTCTTCTGTGGGCTGAGGCATCTTTTATATACTGGTTGGACTGTCTGCGACTCTGCCTCCTGTCTTCCATGGTCATTCCCACATACCTTGACAGCTTTGGAAGCTGTTATGCCCATCAAAGAGCTGTCTCTGTTCAACTGGCTGGCTGGAATGCCAATATGGATGCATATATGTGAATTTACACATCACTCTCTATTGTCTCAATGGCTTGCAGATCTCCTTTTTTTCTTGTCCTCCTTATCACCCTCACACTGTCTGGATTAACTTTCCCTTTTTTTATTCTGGTTGGGTTGAGGTGGATTAACCTGGATGACTATGGACATCCACCTATCCTTGAAAGTATAGATAAACTAGCCAGCTGAGGATGCTATTCCAATCACCAAGGAGCTTCTTGTGGTCTCATAGTTGGCTGGAAGATGCATGGATGCAAGTGAGGTGAAACTCTGCTAGTCATTCTGCCTCTTTCAGCAGGCTGTGTGATGGATTGGAATTATGAAGGCCAAGCTCAGGGAGATAAACATTTTCTTAGCTAACCAGAACCGCGTGAGAGGAACAAGAGGATGAGACTGGCACCTCCCTGAGGAATTCACACTGTTGTGGCTGGAGGATTTTGGGAACTGGGGTTTGAGTCTGCAAAGATTCTTGCTAGAGGTTGTAGTTAATAAACATAGCTGGACTGAATTGGCATTGTCTCTTGGAGTTCCTTGGGCTTGGCCTGACATCAATCTTCCCAGACTCAAACCCCAGTTCCCAAAGTCCTCCAGCCACAACAGTGTGAATTCCTCAGGGGGGTGCCAGTCTCATCCTCTTGTTCCTCCCACATGGTTCTGGCGAGCTAAGAAAACGTTTATCTCCCTGAGCTTGGCCTTCATAATTCCATTCCATCACAGGCTGGGAGGATTTGCAGCAGAAAGAAACTTAACTCTCATGTCCCTTTGTGCAGGTTAGGAGATGGAGGTTAGAGGCAAATAAGATGAACTTGGCTTTGAGAAGTTGAAGTCTGTTTCCACTTGGTAGCACCTAAGACAGGATTCAGTGCTTCCTCTTCCAAATACAATGAAGGGTTTTCAGAGATATTCCTCTTTCCCTAGAAAGAGATATAAAGTGATATTGGACGTTAGTAATCCAAGCACATATTGGACTGTTGGTTCCTGCTCTCTAGAGATCTGATATGGGATGATATATTTTTGTCTGCATATATATTAACATTCTTTCAACTACACTCCACCTGCCTAGTTTTAAAGGCCCTAGACGTTTTTAATATCTTGTATGAGATTAAAACTGAAATGCAATAAATCCAGGAGTGATTCTCAATGCTCAGAGAAGTAGAGTGTATGTAACAATGTACATGGGTGAGCATTCCATGCATACGTAACCTTTTTCTTATTGACATTCGGAGGAAACATAGTTATATTTGTTGGAAGCTGAGGGTTATATGGATTAACAATATCAATTTTGATTTTGAAAAGGGCTTTAAGACCTGCATTATGTTCTTTGATTCTGATGAACTGGCATTGTTAAGCAGTAGTAGTTGTATTCTAGAACTGCTGCTAGCATACAATGAAAAGATTTCAGTACAACAACTAATATAGACTTAAAGAAACATTGGCTGCTGGAGCTGCTCTAAAAAATCATTTAAAAAGTAAAAGAAAGAGACAGAAAGAGAAGGGAAACCCTAAAATTAATGTAAAGAAGAAAAATGAATGCACCTTGAATGATTAACCAAAGAAAGTAATGACAAGAAGATATATACCAGTACCCTGTATGAATACAGGTATTCCTCGCTTACCAACTGCCTTGTTTAATCATGATTTGAAGTTACGAATGTGTAAAAAAAGTAGCTTTGTGACCAAACCTACCATTTACGACTGTCAAAGCATCCAATGGTCATATGATCACCATTTGGGAACTTTGGAAGTGGCACGCATTTAGGACCATTGCAGCATCCAGAGGTCACGGGATTAACATTTGTGTGCTTTGGAACTAATAGAGAAGGCAAAAGGAAAATCGTAGGTTGCGGTTGTGTGATTTTTGCTTAACAACTGCAGTGCTTTGCTTCAAACCAAAGGGGAAGTGAGGTCATAAGCTTGTCATGGTCATGTGATATTTTACTTACTGACTGTGCTGTCTAAGGGCAGAGTTGCCAGTCCCAATTGTGGTTGCAAAGTGAGGACTACCTGTAATTACAAAAATGCCATTTAAATAAATGAAATCAGCACTGGAATATTTTATTTGCACAAGTGCTTTAATGCACAGTTTCATCTACAATATTTGTTCTTCCTTTTTAATTCAGCTCCATCACTTTCTGAGCGATGTTAAATTTAACAACAGTGTTGGAGACAGAATACTGTTTGACCAGGATGGGAAGTTGGTGGCTGGATTTGATATCATCAATTTTATTTTTTCTGAAAACCAGTCAAAAGTAAAAATTGGAAGGATAGATCCACAGTCCCCAGCAGACCAATCGTTCATCATCAAGGAAGATGCCATAAAATGGAATAGTTGGTTTCATCAGGTAAGTTGCAGGAATAGGCAACCTGCATGTGAGCACAGAATCTCAGTCCTGATCAATAAAAATGAATAGGTAAGGCTCATCTAGGGATATTTTTCAAACACTTATACAATCCAGCTTGATCTGGAAGTCTGCACTGTCTCTGTCAGGTAGCAATTTTATGAACTATTTGGAATAGGAAATGTTAAACTGATTGTTAAATACAGCAGTAACATCACTATGAGCAATGACAATTCAAAATGTGGTTTATCATCTTGAACATTTCGAAAGCATCAACAATTGTATTTGAGCTACCATTATATATACTGTATTTTGGAACAACATAGAAAGGTTTGGAAGGTTCATTAATCAAACTGATTAGAAAGTTCAATATTTGAAAAACAAAACCTTGTTATTTTTGTCCAATCTGAGCATGGCCTCAAGCTGGGAAAGCTGGATTCATGCTAGTCAAGCTACCAAGAACTGAAAGATTTCAAAATTGCCATGCTGAATGATTATTCATGTCTTTCTTTCTTTGCTCTTGGTTCATGAATTAGAGAGTCCCAGTTTCTCTGTGTACACCAAGCTGTTGTCCAGGCTCTAGGAAACAAATGATGGAGGGGAAGCCATTTTGCTGCTACTCTTGCATTCCATGTCCGGAAGGGAAGATTTCCGAGAAAGAGGGTAAGGAAGTTGTTCAGTTGCTTAGCTGCCTCCAACTCTTCATGAGCTGATAAACATTGCATTTTGCAAGGATTGTCTGTTGATGACTGATTTTTGAAAGGTGTCAGTCATGAAATTATTTAATCACATGTTCCTCTCTTCACTTTTTTGATTCTCTTCAGTTTTTCCATGCATCAAAGTCTTCTTCAGTGGTTCTTGTCTTCAGAAGACATGTTCAAAATATTTCACCTTTAGTTTGCTGTTAATGCTTCTAGTGAGCATTCTGGTTTCATTTCATCTACTAGAGAATGGCAGATTCTTCTTGTGGTTCAAAGTTTTCTCAACAATTTTCTTCCAACGCTACAACTCAAAGGTGTTAATTTCAAAGTATTCAGAGTGTGAATAACTGCTGGAGGTTGTCTCTGTCCAGGTAAGATTGCCATTGGTAAATCAGCCAAAGCTGATGAAAGGCACCTGTGACACTGAAGACTACCCCAAAATGTGAACCTACTCCTTGGTTATCATGAGGACCACTATACGGCAAAGAGTAAGAACTTTCTGTATTGATTTGCCACCCTCAATTGGCCAATCTTACATCTGCAGCCCAGATACAGTAGCTAAAGTAACTTAGTGAACATAGTAAATCATCAACATTTTTTACAAGTTGTCTGAAAATAGAGGTATATTGTGGATTTTATTGTTCCAGCGCCAGGACTGTTGCTTAAAAGGCTTTTTATCTGAGTTTACAGATATGGTTTATAGACAGTTTATATAAAGTTTATTTCTTTATTAAGTTTGGATTGATGGGCAATCTGATATTTCTCTATATAAGAACTTATGCAGCTTCCTAGGCTTTAGGCATAAATTTGAGACTCAGACCATATCTTTTCCATTTCAGATTTGAATGACTGTTACAGCTGTACAGATGAAAATTATCCCAACAAAAACCAGAATTCATGTATTCCCAAGGATATAAGTTTCTTGTCATATGAAGAACCTTTGGGGATCACTTTAGCCTGTTTTTCTCTTTTCTGTTCTACAATCACAGTTCTGGTACTGAGGACCTTTCTGATGCATCACAACACTCCCATCGTCAAAGCCAGCAACAGGGATCTCACCTACATTCTTCTAGTCACCCTCCTGCTCTGCTTCCTTTGTGCATTACTATTCATCGGTCAGCCAAATAAGGTGGCCTGTGTTCTGCGACAAACTGGTTTCAGCATCACCTTCTCCGTGGCTATTTCCTGTGTGCTGGCCAAGACTGTGACTGTGGTCCTGGCTTTTATGGCAACCAAGCCAGGAAGCGGGATGAGGCAGTGGATGGGGAAAAGACTGGCCTATTCAGTAGTTTTATCTGGCTTCTTAATTCAGGTTGGGATCTGCACTATATGGCTGTCCATCTCTCCTCCTGTCCCAGATGCTGACATGCACTCGGAGACTGGAAAAATTGTCCTCCAGTGTAAGGAAGGATCCAAGATTATGTTTTACTTTGCAAGGTGCTACATGGGCTCCTTGGCCATGATCAGTTTCATAGTTGCTTTCCTTGCCAGGAAGTTACCCGATACTTTTAATGAAGCCAAGTTCATCACTTTCAGCATGTTGGTCTTCTGTAGTGTTTGGCTCTCCTTTGTTCCAACCTACCTGAGCACCAAGGGGAAATACATGGTGGCTGTGGAGATCTTCTCAATGTTAGCCTCGAGTGCTGGGCTCCTGATCTGCATCTTTTTCCCCAAATGCTACATTATTGTTTTGAAACCAGAGCTGAACAACAGGCAACTAAGGAGAAAAGGTTTCTAAATGTCTTCAATTATTTTGTAATTTTCCGTGCAGAGCAATTTGTGTTTCTTTGCATCTATGTTACAAATAAGACTAAATATTTGACCAATAATTTTATTGAATTTCCCATAAAGTTCTTTTCTCTGTAGCACTCACATTTAGAACTTATCTAGAAGTCATATTAAAATGTAACCAATATACTGTATGTACGTCCCACCGTATTTATTTTTCTTCCTTCCAGCAACTCATCTTAGGTATATTATCTTTTCACCAATGCTTGCTCTTGGTGTTTCTGGAAGCTAGAAATGATGGCCTCAAATGTGGACTGCTCTGTGCGCATTCCTGCTTTGAACCCTACGTAGGAATTTCCTCTAACTACCAGGGTCTTTCTGTGATTATTTACCTTACTTTATAATTTTCCACTTTCCCCTTATTTTTAAAATGGAGCCCCTTTCTTTGCTCAAGTCAAATCCTCCTGCACATATACAGAATACTGTGTTGTGCATGGTTATCAGAAATTTCTTCACTGTGTTCAAGGTTAGTAACTTCACTAATCAAAATAACTGAGTACCAAGTCTCTTCATTCTGAAATGTGGACACAAAAATAAACCAATACTAATTTGAATCAGTCCTTATAATATTCTTTGATTATTGAATTGAATGGATTGATCATCTGCCATTAAGTTGATGTTGATTCTTAGCAATCACATAGATAGAGTTTCTCCATAATGATATGTTCCTAACCTGGTCTTTCACTTCTTCCAATGGTGCATTCATTCCCACAGGAAGTGAGTCCACCCAACCTTGCTGTTGGTGATTCTCTTCTTCTCTTTCCTTCCAGATAGAAAATATAAAATGATTATTACTGAAATTGTTTCAATGGTTTTGGAGGAGGAGAAGATTTGTCTTTAAATATACAGACCTCAATACTCGAGACCAACAAATTCCTTAAACCTTGGCTTTTATAGAGGCAGTCACACTTGCTGATGATCAATTGATCAAGGGCCTTTGATTAGGAGCACCTGGCTGCTATTTAGCCTCTTCATACCTATGGAAGCAGTAAGGGTGTACTTAGTTTTTCACACATGGCTTCTCCATTTTGGCTTTCTTTTTGTAAAATAAATCATAACATGGTGTAATATGTCATGTGTTGTTCATCTGAGGTTGTATTTACCTACTTTTGAGAACTGCTAAGGACCAGCTGATTTTTATTATGTCCTGATATGTGAAACCACAGTACTCAAAGAGGGTGTACTTTCTTTTTCACATGACTGTAAATGTAATTTGCTGCAGCCACACAGAAATTTCCTTTTCACTATGTTAAGTCTTAAATATGCTGTCACAGTTTTATATTGAGTAAGTCTCTCTAGTATGTACTTAAAGACTCGTATGTACTTAAAGATTCGTTTCAGGCCTAGCCCAAGGAACTCCAAGAGACCATGTAAATTCAGTCCAGCAATGTTTACTAGCCTCAACCTCTAGCAAGAATCTTCCCAGACTGAAACCGCATTTCCCAAGTAATGCCAGCCACAACATTGTGAATGCCTCACGGAGGTGCCAGTCTCATCCTCTTATCTCTCCCTCTCGCCTCAGGGGATGAAAAAAAATGTTTTTTTCCCTGAGTCTGGCCTTCATAATTCCATTCCATCACACTCTCTCCTCCTGTCTCCTCCTCTCGATATGTGCATGAGAAGCCCTCATATGTACAGATTATTTTGTTCCTACTGCATGGAAGGGTATTGTTTTTCTTTTCACTATTTTTTTCTCTGTTCCAAAGGAAGGAAGGAAGGAAGGAAGGAAGGAAGGAAGGAAGGAAGGAAGGAAGGAAGGAAGGAAGGAAGGAAGGAAGGATAAAATTTCAACCAAACTTTGAAGTAATTGGGGGGATTTGGATAGGAACTAAAGCTACAGTCAAATCATGGAAGGTTCCATGTTTTAGTTCTGAATTTGAGTTGGTTACCACTACATTAGGATAGCAGACAAGAGGAAAATATCTGCATGTCTAGAAATGTCTCTAGTTCTTAAAAATGCCTCTGTGTCTGCAATAAGCAGTAACAAGTCTTCTCACTAAAATAAAAAAATTACAAAAATGTTCATGGAAGAGGTTCTAAGAGCTCACTTATTCCAGGTGTGATGTTCATTTCTTTGGTCTCTGCCAATCATGTTGAAAAGCAGTTTGGTCCTATCAGGAAGGGCATGAATTTCATCGGTAAACCAAAGTCTTGGTTTTTTTGGTTTCTCTCCTCCTAGTACTCCATTCCAAGCTAAAATAGTAATATTAACCACCACAACAACAGCATCTGCCTATCCCAGGTCCTTGGGAATGACTTCATAGGTGGATAAAAATGCCAGATCACCAACAATAATAATTTCGTACTCAGGAGAATGAAAAAGAAAAAAATCCCTTCGGATCTGACAAATGTGTTTCTTTAGAAACTCCACAGGGAATTCCAATTCTGAGCAGAGAACACTGTTCAGTGAATTTAAGGACTGTAATTTATTTAAGGAATGTAATAGCCGATAATAAATTGCAGTTCAACTGCAATTTATTCCCATTCCCACATATCAGCCAACAATACAGTCAGTGTATTATGGCATAAATATGACCTCAGGTGTTCAAAGCAGAGTTAGGGATTAGAATCAAGCATGTTTCTTTGTCCAGGCAATCATCACTATAGAGCTCTAGATTTGTCAGAGGATGGTCTAAGTATCTCAACAGGTCTATAATAATGACAACTCTAATAACCATTAGCAGATAGAGAATTTACCTGCAGAGAGGAGATTTTTCCACTTGACTTCAGGATGTTGCTAGCAACGGTGCTCCTGTTCACTTCAGTTCCATACATGGCACACGAAGGTCTTGCACTGACGTGTAATGTCTGGTATCCAGAGCACCCACTTCACAGATATCATCAGTCTGGGGATCTCATCATTGGTGGCATCGTATCTCATGGGATCTTCTTCTCACATGCCAAAGATTTTGCAAAGGAACCTCCACCAGCCTTACCTGAAGAACTGCTGTAAGGAATTCATTTTTGTTTGTTGTCTTCTTTCTATTCAGTGGTCTGCCAGATTACATTGTAGGAAGAAATATTAAGATTATTAAAGGAACTTTGGGTAGCCAGGCAGCTGTGGTTTTTAGACCTACACATAATCTTGATTGCCAGTTTGTCCACTTTGCAGAAGGAAACAGTTTACTTTGTTAAAAAAAGTTATTTTGGAGAAATAGTTGTTCACCACTATTTGCTGCAGTGCCTCTGCCATAGTGCATTTAAAAACATTAAAACAATGCTTTTCACCACAGATGAGACTGGCAAGGGTAGATCAAATTTTTGATTTCTCCTACTAATTCTTAGAACATAAAAGCTTCCATTATGATTCTTCTCCCTTTACCGTTGGCATTTTCCTGACTACTCAGTTTGTTTTCATTCTTAATCCTTACTCCTTGAGATGAATTTCTTACTTGCCTGCATATGTAGTGGGATACATCAGGTTTGTTCTACAGTACTGTTTAGTTCACAAGAAACATATAGTCAATAACCAAACATTCAACTCTCTTTGATTTCGCAATAAAAAGAGTTTTATTCTGCTTGATTTTTTCCCCATTTTCTTCTCCATCAATATTGACTGAAAATGTTACTTTTGGGATGTTAATTATCATGTACAGTAAAAGTATAAGAAGTGAGTGTACTATATTTCATAATATGAAGAATATTATATCCAGCAAAGTGGTTTGCATATTAAATAGGAATGAATATGATAAGTGCTGCATAAAATTTCAGAATTGTAAACTATTACATGTTGCAACCCTCATTCCAGAATACTTCTTATGAATTACCAAGACCTTGGCCAGAATCCTTGTGAATGCTGAATTCCAGGTGCCTTATACCAATTCCTAAATGATGTATTTTATTTGAGGTGGAGCAAGGTGGTTTGCATAGTGATCTTAGGAATCTGGACTAGATGACAACTAAGGGATTCATGTTTTTCTGTACACATAATTGGTAGCCAGCTAACAGGGACATGGGTTTAGTCATTAAGAGTTATAAACAGTATGGCCTTTAGCAAGTTGTTAGCCTTATCATAAATAAATTTAATTTGTTCATGCTAGAATCCTCAGATTTGACATACTAATGCAAGATCTTTGAAGGATGTAACTTGTTCTATGAGATAATTATTTGCCTTTGGTGTTGGTGGCATCTCAATCCCCTTGAGAAAACCTTAATTTTGGAATAGATTATTTTAAGTCATTCTTCTCTGCAGTAATCTGATAGGGGGCATTGACCTTGGGGCCACACTGAGCCACCACTCAGATACATAGGCAAGGCACCTGACTCATTCGAGTTTACTTTCCTGCCATCCTTCTGGCAGTGGGTGCAGGCAGGGAATCCTGGGGGCTTGCTGGATCTGCCTCAGACAAAGTGGATTTATTGCCTTCACCACTGTTGGAATCACCTCCTGCAGGACTATTATTCCTAGAAGCCCCTGGTTCTACTTTCTCCTCCTCCTCCTCCTCCTTGAAGAAATGTGCAGCATTGCCATAACACATAGACAGACAGACACTGTAGAAAGATTAGATAGATAGATAGATAGATAGATAGATAGATAGATAGATAGATAGACAGACAGACAGACAGACAGACAGACAGACAGACAGACAGACAGATGATAGATAGCTATGGAATTTGTATTAGCATGTTGCATGTCAGAGCCATGAATCAGGGAAAGCTTGATGTTGTTGGAGCAGAAGTGTCAAGAGTGAATATTCACATTCTGTGAATAAGTGAATACAAATGGGTAAGAATGGATCACTTCATATAAGATCTACTCTGAACAAGAAAATTATAGACAGAACAGAGTAAAGACCATCATTAACAAAAGAGAGACAAAGAAGTGCTTGGTTTCAATTAAAAATATGTTAGAATGATCTCAGTTGATGTCCAAAGCTAGCCAAAGAATATTGCTCTTTCTTTCAAAATCATTAGAGTAACAAGATCCAACAACAACAATATTCCATAAGATGATGTGGTGAAGTCAAACAATAGATTTAATGTAATAAATCTGAGAATTCAAATGAATGAAGAACACTCGACTGAAATTCATGATATATGTACAGAGATATCCCAAAATATAGCAAGCAAAAGTAAAGAAAGCTATCTACTAACATGTTCAAAATAACAGAAGAAGGTAGAAAGTGGAAGGCTACAGAAACATGGACATCTTCCTAACTAAATCCTAACTTTCAGAGAATGAAAGAGTGGCAAGGACTTACATCTAAATACCAAACACAGCACAATTAAAGATAACAAGAGGAAGGACTAAGATTTACTTCACAATGTAACACAAATCAAGGCAAATCTTCATCCAAATATGGGCATGTGGAAAGACAAGGAAGGTAAAGATCTACTGAAGAAAAAGATGTAAAGAAAAAAATGGGTCAAATGCACAGAAAATCAGTACTAAAAAGATCCCAGCACTGAAGATTGGTATAAATATCCAATAATGGAAGTAGAAGCAGCCACTCTGGTAAGTGAACTTAAACCATTCCAAGAAAATATTGCTAACACCAACAAAGTGAAAACAAAACTAGCACAACTGTTCAAAACCTTAGCAGATGATCTAATTAAAGGGCTAAATATACATGTAGTTTGTAGGCAGGTATGGACAACACAGCAGTGATCAAGGGACTGGAGAAGATTAGGTTATGTTAGACAACCCATTGGCCATTGGGACATCCTGTCAGAGATATTTCCTTAGCTAAACAGAGAAACAGAATGACCAAGGGCTAAAAAGCAGTGGGATTGTGAGAGTCTGGAGACCTGCTGCTGGTTTCCCCACTGACTTTGCTGGTGGGAAGCTGGCATGGAGTGTCAGAAATCTTCCTTCCTTCCTTATTCCTCCCTCCCTCCCTCCCTCCCTCCCTCCCTCCTTCCCTCCCTCCCTCCCTCCCTCCCTCCCTCCCTCCTTCCCTCCCTCCCTTCATTTCCACATACAATGTAGGCTTGTGCCATTTGCCCTTCCCTCAAGCCACTCAGGAAAGCCTCAGTGAAGCTGCCGCTGCCTCCTGCTTTTCCTCCTCCTCCTCCTCCTCCTCCTCTTCTTCCTCCTCCTCCTCCTCCTCTTCTTCCTCCTCCTCAGTTTACCAGTGGAACTGCCTGCCACTTTACTGGGGGGAGATGAACAAAAGGAGCCATGGACCACAAGGAAAACTGCACCCCGCTCCCCATTCTGGTGTGTTCCCATGGGCCCCCTGCCTCAAGGGAGGAAGAGGGCTCACCTGTCAACAACTGGTGCCCCCAGCAGCCCTACCTCACCAAATTGCTGTGGCATCCAAATTGCTCTGTCATCCTTTCCTCACTGCCCACAGCCATTAAGACATTCCAAATTTCTGCCTTGTTTCCAAAGCAGCCCATTGCCACTCGCCTGTCAGGCCTTCCCACCAGCTGATTGGGCGCAGGGGACAGAGGGAAGCAGAAAAGAGGTCGGGGATCTGCCCATGAGGATCATGTGATCTGGGATGACCACGGCAGTGCAGCAGCATAGTAGTGCTGAAGCAGCCACAAGTTTGCCAAAATTCAATCCCATGGAAATCTTGGGTCCCAGATTTTGGACTCATTCTGTAAGGTCGCCAATTTGAGGTACCTTGGTTCAAACACTGTTGCCCTATGATGCAATGTTTTGCCCAGTTAAAGGTTACAGACATGAGAATTTTAGTAGTATATAGATTGCATATTTTAAAAAGAGAATGTTAAGATTGCACAAATTAATGAAGAACTGGGCTTATGTCTCAGGGTAGTAAGATGATGCTCAAGATTTTGCATTCCAGATTTTAACAATATATGGTAGCTTTAGTATTTGATAATAAAAACCAGGGCTGAATGTGAGCAATATTTGATTGCCCCTTCAGTCCCATCAGCATTAAGAAGATTATGGATGCAACAAATGGCATTGGCTATAGGTGATGGCTGCTTTCTAAAAATTCCCTTCTCCAAAAAGTCTGTCTCTATTAGGATGACAATTTTGAGGATATCCCTCACTACCAGCCTCAGTGCCCAACATATTTTGTGGAAACTTGCAGGTTTAGATTAAGCCACAGCTGAACATCATAAGGACTTCCACCGTGGAGTCAGTTGCTGGGGATTATGGTCTTGTAATTTTTGTTTAATATCTGTTCATCTCATTTTTAAAATGGCTTATAATGTGATTTTGTAAACTTGTAAATGTTATTAATTAATCATCACTGTCATATTTTGCATCTGATAACTGTATATATGTTATAAGTTATGGGTTGAAAGAACAAATAAAATTTAGAATTATATATTGTCATAAGAAGCTGGAAAATACAAATCACTGAACACAAAATGTATCCTTATGTCCTAATAGAGTCAGATAATAATGAATGCTGCACTTGTTCTCTTTCTTCTTCCTGGATCTCTTTAGCTCACATAAAGTTGAACTCCAGTATAAAGGACAAATCTCCTGGTCTTCCCTTCTACAGATGGTTCCCAAGAAAGACCTTCCAATTGAGGGGATTCTGTCTCTCCTTCTGCACTTCAGATGGATATGGATTGGGTGGTGATTCCAGATAATGACAATGGAGAAAGATTTGTGCAAAGAGTGATAACCATGTTTTCTCAGAAGGGTGTCTGTCTTGCATTCATACAAAAAATCCCTGTTGTAACTTTTATTACTGATGTGTTTGAGATGCTGCATAAAGGGGAGAAGATTTATGATGCTTTGATTAGCAGTAAGGTTACAGTGATACTTGCCTATGGTGAATCTTATTCCATGGGAGTCTGTAGATTTGCATCTTATCTATCAGATGAAGATGTAGACAGTGAGGCTAGGAAACCTCTAGGAAAACTATGGGTCACCACAGCCCAAATGGAGATTGGATTTCAAAGGTATTGGGATTGAGAAATTGACCATGGAGCTTTAGGTCTGCATTTCTTTCCAGTGATGTATCTGGATTTCAGCAGTTTATTGAGAGTCAAAACACTTTATTGAGAGTCAAAACATTATACTTAATAAAATTGATTTAGTATATAGTATAAGATACTCTAATATGCTACAGATTAAACATGATATAATAATTCATAATGTATATTAAATATTGATGGATATGATGTGAAATGCAGTATGGTATTTCCTAAGTATGAACTATTCCTGTGACACACAATACAATATTCATTCCAGAATGCTTCCGAAGAATTATCAACACATCCTGGCTTTGGCCTTTTCAGTAAAGAAGATTAATGATAATCCTCAAATACTACCGAATATCACTCTGGGATTCCAAATTTTTGACAATTATTACAGTGCAAAATGGACATACCATTCCACTATGCTACTTTTATATACGTTGGAACGTTTTTTTCCAAACTACAGTTGCAACATGGAGAAGCTGATTGCAGTAATTGGTGGATTGGATTCCCTTATTTCTCTTGATATGAGTATTATCCTGGATATCTACAAGATTCCCCAGGTAGAAAATGCCTCTGAGGTTTCATGTTTCTTCAGTTTTTCTGTGTTCTTCTGGAAACAACTCTGGAGTCTCAGTAACTGTTCATCAATTTAGATGAATGACCTTTTCCAAGATAAGGAAAACTACTTCTTCTTCTTCTTCTTCTTCTTCTTCTTCTTCTTCTTCTTCTTCTTCTTCTTCTTCTTCTTCTTCTTCTTCTTCTTCTTCTTCTTCTTCTTCTTCTTCTTCTTCTTCTTCTTCTTCTTCTTCTTCTTCTTCTTCTTCTTCTTCTTCTTGATTTATCTCCACCCATCTCCCCCTAATGGGGGACTCCAGGCAGCTCACATGATCCATTAAAACAATAAATATATTGTAAACAAAATAGAGAAAACATAAAAACTAAGCAAAGCTTTTTTTTTCTTTCTGATCTTACTTCTTATTTGGAGTATATGAACAAATGATTGATTTACTAGAAATTTTCCTCGCATATTCATGATCTTAAAATTCATACCTTCATTTTAGTCAGGTTTCAGGCCAGGATTTAGTACTAAGACCGTAACTGAGACTCACAACTCCTGTTGAAAGAGTACATGGCAGCTGTGGTCAGGAAAGACTTTGCACAACTCGTGTGCACCAATTGCACCTTTCCTAAATAGTGAAGGGGGGGCTTCAGACAGTCACTCATGCCCTGGTCATCTTGTGGCTTGACTACTGCAAAGAAATTGTGCACTGAAAAACTGGACTGAAGAAAAACATAAGTGGCATGTATGTTTTTTTCTCCCTCTTCAGTATAATCCTAAAGAAGCTGGAATTAGATGAATAAGTAGAGAAACATAATAATAATTAGTACTAAGATTATTCTCTCTTTTTAAAAAAAAAATAGAATATTTCAATACACTAAAAGTATACAAAAGAAAACAAATGATAGAAAGTAAAAAAAAGAAAAAAAAGAAAGGGAACGAAAAGAAAACATACAATTACGCCTTTCACCCTTCTTTCTATTGACTAATTACCATCTTATTCTTTCCCATCCTCATTGGCCCTTTTTAGTCCCCACATCCAGAAATCATCAATTTGATCTTTTCTTCTTTCAAGAAAAAGTCCATATGAGCTTTCAAACCTTTCAAAAAAGCCTTTGTTGTTTTTTTCTCTGACCCAGCTGGTCAGCTTCACCATTTCTGCAAGTTCAGTTAATTTTATAATTCAGTCTCCCACTGTAGACATTTCATGGCTTTTCCAACTTTTTGCATGCAATAACCTTGCCACAGTTACCCTATAAAATCTAAAGTTCTCATATTTTTTTCCTAATTCCTTGTCCATAAAACCCAACAGGAATCATTCTGGTTTCATTGCGATGGCAGTTCAGAATATCTTTTGCATCATTGTATGGATTTGCAGCGAAAATTTCTTTGCTGTTTCATGAGTCTACCATGCATGATAAAGTAATGTCTACTTTACAGTGTGCCACATTTTCTCCCATATGCCCATATTTATAGTATAACCAAAGTTTGCCGCCCTTTTCACCATCCAGTCTTTAACCTCTTCATCCTCTGTTTCAAAGATTAGTAATGATTTGTACGTTTTAGCTATTACATGATCATCATTTGTACATAAGCCTATTTTAAATTCAATCTCCTTCGCGGTTCCAACTGTCCTTTTGACAAATATCTCTTTCAACAGATTATAAGAAAACCATTGAGAAGAATGTCCTTCTGTTGCTAATTGTTGTTTTCATTTTAATTTCTTCCTTGTCATTTATTAATAAGTCCTCACATGTTAACCATTTCTCTTTTCTGCTGTTTCTCTTCTATAAAAAGCTTCTTGTGTGTATGTCAATAATGTTATCTTTGGACACAGTCTGGGTTTATAATTATTCCATATTCTTAATAACATGTTTCTCAGGGAATGGTTCTTAAAATCTACATTTGCTTTCAGTTGGTCATACCATAATATACCATGTCACCCTAAACAACATGCAGCAAAGTACAATAAGAAATTAGGTAGCCTTAATCCTCCTCTTTCTTTGGCATCCTGTAAAATCTTGTATTTCACTCTCATTTTTCCCCCTGCCATATAAAATTTAAGACAACTCTTTGCCATTGTTTAAAAGGTACATCATTTTTCAATATTGTATAGTCTGGAATAAGAATGCTGGGGTTATTCTCTGACATCTCTCTTCTTTATGGATCTCTTTAGCTGACCTATAGTCCCACTCCAGTGATGAAGGACAAATCTCCTGGTCTTCCCTTCTACCAGATGGTTCCTAAGGAAGACCTTCAATATCAGGGAATTCTGTCTCTGCTTCTGCACTTTGGGTGGATATGGATTGGGGTGGTGATTACAGATAATGACAATGGAGAAAGATTTGTCCAAACCGTGTCTCCCATGTTTTCTCAGAAGGGTGTCTGTCTTGCATTCATACAAAAAATCCCTGTTGTAACTTTTATTACTGATGTGTTTGAGATGCTGCAAAAAGGGGAGAAGATTTATAATGCTTTGATCAGCAGTAACGTTACAGTGATACTTGCCTATGGTGAATCTTATTCCATGGGAGTCTTTAGATTTGCATCTTATCTATCAGATGAAGATGTAGACAGTAAGCCTAGGAAACCTCTAGGAAAACTATGGATCACCACAGCCCAAATGGAGATTGCATCCTTAGGATTTCAAAGGCATTGGGATTTAGAAATTTTCAATGGAGCTTTAGGCTTTGGATTTCATTCCAATGATGTGTCTGGATTTCAACAGTTTATTGAGAGTCGAAACCCTTCCGCTACAGAAGGAGATGGTTTTTTCAAAGGCTTTTGGGAGGAGGCCTTCAACTGCCAATTTCTCGATGCACTTACAAATGAAGAAGAGGAGAACATTTGCACTGGGCAGGAGAAACTGGAGGGACTCCCTGCCCCCATTTTTGAAATGTCCACATCTAGCCACAGCTACAGTATCTACAATGCTGTCTATGCCATAGCCCATGCTTTACATGCCATGTGTGCATCTGGACTCAAACACAGAGCAACGATGGATGGTGGACTACAGATTCATAACCAGCCATTTTGGCAGGTATTGTGCATATCACGTTCTTGAGTCCTGAATCTCTAGCCACAGTAATAGACTGCCTTCATTTTCCATTCCATCATGTGGATTCATTCCAATGTAATTCCTCTATACAACTTCCTATGTACAATTTGTAGCTTTTTAAGATTATCCCATTCCACAACTATCTATATCAGTTTTGTGATACATTATTGGAACCCAATCTCAATGACCATGTGGGTTTTAAGGTGGAATTTTCTTATAATTATGTTTAAAAAATAAATACATCCATCCTTGGTTGTTAATATTAACGAATAGATAAAATTCAAAGGAAATGCTTTGAACTTCTAAAAAACTTGAGCCAAGCACTTTTTCTCCTCTCAAGTATTTGAGCTGGAGAATTTTATGGGCAGATTCTCCCCTCAACTTATTTTAGGAGTCTTTTTTTCCAATAATCTTTTCTTTCTCTCTGCCTTCACTCCTCCGTTATTTTTTTTGATTCTGACAAACTGGCATTGTTATGCAGTAGTACTTATTTTGTATAAGTGCTGCAAATCTAAAATGAAAAGATTTCAGGACAACTAAAATAGATTTAAAGAAATGTTAGCTACTGCTGCTCCTCTAAAAAATGATTTAGAAAATAAAAGAAAGAGAGAGAAAGGGAAGGGAAACCCTGAAATTAATGCAAGGAAGAAAAATGAATTTATCTTTTATGATTAACTAAAGAAAAGGAATGCAAGTAAGATATAATATATTACAGAACCCTGAATGCATACAGGTAGTCCTCGCTTACTGACTGCCTTGTTTAATGAACAGCTGATGTTTATGAATGTGTAAAAAAAGGAGCTTTGTGACCAATCCTTGCATTTACAACTGTCAAAGCATCCAACAGTCATATGATCACCATTTGGGGACGTGGGAAGCAGCATGCATTTAGGACCATCGCAGTATCCCGTGATCATGGGATTGCCATTTTTGTGCTTTGGAACTAATAGAGAAGGCAAAAGGAAAATCGTAGGTTGCGGTTGTGTGATTTTTGCTTAACAACTGCAGTGCTTTGCTTCAAACCAAAGGGGAAGTGAGGTCATAAGCTTGTCATGGTCATGTGATGTTTTACTTAGTGACTGTGGTGCTTTGGACAGATTGCCAGTCCCAATTGTGGTTGCAAAGTGAGGACTACCTGTAATTACAAAAATGTCATTTAAATAAATGAATTCAGCACTAGAATATTTAATCTGCACAAATGCTTTAATGCACAGTTTTCTCTACAATATTTGTTCTTTCTTTTTAATTCAGCTCCATCACTTTTTGAGAGATGTTAAATTTAACAACAGTGTTGGAGACAGAATATTGTTTGACCAGGATGGGAAGTTGGTGGCTGGATTTGATATCATCAATTTTATTTTTTCTGAAAACCAGTCAAAAGTAAAAATTGGAAGGATAGATCCACAGTCCCCAGCAGACCAATCGTTCATCATCAAGGAAGATGCCATAAAATGGAATAGTTGGTTTCATCAGGTAAGTTGCAGGAATAGGCAACCTGCATGTGAGCACTGAATCTCAATCCTGATCAATAAAATTGATGAGAGCAGGTAGGGCTCATCTAGGGATACTTTCCAAATACAATCCAGCTTGATCTGGATGTCTGCACTGTCTCTGTCAGGTAGCAATTTTATGAACTATTTGGAATAGGAAATGTTAAACTGATTGTTAAATACAGCAATAATATCACTATGAACAATGACAATTTCAAAATGTGGTTTATCATCTTAAACATTTCGAAAGCATCAAAAATTATATTTGAGCTATCATTATATACTGTATACTGTATTTTGCAACAACATAGAAAGGTTTGGAAGGTTCATTAATCAAACTGATTAGAAAGTTCAATATTTGAAAAACAAAACCTTGTTATTTTTGTCCAATCTGCGCTCAAGATTTCATCAAGCTGGGAAAGCATGGATTCATGCTAGTCAAGCTACCAAGAACTGAAAGATTTCAAAATTGCCATGCTGAATGATTATTCATGTCTTTCTTTTTTTGCTTTTGGTTCATGAATTAGACAGTCCCAGTTTCTCTGTGTACACCAAGCTGTTGTCCAGGTTCTAGGAAACAAATGATGGAGGGGAAGCCATTTTGCTGCTACTCTTGCATTCCATGTCCGGAAGGGAAGATTTCCGAGAAAGAGGGTAAGGATGTTGTTCAGTTGCTTAGTTGCCTCCAACTCTTCATGAGCTGATAAACATTGCATTTTGCAAGGATTGTCTGTTGATGACCGATTCTTTGAATTTTTGAAAGGTGTCAATCATGAAATTATTTAATCACATGTTCCTCTCTTCACTTTTTTGATTCTCTTCAGTTTTTCCATGCATCAAAGTCTTCTTCAGTGGTTCTTGTCTTCAGAAGACATGTTCAAAATATTTCACCTTTAGTTTGCTGTTAATGCTTCTAGTGAGCATTCTGGTTTCATTTCATCTACTAGAGAATGGCAGATTCTTCTTGTGGTTCAAAGTTTTCTCAACAATTTTCTTCCAACGCTACAACTCAAAGGTGTTAATTTTCCTTTGTTCAACACTTCTGATTGTCCAGCTTCCACAGCCAAAACCATGGTAAAACCATAACCATGACCTTGACAATACATATCTTTATTTTCAGTGTTACATCTTACAGTTTCATCTCTATTTTGTACAGTCTCTGAGCTGGTGTCCCAAGTAGCAGGTATCTCTTTATTTCATGGATACAGGCACCCACACTTTGAATTTTTAATCCTCATAATATACAAAGAGTTACTACCTCAGATTCTTCTAAACTGATGAGCATTGGGTTGGCCTTGGCTATTAACACAATTTTCATTATTTTTATTTTTTTCATGTTAATGCATTTCACATTCTCTCCTTTCATCTTCAGGAATAGTTCCTATGAGGTTCCAGACATCAAAGTGGCTTCATAAGTATATCTGAGGTTGTTGATGTTTCTCCTAGCACTTTTAATTGTAATTTCTATTTATTTTGCTCCAGTATTTGGCACTATAGGGTATGCATATAAATTAACTGAATAAGGTGATGATATACAACCTTCATGCATTCATTTCCCAATTTTGAACTATGTAGTTATCCCATAGTCTGTTCTGCTATTTCTTCATGAAGCACATTTTTCAATAGGCAGATGAGGTTTTAATGGCTATCCACAAGTTGTTGTAGTCCACAGCGTATAAACAAACTTTGTATAATCAAGAAAGGAAAAATAAATATCTTTTGAGGTCTCTTGCCTATTCCTTTAACCAACAGATGCTAGCACTGTTATCTCCAGTACCCATGCATACTTGGAATCCAGCTTGTACATCCGGCAGAACATCATTCCATGTATTATGGAAGCCTTGAGAATTAATTTGCTGATGTGTGAAGTACAATTGTTCAGTAATCTGAGCTTATTTTAATATCATAAAGTAACATTTGTCATTGAAGTGCTTGCTATAGTTGATTACACATTGTAAGTAGCATTTTCATTTCATCATCTTGTAAGATTCTAAACAGTTGTGCTGGTGTTTCAATCAACTCTTGTAGCTTTGCTGTTAGCAATATTTTCTGGGACTCATTTGTCTGCTTCTAGTTCAGTGATCAAACTTTTGGACTTATCTGTTTTGGGTGTTGTTGTTTTTTTCCAAATAGTTCTCTATATTTGACCCATCCTGTCTTTCTATATGCTTTCATCTGTCTGGCTTGTCTTCTTTGTCTTTTATTATGCCAATACTTGCATAAAACTGCCCACTTACTGTATCTGTGTATTTTTTAAAGTAAACCTCTTCTGTATCCTGTTTGATTCTTATCCTTCTTTCTTTACATTATGTATTTAGATATAAATCCTCTTTTCTGAAAGTTGGCGTTGGGCAAATTTGCTTCTGTCTCTCTTGCCTTTTGATTTCTGCCTTTCTTCAATGTGTCAGCAGATGGCTACTTTTCCTCCTCCTCCCCTTCCCCTTCCCCTTCCCCTTCCCCTACCCCTTCCCCTTCCCCTTCCCCTTCCCCTCCATTTCTGGATATCTTTGTTTGCTTCATCTATAATTAAATCACACATATCTGTTCTGACTTCTTCATACACTCTATTTATCAGATGTAATACATTAAACCTATGCTCTACTTCCAGTGCTTGATGACACAGAATATTGCTGCAGTCCTAATTTGTTGAGTTTTCCTTTCCTTTCTTCTCTTAAACTTTTCCCCCTAATCTTACTGCTACCTTTGTCCTCACACTGCTATCTTTGTCATCATTAAGGCTCCTCTTGCTTATCAACACAACTTCCTTCCTTCCAAAGCCAGGACTGCTGCTTAAGAGGCTTTTTATCTGAGTTTACAGATATGGTTTATAGACAGTTTATATAAAGTTTATTTCTTTATTGAGTTTGGATTGATGGGCAATCTGATATTTCTCTATATAAGAACTTATGCAGCTTCCTAGGCTTTAGGCATAAATTTGAGACTCAGACCATATCCTTTCCATTTCAGATTTGAATGACTGTTACAGCTGTACAGATGAAAATTATCCCAACAAAAACCAGAATTCATGTATTCCCAAGGATATAAGTTTCTTGTCATATGAAGAACCTTTGGGGATCACTTTAGCCTGTTTTTCTCTTTTCTGTTCTACAATCACAGTTCTGGTACTGAGGACCTTTCTGATGCATCACAACACTCCCATCGTCAAAGCCAGCAACAGGGATCTCACCTACATTCTTCTAGTCACCCTCCTGCTCTGCTTCCTTTGTGCATTACTATTCATCGGTCAGCCAAATAAGGTGGCCTGTGTTCTGCGACAAACTGGTTTCAGCATCACCTTCTCCGTGGCTATTTCCTGTGTGCTGGCCAAGACTGTGACTGTGGTCCTGGCTTTTATGGCAACCAAGCCAGGAAGCGGGATGAGGCAGTGGATGGGGAAAAGACTGGCCTATTCAGTAGTTTTATCTGGCTTCTTAATTCAGGTTGGGATCTGCACTATATGGCTGTCCATCTCTCCTCCTGTCCCAGATGCTGACATGCACTCGGAGACTGGAAAAATTGTCCTCCAGTGTAAGGAAGGATCCAAGATTATGTTTTACTTTGCAAGGTGCTACATGGGCTCCTTGGCCATGATCAGTTTCATAGTTGCTTTCCTTGCCAGGAAGTTACCCGATACTTTTAATGAAGCCAAGTTCATCACTTTCAGCATGTTGGTCTTCTGTAGTGTTTGGCTCTCCTTTGTTCCAACCTACCTGAGCACCAAGGGGAAATACATGGTGGCTGTGGAGATCTTCTCAATGTTAGCCTCGAGTGCTGGGCTCCTGATCTGCATCTTTTTCCCCAAATGCTACATTATTGTTTTGAAACCAGAGCTGAACAACAGGCAACTAAGGAGAAAAGGTTTCTAAATGTCTTCAATTATTTTGTAATTTTCCGTGCAGAGCAATTTGTGTTTCTTTGCATCTATGTTACAAATAAGACTAAATATTTGACCAATAATTTTATTGAATTTCCCATAAAGTTCTTTTCTCTGTAGCACTCACATTTAGAACTTATCTACAAGTCATATTAAAATGTAACCAATATACTGTATGTACGTCCCACCGTATTTATTTTTCTTCCTTCCAGCAACTCATCTTAGGTATATTATCTTTTCACCAATGCTTGCTCTTGGTGTTTCTGGAAGCTAGAAATGATGGCCTCAAATGTGGACTGCTCTGTGTGCATTCCTGCTTTGAACCCTACGTAGGAATTTCCTCTAACTACCAGGGTCTTTCTGTGATTATTTACCTTACTTTATAATTTTCCACTTTCCCCTTATTTTTAAAATGGAGCCCCTTTTTTTGCTCACGTCAAATCCTCCTGCACATATACAGAATACTGTGTTGTGCATGGTTATCAGAAATTTCTTCACTGTGTTCAAGGTTAGTAACTTCACTAATCAAAATAACTGAGTACCAAGTCTCTTCATTCTGAAATGTGGACACAAAAATAAACCAATACTAATTTGAATCAGTCCTTATAATATTCTTTGATTATTGAATTGAATGGATTGATCATCTGCCATTAAGTTGATGTTGATTCTTAGCAATCACATAGATAGAGTTTCTCCATAATGATATGTTCCTAACCTGGTCTTTCACTTCTTCCAATGGTGCATTCATTCCCACAGGAAGTGAGTCCACCCAACCTTGCTGTTGGTGATTCTCTTCTTCTCTTTCCTTCCAGATAGAAAATGTAACATATTTGAGTATTATTGAAATTGTTAAATGAAATAGTATGAAATTGCAGTTGACTTCCACTAATGGAAGCAGTAACATAATCTGTTCAGAGTGGCATAAGTGTGCCCTATACTAGCATTCAAAGACCAGGCTGTGGAATAGGAAATGGATGTATAAGCAATATAATTCCAAATCTTTAATATTTGGAATTTTAGATTGTTCAAAAGATTTTCTGAGTATTTAAATTTGGGCTTCAGCAATTGTTGTTGTTATTGTTGTTGTTGTTGTTATTATTATGCACCAATAATAGATGGAGTGGGAACAATATTTATAGAGAGAAACTCTATAGAATGATGTTACTAGCCATGCTGTTGCTAGTTATTCTTCCACAAATGTCATACGAGGCTCATAAAATTCGCTGTCCAGTGTCCAAAGCTTTCAGTTCAAAAATACTATCACATAGAACATCTCATCACTGATGATACTGCATCTCATGGGAACTTCATCTCATTTTTTTAAAAAAAAATCCCTTCATTGAAGATCCTCTGTCACCATTGCCTGAAGAACAATGACCTGCAAGCATAAACCTCATGAAGATATTTGAAGTATGCAAACATTGCAACAAGATGAATGATGATGATCCATGTTTATAACTGTTAAATTTGCTTATATCTTGTTCTTCTGAACTGCCTCAAAATCTACAGTAAAACCACCAAACACATTGTATAGTATCCATCTCTGCTCTATCACTCATTGGTTAATGAAAGGACATTATACTAAACTATGATCTAATGTTGAAAGAAATGTCTAAACTCAGCCTGTTCTTCAGTCAGAATTTTATTCTATATGACCCAAATTATATCAGGAATGTCTAGTGCAATATTTAGCAGGAATATGAATAAAGCTAATTGCTTATTAGTTTAAGGACAGTTTGCTATCCCCTTTCTTATTAATTGACGTAACAATTTTTGTGTTGCAACTCTTGGGTTGTTTCCCACTTAGATTAATATGGTAACACAGTTTTGATGGAAATCCACATTTTCAAAAACTGTGGCAGTACCTGTGCTTTTAAACAATCTTCCTGTGGAGCTGTATTAACTGGCAAGGAATTGAGTAGAGATTAAAGATTTGTATAACTAAAGGAAAGCATTACCTCACTAACTGAAAAAGGAAACCATTGGATATGCTACTCAGGCATCTCATGGTCCTTTATATAAATGTTGACAATCTGTGTTATGTTGCTTTATATAAGTTATATAAGTTTTATATAAGTAATACAATAACTTTGCAAAGAATAACGACTGAGTAAAGGGTAACAGTCTTAGCAATAACATTTCAACTATCAGGTGACGGAGATTTTACCCTCCCATCTTTCAAGGATAAATTCATATTGCTCTTAGAAAGGACATGGGTGTGATCAGCCAAGTGGGACTAGCTACTGTTCTTCTACAGGGGCAATGCTGACTAGCCTCTTTTGGCATGGCTTCCCTTTCACACGCTTTTTGACATAATAAGAGATTAATCAGTAGCTCATTATTGGAAGCTGGGTAAAGATTTGGGGAGGTGGCTTCTGATTCCTGCATAATATCATTTTTGATATTGCTTCCTACTTTCGGAACGCTCTGACTGCATTATGGTTATCTGGTTTTTGAACACAGCAAAGAGAACATTTGGGCACTGTAGCTCTTATTTTGTTATTCAGCTATCCAATTTCCATGCAGTGTTCCAGTTCTCTTCTTGTGCCTTTGCTTCTTTTAGATGCTTCACAAGTTCAGTTGTTAAAAGTTGGAATTCTTTTACTCAGCCTTATCCCAGACAGACTTTACATCAGTGGGGAGAGATAAGCCTCCTTAGGTGTCCTGTTCCTAATATAGAGAGGAGAATCTATCTCCCACTCTACCTATTCCCAGGTACCCTTATGAATAGGGGATGATTTGTACAAGGACACAGAAATTGGACAGTGCCTTGCCCTTATTTGAATGACCATATTGGCCACAGCTATTGTACCTACAGTGCTGTCTATGCCATAGCCATGCTTTACATGCCATGCCTACATCCAGACTCAGACTCAAAGCCACGTTGGATGGTGGCCTGGAGTTTCATAAACAACCATGTGGGCAGACAATATGCTATATATGCTCTTGAGTCCTGATTGAGTGGCAGTGCAATACCTTCCTATTGCTTTTCACCTTGGAGGATCATCCCAATTCAGTTCACTTATTGATTGTGCCAACTGACATATTTCTCCTTTGTCAATGAGACTTGGGATTAACAAGGGACTATAATGCTTTCCGGGGTAACTCATTCAAACCTGCACTGAAATACAGAATCTCTTTGAAACTTTTACCTACCACAAAAGAAAACAGAGCTAGAAACACTTCTAAAGGAATTCAAAGAAATATCTACAACCCAGCCAGGTGCTACTACATTCTTAGAATACAAAATAGATACTGGAGATGCAAAGCCAATAAGGTAGAAATCTTATCATTTTCTAGAAACAGCCAGAATCACATTGGAGAAAGAAGTGTAAAACATGCTATAGTTAGGTCCTTGTATAAATTTGCCTATAGCAGTGGTGTTTAAGCCTAATGGGGACATAAGATTTGATGTAGACCTAAAAATCTCAATCAGGTAACCAACTTTGATTGTTTTCCTAAACTCAGAGTAGATGACACCAGACCAATTAAGTGGGACTGAATACATAACTACCTGTGAAGTATCTGTAAATGACATTGGGCTTAATATTAATTGTTAATCTAATTAAATGTCATCTGGGTTATTCAGAACTCCATTATTTAGGCTACACAGTTAGACAACAAGAGGTTAAGCCAGAAGGCCAAACTTGTACCTTCTTAATAGATAAGCCCTCCAACTACCAAGTTTGAGGATCACAGTAAAAAATGGTCCATATTTGAGAATTGTGAGATACTATGGACAGCTTATGCTCTCTGTTTTCTCCAAATCCAAAATTATATTTTTTTTCATATATTAAATATTAATCCACTTTTTTTTCTACAGCTGCATCAGTGTTGTGCTCTAGGCCTCAAATTCCACTACCAAGAAGTTATTTGAAAATGTCTATTTTCCTTTTGGGCATGAGTAATTGATTATGGGTCAGACTTGAAAATTGCCCGGTTGGACCTTTAAGAACTTTTGTGAAAGTTTTACCATGATAGTGCTACCGCATGGGAGAAAACACTTGTGGCCAAGGATCAACCCTTCATTATTGCTGTTGCGCAGGGGGTTCAGAGGGAACAGCCAGTGATATTAAGATACTGCTAGAGGGGGCAGGGGCAAAATTTCAGCCAGGTTTAGAGCCATTCCCAGCACAAAACTATTTTCTTTCTCAAGAGGATACAATAGAAAATATTCATTCAGACATAAGAAACACGTTTCCTTTAGCAATTCTTTAAGGAATTCTAGCTCTGAAGAGTTAACAGTACCATTTTCATATAATTAGCTTGCAATTAGCTGATGTGGGATTGCAGTTTGTTCCCACTTATGAACTCAAGAGCAGTCAGTGAATTATGTCATCTGTGAATGATGGCATAAATATAACATTGACTGTAGTACTCGAAGGAGGGATAAGGATAAAAAACGGGCATGTATGTGTTAATAGGTTCCTTAATACCTAATATTTAGAGATTTAACTTGGTCAGAGGACTGTCTAAGCTTCAAAAATAGTTCTTAAAGGATTCTAATGACCATGGGTAGATAGCAAAAGGAGAATTTGCACAAAGAGGTTCTTTCCTACTTTCGGTTTAGGATGTTGGTAATAGTGGTGCTTCTCTTAATCCTGTTGTCATATGTATCATACCAAGCTCCCACTGTGAAATGCAATGTCCAGTATCCACAGCTCCCACTTCACAAATATCATCAGGCTGGGGACATCATCATTGGTGGCATAGTCTCTCATGGAGTTTTCATCTCTTTTGCCAAAGATTTCAGAAAAAAACCTCCACCCACAATGCCTGAAGAGTTTTTGTAAGAATTCGTCTCTGTTTGTTTGTTTGTTATCGTAATTATGTTGGTCTTGCACTGAATGCTGGTGTTCCACCTTATACTATAGAAAAAATAGCAGTTTAATAATGAAATTAAAGGGACTTCATGTATGGTTGTAGACTTGTAGAGGTATACATAACCTTGACTGCAGTGTTTTGCACAGTGCAAACACAGTGTTTAAGTTTTCTAAATGTAATTTTAAGAAATATAAGTTCTCCAGGATTTTTGTCATAAAGGAAAGGAGACTGTAATCATCTTGGGGCCTCAACTACAGGGCTTTAAAAAGATATTAAAATAATATTTTTCTATCCTACCACCATATGTATCACAGGAACTTCCTTTATGATTCTTCTGCCACTTCTTATCTTATTCATTTTGCTAACATTTTCAGTTACTTTTCCTTCAGAAAGATCTGCTTATGCCTACACAGACAGGAGAATGTATTAGATTCAACGAGTTTACTTTATAGTGCTGCTCAGCCTACAAAAAGCATAATTGCAACCAAGAGTTTGTCTTAAAATGAAGAGGGCTTTTTTCCTTCTTTCATTTTTTTTTCAGCCTTAATCCTTATTAAAATGTGACTTCTGGAAAGGTAATTATAAATAACTGGAACCTTCAATAAAATCATAAGTATCTGGTACTTTATGTTAAACATTCTATCTACAGTAAGTGAAATGATGCAGTAAATAGTATAAAATACTCTAAAATGTTACAGTATAAATGTGATATAGTAAATCATAATCTATATTAAATATTAATGAATATGATATGAAATGTTGTATGGAATTTTCTAAGTGTGAACTATTCATGTGAGGCACAATACAATATTCATTCCAGAATGCTTCCAAAGAATTATCAACACATCCTGGCTTTGGCCTTTGCAGTAAAGGAGATTAATGATAATCCTCAAATACTACCCAATATCACTTTGGGATTCCAAATTTTTGACAATTACTACAGTGCAAAATGGACGTTCCATTCCACTATGCTACTTATATATACGTTGGAATTTTTTTTCCCAAACTATAATTGCAACATGGAGAAGAAGCTGATTGCAGTGATTGGTGGATTGGATTCCCTTACTTCTCTTGATATGAGTATTGTCCTGGATATCTACAAGATTCCCCAGGTAGGAAATGCCTCTGTGGTTTCAAGTTTCTTCACTTTTTCTGTTCTTCTGGACACAACTCTGGAGTCTGAGTAACTGTTCATCCAGTTAGATGAATGTGATATTCAAGATAAGGAAAATATCTTGTACATGTATTTAGTCCAATCAAACAGTCACCAAAGAATTTTCAGAGATCAGTGTTCTCAAATCTCTTTATCAGTCCAGATATTGCAAAATCCCAGGGAGGTCAGAAGAAACATAGAATTTCAAAAGTAGGGATATATGTTGTGGACACAAGTCTTATAGTTTAGAATCAGCCTGAAGTTGGAGATTACACACTTGCCAATTCTGCAGACTTTGAACACTGGGGTGTGTTGCACGTAAGCAGATTATATTTAGTTTCCCCAAAGCAGTGAAAGCATCCCTTTTCTAAAAACCTTTTTTAAAAAATATTTTTTAATTAATTTTTAATAAACACTATCAGGTAACTACATTGACATGAATTCAAGATACATATAAAGAAAGAAAAAAGAAAAAAAATACAAAATACAAAAGAGGTCTACTGCAATTAGAATAAAGAGACAGGTACTGTACATATGAAAATTTGCCATATATATGAAGTGTACCAGATTATATTCTATTGTTATTGACATAAACCACAAAAACATTCTCCCCTCACCCACACTCCCCCAAAGAGAAAGTATTTTTTGAAAGGACTGATGAAGCTTCTTTCTTAATGTGGACTAAGCAGATTATCAGGGTTATGGCAGTAATATAAATAGTGAAATTACTGGTCTTATTTTCCATACAACATATAAGCCATGTGGCTAGATTTCCTTCTTCAACTGCTTAGGCTGGGGGAACAAAGCCACACAATGGAGAAAACTAAGAATCACTCACCAAACCCAGTTCTAGATTTCTTCACTCAGCTGAGGTACTTTGATTATGCTCATTATGATCAACGATAGTGTGATTATAAGCATTTGCAATGTCACTTTGATTCGAAGGCAAAGTGGTCAGTCACTGATTCCAAGATTCCTCTTCCCAGTCCACACCACAGAAGTGTGATAACATGGAAACGATGAAGGGTTTTATATATTCATTTGTTCATTGGTTTAAGATACGTGCTATGCAGTGTTTGCACAGAAGCCTTGTGGGCTATATGAAAACATATTCACCCTTATTTGAGGCATATCTTTTAATAGAATCATAGCATTGAAAGGGATATATACTACTGTATGTATGCATAGGTTTTCTTTTCTTTTCTCTTTATTTTTGTTGTTTTACTTAATTCTTTTTAAAAAGTTGGGGGGGGGGGAGAAAATCATTCTTGGCCATCATCCTTGTAGCTTCTTTCTGTGTATGTGAACATGGCTATCATGTCTCCACAGTTCTTCTTTTCTCCAGACTGAACATCCCCTTCCTCATAGAACATTCCCTCAAGTCCCCATATCATCTTGGTTGCATCCTCTGAACCCTCTCTAACCTGTCAATATCCTTCTGGAAATGCGGTACCCAGATTTGTATGTTGAATTCTGAGTGTCTTCTCACTATGGCAGAGGGAAGGGAAGTTAGGACTTCACATGCATTTGATGTAAAGCTTGTGAGGCAGCCCAGAACTGCATCAGCCCATCTAGCAGCTGTCTCACACCACTGGCTCACATTCACAACCACAAGGTTCATAATGTAATCTTATTAATAATCACACCCAAGTCTTCTTAGATACAGTGCTTCCAAACTATGACTCCAAGACAGATCCTTACAGGAACCCACTACTCTTCAGCTCTATGTACAGCCTTTAATGTCGACTCTCTGGGTGTCGTTAGCCAGCTAGTTATGGACCTAGCTTACTCTACTGGCCTTCAAAACACAATGTAAAAGCTTTTCAATTTGAATGCCATATGGAACTCATCAAAAGCTTTGCTGCCTTAAAGGTAGATCCTATCCAGAGCATTCCCCTTGTCCATGCATGACCCTATCAAAGAAGATCAGATTTGTCTCCCATGACTTATTTTAGCAGTCATAGCACTGTGGTCAAGAGGCTTACAAATGGCCTGGGCAGGATAAGCTGAAGTGCCTGGGACATGGTCTGGGGATGTGATCTGGAATGGGTTTGAGCTGGCCAGTCCTGAGGAAGTAGACAGTGTTCTCTATGCCACCAGCTTGGCCACCTGTTTCCTGGACCTGAGGCACTTCTGGGTCATCAAAATGGCCTGGGAGATGACTGCGTTTGGATCCAGGGCATGGTGTCGGCCTTTCTAAAGGAGATAGTGGTGTACTGTCTCTTCAAGAGGCCATCCTTGAACCCAATGGTTTTCAGGAACTACCCACAAGTCTCCAACCTTCCCTTTTAGATTGCTGAGAAGATGGTCAGTCTACGGCTGATGAGACCTTGAAGGAAAAGAATGATTTCAATCTCTTTCAGTCAGGTTTCAGGCCAGGATTTAACTAAGACTCCCAACTCCTGTTTAAAGAGCATGTGGCAGCTGTGGCCAGGAAGACCTTTGCACAAGTCTTCTCCACCAATTGTGCCCTTCCCTAAATAGGAGGCCCTTCAGACAGTCACTCATGCCCTGGTCATTTTGTGGCTTGACTACTGCAAACAAATTGTGCACCGAAAAACTGTACTGATGAAAAATATGACGGGCATGCATTTCCCCCCCCAATCTCCAATATAAACCCAAAGAAGCAGGAAACAAAAGAATTAAGATAAACAAGTGAACATAATGATTAATACTAAGATTATTCTCTTTTTTAAAAAAAAAGTTTAGAAAGTTTCAATACAGTAAAAGCATACAAAACAAAACAAATGATAGAAAGTAAGAAAAGGAAAAAAAAAAAGAGAAAAGGAATGAAAAGACAACATAGTTATACTTCCACCCTTCTTTTTATTGATTAATTACCATCTTATTATTTTCTCCATCCTCATTAACCCTTTTTAAACCCCAAACCCAGAAATCATCAATTTGATCTTTTCTTCTTTCAACCAAAAGACCTTATGAGGTTTCCAGACTTTCAGAAAAGTCTTTGTTGCTTTTTCTCTGACCCAACTGGTCAGCTTCACCATTTCTGCAAGTTCAGTTAATTTTATAATTCAGTCTCCCACTGTAGACATTTCATGGCTTTTCCAACTTTTTGCATGCAATAATCTTGCTGCAGTCACAATATAAAATATAAAGTTCCCATATTTTCTTTCTAATTCTTTGTCCATAAAACACAATAGGAATCATTCTGCTTTCATTGTAATGTTAGTTCGCAATATCTTTTGCCTCATTGCATGGATTTGCACCTAAAATTTCTTTGCTGTTTCACAGGTCCACCATGCATGATAACACAATATAAATTTAACACCAGTTTGCCACATTTTCTCCCATATGCCCATATTTATATTATAACCAAAATTTGCAGCCCATATCACCACACAATCTTTAACCTGTTCATCTTCTCTTTCAAATCTTAGTAATATTTTAGCTATGATATGATCATCATTTGTGCATAAATATATTTCAAATTCGGTTTTTTTCTTCTTAATTCCAATTGTCCTTTTATCCATATTAAACCTATCTTTCATCTGATTATTAAAAAAAAATAGAAAAGAATGTCCTTCTGTTGCTAATTATTCTCTTGTCTTCATCTTAATTTCTTCTTTAACTTGTATTAATAAGTCCTTATATGTTAACCATTGATCTATTTCTGCTGTTTCTCTTCTATAAAAAGTTTCTTGTGTGGATGACAGTAATGATACCTTGGGACACAGTCTGGGTTTATAATTATTCTATATTCTTAATAACATGTTTCTCAAGTAACGATTCTTAAAATCCACATTTATTTTCCCTTTGTCGTACCATAAAAAACCATGCCATCCAAACCTCAGATTGTGAACTTACAACTCTAACATTATGCTATTTTTTAACAATATCCATTATTTCATCCATGAAAACAAAAATGCAGCAAAGTACAAACTGAGATTAGGTACCCCTAATTTTTATCTTCCTGTTGGATCCTTTAAAATCTTGTATTTCATTCTTGGTTCCCCCCCCCCATCATATAAACCTTGATAAAACTTTTTGTCATTGTTTAAAAGGTACATCATTTTTCAATATTAGTATAGTCTGGAATAAAAATATTGGGGTTATTCTCTAACATATCTCTTCTTTATGGATCTCTTTAGCTGACCTATAGTCCCACTCCACTGATGAAGGATAAATCTCCTCGTCTTCCCTTCTACCAGATGGTTCCTAAGGAAGAGCTTCAGTATGAGGGGATTCTGTCTCTGCTTCTGCACTTTGGATGGATATGGATTGGGGTGGTGGTTATGGATAATGACAATGGAGAAAGATTTGTGCAAACCGTGTCTCCCATGTTTTCCCAGAAGGGTGTCTGTCTTGCATTCATACAAAAACTCCCTGTTGTAACTTTTATCACTGATGTGTTTGAGATGCTGCATAAAGGGGAGAAGATTTATGATGCTTTAATCAGCAGTAAAGTTACAGTGATACTTGCCTATGGTGAATCTCATTCTATGGGATTGTTTAGATTTGCATCTTATCTATCAGATGAAGATGTAGACAGGAAAACCAGGAAACCCCTTGGAAAATTGTGGATCATCACAGCCCAAGTGGACATTGCTTCATTTGGATTTCAAAGGTATTGGGATTTAGAAATTTTCCATGGAGCTTTAGGATTTGCATTTCATTCCAATGATGCATTTGGATTTCAACAGTTCATTAAGAGTCGAAACCCTTCCAGTACAAAAGAAGATGGTTTTTTCAAAGGCTTTTGGGAGGAGGCCTTCAATTGCCGATTTCTAGGTATGCTTATAAATGAGGAAGAGGAGAACATTTGCACTGGGCAGGAGAAACTGGAGAGACTCCCTGCCCCCTTTTTTGAAACATCCATGTCTGGCCACAGCTACAGTATCTACAATGCTGTCTATGCCATAGCCCATGCTTTACATGCCATGCCTACATCTGGACTCAAACACAGAGCAACGATGGATGGTGGACTACAGATTCATAACCAGCCAGTTTGGCAGGTAATGTAATAAATATACCTTTGAGTGTTAACTATATAACAAGATAATGACTTCCTTATTTCTTCCATCTCATCAAATTATTTCAATTTAATGCAATTTTGGACTATTAAGATTTGATTTCCAAAAGGGGCCCATAACTGCATCACTCTGGTTCATTCTGACAATCTGACATCGCCAACAGAGTATATTATTTTATGTAATCAATCCCATATACCCTGAAATAATGTTTCCTCTGAATGATGACAGAATCCAAAGCCACATCAGGATAACCTTTAAAATGAAATGGTGGTTGCCACTGGTACAAGAATAATTGTACCAAGAATTGGGAAACTATGAAATTAACTCAATAACAAATATACTTTGAATGAATAATTCAAGGCATGTAATTTAAATGAATGAAAGCAGTCCTTGAGCATTTGATATGCAGAAACCTTTTCATTTGCAGCTTTTTTAATGTATTTGCCTTTTCACTGCAATTCAGCTTCCTCATTTCTTGAGACACATCATATTTAATAACAGTAATGGGGACAAGATGACCTTTGACCAAGATGGGAATTTGATAGCTGGATTTGATCTCATCAATTTTATTTTTTCTGAAAACCAGACAGTAGTGAAAGTAGGAAAGATAGATCCACAGTCTCCTCCAGACAAAATGTTAATCATCAAGGAAGATGTCATAACATGGAATAGCTGGTTTAACCAGGTAGGTTGCAGGAATTGGCTACTTGAAAAGTCTCTGTTCCTTGTGTGACCCCTGAATCTTAGCCCTTATTTAAAAATCCTCTGCAACTATGAATGTGATACAAGCAGACTTGCTTTGGATCTCTGGCCTTATCCATGTGATAGAATTTCTAGGAACTGTTCTAGAGACATATTAGATTTATTAAATTCATTATTAACTACAGCAATATAATTAAAAATCACAATTAGCTAAAAATCACATTTAGCTAAACACCTACAAACTACAGATATGGGCAAACTACACATTATTTAAATGATAGTGAGGTATAATTATTTTCTTCACACTGTCTTGCTGAATGTACTCCTACATACGACCAGGACTGATGATTAATAATACCAGAGGGAATCATATCAAAAATATGAATAAACTCACTAAGCTTTGGTAAGACACTAGAGTGATTTAGTTGTTCTGATTTATCCTAAAAAAAACAAGCAAGCAAGCAAACTTTATTTTAATCATTAGTTACAAAATGTACATAGAAATCAGTACAGATAATAAACAGGGTATTAGAACCAGAGCAATCTTGAAGAACCCGATTTTGCACCCTGAATTCTATTCAGGGTTTTTCGTAAAGCGTTCCATGAGAGATGGCCATGTTAGTATTGGTGAAAGTCTACTGCATCCAAAGGACGCTCTTAACAGTTTGGCCAAAAGATAATTCCCAAGTCTGGGTTACAGTTTTGCCCATTGGGAGGTGAAAAAAAAACAAGAAAAAGCAAGTCCTCCAACTGTTTAACAGCCAACTATTATGGCTCTTTTTATAATTTCCTCTCTGGGTGAACCCTTCCTCATAGATTTGCTTTCCTGATGCCTCACCAGCTTCTTCATCTTCCTCTGGCCATTAAAATGTCATTATCAGAACTGGTCACAGGATATAGTAACATCAGAATACAATGGAAGTATTGTTTCTATATTATCTGAAAGTTGAGTGTCTCAGTGTAGGTAAGAGAGAATTAGCATTTCTGTTCTTTCTTTCTGCAGACACAATTGTCCTCCTGACTCAGGTTCCACTTGAGAATACTGTAGTAGTTTTCCTGTAACATGTCTTTACAAGGAAGTGTTTCTTAAACATATTCAGGTATATTACTGATATTGTGGTGTCTTTTTCTTTTTCTTTTTTCTTTTTATCATTCCTGAAAATTTAAATTGATCTTCCATCAATGATTATATGACATACTGTAGTTTGTTCGGGGCAGAAAAAAATATTCTGCATTATATAACATTATAAAAATTATTTGGAAATCTAATTCCATGACATTTAAGAGGAAGTTCATTATTTCAAGAAGAAGATGCCATTACTGGTCTGGTTGAAGTATGCCCCAAAGCCATGGATGTATGGTAGTCATACTATGGAAAATGAAAATCAATGCTTCTAAGGACATTATTTTTAAGAGTATAACTCATGTGGGTTTGTTTCTTTACAAGCCAGACAAGGCCCATTTCTCTCTGTACCCCAAGCTGTCATCCAGGTTCTAGTAAACAAGCAATAAAAGGGAAGCCATTTTGCTGCTACTCTTGTAACCCGTGTCCAGAAGGGAAAATTGCAGAAAAGGAGGGTAAGGATAAAATATTACTGTCATTCTGTTGCTTTCAGAAAGATATATTAATTATATGTATTATTTATGTATGAGCATGTATGCATAAATGTACATTTCTCCATCTATCTTCCATCTATTAGTTGATCAGGAAAGCCAGTGTAGTGTAGTGATTAAGGTGCTGGACCAGGAATTAGGTCTCTCTTAGGCACAGAACCTGGCTGGATGATTTGGGGCCAGTCCCTCTCCCTCAGTCGAGACTAGGAAGTGAGAAATACCTTTCTGCCAACCTGTGCTTGACAGCATGGTAGATTACAATCCATAACCTTCAAAGAAGAGGCCTTCAATGTTTCAGGCTGATAAGAACAATGACATGAACAAGAACACAGATGCATAGATAGAAATGGTGAATAGCTATGGAGAAAATTCATAGGTATGTGAAACATGAAAATTTCTCCTCCTCCTCCTCCTCCTCCTCCTCCTCCTCCTCCTCCTCCTCCTCCTCCTCTTCCTAATTTCCAAACCAGTTGTGCACTGATTGTGTGTAAATTAGAGATATAGAATCTATATTTCTCTGGTTAAATAACTGCACCAAAAAAGGTTCCTAAATTTAATGCAGAAATAAAGATGATTGCAGAGTTTTATAACCTTTATTGATTTGTTTATTCATAAGGTTTATATATAACAGGCTCTACCTAGTATACATAATCAAAATATAACAGAGTAGCAACACAAGAAAAACAATAACAAACAATAAATGCACAGATATTCTCTAGTTTCTTTGTCTTCCAAGATCTTCAAGAAAAATCACATCATAACTATTTTCTAGAGTGCTATAAGAAAGGGGTGTCATTCTTGCCTTACAGATGATCAGAAGAAAGCAAACAATATTGAAGGCTTCCAAAAGAACAAGGATGATTACAATGCCATCATCTATGCCTTGCAACTCATTAATAAGAACAAACAATACAACTTCTATCCCATATATTCTGGTTGCCAAGAGTTCCAATAATTCACTACTTCCAGAGCCCACTACAGTTGTTACCTCATCATCTTTTTTCATAACATTCCCCAAGAATCCTGCTGGATTTTCAGCAGGCCCTCACATGAGAAATTTAAGTTTAAGAAGTCTAGTTTGGGAAGAATTTCTCATTGCTGAAGTGAAGGGGCTGTAATTGTGTGCAGCAACAGTGCTGTCAAAGTGGAAAGTAACTGGAGGAAAGCAAGGTGGGGTCAGCATAAAAGAATAATACCTATCGAAGAATGGATGCTAGAAGGGAGGAACGCAATGAGCAGCTACTGTAGATGAGGCAATCATTTTCTTCATCATCACTGTGGCTATTGCAGGGTTTGTCCAGATCATGAACTCTTCCATGTCAACCCATCTATCTCCATCAACCTTTACCATGGATGGAAACAAACTGACAAACGTAACCAGTGTAAAAAGATTTAAAAGGCGTGAACTCAAGTTTCTTAGGAAATGTATATAAATAGCTGCATTATACAAAGATATAGACAACATTTTGTTTAAAAAGGAAGATGTAAAAATAAACAGCAATAATATTTTTGTAGAAATGGAAATGTGTAGAAATGTATTTCATAGTTCAACCTCCCATTCTTCTTTTTTTAATAATAATAATAATAATAATAATAATAATAATAATAATAATAATGAGGAGGAGGAGGAGGAGGAGGAGGAGAAGAAGAAGAAGAAGAAGAAGAAGAAGAAGAAGAAGAAGAAGAAGAAGAAGAAGAAGAAGAAGAAGAAGAAGAAGAAGAATCATCACCCCATCAAATTGACATTTGGGAAGGACATTCATCCAGGTGGTATTCCTAGACTTAGGATCATCTTTCATTGGTATGCTTGGGGTCTCATTCCAAAAAGTAGTATGAAGTTGAAGAACAGATATGATTTTTTTTTTTTTTTTACACTGAAAAGTTTCTCAAATTCAATATATAGGTGAATATGAATAATCTCTAGTCATGCATTCCATATTTTCTCCAGTCAGGTTGTAAAATAAGAATTAGGAAGACATTTTGGGAAATTCCTTGGGACCACCCTCAACTCTGAGGACTACTTGTGATAGTAGGGCATTGGCTGTGTAAGACTAATGATCTTTCTTGTTATTTGAACACAGCTTTGGAATATATCTGCCTTCTGGCTCACTGTATGCACTGCAGCCAAACAATCTGCTTCTCCTGAAGTTAAACAAATAAGATCATACAGCATTATGATACTTTTAATTCTATCTATCCTCTAGTTAGCTTGTGTAAAAAAAGATGGAACTATCAACATCAGGGATCAAGGATTTGGCATTAGTAAGATTTTGGGCTCAGGGAAGATGAACCAGTCTAGAGAAAACTAGTTGATATCAATCAAAATTCCAGTTGCAATGTGAGTCATGAGTGACTGAAGATCTTTCCACAAACCAGCTTACTACATTAGCTTATGCTAGGTGTGATGAAGGTTGGAAGGCACCGCTTTAATATTGTCTTTGTTGCCTTTTTCTTTTCACCTCTACTTTTTTCTTTTTCTTTTCTTTTACTCTTTTTTTGCACCTTCCAAACTTTTCTTTTTTGTTTCCAATTTAGTTTGTTTTAGTTTCTGCTTTGTTCATTAAAAACTTCAATAAAATTACTTTTAAAAAAGATATAAATCGTAATTCCATCAAGGACTTCATATGTAGAACAGAAAAAAAAAATCTTGAGGCCTGCTGTATGGCATAGAGAAAGAGTTTTCTGAATGTCTTTGCTGCAGTCTAGTTATCCATATTGCTGCAACCCAGCTATAATAGCCCTGATTCCATTTCCTAAAGTTATTTATATAAGCAATGATCAACATTTTTGCAGCGTGCTTTAAAATAGAGATATACTGAAGATATTACTGTTCCAATAACAGATGCTTATGTTTATTTCAAAGACCTGGTAATAACTATCACATTTATTCCTTACTGGGGGTAAAGAGTAATGTAATATAAACTTGCATAAAGTTATCGAGGTTACAAAGATTTAAGAATCCATATCAGTTTAATGATATATTCTTTCCATTTCAGATCTGAATGACTGTTATGGTTGCACAGATGAAAATTATCCCAACAAAAACCAGGATTCATGTATTCCCAAGTATGTAAGTTTCTTATCATATAAAGAACCTTTGGGAATCAGTTTAGCCTGTTTTTCTCTTTTGTGTTCTACAATCACAATTCTGGTACTAAGGACCTTTCTGATGCATCACAACACTCCCATCGTCAAAGCCAGCAACCGGGATCTCACCTACATTCTCCTGATCATCCTCCTGCTCTGCTTCTTTTGCGTGTTACTATTTATCGGTCAGCCAAATAAGGTGACATGTCTTCTCCGACAAACTGGTTTCAGCATCATCTTCTCTGTGGCTATTTCCTGTGTGCTGGCCAAGACTGTGATTGTGGTCCTGGCTTTTATGGCAACCAAGCCAGGAAGCGGGATGAGGCAGTGGATGGGGAAAAAAACGGCCTATTCAGTAGTTTTATCTGGCTTCTTAATTCAGGCTGGGATTTGCACTATATGGCTGTCCACCTCTCCTCCTGTCCCAGATGCTGACCTGTACTCAGAGACTGGAAAAATTGTCCTCCAGTGTAAGGAAGGGTCCATGATTATGTTTTACTCTGCAAGATGTTATATGGGGGTCTTAGCCATGATCAGTTTCATAGTCGCTTTCTTAGCCAGGAAGTTACCTGACACTTTCAATGAAGCCAAGTTCATCACATTCAGCATGTTGGTCTTCTGCAGTGTTTGGCTCTCCTTTGTTCCAACCTACCTGAGCACCAAGGGGAAATACATGGTGGCTGTGGAGATCTTCTCAATGTTAGCCTCGAGTGGTGGGCTGCTGATCTGCATCTTTTTCCCCAAATGCTATATTATTGTGCTGAGGCCTGAGCTGAACAAGAAGGAACTAAGAATAAAAAGAAATTACTAAATTTATTTGAGGATTTTTTTTTTTTTTTTGGTTTATATGTGCATCAGAAATACCACAGAATATTGGAGTAGCATTTATACTGAGAAAGTAGTCAGTAAAGCTATCTTCTCCATTGTTTAGCTTTCATTGTAAAGACTGACTTTTTTTGAGTCAGTTGATGTACCAGTGCAGGGAAATGTTTGAGATTTAAATTCTTCTTTATCATTATCATCATAAACTTACTGGTATTGTTCATTCTAGAATCCGTCTCTTCTCTCTCACACCTCCTTTGCAAAATCACCACACTGGACCCTTAGACATGACTGAATAAACTGTAAGAAATTTATTTAAAATAATGGGATAAAATAACTACAGGAAAACCACAGGGAAAAGATGTGGGAGGGAGAGACTAATGTCCAACTAAGTTGGATGAATCCTAATAATTTCTTGAAAAATGCACTTCTCCCTCCCCTTCCTTCTATATATTCATCCTTTCCTACAGTATATTCCTCCCTCCCTGCAATATAGTGTTCACTTGTTATCAGCAGTCTCCCCTATTTTGCACATAAATTAAGAATAGGTATAACCAAATAAACACAGTCCTATAGCACACTTCCAGAGAACTCAGAAAGAGTGGTAACTAGATTTTTTTTCAGTCTCTGCTCATCACCGTGAGAGCCCATTGCCCAAATTTGAAATAATGTTTTAAATAAATCATGATCTCCCAGGGAACCCTAGTGACCTCTCACAGAACCCTAGGATTCTGAGGAACCCTGGTTGAGAAACCCTGCTCTAGAATTTGGCAAGTGTTAGCTCATACAATTTCTGCAGCATTTCCCAAGTTTCCTGGAATCCTCTCTTCCCTTTCCACCTTGGCATAACATGCAATGCTGTAATTATTCCTGTCTTAATTCCTCTTGAGAAAAAGTAAGAAAAAAAATTCAATTGTCACGAATTACAGAATTATTTCCTTCCTTCCTTCCTTCCTTCCTTCCTTCCTTCCTTCCTTCCTTCCTTCCTTCCTTCCTTCCTTCCTTCCTTCCTTCCTTCCTTTATGAATTAGACACAACCTTTTTTTTTTTAATGTACACCAAGTGGTTATCCAGGATAGAGCAAGCAAGTAATGGAAAGGAAACCATTTTTTGCTACTCTTGCATCCTTAGTTCAAAAGGAGGATAAGATTATACTTTACATATAATCTTTATCTATCACATCTATCTATCTATCTATCTATCTATCTATCTATCTATCTATCTATCTATCTATCTATCTATCTATCTATCCATACACCCACCCACCCACCCACCTACCTACCTACCTACCTACCTTTAATCTCAAAACAGTTTGGGACACATTCAGTTTCTTTGAAAGCCTAACTATTAAATACATATTTAATCGTTTTTCTTTTTCTTCCCTTCAAGAAACCATCTTTAGTTAATAATAATATAATGTTTGGTAATGGTTATAACCAACATGCAAAAGAAGCATTTTATCATAATCTGAAAGATTTATCTATTAGCATTCTGGTTTTGCAGACACAGCACCAGGGACAAGCCACATACAGTAACTCATACTAAGTTGACCTTACATAGGATCCAGGCCAAATGGCAGCAGGGACTGTCAGTATGTGAGGGTTTTCTCATGGTAGGGACACAGCACAGCAGGAAACATTTGAGTGGCTAGTTCTTCAACATTGGAAAGACAAATTTATGGCCTCAATTACCCAGCGGATTAAAGACCTGATGTTACTTGCAACTCATGAAAGAGTTGCCTATAGATATGAATTCTGTGTGAAGGTTATAATAAAATATGGTTATGTTTTGTTGAAAAAGTTATGTAAAAAAACCTTGCATATTTTTTTTTAAACATGCATCTATATATACACGGGAAGGCCTTATATATACAATTCATCTTCTTATTGCATTCTTTATTTCTCTCTTTTTTCCTCCTATTTCTTAATATCTTCCTCCCATTTTCTCTGTAATATTAAATGCAAGTAGTCCTTGGGTTATGACTGCCATTCAGAACAGAATTTCTGACACTAAGCAACGTGGTCATAGAGCACAGTGTCATGCCACTGCATCACAGCAATGCCAACAGTCCTGATTGCCATTGTAACCTTAGGATTGTGCAGGTCATTAAGCAGGAAGAGGTGGGAGCCCCAGGCAAGCAGACTGATGGGTGTGCAGGTACCATGGGGAATGAGGGCACGCTGCAGGCAGGACTCCAGAATTTGGGTGGGGGTGGGTTCCATGGGGCAGGGGGTTCTATGGGCATGCACTACAGAGTACAGGCAGGGGCATGTGTGCTGCAGGGGGGGTGTATGGGCAGATGCTATGGAGCTCTGGTGGGTGAAATAGTGGCAGGACTCAGAGCAACTTCCGACTTCCTGCCAGCTTACCCACTGACTTTGCTTGTGGGAAGCCAGCAGGAAACATCAGAAAACTCAATCATGTAACTGCAGTTCACTATGATGTCACAGTTGCAAACTGGGCACTGAGTGCCTGGATTGCAATCACATGACTGTGAGAATGCTACAATGGCCAGAAATCTGAGGACATGTCATAAGTCTCCCTTCTTCAGAGCCATGGTAACTCTGAACAGTCACTGAACAAGTAGTCATAACCTGAGGACTACCTGTAAAGAAAAAGAACAAAGAAGAAATAAACTGTTATTGTGGCCAGAATCACACTTCTTTGAGGGAGTCTTGCAGGGGGAGTGGAGAGGGCAAAGATAAAATTCAAATCAAAACTGAAGCAATTGGGGATTTGGGAAAGAAGCATATAGAAAAACTGAAGCTATATTCAACAATGTCTTCAAAGTGGCTGGGGAGGGGTGGGGGAGACAACCACAAAATTTTGAGGCCTATAGTCTCAGAAGCTCTTTGTTTCAGTTCTGAAATTCAACCAGCTATATTAAGATAGCACAGGAAGGGAAAACTAAAATGTCTCTATTTTGCTCCAGTTTCTGCAGAGCAAGCCAGCATCCTTTTTTCTTTTTTCTTTTTTTAATGTTTTTTTTTTATTTTTACAACAAACACAAAACAAACATGAACAAACAAAAACATAAAAAGGCATGAAAAAGTATCTTCCATTTTATACCGTGTGTCAACCAGTTAAACTCGTTGGTGCCCCTTTCATAGTCTTAAATTCTCATATCATCTATTCAAAATATACTTGTATACTTATCAATTAACAATCATTAATCATTCATAGCTAATCTATAAAATCATATATTACAAAAAATTTTAACTTTCAATAGGATTAGTAATACATTTCCATCTATCTATTATATGTGTATATATATAATAATTAATATCAAATTTCTATTATAAAATTTCCTAATCTATTACATTACTATATTTTCTCATCTAATCATTAATAAAAGCAAATCCCGTATCATATAAAATTACTTATCTTCTTACTCTAGTTTCAAATCTCAGTTTAACTCATCTCTGCACATTCCATAATTTTCAATAACTTCCTCCTGCATAAGTACTTTTTAATTTTTCCAATTCTTAAGAGTTACAGTTCTAACCAATATCAGTTACAATATCAATTACAGTTCTAACCAAGTTACAGTTCTAACCAGATTCTTCACTACATGTTATACAATTTTTAACTATATATCTCAGATTTATACTTTATTCCAGCGCTTGCATAATTTTGAGTTCACCCTTTTCATTCAATATCCCAAGATATCTAACTGTTCATCCCTTTTTCTATATTATTGGATAAGAGAAAGCAATAATAAATGTCCTTTTGAACATTCTGCTTTTGGAAGCTTCTGTCAGTTCCATCATTGTTGTATTCCCCTGATTTTTCTTTAAACATCTCCAGTAGTTTCTTTCAATATTGTTTTACTTCTTCTTTTTGTGCATTCTCTTAGTACAATTTTCCATTATGATCTTGTATAATCTTTTTCTCACCCTCAGTGCCAAGAACAAATCTGTCTCTTCATTTATCAGTTGATTAACCCTTTTAATTCTCAGTTTATAGGCCTCACAATAATTCTGTTTAATGTTTCTGATTTCTTGTACTATTTCTTCCTTTTCCAATGATCCCGGTTTATATTTAATTAAGTCCATTTTAGCTTTAATATCTTTTTTCTTTTTTTTCTTTTTTTTGAGAATTTCTGCAGCTCTTCTTCCAATTTTTTATAGTCATCCTCAATAGTTTAAAGATCTTTTTCTGCATTGTGTTTCTCGTATAGTCTATTATCTTGATAAACCTTCATTGAGTCAAAGGATTCTTTATCTTTGTTCTTGCCAAAAATAAGAGAAAAAAAGAAACAAAAGGAGAAAAAAAAAAAAGGAAAAATAAAAAGAAAAGGAAAAGAAGGGAAAGGCTAAGCCTCTTTAAAAAAAAAAATCCATCTGGGGGGGGGAATAGAGAGCAAAGCAGAGCTTCTAGCAGAGAAAAGAGCTACTGCCACTAATCAAGGCTCTTGTGACTAGCTCAAACTTTCCATCTTAATATTTTCATAATCGCTTTCAACTCGACTTTCTTGTTTATAGTTACGGATGGCACCTGTATAAACATGCACATCCCACTATCTTTTTAGAAAGCACAGAGTCCTTGAGCGTGCGTCACAAAAAAAGAAAGCACTAAATCGAGCCTCTAGATGGCAGTGCAACTTTCTTTCATTTACTTTCTCTTAACTCCACTTTCCCCATTTCAAAGTCAAAAAAATATAAATTTCTTATAACAATAAAGAAATCTTAGTAAAAAAAAAAAAAAAAGGCTTAAAATAAAGAGTTATTGAATATTAAAAAAAGAAAGCCAATCCAGTTAAAAATATATATTTTTTTAAAAGAAAAACATCTTATCAATTCCACTAAAAAGGGAAAGTTGAAAAGAAAAATTTTCTCCCCCTTCTTTTTTTTTAATAGGGTTCAATCTCGCCGCTTAATCCACTTTTCTTCACTTTTAAAAATCTCTTTAAGTTACTTAAGGTGTTCTCTAAGAATAGTTGAATAGTAAAAGTCCATCTCACCCAGTTGACACCCCTCTCTTCCATCTTCCTTTGGAGCTGTCCCGGCTTTCGCAGCCATTTTTGGCTGCCTCTCCTCCGCCGGCTTCAAGAGCTTCTCCTGGGATCGATCTGGGACTTGCGGCGTCCCTGAGATCCGCGCGACGCGCCCTTTGCGTTCGCCATCTCTACGGGACGGCTTAGGTCCATCGGGACCGTCCGGGGGAGGAGATATCAGCTGCGATCCTGGGAGCCCAGGATCGCCCGCCGTATCGCCGCGACGCCAGCTCCGCCCTCAGAGCAAGCCAGCATCCTTTTTTCACTGTAATGAAAATTTTTACAAATTTCTTTACAAAACTTGAACTAACTTATTCCAGGTGTTAATGTTCATTCCTTCAATTTCTACCAATCATGCTGGAAAGCCAAATAGAACAAGGAGGAAGTGCATGAATATCACCTGTAAAACAAAGTCTTGACTTTTGTTATCTCTCCTCCCAGTACTCCATTCCAAACAAAACTGACTAATTTCTTACTCAAGTGGATGCCTGAGAAAATATTCTTTCAAAAATAACAAATGTGCTTTGTTAGAATATTCCACAGAGAATTCCAGTTCTGAATAGGTAACAATTCCCTGTTCACTGAATTAGATTAAAGACTATAATTAAATTAGCCAATGTAAAACTGCAGTTGTTCTCACAAATCAATGCAGCAACATAGTCAGTTTATTATGGCATAAATAGGACCTCAAGCATTTAAGGATGGGGATAAGAAACAGCTGTTTGGGTCAGTATGGTCATCCGTATTTAATACTTGGAACTCTAGGGTGGTCAGAGGATAGTTTGTGTGAAACGGTCTGTGCATCCAAATGAGTTTTACAAAAATGACCACTGTAATGACCATGGGTAGGTAGAAAAGAAGCTGCACAAGGAAATGTTCTACAGGTCCTGAGGATGATAATAGGAGTGATACTCCTGTTAAAACTGCTTCCATGCATGGCATACAAAACCCCCACTGTGAAATGCAGCGTCCAGTATCCAGGACATCCACTTCACAAATACCATCAGAATGGAGACTTTATCTTTGGTGGGATTGCCTCTCACGCGGGTTTCCTCTCACATGCCAAAGATTTCACAAAAGAACCTCCACCACCTTTGCCAGAAGAGCTTGTGTAAGGAATGTAAGGTTTGCCCCGTTCGACAGAGAAACTCTCGTGACACGTGTGGTTCACAAAGAAGGTTTACTCATGCGTAACGTAGTAGTCACAAGCAAAGCCAGGACTGGCTTGGTACAATTGCATCACTTGTTATATTCCCCCCTTCCCGCGCTTTTTTCCCGCCCCGCGATCACGTTGCAGCTGCGGATTATGGGCCCCCAATAATCCCCCTTGATTGTTCATGATGGCAGGATCGGTCAGGGTCTATTGTCCTTGATTGCCAGTCCCCCTCCGGCTGGGTTGGTTCCTCCCCGTTACGTGCAAGCCCGCGGGTTCTGTGCTGCGTTGCGATCTTGTTTCGCTGCCTGCGGCCCCGTTCATTGCTGGCTCGCGCCGTTATCAGTTTATAGTTAAAAGCTTCCGCTGTGGTTTTCCAGTCTGGCTGGGTGCAGGTGGCCCGTTAATTAGTGGCGCTTTCAGTTCCTCTTTTCCCCGCTAGCTACCGTCGGTGGATTCCGCGTGGTCTGGCTGCGAGCTTCCCTGAAGCCCCGTGCTTCCCTGAAGCCCTGTGCTGACCGAACCTGACAAGGAATACATTTTTCTTTGTCATCCCATTTATGTTTTTCTTGTAGTGTTTGGTGGTCCTCCAACTATAGAAAAAATATCAATACAACTAAAAGAATTGTTAATAGGTAGGCAGCTGTGACCTGTATATTTACACATAATCTCGATTGCAGAGTTTGCCACAGTGCAGAAGGAAAGTATTTAATTTCTCTAAATGTTATTTTTTGAGAAATATGTGTTCACCACTATCTATTTCCTTTGAGGCAAACGAGACCCTTTCCAGCTCCAACATCTTCACTGTTACGCTTTTTAAAAACATTTTCAAATAATGCTTTAAGAAGATTCTTTTATTAAAGAGGGGGTTGGTAAAGTTTGATCAGATTTATTCTCTTCTCTCTTACCAGCGCCTGTATCACAGCAAGTTCCTCTACAATTCTTCTAACATGGGTTTCAATGGATTTTTATACTGTATTCCTGTTTCATTCTAAGTTACTATTCCATGAGCTACATCTCTCATTTGTCTACATATTTAACAGGATTTTCCCCCAGTAAGATTTATCCTGAAGTATTGTCCAGCTTCAAAAGAGTCCTAACTCTCTTTTTTGAAAATGACCTTTTCATGAGGTTGATTACATACAGTGATGATGTACAATCAAAATTAGAAGAATTTGATTTTAACGTATTTTCCAGTATGTTCAGTATTATACCCAAGAAAAATGATACTTATATTCTATAGTAAAGAGTAACAGATATGATACTCATGTATTAAAATTTGGACATGTGAATTATTTCACTGACATTCAACATCATTCTTATTTTAGAATACTTCCAATGAATTATCAGCACATCCTGGCATTGGCCTTTGCGGCAAAGGAAATCAATGAAAATCTTCAGATATTACCCAATATCACCTTGGGATTCCATATTTATGACAATTACTATAATGCAAAATGGACGTTTCATTCCACAATGCTACTTACGTATACGCTAGAAAGATTTTTCCCAAACTACAACTGTAATGTGCAAAATAGGCTCATATCAGTGATTGGTGGACTGGATTCTGTTACTTCTCTTGATATGGCAATAATATTGGATATCTACAAGATTCCCCAGGTAGGATATGAATGCAACATTTAATGCTTTTTTTTTTTCATTTGTCATCAATGTTGTTCTGCTGGATGCCTTTTTAATATATCTGAATCAGAATATCTGAATGTAATATCCAATGTATGAGTGTAGAACAGTTCCTCGCTTTTTAATTTGGACTTTATATATAATACTAGATACACCAATGATTTGTCTTACATTTGAGAAGATTTTTGTTGTTGCTCAGTCGTTAAGTCGTCTCTGACTCTTCGTGACTCCATGAAGCATATTGCGCCAGGCCTTCCTGTCCTTCTCTACCTGCCTGAGTTTGCTCAGTTTCATGCTCATTGCTTCAGTGATGCTATCTAACCATCTCATCCTCTCCCATCCTCTTCTCCTTTTGCCGTCAATCCTTCCCAGCATCAGGGTCTTTTCCAAAGAGTCCTCTCTTTGCATTAGGTGACCAAAGTATCTGAGCTTGAGCTTCATTATCAATCCTCTCAATGAGCAATCAGGGTTGATTTCCTTTCAGATTGACTGGTTTGACCTCCTAGCAGTCCAGGGGACTCTTCAGAGTCTTCTCCAGCACCACAGTTCAAAGGCATCAATTCTTCGGCACTCAGCCTTCTTTATGGTCCAGCTCTCACACCCATACATTGCTACTGGAAAAACCATAGATTTGACTATGCGGATCTTTGTTGGCAAGGTGATGTCTCTGCTTTTTAATATGCTATCTAGGTTTGCCATAGCTTTCCTCGCAAGGAGCAAGCATCTTTTAAATTCATGGCTGCAGTCTTCATCTGTGGTGATCTTGGAGCCCAAATAAATGAAGTCTGTTACTGCTTCCATTTCTACCCCTTCTATTTGCCAGGAAATGATGGATCCAGATGCCATGATCTTAGTTTTTTTAATGTTGAGTTTCAAGCCAGCTTTCGCACTCTCCTCTTTCACTCTCATCAAGAGGCTCTTTAGTTCTTCTTCACTTTCTGCCATTAGGGTGATATCATCTGCATATCTGAGGTTGTTGATATTTCTTCCTGCAGTCTTAATTCTGGCTTGTGATTCTTCCAGCCTGGCATTTCTCATGATGTACTCTGCATATAGGTTAAATAAGCAGGGTGACAGTATACAGCCTTGTCCTACTCCTTTCCCTATTTTGAACCAATCAGCTGTTCCATGACTGGTTCTAACTGTTGCTTCTTGGCCCACATACAGATTTCTCAGGAGACAGGTAAAGTGGTCTGGTACCCCCATCTCTTTAAGAATTTGCCACAGTTTGTTGTGATCCACACAATCAAAGGCTTTTGCATAGTCAATGAAGCAGAAGTAGATGTTTTTCTGGAACTCTCGTGCTTTCTCCATGATCCAGCGAATGTTGGCAATTTGATCTCTAGTTCCTCTGCCTCTTCGAAACCCAGCTTGTACATCTGCTGGTTCTTGGTTCACATACTGCTAAAGCCTAGCTTGTAGGATTTTGAGCATAACCTTGCTAGCATGTGAAATGAGTGCAATTGTGCGATAGTCTGAGCATTCTTTGGCATTGCCCTTCTTTGGAATTGGAACGTAAACTGACCTTTTCCAATCCCGTGGCCAATGTTGCGTTTTCCACACTTGTTGGCATATTGAATGCAGCACTTTAACAGCATGATCTTTTAGTATTTTAAATAACTCAGCTGGAATACTGTCATCTCCACTAGCTTTGTTGTTAGTAATGCTTCCTAAGGCCCACTTGACTTTGCTCTCTAGGATGTCCGGCTCAAGGTCAGTGATCACACCAGTGTGGACATCAGGGACATTAAGATCTTTCTTGTATAGTTCTTCTGTGTATTCTTGCCACCTCTTCTTAATCTCTTCTGCTTCTGTTAGGTCCCTGCCTTTTTTGTCCTTTATCATGCCCATCTTTGCACTAAACGTTCCTTTGATATCTCCAATTTTCTTGAAGAGATCTCTAGTCTTCCCCATTCTATTGTTTTCCTCAATTTCTTTGCATTGTTCATTTAAGAAGGCCTTCTTATCTCTCCTTGCTATTCTTTGGAAATCTGCATTCAGTTGTTTATATCTTTCCCTTTCACCCTTGCTTTTCGCATTCCTTCTTTCCACAGCTATTTGTAAAGCCTCATCAGGCAGCCATTTTTCTTTCTTGCATTTCTTTTTCTTTGGGATGGTTTTAGTTGCTGCCTCCTGTGCAGTTACTGACCTCCATCCATAGTTTTTCAGGCACTCTGTCTACCAAATCTAATCCCCTAAACCTATTCATCACCTTCACCATGTACTCACAAGGAATATGATTTAAGTCATACCTGAGTGGTCTAGTGGTTTTCCCTTTGTTCTTCAATTTAAGCCTAAATTTTGCAGTAAGAAGCTCATGATCTGAGCCACAGTCAGCTCCTGGTCTTCTTTTTGCTGTCTGTATAGAGCTTCTCCATCTTTGGCTGCAAAGTATATAATCAATCTGGTTTCGGTATTGACCATCTGGTGATGTCCATGTGTAGAGTCGTCTCTTGTGTTGTTGGAAAAGAGTGTTTGCTATGACTAGCTTGTTCTCTTGACAGAACTCTATTAGCCTTTGCCCTGCTTCATTTTGTACTCCAAGGCCAAACTTGCCTGTCATTCCGATTACTCCTTGACTTCCTACTTTAGCATTCCAATCCCATATGATGAAAAGGACATCTTTTTTTGGTGCTAGTTCTAGAAGGTGTTGTAGGTCTTCATAGAAGCGGTTAACTTCAGCTTCTTCAGCATCAGTGGTTGGGGCATAGACTTGGATGACTGTGATATTGAATGGTTTGCCTTGGATATGCACTGAGATCATTCTGTCGGTTTTGAGGTTGTACCCCATTACTGCCTTTCCCACTCTCTTATTGACTATAAGTGCAACTCCATTTCTTCTAAGGGTTTCTTGCCCACAGTAGTAGATATAATGGTCACCTGAATTAAATTCACTCATTCCCGTCCATTTCAGTTCGCTGATTCCCAACATGTCGATGTTCAATCTTGTCATCTCATCTTTGACCACATCCAGCTTGCCTTGGTTCATAGATCTTACATTCCAGGTACCTATACAATATTGTTCTTTACAGCATCGGACCTTCTTTTCGCTTCCAGATACATCCACAGCTGAACGTCCTTTCGGCTTTGGCCCAGCCGCTTCACTCTTTCTGGAGCTACTTGGAATTGCCCTCTGCTCTTCCCCAGTAGCATATTGGACACCTTCTGACCTGAGGGGCTCATCTTCTGGTGTCATATCTTTTAGGCTTTTAACATTGTCCATGGGGTTTTCTTGGCAAGGATACTGGAGTGGGTTGCCATTTCCTTCTCCAGTGGACCACATTTTGTCAGAACTCTCTGTCATGACCTGTCCGTCTTGGGTGGCCCTGCACGGTATAGCTCATGGCTTCACTGATTTATGCAAGCCCCTTCGCCACGACAAGGCAGTGATCCATGAAAGGGATTTGAGAAGATACTCATTAACAATTATATAATTAACTCCCCTTTTCTTATAAAAAAATAGGTTAATCAAATTGTAAAATGAATTTTCAAACTTCTGAGTTTTCCAGAGCATTTCATTAGTCTAGATCTTTAAAAATCCCAGGTAGGTCAGAACAATTAGGATGTATATTGTAGACACAGATTTTGCAGTACAGAAAGAGGCTGAAAATGGAGACTTCACCCCCACAAAAGGTACAGATGAAATGAATGCAGTTAGGTGTTGCAGACAGCAGATTATTCTTAGCATCCACAAAAAATATAGGTTTCTTTAATGAAATGAACAAAAACAAATAAACAAATAAAAGCAAAGACAGATGCCCATTTCTGAAAACATAAGGACATAAACCCATTTCAAAAAAAAACAAAAACCTTAAAACTTTGATCAGATGTTTGGGAGACACCACCAAAGGCAAGGGAGGAGAAGAGGAAGAGAGAGATGTCATTCTGATGAAAGCAGATAGTAATGCTTTAGAAATCTTAAATGTATATCTTCTGGAATAATGGGAATATTACCACCCCTGGTTGTGCCTCTGATTATGAACTTCTTCCTGTAAGGTTACAACTAAAATGTTGGGAAAGCATGAAAAACTCAAGACTAAATTTTAATAATATCATTAAAGATGAAGGAAAGAGATCCAGAAGTGCAAAAAAGGAAAAGACAGTGAACTGGTTGTCTACAGATATGTTGAAATATCTCAAGGAGACAGAAAGCAAGTGGAGAAAGAGACACAGAAAAATTCTAGGGAAGAGCAAGAAAAAACAAAGAGCTATATCTAAATGAGTAATAAAAAGGAACTGCATGGAACAATTGAATGGGAAGGACAAGAGAACTCTTCAAGAGCATTGATGCAATGTGGGTATAATAAAAGAGAAAGAAAGCAAAGATCTACCAGAGAAAGAAGATGTAAAAAAACAGATTATGGAAATGTACAAAGCTATATTTGCTTAGGATTTTTAAATGGAACTTAGATGTGACAGAGATTGCATGAAATACAGTTTAAGGTCTGATTACAGGGCCCTTCCTTCCTTCCTTCCTTCCTTCCTTCCTTCCTTCCTTCCTTCCTTCCTTCCTTCCTTCCTTCCATTCAGAGGTAGGTTTAATTATATGCCTTCAAAATTATTTGAAGATACAATGCCTTTTTCTGCCTGTATAAACACAAATATAATTTTGACAAATTGAATATTGAAATCGGTTTGCTTTAATATATTAATTCAATTAGACATATCATCTCATAAAATCAAATTAGAAGAGGGCTGAATTAGACATGCCTCACTGCCATATATTATTATAAGAAGTTACTGCTTGGAACACCATATTTATGAACCAATATTCGTCCTTAGGTAGCAGTATAAGAACTCCCCCCCCCCCTTTCTTCACTATGCAAATGAGGCCCATAATGGAGGATAGAAATACTAAGTAGAAAGAAGTTATATCACATGTTTTAAACAGTTCAGCATACTTATGGATACTATACTTATTCCTTTTCCTATCCTTTATTCATGGATCTCTTTAGCTCACGTATAGTCCCACTCCAGTGATGAAGGATAAATCTCCTGGGCTTCCCTTCTACCAGATGGTTCCTAAAGAACACCTTCAATATGAGGGGATTCTGTCTCTGCTTCTGCACTTCAGATGGATATGGATTGGGGTGGTGGCTATGGATACTGACAGTGGAGAAAGTTTTATACAAACAGTGACACCCATGTTTTCTCAGAAGGGTGTCTGTTTTGCATTCATACAAAAAATCCCCTTTCCAACCTTTATAACTAATATTGATGAGATGCTGAATCGAGGGAACATGATATATGATACACTGACCGATAATAAGGTTAAGGTGATACTGGCCTACAGCGAATCATATTCCTTGGGATTTTTCAGATTTCTGTCCTTTTTATCAAATGAAGTAGTAGAAAGTAAACATAAGAACCCTCTAGGCAAAGTATGGATAACCACAGCCCAAATGGAGTTGACTTCCTTTGCATTCCAAAGAGATTGGGATTTGGACATTTTCCATGGAGCTATAGTTTTCACATTTCACTCCAGTGACGTACCTGGCTTTCATGAGTTTTTGGAGATTCAAAACCCTTTCAGTGCAACAGGAGATGGCTTTATCAAAACCTTTTGGGAGCAAACTTTTGGCTGTCTATTTCTGGATACACCTGTAGATGAAATAGATGGGAAACATTGCACAGGGGAGGAGAAACTGAAGAGCCTCTCTTCCCCCAGTTTTGAAATGCACATGACTGGCCACAGCTACAGTATCTACAATGCTGTTCATGCCATAGCCCATGCTTTCCATGACATGGTTACATCTGGATTCAGTTATAGGGCAATGATGGATAGTGGACTGCAGCTTCACAATGAACCAATTTGGCAGGTAATGTGCTCATCATACTCTTGAATCCTGATTTTCTAGCACAGGAACACAATACCTTCATTTTCCTTTCCACCACTAGATTAGTTTTAATTGAAAACAGACTTGTATTGTTTCTTTTACAATTTTTGATTCATGTAAAATTGATCAATTATCCTGCCATATTTGTTTAATTCAAAACCAATTTCAGTTGGTGATGTCTTATTATAATCCAGTCTAAAAGATCCTAATCTGCAACTGTTTTGTTGTGATTTTAAACTAAAAAAATGAACATGTCCATATTTTTACCAATTACTTTTATCATAAAAGTTCATAAGTTGGTCTGAGTTCATGATTGCAAGGAGAACTTTGGTTCTCTGAATCGTCTCTGCATTTTGAAGTTGCAGAAATGAGAGTGATGCAGATCTTCTGAGGGATGTGGGAGTAGAAACGGCAGTGTTTCTGTGGAGATGTGGAGACAGAAAGTGATAATTGAAGTTAGTTATCTAAACATATATTGAAATATTGGTCTTTTCTCTCTAGAGAACCGATAAGGTAACAAATAATTTTGGCTATATAATTTTGTTACAAGTGGCACTCTACCTGCCTAGTTGTAAACTCACTATAAGTTTTCAGTTGCATCCTAGTAAATGAAATGAAACCAGGTTTACTTCAAGGGTCATAGAAATTGTGTGAATGTAGGAATATAAATGATTAAAACTTTCTGCTCACTGGTTATACCTGAATTGTTTAGTAACTATAATTTGTTGATGGTATCAGTTTCAATTTCAGAAAGAGTTCCAGAAGTTTCATCAGTCTACCTTGATCTTGATAACTGGATATCATCAAACACAGGTTGTCATTTTGTCTAACTGATGCTACCATAAAACAAATATTTTGAGGGAAACATTCTCAATAGCTTTAAGAGATAAAATTTAGCTGCCATCCCTCGAAATATTAACAAAAAATAAAGCGAGACAGAATGGGAAGGGAAACCACAATCCTAAGCCAGTAAGAAACAAAAGTTATCTTGAATGAATAATTAAAGAAATTTTTAAATGAATGAAACCAGAACTGGGGGTTTCTAACTGCACGCAGCTTTAATCTGCAACTTGTTCCTCAACATGTGTCCTTTGTTTGTAATTTAGCTCCATCGCTTTTTGAGACAGGTCACATTCAATAACAGTGTTGGGGACAAGATCTCCTTAGACCCAGATGGAAAGTTAGTGGCTGGATTTGATATCATCAATTTTATTCTTTCTGAAAACCAATTGAAAGTGAAAATCGGAAGGATAGACCCTCAGTCTCCTGCAGAGCAATCATTCATCATTGAGGAAGATGCCATAATATGGAATAGCTGGTTCAGTCAGGTAAATTCCAAGAAGAGACAATCTGATATGAATACTGAATCTCAGTGATGATCAATGAAACTAATCAGGGCAGGTAGTGTTCTTCTGGGGATGCTTTTCAAATTATAATACAGTCTAACTTAACCTGGAACTCTGCACTGTCTCTGATAGATAGCCTTTTTAGGAGCTATTCTGAATAGGAAATATTAAACATGCTGTCCTTGAAATTAGGATATCCTGGGCAAGAGCATCTGAGAAGAATCAGACTTGCATAATGGATTTCAAAAGAGTGGATTGTGCAGAACACTAAAAAAAAAAGTAGTTTGGATCCAATGGCTTGAAATCCTGAAGGAGAACATTGTCCAGGAAGGGTGGGTAACTCTCCAAAACTACAAAACCAATGACTTCTGAAATGTTAGCCAGTGGATCAGACTGTTAGTGAGTTAAGAAGTTCTCCTTTATCACAGGTATTCAAACAGTCGAAGGATGGTCATCTGTTATGTCTGTCATCTCCTCTAGTGGATCCTGAACTAGATGACTTCTGAGGTTCAATCCAACATTCTCTGTTATTAATGCATTCTCCACAATGCAAAGTTTATTTTTTTCTTTATTGACCTTTTTGATGATCCTGATTCCACAGCCATATATTAAAACTCAGAAGACCATGGCCTTGACAATACATTCCTCTGTTGTCAGTGAGATGCCTCAAAAATTTTAATATTTTCTAAATCTCAGAGTTTTTCTCTCAAGTAACTGTTGCATTGACCACAAGGAGGCACCATGTGGTGGTCTTCATTGTGTTTGGGACTTGCCACATATGGGTAGTATGATGCTATTCAATGAGGTACAAACCCTCCACTGGCAGTTGACCTCACAGGCCTTTCCCTTTTACAGGACTATATACAATGTATTAGGTTTAGGAGCTATCCAGGCCCTGGCACTCAGTGGTTGCAGAAAAGGTTATATAGAATCTTCCTGAAATGTATACACAGTCCATGTACCCTTAAGGTTCATTAAACTTCCTAAACTTCTTGGAGGTTGGGGAGAATAGGGGGTGGAAGTCATGCATAGTCATGTATTATCATACATAGGGGCATCACATAATATGACATCTGTATTTCTTTACTCTGGGAGCTTGAGGGAAGGTGGACTGTATATGCCATTCTGATAGATTCTCAAGTAGCAGATGTCTCTTTATTTCATGGATGCAGTCACCATCCCTGTGAATTTTTGACCTTAGGAAGACAAAGTTTGTTGGGATTCAAATTCTTCTCTGCCAATTTGCATTCAGTGGGTATTGCAGTTGCCCTAATTTAAGCTTTTTATTGAGCAGCAGAATGTGTTTCATACTGTCTTCTTTCCTCTTCAACAAGAAGAGGAGAGATGACAAAACAAGATCTTCATCTTAAATCAGCCTTGCAATCAGACATAAAAGTAGCATCATCAGCCTTTCTGAGTTTGCTGGTCTTTTAGCAATTTTAATTCCAATTTTTTATTTTTCAAGTATACTCTGGCATTTTCCTTTTTTGTCCTGAAATGTAAACTGATCTTTTCCAGTTCTTGAGAATTGCTGTTTTCCATATCTGCATATACTTGGAGTCCTTTAACTACATTGTCTTGTAATATCTTGAATAGTTGTGCTTGCATTTCATCAACTTTTGCAGTTTTACTATTAGAAATATTTCTTGGGCCCATTTAACTTCACTTTGGAAAATGATTGTCTCTAGTTCAATGATCCTTCCTTAGTATTTACTATTAATTTGGGATTTTTGTCTATACTTTTTCAATATTTTTGACTCTGTCTCTCTGTCTCTGTCTCTGTCTCTGTCTCTGTCTCTCTCTATATATATACCATATTTTTCTGTGAATAAGACGCCCCCATGTATAAGATGACCCCCATTTTTCCAACCCAAAATTAAGAAATCAATATTTTAAAGATAAAGCAGAACACATTTTTATTTAGTAATTAGGTAACATTTACATGATACACTCAGCGGAAGGAGGTCCAAACTGTCTCTCTGCAGCTCTATTTCCATGCTCTTTTGCATAACTGATTACATTCAGTTTGAATGCAGAGTAAGACATTCACTTATTTTTTTTTTTATTTTCCAACATCTTTATGGGCTCAGACTGCTCTGATATTACCGGTCCCTGTCACATCTGCGCACTGCCTACACGCTCTCCACCTCCAACAGGATGTGTTCCAATTGGCTTGTTCAGCATCAGCCGATGTCAGTTACATAAGGCTTGTGATCGGACGAAGCCTGTTTGCAGAGACAAAGTACGGGCAGTTTCTCAACCGCGCGGTTCTCTCCTCAGCTTACTTCCTTGCATAAGACAACCTTCAATTTTTAGTGTAACGATTTTAGAAAAAAGTATCGTCTTATACACGGAAAAATATGGTATATTTCCAGTAGATGTTTGCCTACTCATATTCATATTTACCTGAACATTTTTTTAGATGTGTGTAATTTAATAAGTAAATCTCTAGTCCTTTCTATCAGTTTATTATCTTCAATGTCTCATTTTTTAAAACATAAAACTGCTTCTCTCTTCTTGCTTTTCTCTGGAACTCAATGTTTAGTTCCTGAAGATTTTCATAATTGTTGTTCTATTTACTATCTGATTTTTCTCAACTATTTTCAACAGGTGGCAACATTTTGCTTTTTTAATATTTTTCTTGTTTATCTTTAATGATGCTACAAATTTCAGTCCAATGTTCTTTGTGTAGTCCATTTAGCAAATCTTATCCATTAAATCTAAATTTTACCTTCCTTGCATAATTATTGATATATTGCTCCTGTTGCTAGATTTTATTGTCCACTTTCTGATGGGACTACATAAAGGGTTGATTTGCCGGATTCACAAACATGGTCTTCATACGGTCTTCATTTCTTACTTTATTCAGTTTGGATAACAAAGGACATAAAATATTTACCTGTACATGGATGTACAGCTGCAGTTACATAATCATGATTTACAATGCTCCTTGACAGCTTCCCACAAGGACAGACAATAAGGAAGGTGGCAAGAAGTAGGAAGTTGCTCCTGCTCCCACTGCTTTTTTGTCCTTGGTCATTCTGTTTCTCTGTTTAGGTAAGGAAATATCTCTGAAATGATGGGTTGTCTAGTCCTATACTAGTTTTCAAAGACCAGGCTCAGAAATAGGAAATGGATATATAAGCAATATTATTCCAGAACTTTTATATTTGGAGTTCTAGAATGGTCAAAAGATTTTCTGAGCATTTAAATTTGGGCTTCAGCGATTGTAATTATTATTATGGTTATTCTGCTCCAGAAATAGATGGAGTGGGAACAATATTCATAGAGAGAAACTTTGCACATAGAATGATGTCACTAGCAATGCTGTTGCTAGACTTTCTTCCCCAAATGGCATACAAGGCTCACATAATGAAATTCACTGTCCAGTTTCCAAAGCCTTCACTTCACAAATACCCTCAAACAGAATGTCCCATCACTGGTGATACAGCATCTAATGGGAGCTTCATCTCATTTGGGGGAGGGGGGACCCTTCACTGAAGATCCTTTGCCACCATTGCCTGAAGAACAATGACCTGCCAGCACAAACCTCATTAGGATATTTGAATTATGCAAACGTTGCAATGAATGATGGTGATGTTTCTACCTGCTAAATTTGCCTATATCTTGTTCTTGTGAACTGCATCACAATCTGCAGTAAAACCAGCATACACATCATATAGTATCCATCTCTGCTGTATCATACATTGGTTAATCAAAGGACATTATATTTAACTGTGGTCTAATGTTGAAAGAAACTTCTAAACTTAGCTTGTTCTTCAATCAGAATTTTATTCTGTATGACCCAAACTAGATCAGGCATGTCTAGAGTATAATTTAGCAGCAATATGAATCAGGCTAATTGGTCAGTAATTAAGGAGAGTTTGTTACCCCTTTCTTATAGATTGAGGTAATGATTTTTGTTGCAACCATTGGGTTGTTTCCCCCTTAGAATAATATGGTAGCGCAGTTTAAGATGGACATTCACAGTTTCAAAACCTGTGGCAGTACCTCTGCTATTAAATCATCTTCCTCTGGAGCTGTATTAACAGGAAAGGAGTTGATTAGGGATTAAATATTTGTATAACTAAAGGGAAGAATTACTATCTGGTGGATGAAGAAAGAATCATCTGGTCCAAATAAATCACAAAAAGGCGCTAGGACTTATGGGGTCACCCCATGATAATAAAGTCCTTCATCAACAGACAACAACATTAACAAGAGACCTGAAAAAGGAATACATTGGATATGCTACTCAGGCAATATCACATTATTCTTTATATAAATGCTAACAATCTGTGTTACATTGTTTTATAGCCTGCAGTTATGCAGGGACTTTGCAAAGAATAACAGCTGAATAAAGGGTAACAGTCTTAGCAAATAATCTTTCAACAATCAAGGGAGAGAGATTTTACCCTCCCAACTTTCAGGGACAAAACCACATTCCTCTTAGAGACGACATGGGTGTGATCAGCCAAGTAGGTCTAGCTACTCTTCTTCTACAGGGGCAATGCTGTCTGGCCTCCTTTGGCATGGCCAAACACTCTTACACACTTTTTGTCATAATAAGAGATTAATCAGAAGCTCAGTATTGCAAGCTGGGTAGAGATTTGGGGAGGTGGCTTCTGATTCATGTATAATATCATTTTTGCCAACTGCTTCCTACTTTTGGAATGCTCTGACTGCATTATGGTTATCTGGTTTTTGAACACAGCAAAGAGAACATTTGGGCACTGTAGCTCTTATTTGGTTATTCAGCTATCCAATTTCCATGCAGTGTTCCAGTTCTCTTCTTGTGCCTTTGCTTCTTTTAGATGCTTCACAAGTTCAGTTGTTAAAAGTTGGAATTCTTTTACTCAGCCTTATCCCAGACTGACTTTACATTAGTGGGCAGAGATAAGCCTCCTTAGGTGTCCTGTTCCTAATATAGAGAGGAGAATCTACCTTCCACTCTACCTATTCCCAGGTACCCTTATGAATAGGGGAAGATTTGTACAAGGACATAGAAATTGGACAGTGCCTTGCCCTTATTTGAATGACCATATTGGCCACAGCTATTGTACCTTCAGTGCTGTCTATGCCATAGCCATGCTTTACATGCCATGTCTACATCCAGACTCAGACTCAAAGCCACGTTGGATGGTGGCCTGGAGTTTCATAAACAACCATGTGGACAAACAATATGCTATATATGCTCTTGAGTCCTGATTGAGTGGCAGTGCAATACCTTCCTATTGCTTTTCACCTTAGAGGATCATCCCAATTCAGTTCACTTATTGATTGTGCCAACTGACATATTTCTCCTTTGTCAATGAAACTTGGGATTAACAAGGGACTATAATGCTTTCCGGGGTAACTCATTCAAACCTGCACTGAAATACAGAATCTCTTTGAAACTTTTACCCACCGCAAAAGAAAACAGAGCTAGAAACACTCCTAAAGGAATTCAAAGAAATATTTACAACCCAGCCAGGTGCTACTACATTCTTAGAATACAAAATAGATACTGGAGAAGCATCACTAATAAGGTAGAAATCTTATCATTTTTTAGAAACAGTCAGAATCACATTGGAGAAAAGTGTAAAACATGCTATAGTTAGGTCCACATATGAGTTTGCCTATAATACTGGTGTTTGACCCTAATAGAGACATAAGATTTGATGTAGACCTAAAAATCTCAATCAGGTAATCAACTTTGATTGTTTTCCTAAGCTCAAGAGTAGATGACTTACCAGACCAGTTAAGTGGGACTGAATACCTATCCACCTGTGAAGCCTATGTAAATGATATTGGGCTTACTATTAATCGTTAATTTGATCAAGTGTCACCTGGGTTATTCAGAACTCCATTATTTAGGCTACATAGTTGGACAACAAGAGGTTAAGACAGAAGGCCAAACTTGCACCCTCTTAACAGATAAGCCCTCCAACTACCAAGTTTGAGGATCACAGTAAAAAATGGTCCATATTTTAATTCTATAATTAAATGGGCTACCACTACTTTGGGATAGAGAAGAAGTAGAAGTCCTGCATATTGAGAAAGCTCTCAAAAATTTTAATTGCAATGAGAACATTGTATACATGCCTAGAAGAGTTTCCAAGAGCTTAACCCAGGATAATCCTTATCTCACTCCTTTGATCTCTTACAAACATGTTTGCAATCAGAAAAGTCCTACAATGAAATGTATTAATTTTTAGCTGTAAACCTAAATCTTAATATTGCTGTTTACTTTTTTTTGCTTTGGGGCCATTCCCAGCACAAAACTATTTTCTTTCTCAAGAGGATACAATAGAAAACATTCACTGAGACATAATAAACACTTTTTCTTTAGCAATTCTGTAAGGAATTCTAGCTTTGAAGAGGGAACAATATCATTTTCATATAATTAGCTTACAATTAGCTGATGTGGGATTGCAGTTTGTTCCCACTTATGAATTCAAGAGCAGTCAGTGAATTATGTCATCTGTGAATTATGGCATAAATATAACATTGACTGTAGTACTTGAAGGAGGGATAAGGATAAAAAACGGGCATGTATGTGTTAATAGGTTCCCTAATACCTAATATTTAGAGATTTAGCTTGGTCAGAGGACTGTCTAAGCTTCAAAAATAGTTCTTAAAGGATTCTAATGACCATGGGTAGATAGCAAAAGGAGAATTTGCACAAAGAGGTTCTTTCCTACTTTCGGTTTAGGATGTTGGTAATAGTGGTGCTTCTCTTAATTCTGTTGTCATATGTATCATACCAAGCTCCCACTGTGAATTGCAACGTCCAGTATCCACAGCACCCACTTCACAAATATCATCAGGCTGGGGACATCATCATTGGCGGCATAGCCTCTCATGGGGTTTTCATATCTTTTGCCAAAGATTTCAGAAAAAAGCCTCCACCCACAGTGCTTGAAGAGTTTTTGTAAGGAATTCATGTTTGTTTATTTGTTATCTAATTATGTTGGTCTTGCACTGAACGCTGGTGTTCCACCTTATACTATAGAAACAACAGCAGTTTAATAATGAAATTAAAGGGACTTCATGTATGGTTGTAGACTTGTAGACGTATACATAGCCTTGACTGCAATGTTTTGCACAGTGCAAACACAGTGTTTAAGTTTTCTAAATATAATTTTAAGAAATATAAGTTCTCCAGCAGTTTTGTCAGAAGGGAAAGGGACTGTAATCAGCTTGGGGCCTCAACTACAGGGCTTTAAAAACATATTAAATAATATTTTTCTGTCCTACCATAATACGTATCACAGGAACTTCCTTTATTCTTCTTCTGCCACTTCTTATCTTATTAATTTTAGTATCATTTTCAGTTACAATCATCTGCTTATAAACTTTTGAATTATGAACTTTCATGAATGCAAACAAACCTGTCTGCAAGGTGGGAAAGGGTTAGTTTACAGAGCACCACATATGAATCCTTAGCAGCACCATTGCACATTTTAAGCATTTTATACTTGGCTGGACTTATGAACAAAATGGACTTAAGAACAATATCTTGGAACATAACCTGTTCATATGTAGAGGACTGTCTGTACTGTTCTTTCAGACAGATCTAGTTTTGCCCACACAGTCAGTAGAATGTATTAAATTCAGCCGGTTTATTTTATAGTGCTGCACAGCTCACAAAAAGCATAATTGCAATCAAGAGTTTGTCTTAAAATGAAGAGCAGTTTTTTTTCCTTCCTTCCTTCCTTCCTTCCTTCCTTCCTTCCTTCCTTCCTTCCTTCCTTCCTTCCTTCCTTCCTTCCTTCCTTCCTTCCTTCCTTCCTTCCTTCCTTCTCCATCAGTCTTAATCCTTATTAAAATGTGTCTTCTGGAAAGCTAATTATAAATAACTGGAATCTTCAAGAAAATCATAAGTATCTGGTACTTTATGTTAAACATTCTATCTAAGTAAAAGGGTGCAGTAAATAGTATAAAATACTCAAACGCTACAGTATAAATGTGATATAGTAAATCATAATCTATACTAAATATTAATGAATGTATGAAATGTATGGAATTTTATTCATGTGAGGCACAATACAATATTCATTCCAGAATGCTTCCAAAGAATTATCAACACATCCTGGCTTTGGCTTTTGCATTAAAGGAGATTAATGATAATCCTCAAATACTACCCAATATCACTTTGGGATTCCAAATTTTTGACAATTACTACAGTGCAAAATGGACGTTCCATTCCACTATGCTACTTATATATACGTTGGAATTTTTTTTCCCAAACTATAATTGCAACATGGAGAAGAAGCTGATTGCAGTGATTGGTGGATTGGATTCCCTTACTTCTCTTGATATGAGGATTGTCCTGGATATCTACAAGATTCCCCAGGTAGGAAATGCCTCTGAGGTTTCAAGTTTCTTCACTTTTTCTGTTCTTCTGGACACAACTCTGGAGTCTGAGTAACTGTTCATCCAGTTACATGAATGTGATATTCAAGATAAGGAAAAGATCTTGTACATGTATTTAGTCCAATCAAACAGTCACCAAAGAATTTTCAGAGATCAGTGTTCTCAAATCTCTTTATCAGTCCAGATATTGCAAAATCCCAGGGAGGTCAGAAGAAACATAGAATTTCAAAAGTAGGGATATATGTTGTGGACACAAGTCTTATAGTTTAGAATCAGCCTGAAGTTGGAGATTACATGCTTGCTAAATTTGCAGACTTTGAACATTGGAGTGTGTTGAAGGTAAGGAGATTATATTTAGTCTTCCCCAAAGCAGGGAAAGCTTCCCTTTTCTAAAAAATTAAGGCCTATCTATTTAAGTTTTTTATATTTTTCAGAGCTTTTAATTATTGTTGGTTTTCAAATTTGGTCACTCTATCAAAAATTGAGAGCCAGTTTGTTATAATGGTTGAGGCATCAGGTTGGAAACTGGGGACTGTGAGTACTAGTCCTGCCTTAGGCACAAAGCCAATTGGGTAAAACTGGACCAGTCACTCTCTCTCAGCCCTAGGAAGGGAACAAAGGCAAATCACTCTGAAATCTTGCCAAAAAAAAAAAAAGTAGGGATTTGTCCAGGTAGTCACCAGGAGTCAGTGCTGACTTGAAGGCACACACACAATACACAATCAACAATTCACCAGCATGTTTGAGTTGATCATTTTGCAAGTTGCACTACATTTGGTTCTCTTTCCATTTCAAAAATGTCTGGACAATTTATAAAGCACACCCTGGTTGGATCTTAAAGAATCAGCAAAATTCTAAGCATAATCTATTTGGAAGGAAGTCTCACTATTAAATTGAATTTAATCCCAGATAACTGAGTACAGAATTGCATTTCCTAAAGTGTTCCTCTTAAGGGGTTGAATCAAAGTTCTTAAGTAGATGGTGTGGTGGTAAAAGGGACCCCCCATACACATGTAAGCTGCATTCACTACCAATTGTATGAGATGCCCCCTCCCCCCCACATATGAACTGTGTAAAGTGCCCTTATAAGAAAACATTCATACAAGCTGAATTGACCCTGAGACACAAGAGGGAGAAGAATCAGCCAGGAATCTGTTGCCCAGTCAACAGAATTGTTTCTATTCAGCAACCATATCTCAGAGATGGTATGGCTAGCCTGCTGAACAACTAGGAAGGGAATAAGAATAAGAATACCATTATCTAAAATAATCCAACATGTAATTTCCACGGTGTCTGCCTTTTTCTTTGTCTTGTCTTTGAATGTTCTGCTTTTGCAAAGTGTCAAAGCTTTGCCGGGAGTCCAGTATATATAGGAAAAGGGAAAGTGGTCAGGCAAGTGATTCCAATATTCCTTTTCCCAGTCCACACAACAGAAGTGTGATAACATTATGTGAATGATGAAAGGTTTTATTTATTCATTTGTTCGTTGGTTTAAGATATCTGCTATGCTGTGCAGTGTTTGCACAGAAGCCTTTGTGGGCTATATGCAAACATACTCACCCTTATTTGAGGCATATCTTCTCACAGAATCATAGCACTGAAAGGGATGCATGTTATGTATGTATAGGTCTTCTTTTCTTTTCTCTTTATTTTTGTTGTTGTTTTACTTAATTCTTTTTAAAAAGTTGGGGGGTGCAGGGGGAAAATCATTCTTGGCCATCATCCCGGTAGCTTCTCTCTGTGTATGTGAACATGGTTATCATGTCTCCCCAATTCTTTTCTCCAGACTGAACATCCCCTTCCTCATAGGACATTCCCTCAAGTCCCCCTATCATCTTGGTTGTGATCCTCTGAACCCTCTCTAACCTGTCAATATCCTTCTGGAAGTGTGGTGCCCAATTTGTATGTTGAACTCTGAGGGTCTTCTCACCAAGGCAGAGGGAAGGGAAGTTAGGACTTCACATGCATTTGATGTAAAGCTTGTAAGGCAGCCAGGAATTGCATTAGCCCATCTAGCAGCTGTCTCACACCACTGGCTCACAAGGCCTTTGCACAACTCCAGTTGTGCCCCTTCTTAAATAGGGGAAGCCCTTCAGACAATCATCCATGCCCTGGTTTCAAACAAATTATGTACTGAAAATCTGTATGGATGAAAACTATAACAGGCATGCATTTTTCCCTTCTCTTCAATATAATCCTGATGTAGCACGAAACAAAAGTATTAAATGAATAAGTAAAAAAAATGGACGTAATGATTAATGCTAAGTTTATTCTCTTTTTTTAAAAAAAAAAATTAGAATTTTTCAATACAGTAAACGTACACAAAACAAAACAAATGATAAAAAGTAAGAAAAAGAAAAAAAGTAAAGGAATGAAAAGATAATATAGTTATGCCTTCCACCCTTCTTTCTATTGATTAATAGCCATCTTATTATTTTCCCCATCCTCATTGGCCCTTTTTAATCCCCAAAGCCAGAAATCATCAATTCAATCATTTCCACAAGTTCAGTTAATTTTATAATTCAACTTTTCACTGTAGCTATTTCATTGCTTTCTCAACTTTTTGCATACAAGAGTCTTGCCATAGTTACCATATAAAATATTAAGTTCCCATATTTCCTTTCCAATTCCTTGTCCATAAAATCCAAAAGGAATAATGTTGGTTTCCTTGTGACATTAGTCCGTAATATATGTATTTTGCATCATTGTATGGATTTGCACCCAAAATAAAAATTCCTCTCTTCCTTTCCATACTTCCAACACTGGTTTGATGTTCCTTTATGCATTTCAGACAATTTAGCTGGTGTCATATAGCACTGGTACATCATTTTATAAAAGTTTTCCTTTAAATTATAACACAATGTAAATTTAACATCAGTTTGCCAGATTTTCTCCCATATGCCCATATTTGTATTATAACCAAAGTTTGCAGCCCATTTCACCATCCAGTCTTTAATCTGTTCATCCTCTGTTACAAACCTTAGTAACCATTTGTACATTTTAGCCATTATAGAATCATCATTTGTACATAACTCTATTTCAAATTCACTTTTCTTCTTCTCAGTTCCAATTGTCCTTTTGTCCATGTTAAAAATCTTTCATCTGAGTATAACAAAAACATCGAAAAGAATGTCCTTCTGTTTCTAATTATTCTCTTGTTTTCATCTTAATTTTTTCTTCATCTTGCATAAGTAAGTCCTCAAATGTTAACCATTGTTCTTTTTCTGCTATTTTCTTTTGTATAAAAAGCTTCTTTTGTGGATGCCAATAGCGATATATTTGGATACAGTCTGAGTTTATAATTACTCCATATTCTAATAACATGTTTCTCAAGTAATGATTCTTAAAATCCACATTTAATTTTCCTTTCTCATACCATAAGGAACCACGCAGCCAAACCTCAGATTGTGAACTTCCAGCTCTAACCTTCTCTTATTTCCTAACAATATCCATTACTTCATCCATACAAAACAATGTGTAGCAAAGTACAAGTTGAGATTAGGTACCCTAATCCTGTTCTTTCTCTTGAATCCTGTAAAATCTTGTATTTCATTCTCATTTCCCCCCCTGCCATATAAAACTTAAGACAACTTTTTGCCATTGTTTAATTTTTCAATATTGTATAGTCTGGAATAAAAATACTGGGGTTATTCTCTAACATATCTCTTCTTTATGGATCTCTTTAGCTGACCTATAGTCCCACTCCACTGATGAAGGATAAATCTCCTGGTCCTCCATTCTACCAGATGGTTCCTAAGGAAGACCTTCAATATCAGGGAATTCTGTCTCTGCTTCTGCACTTTGGGTGGATATGGATTGGGGTGGTGATTACAGATAATGACAATGGAGAAAGATTTGTGCAAATCGTGTCTCCCATGTTTTCCCAGAAGGGTGTCTGTCTTGCATTCATACAAAAACTCCCTGTTGTAACTTTTATTACTGATGTGTTTGAGATGCTGCATAAAGGGGAGAAGATTTATGATGCTTTGATCAGCAATAAGGTTACAGTGATACTTGCCTATGGTGAACCTTATTCCTTTGGATTTTTTAGATTTCTCTCTTATGAATCAGATGAAGATGTAGACAGTAAGCCTAGGAAACCCCTAGGAAAACTATGGATCACCACAGCCCAAATGGAGATTGCTTCATTTGGATTTCAAAGACATTGGGATTTAGAAATTTTCCATGGAGCTTTAGGTTTTTCATTTCATTCCAATGATGTGTCCGGATTTCAGCAATTTATTAAGAGTCGAAACCCTTCTAGTACAAAAGAAGATGGTTTTTTCAAAGGCTTTTGGGAGGAGGCCTTCAATTGCCGATTTCTAGGTACGCTTATAAATGAAGAAGAGGAGAACATTTGCACTGGGCAGGAGAAACTGGAGGGACTCCCTGCCCCCTTTTTTGAAACGTCCATGTCTAGCCACAGCTACAGTATCTACAATGCTGTCTATGCCATAGCCCATGCTTTACATGCCATGTGTGCATCTGGACTCAAACACAGAGCAACGATGGATGGTGGACTACAGATTCCTAACCAGCCAGTTTGGCAGGTAATGTACTAAATATGCCTTTGAGACTTAACTGTGTGTCATGATAATGACTTCCTTTTCTTTTCCATCTCATCAGATTATTTCAGTTTAATACAGTCTTGCAATTTCTGTGTTTCCTCTTCCTAATATACAAGAACTGATAGCTTCTGGTGTTAGGGACCCTTTTACAATTTATGGGCTATTACGTTTTGATTTCCAAAAGGGGCACATAACTACATCATTCTGCTTCATTCTGACAATCTGACATTGCCAAGAGAGTATATTATTTTATGTAATCAATCTCCAATACCTTGAAATAATGTGTCTCCTGCATGATAACAGAATTCAAAGCCACATCAGGATATCCTTTAAAATGAAATGGTGGTTGCCACTGGTACAAGAATAATTGTACCAAGAATTTGTAAACAAGGAAATTAAGTCAATTAATAAATATGCTTTGAATGAATAATTCAAGGCATGTAATTTATATGAATGAAAGCAGCCTTTGAGCATTTGATATGCAGAAACCTTTTCATCTGCAGCTTTTTTTTCTTTTAATCTATTTGCCTTTTCATTGCAATTTAGCTTCCTCATTTCTTGAGACACATCATATTTAATAACAGTAATGGGGACAAGATGACCTTTGACCAAGATGGGAATTTGATAGCTGGATTTGATCTCATCAATTTTATTTTTTCTGAAAACCAGACAGTAGTGAAAGTAGGAAAGATAGATCCACAGTCTCCTCCAGACAAAATGTTAATCATCAAGGAAGATGTCATAACATGGAATAGCTGGTTTAACCAGGTAGGTTGCAGGAATTGGCTACTTGGGAAGTCTCTGTTCCTTGTGTGACCCCTGAATCTTAGCGCTTATTTAAAAATCCTCTGCAACTATGAATGTGATACAAGCAGACTTGCTCTGGATCTCTGGCCTTATCCATGTGATAGAATTTCTAGGAGCTGTTCTCTAATAGACATATTAAGTTCATTATTAAGTAGAGTGATGTAGTTAAAAATCACAATTCACTGAAAATCACATTTAGCTAAACACTTACCTAAAAACTACGAATATGGGCAAACTATGCATTATTTAAATGATAGTGAAGAATATATAATTATTTTCTTCACACTGTCCTGCTGAATGTACATATAACCAGGACTGATGATTATTAATACCAGGGTTGAATGATATGAAAATATGAAAAGACTCACTAAGCTTTGATAAGACACTAGAGTGACTTAGTTCCTGTGATTTATCCTAAAAAACAAACAAGCACACTTTATTTTAATCATTAGTTTCAAAATATAGATATAAATCAGTACAGATAGTAGACAATGTATTAGAAATGGGAGAAATCTTGAAGATCCCCAATTCTATGCAGGGTTACTCCTAAATCATTACCTAAGAAATGATCATGTTAGTATTGGTGAAAGTCTACTGCATCAGAAGGAAGCTCTTATTGTTAAGACGTTTTGCCCAAATACAACTCCCAACTCTTGGTTCCAGTTTTGGCCATTGGGAGAAAAAGAAAAAAGAAAAAAACAAGTCCACAGTTTGTATAAGAGCCAGCTATTATGGCTCTTTTTATAAACTCCTCTCTGGGTGAACCTTTCCTCATAGATTTGCTTTCCTGACTCCTCACCAGCTTCTTCATTTTCCTCTGTCCATTTGTTAATGTCCTTCATAAAGCATCATTATTGGAAGTGGTCACAGGATATTGTAACATCAGAATACAATGGTAGTATTGTTTTTATATTGTCTGAATGTTGAGTATCTCTTTGTGTAGGTAAGAGAGATTAGCATTTCTGTTCTTTTTATATGCAGACACAATTGTCCTGCTGACTCAGGTTCAACTTGTGAATAGTGAAGTAGTTTTCCTATAACATGTCTTTAAAAGGAAGCGTTTCTTAAATATATTCAGGTATATTACTGATATTGCGATGTCTTTTTTTTTTCTTTTTATCATTCCTAACAATTGAAATTGATCTTGCATCAATGATTATATGACCCAGTTTGTTCAGGACAAGGACAAAAAAAAAAAAGCTGCAATATGGCAGTCCCTAGGCAGCAGACCTTTTCTGCTATAGCATCTGATTGAGGAACCTTCTCCCAACAGAGATGAGATCAACCTTATCACTCTAATTTTTGAATGTCCCTCAAGACCTGGTCATGTCAGAAGGCCTGGGGACCCCAGGGGACAAGTGAACTAGTGAGGTGGCTCTATTATTAACATCCATTCACCTATTATTTTTCCTTTTCTGTTTAGTTCAGTTGTTATAGTTTTCAATGTTTTTAATAATTACTATATGATGGTTTTATGTAATGGTTGTTTATATATTTATTGTTTATTGGATTGTTGTACACCTCGCTGAGTCACTTTTTGTGAAATGGGCAGCCATATAAATTTGATTAATAAATAAATAAATTATTAAAATTTTTGGAAATCTAATCCATGAAATTTAAGAGGAAGTTCAATATTTCAAGAAGAAAACGTCATTGTTGGTCTAGTTGAAGTATTCCCTGAAGCCATGGGTGCATTGCAGTTAAACTACACAGAATGAAAAGCAATGCTTCTAAGGACATTATTTTTAAGAGTATAACTTATGTTGTTGTTTTGTTTCTTTACAAACTAGACACGGCCCATTTCTCTCTGTACTCCAAGCTGTCATCCAGGTTCTAGTAAACAAGCTATAGAGGGGAAGCCATTTTGCTGCTACTCTTGTAACCCATGTCCAGAAGGTAAAATTGCAGAAAAGGAGGGTAAGGATAGAATATTACTGTCATTATGTTGCTTCCAGAAAGATATGAATGAGCATGTATGCATAAATGTACACTTCTCCATCTATCTTCCATCTATTAGTTGATCAGGAAAGCCAGTGTAGTGTAGTGATTAAGGTGCTGGACCAGGAATTAGGTCTCTCTTAGGCACAGAACCTGGCTGGATGATTTGGGGCCAGTCCCTCTCCCTCAGTCGAGACTAGGAAGAGAGAAATACCTTTCTGCCAACCTGTGCTTGACAGCATGGTAGATTACAATCCATAACCTTCAAAGAAGAGGCCTTCAATGTTTCAGGCTGATAAGAACAATGACATGAACAAGAACACAGATGCATAGATAGAAATGGTGAATAGCTATAGAGAAAATTCATAGGTATGTGAAACATGAAAACTCCTCCTCCTCCTCCTCCTCCTCCTCCTCCTCCTCCTCCTCCTCCTCCTCCTCCTTTCCAAACCAATTGTGCACTGATTATGTGTAGATTAAAGATATACAACCAATCATGTTATACATGAACTAAAGGTAATTGTTTGTATACTTTATTGATTTGTTTATTCATAAGTTTGATAAAGATGCTATACCCTGTGCACACAATCAAAATATAACACAGAGTAGCAATACAAGAAAAACAACAAAAAAGAATAATTACCCTTTGTCTTCCAAGATCTTCTAGAAAAATCATATCATAACTATTTTCTGGAGTGGTATAAGAAAGGGGAGTCATTCTTGCCTTACAGATGATAAGAAGGAAGTAAACAATATTGAATGCTTCCAAAAGGACAAGGATGATTACATTGTCATTTCCTATGCCTTGCAACTCATTAATAAGGACAAACAATATAACTTCTATCCCATACTCTGGCATGTATTCTGATGGCCAAGAGTTCCAATAATTCACTACTTCCAGAGCCTACTACAGTTGTTGCCTCATCATTTTTTTTCATAACGTTCCCCAAGAATCCTGCTGGATTTTCAGCAGGCCCTCACATGAGAAATTTAAGTTTAAGAAGACCAGTCTGGGAAGAATTTCTCATTGCTAAAGTGAAGGGGCTGTAATTGTGTGCAGCAACAGTGGTGTCAAAATGGAAAGTAACTGGAAGAAGGCAAGGTGGGGACAGCATAAAAGAATAATATCTATCGAAGAATGGATGCTGGAAGGGAGGAACGCAATGAGCAGCTACTGTAGGTGAGGCAATCGTTGCCTTCATCATCACTGTGGCTATTGCAGGGTTTGTCCAGATCATGAACTCTTCCATGTCAACCCATCTATCTCCATCAACCTTTACCATGGATGGAAACAAACTGATAAGAGTAACCAGTGTAAAAAGATTTAAAAGGCATGAACTCAAGTTTCTTAGGAACTGTATATAAACAGTTGCATTATACAAAGCTATAGACAACATTTTGTTGAAAAAGGAAGATGTAAAAATAAACAGCAATAATATTTTTGTAGAAATGGAAATTTGTAGAAATGCATTTCATAGTTCAACCTCCCATTATTCTTTTAATAGTAGTAGTAGTAGTAGCAGTAGTAGCAGCAGCAGCAGCAGCAGCAGTAGTAGTAGTAATAATAAAGCATAACCCCACTGAATGGACATTTGGGAAGGATATTCATCTGGGTGGTATTCCTAGACTCAGGATCATCTTTCATTGGTATGCTTGGGGTCTTATTCCGAAAAGTAGTAGGAAGTTGAAGGACAGAAAAAAAAAAAAAATCTTGAGGCCTGCTGTATGGCATAGAGAAAGAGTTTTCTGAATGTCTTTGCTGCAGTCTAGTTATCCATATTGTTGCAGCCCAGCTATAATAGCCCTGATTCCATTTTCTAAAGTTATTTATATAAGCAATGATCAACATTTTTGCAGTGTGCTTTAAAACATACTGAAGATGTTATTGTTCCAATAACAGATGCATATGTTGATTTGAAAGACCTGGTTATAACTATGACATTTGTTCCTTACTGGGGGTAAAGAGTAATGTAATGTAAACTTGCATAAAGTTATTGGGGTTACAAAGATTTAAGAATCCATATCAGTTTAATGATATATTCTTTCCATTTCAGATCTGAATGACTGTTATGGTTGCACAGATGAAAATTATCCCAACAAAAACCAGGATTCATGTATTCCCAAGTATGTAAGTTTCTTATCATATAAAGAACCTTTGGGAATCAGTTTAGCCTGTTTTTCTCTTTTGTGTTCTACAATCACAATTCTGGTACTAAGGACCTTTCTGATGCATCACAACACTCCCATCATCAAAGCCAGCAACAGGAATCTCACCTACATTCTCCTGATTAGCCTCTTGCTCTGCTTCCTTTGTGCTTTACTATTTATCGGTCAGCCAAATAAGGTGACATGTCTTCTCCGACAAACTGGTTTCAGCATCATCTTCTCTGTGGCTATTTCCTGTGTGCTGGCCAAGACTGTGATTGTGGTCCTGGCTTTTATGGCAACCAAGCCAGGAAGCAGGATGAGGCAGTGGATGGGGAAAAGACTGGGCTATTCTGTAGTTTTAACTGGCTTCTTAATTCAGGCTGGGATTTGTACTATATGGCTGTCCATCTCTCCTCCTGTCCCAGATGCTGACCTGTACTCAGAGACTGGAAAAATTGTCCTCCAGTGTAAGGAAGGGTCCATGATTATGTTTTACTCTGCAAGATGTTATATGGGGGTCTTAGCCATGATCAGTTTCATAGTTGCTTTCTTGGCCAGGAAGTTACCTGACACTTTCAGTGAAGCCAAGTTCATCACTTTCAGCATGTTGGTCTTTTGTAGTGTTTGGCTCTCCTTTGTTCCAACCTACCTGAGCACCAAGGGGAAATACATGGTGGCTGTGGAGATCTTCTCAATGTTAGCCTCAAGTGCTGGACTGCTGATCTGCATCTTTTTCCCCAAATGCTATATTATTGTGCTGAGGCCTGAGCTGAATAAGAAGGAACTAAGAATAAAAAGAAATTGCTGAATATATTTGAGGATTTTGTTTTGTTTTATATGTGCAGCAGAAATACCACAGAATATTGGAGGAGCATTTATATTGAGAAAGTAGTCAGTAAAGCGATCTTCTTTCACATTGCAGCTCTTGTAAATACCTACATGATTCCACAGGTAGGGTAAATGTTGATAATCTATGTATATACTCAGTATGTTTGTCTCTTTCGTATGAATGTTTCTATGGCTAGATTTTGTTTTGTGGATTGCAGACTGAAATTTATGCACTTAGAGCCAAAATACATTATGGTGTCTAGAGATTAGTGGTTTCAGTTTTGCCACAAGCAAAGATTGGATCCTATGGCTATTTTTCAGGCCTATTGCCAATGTTTAAATTCCTGTCTAAGTTCTATAATTTACTTGCAAATTTATATATTTCCATTATTTGTTCCAGATAATTCAGATGGCGTACATAGTGTTCATCTTTCCAAATTTTCCTTGCAACAATAATCCTATAAAATGGTTGAATTGGCCCACAAGTCCTTTAATATACTTCCATAACTGATTAATATTTCCCTGATCCTAATCTAACCATTTCAGTAATCCTATACACAAAGAAGTTTTTTTAAAAAAAATACGTTTAATTAAAAGTATTGAAAGTAAAATAAAGCAAAGGGTCATATTACTCAGAAATTGGGAGGGGAGAAAAAATACCCTGTTAAGTTTCTGATGGTGAAAATTTAAAATCAGAAGAAGCATAAATAAAAGATTTATACAGAGGAAAGTCATGTATATGAAATAAATCATGATAAGTAGGACACAGAAGAAATTCAGAAAACCAGCAGAGATCTCAATTCTAAACTTAGGGCACATCTACTTAAAAGTTCCTTTGTGTGGCAACTATCCACCTAAAAATTGCAGTGTTTTCTTATTCTCTAGTCTCAACCAAGAGTGCAAGAATAATCATGCATAATTACTTAAAATAATTGTGTCATGGCTGCTGGTGAAATGCTTTAATATTTGACAGCTATATGGAATAATATTATTGTTCCGATCAATTCCTTTGCAAATACATTTTCAGCTAATCTATAGTCCTGCTCCTGTGAGAAATAATGAAGCCCAAGGCCTTTCTTTCTACCAAATGATGCCGCAGAAAGACCTTCAGTATGAGGGGATTCTTGCTCTGCTTCTGCATTTCAGATGGACATGGGTTGGGGTCATTGTGATGGATTATGACAATGGAGAAAGATTTCTACAAACAATTGTTCCATTGTTTTCACAGTGGTGCCTTGGGTCACGAACACTTCTGTTCATGAACTTTTCGGGTCACAACCAGCTCTGGTCGCAAAATTTTGCCTCCGTTCGTGAACTCCGCATCGGGTGACGAACAGGATCCGCGGCCATTTTCCCTCCCGTGACACGTGTTCGTGGCTTCCTGTAGGGAGGGGGACTCTCCCTCCAAGCAGTAACTGCCTCCCCACCCGCCTTCATGTCCTCCACGCCAGAAGTCGTGTCGAGCAAAGTTAGCACTCTCTCTCTTCGTGCTGTACTTTGTGTCATATTTTTGCGGTTTTTTTTAAAAAAACATATGGTTCAGAACGGATTAACCGTAATTACATTGAACCTTATGGGGAAATTTGATTCGGGACGCAATCAAAAATCGGTTGGCGACCAAATTCGGAGGGGTCAGAATGGATTAACTGTATTTACATTGAACCTTATGGGAAAATTTGATTCAGTTCACAACCAATTCGGTTCGCGACCAGAGTCACAGAACGAATTAAGTTCGTGAACCGAGGTACCACTGTATTTGTTTTGCCTTCGTTGAAAGAGTCCCTACACTAAGATTCGTTAATGCATTTGATAAAATGATGGCACGGGGAGAAAAGATACGCCACAAACTAGTGCAGACAAAAGCAAATACCTATGCAGAATCTTATCTTATGGCATATTTTAGATGGATTGCAATTTTATTGGAAGGCCAAACACTACAAGGCAAAGTGTGGATAAGGACAGCTCAGATAGAGCAAACTTCATCTATCAAAAGGACTGGAATGTAGAATTATTCCATGGTTCCTTAGCCTTAACAATTCATGTCAATTACATACCAGGATTTCACCGACTTCTTGAGAGTCAAAATCCTTTTCATGTACCTGAAGATGATTTTATAAAGCCCTTCTGACTGGCCATAGTTACAGCATCTACAACGCCATCTATGCTGTAGTTCATGCTCTGCAAGACAGATCCTTATTCAAACCCAAAGAAAAAACACTGGTGGTCAAAGGAGAATGGAAGGGACAAGATTGAAACTTTTGGCAGGTAACTGATCAGATATGACCCTTTTTCTTATATAAATAACAATTTATAAAGAATTAGGCCTTAAAAAACCCAAAAAAAACTAAACCAAAATTTTTGCACTTTTTTTTTAACTTTCTTCTCTCTGCCAATAATTCAGAAATTAAAAAAACAACAACAACTGAAATATCAAATCACATTAAACCACATCTGTAGGGATGTAAAAATATTTTCATTTCATTTTTTCTTTCTCAGTTTCTCAGTTTTTCCAAATGAGAATTCATTTTGACTTATTTGCACATTCATTTTATGAAATTCTTTTTAAACAAGCACCATGAAAATGCAGTTGCATTTTTATAACCATTTTTCTCAATATATGTAGTTTAAATTGATTTTTCTAATAAATAAATACATTTGTAAGGAAATTCCAATGATACACTAGATTTTTGTGCTGATGTTATTGTTAACATTATACAGTATACATACTTTTCCTTAGAAATGCTCTTTTCCTTTATATTCTTTTTTGTAACTCCACATTCTTTGAACCGCAGTACAAAGTTCTAAATAAAAACAACAAGAATAGTAATTTTGTAAAATAAAGATATTTAATAGGATTTCAAAATTCCAATGGATAGAGGCACTTTGAATACACATAGACCAAACATCATTGTTATAGAAAAAAAGAAGATATGGCTCATTGATGGGGCCATATCTGGAGACAGTTGAATTGATCAAAAAACAAAATGTCATGATTTAAAAATTGTGGTTGAAAGACTATGGAGGAAAAAAAAAATTGATTACCATATTGATTGTCTTAGTGCAATACCAAAAGGTTTCACCAAATACATACATACATACATACATACATACATACATACATACATACATATATATATATATATATATATATTTAAAATTCAATATACTGGATTGCCACCATCATGGCCTGAAGGCCTAAAGACTTGGAGACACCGGCAAGCCCTCTGTTTTCCTGAACATAGCACAACCAGGCCCCTGCTCCACCAACAGGGAGGCCTCCTTTACCAGCACGGGTGCCAGATGGCATGTGGACCACCCTGATGGTGGCAGACTTTTTGCCCCACCAAAATGGATGCCTCATGAGCAAATGGCAGGCTCTCTGTCTCATCATTGGTGCCAGGTGAGCAAAAGGAGCTGAAGCAGGGAATTTCAAACCCACCATTCCTGTTTCAGAATTGCTGGAAGTAACTTTGCCATCTGTCTCTGTGTCTCTGATTCCTTTTATACCTGTCAACCATGATTTCTTCCTGATCTTGAATCAGGCTCACTCCTTAGGAGACCAAAGACTTCTCTGACCTTGGACTGCTCAACTTTGCTTCACATCTTTCATTTGGCTCTTGGGAAACTGTGGATGTGAATGAACATACCACACGTTCAGTAACATTCATATTTCACATTCTTATTTCCTTTCCTCATGCTTTCCACACCCTCCTCATGCCTTGTTCTTCATATTCCTCCTGCCCACTTCTAACTCAAGCACACTCCTGCTGTGCGCTTGACCCAGGCTGCTCAGAAAGCCCTGCATGCAGATGAACTCCCCACATCTGCTCCCTGCCTGAAAGTACTCCAGTGGTCAGCCAAGAATTATGCTCTATTGGTCGCGAACCGAATCAAATTTCCCCATAAGGTTCAATGTAAATAAGGTTAATCAGTTCTGACCCCTACGAACGTGGTTGCCAACTGATTTTGGTAACAAACTGAATCAAATTTTCCTATAAGGTTCAATGTAAATAAGGTTAATCTGTCCTGAACCGTATGTATTTTTTTTTTAACCACAAAAATATGAAACAAAGTACAGTACAGTACAGTACAGTATGAGAGAGAGAGAGAGAGAGAGAGAGAGAGAGAGAGAAGGAAAGATACAAAGGAAAACAGCATATTGGTTATATGCAAACATCTTTTTTTAAAAAAGATAAAATTGAACATCTGAAGTTCAAATCAAAGCGACACATAAAGCTGTGCAAAGATTTTTGCAGGGGAATCAGTTTGGGAGACCTTGCTTATTTGTTGGGGAAAACTTTGAATGTATCTGATGGATTTACTTGTAGGTGAGGTTTCTTGGTCACCTGAGTTTTATATCAGTTTCTCTCCCCCAGTTTTTGGGTTTTTATTTTTTTTTCCCTCTGAAATAAAAGTTAGCTGCATCTTTCCTCCAGAAATACATATTTTTTTTAACAACCATTTTTTAAATTAATTTTTACTGAATTTTTTTAAAAAAACAATAATAAAAATACAAGCTAAACTCAAAAAGAAAAAGAAAAGTAAAGAGAGTAGAGAGTGCATGAAAAGAAAAAAAAGAGGAAAGAGGAAAAAATAAGAAAAAGAGGAAAGAAACATGTGCAGAAGTGACTTCTGAACTTCATCACAAGTGCAAACGTAGAGATTCTTCACTCACTATAAGATTACATATCTCTTCGTCCCATAACCCTTCCCTTATCCATACACAAATCCATAAATTATTAACATTTCAATCTTGGTGTCAGCAAAATATCCATAAGGGGTTCCCAGAGTTTTATAGAAACATGTCTTATTTTAACGTTGGTCAAACAAACCAACTTTGTACTCCTTCCTTTTACTTCTAACAATCTTGATCTTTAATTCATTCAGATGTCATGGAATGTGTTCTCTCTTTAGTTTTTCTTTTTCCCATCTTGAAAGGCTTCTTCAAGGCTTCAGGAAACCTCTTTTGTAAATCCAGTAAGAAGTCATTATCCAGTTCATTCTCTTGGCTTACCATTAGTATTTCCACATTAATCATCATCTCTTATTTATAGTCCACTATTTCTTTTTAATTTTCCAATATTTCAACAATTTGCTTATATTCTAATATTTCTGCATCAGGTAAGGTTTGTTTCAGCTCTTTATTGTGTAAATCTTCCAAGATATTCTCTTTCACATCTGAGATTTCTCCTTTGATATCTTTTGGAGATAATCTATCCACAGAAACAGACATCATTGCTAACTTTGTAGCTGCTAGTTTCTGTCCTTATTCTTCAAATAACTCCTGGAATATTTCAAATGTCATACCATTTTGTGTCATTATGTCTGCAAGATATTGTTTTTAAAAGCCTTGTCATGGGTTTGGTCCTGGACCAGAAACCAGGAGACCATGAGTTCTAGTCCTCCTTTAGGTGTCAAAGCTTGCTGGGTGACCTTAGGCCAGTCATTTAGCCCAACCCACCTCACAGGGTTGTTTTGGGGAAAATAGGAAACAGGAACATTATGTATGTCACCTTGAGTTGTACTAAATAAAGCTGGGATATAAATATTATAATAATAGGAATTAATATAATTATTAACAGCATTTCATTATTGACTGTTGATTCGTCCTACAAGAATTCCTTCACAAATAACCCGACATTATTACATAACATCCAAAAAAAAGTCAGTATACTGTAATATTACGGTGTCAGAGAAGGACTACGGTGATGTAGGTTCAAGTGCAGTCTCAGCCAAGGAAGCTCACTGCATGACTTTGGGCCAGTCAATCCTTTTTAGACCAAGTACCTCACAGGGTTATGACTGGGCAAAGTTGGAAGAAAGAATACTATATGCACTGTCATGAATTCTTTGAGGAAAATTGTAAAACTAATATTTTGAGGGGGGAAAAAAACTGTAAAGCTAATAATCCTGTACTAAGCACAAGTATAGTAAGTTCCGCCAGCATAAAAAGAACTCCAGTTGAAGAGAATATCCATAGCTCGAGGTTGAACTGTGGAGTGTTTTAGGGTTCTCTGAGCTTGGTTGTTTTCTTGAAGACGTTTCAGTACCTGGCTAGGTAACATCTTCAGTGCTAGAACTGAAGATGTTACCTAGCTGGGTAATGAAACATTTGCAGATGCCACACACTCACACTGATGTTGTTACCTAGTTGGGTAATGAACCATCTGCAGGAAAACAAGCAAGCTTACAGACCAACAAGAACTCTAACTAAAAAGTGCTTCATAAAATGAGGTCACACAACATATCATATTACCTTGGATTTATGGAAGAGTCTCCATAATTTGTAATATACTTATTGTATATATTCTTATTGTGTCCCCCCCCCCTTTTTTTTTTTTTGGATCAGACACAACCTCTCCTATGTGCAGTGAAAGCTGTTATCTGGATTCCAGCAAGAAAGTGAAGGAAGGAGGGCCATTTTGCATCCCATGTTCAGAAAGGAAGATATCTGATCAGAAGGGTAAGACATCTTCTGTGCAGGTGTATCAATTAGGTCTGTGCACTATTCCTTAGATTTGCCTTGATAAAGAGGTTTGTACCACAGAGATAATGTGATTCTCTTCATCAAGCAAAGAGGCAATGCAATTTACAGTATTTTGATATAACCCAGGCATTTGGGTCACTCAGAACTTCTTCCTCTCTCCCATCTGCCAGGTGACAAAGCAGAGAGCAGGCTTCTCCCAGGACATGCAGGGGAAAGCAGTTATTGCCACACTGCTGTGTGAAGCAGTTTCATGGGATGACCTTTTTGCTGTGCTGTCTGAATGTCCTTAACCCAAAACTGGGCATGAAACTCTCCCAAACTGCTACTGGGGAAAAAAAAAAAAGTTTATCTTCTGGAATTAGCAAACTAGACCTATAGATTTTCAGACCCTGAATTTTTCTCTGTCACTCATTGCTCACCTTCAAGTCTTAAATTGTAAGAAACTGTTTACACTCAGTGATGATAAGAGAAAACAATAGCACAATAGCAACTATTCTGTGCCTATAGCAAGTTCTTGATATTCTATGTATGCCTACCAGCCTAAAGCAATGTTGGGACCCCAAAGTAGGGGGAACAAGTCGATCTTTGAAAAACTGGAATTTGGAGACAAAATGCAGTTGCTTGACTTCCTACTTTGACTATAGCTTAACCTCATATTGGCTATGTCTCTGCCTTCCGCCTCACTGATCCCTTTAATAACATGGTATGAGGTATTATTAAAACCATGAACATCTTAACACTTCTCTGATACTAATCTTGTCAGTTCCTTCTTGAAAGTTCATTTTATCCTACATTTAGCTCACACAGCTTGTTGCTACTTCAGGTTTCAAATCATTACAATCTGGAGTGTTTCTTATTGTATAAGTGACGAAAACATTACACTCCACTAAATATGTTGATTCTGGAAAGCTAAAAACAAGTTTTCAACTTCATTTCCATGAGAATTCCCAACTTGACCTCCTCCTCCTGTAATTAAAGCCTTGGTTTGACTATGTTCCTTCTTAAAATCCCTACAGAATTCTAGAGATCATGTCAGCTTTAGAAAATAAATGGTGATATTTATTCTTGGACCAAAGGGGAGAAGTCAAGCTATGGTAATCACAGACATGGGTTTCCAGGTTAATAAGGGCATTATGGTCCTTTTCTTTAATATGTGTGGATTTCTAGCTCCACTGCTGCAAATACTGGTCGCCCGAATAGTGAGTGTGACTCATACTAAGATCTGCAGGGACAAGGAGCTACATCCTCCATTTCATGAGTACCATCAATTGGGAGATGTCATTGTTGGGTTCATCACATCTCAGGCATACATAATGGATGATGCAATAACCTTTAAGTTAGAACCTTCGCTAACAATGATGGATGAAATTTTGTAAGAAATTGACATTCTACTTCTGTTTCATAAATTCCAAGGCTTCCTTTAGCAGCTACAAACTTAACCTATGCCTATGCAAAAAGTTAATCAAATTTAAAAAAAAAATAGACTGATGGAAGAGAAATGGAATCTTTTATTTCTTTACAGGGGATGGAATTTACTGTGATAGGAAAAACAGTTGAAGCTTTTGAGTTCATTACAAAGCAAAGCAGTTTAAAAGAAAGTAAGAATACTAGAATCAAGAATGCTGAAAAAAGTAGTGCATATATTTAAGCTCTCATTTCCAAAATTCAGTCTGATACGTTGAGTCTGCTCTGAAACCTCAGCTTCTGTTTTGGGAATTATTGTTGAGACACTATCTTTTGAGAGTTTTTTTTTCTAGGGACTGAAAAGGAAAATATTTTTTGTGGGTTCTGTTTCCTGAAATCACTAAAGCTGAGGGGCAGGAAAATTTAACCTGATCACTAGGTATAATCTGAAAGCAACAGCACTCAAGATTGAGTTTGTTGAAATTAGGCTCCTGGCAACATTGGCTATGGATTTTGAAGAGATTTAAGATGATCAGATGATCTTAAGAAAAGGAGAAATGAGTGCTTATGCATTAATGTATAGTATTATCTGAGCTTGTGGTTGAAGCGAAAAGCAGTAACATATCCAAATAAAAGACAGTGTAGCATCTTGCAAAAAAAAAAAAAAAAGCATCTATAAGCATCACTCCAGTAGCAACATTCTTGAAAATCAGTCTTACAAAGAGTATACTGAGACAATCAGGGCCATTATATCATAGCATTCAATTCCAGATCAGAGCCAAATATTTTGCAATCCTATACAGACTCAGACACAATGGAATAGAAATCGAACATAGCATATGTGCTACCTACTAGGTTGAATTATTATTTTGCTTTCTGTGCATGAACAGATTATATGCTTTATTCTCAATAATTACTCGGTCTATAAGGACAAAGGATGACATAGCCAGAAGATGACATGATACCATTTAAAGATTTTCTTTTTTCCTTTTTTTCCATGTAGTTAGGCTGTGAAATGGCTAATTCTTCCTCTTTCTGAAATAGTAGATATGGTTTAGAGCAATCTATAGCATTCAGATTATTAGGGTTTCTCCTATTATTCTTTCTTTAATTTTAAGAAATATTTAATATTTTGAGGAAATTTGTCATCTGCCTAGTAAATTTTGCTTATGCAAAATTTAGAATAAGTTAGAATAAGAAATACACAAATTTCTTAGAAATACTCTACTAAAATAGAACTTCCTTTATAGTATGTTGCCTAAGAATTACCAGCATGTTATGGCCTTGACATTTGCAATAAAGGAAATTAATGAAAACCAACAGATTTTATCCAATGTCACCTTGGGCTTCCATATCTATGACAATTATTTCAATGCAAAGTGGAGTTATCATGCTGTGATGCACCTCCTATCCTCATTGGATAACTTTGTCCCCAGTTTCAAATGTGGCACCCAGAATAATCTGATGGCAGTCATTGGAGGACTGGATCCAGATGTCTCTCTCTATGTAGCAACTGTCTTGGATATCTACAAAATTCCACAGGTAGGACACTTTTCTTTCTCTAAAGGTATAAAACAATTATTTGTTTCCTTTCCTTTTCTCAAACTATATGCAGTTTTGCTGGTTTATTAAATCATACAGAACTTTAAAATTATACGGAACATTTGTCTGAAAGTGAAATGAAGCCCAATAGCAAAGAAGTCCACACTTTAGGGGACAGCACTGTGTCCATCTGTGCAATACTGGACCTGAGGCAGAAGCACATGCACATAGATATCCAATGATGTCCTGGTTTAATCAGTAAGATTTATAAGCAACCAAACTTCCATTGTTGAAACAATTTGAAGAAAGGAAGAAAAGAATAACACACTAATTCTGTGCTCTACTGATTTTTGGGTGCAGGATGTAGAAAAGTGATGATGATGATGATGATGATGATGATGATGATGATGATGTTTGTTTCTATGTAAAATGTAGACAAACTTGAAGTATTAAGGTAGAGGTGTGTATTTCACAGTCCATACATCAATTCTGATTGAACAGATGAATTAATGAGATCTCTCCCTAACAAGAACACTATAATTCCAATTATGTCTCTTGCCGTTTCATTCCCAAACTTCTTTTCTGTTACATCTCTTCCCCTCTCCTCCAGTGGAACCACTACTTGTTTCATGGATTTCCAATTTCTAATGATTTAAGAACAGGAAGAAAACTGATTATCAAAAAACAAAACAAAACAAAACCTCACATTTTTCTCTGATTTCTTTTACCACCTTGACTTGCAAATCTTCAAATAAAATAGTATTCTTCAAATTATTGTTGGTGCCATATGTGCAAATTACATTGTTACTTCAAAGTACAACATGCACGTCATTATCATTAAACTCTTCTCCTTTCCCTCTACATCTCTCTGTAGCTCATATATGGCTCTCCTCCAGTGATGGATGATAAAACCCCAGGTCTGTCTTTCTATCAGTTGGTGCCCAGAGAAGCCATCCAATATGCAGGGATTCTCTCTTTGCTTCTGCATTTCAGATGGTTGTGGATTGGCATCATTGCTGTGGATAATGATGAGGGAGAAAGATTTATACAAACGGTTCTTCCCTTGTTTTCCCAGAGTGGTGTTTGTTTTTCGTTTATAGAAAAAATTTCTAAACCATCTTTTGATATTGATGGAAGAGAAAATATGATAAAGGGGGCAAAAATACATGATAAAATCATGCTCAGTGAAGCCAATGTTTCAGTGATCAGTGGAGACTCTTATTCCATGGCTTTTTTTAGATGGTTTCCATATCTATCCGAACTAGAACATGTGTCTAAGAATCCGAAAGGTAAGGTGTGGATACTAACAGCACAGGTGGAACTTACTTCATTTGTTTTTCAAAGGGATTGGGATGTAGAATTTTTCAATGGAGCTTTGTCCTTTGTAATACACTCCAGTGACCTACCAGACTTTGAACTATTTCTGAAGAAGCAAACCCCCTCAGTCTACACTGCAGATGGTTTTATCATGGACTTCTGGCAACAGGCCTTTGGCTGTGTGTTCCCCAGTCTAAGTCTGAGCAAAGTGGAAGGAGAGATTTGCACAGGGGAAGAGGCCCTGGAGAGCCTTCCGGCAACTTTTTTTGAAATGCAAATGACTGGTCACAGCTACAATGTCTACAATGGTGTTTATGCAGTGGCCCATGCTTTAAATGGCATGTTTTCAACTAGAGGACTCATATATAAAAGAAAAAGAACTTCTAATGAAGTGAAAGTAAAGGATCAACTCTGGTGGAAGGTACTTTTTGAAAGTTAAAATAACCCCCTCACTTTGAGTTTAACATTAAGCTTCAGCAAACGTAGTAAAAGCCTCTGCCAAATTCTCAGCATCCTTCCTTGTTTGTTTTCTTTCCCCAACTACAAAGGTCTTCCCCTCTGAGCACAGGGAGTTAATGATGGCATATTTTGCTTTGAGTCAGCGGTTATCTTCTTTCCCCATTCAACCAGCTTGAGTCAATTTTCTCATTGCGATATATTTTTGGCCTGAACCAGTCTGATGGAAGCAGTGGTGGCTTCTTCTACTGCATCTCCCAGGACACATTTATTTTTGTGCTGAAAAGTAGAAAGGGTCATATTTCCAATGTTATTTGGACTGTATAATGAACATATGACTTCATTTTCCCAAATCAATGCTGAGTTGTATAGTTTGTCCCTGTGCTCAGCATTAAAACCCTTCTAATGCCGTGAAGCTCAAGCACAAGAACAAGGATGCTGGTGAGAAAATCAAAAGTTGGAAAGGAAATGTGTTTATTTTAAAAACACAATATGAATATGATTTAACACAGCATAGTTATTTGATAGAAATCTCCACTAGAATTTGAAAAAGCACATTGAAGTCTAGATTGACTTTGGCCTTCAATCTTATAGTTATAATCTAATTGGAATATCTGAAAAAAATCAAATTTAGGAGCATCATCTAATACAGGTATTCTGGCAAGTTGTTATGCATGATTGTATCTATCTGCTTTTCTTGAACTTATAATTTTCTTTATTTTTGCCTTTTCCCTTTCAATCCAGCTTCACCAATTTCTGAGAGTGATCTCCTTCAACAACAGTGCTGGGGAAACAATTTCTTTTAACCAGGATGGAAAGTTGATAGCTGGTTTTGATGTGATCAGCTGGATTGTTTCTTCCAACCAGTCCTTCCAACGTATGAAAATTGGGAGGGTGGACCCCCAGGCCCCTCCAGGCAAAGTGCTCACCATCAATGAGGATGCTATAACATGGCACAGTTGGTTTAATCAGGTAGAACTGCTTTTACTATGGAAAGGCATACAAGTAAGAACTGGTCCCATGTAAAATGAAAGTCAAATATTGCCTTGGGTTACAAGAGAGCTCAGGAGGTAATACATAACAAATGAAGTTCAACCAGCTTCTGCACGTTTTTGTCTGCTCCTGATTAAACTGAAACAGTTTCAGGAGACTGCAACAAATATACATTTTATTCCATTACATATCTATCATTTTGAATATTTTAATATTGCTTTTAAAATTAAAAAGATTTTTTTTCTCAAAATGGTTGCACTGAGAAGTTTAGTATGTAAAATAAAGCAAAAAAAAAGTTAATTTATTTTAAGCAGACCTATTCCTAAATAATGTACTAAAGCTGATGATGAGTAAGTTTATTCTTAGAAAAAGCTTATTCTATGTTTCTTTGAGAAGAAATGTAACTAAAAATAAGAACATACCTTTCAAAGTATCCACCTCATCACTTCTCTTCCATAGTTTTTACTACTATTACTGGTCATTAGATTTGATAATATACAACATTAAAATTAAGCTGAATATTAGCCATGAATTAATACTTATTATTCACATAGCCTTGGTGTTATAGTCTGATGGGAATATTTGAGAAGGAGATATACTTGTATTTTCCCCCTCCTATTCCATTTATAAAAAGCTGGGAAATACAGAGGACATTTCCTTCCACCACTGGTAGCAATATTGGAAAAGGTAACTCAAGAGGAATTTCCTGGATGAAAAAAAAAAAAAATGCCAATACAAAGGTTTAATTATTCTGATGAACGTTTTCCTTTTTTTGTGGCTGGATTAGGCACAACCTGTCTCTCTGTGCAGTGAGAGTTGCATTCTGGGTTCCAGGAAGAAATTGAGGGAGGGGCAGCCATTTTGTTGCTATGATTGCATCCCATGTCCTCAAGGGAAGATTTCAAGCACGAAGGGTAAGCATGTTAATGTACCTTTTATCAGGCATGTATGATGCAGTGTAGAATGGGGTGTTGTTTCTTTTTGGGTAGGATTCTTTAGGAATAATGTCTTTGTTGCTTGTATTGACTGAGATGGTCATGAATGAGGATTCAAGGGACACCTATCATAATAGTGCTGTTGAATCACAAGAGCCTCAACAGATCCTGTTGTTGAAAGTTTAAGGAACAAAACTTACTACACCATCCTTACTACCTGAGGCAGGTTTGGAAAATGGCTGTTGTATCTTATCTAGAAAAGCAATGCAGAACCTAAGATACCATAGACAACATATAACTCTTGGATCTTATGCACCAGTCTCAGGAGACTTCTAAGTGTTGTTGTCATATTGCAAGTTATAATACAAGAGGAAAGGGAAAGTATTAGTAAATATAGTGCACTCATATTATGTACATTTACTTTTAATAAACAGGTAAGGGACTGTTTCTGAGGAATATACTCTCAATCTAATTCTATATATGTTTTCTTCAAAATAAATGTTACTCAATTCAGTTGTACCAATCCAAATTGTGGATAGGATTCTCCCACTATTTTTCTTTAGTAAAATTAACTGAGAGAGAGAGAAAGTGAGAGAGAAAAACTGAGGTAAAATAACACACAAATTGGGAAAGCGCAAATATGATCCATTTCATCCAAGCCATTGCATCAGAAAGTCATTTTGGACAAACCCATTCATTTCCATGAACTGAGTTAACACTGTAGGTTCATTTTTTGGATTGATTTTTGACCTATATGGTCTGAGGATGTTATTGTTGTTGTTATTATATCATCATCATCTCTAACATTGTTAATTTTTTGAAGCTGTTTAGAAAAAAAAACAGGCAATTGTTTTGAATTGCCAAAGCTTTAGAGCTTTATTGTACTGAGGAAGTATTGAAAAATTTTGCACAGTCCAAATAAAAAGAAATATAATTCCAATTAGAATAATATATTATAAGAACTAAATTAATAATTTAGTTAGCTTCAATACCACTTGTTCATTGACTGTTCAGATTATGATGCTGCTGAATGAATGGTAGTTATAACTGGTCCTCACACTTATATCGGTCACAGTTTCCCCATGGTCATGGGATTGCCATTTGTGACCTTCATTGCCAGCTTCTGAAAAGCAAAGTCAATGGGGAAGATGTCAGGTGGTCACAAATGGAGAACATGTGATATTTTAATAATATTATGTACCCCACATATGTATACATGAAATACTAATAGTTATCAAAAATAGCAAGACAATAAATGGATATCTATCTCTATCTCTGACTCTGTGACCACAGTCATTAAGTGAGGACATGTCAGGCCCAGCCCAAGAATGACAACGAGGCAGTCCAGTCCAGTATAGTTCCTTTATTCACTTGCACCTAATAGAAAGAATCTTGCCAGACTAAACCTATGCTAAAGCAACTAGTGGCTATACCCCGTGAGACTCTAGGTAGGGGCCAGTCTTAGATTCTTCACCTTCTCACAGTCCTGCTGCGGGCTGAGGAAGGGATTGCTCAGGAATGCTCCCCCTCCCTCCTGATAACCTTGATATTCCATTCCAGTAGTATCCTCCTCGCACATGCCTTCCATTACAGGGCATCACATGTTCTCCATTTGTGACCACCTGACATCTTCCCCATTGACTTTGCTTTTCAGAAGCTGGCAATGAAGGTCACAAATGGCAATCCCATGACCATGGGGAAACTGTGACCAATATAAGTGCAAGGGCCAGTTATAACTACCATTCATTCAGCAGCATCATAATCTGAACAGTCAATGAACAAGTGGTATTGAAGCTAGGTCATGTATAGAATCACTTTTACTGGAATTAAGTAGCATTTTCCAAAATCATGGCCATTCCCTAAGTAAGTGTGAATACGTTAAGCAATCTGCATTCATTGTGGCATGTTTACAAGCTTTATATCAGAAAGTGAATTTACATTTTTTTTTCTCCCAGATATGAATGACTGCTATAAATGTACAAATGAAAACTATCCAAGCAAGACCCAGGATTTCTGCATTCCCAAAACTGTAACCTTTCTTTCTTATGAAGAACCTTTGGGACTCTGTTTAGGGTTGTTTGTTGTTTCCTTTGCTCTGATTACAGCCTCCGTGCTTGGAATATTTCTAAAGCACCACAACACTCCCATTGTCATAGCCAACAACCGGGACCTCACCTATGCTCTCCTCATCTCCCTCCTGCTATGCTTTCTATCAGCCTTGCTTTTTATTGACCGGCCTGGGAAGGTCTTATGTCTTCTTTGCCAAACCATTTTTAGTGTAATCTTCTCAGTGTCTGTTTCTTGTGTGCTGGCAAAAACCATCATTGTTGTTCTGGCTTTCCTGGCCACCAAACCAGGATCTGTATTGAGAAAATGGGTGGGGAAAAGGCTGGCCAATTCCATTGTTCTTTCCTGCTCCCTTATTCAGTTGGGCATTTGCACGGTGTGGTTGTCAACCTCTCCCCCCTTCCCAGATGTTGACATGCACTCAATGGAGGATCAAATGGTTCTGGAATGTAATCAAGGTTCTGTGACTATGTTTTATTGTGTGCTGAGCTATTTGGGCTTTTTGGCCATGGTGAGTTTCACTGTGGCCTTTTTTGCCAGGAAGTTGCCAGATACTTTTAATGAAGCCAAGTTTATCACATTCAGTATGTTGGTTTTCTGCAGTGTTTGGTTATCCTTTGTTCCAACCTACCTGAGCACCAAAGGAAAATATATGGTAGCTGTGGAGATCTTCTCAATCTTATCTTCCAGTGCTGGACTGCTGGGGTGCATTTTTCTCCCCAAATGTTACATTATTTTGCTGAGGCCTAAGCTGAACAACAGGGAACAGCTGATAAAAAAAAAGAAATGAATAACTTGTATATCTGTGTTTTGGTAATCATTTGCAGTCTGATTCTCTGTGTCTTTTTCTTCCCTTGTTTCCTAAGCATAATTTTTTCCTCCCTTCCTTATAAGTTAAATATTATGCATGGCTGAATGAAAGAAAAATCCATTGACATTTAAATTAATCATAATTATATTTCCCTTTTGTAAGGAATTACCTATAAATGTCCAACTGAACTCCAAATAAGAGTTGATCATACACCTTAGCCTAGCAAACTTTAAATGCTAGAAGTACAAACTGGACTCCTTTGAATAAATTGAAAAGTTTTAGAGCTGAGGTGATGTCTGTGTATTTACAATAGTATAGTCAGCATGGGCTTTATAGTTACAAGTGGTGTAGAAAACAGTAACTAAGCACTTGAATACCTTGACTGGTTTTATCAGGGTTTTTTTTAATCTCTACAAATGTACCTTTAAATGTTTAGCAAATGCCATGACTTTGATTTTGGAGTAGTTAATTTTGAGCTTTTGTTCTTAATAGTACTCAGCAAACATGTGAAGTGCCTGCTTCAGGCCAATGCACACCTGTGAAAGCAGTAAAACTTTATCTGTATAAAGGAGAATGGAAGTATGCTTACAGGTAGTCTTCAACTTACGAGGATTTGTTCAATGACCATTAGAAGTTATGAACACATTGAAAAAAGTGAGTTGTGTTAGCAACCCCCAGAAATGGAAGTTCCAATCCCAATTGTGGTCATAAATTGAGGACTACCTGTATATCCCAATGCTGAAATATAGAAGTTGGATTGTTCAGTCTGGCTATAAGAGGATAGTTAAATAGACTGAAAATAAGCGATGCCAAAAATGCACCTTTGTTCAACAACTCTTGTTTGTGGTGGTGTGCCAAAATTAAGCTCAGAGTATAACCTGTGAACTTTCATCCAACTTCTCTCAAACCATTTCTTAAGGAACTGAAATTCTGTCCTGCTCAGATGTGAGCCCCATAGGAAAGCCCTAATCACAGGGGTAGAAATGATCCTCTGCTCTCTGAATGGAAACCATCAATTTCATGCCTATCAGTTCACTTGTGCCACTACAGTTACTAACAATTTTCATATAGGAAATAAATGGTTCTCAAAAAGAAGCTGAGGTTTTCTAAATCATTTTTTGGGGGGGGGAGCCATTAAAAAGCCATTTCTACCTTGCTAACTACCCACTAATTGTATAAAATATATACTTTTTGTTTAAAGGATTCATATGGCTACTCATCTCACAATGGTGACTCTGGGTGGAATACAAGGATTAAAACAGCAGTGGCACATAACCCATGACTCCCAAGGTTAAATCAAGAATCCCCAAATCATTAAACACGCACCACATCAATAACAGATCTCATCTAACATATGTGTCAAACCCCTGGGGGAAACAACCAGAACTTTGTTTTCTTCTGTTTCCTGCTCAGATCTTTATGATTTTTTAAAAGTTGGGCCTATATTCAATTAATTAAACAAACAAACAAAAAAGGTAAAACAATACAGAAAGAAAAAAGCAAAAAGAAGCATCTGTATCTACAGTTAATATTTTATACAATATTTCTAAAAGATTTTAATTATAATCATAAAAACCTACTCTGTTTCTACAAGTAACTCATCCCTAATTATAGTTAATGTCTCTTACACTAATGCTAGCCATTCCTTCTTAAAATATAAATTGAAGTAAGGTTTAGCTCACATAGCTCTTTCCTGTTTCTTGTTAGAAATAATTCCAATATTGATTTTCTTCTTTTTGTAAAACCAGCAAAAATATTATACTCCACTAAACATATTGATTCTGGAAGGCACAAAACATGTTTTTGACTTCACTCCCATGAGAATTCCTAACATTACTTCCTTCTCCTATGATTGCTGGCTTGGCTTGACTATGTTCCTTCTTAAATCCCTACAGATTTCTGGAGGCCATGTCAACTTTAGAAAATACATGGTGACACTTATTCATGGAACTAAGGGGAGAAGTCAAGCTATGGTAACAACAGACATTGCTTTTTCAGGGAAATAAGAATATATGATTCTTTTCTTTAATGTGAATGGATTGCTAGCTCCACTGCTGCAAATATTGTTTCCCCAAATAGTGTGCATGATTCACACTAAGATCTACAGGGACAAGGAGCCACTTGCCCCACTTCATAAGTCCCATCAATTGGGAGATGTCAAGGTTGGTTTCAGGACATCTCAGACCTTCCAAGTTGATGACTCACCAACTTTTATTGTGGAACCTCCACTAACACTCTTGGATGAAATCCTGTAAGAAATTAACACTTTACATTTTCCCCTATTTCTTAATGATTTCTCTTAGCAGTTCCTGCCTTAATTTATGGATTAGAATGGGAAAGTACAAAGAAATTCAAAAGGTAGGCCGGATGATTTAACCAGGATCATTGCAGTTCAACTGATACTAAAAACACTCAGCATTGCCTCTCCTTTCAATCCATTTCTGCATTTTATTTATTTATTTATAAATCAAATTTATATCACCGCCCAACTCCCCCACAAGGAGAGACTCTGGGTGGTTCACAACCAAAAGTTAACATTTTGATAATTACTACAGAAGAGACAAGGTCAGAATCTTCTTTCCTTTGCCTTTGGTGACTGGCTCCCCTTCAATCACTAAAATGAGGGAAATTCTACAACTTTCTTTGCTCCTGGTTAGAATCCCACATTGGCTTTTAACTTTAATCCCCATCTTCAAACTGACTAATGTAGAAATGCAGACTCCCTGTCTCCCCTTCGATATCAAGCCATGGTATTTGAAGAATTGTAAATCCCTCTTGATATAATTTGAATCCAGAAATTCATAAACATTTAGCACTTTAAACTGAGCTCTAAAAGGTGTTGTTGCTTGAAGAACAATGGAGAGGCAAAGTCCAAGTACGTGGCACCAGTGAACAGCACATTGCAGCAACATTCTTGAAAGTCAGCCCGGTAAAGAGAGTACTATAATGCTCTCTGCCACTAAGCATCAGAGACAGAAGCTGGTTCTGATCCAAACAGACTGCAGTCATGCACATAAATGTCATTTTCATCCCTCAATTTTTATTTACTTTTTTCTCAATCATTATTTTGCTTGTTGGAAGAAGGGATGGTATATACAAGAGACAAACATTGATCTGACTTTTTCTTTTAACTTCCTCTCCATGCACTTTGGTTATGAAATAACCTTGTTTTCCTTTCCTCCTGTATGCAGAAATACTCAACTTTATATAACAACATTTATTATTAAATGAAGTTGGTCATCATCTGCCCAATTTAGTCTGGCTATGCAGTATATTAGAAAAAACAAAAAAATAATCCAATAATCCACTAATCCACTAATATGGAACACAATTTCCTTTTCCGCTGCCTAAGAATTACCAGCCTTGAAGTTTGCAATTATGGAAATTAGTGAAAACCATTGGATTTCACCCAATTTCACCTTGGACATCTATATCCTGTATGCCTTAAGATCAGTTTCATAGTCGCTTTCTTTTCAAGGAAGCTACCTGACAGTTTCAGTGAAGCCAAGTTCATCCCTTTTTGCATGTTGGCCTTTTTCATTGTTTGGCTCTCCTTTCAACAGTTGCTGAATGAGTGGTCATAACTGGAGGACTACTTGTAAAGAGAAAAAAGGGAAAAAAATGTTATTGTGGCCAAAATCACTTTTTTGTTTGTTTGTTTGTTTTGTTTGGGAGGTTTGCAAGGGGAGTGGAGAGGGCAAAGATAAAATGTACATCAAAACTGAAGCAAAATTTAATAATTTCTTATTCAAGTGGACGCATGAGAAAATACCCTTTCAAAATGACAAGTGTGTTTTCTTTAGAGAATTCAACAGAGAATTCCAATTTTAAATAGGTAGCAATTCCCTGTTCACTGAATTAACTTAAGGACTATAATTAAATTAGATGATGTAAAACTGCAGTTCTTCAGACAAATCAACTACACTAACATAGCAGTTTATTCTGGCATAAAGGTGACCTCAAGCATTTAGGGATGGGGATAAGAAACAAGGGTGTATGTCGGTACGGTCATCCATATTTAACACTTGGAACTCTAGGGTGGTCAGAGGATAGTTTGTGTCAAATAGTCTGTGCATCCAAATGAGTTTTATAACAATGACAGCTACAATGACCATGGGTAGATAGAAAAGAATCTGCAGAAGGAAACTTTCTACTTGTCCTCAGGATGTTAATAGTAGTGATACTCCTGTTAAACCTGCTTCCATACATGGCATACAAGATCCCCACTGTGAAATGCAACGTCCAGTATCCAGGAGATCCACTTCACAGATATCATCAGAATGGAGACTTTATCCTTGGTGGGATTGCATCTCATGGGGTTTTCCTGTCATATGCCAAAGATTTCACAAAAGAACCTCTACCACCTTTGCCAGAAGAGCTTATGTAAGGAATTCATTTTTGTTTGTCATCCCATTTATGTTCTTCTTGTAGTGCTTGCTGGTCCTCCAACTACAGAAAAAATATCAATACAACTAAAAGAATTGTTAATCGGTAGGCAGCTATGAATTGTATATTTACACATAGTCTTGACTGCACAGTTCACCACAGTGAAGGAAAGCATTTTCAATTTCTCTAAATGTTATTTTTGAGAAATATTTGTTCAACACCATCTATTTCCTTCGAGGCAAAGGGCACTCTTTCCAGCTCCAACAACTGTTATACTTAAAAAAAAAAAAAAAATTCAAATAATGCTTTAAGAAGAGAGGGTTGGTAAAGTTAGTGTGAGGCCCGGCCCAAGAACAACTATGAAACAGTCCAGTCCAGTCCAGTTCCTTTATTAGCTTACATCTTATAGACAGCATCTTGCCAAACTAAATCAGTACTACAGCAACTAGTGGATATACACTGTGAGATTCTCGGGAGTGGCTATCCTGAACCTCTTTCACTTTCCATGCTCCCCCTGTGGACTATGCTGCCTCTTGCCTCCTCCCCCTTCCTGGAATGTACCCCCTCCTTCCTGTTACCCTTGATTTCCCACATCATTCTCCTCCTCGTAGATACATCACAGTTAGATCAGATTTAGTGTTTCTCTGTTACCAGCTCCTCTGTCAAACAAGTTCCTCTATGATTTTTCTGACATGGGTTTCAGTGCATCTTTCTACCTTATTCTTGTTATTTTCATTCTAATTTACTATTCCATGAGATACTGTACATCTCACATGTTTCTACATATTTAGCAGGTTTTTTGCACAGTTAGATTTATCCTGAAGAACTGTCCAGCTTCTCAAGAGTCATAACTCTTTGTTCAAAATTATGAGATACAATCAAAATTAGAGGAATTTTATTTTAATGTACCTTCTAGTATGTTGAGTATTATACCCAAGAAAAATGATACTTATATTCTGTAGTAAATAAATAAGATAACGTATTAAAATTTGGACATGTGAATTATTCCACTGTCGTACAACACCATTCTTATTTTAGAATACTTCCAATGAATTATCAGCACATCCTGGCCTTGGCCTTTGCAGCAAAAGAGATCAATGAAAATCCTCAGATATTACCCAATATCACTTTGGGATTCCATATTTATGACAATTACTATAATGCAAAATGGACGTTTCATTCCACAATGCTACTTGCATATACACTAGAAAGATTTTTCCCAAATTACAACTGTAATGTGCAAAATAGGCTCATATCAGTGATTGGTGGATTGGATTCTGTTACTTCTCTTGATATGGCAATAATATTGGATATCTACAAGATTCCCCAGGTAGGATATGAATGCAACATTTTAATGCTTTTTTTCATTTGTCTTCATTGTTGTTCTGCTGGATGCCCTTTTGTCGTTTTAATATATCTGAATCAGAATATCTGAATGTAATATCCAATATATGAGTGTAGAACAGTTCCTTAGTTCTTAACTTGGTCTTTGTATATGATACTTGATTCACCAATGATTTTCCTTACATTTGAGAAAATATTCATAAAGAATCATATTGTTAACTCCCCTCTTTTCTTATAATAGATTTAATTTAATCAAATTGTTAAAATGAATTTTAAAATTTCTGAGTTTTCTAGAGCATTTCATCAGACTAGATCTTTAAAAATCCCAGGTAGATCAGAAGAATTAGTATGTATGTTGTGGACACAGATTTTGCAGTATAGAAAAAAGCTGAAAATGGACACTTCACTCCCACAAAAACTACAGATGAAATGAATGCTGTTAGGTGTTGCAAACAGCAGATTACTCTTAGCATCCACACACAAAAAAAGTTTCTTTAATAAAATAAATATATAAACAAATAAAAGCAAAGGCAGATGTCCATTTCTGAAAACATAAAGACATAAACCCATTAAAAAAAAAACCGAATAAATTGATCAGATTTTTGGGAGACAGCACCAAAGGCAAGGGAGGGGAAGAGGAAGAGAGAGATGTCATTCTAATGAAAGGAGAAAGGAATGCTTTAGGAACTCTTAAGTGTATATCTTCTGGAATAATGGGATAATTACCAAGTCCTGACTAGGCCACAGATCACGAACTTTTTCCTGGAAAGTTACAACTAAAATGTTGGAATTCAGTTTGGTAAATAGCATGAAAAACTGAAGACTAAATTTAATAATATCATTAAAGATGAAGCAAAGAGATCCAGTAGTGCAAAAGGTAAAAGACAGTGATCTGGTTGTCTACAGATATGCTGAAATCTCACAAGAAGCCAGAAAGCAAGTGGAAAAAGAGACACAGGAAAATTCTAGAGAAGAGCAAGAAAAGACAAAGAGGTATATCTGAGTAATACAAAGAAACTGTGAAGAACAATTGAATGGGAAGGACAAGATATCTATTCAAGAATATTGATGCAAAAGACAAAGAAAGTAAAGATCCACAAGAGAAAGAAAATATTTAAAAAAACAGATTATGCAAATGAACAGAACTATAGTTGCTTAGGATTTTTAAATGAAACATAGATGTGGCAGAGATTGCATGACATATAGTTTAAGGTCTGATTACAGGGTCCTTCCTTCCTTCCTTCCTTCCTTCCTTCCTTCCTTCCTTCCTTCCTTCCTTCCTTCCTTCCTTCCTTCCTTCCTTCCTTCCACAGATTTATTTATATGCCTTCAAAGTTGTTTGAACATGGAATGCCTTTTCTGCCTACATAAACACAAATATAATTTTATCAGATTGAATCTTAAAATCACTTTGGTTTGATAAATTAATTCAATTAGACTTATCATCTCATAAAATCAAATAATAACAGGGCCAATTTAGATATGCCTAATGATCATATATTCTTATAAGCAGTTGCTTCTTGGAAAACCATATTTATAAACCAGTATTGGTCGTTAGGTAGCACCAAAAGAACATTCCCCCTTTTCTTCACTATGCTAATGAGGCACAGACTGAAGGCACATCCTTTCATTGACGGTAGAAATACTAAGTAAAAAGCAGTTATATTATGTGTTTTAAACAGTTTAGCATACTTAAGGATAGTATACTTGTTCCTTTTCCTGTCCGTTCTTCATGGATCTCTTTAGCTCACCTATAGTCCCACTCCAGAGATGAAGGATAAATCTCCTGGGCTTCCCTTCTACCAGATGGTTCCTAAGGAAGACCTTCAATATGAGGGGATTCTGTCTCTGCTTCTGCACTTCAGGTGGATATGGATTGGGGTGGTGGTTATGGATACAGACAGTGGAGAAAGGTTTGTACAAACAGTGAAACCCATGTTTTCTCAGAAGGGTGTCTGTTTTGCATTCATACAAAAAATCCCCTTTCCAACCTTTATAACTAATATTAATGAAATACTGAGTCAAGGAAACATGATATATGATACACTGACAGATAACAAGGTTAAGGTAATACTAGCCTACGGCGAATCATATTCCTTGGGATTTTTTAGATTTCTGTCCTTTTTATCAAATGAAGAAGTGGAAAGTAAACATAAGAACCCCCTAGGCAAAGTATGGATAACTACAGCCCAGATGGAGTTGACTTCCTTTGCATTCCAAAGAGATTGGGATTTGGACATTTTCCGTGGAGCTATCGTCTTCACATTTCACTCCAGTGACATACCTGGCTTTCATGAGTTTTTGGAGACTCAAAACCCTTCCAGTGCAACAGGAGATGGCTTTATCAAAACCTTTTGGGAGCAAACTTTTGGCTGTCAATTTCGGGGTACACCTGTAGATGAAATAGATGGGAAGGATTGTACAGGGGAGGAGAAATTGGAGAGCCTCTCTTGTCCCAGTTTTGAAATACACATGACTGGCCACAGCTACAGTATCTACAATGCTGTTTATGCCATAGCCCATGCTTTCCATGACATGGTTACATCTGGATTCAAATATAGAACAATGATGGATGGTGGACTGCAGCTTCACAATCCCCTGTTTTGGCAGGTAATGTGCTCATCGTACTCTTGAGTCCTGATTCTCTAGCATAGGAACACAGTATCTTCATTTTCCTTTCCACCTTTAGAATCATTTTAATTGAAAACAATTTTGCATTGTCTTTACTACAATTTATGATTCATGTAAAATTGATCAATTATCCTGCCATCTCTCTTTAGTTTGAACACAATTTCAATTTGTGATGTTTTATTAGAATCCAGAGTAAAAGATCCTACTCTGCAATTGTCTTGTAGTGATTTTAAACAAAAAATGAACAAGTCAATATTTTTTATCAGTTAGTTTTATCATAAAAGTTGATATGTTGGTCTGAGTTGATGAATGCAAGGAGAGCTTCAGTCCTCTGAATGGTCTCTGCATTTTGAAGTTGAAGAAATGAGTGTGATGCAGGTATTCTGAGGGTTCTACAAATAGAAATGGCAGTGGTTGTGTGGAGACAGAAAGTGATATTTGAAGTTAGTTATCTAAACATATATTGGAATATTGGTCCCCTCTCTCTAGAAAACTGACAAGGGAACAAATAATTTTAGCTATATAATTTTGTTTGTCTCTGATACTCTTCCTGCCTAGTTGTAAAGTTACTATAAGTTTTCAATGGCATCCTAGAAAATGAAATGAAACTGGTTTTACTTCAAGGGCCATAGAAATTGTTTGAATGTAGGAGTATAAATGATTGAGCCCCAGGCGTTTCATCATTCTACCTTGATCTTGATAAATGGATGCCATCAAACACAGGTTGTCATTTTGTGTAACTGATGCTACCATAAAATAATTATTTTCAGGGCAACATTCCAAATAGCTTTAAGAGATAAAATTTAGCTGCCCCCCTCCAAATATTAACAGAAAAAGTAAAGAGAGACAGAATAGGAAGGGAAACCTTAAAGCTAAAGTCGATAAGAAATAAAAGTTATCTTGAATGAATAATAAAAGAAATCTTTAAATGGGACTTCTGGTGAGATATGGCAGCTTAGACAACTCTCCATGACAGGGAGAGATGACACCACCACTGGTTTGGTGGCTGGCAGCAAGTGCTGGCTGATCAACTTGTTCTGGATAAAGGAGGAAGCAAGGAAATCGACCCATTTGGTCTCCTGATAGCTGTTCCTTGAAAGCTAATTACGGAGACTGAAGTCTCTGTGAAGAACTCTCAAGTTGAGCCGCATGGGAGGCGCGGTTCACCACTGTGGTATAGCCTTAATGGACACTAGAGCTGACCAATTCTCATTTCTTAAAAACTTTGGCATAAACAAAAATAAAAATTTTTCAGCTTCAGAAACTTTCCTTCACAACAGATACATAAATCTCTTGAGGCATATCTTTATTTTTGGGACTATATTTAAATGAAAAATAAAGTTTTAAATTAAGTTGATCAATTTGCAAAAAGCTGGAGGAAAAGTAGAATTTAAAAGAGAATTAAAATTGACTTATAGTGAAAAAAGGTTTATTTGTTAAAAGTTTATTTTTTCATGAAACTCCATCTGCAGCAATGAGGTTTGTCTTTTCTATGGGAAAATTTCTTGTTTTGGTCAATTCTGTCTGCTGATTGGTGGGACTTTAGAAACAGCTAGATTGTAACTTGATTCCTGTGTGATCCCTTTGAAGCAAGCACACACACCTGCAATTTTAGCTTAAAAGGCACTAGAGGGTGTGAACTGCAGTTTACTTTTGCTTGTAATTAACTATATCTGGCTATTCATTTTACTTGTCTAAATGGAAAGAAAGAAGAAGAACAAGAAGAAATGGCTAAAAGAGTCCCCTTGGAGCAGCTGATAGAAAATAAAATAACTCCTTTAAATCTATTCCAGTCAATGTTTGATGAGCTAAGAGCTAAATTTAAGTCCCTTGAAAAAAAGATAGAGTACAAACTGGATAAGATTATTAACTCTGGAAAAAAGGTAGAGACTGAACTGAATGTGGAATTGGAGCTCAAAAAAAAATGTTGGATTATGAAGATGATATGAATAAAGAAGTTGTGGATTTAAATATGGGCTTAAGTTGGCCAAGGGATTATATGGGAAAAGATGTTAAAATGGAATTAAAAATGGAATCAATTGATGTTACAATGTTCAAAGGGGACATACAAATAATGGAATAGAGTGATCTGGAAAGATTTTTACTTTGAATCTGCAAAAGGAATGTGTTTCATTGGTGAGGCTATTCCTAGAAAGAGATGAAGAGATATTGGAGATGTTTCCAGGAGAAGACAAGAAGACGATGGGGATCCAACTGGTGGGCTGTTATAGGAAAGGACTAAACCTTAAGCTTTTTAAAAGGAAACAGAAGGTTCACCAAGTGAATTTATTGGACTATTGGCTAACATATACATTGCGGCTCTTGGTAGTTTTTCATGGGGTTTCTTTTTAGGACCAGGACTGAATGACAGTATTTTAAGGGTTTTGGTATAAGGTTCACTAAGGTTAGCATATACTTTTTATTAAGTCTATGGAATTTTTGTTCTTATATGTGACAGTATGTATAATGGTGGAAGGATATGATATTTATAATTTTATTTCTTATATATGATTACAGCAGCAAGGCTTTCAAATTCATAGAAGTGGGAAAAAAAGATAATATCTATAGTGAAATAATGGTTTGTGAGGTTGATGGAGTTGGCCGAGATGGCGAAATGGATAGTTCTGATTTGAGATAAGACATTGGGTAATTTTAGTGTTAATTACATTTGGGGGGGGGGAGGACTTTTTGTGGAGTATACAAAATGAAATTATGTTGTACAAGTTTGATGATTAGAAATAATATGGATTAATGGAAAGTTACATAGTAAATTTAGAGCAAGAGTTTGATGCATATTGTTACTTATATCCATTCTGTGGTAGGTCAGAAGTCAATTCTCTTTTGCTGTTCCTTTTCTTTTCTGCCTTTTGCTTTTTACTATTTTTACTTTTTAGTATTTTTTTTCTTTTTCTTTTTTCTTAATATTAGTTTTGGTTAGTTTTTATTGTGCTTCTAAAAAAATAATAAAGTTATTATATATATATATTTATATATATATATATATATATATATATATAAGAAATCTTTAAATGAATGAAACCAGAACCATGAGTTTCTAATTGGACAGTTTTAATCTACAATGTTTTCCTTAACATTTTTCCTTTTTTTGGAATTTAGCTTCATCACTTTTTGAGACAGGTCACATTCAATAACAGTGCTGGGGAAGAGGTATCATTTGACCCAGATGGAAAGTTAGTGGCTGGATTTGATATCATCAATTTTATTCTTTCTCAAAACAAATCAAAAGTGAAAATTGGAAGGATAGACCCTCAGTCTCCTCAAGACCAATCATTCATCATTGCGGAAGATGCCATAATATGGAATAGCTGGTTTAATCAGGTAGGTTGCAGGAATAGACAATCTGATATGAACACTGAATCTCAGTGATCATCAATAAATGTAATCCGGGCAAGTAGGGTCCTTTTGGAGAGGCTTTTCAAACTATACTACAGTCTAACTTAATCTGAAATTCTGAACTGTCTCTAACAGACAGCCTTTTTAGGAACTGTTCTGAATAGGAAATATTAAACTAATTGCTAAGTACAGAAATAAAATCACTGTTATACATAGAATTTCCAAACCTTACTTGATCAACCTGAACTACTAATGTTTGATGTTGTTGCTGTTATTCCTGAGCATTAAAAAAAAATAAAAAGATGTTCAAGTTACCATTCTGTAGTATATTTTGTTTAAGATGCAAGCAAAGAGATCCTCATATTTTGAAACAATATAAAAAGCTTTGGAAAGATAATGAACAAAACTGATTAGGCTGTTGAATATTTGAAAAACAAAGGCTTGTTGCTTTCGTCACACCTGAGTAGGGCAGCATGCTGAAAAACCATAGATTTATGACAACTATGCTACAGAGAATAAAAAGGAGTACAGAAATACATTGCTGAAACATTATCACATTGTTGTTTTTGTTGTTGTCTTATAAGTTAGACACGTCCTGTTTCCATATGTACACCAAGCTGTTATCCAGGGTCTAGGAAGCAGGTGATTGCTGGGAAGCCATTTTGCTGTTACTCTTGTGTGTCATGTCCGGAAGGGAAAGTTTCCGAAAAGGAGGGTAAGGATATTTTATTCATTTGCTTCTAACTCCTTGTAAACTGATAGACATTCTTTCACAGCTATTATCTTTCTCTTATTCTTACTTTGACTTCTTGTACAGTGATATTATTATCAACAGTGATAGTATGTAACTACCTTGAATATTTTCAGCCATTTTTTTCAATTGTTTTCATTATTCTGAGAACCACTTTAGTGTGGTGGTTAAGGCACCAGGCTAGAAACCAGGAGTCTGTGAGTTCTAGTCCCACCTTAGGTACATAGCCAGCAGAGTTACCCTGAGCCAGTCCCTCTCTCTCAGCCCTAGGAAGGAGGCAATGACAAACCACTTCTGAAAATCTTGCCAAGAAAATTGAATAGAATTATCCAGGCTGTCACCAGGAGCCAAAACTGACTTGAAGGCAGAATATATATTTATATATATATAATTATAATATATAATTATAATATATTATATATATATATATATATATATATATATATATATATATATATAATTATTCCAGGCACCTAGGTCTTTTCTGATCACGCTTCCCCTTGTATTATGTGCCCAAATTATTTAAGCTTTGGCTTCATTATTATTGCTTTGACTACCTCATCCCTCACTGAATTCTTTGTTCTTATGGGTGAATTTTCCAAGAAACTAGACACAACAGAAGAAGGAGGCCAGATGGGACTCAGTGTCATATTACAAAGAGAGGCCTGTAGGGAGTGACTTTCAAAGCACAGATGTTTCTACACTATTGCACATTATGGATAATAAACAGAGGAAATTAGAGATCCTAAAAGGAAAATAAATATTACGTGACAGGTGTCCCTAAAACTAGGGAGGATGATACTCATGACTGGCATATACTACTGAACACTACATTTTATTCAAAAAGAACAAAGCCAGCAGAAAGAGTGTTAGTGCTGCCCTATATATAAAGATAAAATATACTTGCAGAGGCATTCAGGAATTGGATGAGGGTTTTCTGCCTCTGATGCCCAGTCTTTCAAAGAGGCATGCAATGCTGAGAACGGGGAATTTCAATTATCCTGACATATGCTGGGATTCTAACTCTAGAAAGAGTCAGGTCCACCAAATTCTTGCTCTCTTTTGCTGACATTTTATGTGTCAGAAACTGAATGGAAAAGAAAAAAACAAACAAACAAAGGAGTTTGCTGACTGAAATCTCAACAACCATGAGAAATTGGATGAAGAAGTGAAAGTGATCTGGGGGAACATGAACATGTTGTTCTTGAAATTGGGATATCTTGGGCAAGAGCATCTGAGAAGAATCATACTGGATTTCAAAAAGAGTGGATTGTGTTGAACACTAAGAAAAAATAGTTGGGATCCAATGGCTTGAAATCTTGAAGGAGAACACTGTCCACAGAGGGTAACTCTACAAAACTGTAGAGGGCAGGAGCAGCCAAAACCAATGATTTCTGAAATGTTAGCCAGTGGATCAGACTGTTAGTGAATTAACAAGTTCTCCTTCAGTGTAGGTATTCAAATAGTCAGTGGATGGTCATCAGTCACATCTGTCATCTCCTCTAGTGGATAATGTACCAGATGACTTCTGAGGTTCCATCCAACATTCTCTGTAATTAATGCAGTCTCAACAATATAGTCCAGCTCCATAATGCAAAGTCTATTGTTTTTCTTTATTTAGCCTTTTTGATGATCCTTATTTAACAGCCATATATTAAAACTCAGAAAACCATGGCCTTGACAATACATTCCTCTGTTGTCAGTGAGATGCCTCAAAATTTTTAATATTTTGTCTAAATCTCTCAGAATTTTCTCTCAAGTAACAGTTGTATTGACCACAAGAAGGCACCATGTGATACTCTTCATTGTGTTTGTGTCAAGTCCACAAAGTCCAAACCCGATTCAGAAGAATTCTCATGAAACCAGGCCTGGTTCAGATAAATGCTCCTTTATTAGGTGGTACGTGCAGCTTGAAACAAAGCATTGCTAAAACTAAAGCCTGGGTAAACTTCCCTCTATTTATCCCCCCTCCCCTTGTTGCCATGGCACCTCAATTCCTTTTCATCTGGTGGTGAGCTCCTTCCTCGCAGGAATACATAGCTCCTTCCTGGCCAACAGGTCTGGCCTCGTTGCCCATATAAGGTTAAGCTCCTCACCATCTCCCAGTACTACTCAAATTACAACATTAACTACTAGCCCCCCTCCCTAGTCACAATTGGCAGAAGCAAATCAATCAAACTCCCATTGACTGCTGTGCTTTGTAAATTAACAATTGTTGGTTGATGCAGGTTCTGACAGTTTGGGTCTTGTCACGTATGGGTAGCCAGATGTTATTCTATGAGGTACAAACCCTCCACTGGGAATTGAACTCATAGACCTTTGCGCTTTAGAGGACTATATCCTCAGCTTTAGGAGCTATCCAGGCCCTGGCACTCAGTGGTTGCAGGAAAGGTTATATAGAATCTTCCTGAAAAGTATAGTCTACCTTCCCTTAAAGTTCCTTAAACTTCCCAATCTTCTTGGGGGTGGGGAGAATAGGGGGTGAAAGTCATGCAAAATTCCATAGATGTGGGCATAACATACTGTAACATCTGTATATCTTTGCTCTGAGAGCTTAAGGAAAGGTGGACTGTATATGCCATTCTTATAGATTCTCAAGTAGCAGATATCTCTTTATTTCATGGATACAGTCACCTTTCCTGTGAATTCTTGAATTTAGGATGATAAAGTTTGTTGGGATACAAATTTATTTATGCAATTTCTATAGCCGTCCAGAGTCACTTGGATTGAGACTATGATTTGTAGCACACAAACCAACTAAAGCCCTCCAAAACATCTTAAGTAAACCAAAAGACCCAGTAACCCAAGAAGAAAAACAGGAGTCATCTACAACATGCAGTGTAAGGACTGTAACAACCCCTATATAGGACAGGCAGGCAGAAGGCTAGCAGAGCGCATCCATGAACACCAACTAGCAGTCAGAAGACACAATGAAAACTCCTTAATCTCACAACACGTGGACAGACTTAATCCACACCTCCACCAACATTGGCAGGTTAAGCCACTGTATATAAACAGAGCAAACCTCACTCCATTCTAGCACTGAAGATGTTACCTAGCCAGATAACGAAACGTTTGCAAGAAAACAACCAAGCTCAGAGAATACAAAGGACTCCACAGTTGAACCCTGAGCTACACATATTCTCTTAAATTGCATAAATAAATACATAAGTAAATACATAAATAAATAATTCTTTGCCAATTTGCATTCAGTGGGTATTGCAGCTGCCATAATATAAGCTTTTTATTGAGCAGGAGAATGGATTTCATAATCTCTTCTTTCCTCTTCAACAAGAAGTGGAAAGATGATGAATCAAAATCTTCATCTTAAATCAGCCTTGCTATCAGACATAAAAGTGGCATCATCAGCCTCTCTGAGGTTGCTGGTCTTTTGTCAATTTTAATTCCATTTTTTTCTTTTCAAGAATGCTCTGCCATTTCCCCGTTTTGTACTGAAATATATACTGATATTTTCCAATCCTTGACAATTGCTGTGTTTTCCATATTTGCATATACTTGGAGTATTTTAACTACATTGTTTTGTAATATCTTGAACAGCTGTGCTTGTATTTCATCAACTTTTGCACTTTTCCTATTAGAAATATTTTCTTGGGCCCATTTAAATTCACTTTGGAAAATGTCTCTCTAGTTCAATGATCCTTCCTTGGTATTTACTATTAATTTTGTATTTTTTGTACAGTTTTTTCTTCTATATTTGACCCACATGTTCTTTATATATATATATATATATATTTCCAGTAGATGTTTGCCTTCTCATGCTCTTATTTACTGGAATGTTTTTCTTGATGTGTGTAATTTTAAGCTGTAAATCTCTAGTCCTTTCTAGCAGTATTACCTTCAATTTCTCATTTCTTTAGATAAACCTGCTTCTCTCTTCTTGCTCTTCTCTGGAACTCAATGTTTAGTTCCACACAGTTTCCATAATTGTTGTTCTCTTTTGCTGTCTGAGTTTCCACAACCATTTTCAACAGGTAGCAACATTTTGCTTTTTTTGATATTTTTCTTGTTTATCTTTCATTATGCTACAAATTACAGTCCAGTGTTCTTAGTGCAGTCCATTTAGAAAATCTAACCCGTTAAATCCAAATTTTATCTTCCCTGTACAATTACTGATATATTGCTCTTATTGCTGGATTTTACTGTTCACTTTCTGATTGGACTATATAAAGGATTTATTTGCTGAATTCACAAACATGGTCTTCATGTGGTCTTCATTTCTTACTTTGTTCTGTTTGGGCAAGAAAGGACAGAAAATATTTATGTGTATAGGGATGTAAGAACAATCCTAAGATTTATGCATCCACTGGAGACTTAGACGAGACCCTTTCCATTACAGATTTGAATGACTGCTATAGTTGTACAGAAGAAAAATATCCCAACAAAAAACAGGATTCATGTATTCCCAAAGACATAAGTTTCTTGTCATATAAAGAGCCTCTGGGAATCAGTTTAGCCTCTTTTTCTCTTTTTTGTTCTACGATCACAGCTCTTGTGCTAAGGACAATTCTGATGCATCACAACACTCCCATCATCAAAGCCAGCAATAGAGATCTCACCTACATTCTCCTGGTCACACTCCTGCTCTGCTTCCTTTGTGCATTTCTATTCATTGGTCAGCCAAATAAGGTGACATGTCTTCTCCGACAAACTGCTTTCAGCATCATCTTTTCTGTGGCTATTTCCTGTGTGCTGGCTAAGACTGTGACTGTGGTCCTAGCTTTCATGGCAACCAAGCCAGGAAGCAGGATGAGGCAGTGGGTGGGGAAAAGACTGGGCTATTCTGTAGTTTTATCTGGCTTCTTAATTCAAGTGGGCTTTTGCACTATATGGCTGTCCATCTCTCCTCCTATCCCAGTTGCTGACCTGCACTCAGAGACTGGAAAAATTGTCCTCCAGTGTAAGGAAGGGTCCATGATTATGTTTTACTGTACACGGGGTTATATGGGGGTCTTAGCCATGATCAGTTTCATAGTTGCTTTCTTGGCCAGGAAGTTACCTGACACTTTCAATGAAGCCAAGTTCATCACTTTCAGCATGTTGGTCTTCTGCAGTGTTTGGCTCTCCTTTGTTCCAACCTACCTGAGCACCAAGGGGAAATACATGGTGGCTATGGAGATCTTCTCAATGTTAGCCTCGTGTGCTGGGCTGCTGATCTGCATCTTTTTCCCCAAATGCTACATTATTGTTCTGAAACCACAGCTGAACAATCGGGAGCTGAGGAGAAAGAAAGAATAATGAATGTGACCAAGAATGTAGTTGCAATCTGCACTGCAGATGGACTTATATGTTTATATATGTTTTTATAGCAGAAATTCTGATGGATATTTTTCCTAGTATTTGTATTGATTAACTTGTTAAAGGACTGTATTCTATTAGAAACACACTGATTTTGAAGATACCTGGAAGGGTAACCTGCAAGTATCATCATAGTCATCTTTCCATTTCCAACGGATCTTCTTGAGCTAATTCTAACAATACAGTTTTGGGGTAATAATAATGATAATCAAATGCACAGAAATCATTTGACCACAATTTGTATTGCACAGAGATTTCTGTAGTAGGATGACTACCTTTGTCTGGTATTGAAAGAAATTAAAAAAAACAAATGGATCTTACATATGTATACATGTGTATGTGCATTATATATTATCATATATATTATATTATTACATATTAAAATTCAGTGAAATGAGCCATGTTTTATATTTTTCTCCAACTGAACAATATGAAATTTGGTTAGAAGCTATATCCTAATAAGGAAATTAAATAAACCATATTTTATACATATCAACATAAACATTTTAAACTATTCTCATTTAATTCCTGATCATAAATAATTGTTTTCTTACCTGAAGAGAATAACATGTACTGGAAAGGTAGTCTTTCACAAGGCAATCATGATTTCCAAAATTCATAGGAAATGAATTTTGAATTCTATTTCTCTAAATAACTTGTAACATTTTGTTTTGTTTTGTTTTGTTTCTTTGTTTTGGACTAAAACATGCTGAAATTTAGAGTGAACATAGCCCTTATTGTAAGAAGTAGAAAATATAGGGATTACTTGAAGAATTTTACATCATGAGTGTTGGAAAAAATGGATGGTTGAAAGGAATCATCACATTTTAATAGGAAGGTGCAGAGGTATAAAGGATTATCTGTGGCATATTTCTCATAAAATGGAACAAATGGTGAAACTATAACTTCTGCTCCAAGGATTCTTCAGCCTTCAGCAAGACAATGTGACCAGATGAGGAAGGGTGATTTTTCAGGGAAGTACTACACTGTTTTGCAGGGAGACCTCTTTAAGATGGGATCCAATATTTCCCTTCCTCAATGTCCCTTTAGAGTTTTATTTTTTTCCTCCCAGGTTTTGATTGGTGGGCATTTATTATATGCCAGAGCTCTGAAGAAACAGACTGTGGCTTGGGGGTTTGAGAAAAGTTTTCATTCAGAATGGGGCAGGTTAAAACAATACACTCCATTGATTCTTTTTTGGTGAGGCAAAGTGGAGCCTTTTCTGTTGTGTCATGATTGCAATAGTTCCTACTCCACAGTGAAACCTGCTTTTACTTGTGCTGTTGTGGATGGGGTCACACAGGACAATTTTTCATCCACTTCACACTGTAAAGTATGTTAAAGGAATATCTGGGTTTTCTGTTTGATACTTGTTCCCAACATATTTGGATAAGATGTGCAGCTATATAAATATGCTAAATAAATAAACAAACAAATAAATAAATATTTGGCCATACTGTGAAATTTTGGCAAATAACTACAACATAGGAAGAGTTGAAAAGAGCTGACAGAAAATGGGTGGGAAAAAGACTCGCCAATTCTATTGATCTTTCCTGTTCTCTTATTCAGTCAGTCATATGTATTAGATAGCTATCAACTTCTCCTCCATTCCCAAATGTTGACGTGCACTCAGTGGAGGATCAGTTGGTTCTGGAATGTAATCAAGGTTCTGTGACTATGTTTTATTGTGTGCTGAGCTATCTGGGCTTTTTGGCCATGGTGAGTTTCACTGTGGCCTTTCTCGCCAGGAAGTTACCAGATACTTTTAATGAAGCCAGGTTTATTACATTTAGTATGTTGGTTTTCTGTAACGTTTGGTTATCTTTTGTTCCAACCTAGCTGAGCACCAAAGGAAAATATATGGTAGCTGTGGAGGTCTTCTCAATCTTAGCTTCTAGTGCTGGACTGCTAGGGTGCATTTTTTTCCCCAAATGTTTTATTATTTGGTTGAGGCCTCAGTTGAACAACAGGAAACAGATGATAAACCGAAGGAAATTTGCATGCTTGTGTATTTGGTTATCCTTTGCAATGTAATGATTTGTATATTTTTTCTTTCTCTTCTTCCCAATGTTTCCTTCCTTCCTTCCTTCCTTCCTTCCTTCCTTCCTTCCTTCCTTCCTTCCTTCCTTCCTTCCTTCCTTCCTTCCTTCCTTCCTTCCTTCCTTCCTTCCTTCCTTCCTTCCTTCCTTCCTTCCTTCCTTCCTTCCTTCCTTCCTTCCTTCCTTCCTGGCAGACCTAAAAGTCAAATGACACTTGGTCTTCCTACACTTGAGTTGAAACTTGTCCTTACCTTTCTTCACCACCAGACCTCCAGGCACTAAGAAAGAACCTCAACAACATTACTTGGTTGCTTAAGTGGAGATGTATGGTTGGGTATCATCAATATACTGTTGAAACCTAACCCTCTGCTCTAGACCTGAAGGAATGAGGAAAAGCACACAACAATATGATCCCCCAACCCTAGAATTATATGATGATTTTCCAACCTGGAAAAATACATGCCAGACACCTCCAGCACTATTGTTGCTGGTTCTATCTCTATCACTATACTACACTAAACAGCTGATCAATGCTGATCCATGCACGATAACCAGCAGCCCACAGCAGGGAGCCCACAAAAACTCCTGAAAGCCTCTGGCACAGACCAACACCAAGTACAGCACCAAGATCATCACAGAAAAATTGTCAGTAGATATCAGAGAATGAATAATGCTTGTGCACGAAGTACCATTGTAATGGAATGGCTGAGCCTCTATGCTTAAAGCATATCTAATTTCCCAATAGTCCTGTAGATCCTCATATCCTCACTCTAACATTTGGGAGTACCCTTTGGCTTTGAAGGGAAGGACCAGTGATATCAAGACATAACTGAAGAGGGTGGGAAGAAAATTGCATCAGGAAAATTATTTCAGGCAAAACTTTAATTGAATTGATAGAAGTGTACGTGGTTTTGGAGGATCTTGGAGAATTTGGGGGGCTGTTGGAGAAGATACCAAAGAAAATTATGCTACTTCCACCGGTATGTTCTGGAAAGAAGATATTACAAAAATATACTCCTTCGGTCTCTTAAGGCAGACATGTTCATTGGAAAATCCAGTGAAACCGCACTACACCAAGATACAAGAAGAAAGGGGGGGGGGGAATACAAAGTCTACATTAAAAAATGCCTCTGTGCCTGCCATACAAGAAAATAACTATTTTCTTTTTAATTAAAATATACAGATGCAAATGCCTCTTAGAGTTTCTAAGGGCTAACTTATTACAGGCATTGAAATTACTGTCCTTCAGTCTCTGCAAACTATGCTGAAAAGCAGGCTAGTCATATGATGACATGCATGAAGCATCAGTTGTGAACCAAATTCCTCATATTTTGGGATACCTCTCCTTCTATGACTCAATTCCAAGGGGAGGGGGGAATCTTATTGAAGAAGATAGAAGAAATTCCCTTCAGTCATGATAAATATGTTTTGTTTTTCAGATATTCTACATGGAATTGCAGTTCTCTAAAAGGAACAATTCCCATTCCTTCAATTAGCATAATATCAATAATTGAACTGGTGATGTAAAACTGCAATTTGTTCCCAAAAATCAGCCCTCAATTACAGTCAATGAAATACTGAATAAATACAACTTCTTGCATTTGAGTAGGGATAGAGATATATGTATGTCTGTTTGATCCCCAGTATTTAATATTTGGAACTTTAGATTGGCCAGAGGACTGTCTACTCATTTAATCTGGGAATAATAATAATAATAATAATAATAATAATAATAATAATAATAATAATAATACATTCTACCTGTATATTGCTGAATCACTGAAGGTCCTAATGACTTCTTTGTAGATAGAGAGAAGAATCTGCAGAGAGGAGATTTCTCCACTTGAACTAAGGATGTTGGTAGTAGTGATGCTTGTGTTAACTCCACTTCCATACATGGCATACGAAGCTCTCACAGTGAAATGTAATGTCCGGTATCCAGAGCACCCATTCCATAGATATCATCAGTCTGGAGATCTCATCATTGGTGGCATCGCATCTCACAGGATCTTCCTCTCATATGCCCAAAATTTCATAAAAGAACCTCCACCGGCCAAGCCTGAGGAACTTACGTAAGGAAGTCATTTTTGTTTGTAGGTGGATTTATGTTCATTAGGGTGCCAGATGATGTTATAGGAAATTGAAAAAAAACCTGTATGTACTAGGCAGATATTGTGCATTGTGCAGAAGGAAAGTGTTTAACTTTTCTAGACATTATTTTAGATGATGATTGGAACTATCAAGTAAGATAAAAAATTAAGAATTTGAGTGCATGGAATATTATGTTAAATATTATATTCTCCAAAGTAGCATATATTTTCTGTAATAAACAGTAATAAATATGATAAGAAATGCTGCAAAAAAAAAATTCAGAACTGTAAAATATTATCTGATACAGATTGAAACACTCCTTCTAGAATACTTTTGAAGAATTACCAACATATCTTGGCCTTGGCCTTTGCGGTAAAGCAGATTAATGAAAATCCTCAGATTTTACCAAATATCACCTTGGGATTTCATATTTATGATAATTATTACAATGCAAAATGGACATACCATTCCACTATGCTACTTACATATATACTTGAAAGATTTTTCCCAAATTACAATTGTGACATGCAGAATAAGCTCCTTGCAGTGATTGGTGGACTGGATTCGGTTACTTCTCTTGATATGGCAATTGTCCTGGATCTATACAAGATTCCCCAGGTAAGATAAGCAAATGAAGTTTAACACTTCTTTTATCATTTATTTAATTAGCTGGATGCACTTTTGTACTTTCAGTATTTTGGAACCAACTTTCATAATTATGATATCCAAGGAAAATGTAAAATGTTTTTAACCTGAATTATATTCAAGGAAGGTTTCATTCATGAATAATTTGTCTTACTTGTGGGGAAAAAAATTAAAATTCATATAATTACGGTAAAAACACATTCTCCCCGCAAACCATAAGTACACAGTACATGGCTAATCAATAATTATAAACTAAACTAAACTATAAGTATGACCGGATGAAGAATAGAAAAGAGACATGGCAAGGCAAAGTATTACATGGCCAGTACACACACACACACACACACACAAACTAGCTGGCAAAACAGATAACAAGACCTGGGAATGGCTAAGAGCAGGAAAGTTGAAGAAAGGGACTAATTCTGGCTGCAAAAGATCAAGAACAAATGGCAATTGTCCTGGATCTATACAAGATTCCCCAGGTAAGGTATGCAATTGAAGTTTAACACTTCTTTTATCATTTCTACGATTTGCTGGATACACTTTTGTACTTCCAGTGTCTTGGAATGAAGTTACATAATTAAGATATCCAAGGTAAGTGGAAAAATGTTTTTAACCTGGCTTATATACAAAAAGGTTTGGTTCAATAATTATTTGTCTTAATAATCATTGTCAGAAAGCAAAGAATGGAAGCTTCCTTTCTCTAAATATGCAGTTGCCACCAGAATTTAATTTTAACTTGTGAAAAAAAAACCAAGAGAAAGAGAGCAAGTGCAGTGAACACTGAAATGCTATATGAAGGTATTGAGGGTTTATATTAGTTGGTTCAGAGGGCAAAAGAATTTGTAACTTGAAGCCAAGTAGTGTTACTGTGTTAGTTGTAGTACATATCTAATAATGAGGTCAGTTCATGAGAAAAAAACTCCAAGATGTGCATTTAAAGAATAATTTTATTCCAAACAAACTGATCCTAAAAGTACTTGGTTTGTGTATTTTTCATATTGGGTTACTCCATTTGTTCCCTTTGTGGATTGTTAGCTTGGGGATCCCAATGATACTATGTGGATCAGCAGTGTTCATTCCCAGATGTTTAGCCCATGATGGATAAATCATGGATGAGGGATAAGACTAAGTATGATCCAATGGAGAAAGAAATGACCACCCACTCCACTAAATTTGCTTTAACAATCTCAAGCTCAGCATGGATATTGTAAGCTCTTTCTCCCAGGTCCAACTGTATCTGTTAAGCTCTTGTGGAAGGAGCAGTGAAAATCAAGTAGCAGTGACCTAAATCTAAAAGGAACTCCAGCTGTTAAGGTACCTAGAGGTAAAAGGAAACTTACATGCTGTAATTTTTTTTTTTTTTAAGTCAACTATTTGAAGGAGGCCAGCTCAGAAACAGACATTGCAAGCACTACCAGAACTCAATGTCTTTGTTATAGGACTGCAGTTCCAAAACTTTGCACTGCAGCCATGGGATATTTTAAATTTTTGCAATGTTTTTGGTAGTCTTCTAGCTTCAGGCTGTGAAAAAATTACCGAGACACTAAGGGTACCTTGAACCTCTGCTCTAGGGTCTAAGAACCTTGAAAACCTTACAGAGTTTTCTTCTCTGTCCCTCATATATCAAAGAGAGTAAAGGCAGGATAATCTGAGTTCCTTCCACACCCTTTCTCATCTTTCCAGTCTAAGCTGATGTTTTTTATAATGACTGTTGCATAACTTATTCAAGGCTCTATCCAGATAGATTATGTGTTGGAGCTTAAAGAGCAGGACTGAACATTGACATTCTGGAAATCAATGAACTGAAATGGATGAGAATGGATGACTTTAGGTCAGAAGTGCATAGAAGAATTGGAGTAACCACTATCAGTAAGAAAAGAGAGTAAAGATCAGTGCTTGGATGGAATAATGATAATTTAGAATGATCTCAAATCAGGTCCAGGACAAGCCAAGAATGTCACAGTGAGCACAGTCTATGCTACACCACATTGGAGAAGAAGAGGAAGCTGAAAATTCTACAGCACCTCCCAACAACTTTTCAGCTCAATACCAATAATGATAATATAGAAGGAAAGCTGAGGAAAGAGACAGAGGGGCTAATTATCCTTGCACAACACCAAGCCTTAAGAACAAATGCATATAAACCCAGAATTGAGAAGACAGCAGCAGGCAGCAAATGCCACCTCTGCAAAGAAGCTGAAGAAACAGTGGACCACCTAGTTAGCTGCTGCAAGAAGATTGCACAGCTGACTACAAACAACAGTATGACAAAATAGCAACCATGGTGCATTGGAATATCTGCAAGAAATGTCATTTGTCTGCAAGCGAGAACTGGTGGGACCACAAAACAGACAAAGTAATAGAAAATGAAGAAGCTCAAGTGCTCTGGAAGTTTAGAATTGAAACAGACAAGCACCTGCCACAGAACAGCCCAGACTTAATAATTGTTGATAAGAAGGACAAAAAAGTCTGGATAGTGGACATTGCAACACCTGGAGACAACAGAATAGAACAGAAAGAACTGGAGAGAATCATGAGACATAAAGACCTGCAAATAGCAATAGACTGACTATGGCAAAAGAAAGCAAAGATTCTATCAGCAGGAATCAGCACCTTGGATGCAATCACAAAACATCTGGAGCACTTCTTGAACACCCTCAGCATTGACAAAATCATCATCAGTCAATTGCAAAGGCAGCTTTACTTGGAACAGCTTATATCCTGCAATGATGCCTTTAACACCATCAAACAACAAGTTCTGCCTATCCCAGGTCCTTGGGAAGGACTTGATAGATTGTTAAAAATGCCAAATCCAGTCTAAACATCTGGCTGACTGTGTGACCAACAACAACAACAATAGTAGTAGTAGTAATGCCATCAACATTAAATATTTAGGACAAACATGTTCTTCTAACAACTTTGAAAAATGTCTGTACACAATACTGGTTTAAGGACATTCCTCAGTATCTGCTTCACTACCCAATTTATTTTGAGTTAACTGGCAGGTTTTGATTGAGCCACAGCTGAGTATAATAATTATTTCATATTTTAATGAATATTAACCTGTTTTTATCTAATTTCAAATTTAATTCATTAAATTCTAGTTACTGTTTTATTGCATATCTGATATGTTATAACCTACCAGTCGGAACAATAAATTCAGTTTATTTTTACTATATATTATTATAAGCTGCTTCTATCTAGAAAAATATTAATTAGAGAAAAGAATAATGCACCAATAGTAGCAATGCAACTTAATGGATACTGCAATTGTTCTCTTTCTTCTTCATGGATTTCTTTAGCTCACCTACAGTCCCACTCCAGTGATGAAGGACAAATCTCCTGGGCTTCCCTTCTACCAGATGGTTCCAAAGGAAGACCTTCAGTATGAGGGGATTCTGTCTCTGCTTCTGCACTTCAGATGGATATGGATTGGGGTGGTGGTTATGGATAATGACAGTGGAGAAAGATTTGTGCAAACTGTGTTTCCCATGTTTTCTCAGAAGGGTGTCTGTTTTGCATTCATACAAAAAATCCCCATTATAACCTTTATAACTGACCTGTTTGAGATGCTGAGTGAAGGGAAGAAGATATATGATACACTGACAGGCAATAAAGCTACAGTGATACTTGCCTATGGTGAATCTTATTCCTTAGGATTTTTTCGATTTGTCTCTTATCTATCAGATGAAGATGTAGACAGTAAGTATAGGAAACCCCTAGGAAAATTATGGATCACCACAGCCCAAATGGAGACCACTTCATTTGTATTTCAAAGGTATTGGGATTTAGACATTTTCCGTGGAGCTGTAGCCTTCATGTTTCACTCCAGGGACATATTTGAATTTCAGCAGTTCATACAGAGTCAAAACCCTTCCAGTACAAGAGGAGATGGTTTTATCAAAAACTTCTGGGAGCAGGCCTTTGGCTGTGTATTTCAAAGTACGCTTGTGGATGAAATGGAGGAAAATCATTGCACTGGAGATGAAAAACTAGAGAGCCTCTCTTACCCCAGTTTTGAAATGAGCATGTCTGGCCACAGCTACAGTGTCTACAATGCTGTCTTTGGTATAGCTCATGCTCTACATGATATGTCTGGATCTGGATTCAAACACAGGGCAAAGGTGGAAGGTGGACTGAAGCTTCATAACCAGCCATTTTGGCAGGTAATGAACTCATTATATTCTAGAGTCCTGATTCCAGGTTCTCTAGTACATTAATACAGTTTCCTTTCCACCACACAGTATAATCCCAATTTAACTCAGCTTTGCACTTTCTCTTCCAAAGTTTATAGTTCCTGAACATTACACATCTCCAACCACCTCCAACACGCTCCAAAACAATCTGTCATTTTGTGATATATTATTACAACCTATTTTAAAGCTAGCATGCAACCTATTACCTTTAGCTCATTCTTGTTTTTTAATGTGCTAATTAACTGCAGAAGAAATATTGTGGACTCCAAAAGTTTCTGTTGGTCTGTGAATAAGATTGCAAGAAGAACTTTGCCTCAGGTCAGAATCTGCTCCTGATCTGTTAAATTGCACAACCATGATTTTGAGGGTGATTTCTAGTTGTGTGCTAATTTATATGAATCTCGAGCCAAAATCTCCCCCCTCCCCCGCAAGTGCTGCAATTCTGCAAAATTGATGGGCAATCTATTTTTTTTTTTTTCAGGAAAGTTCAAATCCCTTTAGGATTGCTAACCTCAAGTCATCCTTTCTCTCCTCCTGCCTTCACTCCTCCCCAAACTCTCAGTGTCCTGTTCCTGTTGCCTGTTTGGAGACATTTTTAGAATTGCCTCTCTCCCACTCCAATCACTATAAAAATTTGGAAGCATGCTTTCAGTTATTAGTGCCCCATTGGAAATTGAATTATAACTCAAAATAGTTTTTGGAATGTAGGAGAAATGTTGATTCTGCAGTGTAGCTATCTAAGCACATATTGGAGTGCTGTTTCCTCCTCTCTAAAGATCTGATATGGGACCTTGGCATTTTGGCTGCAGATGTACTGAAATGTTTGCCCCCTACACTCTCTCAGCCTAGTATTAAACACTATTGGCCTTTTATAGCCTTGTATGAAATTAAAACTGATATGGAAGGAACCCAGGATTAGTTCTCAGTGATCACAGAAGTAACAATAAAACAATAAAAATGAGCATTTCAGGCATACATTTTCCCTTCCTGATTTATAAGGAGCAATATTTACATTTATTTGTACCTCCTGCTAATGATAGCTGATGGGATCTGTTTTGATTTTGAAAAGAGCAGAATTGTTTTGCAAGATTCTGACAAACTGGTGCTGTCGAGAGGGATGAATTAAGACAATTAACAAAATTAGCAAGCATTAACAGAAAAACTAAAATAAAGACTGAAAGGAAAAATAAGTCCTTCAGTTAATGAAAGGATGAAAATAAAAGTAACTTGAATGAATAGTTAAAGGAATGATGTTTAAGTGAATGAGACCAGCCCTGGGACATTTTATTTGTAGATATAGTTCGATCCACAGCTTCTTCTGCCTTAATGGGCCTTTTTTTCTTTTTCTTTTTAAATTTAGCTTCATCACTTTTTGAGACATGTCACATTTAACAACAGTGCTGGGGACAGGATAACCTTTGACCAAGATGGAACCTTAGTGGATGGATTTGATATCATCAATTTTGTTCTTGCTGAAAACCAGTCAAAAGTGAAAATTGGAAGTGTAAACCCTCAGTCCCCTGCAGACCAAACGTTCATCATTGAGGAAGATGCCATAACATGGCACAGCTGGTTTAACCAGGTAGGTTGCAGGTACAGACAATCTGGGAAAATTCTGATCTGTACATGAGCACTGAAGCTGAATGTGAAGTAGGGAGATAAAATCACTATTAGCAATGCCATTTTCATGTCTTAATTTTTCCATCTGAACATCTTGATTTTCCATTATTATTCCTGAACACTGAAAATAACATTTGAGCTATTGTTATATAATGTGTTTTGCTTAGTACACAAGTTGCAAGGTTACTATATTTTGGAACAATATAAAAGACTTCAAAGGAAAATTAATGACACTGATCAAGCAGCTCATTACTTGGCAAACAAAAGGTGGTTATTCTGCTGTAGCCTTTCACAGCCAGTATCTGTTGGGCTTCAGGATTTAGTGACTGTGGCCTAAAGAACAGATTTCCTAACAATTCATTGGCAACTGTGGCTGGCATCATCAGAGTCAAAACAGTATGCTAGACAGACCACAAGCAACTGAGAAGAAACTGGCTGGCCTGCTGCCTTTATAGCTGGGTGTCCTGTCTTTTTATTGGCTTTTAGCCCAACTGGTTTCTGATTGGTCCAGGATGGTGAGGGCTGGTCTCTGTGTGGTTCTTTGTGCCTGATCCTGATTAGTCATTTTGTAGTGTTGGCTACTGATTGGTCCTTTGTTCAGGCAGGCTTCTGAATGGACATTTTAGAGTGCTGATTCCTGATTGATCCTTGGTTTCTGCTGGGTTCTGACTGGTTAGTCTGAGCAGCTGAGTCCTGACTGGGTCCTTGTCCAGAAAAGTTTCTGATTTGTGCATTTTTTGGAGCTGATTCCTGGTTGGTCCTGCTTTTGGGCAAGATCTTGATGTTGTGCAGGGCAGGTAACTAGGCTTTGTTAACCTTCAGAGTTTCTTCTTTCTTGCTGAAGCTGTTGGGATGTATAGCAGACCACTTTGCCTCTGAAAATGCCAGGCACAGTTGCTGGCGAAACATCATAAAATCTATTCTCTAGACTATGTTTGTGAAAGCCTGAAGCCCAACACTGCCCAAAAGCTTGTTATTTTGTCCAACCTGAGTATGGCAGCATGCTGGGAAACTATAGATTCATGGTAACCATGCTAAAGAGAACAAACATAGCACAGAATCACAGCGCTGAAAAATGATTGCTCTCTTTCTTTTTTGGTTTTGGATCATGAATTAGACAGCTCCCGTTTCCATATGTACACCAAGCTGTAATCCAGGTTCTAGGAAGCAAGTAATGGAAGGGAGGCCATTTTGCTGCTATTCTTGCATCTCATGTCCAGAGGGGAAGATTACCGAAATGGAGGGTAAGGATAGACTGTTGTTCAGCTGCTCGGTTGTTTCCAACTCATGATAATATTTGGTAACATTTTCATCTGTTGCCCACTTTTTGATTACCATCCATTTTTGCAAGCATTCAAGGCCTTCTTCAATGATTCTTGCCTTCCCATTATGTGTCCAAATATTTTGCCTTTAGCTTTGTTCGAATTGCTCCTAGTGAGCAGTCTGATTTTACTTTTCTTGTACTGAGGATATTCTTGCAGTTCAAAGTTTTCTCAACATTTTTCTCCAGCACTACAATTCAAAGTCACAGATTTCTCATTGTCCACCTTTCAAAGAATTTTCTTGGGGTCAGCATTGTACTTGGCCTTTGAGTGGTCCCGCACTTTTTTTTTTTTAATATTTTCAATGGAACCAAGATTAAAAATTCATTCTATTTACAATAAGCATTTTATTTAAGATTCAATCTCTCATGTATGTTGTAATTTCCCTTTCCCTTTAAATAAGAATGTAAGCAAATAAACAAATGAATAAATAACTTTTTTTTGCAATTTTTAAAATGTTGAGAGGATGCAATCAAGGCATTTGATGGCCACATGTGGCCATGAGGTTATAGATTTCCGAGTTGAGAAAACTCAGTTGGGGCTAATGTTTTCTTGTTGTTTGCTTCTTCGTAAAACATACCTTTGGATTTCACCAGGTACTTGTTCAAGATATGCAATTCATTCAATGTGGCTTAGGGTCAGGGACATATACAACAACTTTAAACTGGTGGTTACTACTGGCCAATTAAAGTCTCAAATGTGTGCAATTCATGTCTTAAGCAGCCAGTCACAACTCTCATTTTGATGTTGATCCCTTCCCCCACTGCCAGCCATTGTGGATAACTATGCTTAGGACGCTATTCTTGGGAAGTTAAAGAAATTTAAATCAGAAATCATCATGGCAACTTATACTGTATCTATCATGGAGCTAGCTTCTGCAAATTGAGAAGCATCTATCAACATCAGGCTTCAAGCACTGAATGATTTGCACTCAAGATAGATGGACCAATCTAGAGAAATCCAACTGGTATCTCCTACGACTCATCAGCTAAAATCCACCATATCTAGGATTCAATATCATGAAGTTCATTATATAGCAAAGACTAAGAGTTTCTCTATCCCTTTTCCACCATCAAGTGGCCATTCATATTTTCTTTTCCCCCCAGATATGGAAGCCAAAATTCCATATATTACTGTAATGTCACTTATATAACACATCATCAACATTTTTTAATATTTTGCTTGAAATAGAAATATATTGTGGATCTTACTGTTCATATGCTAGGACTTCTGCATATTACCTGAGTTTATAGATATGGTTTGTATGTAGTTTATATAGTGTTGACTTCGTTCCTGAATTTGGATCAATTGGCTATCTGATATTTCACTATCTAAGAAATTATAAAGGTTACAAAGATCTCTGCATAAATTTGAGAATCAAACCATATGCTTTCCATTTCAGATTTGAATGACTGTTACAGCTGTACAGATGAAAAATATCCCAACAAAAAACAGGATTCATGTATTCCTAAGGATATAAGTTTCTTGTCATATAAAGAACCTTTGGGGATTAGTTTGGCCTGTTCTTCTCTTTTCTGTTCTACAATCACAGTTCTGGTACTAAGAACATTTCTGATGCATCACAATACTCCCATTGTCAAAGCCAGCAATAGAGATCTCACCTACATTCTCCTGGTCACCCTCCTGCTTTGTTTCCTTTGTGCATTACTATTCATTGGTCAACCAAATAAGGTGACATGTCTTCTCCGACAAGCTGGTTTCAGCATCATCTTCTCTGTGGCTGTTTCCTGTGTACTGGCCAAGACTGTGACTGTGGTCCTGGCTTTTATGGCAACCAAGCCAGGAAGTGGGATGAGGCAATGGATGGGGAAAAGACTTGCCTATTCTGTAGTTTTATCTGGCTTCTTAATTCAGGTTGGGATTTGCACTATATGGCTGTCCATCTCTCCTCCTGTCCCAGTTGCTGACCTGCATTCAGAGGCTGGAAAAATTGTCCTCCAGTGTAAGGAAGGGTCCACGATTATGTTTTACTCCACACGGGGTTATATGGGGATCTTAGCCATGATCAGTTTCATAGTTGCTTTCTTGGCCAGGAAGTTACCTGACACTTTCAATGAAGCCAAGTTCATCACTTTCAGCATGTTGGTCTTCTGCAGTGTTTGGCTCTCCTTTGTTCCAACCTACCTGAGCACCAAGGGGAAATACATGGTGGCTGTGGAGATCTTCTCAATTTTAGCCTCAAGTGCTGGACTGCTGATCTGCATCTTTCCCCCCAAATGCTACATTATTTTGTTGAGACCTGAGCTGAACAACAGACAATTAAGGAGAACAGTTTTCTAAATGTCTTCAATTATTTGGTATAATGTTCAATGCAGAGTGGTTTCCATGTTTATTTGTATTAGTGAAACAAAATATTCCTTAATATTTTCCTAATAATCTTATTAAATACATTTTCCTTAGAATTCTCTTCCCTGTTGCCTACACATTGGTTAAGGATATATTTAGAAGGGATCTTTAAAATGTAACTATCATATACATCCCCACTTTTTTTTGTTTTTTCAGAAACTAATCTAAGATATATTATTTTAAAGTAATATAAGATTCAATAATAATAATATTTAGAACACCAAAAATATCCTGTTATTGCATATACATTCATCATTTTATTTATTTATTTGACCTAGGAATAATTGGTAGCCATGAGCTTTAGATTCTAATTTTATACTGTATAGGAGGATTTTTCAAAAAAATTAAGAGAACTAAAAAAAAAATTGATAAAAAGTGATAATCCTTTTCAACCTCTCCCTAGAAGCTGGAGAAAAATTATTTTGGGGAATAATTTATGAACTTGTGAACCCCTGGGGATGGCATGGGTTAGGAAGGATAGCAATGAATTAGGGAGGACTCACTCAGCACCTAAAAAGCAAGTTGGAATGGAAAGGGGAAACCTCTGTATTTTTTAGAGCTGTTACACTTGAGCCTGTAATGTTTTTACACTCTTACTTCTAGGAATCATTTTTTTACACACAGACCATAGATTTTTCTACACACAGACCATACATTCTCCTTCTTTTCTATTGGAGATGATGTGATATGGTTGACATGGGAGGAGATGAAATTTTCATTTCTGTTGTTTTGTATTGAATAAAAACAATACAGCTTTAGGAGAAATAGTAAAATAAATAAGAACAAAAGAAAAGAAAAACAGAAAAGAAAGAAAAAGGAAAGGACAAAAAAGGAAATAAAGAAGTAGCTTCTGATCTTCATTACAGCAGTTATAAATGCATTTATATTTTATCCTTTCTCTCTAAGGTTACATTGTTGCTCCCTTCTGATCCATTTTCTGCCATTTTGAATCATCAAACCCATAAATCCCAAGTTTATTTTTTTCCGTTTTCAGAAAAAAGTCCATAAAGGATTTCCAGTCAATAACAAATGTAGTTATTTTCTTTTTTCTAATCAAAGTAGTCAATTTTGCCATCTCTGAAAGTTCTGTCATCTTCACCAACCATTCCTCCATTGTGGGTATTTCTGAGCTCTGGTAACAAGAGTTAAGGAGCAAAGTAAAAAAAAAAAAGGACTAAAATTAAGCAAAAAGAAGACCAAAGTAATGACAACAGTTAGAACAACCAGCCATAGAACTGGCAATGAAGATATCAAATTGCTGGATAGCTTCTGCCTTTTAGGATCACCCATCAACAGTAAAGGAACAAGCAGTCAAGAAATATGCTACAGACTAGCACTTGGTAGATCAGCTAATGAAGGCCTTGGAAAAGATATTCAGATACCATGATGTGTCTATATCTACAAAGATTAGAATCATGCAAGCCATGATATTCCATCTGGCATATTATGGAAGCGAAAGTTGGACTTTGAAGAAGCAGGATAGGGACAGTATTGACACTTTTGAACTTTGGTGTTGGAGAAGACTCCTGACAATATTGTGGACAGCCAAGAAAAGAAACAAAAGGATCATTAAACCTATCAACCCAGAGTTCTCACTTGAGGCACAAATGACCAGGCTCAAATTGTCCTACTTGGGATACATTATGTGAAGACATATCTCTCTGGAAAAGGTTCTAATGCTGGGAAAGGTGGAAGGAAAGAGAAGAAGAGGACGGCAAGCAACAAGGCGGATGTATTAAGTTAAGGTGGTGATGAGTACACCATTGGAAGACCTGAAAGGTTAGGGACAGATTGTCATGAAGAAACTCCATCTACGTGGTTGCTAGGCATCCAAAACAAATTGCTGGCACATAATCAATCAGTTCTGAATATATTTACCCTTGTGACTCTCATGCAAAGTGGATGTAGGCCATGTCTTATTTCCTTGTAATTTATACAGGGATTTATGAACCACCCCAATCACATCTTGTTCGAAGGATTTACCAGGCAAAAAGGACAAGGTGTGCATCACCCTTCTCTCAAACTCCCAGACCAAATTTTGCAGCTATGAAGCATACACACTCAGATTCTATCTGAAACAGCAAAATGTCTGCCAGATATGTAGTTAAAGTTGTTATGATTGTCAAGAACTCAGAGGAGAAAACTCATACAGTCCAAATTATTCCCTTTCTTTCCCCCCCCCCCATGTTATTTAACAGGTTAATATAAGTTTCTTCTTTTCCTTTGGTTATCTTGTTTTGATTTCCCAGTTATTTTTGTTTTGATTTCCCAGTTATTTTTAATTTTCTGTGTTGCTGCATTTGTGTAAGGCATTATCAAACTGTTCAATGATTGTAAATAAAAATACTCCTACCTCAAAGAAAGATTTTGATGCAAATTGTGAGATAGGAAATCTACGACCCTCCATAAGAATAAGCAAACTGAAATAGAATTCAGGGAAGAAACAAACATTTCTGGATCTCTCATTAAAAAGGCACTGTTTGGGGGCTAGAAAAGTTATGCAGATACGCAATCTGAAGGAGGGGAATTCTTGGGGAATCAGGCTTGGTTCCTATAGGAGATATCCACCAGACAACCAAGTTTTTTTACAGTACACCAGGTTACCTTTGAAAAGCTCTCTCCTGTCTAATTTTTCACAAAGATTGTATATTGTTAATATATGACCATTTTTTTCTCTTTTCTCTTTTGCTGGTGAAATTTATTTTAGCCTGACTTAGGCTTCCAGGTGTAATTCAATGTACTGGCCATCACCTATAAAGCACTGCACAGCACAGGGCCAGAATACTTATAGGACCAACTTTCTCCCATTGTTTCTATCTGTCCCACCAGATACAGTAGACAGGCCATGTTCCAGTTCCCCTCTGTTAATGTCATCTTGTTGAACAGCATCCCCCCAGAGAGCCAGCTGGCCTCAAACCTGCTAGCCTTTTACAAGACACTGAAGACCTGGCTGTTCCCCCAGGCATTTGGGTCACAGGGTGGATGAGCTCTGCTGCTGTTGGTAGTGAGTGGGGTCAAGGGTTTCCTTGGGTGCTGGGGGCTGTTTGGTGGGGTTGTTCATTTTAATCTTATAAGCCACCCAATGTATGAGATGTGTAGTTATATAAAAATAAATAAACATACTGCTGATTTTAAAGCACAGCTATGAAATCTAAATTATATTGTTTCTCTTCCATTTTTTCAGATATGGAAGACTGTCATAAATACACAGACAAAACATATCCAAACAAAACAACATGATTTTTGCATTCCCAAAACTGAAACCTTTTTGTCTTATAAAGAACCACTGAGTGTCAGCTTGTGCTCAACATCTCTTTCCTTTTCATTCATCACAGTTTTAGTGCTGGGAACATTTATAAAGCACCACACCACTCCCATCGTTAAAGCTAAGAACTGGGACCTGACTTTATCCATCCTCATCTCCTTCCTGCTCGGCTTCCTTTGTGCATTGCTCTTTATTGGTCACCTGAATAAGGTGACTTGTCTTCTCCGACAAACTGTGTTTAGCATTGTCTTTTCAGCAATGTTGTGTTTTGTTATGTCCTTGCAAAAACCATCACAGTTATTCTAGTTTTTATGGCAATCAAGCCAGGGTCCAGAATGAAGAAATGGGTGGGGAAAAGACTGGCCACTTCCTTTGTTTTTTCTTGTTCATCTGTCCAAATAGGCATTTGTATCTTTTGGGTGGGGACTGCTCCACCCTTCCCAGATGCTGATATGCATCTGACAACTGAAGAAATTATATTAGGATGCAAAGAAGGGGCAGCAATTATGTTTTACTGAATTCTGGGTTAAATATTTTCAATGAAGCCAAATTTATCACTTTCAGCATGTTGGTCTTTTGCATTGTTTGGATAGCTTTTGTTCTAACCTATCTGAGCACTAAAGGAAAAAACATGGCTGCCGTGGAGATCTTTTCCATCTTAACCTCTGGTGCTGGGCTTCTGGGTGGCATCTTTTCCCCCAAATGTTACATTATTATAATGAGGCCTAAGCTGAACAATAGAAAATACCTAATAAGGAGATGGCACTAAGTGATGATTTATGAGTAATTTACTATAATTTGTAATGAAATGTGTAGCATATGTGGTGTGCTGTTTGAGGGCACTATGTGCCAAGTATCTGTTGCATAGGTGGATCATATCTGGGTAAGAGGGGATGCATGGGTGTGATGGGTGCTTTTATTTTTGTGTAGTCCTCAAACCAGTACTGGGCATGTGAAGCTCCTGGGGAAAAAGCTTGTTTTCTGGAATTAGAAAACTACATTTATAGATTTCCTGGTGTTGGATTTTGATCTCTCACTCCTTCCTCGTCCTCAACTTTTAACCTTAAAGAAGCTATTTATAATCACTGATGCTAGAAGAACATAATATACACAATAGCAATCATTTTGAGCCCATAGCAAGTTTTCAACTTTCTATGCATTCCTACCAGCCTAAAACAATGTTGTGACTCTCAAGTGGAGGGAATTAATTGATTTAGAAAAGCAGAAATTTAGAGACAAAACAGACTTGCTGGATTTGGCCTAACTTTGGCTCTAGTTCTGTCTTACTTTCCTTATGTCCCTGCCTCATTGGTCCCATTAAGAGATATGACTAAAACTGTAAACATCTTAATGTCTAAAGTTGACAGTTCCTTCTAGGAATTTCATTTTATCCTACATTAAGCCCACATAGCTTGGTACTACGTGCACTTAAAACTCATTACAATCTGGAGTTTTTCTTATTGTAAAGCTAGCAGAAAGATAACACTCCATTAAATATGTTAATTCAGTCAAGTGGGAAACATGTTTTCAGCTTCACCTCTCTTAGAATTCCCAACATAGCCACCTGCTCCTGTAAATAAAGGCTTGGCTTGATTATGTTCCTTCTTGAAATCTCTAGAGATTTCTAGAGACTATGTCAGCTTTAAAAAATGCATGGAGACATTTATTCCTGGAAGAAAAGACACATCAAGCTATGGTAATCACAGACAATTCTTAAGAGTGAAATCAAGTGATTTGGTCCCTTTCTTTAACATGTCTGGATTGCTATCACCACTGTTACAAATATTACTTTCTCAAATTGTGAGTATGGCTCACACCAAGATCTGCAGGGACAAAGAGCCACATTCCCCACTTCATGAGTACCATCAGTTGGGAGATGTGGCAGTTGGTTTTGTTACATCTCAGGGATACATAATTGATGGTGCAATGACCTTCAGTGTGGAACCACCACTAGCAGTGTTGGATGAAATTATGTATGAAACTGGCATTTTACATTTATTCTGTAATTTCTATTATTTTTTTCTCAGCAGCTACAGCCTTATCCTATGTCTTGAGTAATGCAAAAAGTTAATTAAATAAAAAGTAGCCTGATGGAAGGAAAATGGAAAAGTGCATTGAGACAGTCAGGATCTTTACAACATGGGTGGCAGTTGCTAGGTTGGATCCAAATATATTGCAATCATCTTCAAACTCAATGGGCCAGAGATCTAACATTACACATACTGTACTGTCTAATAGGCTGGATTGCTATTTTGCTTTTATTGTATAAACAGAATGTATGCTTTATCCTCAGTAACTACTTAGCCTGAAAGAACAAAGGAAGGCATGTCTAAAAGATGAATATTGACATTATTTGAGTCTCTTACCTATCTCTCCATGAAGTTAGGTTCTAAATGTATTCTTTCTCCTTCTGAAATAATAGATGTTATCTATTTATAACTTTCTGTCCTATTTCTTAACACATGTAATATAATTCATGTTATTAGTTTCTCTTATTATACTTTTTTAGTTATAAGAAATATTTAATATTTCAAGGAATTTTGTCAATTGCCTGAAAACTTTGCTTCTGAGTTATGTTAACATAAAGAAATATTTTAGAAACACTAAAATAGAACTTCCTTTACAGGATGGTGCCTAAGAATTACCAGCAGATTATGGCCTTGACATTTGCAATAAAGGAAATTAATGAAAACCATCAGATTTTATCCAATTTCACCTTGGGCTTCCAAATCTATGACAGTTATTTCAGTGCAAAGTGGAGTTATCATGCTGTGATACAACTCCTATCCTCATTGGAGAACTTCACCCCGAATTTCAAATGTGGCACCCAGAATAATCTGATGGCAGTCATTGGAGGACTGGATCCAGATGTCTCTCTTTATGTAGCAACTGTTTTGGACATCTATAAAATTCCACAGGTGAGATTAAATAGATTGAGAGATTGAGAGATCGAGAGAGAACGATAGAGTATGAAACATTTCTATAAATGTGTAAAACAAATATGTATTTCTTTTCCTTTTCTCTAAACTTTATGGAATTTTCAGGTTTAAGCAATTACACAAAGCTTCACATTTGTCTGAAAGTGAAATAAAGCCCAAGAGCAAAGAACTCCACAATTTAAAGTGCAGCACTAGGTCCATCTATGCAATACTGGACCTGAGGCAGAAGCACATGCACACAGATATCAAATGATGTCCTGGTTAAATCAGCAAGATTTATATGCAGTCAAATATTTTATTGCTGAACCAATTTGAGAAAAGGAAGAAAAGAAACAACACAATAGTTCTATGCTGCATTGATTTCTGTAGCCATCTCTCACTGACAACTCAGTAAAGTTCATGGCTGTCAAATTTAGAAAAGGTATAAGAAAAAGTTGGTTGATTACACATGGAGTTTAGACAAATATAATGTATTAAGTTAGAGGTGTGTATCTCAAGGTCGGTAAAGCAATTATGATTAAATATATTAATTAGCAAGACCCTTATCACCTCCAGAAGAAAACCACAATACTTCCACATACAATATTATGCCTTCTGCCCATATTCACTGATTCCCAAACTCCTTTCCTGTAACGTTTTTGCTGACAGTGCTGCAGTAAGCAACAGAGTTCAGGAAAAAATAATTCCACATCCATACTACCACCATTGATTTCCAATTTTTAAGTGTTTAAGAATTGGAAGAAAGCTGATTGTCAAGTTGATTCAGGGGGAAAAAAAGGTTCTCTCTGATTTCTTTTACTGCCTTGATTTGCAAATCTTCAAATATAATAGTATTCTTCAAATTATTGTTCGTACAGTATTTGCAAATTAAACTGTTACTTCAAACTGCAACATGCATGTCATTATCATTAGACTCTTCTCTTTTTCCTCCACATCTCTCTGTAGCTCATATATGGCTCTCCTCCAGTGATGGATGATAAAACCCCAGGTCTGTCTTTCTATCAGATGGTGCCCAGAGAAGCCATCCAATATGCAGGGATTCTCTCTTTGCTTCTGCATTTCGATTGGCTGTGGATTGGCATCATTGTTATGGATAATGACTATGGAGAAAGATTTATACAAAAGGTTGTTCCCTTTTTTTCCCAAAGTGGTATTTGTTTTTCCTTTATAGAAAAAGTTTATAAACCAACTTTTGATATTGATGGAATAGGATATATATACCAGGGGGCAAAAATGCGTGATAATGTCATGCTCAGTGAAGCCAATGTCTCAGTGGTCAATGGAGATTCTTATTCCATGGCTTTTTTAAGATGGTATCCATATATATCATACCTAGGTGAAGTAACATTGAAACCAAAAGGTAAAGTGTGGATAGCAACAGCCCAAGTGGAGGTCACATCATTTTTCTTCCAAAAGGATTGGGATTCAAGTTTTTTCCATGGGGCCTTGTCCTTTGTAATACACTCCAGTGACCTATCAGACTTTGAACTATTTCTGAAAAAGCAAACCCCCTCAGTCTACAGTGCAGATGGTTTTATCATAGACTTCTGGCAACAGGCCTTTGGCTGTGTGTTCCCAAAGCCAAATATGAGCAAGGAGGAAGGAGAGATTTGCACAGGGGAAGAGGACTTGGAGAGCCTTCCAGGAACTTTCCTTGAAATGCAAATGACTGGTCACAGCTACAATGTCTACAATGCTGTTTATTCAGTGGCCCATGCTTTAAATGTTATGTTTTCAACCAGAGTATTCAAATATGGAGGAATAAGAAATGGTAACGGAGTGAAAGTTAAGGATCGGTACTTGTGGCAGGTAATTGCTGAAATATCCTCAGTTAGAAGAACACCATGTTTAACATTAAGTTGAGTAATTGTAGCAGATAGCCTGGCAAACTCTTGGCATCTTCCTTTTCTTAATTGATATTCTCTTTCCCAGCTACAAAGATCCTCCCTTTTGAATACAGAGAGTAAATGCCAGCAGATTTTGTTCTGTGTCAGCTGTTTTACTCATCTCAATATATTTTGCCAAGAATAAATCTAATGGTAGCAGAGGTGGCTTCTTGTATTGCATGTCTCAGGATGCATTTATGTGTTCCATTTAGAATGGAATATAATTCCTCCTTAACAAAAGAAAAATATTCCTCATGTAATTATTTCTTTGTATACATGTATGTGTATATATGTTTGTGTATACATGTATATCTTTATGCATATATGCATATATATTTACACAAGCCAGAGGTATTTAATACAAATTTTCAAGGATTTTAAGAAGGATTTAAGAATTGACTTGGAGTTCCATCTAATACTTACAGTATGATTGGATCTCCTGAAAAATCACATTTAGATGAGCCACCCAATACAAATATTACTGAATTTTGCTCTGCTTCACCTTACCTACTCAGTCTTGTTGACCTTATCTTTTTCTTTATTTTTCCCTTTCACATTTCAATCCAGCTCCATCAGTTTCTGAGAGCCATGTCCTTTAATAACAGTGCCGGGGAAACAGTTTCTTTTAACCAGGATGGAGAGTTGGTAGCCGGGTTTGATGTGATCAATTGGTTTGTTTTCCCCAACCAGTCCATTCACCGTGTGAAAGTTGGGAGGGTGGACCCCCAGGCCTCTCCAGGCAAAGTGTTCACCATCAATGAGGCTGCTATAACATGGCACAGTTGGTTTAACCAGGTGGAACTTCTTCTTCTAATTTGGGAAGCATACCTCTTTGAACAAGGACACAATTTA